>NC_037343.1:73190344-74398487 GCF_002263795.3 Bos taurus
AGAGCCCCTGGAGGAGGGCATGGCAATCCACTCCAGTGTTCTCACCTGGAGAATCCCATGGACAGAGGAGCCTGGCGGGCTATAGACCATGGGGTCGCAGAGTCAGACACGACTGAGTGACTCACACTTATTAAGAACACAATCTGATAGTGGGAACAGATAAATATAATAAGCTCCCGATTTGCATATTTTAAAAACATTTATTTATTTGGCTGCGCTGGCCTTAGTTGCTGCATGTGGAATCTAGTTCCCTGACCAGGGATCAAACCTGGGCCCCCCGAATTGGGAGCATGGAGTTCTCAGCCACTGGATTACCAGGGAAACCACCAATTTGCATAACATTTAACAAATGTAGATGTCCCGGGCTAAATAACTGCTATAATTGCTATTACTTAAAGTATTACTGACACCTTGTGGAAAATATGGCTCATCCACAAGAGAAAAAGCAGTCAGCAGAAATTGTCCCCAGGAATCCCTGATACTTGACTTGACAAGTAAGATTTTAAATCAGCTCTTTAAATAAACAGCTGAGAAAAGAAGAGAAGCTAAAGGCAAAGGAGAAAAAGAAAGATATAAGCATCTGAATGCAGAGTTCCAAAGAATACAAGGAGAGATAAGAAAGCCTTCCTCAGCGATCAATGCAAAGAAAGAGGAAAATAATAGAATGGGAGACTAGAGATCTCTTCAAGAAAATTAGAGATACCAAGGGAACATTTCATGCAAAGATGGGCACAATAAAGGACAGAAATGGTATGGACCTAACAGAAGCAGAAGATACTAAGAAGAGGTGGCAAGAATACACAGAAGAATTGTACAAAAAAGATCTTCATGACCCAGATAACTACAATGGTGTGATCACTCACCTAGAGCCAGATATCCTGGAATGCAAAGTCAAGTGGGCCTTAGGAAGCATCACTATGAACAAAGCCTAGTAGAGGTGATGGAATTCAGCTAAGCTATTTCAAGTCCTAAAAGATGATGCTGTGAAAGTGCTGCACTCAATATGCCAGCAAATTTGGAAAATGCAGCAGTGGCCACAGGACTGGAAAAGGTCAGTTTTCATTCCAATCCCAAAGAAAGGCAATGCCAAAGAATGTTCAAACTACCGCACAGTTGCACTCATCTCACACGCTAGTAAAGTAATTCTCAAAATTCTCCAAGCCAGGCTTCAATAATATGTGAACCGTGAACTTCCAGATGTTCCAGCTGGATTTAGAAAAGGCAGAGGAACCAGAGATCAATTGCCAGCATCCACTGGATCACTGAAAAAGCAAGAAGTTCTAGAAAAACATCTACTTCTGCTTTATTGACTATGCCAAAGCGTTTGTGTGGACCACAACAAACTGTGGAAAATTCTTCAAGAAATGGGAATACCAGACCACCTGACCTGCCTCCTGAGAAATCTGTATGCAGGTCAAGAAGCAACAGTTAGAACTGGACATGGTAAAACAGACTGGTTCCAAATCGGGAAAGGAGTACGTTAAGGCTGTATGTTGTCACCCTGCTTATTTAACTTATACGCAGAGTACATAATGAGAACGCTTGGCTGGATAAAGCACAAGCTGGAATCAAGATTGCTGGGAGAAATATCAATAGCCTCAGATATGCAGATGACACCACCCTTATGGCAGAAAGCAAAGAACTAAAGGGCCTCTTGATGAAAGTGAAAGAGGAGAGTGAAAAAGTTGACTTACAACTCAACATTCAGAAAACTAAGATCATGGCATCTGGTCCCATCACTTCATGGCAAATAGATGGGGAAACAATGGAAACAGTGACAGACTTTATTTTCTTAGGCTCCAAAATCACTGCAGATGGTGACTGCAGCCATGAAATTAAAAGATGCTTGCTTCTTGGAAGAAAAGTTGTGACCAACCTAGACAGCATATTAAAAAGCAGAGACATTACTTTGTTGACAAAGGTCTGTCTAGTCTAAGCTACCTTTTTCCAGTAGTCATGTATGGATGTGAGAGTTGGACTATCAAGAAAGCTGAGAGCCGAAGAATTAACGCTTTTGACCTATGGTGTTGGAGAAGACACTTGAGAGTCTCTTGGACTGCAAGGAGATCCAACCAGTCCATCCTAAAGGAAATCAGTTCTGAATATTCATTGGAAGGACTGATGCTGAAGCTGAAACTCCAATACTTTGGCCACCTGATGTGAAGAACTAACTCACTGGAAAAGACCCTGATGCTGGGAAAGATTGAAGGCGGGAGGAGAAGGGGATGACAGAGGATGAGATGGTTGGATGACATCACTGACACGATGGACATGAGTCTAAGTAAACTCCGGGAGTTGGTGATGGACAGGGAAGCCTGGCGTGCTGCAGTCCATGGGGTCAGAAAGAGTCGGACATGACTGAGCAACTGAACTGAAATATACTCAAAAGAACTTAAAGAAAACTGTGTCTAAAGAATTAAAGAATGAGAACAATGTGTCACCAAATAAAGAATATCCACTCTAAAACATAAAGCAAAAAGTGGCAGAATTAGAAACAGACAATTCAACAATAGTTGGAGTTTTCAACACTTCATTTTCAATACTGGATAGAACTAGATAGAACAACAATAAGGAGATAGAAGTCTTGAAAATTATCAACCAACTACATCTAAATGATATCTATAGGACATTCTGCCCAACAATAGCAGAACATACTCTTTTCAAGTACACATGAAACATTTCTCTATGGATAGACAAGGACGGACCATCTATTACGCCAAAAGCAAGTCTCAATATATTTAAGAAGACTGATAATCATACAAGTTATGTTCTCTAATGACAATGGAATTAAATTAGAAATCACTGACAGAAGGAATTTTTGGAAGTTCACTATGTGTAAATATAACAACATTTTCATAAATAACCAATGGGCCAAAGATAAAATTATGAAGAGAATTAGATAAAAAGCTTGAAAGGGATAAAAATAGAAACACATCATATCAAATCAGAAAGGAGATAGTGAAAACTAGCTTGGAGGGAAATTATAGCAGACAATGCCTATAGAAAAAAAGAAGAAAATATTTCAAATCAATAACCTAATTTCCTACCTGAAGAAACTAAAAAAGAAGAGGAAACTAAACCTGAAAAATTATAAAGATTGAGAAACAGAAGAAAAGTTACAAAAACTGGAGTAGAAAGACTCTGAAAAATACCAGTAAATAAATAAAACAGAAATAAATAAGTAAATAAAACTGAAAATGTTTCTTTAAGAAGATCAATGAAACTCACCAACTTTTGGCTAGAATGACCAAAAAAAAAAAAAAAAAAGAGCACTCAAACTCTAAAGAAAGTATGAAAGAGAGGTCATCATTACTGAACTTTCAGAAGTAAAAGAGGTTATAAGAAAACATCATGCACAATTCAGTAAGGTAGATAAACTAAATGAAATGGAAAAACTCCTAGGAAGACACAATAGTGAAAGTGACTCAAGAAGAAACTGAAAATCTGAACACCTATAACAAGCAAAGACTGAATCAGTAATAAAAAAATAGGAACAACTTTCCACGATGGGAAGCCCAGACCTTCACTGGTAAATTCTTCCTGTTGTGGACTGAATGAGCCTCCAAAAGATATGTTCAAGTCCTAACACCTGTTCCCCTATGAGTGTAAAGGTATTTGGAAACACGGTCTTTGCAGATTCATTAAGACATACGTTAGGATGAGATCATACTGGAGTAAAAGAGAAGCAAGGAACAAATTCTATTTGAGAGCCAGCAGAAGGAATCAATCCTGCTAACATCCGGATTTCAAACTTCTGAGCCCCCAAGATCTGTGAAAGAATCCGTTTCTGTTGTTTTAAGCCACACAGTTTGTTGTGGCAGCCCAAGGAAACAAAGACACCGCCAAATGTTTAAAAACTGTCCCACATAAGAAGAGGAGGAAGCACTTCCCAGTTCATTCCTTAAGGTCAGTAATACTATAAAGCCAGGCATAGATATCACCAGAAGAGAAAACTACAGATCTACGTCTCTTTAGAACATCATAAACATTCTCAGTTCACTAAAATACTAGCAAACCAAATCTGTAATATATAAAAAGGATTATATATTCATGGCTAAGTGGGATTTATCCTAGGAATGTAATATCGATTTAATGTATGAAAATCAGTCAAAGTAATATATTATAATAACAGAATAAAGGACAAAACCCACAGTCATCTTAATAGAGGCAGAAAAAAGCACCTGACAGAATCCAACACCTTTTCATGATAAAAACACTAAACAAACTAGGAACAGAAGGGAATTTTCTCAACTTGATAAAGGGCATATATGAAAAACCTATAGTTAATATTATACCTAGTTGTCGAAAAGGCAAGATCTGGTGGCTCAGACACTAAAGATTTGCCTGCAGTGTAGGTGACCCGAGTTCGATCCCTAGGTTGGGAAGATCGCCTGGAGAAGGGAATGGCAATCCACTCCAGTATTCTTGCCTGGGAAATCCCATGGACAGAGGAGCCTGACTGGTTACAGCCCATATGTTTGCAAAGAGTTGGACACAACTGAGCAAGTAACACTTTCACTCTTCACCACTAGCTGTCAAAGATTGAATGCTTTCCCCGAGAACAGGAAAACGACAAGGACGTCTGCTTTCAACATTTCTATTCAACACTGTACTAGAGGATCTAGTCAGGGCAATTAGTAAGAAAGATAAATAAAAGGCTGTTAAGATGATCACAATTAGGGAGAGATCAGGTTTAACTCCAAATTCAGCAAAGACAACTGCAGATTCATAGCCAGTGAGCAGAGTGAGGGCATCAGTCGATGGAAAATTTCCAAGAAGAAACATCAAGGGGAGGGAAATTCTTCTTAAACTGGCTTAACAGCATTTCTGTCTAAGGCAGGTCAAAGGCTTACATATCAAAAGTGGGGCATGAGGAACTTGATCAGATATCAAAGGTAAGGGGAATTCTCCCTAAACTGACTAAGCAGGATTCTCGGCTAAGACTGGGCTGGGCTGAGCTGATTAAAGACAAGATCCCGATCAAGGTAGAGGCTTAGTTGAAAAGATGGCTCAGAGCGGGAAACTGATGAACATGTGGTCAATGGGGCAGCCTTTGTTAAATCATTCTGATTGGGGAACAGAAATTATCTTTACCACAGATGACACAGTCTTCAATACAGTAAATCCTAAATTACATGTTGGGGAAAAAACATGAGAACTAATGAGTGTGTCCAAGCAAGGCTTCATAATGTGGTGGTCTAGTTGCTCAGTTGTGTCCGACTCCTTGTGACCCACGTACTGTAGTCTGCCAGGCTCCTCTGTCCATGGGATTTTCCAGGCAAGAATACTGGAGTGGGCTGCCATTTTGTTCTCCCATGTGACAACATATAAAAATCAAGTGTATTTTCATGTAGGGAACAGACTGTGGTTACCAAGGGGGCGGGTAAGCAGAAGGGGGATGGCTTGAGGGTTAGGGTTAGCAGATGCAAACCATTATATATAGGATGGATAAACAACAAGGTCCTACTGTATAGCACAGAGAACTGTTAATATATTCAATACTCTGTGATAAACATAATGGAAAAGAATATAAAAAGGGCATATATATGTATAACTGAATCACTTTCCTGTATAGAAGAAATTAACAGAACACTATGAATCAATTATACTTTAGTAAAAAGTCAGCCGTATTTTTATACACTAGCAATAAACAATTGAAAACAAAATTAAGAAACTATTTCATTCACAAAACCATCAATAAGAATAGAATACTTAGGGATAAATTTAACAAAAGAAGTGTAAGACTTCTATACCAAAACTAACAAAATGTTTTTTGAAAGAAACTTAAAGAAGACCTAAATACATATAAAGACATCTCATATTAATGGATTGGAAGACTTAAAACAGTGTTACCATGGTAATACCTCGCAGGGCAATCAACAGATTCAGTGCGATCCTTATCAAAATTCCAAAGGTATTTTTTTTCAGAAATGCAGAAGCTAATTCTAAAATTCATGTGTGGGCTTCCCTGGTGGCTCAGTGGTAAAGAATCTGCCTGCCAATGCAGGAGACACAGGTTTGATCCCCAATCCGGGAAGATCCTACATGCCACGCAGCAGCTGAGCCTGTGCAAAACTATGGATCCTGTGCTCCGGAGCCCGGGAGCTGTGGCTACTGAGCCTGTGCACCCTAGAGCCAGTGCTCCACAACGAGAGAAGCCACCAAAACGGGACGCCCGCGTGCTGAAACCAGAGAGGAGCTCTTCACAACTAGAGAAAAGCCCACGGAGCAACGGAGAGAGGCAAGGGGGGCAGGACACAAATTAGGGGTATGACATTAACTACTAGTTATGTATAAAATAGATAAGCAAGAAGGATATACTGTACAGCACAGGGAACTATAATTATCTTGTAATATCCTACAATGAGTTAGACAAGGCTGTGGTCCGTGTGATTAGATTGACTAGTTTTCTGTGAGTATGGTTTCAGTGTGTTTGCCCTCTGATGCCCTCTTGCAACACCTACCGCCTTACTTGGGTTTCTCTTACCTTGGGCGTGGAGTATCTTCATGGCTGCTCCAGCACAGCCTTGTCTAACTCAATGAAACTAAGCCATGCCCGTGGGGCCACCCAAGACGGGCGGGTCATGGTGGAGAGATTTGACAGAAAGTGGTCCACTGGAGAAGGGAATGACAAACCACTTCAGTATTCTTGCCTTGAGAACCCCATGAACAGTATGAAAAGGCAAAATGATAGGATACTGAAAGAGGAACTCCCCAGGTCAGTAGGTGCCCAATATGCTACTGGAGATCAGTGGAGAAATAACTCCAGAATGAAGGGATGGAGCCAAAGCAAAAAGAATACCCAGCTGTGGATGTGACTGGTGATAGAAGCAAGGTCTGATGCTGTAAAGAGCAATATTGCATAGGAACCTGGAATGTCAGGTCCATGAATCAAGGCAAATTGGAAGTGGTCAAACAAGAGATGGCAAGAGTGAATGTCGACATTCTAGGAATCAGCGAACTGAAATGGACTGGAATGGGTGAATTTAACTCAGATGACCATTATATCTACTACTGTGGGCAGGAATCCCTCAGAAGAAATGGAGTGGCCATCATGGTCAACAAAAGACTCCGAAATGCAGTACTTGGATGCAATCTCAAAAATGACAGAATGATCTCTGTTCGTTTCCAAGGCAAACCATTCAATACCACAGTAATCCAAGTCTATGCCCCAACCAGTAACGCTGAAGAAGCTGAAGTTGAACGGTTCTATGAAGACCTACAAGACCTTTTAAAACTAACACCCAAAAAAGATGTCCTTTTCATTATAGGGGACTGGAATGCAAAAGTAGGAAGTCAAGAAACACCTGGAGTAACAGGAAAATTTGGCCTTGGAATACGGAATAAAGCAGGGCAAAGACTAATAGAGTTTTGCCAAGAAAATGCACTGGTCATAACAAACACCCTCTTCCAACAACACAAGAGAAGACTCTACACATGGACTCTACACAGGGACTAGATCTGATAGAGTGCCTGATGAGCTATGGAATGAGGTTTGTGACACTGTACAGGAGACAGGGATCAAGACCATTCCCATAGAAAAGAAATGCAAAAAAGCAAAATGGCTATCTGGGGAGGCCTTACAAATAGCTGTGAAAAGAAGAGAAGTGAAAAGCAAAGGAGAAAAGGAAAGATATAAACATCTGAATGCAGAGTTCCAAAGAACAGCAAGAAGAGATAAAACCTTCTTCAGTGATCAATGCAAAGAAATAGAGGGAAACAACAGAATGGGAAAGACTAGGGATCTCTTCAAGAAAATCAGAGATACCAAAGGAACATTTCATGCAAAGATGAGCTCGATAAAGGACAGAAATGGTATGGACCTAACAGAAACAGAAGATATTAAGAAGAGATGGCAAGAATACACAGAAGAACTGTACAAAAAAGATCTTCACAACCCAGATAATCACGATGGTGTGATCACTGACCTAGAGCCAGACATCCTGGAATGTGAAGTCAAGTGGGCCTTAGGAAGCATCACTACAAACAAAGCTAGTGGAGGTGATGGAATTCCAGTTGAGCTATTTCAAATCCTGAAAGATGATGCTGTGAAAGTGCTGCACTCAATATGCCAGCAAATTTGGAAAATGCAGCAGTGGCCACAGGACTGGAAAAGGTCAGTTTTCATTCCAATCCCAAAGAAAGGCAATGCCAAAGAATGCTCAAACTACCACACAATTGCACTCATCTCACACGCTAGTAAAGTAATTCTCAAAATTCTCCAAGCCAGGCTTCAGCAATATGTGAACCGTGAACTTCCTGATGTTCAAGCTGGTTTTAGAAAAGGCAGAGGAACCGGAGATCAAATTGCCAACATCTGCTGGATCATGGAAAAAGCAAGAGAGTTCCAGAAAAACATCTATTTCTGCTTTATTGACTATGCCAAAGCCTTTGACTGTGTGGATCACAATCAACTGTGGAAAATTCTTCAAGAGATGGGAATACTGGATCACCTGATCTGCCTCTTGAGAAATTTGTATGCAGGTCAGGAAGCAACAGTTAGAACTGGACATGGAACAACAGACTGGTTCCAAATAGGAAAAGGAGTTCGTCAAGGCTGTATATTGTCACCCTGTTTATTTAACTTATATGCAGAGTACATCACGAGAAACGCTGGACTGGAAGAAACACAAGCTGGAATCAAGATTGCTGGAAGAAATATCAATAACCTCAGATATGCAGATGACACCACCCATATGGCAGAAAGTGAAGAGGAACTCAAAAGCCTCTTGATGAAAGTGAACAAGGAGAGTGAAAAAGTTGGCTTAAAGCTCAACATTCAGAAAACGAAGATCACGGCATCCAGTCCCACCACTTCATGGGAAATAGATGGGGAAACAGTGGAAACAGTGTCAGACTTTATTTTTCTGGGCTCCAAAATCACTACAGATGATGACTGCAGCCATGAAATTAAAAGACACTTACTGCTTGCAAGGAAAGTTATGACCAATCTAGATAGCATATTCAAAAGCAGAGACATTACTTTGCCAACAAAGGTCCGTCTAGTCAAGGCTATGGTTTCTCCTGTGGTCATGTATGGATGTGAGAGTTGGACTGTGAAGAAGGCTGAGTGCCGAAGAATTGATGCTTTTGAACTGTGGTGTTGGAGAAGACTCTTGAGAGTCCCTTGGACTGCAAGGAGATCCAACCAGTCCATTCTGAAGGAGATCAGCCCTGGGATTTCTTTGGAGGGAATGATGCTAAAGCTGAAACTCCAGTACTTTGGCCACCTCATGCGAAGAGTTGACTCATTGGAAAAGACTCTGATGCTGGGAGGGATTGGGGGCAGGAGGAGCAGGGGACGACAGAGGATGAGATGGCTGGATGGCATCACTGACTCAATGGACATGAGTCTCAGTGAACTCTGGGAGTTGGTGATAGACAGGGAGGCCTGGCGTGCTTCGATTCATGGGGTCACAAAGAGTCGGACACGACTGAGCCACTGATCTGATCTGATCCTACAATGTAGTATATCCGCAAAAATACTGAATTATTATGCTCCACACCTGAAACTAATATTTAAATCAACTATAGTTCAATAATGGAGAAGGGAAAGGCTACCCACTCCAGTATTCTGGCCTAGAGAATTCCATGGACTGTACAGTCCATGGGGTGCCAAAGAGTTAGACACAACTGAGCGACTTCCAAATCAAATAGTTCAGTAGAAAAAAGAAAATGGACTAGGACTCAGGATTCTGAACTCACACTACTTAGTCTCAGAGTCATTTATTACTAATAAGTTTAAATCCCCATTCTGTTTTTCAAGAATCTCTATAATTTGGCTTCATCCTAATATTCAGTGCTGTGTTTCTTTCCCTGCACAATTTGTGAGTGCAGTAAGGTCCCAAAATTGCTGCTGAGGAAAAATGGGGAGAGCAATTGTTGGAATGATGGGATGGTGATGGGATATTGGTGGGTGAGTATCCCACAGGTTATCAAGAAGGTGAACACAGGCGCTGGAGGTTGTCTTATGCAATTCCCTCTCAAACGTGGAGCTCACACCCTCTTCCTTGAGAGTTTCCTTTATTATTTGAGGCAGCTTTCAGTGGGGGCCGATATAAAATTATGGAGTCAGATACAGTTCCCTCAAACCTGCCCAAAACACTGACACAAATGTATTTTTATAAAATTTTGCAGCATATGTTTCTAAAGTCCCTGGATTATTTCTGTATAACACAGTTCTGTCTGAAGTGCCTGTGAGATCTGACCGTACTGTCCTCTTCCCCCTCAGCAATGTTTTCAACTGCAAATCATCCAGTAAGGCCTGCTCATTTATGGAAGATTCCCACTTGGCTCCAGGACTTCTCCTTTCCCCCAACCTGTTCTGACTTCAGGTGAATCAAATTCCCACACATCGTGCCCTTCTAATACCCATGGGCACTAAAGTATTTGATTTTCTCACCTCTAAAGATTTCTTCCTCCCAATCTCATTATTTTTTGGATCCTGGCATCATCAGAGACTCTGGTTAGGTCTTTACCAAAATGACCAACGAAAAATTCCAGGTGTCAAGCACAACCTCTTAGTTATCTAATTTGCTGATTCAACTGCTGCTCTCGCAACACCACTGCTTTGACTAGACGCCCATTCCACTGATGCTGGACTTTTGTTCATCAGCCTCTCCTTGGTCTAACTTCCTCCTCCATCAAGGTTCATCATTTCAGTCTTCTCTTCGCTTAAACTTCCCTGCTTTTCTGTCTATTCAACACACTTAATAGGCTGGCAAAATGCTAACCTTGGATGAATTTACTGTACTGGGGAAGTTATCACACAGCTCAGGGGATTGGAACTTTGCCTGAGTCATTGTCTGGTCATACTTACAGTCTTCTTATACTTCCCTAGTATTTTTCCCTTTTCTCAATGATTGTATCATTCGTTCTTCCCAAAGAACCTGACACTGTTTTCTCCCTTACTTATCTTTGCTTTTCACTGTACACACACACACACGTGCACACACACACCATATGGAATCTTCCTCAATTTCCTGCCAAAGTATCTACAAACTCTTACATCTGGATCCTTCCCTCCCTTTTTATCTTTGTCCTAAGAGAAGGAATTCCTTCTATTTCAGACCAATTTCTCCCCATGTTGTCTAGATTGTTTCCTCAAACCTTTTTTAAAATAGTGCATGTCTTTTTCTCTCATATCCTATATATGTCTTTGCACTGGATTTTTCTCATCTATATTTAAACATGCTCACGTTTCACTCCTATTTTAAAAAAAACTCTTTGGATCCCAAAGTCTCCTCCAGGTTTCCTATTCTCTCTTTCCCCTTTTTTCTTCTATGTTTTCCTCATTCAGTGTCAAATCTGGTTAAAGAGTTGGTCTACATTAGCCCATATCCTCAGCTCTCACTTACTCCTGAACTCATCATGCTTCTACCATCCCTCCAAAAGTTCTTTCATTAAGATCACTAGAGAGATCTCCATATTAAATCTAATAGGTAACATTCAGTACAGCCAACTAGCCTTTTCTGTCTGAAACTCAGTCCTGCATTTTGTGATACTATCCTCTGGTTTTGCTTTCTTTTTTATCTTTCTTTCTTGTTGTGACACAGACTGCTAACTGTTCACAAGAATTTTCTCTTCACCTCTGGATGGGCACATGACTGTCCCATTTTTCAGCCTCTTTTGGAGTTAAGGTATGGACATGTGGCAGATCTCTTGAAAATGGAATATAAGCAGAAGAGGTGGACGCTACTCCTAGGCCCAGGCCTTAAGACAATGGCCATGCCTCTTCTCTATCATCTTTGCCCCTCTCTCATCACTTGGAATCTGGGTGCACTGCAGACCAATCACATTTAAACAATCACACTGATGACACTGTCCTAGAGTAGGAACTGGTAAATAACGATGTGTAGCCACATCTGGCCCCAAATCTGTTTTTCTATAGTCTGCAAGTGAAGAATGAACTTTATGTTTTTTAAGGGTTACAAAAAAAAAAAAGAAGAAGAGAGAGAAGAAGGGTGTGTGACAGAGACTACATGTGGTTGGCAAAGTCTAAAATACCTACTGTGTGGCCCTTCATAGGAAAAGTCTGCTGACCTCTGTCCTAGGGGGATGTGTGAGAGCAACCACAATGAAAGAAAAATGGATCCCCGACAGACTGTGTGGGGCAGAGCTTTTTCCGTCATCTCATCTGACTGGCAAGCATCCATCTGGAACTCGAGGACAGGGGAACTGATGCAAACAAGTTGATGACAATGCTGCTTATAATGGCAAGAATCATCAAGTTCCTTACTGCCAGTATCCACTAAACTGTGGTAGCCTAACTTGTCCACTAGAAGTAGGTTAAATTCTCATCCTCTTCATGGTTAGCAGGACCCTTGTGTTAACTATTTTTCTTTTAAACATACAGTTTTTAAAAAATCCACGACAGTCTTCATCTTTCAGCAGGCAACGACATGTCATGTTATTACTGACACATCTGTCCTGTGCCTTTGTGCTTTCTGTTTTTACTATCTGTTCTGTTCTTTCCTTTTATATATATTTTTAAAAATTAATCTCATATGTGAAATGATCATTCAGTAGAGTTAATGTGGCAATTTACGTGTACGGTTTAAAAAACTTGACAAATGTCTACATTTACGTGCGATCACTCCCAACCAATATGCAGAACACTTTACCAGAAAGTGTTCTATTGCGCCTCTTCTCAATCAATTCTCTCATGTCAGATGACTGCTGATCTGATTTACACTAGTTTTAGACTGACAGACTAATTTTCCCTTTTAAAAACTTTATACAAATGTAATCATATGATACATATCTGTCTTCTAAAGGAAATCAGTCCTGAATATTCATTGGAAGGACTGATGCTGAAGCTGAAACTCCAATACTTTGGCCACCTGATGTGAAGAAATGACTCACTGGAAAAGACCCCGATGCTGGGAAAGATTGAAGGCGGGAGGAGAAGGGGACAACAGAGGATGAGATGGTTGGATGGCATCACCAACTCAATGGACATGAGTTTGAGTAAACCTCAGGAGTTGGTGATGGATAAGGAGGCCTGGTGTGCTGCAGTCCATGGGGTCGCAAAGAGCTGGACACGAATGAGTGCCTGAACTGAACTGAACTGAATCTGTTCTTATACTAATATCATACCATCCTAATTACTGTGCCTCTGTAGCAAATCTTGAGATCAGGAATATAAATATTCCATCTTTTTTTTTTTCACAAAATTGTTTTGCCCATTTTATGTCCTGTACATTTTAAAATAAAATTGTCACTTCAATTTCCAGCCATGATGGAGTAGCAGGAACTGGATTTATTCTTGGTCTAAACAAGTAAGACAACAGATACTAATGCACATAAAAATGGTTTTCATATAATGGGCAACAGGTAGTGCAGGATAGTGTAGTTTACTGCTTGGAGTTTCTAGACTACAGTGTAGACAGGGAGAAATCAAACAGAGCCTTAGGTTTCCCTGAGCTAAGGAGATGGCACGGAAAATATGAGAAGGTAAAGCCTATGACTGTGTGGATCACAACAAACTGTGGAAAATTCTTAAAGAGATGGGAATACCAGATCACCTTACCTGCCTCCTGAGAATCCGGCATGCAGCTCTAGAAGCAGCAGTTAGAACTGGACATGGAACAACAAACTGGTTACAAATTGGGAAAGGAGTACGTCAAGACTGTATATTGTCACCCTGGTTATTTAACTTATGTGCAGAGTATATCACATGAAATGCTGGGCTGGATGAAGCATAAGCTGGAATTAAGAATACCAGGAGAAATATCAATAACTTCAGATATGAGGAAGACACCATCCTTATGGCAGAAAGCAAAGAGGAACTAAAGAACCTCTTGATGAAAGTGAAAGAAGAGAGTAAAAAAGTTGGCTTAAAACTCAACATTCAAAAAACTACAATATGGCATCTGGTCCCATCACTTCATGGCAAATAGTTGGGGAAACAATGGAAACAGTGGCAGATTTTATTTTCTTGGGATCCAAAATCATTGTGGACAGTGATCGCAGTCATGAAATTAAAAGACATTTGCTCTTTGGAAGAAAAGCTATGACCAATCTAGACAGCATATTAAAAAGCAGAGATATTACTCTGCCAAGAAAGGTCCATATAGTCAAAACTATGGTTTTTCCAGTAGTCATGTATGGATTTGAGAGTTGGACCCTAGAGAATGCTGAGCACCAAAGAATTGATGCTTTTGAACTGTGGTGTTGGAAGAAGTCTCTCAAGAGTCCCTTGGACTGCAAGGAGATCCAACCAGTCCATCCTAAAGGAAATCAGTCCTGAGTATTCATTGGAAGGACTAATGCTGAAGCTGAAACTCCAATACTTTGGCCACCTGATGTGAAGAACTGACTCATTAGAAAAGACCCTGATGCTGGGAAAGATTGAAGGCAAGAGGAGAAGGGGATGACAGAGGATAAGATGGTTGGATGGCATCACTGACTCGATGGATATGAGTTTGAGCAAGCTCCAGGAGATGGTGAAGGACAGGGAAGCCTGGCGTGCAGCAGTCCATGGGGCCACAAAGAGTTGGACATGACTGAGTGACTGAACAACAAGGTAACTAAGATTTAACAGGGCAAATTTTAGAAAGCAGAGAGCAGCACGGAGATCTTCAAATATTCAGAGGTCTTCAAAGATACACTTTGAATCTTCAGCTGAGTTTTGATTAGGGCATGCATGTGAGGAAACTATTTACAGCCAAGGAGAATAGCAATGAAAAGAATCAGACAGAACAATTCTCAGAACTCACATAAGCCTGGGAATAATTCATACTTTGAACAGCCAAATGGAAAAAACTCATATGGGGTATCAAGTTGAATAATCAGAAGGATAATCCATGAGCTGTGGGGCTAAATAAGCCCTAGACTAAAGAATCTGTGGCTTGGTAAAACAAAACTTAATAGGATTAAACTGTTTTCAAGTAACCTGACTGCATGCAAGAACAAAGTCCAAATATATTAAAGACAAAAGAATCCAGCACACAGCAACATAAAACCCATAATGTCTGGCATTTAATTTAAAAAATGTCAAGCATACAAGAAAGAAGGACAATACAATTCAGAATAAGGGGAAAAAACCAAGTGACAGACCAAGAAATTATACAGATGATAGTATTTCTAGAAAAGGACATTAAAATGGCTATTATAAAAATAGTCTAGATTTCAAGATAATAAAAGAATGCATGAACATGTTAAGGAAAGACAAAGTGGATATAAAAGAGACCCAAATTTAACTTCTAGAGATGGAAAAATATATCTGAGATGAAAAATACACTACACTTAATTACCAACACAGATGACATTGCAGAAAAAAAGATTAATGAACCTGAAGACCAAGCAACAGAAGTTATCCAAAAGCAAACCAGAGAGTAAAACTGAAAAAGAACAGAGCAACAGCAAGCCGTGGGATAACTCCAAATGTTTTAATACATAAGCCAAAATTAATATTTGAAGAAATAATGGCAAAAATCCAAATTAAATTAAAACTATAAACCTATAGTTCCAAAATACCAAGTGAAAGAATTATGAATAAAATTATACCAAGTAATATAACAATTGCTTAAATAAAAAGAGACAATCTTTAAAGTAGCCAGAGGGAAAAGGGAACATTATATACTAGAGGAACAAAGGCAAGAATTAAGGAGACTCTTCGTTACAAGCCAGAAAAAGTGGAGCAACATTTTCTAAACACTGAAAGAAAAATAAACAACTGTCAACTTAAACATCCACACCCAGCGAAATACCTTCCAAAACAAAGGCAAAACGGATTTTTTTGAGACCCACAAAAAGTGAAAGAATTTGTCACCACCAAATCAGCACTATAAGACGTTTCAAAGGCATCCTCAGGCATAAAGAAAATAATATGTAAAGCTGCTGCTGCTGCTAAGTCGCTTCGGTCGTGTCCAACTCTGTGTGACCCCATAGACGGCAGCCCACCAGGCTCCGCCGTCCCTGGGATTCTCCAGGCAAGAACACTGGAGTGGGTTGCCATTTCCTTCTCCAGTGCGTGAAAGCGAAAGTGAAGTTGTTCAGTCGTGTTTGACTCTTCGCGAGCCCATGGAGTGCAGCCTACCAGGCTCCTCCATCCATGGGATTTTCCAGGCAAGAATACTGGAGTGGGGTGCTATTGCCTTCTCCTGTGTAAAACTAGATCTACACAAAGGCATAAAGAACACCAGAAATGGTAAATATGTAGGTAAATATAAAAGACCTTTTTCTTATGTTTTAAATGTCTTTAAAATGTAATTGACTTTTTAAAACAAAATATAATAACAATGTTATTATGGGATTCATAACACAGAAGTATAATACATGACAATAATAACACACACTGAAAGAAGGTAAATAAAATTATTATACAGCTCTCAGCCTATATATGAAATGAAAAATATTACTGCTGGTACAGTATAAGTTGAAGATGTAAACCATAAAGCCTAAATCAGCCACTAAAACAACACAATAACAACATCAGCAACAACAAAAAAAGAGATATAGATAATTAAGCCAATAAAGGAGATAGAATAAAATAACAAAATATTCAATTATTCCAAAAGAAGACAAAAAACAAAGAGGAAAGGGGAACACAGAATAAATAGGAAACAAACAGCAATATAATAGACTTAAATAGAGCCAAGTAGGTGATCACGTATAATTTATTATCTGGTTTGACAAATGACTTCAAGGCAGAAGTGACTTTAGGGCTATGCTTATCCTTTTGGGTTCCAGTCTGTTCTCTAGATCTGAACTCAGTAATTCCTCAAAATTTTATTACCTCTTAAGTGCTTAAGGTATTTTTTCATGTTTCCTCCAGCTTTATTCACAGGTACCTTTAGTGAAAGGGTTACTCCAGTTACCCTAACTCACCATTAGTGGTCACAATCACCCTTCTAATTTACAACCGGACAATACTTTTAAATATCCCATGAAATATAAATATAAATATGAATATGTAGCTGACATTTAAAATTTCAGGATTTCTAAATTCAAAAGATATTAAAGCCTATAATAGAAATTAGTCTTACTTGCCACGTACCCATAGCAGAACTGCAAGGTTTTCAAGCATCCTAAAGGAACTTTTAAAAAGTGTTTGATAAGTTTTCAAGACAAGATATGTTTAAAAGTTAGACAATTTTATTTATAAACAATCATGATATTAATAATGAGATGATCCTAGAACTGGATGTAATAGTTACAGACTTCAAAAACTGAATGATGAAAAGAGACTAAGAAGATCATTATATAATGAATAAGGAGTCAGTCCATCAAAAAGCTATAACAGTTGTAAATATGCACCCCCAAATCAGAGCACCTAAATATATAAAGCAAAAACTAACAGAGCTAAAAGGAGAAATAAATAGCAATACAATAAAAGCTGTGGACTTTACTGTCCTACTCTCAACAATGGATATGTCATCCAGACAGGGAATCTGTAAGGAAATAGCGGATATGGACAACACTGTAGACTAAAGGAACCTAACAGACATATAGAGACCATTCTATCTAACAACTGCAGAATACACAATCTTCTCAAGTGCACACAGAACATTTTCTAGGAAAGACTGTAGGTTAGGCCCCAAAACAAGTCTTAGCAAATAAAGAAGACTGAAATCATACCAAGTGTCTTCTCTGACCACAATGGTATCTAAACAGAAATCAATAACAAGAGGAAAACTAAATTAATAACTACATGGAAATTAAACAACATTCTCTTGAGCAACAAATGGATCAAAGAAGCATTTAAAGATGACATTAAGAAGTTTCTTCAGACAAATGAAAATGGAAATACAGCATACTATAACTTAAGGGATATAAAAATCAGTTCTAAGACCACAGTTCATAGCAATGAATAGCTACATAAAGAAGCAAGAAAATTCCATATAAACAACCTAATTCTATGTCTTAAGGAGTAGCATAGAGCCCAAAGTCAGCATAAGGGAGAAAATAATAAAGATTAACATAGAAATAAATGAAATGGAGAACAGAAAAATAATAGAAAAGATTAACCAAACTGAGAGTTGCTCTTTGAAAAGATAAAACAAAAAATGGACAAACCTTGAGTAAGACTAACTGAGTGAAAAAGGAAGAGGGCACTCTGGACACCTAGAATAAATGGAAAATATACTACCTACCAAGACTGAACCATGAAGAAATAGAAAATCTGAATACATCAATTACTAGACAGGTGATTGAATCAGTAATCACAATTTTCCCATGGAGAAAACCCAGAACCAGAGAGTTTCACTGGTGAATATTACTAAACATTTAAAGAAGAATTAACACTAATCCTTCTCAAACTCTTGCAAAAAAATGAAAGGGAAAGACTATTTCCAAACCCACTGTATGAGGTCAGCGTTGATGAGGACACCACTAGAAAGTAACCTACAGGGCAATATCCCTGATGAATACAGACGCAAAAGTTCCCAACAACAAATGAGCAAACCAAAGCCAGCAGCACAGTAAAAGAATCATTCACTGTAATCTAGTGGAATTTACCCTGGGATCCAAGGATGGTCTAACAAATGCAAATCAATCAATGTGCTGCTGCTGCTGCTGCTAAGTCGCTTCAGTCGTGTCCGACTCTGTGCAACCCCATAGACGGCAGCCCACCAGGCTCCCCTGTCCCTGGGATTCTCAAGGCAAGAACACTGGAGTGGGTTGCCATTTCCTTCTCCAATGAATGAAAGTGAAAAGTGAAAGTGAAGTCACTCAGTCATCACATTAATAGAATGAAAGAAAATAATCATATGATCATCTCAGTACACACAGGAAAAAGCATTTGACAAAATCAAAAATCAATTCATGATAAAAACTCTCAACAAATTTGGCAAAGAAGGAACATGTCTCAACATAACAAAGGTCATATATGACAAACCTGTGGATATCACATGCAACCATGAGGGTTTTTCCTTTAAGATTAGGAAAAAGACAAGGTCGCCACTCTCACCAGGCTTCCCAAGTGGTGCTGCTAGTGGCAAAGGACCTGTCTGTCAATGCAGGAAATGTAAGAGACCTGGGTTCAATACCTGGGTTGGGAAAGTCCCCTGGAGGAGGGCATGGCTATCCACTCCAGTATTCCTGTCTGGAGAATCCCAGAGACAGAGGAGCCTGCTGGGCTACAGTCCATAGGGCTGTGAAGGGTCAGACACAAGTGAAGCAGCTTAGCAGACACACAACCACTTTTACCACTCTTATTCAACATAGAACTGAAGTCCTAGTTAGAGCAATCAGGGTAAAAAACAGAAATTTAAGGCATCAGAATTGGAATGGAAGAGGTAAAACTGTGTCTATTTACAGATTATGTAATTTTATTTAGAGAAAATCCTAAAGACTCAATCAAAAAACTGCTAGAGCTAATCAAGGCATTTGGTAAACCTGCAGGATACAAAATTAACATACAAAAATCAGTAGTGTTTCTATACACTAAAAACAAATACTCTGAAAAAGATATTTTAAAAATGGATCGCACTTACATAGCATCAGAAAGTAATTTAATCAATGAGTTGAAAGAGCTCTACCCTGAAAACTATATACAGATAAATAAAAAGGCATCCCATATTCATGGGATGAAAGAATTAATATTGTTAAAATATCAATACTACCAAAAACCATCTATAGATTCAATGTAATCCTTATCAAGAATCCAAAGGCATTTTTTTTTTTACAGAAATAGAAAAAACACTTCTAAAATTTCTATGGAACTACAAAAGACCCTGAATATAGAAAGAAATCCTGAAAAAGAATAAAACAGGAGGCATCACACTTCTTGATTTCAAGCCATACTGTAGAGATATAATAATTAAAACAGTATGGTACTGATATAAAAACAGACAAACATATCAATGGGACAGAACTGAGAGCCCAGAAATAAACCCAAGTATATACGAATACTTGAAAAGGGGACTATGAATATTCATTGATGAAAAGATAGTCTCTTCAGTATATGGTTTTGTGAAAACTGAATGATTCTGAATGAATGATACTGAACCCCTATCTTATACTTCTCAGAAAAATCAATTCAGAATAAACTACATACTTAAATGTATGATCTGAAACTGTCAAACTCCTTGATGAAAGCACAGGGGAAAAGTTCCTTCACATCAGTCTTGGCAAATTTTTCAGGTGGCCTGATACCAAAACAGGCAACAAAAGCAAAAATCAACAAGCAGGACTATATCAAATTAAATAGCTTCTGTGGAGCAACAAAATGAAAAAACAACCAGTAAAACATGACAAAATATTTGCAAGCCACCTATCTGATAATGGGTTAATATCCAAAACATATAAAGAACTCATATGATTCAACAGCAAAAAAAAAAAAAAAAAAAAACAACCCCAAAACAATCCAATTTAACAATGGGCAGGGGACCAGAACAGACCATTTCTCAAAGCAGACACACAAACGGCCAAAAAGTACATGAAAAGGTGCTCAACAACACTACTCATCAAGGGAATGCAAATCAAAACTATGGTGATCTCACACCTCCCAACTTTTAAAATATATATTATAAAAAAGACAAGAGATAACACTGGTGAGGATGAGGAGAAAAGGGAAACCTGGTGCACTGCTGGCGGGAATGGACATTGGTGCCACTATGGACAATGGCGTGGAGTTTTCCC
The DNA here is from genome assembly GCF_002263795.3 of Bos taurus. NCBI lineage: Eukaryota > Metazoa > Chordata > Mammalia > Artiodactyla > Bovidae > Bos > Bos taurus. The sequence goes on from NC_037343.1 coordinate 73,210,931, forward strand.
AAAAAATTAAAAGCAGAACCATTAACACCATGTGGAAAAGCGAAAGTTTAGTCACTCAGTCGTGTTCGACTCTGCAACCGCATGGACTGTAGCCTGTCAGGCTCCTCTGTCCATGGAATTCTCCAGGCTAGAATACTGGACTGGGTAGCCACTCTCTTCTCGAGGGGATCTTCCTGACCAAGGGGTCAAACCCAGGTCTCCTGCACTGCGGGCAGATTCTTTACCACCTGAGACACCATATATGATCTACCAATTTTATTTCTGAAGTCACTATCTTGAAGATATCATGCAGCATTATTCACAATAGGCAAGACATGGAAGCAATCTAAGTGTTCATCAACAGATAAATGGATAAAGAAAATGTGATATACACACACCACTTTAAAAATGAAGAAAATCCTAAAATGGATTCACTGATTTGAGTAGAAGGTGTGTGGGGTGAACTAGGTGAGGGGGATTAAGAGATACAAACATCCACTATAAAATAAATAAGCCACAGGGATGTAATATACAGCACAAGGAATATGGGTAATAGTATTATAATAACTTTTCATGGGGACAGATGGTTATTAGATATTATGACCATTTCATAATGTATGTAGCAGTGAAAGTGTTAGTTGCTCATTATGCAAATGTCAAATCACCTGAAACTAACAATATTTTTATGTTAACTATATTTCAATTTTTTAAAAAGGGAAAAAATGAAGAAAATTTGCCATTTGCCAAAACATGAACAGACCTTGAGAGCATTATGGTAAGTGAAATTAAGTCAGATAAACAAACACTAGAATCTCACTTTTATGTGGAACCTAAAAACATAAAATTTGTAGAAACTAGAGAGTAGGATTGTGGCTGCCAGGGGCTGAGAGTTGGGGAAATGGGGTGATGTTGGCCAAAGGGTAAAAGTTTCAGTTATAAAATGAGTAACTTCCAGGAATCTAGTGTATAGCATGGTGACTACAGTTAATACTGCATTACATATTTGAGAATTGCTATGGGAGTAGAGCTTTAACATTTTCACCATGCAGCAGTGGTGGTTAATCTCTCAGTTTGACTCTGTGACCCTATAGACTGTAGCCCACTAGGCTCCTCTGTCCATGAGATTTCCCAGGCAAGAATACTGGAGTGGGTTGCCATTTGCTTCTCCGGGGGGATCTTCCCGACCAAGAGATCAAACTCGGAACAACAACAAAATGATAAGTAAGTGAGGTAAAGGATGTACTAACCTTACTGTGGCAAGCATTTCATAGTATATATGTGTATTGCTGCTGCTGCTGCTAAGTCGCTTCAGTCGTGTCCGACTCTGTGCGACCCCAGAGACGGCAGCCACCAGGCTTCCCCGTCCCTGGGATTCTCCAGGCAAGAACACTGGAGTGGGTTGCCATTTCCTTCTCCAATGCATGAAAGTGAAAAGTGAAAAGTGAAAGTGAAGTCGCTCAGTCGTGTCCGACTCTAGCGACCCCATGGACTGCAGCCCACCAGGCTCCTCCGTCCATGGGATTTTCCAGGCAAAAGTACTGGAGTGGGATGCCACTGCCTTCTCCATATATGTGTATTAAGTCATCACAAAGTTACACAATGCTATGTGGAAATTATATGTAAATAAAGCTGGGGGAAAATCTCAGAAGTGGTTAAGAAGTATAGTTAGGTATAACAGTAAGGAAGATTCGAGGCAGCTACAAGGTCCATGAGACTACAAAGACTTGTCAGTACCACGGACAGCTCCATGTGGGCCCAGTTTCCTCTGTCTTTAATCCCAAGAGGCCAAAACTTATACCAAGATGCAATATTCTTAAGATTATACCTGGTGACCACTTTAAAGACACACAGAAAAGAAATACCTCAATTATTTATGATGCAGAGTATAGGCATATGTTCTTCGTGGCCAAAATACAGTTGCTACCACCAGAAACACATCATCATCACCATTATTCCTAACCTCACACCGAGCGATTGGCAAGGGGTCCCTAACTTAAAAAATCTATTAAGCCCAAGCAGGCTGAGGAGGGCATCCTCAAGAGGAACTGGATACCAGCCCAAGCAGGATGAGGAACATGTCCATGCTGGGGTGGGGCAGAAGATATGAAGTGGTCACTTAGTGTGGGGAGAAAGAATCCAGATGGGAAGTTTGATGGGGGCCATCAGGTCCTGCCTGAGCAGAATGAGGAAGTGTGGCCTAGCCTGGGGTACAGAGCCTCTGGGCAGGGTCAGGAAGATGTCCTGCTGAGGGTGCTGAGAGGAAAATAGAATGGGTTATCAGAGATTTAGTAGGGTGAGGGCACCTATTCATAGGATGGGTCAGTAGGGGCTGTCAGATCCCAAACAGGGTAAGGAGGCTGTTTCCACCGATGAGTGATGTACTGTGGGGGTGCCACAGCCAAGCCTTGGCATGCTGAGAGATCACCCATGCACTGGTGGGGGTGAGGGTGCAGATTGCTAGGGGTGACCGAGGTTGAGCACAGTAAGAGCTTCTCTGCAGGAGGAGCAGACACAGGGATTTGGAGCCCGAGTTTGGGGAGGAGGGTGTGAATATGGAGAATGTGATGGCTGCAATGGATACTGGTTACACACAAAGGGATTGATCAAATTAGTGCATCAAGGATGGTAGAAGGCGTCTGAGTGTCAAAGAAGGTAGTTACAAATGAGAATGAACCCTGCTGTGTTGAACTGGAATTGGTTCTCTCAGTGTGAATGCACAACTTTTAATATATAGACATAGAAACACATATAAATGTAAATATGTACATATACGTATATATTAATAGAATAACAGAATAAATATTTTATGTCGTATATTTATGAAAAAGCCATGAAAAGATATTTAAGACAGTTTATATGGTACGAGTCAGTTTCATTGAGTTAGACAAGCCAAGTTAGATCCTGATGGTGTGATCACTGACCTAGAGCCAGACATCCTGGAATGTGAAGTCAAGTGGGCCTTAGGAAGCATCACTACAAACAAAGCTAGTGGAGGTGATGGAATTCCAGTTGAGCTATTCCAAATCCTGAAAGATGATGCTGTGAAAGTGCTGCGCTCATTATGCCAGCAAATTTGGAAAATGCAGCAGTGGCCACAGGACTGGAAAAGGTCAGTTTTCATTCCAATCCCAAAGAAAGGCAATGCCAAAGAATGCTCAAACTACCACACAATTGCACTCATCTCACACGCTAGTAAAGTAATTCTCAAAATTCTCCAAGCCAGGCTTCAGCAATATGTGAACCATGAACTTCCAGATGTTCAAGATGGTTTTAGAAAAGGCAGAGGAACCGGAGATCAAATTGCCAACATCCGCTGGATCATGGAAAAAGCAAGAGAGTTCCAGAAAAACATCTATTTCTGCTTTATTGACTATGCCAAAGCCTTTGACTGTGTGGATCACAACAAACTGTGGAAAATTCTGAGAGAGATGGGAATACCTGACCACCTGACCTGCCTCTTGAGAAACCTATATGCAGGTCAGGAAGCAACAGTTAGAATTGGACATGGAACAACAGACTGGTTCCAAATAGGAAAAGGAGTACATCAAGGCTGTATAATATCACCCTGCTTATTTAACTTATATGCAGAGTACATCATGAGAAACACTGGGCTGGAAGCAGCACAAGCTGGAGTCAAGATTGCCGGGAGAAATATCAATAACCTCAGATATGCAGATGACACCACCCTTATGGCAGAAAGTGAAGAAGAACTAAAGAGCCTCTTGATGAAAGTGAACAAGGAGAGTGAAAAGGTTGGCTTAAAGCTCAACATTTAGAAAACTAAGATCATGGCATCTGGTCCCATCACTTCATGGCAAATAGATGGAAAAACAGTGGAAACAGTGGCTGACTTTATTTTTTTGGCGGGGGGGGGGGGGGGCTCCAAAATCACTGCAGATGGTGATTGCAGCCATGAAATTAAAAGATGCTTACTCCTTGGAAGAAAAGTTATGACCAACCTAGACAGCATATTAAAAAGTAGAGATATTATTTTGTCAACAAAGGTCCATCTAGTCAAGGTTATGGTTTTTCCAGTAGTCATGTATGGATGTGACAGTTGGACTATAAAGAAAGCTGAGTACCGAAGAATTGATGCTTTTGAACTGTGGTGTTGGAGAAGACTCTTGAGAGTCCCTTGGACTGCAAGGAGATCCAACCAGTTCATCCTAAGGGAGATCAGTCCTGGATGTTCATTGGAAGGACTGATGTTGAAGCTGAAACTCCAATACTTTGGCCACCTGATGCGAAGAGCTGATTCATCTGAAAAGACCCTGATGCTGGGAAAGATTGAGGGGAGGAGGAGAAGGGGATGACAGAGGATGAGATGATTGGATGGCATCACTGACTCAATGGACATGAGTTTGGGTAAACTCTGGGAGTTGGTGATGGACAGGGAGGTTGGGCATGCTGCGGTTCATGGGGTCGCAAAGAGTCGGACACCACTGAGCAACTGAACTGAACTGATATGGTATGAGTGTAAAATTAAAGCTTCAAAATTTACTTTTTCTTTCATATTTTATAACAAGTTCCACCTGTAATTGTAATGTGGGAGACCTGGGTTCGATCTCTGGGTCGGGAAGATCCCCTGGAGAAGGAAATGGCAACCCACTCCAGTATTCTTGCCTGGAGAATCCCGTGGACGGAAGAGCCTGGTGGGCTACAGTCCACGGGGTTGCAAAGAGTCGGACACGACTGAGCGACTTCACTTTCATTTTTTCTTTTCACTTTCCTGCTTGTAAATTCCCTTCACGGCCCACTGCCTCATCGTGGCGAAGGGGCTTGTATAACTCAATGAAGCTATGAGCTATGCCAGGTAGGGCCACCAAAGATGGATGGGTCACAGTGGAGAGTTCTGACTAAAATGTAATCCACAAGAGGAGGGAACGAAAACCACCCCAGTATACTTGCCATGAGAATCTCATAGACTGAATAAAAAGACAAAAAGATATGACACGGAAAGAAGGGCTACTGGAAGGACGGATGCTGAAGCTGAAGCTCCAGTATATTGGTCACCTGATGTGAACAGCTGACTCATTGTAAAGTCCCTGACGTTGGGAAAGATTGAGGGCAGATGAGGCCATGAGAGGATGAGATGGCTGGATGCCATCACTAATGCAATGGACATGAACTTGGGCAAGTTCCAGGAGATGGTGAGGGACAGGGAGGCCTGGTGTGCTGCCAGGGCATGGGGTCACAAAGACTCAGAGGTGGCTGGGCAATTAACAATGTTTCTATATCAGTGAGACTATCCATATCAAAAGGCAGAACATTTAAAAAAATTATCCACGTAGAAAGTTAAGAGGAACCAAATGAATTGTGAATATAGTGAACTCTGGGCTGCTGCCAAAAGAAAACCAAATTAAACTATTCTTATGCAAAAAATAGGTAAAAGGTGAAAATAGTAGTGGCTGATATAGTAGTAATGCAGTGATGATGATGAAGTTATTGGCGTAGCTGGTATTTACTGAGGGCTTACTGAGTCCCAGGTAATGTGTAACTACTGTACACAAATTAAAATCTTAAAGACATTCATCACTAAGGCATTAGAACAATGATGATTTCAGTTTAAATGTATAAACACCTTGAACTTCAAATTTCCTTTTTTAAATTTTAAAATGGTAATAACAATTCTCTTGTGCCACAAAACAGACTATTTGAAGATTAGTTCTGATTCAAAGTTGAATGTTATGAATAATTTAGTGACAAATGAAATAGCAAAATAAGATTTATGTGTTCATTAAAATATGAATATAGAAGGGTATTTCTGAGAGTCTTAATGGAACTTCATAATGAATTCCCAAGCTATCAAGAGTTATTTCACATGATGTTATTACTGTTGTTTTTGTACATATCCTCACAGAGCATTCAAAGTAGTTCCCAGGAAATGAAATGTTACTAGAAATAGCAATGCCTTTTATTTTACTTCATCACAATGTGTCCTGTTATGGAACAAAAAAAATTTTAATGCTATTTTCATTCTCTACCTATGTAACTTTACAGTCTGAATTTCAGGATTGTCCAGGTGGGACTACAGTATAAAGATGGCCTTGAAGACAGTTATGAAGTCCTTGGCATATTTTACAAAACTTATGTTCCTAAGAGACCACTGAAACCCAGGAAATGCTGAATTTGTCAATTTCTGAAAATTTAGTTGTAGTATCTTCAGTGCCACAATAAACTTTAAGTAAACTGAACCCAAAGAAAACGGAATCTATAATATTCTAGGTTTTATACATGGTAAATACTTTTGGCAAAACAGTTTTTCTTACAGCCATAAGGTCTTTAATTCCCTTTAAAATGTTTCTCATCTTTTTCTGTTCTCAAACTATGGCAAGCTTCTAATGAGTCAAGGAGATAGATAATTTTAATATTTTATAATATACCTGAAATACAAAGTTTTAAAAGAAATCAGCCAGTGGAACTTAATACTTACTCCAGTATGCATAACTATTTCCTACCTATTCTGGTAGTATTCTGGCCTACCTCAAAATAATTTATAAAAATCGAATTCTCTTTACAAGTATTTAAAACTTTTTGTGTCGATGATTTTGAACTAATGGATTCAGAATTGAGAATCACGATTTTCAGAAGTTAGTTCATCGCCAATTAAGCATGTCAGAAAGACATCAACTGTGTGAAGCACGGAACGCAAGACTCCTGAAGCAACACACAGAAAAGTATGCCAAATTCTGAGGTAGTATCAAAGCTTCTGAAACAGGATTCCACCAATGTTATGTTCAATCACTAAAGTTTTAGTGAATTTCATTTTCAAGGAATTTAAATAAACATTATGTTGGACACGAGCTGGTTATCTCCCCAGCATCCATCCAACACTTCCTTCCAGTAGTGAATGCACTCTCTTTCATTTCTTGGTTTGGGACGTGACCCACTGCTCAGCTCTAGGGTTAAAACTAATCCATGCAGCCCATCACTGTAGCCATAGTGATTGGTTCTGAATGGGCATGTAGCCTAGGGAGACACATGAAGAGAGCTGCTATAGAAAACTGATTATGAAGTTGACATATGGAGCACACACTGGGTAGGGAAGTAGAAAGGGAAAGAAACTAGGCCCTTAGTGATCCTGGTGAAACTGAGTCACTGGATGAAGCCATGCCCGAAGACACACCCGCCATCTGAATGTTCCCTTACTGCTCAAGCCATTTTGAGTTTGTTGCATTCTCTTGCAACTGACAGAATCTTAACTGATGCAAACATTTACTCAATGTAATCACTGGCTCCTCATGGGTAATTTCAGTTAATGAAATCAAAGTGTGGGATTTTCCAAAAAGGCATCTTCTCTTCATATTTTTACTATCACTTCACTGATATTTTGTTATAATTCTACTCCTCCAAATTATTTTTTGAATGCCCAAAGAACATACATTGGTAAATATTTGAAAAGGAAACCAAAGACAATAAAAGATAAAGAGATCTGATGAAATACAACAACAAAAAAATGTATCCTTTGAACTGACCCTAAAGTAAACACCTTATGTATTTTATTATTAACATTTTCTATATAAGTGGTCTTTAAATTTTAATGTAGTTAATGACCACTTGGGGAATTTGATTAAAGATTACTAGGCTGCTTCCCAGTGATTCTGGTTTGGTGGACCTGGTGTTGAGCCCCCAACTTGATGTGAATGACTATTAGAGCTCACTCTGAGAAATTTTGCTTTTAATCTACAGGACTAATTGAGAAGAGGGTTAGGTATTTGATTTGCTTCATAATAAATATTTTAGATTTTAATTTTGCATTTTAAACATTCATTTTTTTGGAGTGGCATTTATAATATGTATATAAAAATATGAAACAAACCCAAAGGTTAAAAAGTCTAAGTTCTTATTAAGAGAAGATGAAAACAATTAGGGTGAAGGGAAGAAGAAATGCTTCATATGAGGGATAAACTTTTTCTTGCTTTAAGAGTATAAGACAGCTGCTTACTGTACAGACTACATTTATACATCCACTTTGAAAATAATTAGTGGCTATATACATGATCTGATCATCAGATTTTAAATATGCAATACTGCATACTTGGAAAGAGAGGGAAAATTTAAAGGAGAAAAGTTTCATTTTACACATATTCTTCCAAAATGAACTCATGAACATACAAACTTGAAGTCAGCTACCAAAACTCCTGGTAGTAAACCACAGTGAATACTGTCAACTGTCCATTCAACAGTCACTCCCCATCTTTTTATTTCTTGCTTGGAGAGCTCACCTCTCACTATGAAGACTAAAATGCCAGACACTTGCACTTCTAGTCTCTCTTGCTGAGGCTAACACAATTTAGTAAACTGTTAAACTGCTCTGAGTTGTGAAATTTTAGGATCAATAATGAAATAACATTTTATAATTCATTCTAGGATACAGGATTGTGAAAGATTCAGAAGTAAATGATGAGAAATATCCAAGAAATGGAGCAGTTCCAAAGAACAAAGTTTGAAAAGAAATGGTACAGAGTAAAACAATGAGAGAATCCTCCTTTACTTTTCATGAAATCATTTTGGTTATGATATATTCTCAGCAGGAGACCAGTGTTAATTATTAAAAAGCATTTTTAGTTTTCATTTCTGGATCTATTTTACATTTTTTTCCCTAAAAATTACAATCTTGACATTTAGGGATTCTTAGAGATTATTACATCTAATAAAAACAAATTTCATGGGAGTAAAGACATTAAAATTTTAAAGTAGGTCTATCAACACTCATAGACAAAGCCAACCATCTTCTAGGTAAAATTTAGTCTTATATAATGATAAGGTTCCAAAGAGGCAGAGGAACCAGAGATCAAATTGCCAACATTCACTGAATCATGGAGAAAGCAAACGAGTTCCAGAAAAACATCTACTTCTGCTTCATTGACTACTCTAAAGACTTTGACTGGATCACAACAAACTGTGGAATATTCTTCAAGAAATGGGAGTACCAGACTACTTTACCTTTTTCCAGAGAAACCTGTATGTGGGTCAAGAAGCAATAGTTAGAACTGGACATGGAAGAACTAACTGATTCAAAATTGGGAAAGGAATATTAAAAGGCTGTATACTGTCATCTTGTTTAACTTCTATGCAGAGTACATCATGCAAAATGCCAGGCTGGACAAATCACAAGCTGGAATCAAGATTGTCAAGAATAACACCAGCAACCTCAGATATGCAGATGATACCACTCTGATGATAGAAAGTAAGAAGAACTAAAGAGCCTCTTGATGAAAGTGAAAGAGGAGACTGAAAAAGCTGGCTTGAAATTTAACATTCAAAAAACTAAGATCATGGCATCTGGTCCCATCACTTCACGGCAAATAGAAGGGGAAAAAGTGCAAGCAATGAAAGATTTTATTTTGGGGGGCTCTAAAATCACTACGAATGGTTACTATAGCCATGAAATTAAAAGATGCTTTCTCCTTGGAAAGGAAAGGAAAAGTGAAGTCGCTCAGTTGTGTCCAACTCTTTGCGACCCCATGGACTATAACCTACCAGGCTCCTCCGTCCATGGGATTTTCCAGGCAAGGGTACTGGAGTGGGTTGCCATTTCCATCTCCAGGGGATCTTCCTGACCCAAGCCCAGGTCTCCCACATTGCAGGCTTTACCGTCTGAGCCACCAGGGAAGCCTTTCTCCTTGGAAAGAGAGCTATAACAAGCCTAGATAGCATATTAAAAACTAGAGACATCACTTCACTGACAAAGGTCCAAATAGTCAAAGGTCCAGTAGTCATGTACAGATGTGAGAGTTGGACCATAAAGAAGGCTGAGCACTGAAGAACTGATGCTTTCAAATTGTGGTGCTGAAGAAGACTCTTGAGAGTTCCGTGGACTACAAGAACAACACACCAGTCAATCCTAAAGGAAATCAACCCTGAATATTCATGGGAAGGACTGATGCTAAAGCTGAAGCTCCAATACTTTGGCCACCTGACGTGAAGAGCTGACTCACTGGAAAAGACCCTGATGCTGGGAAAGATTAAAGGCAAAAGAAAAAGAGGGCGCCAGATGATGAGATGGTTAGATAGTATCACTGACTCAATGGACATGAATTTGAGCAAACTCCGGGAGGCAGTGAAGTACAGAGGAGCCTGGTATGTTGCAGTCCACGGGGACACAAAGAGTCGGAGAGAACTTAGTGACTGAACAACAAGAACAAATTGATAAAGTAGAGAGTAACTAAAAACACAGACTGTGGAGCGATGGACTGAAATTCCGACTCTGCAATTTACTGTGCGACCCTAGGAAGTTCAGTTAACCTATTATGCCTGTTTGCTATAAACTGGGGCTAATAGTACCTATTATCTGTCTTCAAGGGTAATTGGGAGGATTAAATGACAGCAAGTACTTAAAACTGTACCTAGCACATGGACACACCACTCAAGTTGAAAGTAAATGAATGTTATTTGTTTTAACTTCTTTTACTAATGTAACTATTTTCAGAGATTATAAATTAAAATTATTTTAACTAGAATTAAACCCTAGTTATAACTGACGTGTAAAGCATGGACTACTTAGATAAAATTTTTAGAACCTGAAAATTTTAAATCTGAGATCTCCTTTCCTAACAGAACACTAAGCCTTTGCTGTGACCTGTGTCAGTCAGGGCTCAGTGAAGGAAAAAGAAATGACTTCAGGTATTTTAAGAGAGAGATTTAATTCAGTTAAGTTAGGTGCTTACAGAACAGTAGGGAGAGCTGGAGGAGCAGAGTCCAGGCCGGTCCTGCAGGAATGACTCCTTAGAACACAGAAAAACTGACTCACCAAAGGATCTATTACATTTACCAAAAAGGTGGGGGAGATATAGTATGAGTTGAAAAACATAACTATTTTAGCTTCATTAAGGGATCAGGAAGTCATCACTGCCATTACAATTACTCCTTAGCATCCACGAAGCTGAAAACTAGCTATTAGAATGTTGCTAGAGGGGAAAAAAAAACATCTTCCCTTGAACTTGCCGGCCCGCAGCAGCAGGAAGATGGCTTCTGTCTCACTTCCACCTTGCAAATCGTGCATGAATGCATCTAATTGGGAGAATCTGATTAGCATCAGAACTCTAGGGAATCTGAGAGGCACATCCTCTGAAGCACAGGAAAGTAGAAAAGATTGGGATACTTGCAGATTGACTCTGGGGTAGTCAAAGTCCCTGAAGTACCTTTTTCTCATTGGTAAAATGGGGATAAATAATGATACTCATAGTGGGCTTATGATGAGGATTTAAGAAAGCAATAAAAATGATTCTTTTGCAATTTTGAAACCTTAAGCTTCCAGCATCTAGCATTGCAGCTGAGAAGTCTGACGTCATTCTGATCATCATTCATTTTTCTATGTTACCTGGGCCCTTTTAGGATCTTCCCTTGATGTTCTGAAATTTCACTATGATGTGTCTAAGTCTGGATGTTTTCATTGCTTGTTCAGGCTCTTTATTTGGACACTCAAGTCCTTCAGTTCTGGCAAATTTTCTTGTATTTTAATACAGCTTCCTCTCCTCTGTTTTGTTTTTTTTTTAAATGATCCACCTTTTAGTCATATGTTAAATCCTCTTACATATTGTCTCTCATTTTTTTTCTTTTTTTGGTATTTATGTCTATTTTTTCTATGCTTTTTTTTCTTCTCTATTTCTGGAAATTTCTTATTTCTATCTTCTGACCAATGGATCAACAACATTTTTCTGTAAAGAGCCAGACAGTAAATAACTTTTTCTTCACAAGCCATATGACCTCAGTCGCAACCAGGCAATCCACCGTTGCAGTCCCAAAGTGGCCATGGGCAGTATGTAAACAACAGGAGTAGCTAAGAATTCTCATCACAAGGAAAAAATAAATTTTCTATTTCTTTCATTTTGTATATATACAAGATGATATGCACTACACCTATTGAGATAATCATTTTATGATGTGTTTATGGGAGTCAACTCAAAACGCTGTACATCTTAAACTGATAAAGTACTGTATGTCAACTGTATCTCAGTAGAACTGGAAGAAAATTAAGTAAGGTTAAAGAATAAAAAGAATATGTGACTGAGACCGTATGTTGTGGCCTGTGCAGCCCAAAGTTAACTTTCTGGTGCTTTACAGAAAAAGTTTGCCCACCTTCACTGTAGACACCTGAAATGTCAGTGGAAGTAGCATATCAATTTTGAGCAGAAGCTTTAAGAGGTAAGGATTAGTTTGCTACGTCCTCTGACAGCCAGCAAAGTTTCAGAAAGCACCTCCCCTCTCAGTTTGGGCCCCAGAATGAAGACAGAGTGGAATAGAGCCAAAACTGACCCAAAATGGACATGCAGCACAAGTGAGAAAGAAACCTCTGCAGGGTATAAGGCACTGAAGGTTTCAGGGTTTGTTATCTCAAAATAAACTTGCCTAAGACCGCCTTGCAAGTTTTGCTGAAGTAATAAATTACTCTATGTGCCTGCACTTCTTTACATAATATTTATAATTCAGACTTCTTAATAATTACTCAAAATATATTTCTAAAAATTTGGATCTTAAAAACATTCAAGGCTTGAATTATATTTGGTTCCTAAAAGAATTATTTTCCTAGTTACTTGCATGGTTGGACTAAGTACTCTTTGTATTGTTGGATCAAAGCACTTCTACTTTCCTCTTCCTGATTGCAATGTTCCTGCTGATTCTGAAACTTGAAAAACACAATGTAATAAATTTTTAAACGGCATTAGCTAAACTTTGTCTAATGTTCTTTAATTTTTTAACATTTAAAAGTTCCTACTCTGTGTCAGATGATATTCTTTACATGGATAACTTTTTTTTTTTTAATCATCCCTGTTTACAAATGAAAAAACTGAGGCACACAGAGGTTGCGTATTCATCTGAGAACAGACAGCTGGGAAGAAGTGGGGAGCTAAGACGTGTTCTAAGGATGTCATAATCTCTATGTTCTTAATCCCTATGCTGTATCAACCCTCTTAAATGCAAATATAAACTTGATCTTGAAAATCTAACAATTTCAGCATTAAAACTGTAAGTTTCCACTATCCAGTAATTCTTTTTCTATAATTTAATTTTTAATTGAAGGATAATTAAACTTTACAGAGTTTTGTTGTTTTCTGCCAAATATCAACATGATATCCAATAATTCTTAAACCTTTTATAAGAAACCACAAATGAGCTAGTATAAAGAATAATTTTAGAACTTGAATATAGCTTAAGGAACAATGACAGCTTTCAATTCTAAGAAAAATATATCCCCTCCAATAATCTAATATAAAAAATGTACTTATAATACATGCTATTTTCCATCAACTAAATGGTATCATATTCCTTTAAAAATGAACCAAATTAAATTTTAATCAGTTTACTTTTTTACTGTAGAATGTGGATATATTGAGCCATATAACTTTGAGAATACAAATTACATACTTTGATTATATAACATGAGATAATTAAAACTCTGTGTGTGCCAGACTTAAGTCTTCAGTTCCAGTTAGCTCTACTAGCTTTTCTCTGCTACAAAAGAATATAATTAGTATGAATCATCAATTGCCCCAAAGTGACAGACTATAAAATGAACACTGTTAACAGGTAAGACACAGCCTATGTTAACAACTCTAGGTCTAAGATACAAAAATCATTATTTTTGTAAGACCAGAGGCTATCTTTAAACTATAAAACAATAAATAATAGGAGAATGATTAAAATAAATTAAGAATATGTATTTTATTTCAGAGTAAGGTGGTGCTAGTGGTAAAGAATTTGCCTGCCAATGCAGGAGATGCAAGAGACGTGGGTTTCAATCCCTGGGTTGGGAAGACCACCTGGAGTAGGAAATAGCAACCCAGTCCAGTATTCTTGACTGGAAAATCCCATGGTTAGAGGAGCCTGGTCACAAAGAGTCAGACACGACTAAGTGACTTAGCATCAGTACGAGCCTGTCCTAAACCTGAACGCAGTATTTCTTAAGTTCATATTTCACTGTAAGAATATAAATGCATCAAATGTAAACTGCTTTTTTAAACTTAAATTTCAGAAAAATGCTTTTGTAATTAGTATTTATCAGTTCTCTTTAGATTCCCACTGTACGCCTAAATAGCTATTACCTTGGAAAAGCGTCATTAAACCCTGTCAGTGAAAGCTGCTCCCAGTCATGTCTGACTGTTTGCAACCCTGTGAGCTATACAGTCCATGGAATTCTCCAGGCCAGAATACCAGAGTGAGTAGCCTTTCCCTTCTCCAGGGGATCTCCCCAACCCAGGGATCGAACCCCAGTCTCCCACATTGCAGGCAGATTCTTTACCAGCTGAGCCACAGGGAAGCCCAAGAACACTGGAGTGGGTAGCTTATCCCTTTTTCAGGGGATCTTTCCGACCCAGGAATCAAACCAGGGTCTCCTGCATTGCAGGCAGATTCTTTACCAATTGAGTTATCAGGGAAGCCCAAACCCTGTCAACCTCAAAATAAATATCACAGCAGATAAAAACCACAACTCTTTTGGAAGGAGCATTAGGAATACTATTAATCCAGATGAAAATACTTTAAACAATATCATTAGTACTGGTTTTTTAATAAAATATATTTGTGTGTCTATAATTATTCAAAATTAGTATCTAGCACTTAAATATTTTTTCCCAGTGAAGAACCTACTAAAATATCTGTCACAACCTTAAATGCAGAAATCCTAGAATTAAGGATTTTGGTTTTGATTCACATTTGCCCATTAGATACTGCCCTGCTGTATAACATTAACACAGTGAGGAGAATGAGTAGGAAAAAATAAAATGTTGCCTCTGTTTGGTATTTCTTTTGTTTGTAAAGGAAAGGCCTCAAGGACAAACTTTACTTTTCTAGCTTACATTTGAAAAAAATAATACAAAAACAGGAATGAAGTATGAGTTGGTTCTCGGTAGTTTATAGTTTATTTAGCAGTTGGATGGTTCAACTAAATGAATCCCAGCTAAGATGCTTCATGCTTTTCATTCCCCACAGTAGATATTAAAAAAACAAATGATTTTAGTCACTGCAATTTCAGTTTCTCTCAATTTTTCTGCATGTTCAAAATTTCTTGAGACTTAACATTTAAACTTGACTTCTTTATAAACTAAGTTTAAACTTAACATTTAAAATAAGACTCTGATTTAAACAAAAAGCTTCTGTTTATGCTATACTTTAGCTTCTCCTTTGCACTGAAAGATTTATCTGATTAACAATTCTTCATGCGAAACTAGGGTTATTGCTCTCTACTAATAACATATGCTCACTTACTTTCTCTTGGAATGTGAAAGTGAAAGTCACTCACTCATGTCCAACTCTTGCAACCCCATGGACTATACAGTCCAGGGAATTCTCCAGGCCAGAATACTGGAGTGGGTAGCCTTTTCCTTCTCTAGGGATCTTTCCAACCCAGGGTTCACCCAGGTCTCCCGCATTGCAGGCAGATTCTTTACCAGCTGAGCCACATGGGAAGCCCAAGAATACCGGAGTGGGTAGCCTATCCCTTCTCCAGTGGATCTTCCCAACCTAGGAAATCGAACTGGGGTCTCCTGCATTGCAGGTGGATTCTTCACCAACTGAGCTATCCGGGAAACCCTTTCTCTTTGAATAACTGTCTCTAAATAGGCCTATAGCTATTTAGTTTTATACTAAAGTGAGCCATGACTCACATTACTGTTACTATCTAGGGAACTGAATTGCATACATGCAACTTTCTCCTTGATGCAGAAATTTTTAACTGGGATCATTAGTTTATTATGAAGTATTTATTTTAAATTACTTTATGGTAATCTATGTTGAGAAAATGAAGGTTTTTATTGACAATGGTAGTGTGTTAATTGTAGTGAATATGAAAATTGGTGAATGATGCTGGGAAAGATTGAAGGCAGGAGGAGAAGGGGATGACAGAGGATAAGATGGTTGGATGGCATCACCGACTCAATGGACATGGGTTTGGGTGGACTCCGGGAGCTGGTGATGGACAGGGAGGGCTGGCGTGCTGCAGTCCATGGGGTTGCAAAGAGTCAGACATGACTGAGCAACTGAACTGAACTGAAAATTTTTTCTTTTAATTTTATATTGGAGTATATAGTTGAGTAACAGTGTTGTGTTAATTTCAGGCATAAGTTTTAAAAGTTATTTGCTAATAGAGACTCAAGTATGATTCTTAGAGGAACACACATTTCAATGATAAAGTCTGAGCAGTAATTCATCTCTCTTAAAAATAATAGTACAAATATCAAACTAAATTAATTCAATCCATTAGTATAAAGAGAGGCTGTTCTTGAGACACAGGGATTACAGAAATTAAAGGCTGAAAATACAAGGGTCTAAAATAAGTCAGTCATGAGGAAAGTTGATCACTCTTAAGACACTGTGGCATAACACTCCTAAATGAGAAATTATATAAGCATTTATGTCTCTAGCCAATCATGATTTAAACATGAAATAATTCCTGCTATGTTTCTATTAATTACCCTGAGGTGCATATTTATTGAATTCCAGGTCACAAAATATTCCTAATAGAGCTGTTTAAAGCATGCTGCTGGGCTTCCCTGGTGGCTCAGTGGTAATGAGTCCACCTGCCACTGCAGGAGACACAGGTTCAATCCCTTGGTCAGAGAGATCCTCTGCAGAAGGAAATGGCAACCCACTCCAGGATTCTTGAAATCCCATGGACAGAGGAGCCTTGAGGGCTACAGTCCATGGGGTTGCAAGTGTTGGATACAACTGAGTGACTAAACAACAAGAAGTGAGCTGATACTTATCAGGGAATAGCGTTACACTGAACTCGGTAAGACTTTTAAAATGATTCAGTTTAGCCAAACATGTCAATGAATCAATTTCACCTATGTTCTAGGATGTATGAAAAATATCAAATAAGGATAACAAGAGTATCTATTCTCCAAGTGTTTAAATTCTAGAAGGAAGATAAAAAACGTTAGAGAACAAGAAAACACGTGACTAGCTGTAAAAATCAGCATTAGGGGTAATAATTGAGAAATATTATATACCATATGCACCTACTCACCCATCCATCCATTCAACATTTATACAGCAATAATTAGTACGGGTGGGCTTACTTGCTGGGTCAGTTGTAAAGAATCTGTGTGCCAATATGGGAGACCCAGGTTTGATCCCTGGATTGGGAAGATCCCCTGTAGAAGGAAATGCCTAGCATTTCCTATGCTAGGAATGCACTCTAGCATTCCTGCCTGGGAAATCCCATGGACAGAGGGGCCTCGCAAGCTATAGGCCATGGGGTCGCAGAGTCGGACATGGCTTAATGACTAAACAACAACAACCAGTACTAGAATATTTGATTCTAGATAGAAAAGATCAACTAATTTAAATTATATTGGACATAAGTGAATAAATTTTCAAAAAGATTATATTTAAATTAGACTTTAAAGGAAATTTGAGATTTAAATAGACTCAAATTGCAATTAAGTGAAGTTGCTCAGTTGTGTCTGACTCTTTACAACCCCATGGACTGTAGCCTGCCAGGCTCCTCCATCCATGGGATTTTCCAGGCAAGAGTATTGGAGTGGGTTGCCATTTCCTTCTCCAGGGGATCTTCCTGATCTAGGGATCAAACCTGGGTCTCCTGCATTGCAGCAGACTCTTGAACATCTGAGCCCCAACAAAGCTAGCTTGTCAAGTCATGATCAGGAATGACGTTTTGGTATAGTGTCAGTTCAGTTCAGTCGCTCAGTCGTGTCCGACTCTTTGCAACTCTATGTGCAGCCCGCCAGGCTTTCCTGTCCATCACCAACTCCCAGATGTAAATGAAGCAAAACCCTGATGATACTGCCATCTCTTTTACTTTAACATTCATTCTATTGGGTTGGTCAAAAAGTTGGTTTGTGGTTGTCCACAAACCCGAATGAACTTTATGGCCAACACAATATACTCACGTACTCTTGGCACTTCCTCTCCAACACGAACTTCCATCATGCTCCTCCTCTTCAGAATCTCCTTGCTGTGCCTTCGGACGCTCCTGATTTATGATAAACTCCTCCAGAACTTGAGTTTCTTCTCTGAACCCTCAACACCTTTAACTGAATTCCAATTCTTCCCTGAGAGAGTATCATTCTCCACAGTCTTTTCACCCTGGTTATTCTCTCACACCTAAAGTGCCTCAGAGTCAGGCAGCAAAGTTCTCTGCTGCTTTCGCAGACACTGTTCCTCTAAAATCATGGAAAAGAATAACAATTTTCCTTTAAGGCGCACGTCATTTTGTCTTCATAGTTATTCTGTCTGAGACATTTCCTCTTCATTCCCTGACCATTTTCTCTTTGTTTCTTGAGAATCACAATCCTTGATTAAATCCTATTTCATACTTCAATTTCAGCCACCATCTTTTATGACTCTCATGGGGATAACCCATCCAAGAACCTGGCCTCCTTTAACCAACTGGTCCGTCTCCAGTGTCTTTACCTTTTATTCCATCTCAGCTGCCTACTGTTATGCTTAGTCGCTCAGTCATGTCCAACTCTTTGTGACCCCATGGACTGTAGCCCACCTGGCTCCTCTGTCTATGGGGATTCTCCAGGCAAGAATACTGGAGTGGGTTGCCATGCCCTCCTCCAGGGGGTCTTCCCAACCCGGGGATCGAACCCAGGTCTCCTGCTGTGCATAGATTATACAAATTAAGTACTGTCTGTACAGGAAGGGTTGTATGTTTATGAAAGAAAGAATAAAGTCTAATTATTAATAAATCACAATGAATATGTATATTATTATTAATAGATTTAATAAGTTGAATAAGAAATAAAACTTGAGAGGGGAAAAGGGAAGAGGCTATTTCAGACAACTGTAATAGAGAGATTACTATATGGTACCAAAAATGCATGTGAAGAAAGTAACTGGGGTTATATTAATATACAGGAAAATGAAAGTGAAAGTTGCTCAGTCGTGTCTGACTCTTTGAAACCCCATGGACTGGGAATTCTCCAGGCCAGAATACTGGAGTGGGTAGCCTTTCCTTTCTCCAGAGGATCTTCCCAACCCAGGGATCAAACCCAGATCTCCCGCATTGCAGTCAGATTCTTTACCAACTGAGCCACAAGGAAAGAATGTCATATAAACAAGTTGAGAGTAAGGGAAAAGTTCAAATTATGAGAGGGATACACCATGGTGGGCTTCCCTGGTGGCTCAAATGGTGAAGAATTTGCCTGCAATGCAGGAGACCTGGCTTCAATCCCTGGGTTGGGAAGATACCCTGGAAAAGGGAATGGCAACCCACTCCAGTATTCTTGCCTGGACAATTCCATGGACAGAGGAGCTTGGCAGACTACAGTCAGTGGGGCTGCAAAGAATCAGACACGACTGAGCAACTAACACTTTCACTTTCACACCGTAGTAGGAAGGGTAACTAACAACACTCTAACTATTGAGTATAGCTTAAGAAATGAGTATAGCAAGTAAATACTATACCATATGGCTACTTCAAGGTTTCCAGTCAGGGTTCTTATTTGAAATCACTGGAAGCTAACTCTAAGTGATACAGCAATTTATTAAAGGGACTGGGGTGACGAGAGAACCAGACTTGTGGTTAAGCTTCTCAAGAGCAAAATCTAAAATCATACTGCGGAACTGAGCTGGGGAGGAAATTTGCTACTGCTCTTACTGCGCACTTGAATGCCAAGGTCTTTTCTTTTCTGCAATTATTACTTAACATTGTTCAGCACCAATACAATTTCTGCAAGAGCAAAACTATTTCAGAATTACTACTGACTCGTTATCAGATTCCTCCACCATCAGCCTCATGAGAACATGAATTGAGTGCAGCATCTGCTTCTCTGTTCAGTCTGTGCCGAGGTTTCCTGGAGGTGAGATGAGTGGAGTGTCTAGTTAACATGACTCCCACCCTAGCTACCAGTGAGACTGGGAAAGTGAATTAAACAGCTTAACTGAGGGAGGTGGGAGTATTAGTTGGGACTTGCTCAGACATAAGAAGGTTGCTGAAAAATTATGAAAAAGTGAGAAAACATAATAAATGTCCACAATTAACGCTTAGTCACATACTAAGCATACAAAACTCACCTAAAAATCATCAACTTCCCCCCTAATATATATTAGTAGAATCAGAGAACAAAGTGATAGGTAGAACCTTAGAGATAATTTCTTTTAAATCTCTCGTTTTACTAACAAGAAACCTGATGCCAAAAATTATTAGATAATTTATCCAAATGCACCCAATTAGTTAGTAGGAAGAACACGTGCTTTTTAACCCTTTGTATATTTTCTACTGTTCACTGATCAAATTATACGCTTATCTTAATGTTAAACTTAAATCTTACCCTCAAGGAAACTCAGGGCTTACTTCTCAGAAAGTTAGTTTGGTGATACTGGTCATTTTTCTCTCAATGTATTGTTTGGATCAGTTTCTGAAAAATTAGCTATAAAACTAAATTATTTATGCAGAATTCTAATTTTCTATCATTACTCATGGAAATGAACCATAATTAAGCTTCAAATATGCTTTAACCAAAGTTTGTAAATTTTTTGACTAGATTAGAAATTTCCCTTGCCAAAAGGCTAATAATATTCTTTCAACAAGAAGAAATTATTCAAAAGCTCTAAGAATAAATGTTTAATTATGAAAGTACCTCTCACTCATATATTATTACATCTTACAAAAGTGGAGCTAAAATCACCTAGGTGATCTACAATCACATGATTTCTTTACACAGTTAATATCCAAACTTCAGCAAAGAGAACATTAACTAGAGAACAGCCAGAATATATGCATTCTTTTAGTCTTTTATTTTTATGACAAGAAAACTGATCGAATTTGGAGTCTTAACCTCGCAATTGTCAAACGCTAGCTGTTTTTGGCACAGAAGCCAAAAACAAGCAATGAGATTTCGAGCAGGCGGAGAAAAAAGAAGACAGAGAGCGTAACAATTCAACACAGGCACAGACTTAAAGAAGCAGCAGAGACTTTGAGAAGCATGGCAATGCAGAGAAAAAATTCTCTATGAGCAGAAGATAAGTTTTGTTCAGATTAAAACGTTACGTCTTAGATGCTATCTACTTAGCACTTTTTTCTTTTTGTGAACACTCCACAGAAATTAATTGTACTGGTTGTCAGAAATATAGAAATACAGAATTAAGTTTAGGCCAATACATGTAATGGAGGTGTGTACAGAAATCATTTAGTTTGGTCAGAGGAAAAAAAAACATGTTAAAAACATATTATTTTGTATGGCTTCATTTTCTTTGTGAAAAGTATATAATTAATACAGAATTGGGAACAGAAAAGTCAAAGCAAATAAAGGAACACAAAATACATACCTCTTGATGGTACAGGCATTCTCTTCTAATATAAATCAGGTATTTCTATATATAAGAATGCATTTTCCACAGATTAACTAGTAACCGCTCAGACCAGATAATGAGAAAGTTTAAAAAATCACAGTAAGAATTACAGAATATTTAGTTTTATTAAAAAGTTATCTTTTCCCCTGTGAAATAGCACTTGCATTATTTTTTTTCCTGCTCCCTTCTGATAAACTGCTGGCATCTACAGTAATTCTAAAATTTAAAGTGAAAAAAAGCTATCAATTTATCCAATAAAGGATAAATATTATCTTAAGAACCCAGAGAGATACACTAAATTATGACCTTTTGGTTTTTAAAGATGCTGAAATCATCTAGTTGAAAAGGTATGGTTCTACTGGGGATGAAGGTCCCATGAGATCAAATGCTGCCGGTAGAAGTCCAATTAAACTAATCTTGGACTTAACGCTTGACATTTAAAAGCTTAGAAACAACTCTAAAATAGTATAGTTTCATTTTAATACACAGATTTATTCCAAACCTGTGTATTTATGGGTAAAAATACTTCTTATTCAATTGTAAGAGGACTAAATATAATTCAAAATTTCTATTTATAGCATATCATGGATTTTCTCATAATCTAAATAGCTATGTGGCATAGTATATCTTCTTGGTTTAAATAAGTTGTACAGCTCTCCTGTGACTTTCAATGTCTTGTGGCAATTTAGTTTAAAATACAAAGAGAGACAGACAGACAGACAGGGTATGTGATCAGAACCTGGAGGAAAAAAGAGAAAACGGAGAAGAGCTTATAGTACTAAACACAAATATTCTCCCAGAAACACCGTAAAATCTTTGTTTTAAAAAAAAAGTAGAAAGTATAACAAGGGCAAGGTTTTTTGAACCCTTAAAGATAATTTCACAGCCGTTCTGGAAAGACCGAGGCAGCAGCATATACTCTGTAAGAATAAATAATTTCTATAGTATATCAAATAAGATATGGGGCTAGATAGTTGTTAACATATCAACCTAGATTTAACATGGGAAGAAAACAATAAATGCTCTAAAGAGTTCAGATGATGTCATAATCAATCATCTAATACATGTTTAATGAAGGAATAAATATGTAAGACATCAGGCCAGGCTCTGTGAACATAAAACACATAAATCATATATAATCTTCAAGGGCAACTTTTATAGATGAGAAAAAGTTATACCTACCTATCTAGGACTTAGAAATTTTGTAGGTATGATTACCATGGAAAAAAATAGGCTGAGAAAGTTGTTGGGTTGATCATAGATTTTAAAAATTGTGTATATTATATACCATGACATAAACTGTATTTGGGCTATTTGAGCAGATACTCACAGAATGATTGTAAGAAGGTTCCAATATCACAGGTAATGACATTTTCCCTTGAAGATTCAATTTTGTTAAATAAAAAATCTTTTCCCCCACAATCTTTTCTTTTTTCATGCGGTGTATACCATACAGTCTAAACCGAACTGCATAATTTCCAATCATCTCAGATTCAACATGATTAAATTTGAATGTTTCTGTGAAGACAGGGCATGGTCCTCTCTGGATGCTGGTTTTTGCTCTCTGTTTCTTTATAGGTAGAAGAACAAGGTGTACTTGCCATGAGTTGCCACCTGTCCTGTTATATGTTGGGATATCTGTGACAGCTGTCACTGTTACCAGAAGCTTCTGTTCTTGTGAGTCATAGTCAAAAGTCACATCCAGGGTACCATATTTAGCTTCTGGCTCAGGATCAAAAGGTTTAGGAAGCTGTGAAGACGATCCTTGAGCTGACACATCCTAAGAAAAGCAAATTTAAATGTTTTCAGTTTTTAACTCCATTATTTAA
This sequence comes from Bos taurus, assembly GCF_002263795.3. Classification (NCBI taxonomy): domain Eukaryota; kingdom Metazoa; phylum Chordata; class Mammalia; order Artiodactyla; family Bovidae; genus Bos; species Bos taurus. Next base: position 73,234,000 of record NC_037343.1, read on the forward strand.
TTCAGAATGTAAATAAGTACCTGGTATTTCTTTAGAAGGATGATATGAAAACTGTTTTGATTTGCTATCGTAAAGAAAGTAATAATAATCAACAGCCAACTACAATCAAAAGTTACTCTTTTGAGGCAGAATAACGTAAGTTAAACTCAAAAACTTAGTAAGTAAATACATGGAATAGTCACCATTACAATTTTGAGAACGTTGGCTGTATGTTTTTAACGTGAGAAATTGAAAATATACATTTCAAGGTGTATCTCTGTTCTTTTTGTGAAAAAAAAAAAAAGCTAAATTTTTAATGTTATAAACAATACAATTGACAGCTCAATATCAGGTTGGAGAGAAAGAGAACATGAATAGAAGGATAATGCTATTGAAACATTTGGTTCCAATTTCAGATGTGCCCCCCAATGCCCCCACCTGTATTAGAATGTTAACATATTTAGGCTTAAAAGTCAATGGAAAGTTGAAATATGAAAGTATAAACACAAAAGCCTCAAAATATTTAAAGCCAAATATTTATTTTCCATAACACACACACTATTTCAATTTTTAACTAGAATTTCAAAGTATATATTATTTTTAATACTAATACTGTTGAAAATGGCAGGATACATACTTCAAAAGTTAAAAAAGTGTTAAACTGTATATTTTACTTGTAAGAGTAAAAGAAACTGTACCCACTTTGATCATCTCAAATTCCTGCTAATCTAACTATCTGGGATGTAATAGTTTCAGCTAGTTACTGAATAGTACCAAATTCAGCTCTCAGACTTTTCAGCTATACCACTTCACCCCTTCAAGTATTTTAACAAATCAAAGGTCCGTCTAGTCAAGGCTATGGCTTTTCCAGTGGTCATGTATGGATGTGAGAGTTGGACTATAAAGAAAGCTGAGCGCCGAAGAATTGATGCTTTTGAACTGTGGTGTTGGAGAAGACTCTTGAGAGTCCCTTGGACTGCAAGGAGATCCAACCAGTCCATCCTAAAGGAGATCAGTCCTGGGTGTTCATTGGAAGGACTGATGTTGAAGCTGAAACTCCAATACTTTGGCCACCTGATGTGGAGAGCTAACTCATTGGAAAAGACCCTGATACTGGGAAAGATTGAAGGCAGAAGGAGAAGGGGACGACAGAGGATGAGATGGTTGGATGGCATCACTGACTCAATGGACATGGGTTTGGGTGGACTCTGGGAGTTGGTGATGGACAGGGAGTCCTGGCGTGCTGCGGTTCATGGGGTTACAAAGAGTCAGACACGACTGAGCGACTGAACTGAACTGATAGCTGATATGGCTATGTAACTCTGCTCCAGCCAATGGGAAAGAGAGAGAGTTCTGTATAAACCATCCAGATCAGGTCTGCAGAAGAAAGTACCTGCTCTGCACTCTCTTCTCTGTCACTCTTCCCACAAGCAGATACACACGGAGGATGTGTGGGTCAGCTTGGACCAAGTAGATTAGATCAGCACCCTAGGGGATGACAGTGACTAAAAAGCATGAACTGGGCTGATGGATGATGATGTTGTCAAATGGTCTGTCAAACGAAAGGCAATCTTCCATGGCTTTGTATTTGATGGTATATTTGTCTCTTTGTTTTAGGACCTTTGTTGTTTAATCACTCGGTTGAGTCTGACGTTTTGCAACCCCCTGGACTGTAGCCTGCCTGGTTCCTCTGTCTATTGGATTTTGCAAGGAAGAACACTGGAGTGGGTTGCCGTTTCCTTCTCCAGGGGATCTTCCTGACCCAGAGATTGAACCCGCACCTCCTGCATTGGCAGGTGGATTCTTTCCTACTGAGCCGACTGGGAAGCCCAATAGGACCTTAACATGTACCTGACTATTGCACCTACTGTGTGCCTGGCTGTATTTTCGGTGGCAGGATGACCAGAGAATCAAAAAGACATGAGTCTTTGACCTTGTAAATCTACATGTCTACCTATGAGGATTCAACTGCTATCATGAATGGAAGAAAAGATGACAAGTGAAGAATTCTTTAGGAGCAGGAACAAACTCTCACGGGGGAACTCATTTTTTTATGCAATATGATTAGATCGGTATAAAAATATTCATACTCTGTTACACTGATAGTTTAGAGCAAGATGTTTTAATACATGCCACTTCATAATTATAGATGATTAATTATATTAATTTATTTTTCAATTAAATATTTTATAAAATAGTGTCATGACAGCTAAGATTGTCAAGGTAATAAATATTTTTATAAGGTCCCAGAAGGCTATTTCTGAATTTTGTTTCTCTTGGTGCCTTCCTATTTTTTTTTTCCTGGGCATTCTGAGAGCTCTCATGAAACTGGGGGTTAAAAGGGTAGGCCCTTTAGAGATAAAAGCTACTATTTGTATTCTACAAATAGGTAATTAGAAAACAACTCCTCTTTTCAAGGTTCTGAGCCAAAGTTGTAAATAATCTTTAGCAACAGGTTATCAACACAGTTAATGAACTCCTTGCCTGGCAAGCCTGTGATTCCTCCTTGGTCCTCTCCCAGTTCAACTGTGTATGGAGATAGATAGGCTCTAAGAGAGCTGGAGCCTGGACTAAACCAACAGGAAGGTAAGAATTTTCTAGTTGGTAAATAATATTTATTAAAGGAATGGTGGTAGGCAAAATAAACTCCAAAAGACACAAGAATCAGTTTCATACTAACATAGGCTATCAGCATTGAAGTATTCAGGTGACATGCATTTGCTGTAGTTTGAATATATTCAGTTTTGCTGTAGAAGACACAAATACAAGCAGGACAGGGGAGACTCCTTATAAGAAGTATTAACACAGAGAGCAAGCTTCTGAAATACGGGCAAAACTCACAGGCTCTGTTAACTATAGATAATAGGTAAGGAAGTAACTTGAGAGACACAAGCAGAATTCAGAAGATGTGGTAAATGTAGATAATAAATAAGTTAATCATTTGCAAGATATGCTCAAGACAGAATAAACAGAAAATAGGACAGAACAAATGACTATTAGCTATGGAAAGGGACAGAAAGCCTAAGCTATGATCAAGTCACCTCTGGGCTGACAGCTCTGCCACCCATGTGTTCTATGTAAGAAATGCAGATAAAATCTGTATCTAGTAGACTAACTGCAAGTTTCTATGGTGGCCAGGAGGATGCCTTCCCCTGCATGTCCCCCATAAAACCAGTATGGCCCTGGGAACCCTTGTTCAAATCTCAGCTTCTGTCCCTGTTACCAGGCCATAATTAGGGAACGCTACTAGAGCAGAAATAGTGTAAGACTGGACATAAGGACAGTATGTCCACTGGGATCCACACAGCGTGGTCCTGCCTCCTGTACTTACTGGTATCCTATCCTAAGGGTGTTCTCCTACCTTATCTTGCTCCTCTTACTTCTTGCTTTATATCTGAAATAGCTTCACACACACACACACACACACACACACACACACATGCACTCACACATACACACACCAGGGTAATCTGAGCATCTTAATTCAGTCTGTTTTGAGTCCTCTGAGATTGCTTGCCTGGTGGTGTACTTGGAGGGAACCAATGCTTCAAAGTAATTTCCCACACTATGATCCAGGTGAAGAGGGGCAATGTAGCAAAGCTTTTTAGAGCACTGTTTTTACAGTCAGGTAGACCTGGGTTTGAATTACATTCAAGATCTGCTTATACTTGGGCAAACTGCTTAATTCTCTGAGTTTTAATGTTTTCTTTTCTAAAATGGAAATAACAACTTCCTGAAGGTGATGTTGTTAGAATTAAATGAGCTGACTGTGTAAAAATTACAGCAAAATTCCTAGGACAATTGGTGATAGCTATTACTGTTGTTAGTTCCACAATCCAGGTTTCATTGTTAACTTCTTGGCTAGCTATATAGTTTCCAAGTCTATAAAACAGTTATCTCAAATTTGCTCAGGTATAGAACATGGAGAAATATTCTTTGTGGAAAATCATGAAATACTGCTATATTAAACTTATAATACCAATATAGAATTTTAGATACTATATAATAATATTAGAAATAGTAGAAAAGTAATAACAGATAAAAAGTGTCCTTAGAAATTTTTATGTAAGAAAAAATTTAAGGAAATTGTATTCAGAGCTCTACTTTCATTATCTTATTTTGGCAATAGATAAAAATTCACCTAGTAAGAACACTGACAGCCTGCAGTATCATGAAATGTTGTATGAGGCAAAACTTGTAAAGACTTGCAATCTAGAAGAACGTAAATACTGCCTTATGAAAACCTCTAGATTACCTTTACAGTTTCCATCATAGGAAGATCAAAACAAATCCTTTTTAGAACATGGGAAGACTTCAAAAGTATAACACACCTATTTTTATTGCCGTTTTCACATTTTCTGCTCCACAAAGAGGAACTCTTAAAGCACAACCAGCCAATCACTCTGAATGCATGATGCCATGAATTCAAACTTCATGGTAAAGCTGAGCATCACTTATCCCTTCCACATTCCAGAGAGTGAAACTGCAAACAATATTCTGTAAGGTTTGTAAAACATTAAAGGGAAACCTCCCAATAGTAAAAATATCTAAATTCAGTAATTTAAAAAATAAACACAAACATAAATAGGAACCTTAACATAAAAGAAATGGGTAATTCCAGAATATTTTATGTAAAATGCTAAACAAAAATTTTTTTAAACCCCAACAGAAGTTGAAATGTTGGGGAAGATACTTTTCAGCATCTTGTATATTGCTCTCAGTTTTATCAACCCATCCTTTTTTTGAGGGGGAGTTGAAGGATGGTTGGGACAGCCCTGAAAGGTCTGCTGGATAAAAATAGAAACCATAAGCCACAAAGGACACCATAGTGATAACACCTTCTGACCAGGAGGAGAAGCACAGGATTATTATCTTCCAAATAACATTAATTTTAAATATTCTATGTGCTTTTACTTACTTCAGGGCTCAGGACTGCAGTGCTGTCACTTGGAACATCTTCTTCATATCCTTTATTATGAAAACTTTCTATTTCATGACCTGTGCTTCCTTCACTCGGACACTTGTTATATGAGCATCTTGGACTGTTGCTGCAGTGGGAAAATTCACATTTACTGTCCCCAATTTCTGAGGGTGTACATGAGAGGTGGGGAGAACCACTGTCATCCTGATATGGTGGTGGCTGCAATTCATCCAGTGGGGGTGTTCTTCTCATTCTCTGAATGCAGTTTCCTGATAATGATTAAGAATCTGGTCACTGTTTCCAATTAGCCTCAACATGCAGTATAGTCCACAATAATTGTAAATAACTTAAAAAAAAACTGGATTAAAATGTTGTGGCAAGGTAATTACTAGATTTACTAATGAGTTTTCTTCTTCCCTGGTTCAGATGCAGAAATCAAATAATCTGGTTTCTCAATCCTCTCCTGCATAGTAAGATGAGGAAAAATAAGTTATGTACCAAGACACCCTGTTTCATATTATGAAAATGGGACAGCGATAAATACTAGTGAAATCGATAATTTATATAGGTCCATCTTTCAAAACAATCCTAAAGCATACAAACTTCAACTATTCCCTCTAGTCACAATAGGTAGGTAAAACAAATATAAACCTCATTTATTTTCTTCAATTACTGAGATGAACTTAAACTAGCATTCACCTCAGCAGCATTGGAAACTAGGTTTTCCTGTCTAGCCGAGACCCAGAATCCTGAAATGAAGTGCACTGTGAATGAGGCCTAATTCCCTGTGTGCTGTACTTAAGTGCTCATTTATGTCTGACTTCGCAACCCCATGGACTGTAGCCCGCCACCCACCAGCGAAGTCTGAAGTCCGCATTCCACCCTGTCTCCCTTATGAAGAGGTCACTCCCTGCTCCACCACATCCTGCATCAGGACTCCTAAAGTCCACTCTACCTTGTCTATAGTAGGCATCTCAAACTCTACATTTTCTCTCTCTCCTAAATTTTTAACTTTTACTTCAATGATTTACCTAAATAACAGAATAAGCAGGTCTGTGAACAGGACAGAGGCGGGGACAGGCGGGTATGTTAGGAAATAAGAGTTCACCATACAACTCAGGGATAGCTAAATCTGTGCAAATAATTCCTGGACATAATATCAGATATAAAACTTAAATATGGCTCAGTTTTTCCTTTGATGGACTGTCACTCTGCTTTCTTGAAAGGAACTCTGGAAAATAGGTCATTTGTATTTCTTATAACGGAGAAATGTTCAACAGGTCTTCTGTAATTGCTAAGATAGAAAAGCTTCTTGCTAAGACAGAAAAACTTTACGTAAGAACTATAAAACTCATTTAAAAATTACCATGATGTCTGGTTCAATTGAAAAATACTGATCTGCATGAACTTAGCACAGATTTACATATTTGATCAGAAGTCCTAATTTTGGAAAAAGAAATTAAATGTGTCACCTAGTGAGTCTAACATACCAGGGTTAGGAAATAAATACAACATAGAAAAATTAATGACTTAAGTTGAAACTAAATTTGAGGAGATAGATTGGAAGTAGTAGCCAAGAAGACACAATAAATCAGATTTCAGCATGGGGCTTCCAGGAAAGCTACTGTTTTCCTGACAAAGCAGCAGACTTAACTTGCATGTCCCTTTGGCCCAGTGGCTTTTCCCCTTTCTCCTGCTTTAGAGGTGTAGCGCTCATAACCATGAAGTAACAAGCGTGAGAATGAAAACTAAGGATGATGAAGAAGTATCTGAAGAATCACTAAGTAGCTACCTCCAAAACTTCTTGATGTCTGAGACAAATAAATCCCTATTTGGAAAAAACCAACCAACAAACAAAAAAAAACCCCACAAAAACAACGACTTCCTTGGCAGTCCAGTGGTTAAGACTCCAAGCTTCCGTTGCAGGGGGCATGGGATCAATCCCTGGTAAAGGAACTAAGATCCCACATGCTGCATGGCACGGCCAACCCCCACCCACCCCCCATCTCCAAAACAAAATCCCCCCAAACTTGATATCTGAATTTTCTTTTGTTTCTAAATATATTCTCTGGTAGTTTTTAAACTGACATCTTCTCTCCCTTTAAAAATGTCTATTTAACCAGTCACTGAATTATAAATTAAATTGTAATACCTAAATATTTACCATAACATGAAGTCAATTAAAAAATTCCCAACATAGTAATTCTAAGAATCAGCCTACCATTTTTTCCTTTATCTTAATTTTTTTAAAAAGAGAGATGATCTTTCCCAGACGTCTTTTATTAATAGCATACTATCCCATAGGTCTCACTGGACAGAACTAGGTCACATGTCTATTTCTAAACCCACCTGTGGTAGGGAGGATGTGATTACCATAACTGGCTTAACCAGAAGCCTTCAAATTGAAGCTAGGGATAGGATACATCTCACTGCTCATATCTGTATGGAAAAGAGTAGATGCCACTCAATGAATTAAAAAAAAGGACCGGGAACAAGACAAGGATTCTGACTCTCATTACTTTTATTCAGCATGGTACTTCAAGTCCTAGCCATAGAAATTAGGCAAGAAAAGAAAGACATCCAAATTGGAAAGGAAAAAGTAAAACTATCTGTATTGGCAATGACATATTATATATAAAAAACCATAAAGAGTCCACAAAAAAAACCTTTTAGAACTAATAAACATAATCAGTAAAGCTGCTGGATACAAAATCAATGTAAAAATCAGTTGTGTTTTTATCAACTCACATGAATTATCATAAAAATAAGGGAAAAATTCCAATTCCAATTGCATGTAAAGGATCCACCTGCCAATGCAGGAGACATGTGAGACACACATTTAACCCCTGGGTTGGGAAGATCCCCTGGAGAAGGAAATGGCAACCCACTCCAGTATTCTTGCCTAGGAATTTGCATGGACAGAGGCGCCCGGTGGGCTACCATCCATGAGGTCGAAAAGAGTGAGGCACGACTGAGAAACAGCATGCACAAGCATGCACCAAGGAATAAATTTAACCAAAGAGGTGAAACACCTTTACACTAAAAACTATAAGACACTGATGAAAGGAACTGAAAAACACACTAATAAATGGAAAGATATTCTGTGTTTATGGACTGGAAGAATATTGTGAAAATATTCACACTATCCAAAGCAATCTACAGATTCAACGCAATAGCTATCAATATTCCAATGGCATTTTTTTCCCACAGAAATAGAAAAAACAACCCTAAAATTTGTATGGAAACACAGAAGATTTCAAATAGCCAAAGAGATCTTGAAAAAGAAGGAAAAAGTGGGAAGTATCAAACTTCCCGATTTGAAAGTATAATACAAATCTACATTAATCAAAACAGAATGTTACTGGCACAAAAGCAGACACATTGTCCAACGTAACAGAGAGCCCACGAGTAAACCTACATATGTATGGTCAATTAATTTATGACAAAGGAGCCAAGAAAATACAATAAGGAGAAGATAGTCTCTTTAATACATGGTGATGGGAAAACTGGACAGCCATATGCAAAAGAATGATACTGAACTAGTGTCTTGCATCATATACATAAATCAACTTGGAATGGATGAAATACTTGAATATAAGAACTGAAACCATGAACTCATACAAGAAAACATAGTGTGTAAGCTCCTTGACATTGGTCTTCACAATGTTTTACATCTGACACCAAAAGTAAAGGCAATAAAAGCAAAAATAAGCAAGTAGGGTTACATAAAACTAAATAGCTTCTTCACTGCAAACAATCAACAAAATTAAAAGTCAACCTACAGAAGGGTGGAAAATATTTACAAATCACGTATCTGGTGAGGTGTTAATATCCAAAATACATGAAGAACTCACAACTCAGTAAAACACCTAACAATCTGACTGAAAAATGGGTTGAGAAACTAAAAAACATCTTTGGAAACAAGTTGTTTTCCAAAGAAGACATGCAAATGACCAACAGAAACATGAAAAAGTTTTCAAATCACTAATCATCAGAGAAATGCAAGTTATTCACCATGAAATATCAACTCACACCTGGCAGAACGGCGATTATCAAAAAGCCGAGAGATAACTAGTGCGGGGTAGGATGTGGAGAAGGGGGAATCCTTGCACACCACTGGTGGGAGTGTGAACTGCTGAAACCACTATGGAAAACAATATGGAGATTCCTCAAAAAAGTGAAAATTGAACTCATATATGATCCAGCAATTGTACTTCTCTGCACTTCTCTGGAGGACATGAAATCACTATACTGAAAAGATACCTGCATTTCCATATTCACTAAAGTATTATTTGTAATAGCCAAGACATGGAAACAACTGAAGTGTCCATCATGAATGAATGGATAGAGATAATGTGGTTTAGACAGACAATGGACTATATTCAGCCATAAAAGAAAAGTTGCCATTTATGACAACAGGGACGGACCTTGAGGCCAAAAATGTTAAGTGAAGTAAGTAAAAGAAAAAGATAAATACTTCTATGTCAAGTATACACAGAATCTTAAAAATAATGAATCCATGGATATGGAGAACAGGTTGGTGGTAGGCAAAACATGGCAGGGTTGGGGGTAGGAGAAAGGGAGGAAGGTGGTAAAAGGCACAAACTTCCAGTCACAAGATAAATAAGTCCTGGGGACGCAATTCACAGTGTTGACTATACTTAATAATACTGCATTGTATATTTAAAATTTGCTGAGAGTAGAATAAAAATAGATAAAAGTTCTTATCAGGAGACTAAATGTACAACTATGTAAAATGACTGATGTTAACTAAGCCCATTGTGATAATCACTTTGCAATACTTACATATTATCAAACCATTATGTTGTACATCTTGGAATAACACAAAGTTATATGTTAATTAAATCTCCATAAAATTAGGAAAAGTAAAAAAATGACTCAGTGTTTTCCTTCCAAAAACTTGCACACTTTGGGAGTACAAAAACATGCACACATTAAACAAAACAAAAAAGTGGATGCCTAAAGGTGCCAGGAAGGAGGAATATAAAGGATCCTTGCTTTTCTTATCCATCAGTCTAGCAACTGATTTCAGTCTCCATTTTTATTAGAAAAAAAAATCTTCTCTTTATGTGGGTCCATTTCCACTTTTAATAATCCTTTTCTGAACTTTCTTTTGATTCGACCAGCACATACAGTTTCCGTCTGGTAATTGCATTATACCTCACTTCCTTTGGCTTACTCTTTCACTTATCAAGTCCCTGTCTAGCTGCCACCAACTGTGGTACTTACACAGCTGACCTCCAGTCATCTGAATCTTATTTAGAGTTAGTGTCACTGTGGTCCAAAGACTAAGGCATAAGTTATCCCAAAGAAGTTTACTGATATATAAAGATTCTAAGTCGGAGAAGGCAATGGCACGCCACTCCAGCACTCTTGCCTGGAAAATCCCATGGACGGAGGAGCCTGGTAGGCTGCAGTCCATGGGGTCGCTAAGAGTCGGACACGACTGAGCGACTTCATTTTCACTTTTCACTTTCCTGCATTGGAGAAGGAAATGGCAACCCACTCCAGCGTTCTTGCCTGGAGAATCCCAGGGACGGGGGAGCCTGGTGGGCTGCCGTCTATGGGGTCGCACAGAGTCGGACACGACTGAAGCGACTTAGCAAATTAGCAAAGATGCTAAGTAGGCTCTATGGGTTGATTTCAATATTGTTTCTGGATTTGAGAGAAACAACTTTAAAGCTGTGAAGTGGAATATATAAAATATTTTGGAATACATATATATATATATAAACATTGGGATTTATAAATTATGTAAGTTTATATAATTATATATTATTGTATAAATCCTCAAAGCTTTGAATATAATTACCACACTTTTCTCTTTTTCATTTTACTCTTGCATTTTACTTTTCAAAGTGAAGAAGGCCAAATGTATCTGGAATTTAAATTTCATTGAAAAGATACAGCTATGAGGATTTCTTCTTTAACTCTCTGCAATAGTATCTTTCTTCCTCTAGCTGTTAACTGCTTTTCACTATCTACATAGTGTAAGAACTTGGCTTAAATTGAATTGATGTTGGAAAAATTTTAAGACAATTGTTTTATAAAATAGCACAATTTATGTCAGAGTTGTTAGATTACACTATAAACATCCAACCTTAGAAAGAAATTTTTTGTGGGGCTATCAAATACCAGAATGATAATGCCATACTCTTACTTTATTCCTCATTTTACAACCCAATTTCATACTCTGTTTTATGGAAATGATATAAAAGGGTTCATGCATGACTATATTTTAAGCATTTTAATTTTCCATTTGCATATTGCACAGCACCTAGAAAACAAGACAAAGTATCTTCCTACTTTAAGAAAAAAACAGGATGCATGCGTATCTGGAATATGACCTGTAGGTCTCAACACTATGTTTTAAGACACTGGTTTTCAAAGTTTGGCAACTGCAGCTCTAAAAAGAGGTGAATATTCAACATTTGTAGAATTCATACCTCTTTTCAGATGCCTGTGGAAATCTGCTAAAATTTACCATATACTGGGTGATAACTTAAGGCTCAACACATTTCACAAAACTGGGGGTGTAAAGGGGATGTTTTCAAACCACAGTGGAATTAAATTAAAAATCAGAAACAAAAATATAATAAAATGTATAGAAATCTAGATAAAACAGCTAGAAATTTAGATAAACTTCTAAACTGCCCATGGATTAGAGGAGAAATCACAACAGAAATTAGAAAATACATTGAGGATATAATGAGGATAAAAATAATCCATATAAATACTTGCGGAATGTGGCTAAGAAGGACAGTTACAGGCCTAAGTGCATATACTGGGGAGGGCAGGGGAGAGAGGAAGGTTGAAAATCATAATCTGAGTACCCATTTCAAGACGTTTTACAAACAAACAAATGAAATTCAAAGGAAGTAGGAAGAATGAAAGGAGCAGAAATCAAAAATAGAAAACATGCATACAAAACAATACATACAATAGAAAAGCATTAGCAAACCAAAGGAGAAGGAAATGGCAATCCACACCAGTATTCTTGCCTAGAGAATCCCATGGACAGAGGAGCCTGTTGGGCTGCTGTCCGTGGTGTCGCACAGAAGTCGGACACGACTGAAGCGACTTAGTATGCATGCATGCATTGGAGAAGGCAATGGCAACCCACTCCAGGTTCTTGCCTGGAGAATCCCAGGGACCGGGGAGCCTGGTGGGCTGCTGCCTATGGGGCCGCACGGAGTTGGACACAACTGAAGCGACTTAGCAGCAGCAGCAGCAAATTAAAATAAAATCCATTGAGAACACTAATAAAATTGATAAGATGCTAGAAGAGACTAGTCAAGAAGAAAAAGAGATGGCATAAATTATTAATCTCAAGAATAAAAAAGAGGACTTCATTTCAAATCCTTGACACATTAAAAAGACAGCGAGCTTTCCCTCTGTTCTCCCCTTTTTGGAAACTTGTCAGTCCCGAAGCTATTCAGTGGGCAGAGGGAGGCAGCGGTCTGCCCTGCTGGTGGCACCAGAAGCTGCACGGGCCAGAGCCATGTGTCAGAGCCCAAGGAGGGCAGAGAGGGCATCCGCACACGGGGCAGTGCCATGCAGCATGACGGAGTCCAGTCTGGGTGAAGCTGGGTGTGTTGGGTGAGCACAGCACAGGGAGCCAGAGCCTCAACAGGGTACGTGGGTTCCCCATGGAAAGGAAGCCTAGCCCGGGCAACAGAGCCCAGAGTGAGGAGTGTGTCCACAATGAGGGAAAGGGCCAGAGCTGGGGGAGAACCAGGGAAAAAACTGGAACAAACCCTGTGATGCTGGATTAACATGAAAAGTATCAGTGTGAGCTCAGGTGTTTAGTAGTAGGCAGAAATACAGTGTAAATATGCATATAACGTGTACACACACACACACACATTCTTGAGTATCCTGGCTCTGTCCACAGCTTAAGAAAAACCCTTTGACAGCAACAAGCATACCTAAGTGCTCCAATCCTGGCTTCTCAATCAGTTCTTCACTAAAGGAATCAGGACTCCATGAAGAAATGGCTAATTCCAGGGCTGAGGAAAGGAAAATATAAGCCAAGCCTAGATAAGCTTCTTGTGTTGAGAGTAAGAACACACTCAAAGAATGATAAGGTCATGTCAAAAGGACAAAGAAGCCAGCTTCAAGGGGGTCACACTGACCAAATCTCACTAACAATTTGAGCTTCTAAATAAATAAATAATCACAATAATGGATCATAAGACACAGAGGAAAAGAGGAAACCATGAGTCCATCTAGACATAAACAAACAAAAATAAACTGGAAGAACTTTGAGAACATAGGTCATTTTTATAGTTAGAGATGCATTCTCATGAAGGACTTAATTATCAAGAGTAATTTAGTGAAGAAGCCTAGTAGACACCTCCTTAATGATGAGATCAAAGGGAACCTTCTGAGTAATGGAATAAATCAAAATTGTGCATCAGCCGCTAAGATGCAATGAGAGGAATACGGCACCACTTCCAGCTAGAGGTGCGTAACCTGAATCTCATCATGAGGAATATCAGACAGACTCGGATATCCAACAAAAAGTGTAACAGTCAAAAGGGGAATGACTGAAGCACTATTCTAGACTAAAGGAGACGAGCAAGAAAAGGTAACTAAATGCAAGACAAGATTTTGAATTTGATCCTTTTGCTATAACATTATTTGCACAAATGTTGACCTTGAGTAGGTTCTGAGAATTAAATGGTGATAATATGTCAAAATATCAATATTAGTGCCTTAATTTTGATGGTTACATTAAGGCTATGCAAGAGAATATTCTTGCTTGTAAAAAATATACACTAACATATTTGAGGGTGAAGAAGCAACCCATTTACCCTTAAATGGTTTAAGGTGGAAAAAAGGACTATAAAGTTTTGCTACAAATGCAGGATGGATTTAACATTAGAAAATGAATCTATCAAAGTCATTGCATTGAAAGAATAAAGGTTAAAAGTAATGTGATAATTATAATAGATTTAAAAAATTGATATAATTAATTATCCAATTTTGATAAAAGATTTCTGTGCAAATGAGGAATAGAAGGCAATTTCCTTTAACTCACAAAAGGTATCTTTGAAAGTCCTCTGTGCATGCATGTGTGTGAAGTCACTTCAGTCATGTCTGACTCTTTGTGACCCTATGGACTGCAGCCTGCCAGGCTCCTCTGTCCATGGGATTCTCCAGGCAAGAATACTGGAATGGGTTGGCATGCCTTTCCCCAGGGGATCTTCCCAACCCAGGGAGCGAACCCATGGCTCCTGCACTACAGGCAGATTCTTTAAACATCAAATTTACTGGTAAAATGTTGAAAACTTTACCTCTGAGATCAAGAATGAGACAAAGATGCCTATTATCATCAGTTCTATTCAACAATGTACCAGAAAGGTGAAAAGACAACGCTCAGAATGGGAGAAAATAATAGCAAATGAAACAAGGGACAAAGGACTAACCTCCAAAATATGCAAGCAGCTCGTGTAGCTCAATATCAGAAAAACAAACAACCCAATCAAAAGATAGGCAGGCCAATTCAGGTTAATGCATATCAAAAACCATCACAGTATTATAATTATCCTCCAATTAAAATAAATTAAATAATTTTGAAAAAAGTAGGCAGATGTTCAAGCAGACAGTTCACCAAAAAAGGCATACATATGGCTAATAAACACATGAAAAGATGCTCAATATTGCTCATTATCAGAGAAATGCAAATCAAAACTTCAGTGAAATAATCACCTCACATCGGTCAGAATGGCCATCATCTTGTTGATGTTTGACAGAACACAACAAAATTCGGTAAAGCAATTATCCTTCAATTAAAAAATAAATAAAGTGACAAAAAAAAAAATCTACAAACAATAAATGCCTGAGAGGGTGTGGAGAAAAGGGAACCATCCTGCACTGCTGGTGGGAATGTAAACGGACACAGCACTATGGAGGACAGGACGGAGGCTCCCAAAAAAGCCGGGAATAAAGCTACTATATAACCCAACAATCCCACTACTGGGTGTAAACCCTGAGAAAATCATAATTGAAAAAGACAAATATACCCCAGTGTTCACTGCAGTACTATTTACAATAGAAATAGAAATACAGTGGAAGCAACCTAGACGTGTATAAACAGATGAATGGATAAAGAAGCTGTAGTACATATATATAATGGAATATTCAGTTCAGTTCAGTTGCTCAGTCGTGTCCAACTCTTTGTGACCCCATGAATTGTAGCACGCCAGGCCTCCCTGTCCATCACCAACTCCTGGAGTTCACCCAAACTCATGTCCATTTAGTCGGTGATGCCATCCAGCCATCTCATCCTCTGTCATCCCCTTCTCCTCCTGCCCCCAATCCCTCCCAGCATCAGAGTCTTTTCCAATGAGTCAACTCTTCGCATGAGGTGGCCCAAGTATTGGAGTTTTAGCTTTAGCATCAGTCCCTCCAAAGAACACCCAGGGCTGATCTCCTTCAGAATGGACTGGTTGGATCTCCTTGCAGTCCAAGGGACTCTCAAGAGTTTTCTCCAACACCACAGTTCAAAAGCATCAATTCTTCAGCGCTCAGCTTTCTTCACAGTCCAACTTTCACATCCATACATGACCACTGGAAAAACCATAGCCTTGACTAGACGGACCTTTGTTGGCAAAGTAATGTCTCTGCTTTTGAATACGCTATCTGGGTTGGTCATAACTTTCCTTCCAAGGAGCAAGCGTCTTTTAATTTCATGGCTGCAATCACCATCTGCAGTGATTTTGGAGTCCCCAAAAATAAAGTCTGACACTGTTTCCACTGTTTCCCCATCTACTTCCCATGAAGTGATAGGACCAGATGCTACTCAGCCATAAAAAGGAAGGCATCTGAGTCAGTTCTAATGAGGTAGATGAACTGAGAGCCTATTACACACAATGAAATAAGTCAGAAGGAGAAAACCAAATATTGTTTATTAACACATATATATGAATCTAAAACTATGGTACCGATGAACCTATTTGCAGGGCAAAAGTGGAGACACAGACCCAGAGAACAGACTTATGGACACGGCAGGGAAGGAGGGGCTGGGACGAACGGAGAGAGTAGCGTGGAAACATACACACTACCATATGTAAATGGACGGCCAGTGGGAACTTGCTGTGTGGCTCTGGGCGCTCCACTGGTGCTCTGTGACGACCTAGAAGGGTGGGATGGGATGGGAGGGGAAGGGAGGTTCAAGACGGAGGGGACATATGAATACCTATGGCTGATTCATGTGGATGTATGGCAGAAACCAACATAATACTGTAAAGCAATTATCATTCAATTAAAAATAAATTTTTTAAAAAAGGAAAGACAACAATGTGCCGGAGGTCCTAGCCAATGGAATAAGCTGAGAAAAAGAAAGGGGTTGGAAAGAAAGAAATAAAACTGCTGTTATGCTCAAATGATGACTATGATATAACAGCAGTAGATAAAATCAAATGCTCAAGCTGGATTTAGAAAAGGCAGAGGAACCAGAGATCAAATCGCCAACATCCACTGCATCACTGAAAAAGCGAGAGAGTTTCAGAAAAACATCTACTTCTGCTTTATTGACTATGCCAAAGCCTCTGACTGTGTGGATCACAATAAACTGTGGAAAATTCTTAGAGATGGGAATACTGCTAGGCCACCTGACCTGCCTCCTGAGAAATCTGTACACAGGTCAAGAAACAATATTTAGAACTGGACATGGAACAGCCTACTGGTTCCATATCAGGAAAGGCGTATGTCAAGGCTGTTTATTGTCACCCTGCTTATTTAACTTATATGCAGAGTACCTCATGAGAAATGCTGGACTGGATGAAGCACAAGCTGGAATCAAGATTGCCGGGAGAAATATCAATAACCTCAGATATGCAAATGACACCACCCTTATGGCAGAAAGTGAAGAAGAACTAAAGAGCCTCTTGATGAAAGTGAAAGAGGAAAGTGAAAAAGTTGGCTTAAAGCTCAACATTCAGAAAATGAAGATCATGGCATCTGGTCCCATCACTTCATGGCAAACAGATGGGGAAACAATGGAAACAGTGAGAGACTCTATTTTTGGGGGCTCCAAAATCACTGCAGATGGTGATTGCAGCCATGAAATTAAAAGATGCTTACTCCTTGGAAGAAAAGCTTTGACCAACCTAGATAGCATATTGAAAAGCAGAGACATTACTTTGACAACAAAGGTCCATCTAGTCAAAGCTATAGTTTTTCCAGTGGTCATGTATGGATATGAGCGTTAAGACTATAAAGAAAGCTGAGCACCGAAGAATTGATGCTTTTGAAGTGTGGTGTTGGAGAAGACTCTTGAGAGTCCCTTGGACTGCAAGGAGATCCAACCAGTCCATCCTAAAGGAAATCAGTCCTGAATATTCCTTACAAGGACTGATACTGAAGCTGAAACTCCAATAATTTGGCCACCTGATACGAAGAATTGACTCACTGGAAAAGACCCTGATGTTGGGAAAGATTAAAGGCGGGAGGAGAAGGGGATGACAGAGGATGAGATGGTTGGATGGCATCACTGACTCAATGGCCATGAGTTTGAGTAAGCTCTGGGAGTTGGCGATGGACAGGAAGGCCTGGTGTGCTGCAGTCCATGGGGTCGCAAAGAGTCGGACATGACTGAGCAACTGAACTGAACACCAAATATCTAAAAATAAACTTCAGAAAACACCTTGCTGCTATTTTGGGGGTTTACTATCAGAATGCACACTCTGAAAGCCATTGGCAGAGTCTACACTTCGCCTTTCCAAGCAATGTCTATGTGCTAATAGGAGGGGCCAACTGGGAACTACTGCAGACTCCTTTCCTTAGCAACATGACATCTCAAAGCAGAGATTAGTCTTAGTCAGAGGCTTGAGGTGTGATGAAGGCCTCCACTAGTTTGGCCTCTACAAAAATTAATAGAATTGAAAAGTAATGGTAGATAACCGTAAACTGAACTAGAAGACGACATCAAGTGGTGCTGCCACTCCAGATGGAGCCATCTTACAGAGCAAATTAACGCAGCCTTGGTATTTGATACCTAGCTTTAATTTAGCAAATCCCTTTCCCTTCATAGCAATCCAGAGTGAACAAAAGTAACAGGTTATTTACATCTCATCTGGTGAGAACAGCAATACTTCTACCACCCTACTTCAGGGAAACATAGTAAAATATTCTTGTTCTCTGCCATGATCTGCTTTGCAGAGACCCTGGCTGCCTTCACATTCCAAACACTATCTCCTTGAACCTGTTCTAGAAGACAGCAAGCTATTAGGACTTAGAAGAGTAGAAGACTGGACAGATGAAATTTCTTGGTAAGTATACATGTGTGACGGAAGTGAGAACTAAATCTTAAGGAAATACAGGGGACTTGCCTCGTCAATCAAGTTCTTGAGGATCCAGGGTTTAGCTGGAATATTCCTCCCAAGGTCAAAGAGAATTTGCTACCCCTTGTCTGCTTGACACTAGGGAGACAAAAATTTGGTTGGCCTCTTTAAACTTGAAAAGCAGCACATTCCACAACTGAGTGTATAGATCTGATACTTTTATAAGGTAAAATCAAAAGCTATTAGCTTTGAGCGGCACCCAGAGCAAGGTAAAGCTCTGCAGGTGATCCAGGTACAGTGGATAAACTCTACTCTTGACCTTTAAGATTCAGCAAACCAGACGGTCCTCCAACAACTGTAGTAGGTCATGATGCTTTAAAGTGTCACTGAGAAGTTCTGATGGTACGCTGGCACTGGAGGCCTTGTGATTTTTTTTTGTATCTCCAAACACATTTTATTAGAAGACACAGATTAGATTATTTTTGTACCATGCCTTAAAACCCTAATCTTTCTTGCTTTATTTCCCTGATAGCTTGAAATAATTTCTTATTTAAACCAAACTTCACATGTAGCTACTGACTTTGTAACAGTACAATCTTATTCAGTGCATCTGAGTAGAAAATTTCTGAGGAGAAAATTATTTCTGAGTAGAAAATAATTTCATTGCCTCTCATTTCTTGACTCTTAGGTTTTGATAAAAAGATTACACTCATTTTAGCAGGTGAAGTCAAAGTGGTTTGTCCAGTATGTAGCAGCTGGCATGTGATCACCTAGCTGCTGAGTTATAAATGTCAAGCTGCATTCCACCATCAAGGGAAATTGGCAGATCTTGCATGAGGACTGAGGAGGCTCTGAAAGCCAAGGAGGTATTACGATTATCTTGCTAAGCCTGCATGCATAGCCTCACAAGTATGCTGATTACAAAATTATGTCTAGGACTTCCCTGGTGGTACAGAGGATAAGAATCTGCCTGACAATGCAAGGGACGTAGGCCTGATCCTTGGTCTGGGAAGATTCCAGTGCCATGCGGCAACTAAGCCCCTGTGCCACACTACTAAGCCTGCACCCTAGAGCCCACAAGCCACACCCACTGAGGCCATGCGCCACAAGTACAGAAGACTGCACGCTCTACGCCCGTGAGCCGTAACTACACAGCCCACACGCTACAACGACTAAAGTCCGTGTGCCTAAAGCCTGTGCGCAACGAGAAGCCCCTGCACCACAATAAGGAGCAGCCCCCGCTCACTACAACCAAGGAGAGCCCATGCACAGCAACCAAGACCCAGCACGACCGGAAGTAAAATCCAAAAAAAGATTATGGCTAATGATATGCCCCAAACCAGAAGTGGAATGTTCTGGGATTATAAACATTTATAATCTTTCAGAGGCCCTGAGAGGTAAGAAAGAAGGAAACTTTTCAGTGGATAGAAGAGATTTTAAAAGTTTCATGGAAGGTTTTATCATGAACGGAAGTTGAATACAGTAAAAAAACATTTCTCCATCAAGTATATTTTGCTACTGTTGAATACAGTGCTCTATCAATGTTAACCATAAAAAGTTGGTTGCTTTCTATTGCTGAAGTCTTCTACATCGTAACTGATTTTCAATCTACTTTTCTTATTCATTACTAAGAAAGAATTAATTGAATTAATCTGAATTAATCTGAATATAATTGCGAATTTCTATTTCTCCTTTGCTTCAAGTCTACTGAAACTGCTATTCAGGACTGTTATATCTTCTTGATGAACTGCCTCAAACTGTTGTGGAAATGTCTCTCTTTATCCCTGGTAAGAATACTTATTCTAAAATATTTTTTGATATTAATATATAGCCTCCTCAGCTTTCTCTGAGTTAATGTTTGCATGGTAGGTATATCATTTTTTCCTATCCCTTAACTTATAAGTTATCTATGATTTTATATAAAAATTAGGTTTCTCATATACATGTATATTTGGATATTATTTTTATATATATAGTTTTGCTTTAAAAAACTCATATGACAATCTTTGCCTTTTAATTGGCATATTTAAATCATTTAGATTTAGTGTAATTACCAAAATCAAGAACTGACAAGCTTTCTCTAACAGACCTCAGAAAATAAACAGTTTAGACTTTGGAGGCCACACATAGTGTCTATCTCACATTCTTTGTGTGTGTTTATGAGTTTTATAATACTTTGAAACTATAACAATCTGTTATATAAATACAATAGAATATTATTCAGCCATAAAAAGGGATTAAATTCTGCTATTTTCTATGACATGAATGACATGAAAGAATCTTAAAGACATTGTGTTAAGCAAAATAAACCAGACAAAAGAGGACAAATATTGTATGCCTCCATTTATATAAGTTACTTAGAGTTGTCAACTCATGGAGACAGAAAGGATAAGGTGACAGAAAGGTGACTGGCAGGAACTTGGGGGAGTGGAGAATGGAGAATTATAGTTTAATGGGTACAGAGTTTCAGTTTGGGAGGATGAAAAAGGATGGATGGTGGTGATGGTTGTGCAACAATGTGAATTTACTTAATGTCACTGAAATGTACATTTAAAACATTTAAAAAGTAAATTTTGTCATACATATTTTTCATAATTAAGAAAAATGTAAAAATCATTTCAAACACACAGGCCATACAAAAACAGGCTGCGTGCCAAATTTGCTTCATGGGGTATAGTTTACCTGTACCTCATCTCTATGTTTGAGTCAAATCTACCCTCCTATAATCTGTTTATTTGCCCTAATTATTCTTTGCTATTGTTGAATTATTGAAAAATTGCTGAATTGTTTAAAAAAATTATTCATTTTTATTCTTTCTGACTTCTTTTGCATTGAGTACTTTTATGATTCAATTTTCTCTCCACTATTAGCTTACTGGCCATCAGTTCTGTTTTATTTTCCAGTGGTTCTTCTAGGATTTACAATATCTATCTATAACTTGAGAAAAATTATCTTCAAATAATTTCATATATACTATAAAAATCTTACAATAGAATACATCTCCTTCGACTTTTTGTGTTATTTTCATATATTTTTACTTCTACATACATACTTAGGGTCTACATAGTAATCAATATTAATCATGACTCTAAATTACCACTAAAGATACAAATAAGTTACATATGAAATACAAATCAGAACGATTTCCATTAAAAAATTAAAGAATTCTCATGCTTAAGGAATAAATTCCATTATCTTTGAGGAATATAGATAGCTTGTGACATACAGCATTCATATTACATCAGAGATGCAACAAATCTATTACAAGTATAGCTGACTTTATTTCCAAGTGCAAATTCTAGATATCTGGTACTTCTCATCTCCAACATTTTATAGGCTCCTAAAATTTACATGTTTATGTCAATCAGCATATAAAATAAGCTTATAAGTAAATGAAAGTAAAAAATTAATATAACTGAATTACAAAATCTTATCTGCTACATTTCCCATTGTATTTTTTATTCATATAAAAGAAGATAATAGAAGATTTTTTTCACATGTCTGAGTTTTAATTCAATCATTAATCTGAAATAATAAATTTTAGTTTATTTGCCTGATTTGATGTATAAACCAGAAAATACAATGTAAGTACTATATATGCAAATGTTATGCTCTGATACTACAACACATACCAAATATTTAATTTTAAAATCAGCTTAAGCCTTGTTGAGTTTATATATTACATATTTTGCCATGAATAATCTGGTGAGAAATTTTTATATTTGTTTTATGAAATGGATAAAAAACAATGTTCTTAGAAAGACAAAAGAGTAATTCAGTTCTCGCCTGAAAAATATACATAGATTTACACAGGATGATGTTAAAAGTGTAGCTGGAGGTGGGGGTGTGGGTTATATACTAATAAAGACAAGAATGAGAACAACTAATTAGCTTTTACTTATGACATAAACTGGGGATGTGATCTCAATTCTTTGAGAATAAAACAATAAGGCAGATTTCATTACCATTTTGTGTTAAAAGACTTCAGGCATTCTGAGGATTTTTATTTTTTTCATTTTTATAACATCAAGTAACCAGACACTTCAAAAATAGATGGTTGAAACAGTAGCAATTCAGGATTATGAAGCAGTTAAGTGCTTCACAATGTTGATGTAATATAGCAATTATAGACCTTTGTAATTCAGCAAAAAGGCTTTGTTTTCTTTTATTCATATTGAAACTATACAATAATAATGCCTCCTTATTTTCACAGAAAAGGGCTCATTTTTTTTAAATTTGCATTAGTGTTTTGACCATTGTTATGAACTCACCATTTGAAATTTATTATTTTGTAACTAAAAATAAAATGAAGCACTAAGGGGGAAAAGGTTGTATAATGTTAGAATTTTGATTAGCAATCACAGCTGCACCAGAATTAGTTTCTATAGCAACAGGAAGAAATAATGTGTTGAATTGCAATGCAATACAAGATTATTCTTTACAGATTGCAATTCAAAAGGAAATCTTTAAAGAATTTTGTCTTAAAAGAGTTATTAATCTTTTATCCACCATAATTCTCCAATAGAAAATACTTAATTATTCTAGTCTACCTTTCCAGAGTCCTATTTTAATTCATTCAAATGTTACATGATCCAAAAAAGATTGAAAATTTAATATACCTGAACAATAAGAATTTTGGCTACTGTCTTATATGCATTTTAAAATAAAAATTTATGGACTCATTCTCACACGTTGTATAGATAGAAAGTATGTTTGCTAGGTACATTGGAATCTATAAGAAAAGCCTGAAGGGTGCTGTTTTGAATAAACTATGTTGGAAGGATAAGAATTAAAAATAATAAACAAATTTCACATTTGTATCTGTATGAAACTAAGCCTACTTTTTATCAATGTGTACTCACAGGTTCAAATTATGATTAAGAAACTATACTACCATGAGTATTCAAAGCATACACCTCCTTACTTTTGTAAGAAAAAAAAAATCATCAAATTCCAAATGCTGCCCATACTATTTCTAACACTGAAAAATATTACTTCACTGCATCCTTTCCAGCCATAGCTATTTTTGGAAACTAATTAAAAGCATATGCCAGAACCTTTTATGTATTTTGCCCTTATAATGAGACCTATTACTGTGGCTTACTCTATCCATCTGAGTTTCAAAGTATCTTTGGAGTTACCATGGATACCAGTGACAAGCATTCTCCCACAACTGCTTTATGTGTCTCATCAAACACAAGAAAAACTGACATGGCAGGAATCAGGCCATCTAGATAGTATGAATTTCTAATTATTTGTACTATTATTCATTGTTCTTTAAAAAATGGAAAAAAATTTTAAGTAAACAAACCAGATGACCAGGAAGTTATTTTTGAAACTCTGAGTAGATATCAGGGCTTCCCTTGTGGCTCAGCTGGTAAATCAAATCACTGGACAAAAAATAAAAGGTATTATAAAAGAAAAGGTACAAATACTAAAATAAACCAATACAGTAGCCCATCAGTGATTCATAGGGCCCAAAGTGAAAGCTGGACTTAGGTTAAGAACATTTTAAATTAGACTAAAGAATGTCTCATACGGACATTTATAAATATAGCCCACAATAAAAAATTTCAGAACTCATTTACAAGAACATGTAGAATGTCTTAACTGCCACCTTGTAACCAAAACATTATTGCAAAATAGAATAGAACGTGTATTATCAGCAAAATTACCAATAAAAATTATTTGGAAAATGTAAGAAATCATCTCCTTTGTCTATACTTTTTTCTTTCTTATTGTAGCAATCAAATTTTCTTGAAAAATTAAAATCTTTCACTACGTAAAATATATTTTTTAAAAAATCAAGAATTTAAAATCAAACTCTATTTCTAGCAAGGAACAATTTCAGCATCTCCTTTTGTAAATTATATTAAAAAAATAGTGTAAGTAGGTAAGGGGTGGTGTGGTAGACTTCTTATACAGTTATATAATTTTATTTTTAAAGACAAAAGTATATATACACAGTTTCATTCTCTTCAGAGGATATAAGTTGCAAGAATTATTAAATATGGGCAGATATGTCATTTAATGAAAGTTTAATTACTCTAAATTTTATGATTAGGATACATCGACTTAGTAATACACATATTATTCCAATTATAAGGACATTTAATCTAGAAATCATATAGAAAAATAAACACAATTTTTTTTTACCTAACAAATGAATGTATGATTTACTGAAGGAAAGCTCCTGAATTTATAAGTAGCCAATATAATACAGAAATTCAGTCTGATATAATGAATTCTACACACAAGTTTCAAGTCAAATTTCATAATGCCTCAATTTCTCCATCTGTAGAGGGGGAGAGCATCTTCTGTAGTTACTGAAAGATTATGAAAGTTTCTGAATAGAAATCATAAAAACAGTTAAAGAAAATGAGATTACTTGGTTTAAATCAGAGTTCACTGAGGGAAAAATAATACACCTCTGAAATTCTTATAAGGATTCACAGTAAACATTTAATACCTGTTTCCTTTACCACTAATGACTATAGTAAAAGTCTGTGGAAAAAATTATACTGACACTATCCTTGTTGAATTTAGGTGAATAGCAGAGAAAATTTATCTACCTAAATCAGTTTCTCTCATGATTGCCACAGGAGACCCAAAGCCATGTTCTGTCGAGTGGTTTCGGGAAATAATATGTAGACCCACACTGAAAAGCACCCACCTGATTTCAACAGGTCTCCTCAACAGGCTCACATATAATGAAGTGTAAACCACTTAAAATGGACTTCCCCGGTGGCTCAGCAGTAAAGAATCTGCCTGCAATGCAGGAGACACAAGTTCAATCCCTGGGTTGGGAAGACCCCCTAGAGAGGGAAATGACAACACACTCCAGTATTCTTGCTTGGGAAATCCCATGGACAGAACAGCCTGGCAGGCTACATGAGGTCTTAAATAAGCTGGACATGACAGCTACTGAACAACAACTTAAAACAGAGCAATTCCAAGTTTACCTATCTTTCTCTATTAGGAAATGATAAATGTATTTATTTTGGTACCTATTTTGTGCTAGGCACTGAAACTCCATTGGCCCCCAGAAGAAAACCTAATTTGCTTTTATGTCAGAGATAAGGAGAAAAAGAATACTAAACAGGGAGGGAGAAAATCTGAGTTTGAAACTGTGCTCTACTACTAAGAAGCTAAGTAAGCATGTATACTCTGGGCCTGTGTGTATAAATGGAAGAAAATGAATTTATGATGTAAAAGACCTTTATAATTAAAAAAAAAAAAAGATCCTTGTGATTTTAACTACTATGAATCCAAAACATTTAACAGTTTCATTTTGGAACTGAAATAAAGTAAGGGATTAATTTTCTTAAAGTGAAAATTGCTAAAGATGTGATGAATTGTAAGAGAAAATTGGACTAGACTTCTACTTTCTTGACGTCTATTTGCTCAAAACTAGTTTTACCTTTTGATATTTGAGATGTAGACCTTCCTGGATAACTACATAGCTTTCAAGATCCTATCTGGCTTTGAGATTCCAGAACTAAATACATGTTTATTGCACAATACAAAAGGAGATGGAAAGCATGTCAAGAAAAGTTATAGGTAAAGGTTAAAAAAGGAAAAGAATAAAAAACATTTTGCCCTCCTAAGAAGATGACATTTATATCAAGAAATGTAAGTGATCATTACATATTGCAGATTGTAGATCTCAGAAATAATTTCAACTTTAATGGGACCAATGTTTTGTTGCTGTGTTTCTAAATTCCTAAACCTTGTTTATAATGTTTACAAATATCCTCTTTTCTAAGGATATTTCTAGAGACACAGATGCCATCAAATAGAGAGACCATCACAAATTTATGAACACTACATGATGTCCCTAAAAATCACATCAGGATGAAGGCAAAAAAAAAAAAAAAGAAAAAGCAGCATAGAAAAAGTGGAGTGAGTAGACAAAAGAACATGGCAGAAATAAATTCAAACATATGAATAACTGTAATAAGCTTTACAATAAACATATAGGAAATATATAATATAATATTTACTACAGTTTTTGAGTCCGTTCCCTGAATACTATAAAAATGAAGAGATACAGACAGTTAATACAACATAATGATAGATGGGATGATTTACCAAAACGTATAAATCTGTAAATATGTTAGTCCCTGAAAACATAAATTTAAAGTAATTTAAGAAAAACTGAGAGAATTCCAAGAGAAAAATCTGTTAACAGTCAAAGATATAACACATCTCTCAATGATTGAAAGGCAAAGCAGACACTCATTAGAGAAATGAAAAGTCAAAACCACAATGAGTTAAGATACAGTATTACCTCACACCTATCAGAATGACTATCATGGGAAAGACCACCGATAACAACGATTATTGAGGATGTGCAGAAAAGGAAACCCCAGTACACTGTTGATGGGAAGGCCAACTGGTGCAGTGAAAATGGGGAACAGTATGGAAATCCCTCAAAAAAACAAACAAGAGAACTACTATATGATACAGCAGTTCTACTCCTGCGTATATATCCATAGAATATGAAAACACTAATTCAAAAGACACATGCAACCCAATGTCCACAGCATTATTTACAATACCCAGGATAAAAGACATGGAACAACAGACTGTTTCCAAATGGGGAAAGGAGTATATCAAGGCTGTATATCATCATCCTGCTTATTTAACTTATATGCAGAGTTCATCATGCAAAATGCCAGACTGGATGAAGCACAAACTGGAATCAAGATTGCTGGGAGAAATATCAATAACCTCAGATATGCAGGTTGACATCACCCTTACGGCAGAAAGTGAAGAAGAACTAAAGATCTTCTTGATGAAAGTTTAAGAGGAGAGTGAAAACGTTGGCTTAAAACTCAACGGAATTTAGAAAGATGGTAACAATAACCCTGTATATGAGACAGCAAAAGAGACACTGATGTATAGAACAGTCTTTTGGACTCTGTGGGAGAGGGAGAGGGTGGGATGATTTGGGAGAATGGCATTGAAATATGTATAATATCATATATGAAACGAGTCACCAGTCCAGGTTCGATGCACGATACTGGATGCTTGGGGCTGGTGCACTGGGACAACCCAGAGGGATGGTATGGGGAGGGAGGAGGGAGGAAGGAGGAGGGTTCAGGATGGGGAACACATGTATACCTGTGGTGGATTCATTTCGATATTTGGCAAAACCAATACAATATTGTAAAGTTTAAAAATAAAATAAAATTAAAAAAAAAAAACCTCAACATTCAGAAAACTAAGATCATGGCATTCAGTCCAAACACTTCATGGCAAATAGATGGGGAAACAATGGAAACAGTGAGAGACTTTATTTTTGGGGGGCTCCAAAATCACTGCAGATGGTGACTGCAACCATGAAATTAAAAGATGCTTGCTCCTTGGAAGAAAAGTTATGACCAACCTAGAGAGCATATTAAAAAGCATAGACATAACTTAGCCAACAAAGGTCGGTCTAGTCAAAGATATGGTTTTTCCAGTAGTCATGTATGGAAGAGAGAGTTGGCCTATAAAGAAAGCTTAAGTGCCAGAGAATTGATGCTTTTGAACTGTGGTGTTGGAGAAGACTCTTGAGAGTCCCTTGGACTGCAAGCTGATCAACCAGTCCATCCTAAAGGAAATCAGTCCTGAATATTCACTGGAAGGACTGATGCTGAAGCTGCAACTCTAGTACTTTGGCCACCTGATGCAAAGAACTGACTCACTGGAAAAGACCCTGATGTTGGAAAAACTGAAGGCAGGAGGAGAAGGGGACAACAGAGGATGAGACGGTTGAACGGCATCACTGACTCAATGGACATTAAGTTTGAGCAAGCTCCAGGAGTTTTGGTGATGTTTGATGATGGACAGGGAAACCTGGCGTGCTGCAGTCCATGGGGTCGCAAAGAGTCGGACACGACTGAGCAACTAAACTGAACTGAAGATAAAAGAAGCAACCTAAGCTTCCCTAGAAGCTCAGTGGTAAAGAAACCACCTGCCAATGCAGGAGATGTGGGTTCAATCTCTGGGTCAGGAAGATCCCCTGAAGAAGGAAGTGGCAATCCATTCCAGTACTCTTGCCTGGGAAATCCCACAGACAGAGGAGCCTGGTGGGCTACCATCTATGGGGCTGCAAACGAGTCAAACACTACTTAGTGACTAAACAACAACAAAAGACATCCATCAAGATGATTGGCTTAAGATGTTTTATACTGTGTGTGTGTGTGTGTGTGTGTGTGTATAACAGAATATCACTCAGCCATTCAAAAAGAATGAAATTCTGCCATTTGCAAAAATGTGAATTGTCCTAGAGAATATTATGCTACTGCAGTAAGCCAGACAGAGAAAGACAGATACTGTATGTTATCACTTATATGTGGAATCTAAAAAAAAAAATAATAATAAACAAATGTATATAACAAAACAGAAATAGACTCACAGATATAGAGAACAAACTGCTGGTTACTAGTGGGGAGAGGGAAG
The DNA here is from genome assembly GCF_002263795.3 of Bos taurus. Classification (NCBI taxonomy): domain Eukaryota; kingdom Metazoa; phylum Chordata; class Mammalia; order Artiodactyla; family Bovidae; genus Bos; species Bos taurus. Next base: position 73,262,659 of record NC_037343.1, read on the forward strand.
CAGGTAAGGGCAAGATAAGAGTATGGGATAAGAGATGCAAATGACTATGTATAAAATATTTACATAGGCAACAAAGATATATTGTACATCACTCGGAAAAACAGTCACTGTTTTGTAATAATGGTAAATGGAATATAATTTATAAAAATACTGAATCATGTTGTACACCTGAAACTAGTATAACATTGCAAATCAACTATACTTCAATTTTTCTAAAAAAAAGTAAAGCTGAAAAATATTTAAGAAAGACACAGTCAATTTGAACACAGTAAATTTGACTAAAGGACATTCACAAAACCTTGCAACCAAGAATTAAAGGATACATATTGCTTTGATGGAGATATTAAACATTGACAACCTGCCCTCTCACTCTGCCCAAAATACATTAGCCATAAAAAGCAAGTCTTAACGAATGGCAAGAGTCATAGATTCTGTTATCTCTTCACAACGTAATTACTTAGAACTCATGAACTAGAAGAGACTTTTTAAAAATTCAGTTTATTTGGCAATTTTCTATATGTTTGAATATTTTTCTAAACTTTAAAATAACATGAATGAAAAAATAAAAAAGAAATCATGACAGAATTTAGGGAAATCATAGAAACAAATGTAAGTGAACATACTATGTACTAAAATGTGTGATACAGTTAAAATGGTAAAGAAATAGATATCCTCAGTTGCAGTATGTTAGAAAACAAAAATGACAAAGATGATAAAGTTTCTAGTTCAAGATGTTAAAGCAAGGATTAACTCCAATGAAAATAGGAAAAAAATTACACAGAATTAATAAAATTAAAAAATATACTCAACAGAAAGGATTTATAAAAACCCCAACCAAGTTCCCTGAAAAAACTAAGGGGAAAAAAAGTAACTCTTAAAAGACTGGACAAAAACCAGAATACAATTAATAACTTTATAAGCATAATTTAAAAATATATAAAACAAAGAATTTCTGGGAAAATATAATTTACCAAAACTGATTTAACCAGAAAATAAAGAACTCAATTATACTTGTAACATTCAGGTACTGAATCATTAAAAAAAAAATCTAACCACAAAAAAATGATAAGGTACAAGTGATTTTACAGATTGATTCTACCAAACACTTGAAGAACAGATAACTCTCAATTTTATATAATATTCTAAGAAAATGAGAAAGAGGAAATAATCTAAAATTCATTTCAGGATTTTTGTAAAACCTTGATTCAAAAACTCAAACTAGGGCAACATGAGAAAAGTTTACAGCAAGTTCCTTCAGGAACACAGCTATAAAAATCCTAAGGCAAGCAAAAGAGTAATAAACTAAATGTAGATATGATTTGATGCTATCTCCAGAATGCAGGTTTAACATATGAATATCTTTTAAATATAATTCATAACATAAACAGATGAAAAGTTAACAACCATGTGACCCTGTAAGATCACAAAATGCAATTGATAAAATTAAACATCAACTCATAACTAAAAAACTAGTCTTAGAAAACTAGAACAGAAGGAAATTTCTGTAACTCAATATAATTTCCAAATATCTACAGCAAACATAACAAAATGAAAAGATAGGAAATCCTTTTAAAATAGGATCAAGAAGCATTTGTTAGCATTCAACATTGTACAGAAGTTCCTAGCAAGAGCTAGAAGCAAATTGTTAGAAATTACTAAAAACAACAAACAAAGATGCTGAATAAAGTATCTTTTCTAATATTTGCCTCTACAATCTCTTTCCTCTTCTAGGCAAACAATCACATTTTCCAGAAATGCCTATTTTATTTTTTCCTTTCAAAGTTTTACAAATTTCATTTCTCTTTCTGTCTTATCTGTTCTTCCTAGGAACTCCATCACAACGCTGAATGCTATCTACTAGACTGCCAAAGTGAAGAAGTCTGGCAACCACCTGTGTTGATAAACATATAAAAGATCAGTAACAACGCTTACACACTGTGAATGGAGGGTAAATTTTAAACATACGTTAAAAAAATGCATGGGAATGATAAACACCAAATTATAAAGATACATATACATAAGTCTTCAAATCTATTTAAGGTTCCTTTTTTTTAAATTCTTGGAATATAATAGAATGTTAGAATCTAAAAACACTAGAGAATGTGTTATCATCACGAAATTATCTGTACTAATTTGTATGCTTAAAACATTTCATTTAAAAACAAATTATTATGAGACTAACTTCTGGCTGATAATAACAGGAGCGCTACTCATCTGTTCTCCACTGAAACTGGTGAAAATGAGTAAAAAATAAAAAAAATTTTAACTCTGGAAATGAACTACAAATCAAGAAATATCCATTCAAGAATATCGATGAAAAGTCACTAAAGACAATACTAGATACTAAAGACAAAGAGTCTATAGTATTTGACCCAAGACTGCTCCCCTTTCTTCCTCTTTCTCAGTTTAGCAAGGCACAGACTGCTCTGGATTAGTTCATAGAGCAATTTAAGACTCAGGGCCATTTTTATAAGTACCAGGGCAATCAGCTAGAAACTAGTGGAGTTTGAGAGCTGGGTATGTCCAGGGAACAAGAGCCTTACTGAAACCACTATCACTCAGGGTGACCGTGGGTCTACCCAAAGCTGTGGCTTAAAATCAGAACTGAACACTGCAGCAGAGAAACAAACTTCACTCAAACAACTCAGGGAGCCACTAAACAAGTAAACAAGCAAACAGTAATAACAAGCCTCCGTCCGGCCTGGGGGCATCAGCACCTAGAGTTTCTGTACTATATAAAATGCCCAGTTTTCAACAACAAAAAAGTTATGAGGCATTCAAAGAAACAAGAATGTATGAATCACAGATTAAAAAAAAAAAAGAAGAAGCAACTGGAACTGTGAGAAACACCAGATTTTTCACAAAGTAGCTATCAAAAATATCACAGAATTGAAGGAAACCATGATTAAAGAAATAAGGGAGGGCATGATCAGAAAGTTGCATCTAATAGAGAATATCATTAAAGAGGAGAAATTACTTTAAAAAATAACAAAATAGAAATGATAGAGTTGAAAATCATAAAAATTGAAATATAAATTTCACTGGAAGGGTTCAACAGTAAATATAAACTGTCAGGAAAAAGAATAAGTAAACACAAGTTATATCCACAGAGATTTTGCAAGCCAACAAACCAGGAGAAGAAAGGGCACATAAAAATGAAGAGCTTTTTAGAAAGTGGATCACCATTAAGCACACTAATGCACACGAAAAATGGGAATATCGGCAGAAGAGAGAAAAAAGCAGGAAAAATATTTAAAAATATTTTTTAGAAGAGAGAGAAAAGGCAGAGAAGCACAGAAACATCATAGTAAAAATGCTGAAAATCAAAGCCAAGGAAAAAATCCTGGAAACAGTCCAAGAAAAATGATTCTTCACATACAAAGGAATCCAACAACATTAACATCTGACTTCTTAGCAAAAACACTAGAAGACAATGGGATAAAATATTCAAAATTAAAGGAAAAAAACTGTCAACCAGAAATTCTATATCCAGCAAAGTCATCTTAAAAAGAAAATAAATAAAAATGAAGGCAAAATAAAGACTTTCCCAGATAAACAGAAACTGAGCGACGATGCCTACTGGCAGATGCACCCTAAAATAATATACCAAAGGCAGTTCTTCAGGCTGAAAGCAAGGGACCCAGATGGTAATTCAAATCTGCAAGGAAATATATACAGTGATGGTTAAGGTAATTAATTATAAAATACAACAGAAATGTATAGTTCTTCTTATTCTGAAAGTGAAAGTGAAGTCACTCAGTCATGTCCGACTCTTTGCGACCCCATGGACTGTGTAACCCACCAGGCTCCTCCGTCCATGGGATTTTCCAGGAAGAATACTGGAGTGGGTTGCCATTTCCTTCTCCAGGGGATCTTCCCAACCCAGGGATTGAACCCGGGTCTCCCATACTGCAGGCAGAAGCTTTACCATCTGAGCTACCAGGAAAGCGCTCTCCTTATTCTAACTTATTTAAAAAGCAACTTATGAAGTTATAGGTATATAATATATTGTTGGGCCTATAATATTTAGAAATATAATACATGTGTAATATATTTGCCAGTAATAGCACAATAGGGTAGAGGGGAATAAAACTATACTATGACTATAAGGGGAAAGTAATAATTTATAACAATGCATTCTTTGGGTTGTAACATTAATGGCATAATCTGTATAAAAATAATACAACAAAAAAGGGGAAAAGGTGTAGAGCTATCTAAGGGTAACATTTCTATATATCACTGGAGTTAAGCTAACAAAATTTGAAGTTGATTTGGATAAGTTAACATGTACATGTTAAACCACTAGGCAAACAAACAAAACAACTACATGTAATACAATGAAAAAGGAATTAAAGAAAAGAAAATGCTATCTTATACATATCCCCATCAAGCAAAAGAAAGAAAAGAAAATGCTATCTTATACATATCCCCATCAAGCAAAAGAAAGAAAAGAAAATGCTATCTTATACATATCCCCATCAAGCAAAAGAAAGTGCTAAAGGAGAAGAGAAACAAAAAAAGACTGGAGGTATGAATAAAAATAAAACAGCAGATATAATTCTAATCACATCAAACAATATTAAGCATGAACAGATTAAATAATTCTATCAAAATGCAAAGATTGTCAGTCTTGATTTAGAGAAGCATGACAAGTGTACAGAACACATGTTAGATTAAAAGATACAAAAGAGTGAAAGTAAACAATTAGAAAAAGGTATATTTTGCAAAAGAAACCACAAGAAAGCAGGAATGATTATCCTGATGTTAGAAAAACAGACTTTAAAACAAAACAAAAAAACGTTACTAGAGATAAAGTGGGACATTTTGTAATAATAAAAGGGTCAATCCATCAGAAATGTATAACAAATTATAAACATATAAGCACCTATTGACAGAGCACCAAAATAAATAAAGTAAAAACTGACAGAATCAAGTAATTTTACTTCTAGGTATATACCCAGAAGAACTGAAAGCAAGGACTCAAACAGTTACACTAATGTTCAGCAGCAGCATTATTCACAATAGCCAAAAAGTAGACACAACCCACGTGTCCATTGATGAGTGAACTGATAAGCAACTGTGGTATACACACACACACATGAATCTATAGTGGAATGTTATTCAGCTGTAAAAGGAAGGGATTTCTGATACAAAGTACAACATAGGGGAGTCTCAAAGACACTATGCTAAGGGAAATGAACCAGACCCCAAAATACTAGTATTCTATGGTTCCACTTAGGAGGCAAATTTTTTGCTATGTACATTTTACCATAATAACAAAATTAATTTCAAAGTATTTCACTAGAGTGAGAAACTTAAAAATCCAGCTTTTAAGTGATTAGAAATAATAGCTAGTGAAGACATGAACACACAACTATCATGGCATCTGCTCCCATCACTTCATGGGAAATAGATGGGGAAACAGTAGAAACAGTGTCAGACTTTATTTTCTTGGGCTCCAAAATCACTGCAGATGGTGACTGCAGCCATGAAATTAAAAGACGCTTACTCCTTGGAAAGAAAGTTATGACCAACCTAGATAGCATATTGAAAAGCAGAGACATTACTTTGCCAACTGCCGTCTAGTCAAGGCTATGGTTTTTCCAGTGGTCATGTATGGATGTGAAAGTTGGACTGTAAAGAAAGCTGAGCACTGAAGAATTGATGCTTTTGAACTGTGGTGTTGGAGAAGACTCTTGAGAGTCCCTTGGACTGCAAGGAGATCCAACCAGTCCATTCTGAAGGAGATCAGTCCTGGGTGTTCTTTGGAAGGAATGATGCTAAAGCTGAAACTCCAGTACTTGGGCCACCTCGTGCAAAGAGTTGACTCACTGGAAAAGACTCTGATGCTGGGAGGGATTGGGGGCAGGAGGAGAAGGGGACGACAGAGGATGAGATGGCTGGATGGTATCACTGACTCGATGGACGTGAGTTTGAGTGAACTCTGGGAGTTGATGATGGACAGGGAGGCCTGGTGTGCTGCAATTCATGGGGTTGCAAAGAGTCAGACACAACTGAGCGACTGAACTGAAAGAGAACTTACTGTATTAGGAAAGGAAAGAGGGTGTTAGTACAGAGTAACTCAAAAGATTAGCAAGAAATTATCTCAAATAAGTTGACTTTTAAAAAACACTTAAAGAAAAAAACAGAAGAAAATTAGAAGGATGGGCATTGTTTATGTAGGAAGATCCAGGAATGTTTAAGAACAGAAAGAAATGAATCATGGAAAGAATTAAGTTGTACAGTAAAAAAAAGGGACAAGTGATTGCCAATAACTGATTCTAGCTGAGGTCATAAGTAGAATGTAGCAAAGGCATAGGAAAATTATTTGACCTCTAATAAAGATGATAGGTAAAAATAAAAAGATTCTGAAATGGAAAGAAGGAGCACTGGAAAACTTCACATTGGTAATTAAAATCAATGGTAAAAATAAATCAAGAAAACACCTTTGATGTAATAAAGGCAATGTGACCCCAATCAAAGTAGCATGTGAATTGTTCTAAAGCGCATCTGGAAGAATTACTGTATAAGAATAACTAGAAAAAAAATTTGGCAAAGAATAAGGTGGTGCCAGAGGTAAGGAAACCACCTGCCAATGTAGGAGACATAAGAGACATGGGTTCGATCCTTAGGTCAAGAAGATCCCCTAGAGGAGGGCATGGCAACCCATTCCAGTATTCCAGCCTGGAGAATCCCAGGGACAGAGGAGCCTGTAGGCTACCTTCCGTAGTGTTGCAAAGCGTCCACACGGCTGAAGTAACTTAGCACACGCACAATATAATGTTACAGAGTGTCATTACACACTGGAATGGAGGGAGCAACTGAAACAGAATAAAGTTCAGAAATAGACACAAATTCAAAAAGAAATTTAATATATGATAAAAGGGATATGTCAAATTAGAAGTTAAAATATTATATTCTTCAGTAAATAACATAAAGATAAATGGCTAGTGATTTGGAAAAGAAGAAAGCTGTATCTTCAGTTCAGTCATTATATCAGAAGAATTCCACCTTTGGGATCAAAGCTTTACAGGTAAAAAATGATACCATAAAAATACTAGAAGAAAACACACAAAAAATTTTCAAATCTAAAAATATGAAAGGTCTCTCTAAACATAAGATTCAAAAGCCATAAGTGAAAAGACTAAAAAAATTTTAATCAATATAATATTAAAATTCTAGGTTAGAAAATCAGTATCAAGAATATTAAAAAAAAATCAACCACAAAAACATTTACTAACAAACAACTATGACTATTTTCCCCATTCTCCATGGAAGTGCAACATATAGGATTTTAAGAGACTATGATGCCACATTTCACTTGTAATGTAAACTTCAAAATGTTTATGTAATGTGCTATAAGTAGCAACAAAAAGCTTCCTAATTTTTTATTTAAAAAATGTAAGAGAGGAGCATGCCTAGGAATCAACTCATAATCTGTGAAAGGTAATCCTTTTTCAAGTTTACCACTATATTTTTGTTTTCTACTGTCAAAAGTTTAACAAATTAGAAAAAAAATTACTGACCTAGTACACTTAGCAGACAGCACATTTTATATTTATAAAATACAAAACAAGTTATTATATCGGCAGCCAACCATTTGTAGAGATTGTCCCTGTGTAGTTTTACACTGTAAAAATAAAATTTCCAAATATGCACTTGGTTATTAGTTCTATTTTTAACCTGCCACTCATATACTGCCATGTACTTAAAATTCAGAACATGTTTACATTATCCATCCAGCAGGCTAATGCAACTGCACACCAGACAGTCATGCATAATTCAAATCAATATCCTCAGGCTTGCAAATCTAAGTCAAAGCTGCCTTTAAAAAAGCTAGGGTGTGACTTTAACATGAATAAAGTATATCTAATTTTTCTTTTTATGTGACAAATTGATACTTTCTGCAATGGGATGCCAAAAATGCAAAGCCACTGTATAATAGATCTTTACACTACTGAATAAAGAGATAATTGAAAAAATAAATAAGGCAAGTACAGCAGTCTTAGAAAATTAATTTTAAATGGCAAAAGACATAAAGCTGAACAAGAGTCAAATAGCAAAGCTCACGACATAACAATAAATTATATGAGGTTTTGCCAACAACTGGAACATACATAAAATTACAAAATCAAGGATCTAAATTATACTGTGAATTGAGAGTTCTTTTTACACTTAAATTCAGATTATGGTTTTAATATCAGTAAAGTTGATTTTATTTAAATTTCTTAAATAAAAAACCCACTACTAAATTTCTATAACTAGTAATATGTGTCGAAATGGCTTACATCTAGAAAACCTTGATTTTATTGAACTTAAATTGAGGTTTATCAGCTAAGTATGTCAAGATATCGCCCTAAATATCTACAATATCACACTTGAGTCTCTGTCACCTCACAGTGGATATTCGTTTTTTAAAAAGTTAAAAAAAGAAAGACAACTGGGTCTTAACCTATACAGGTCTATTTTTGAGGCCACTAAAAACATAAATATATTTGCCAATAACTTGAAATGTGACACATAATTGATGAGCCTCTGGATTAAAATTCTTCTAAGAATAAATGTATATATTTTGATAATTCTTCCTCCCACAGGCTTCAGATTTGACTCATCATTTAAAGAAACCCTCCAGATACGAACGACATCCTTGCTCGGGCAACTCAGCTCAATTATAAAAATTTCCTATTAGTCCTATTCAGTATTACAGACATACCAAACATAATCTCCTCTCCAATGACAGTCCCTTAATGTCAAGGTACAGTAATATGAAGGATGAAATTAATGGGATAGTGAGAAGGATTCAATTGGTATCTGAGTTAATGAAAAAAAAGATTAAATGGCAGGCCTTTGGGAAATACTGTAAAAGCATGGAAGTCCTTTCAGTGAAGACAGCGAATCTAGTTCAGTTACACAGAATATATCTTTTCAGTTTTCTTGCAGAGATGGAAAATTTAAACAAAAGTTCAGATGACAGAGTGGATAAATCAAAAATGTCTTCATTGATTAAGACCTGAGTTTAATTAGGAGCTTACAGATAGCATTATTCGCCACACTAGTCCAAAAACTATTCTATAAGAAAGTAGCAGGAAAAAAAAACTTTTAGAGCAATTCAACCAATTAATGCTAGATAAACAAATACACAGAAATTAAAAAATTATAATAGCAATATTGAAAAGTGCCCTAAAAAAGAGAGTTCAACAATTCCTAGAGAGAACAGTGGCATGGACCATGGATCAAACTTTTCTTTCCTTTCTTTAAATTCCCTTTAAATTTCTGTATTTCTTGTGCACAGTTACAACCTTTATTTACAAATTTTTCTTTATAAATATTTACTTGTAAATATTTCTTTAGAAACATTTACAAATTATCCTTCCTTTATTTACAAACTTACCTTGGATAACACTTTAGTATACATAGCACCAAAGAAAGTATTTTCATATTAATTTGGACAGAGAGGCTAATGACAAGTTTTACAAAAGTAGCCAACAAAAAAGAACTATAAGAATGATTACTATAAACTGCATATATAATTTATTCATCATAACTCACTTTACATATTATACTAGAAACTATAAGGGCAATAAAATGACATTTTAACAGTTCTGCTTAGGAACACAGGACCTCAGAGTGTGAGAACTAGAATAAACCTTTGGTCATTTGCTCAACCCTATCATTTCCACAAAAGGAAGCAGACAGACCCTGTGAAGTGACCAAAGTAACGGTCTGTAAGAAGGGCAAGATGAGAAGCCACATCTGCCACTTAAAGGCTGCTGAGTACAGACCTGTACAACCAACTGTGGCGGCTCAAACCATTTATCTTACATGGTGGTGGTTTAGTTGTTAAGCTTTGTCTGACTCTTGAGACCCCAGGGACTGCAGCCCGCCAAACTCCTCTGTCTATGGCATTTCCCAGGCAAGGATACTCGAGTGGGTTGCCATTTCCTCTTCCAGGGGATCTTCCCAATCCAGGGACTGAGCCCACATGTTCTGCATTGTAGGTGGATTCTTTACTACTGAGCCACCAGGGAATCTTCTGTCTTAAGTAAGTCGAGGCCAAATATGAAGTTTTAACAGTAATACAGATAAAGCAGAGGCCAAAGTCAGACTAGAGCAGACTAGAGATTCAGACACAGTTCATAGAAGGAATTAGATGACACCCTCATCCCTCAACTTCCCACCTCCCACTCCACACCTCCCACCTTCCCCTACTTTCTACTGAGAACCCTTCAGGAGATACCTTAAGCTAAGACTACATGCAAGTATGTTTGGAATATTAGAGGGTGAAGTGAACAAGACAATCCAAATTTCTCAGAGGAGCAATGGGACTCTTGACACACACAGTCTACTAAAGAAAATCATGCTAAGCTTTAGGGCCCGAAGTCAGGGAAAAGAGACCCTCTCATACAAGGTGATGAATCTATCAGGCCGAACTGCTGCGGCCATGTATTCATGTTTTGGAAAGAAAACATGCTGTGCATGAACTGAAAGAAGAGTCTCCTAGACTCTGTTAACACGTTGGAGCTCTTAACTCAGCCAGGATTCCCCAAACTGAGCATAATGCAAAAAGAGAATTATCTTTCTCACTTGCAAAAGGTTGGTGAGCTGTCATGTCCCAGGCCAAGGTGGTAGAGGTCAACTATTACAGTTAAAAGCAGTGCTGACAAGGTGTTTAGGGTTGCAGAACCAAGATGAGTGCAGAGCAACAGAGGTAAAAAAGGGAGCAGCAACCTGGTCTAAATGGCACCGCTCGAGAGCTCCCTAAAATAGCTGAAGGAACGGGACATGCAAGAGATCAAAGTGTCTGCATGAGTACGAAAAGCTGGAATTACCAAGATTTGAGCATTAATGTAATGTGATCCCATTCATGCCCACATGACAGAAAAACTTGGCAATATTTGGGATGGATACACACACACACACACACATTCTCATTCAGGTTAGCAGGGGTGAAATTCTTTCCCAAATTACTAAATATCATATACTCTCTCTGACTCTAACATTGGATTTAGTTAAAGAAAAATGTAAACAGCTGGGTTTCATTACATACATTATATTTATTGCATGTATCTTAGTTTCCCTGGTGGCTCAGATGGTAAGAAGTCTGCCTGCAGTGCAGGAGACCTGGGTTCAATACCTGTATCAGGAAGATCCCCTGGAGAGGGCAATGGCAACCCACTCCAGTATTCTTGCCGGGAGAATCCCATGCACAGAGGAGCTTAGCAGGCTACAGTCCATGGGGTCACAAAGAGTCAGACATGACTGCGTGACTAACACTTCTTATTCCACATATATTTTGAATACATGAAAGCTGAGTTCAATTGATTTTAAATATGTAAGCAGTTTATTAAACATTCTTACTTCAGAAGAATATAGCATGAAGCAGCATATTTTTTATTCTGATCTCTTTTAATGGTATGATATTGAATTTCCCCATACTGTCCTTAATTTGGCCTTAAGAAAGTTCATACGTTCCCAGCTACTTTCTGCCTGTAAGGAATCTCAAGCTAGTGGAATTTAAAAACTCCATTCCCAAGTCTAACTCAAATCTCACCTCTATTTCTAAGTTTTCTAATTTGTAAAACAGTTACAACACTCTATAGTTCACAGAGCTGTTAAAAGATTAAATGAATACAGCTAAAGACCTTAAAACAGTACCTTTTTCACAGTAAGCACTAAGTATTATTAATAGCCTTTATTACTCCCTCCCACAGATGTCGGCTAAGCTTCTGCTCACAACATCAAGTGGGAGACAAGGTGTAGTCTGCACTTGCAATCCTCCTTCTACTCCAGCACTTCGGTAACTCAGTTCTGGGACGTGTTCTTCCCCTTATTCTCCAGACTCCAGTTACTATGATGTGTTGAAGAGGGAAAATGGAAGAAATCGCTAGAACTGCCTGACTGGCTGCCTGCAGGTGGTGGGGAGCCCCCAACCTCACTGGAGTCCTGACCATCGTGGCCCTCTTGCTGATGTGGTGGTTTCTTCATAGGAGATGCACATGATTGGTTAGGGTGACGTCCAGCCTCCCCAGAACAGGACAGCCACGCCTTCCCTCCACTGTGGTCAGCAGTCCACGCCCCCAGCCCTCTTACTAGGTGGACTATCTTCTAGCTTATAGGTTGCCTGATCAGCCCCATGGCTATATTCTCTTCAACCTTCCATGCTCTTTCTCATGAAACCTCAAAAACACCTCCATGCCTTCTAAGAATTCAAGTGCCCACTGAGAGATGGGATGAGAAAAAAGAGCTTTAACATACCATCTTTCTATTTCAGACTCCCAACTCTCTTTTCTTTTCCTGTCTCAGTCTTCTATTTGACACGGGGTGGGTGCGGAGATGTGGGAGCTGGAATATTTGGGTGTAACAGAGCCAGTCTGCGCTCACCTCGTAATAAACACTCAGGGAAGTTTCTGACTCAGACTGCTAGCTGGCTCCAGATTTAGGACAGAGTGTAGGGAATATAGTATCACCTTCTCAATCTATCTTTGGGCCTCGACTTAACCAATTATAGAAAAACAAATGTCTCAAGAAAAGTCCCATTAAACACCCTCATCTTGGGATAAACTATTTTCCGCAAACATCACTGTAGCTTGTATACGTGCTGATACTCAAGCTGAAAGCATTAAATGCCTATGCGAGAGCAGACAGGAAGTATACATATTCTACACATTCTGATGGATGATCCTCTTTACCCCTAAACAGTCAAAAGAAATCTATACATATGAAGGAGTATTCTGTTGCCAAGGTACAGAGATGTAGGACAATACCTGTCAAATATGAATGACTTATCATCCCATTCTGTGGGCAAATCAAGATGAATGCAAAGTGAGAAAGCGCATAAAGCACGTTAAAGAATCACACTTAAGTTCAAATATGCAAATAACTCACAAAATTAATGTTTCATAGTAATGAGGGAAACAGATTTTAATTGGGAAAATCGGGTTCATAACTTAGTTTCAGTTAAATAAAAAAAAATACTGATCTATTAAGTTTGTATCCTGTGAGCACTGTGTGAGAAACTAGAATTCACACTGCAGTGAAGTGAAATAAATTACTGTATGTCACAAAAGACAACCCAAAGTAATATAATCAAAGAGCTATAGAAATTGTGAGAATAAAAAGATCAACGTGTGGGAGTGTTAGGAAGAAAGCTTCATGGCAAGAGCTAGCCTTAACTTTTGCTTTGAAATATAGAGCTAAATAGGTAAAAAAAAAAAAATTATGATATTCCAAATTTGGGTAGAATATCAACAAAGGTACAAAGTCAGGAAAAAGCATGATGACCACAGAGAACAATAACCAACTGGAGAAGGTGTTAAGCACAGGAGAACAAGGAGAGCCTTACTTAGACATTTATACTGCCTCATGTTCAAATGTCTTCAATCTTTTTATTTCAACTATCAATACTATTAACACAACTTTCAGAGAAAAACTGTCTAGTTATAGAAACCTATGTTCAAATAAAGTATAATTTATTGAAACCAGTAAGACATGGTTTAAATAACCATTTGCATTTCCCACCCCTCCTTTGTTCTCACTCAGAGCAGACCACTACCAAGGATCCACAGGACCCACCCATGCGGCACAAGTTTAAAACTATTGGGGACTATCTGGGGGTCTCATCTAGCTTCGGGTGGTTCAATTCTCATCCAATTTCATATCCTAGAGATGCATGGCTTCACTGCAAGCTCTTAAGAGACGTGGGCTCCATTAGGCTAAATGTTGGAAATAATTTTTGTAATACCATGTCACCTGATGTTCTTTAAAGAACATAAACTTAGGAAAATAAGGCTTTGGGTCTAATTTATACCGGTATTTCAAGAGATTTTAAAATAGGCAAACTTTGCATCTGCATGTATAATAGAAGAATTTTCACTAAAATTCAGGTTGCTGCTGCTGCTGCTAAGTCGCTTCAGTTGTGTCTGACTCTGAGCGACCCCATAGATGGCAGCCCACCAGGCTCCCCCGTCCCTGGGATTCTCCAGGCAAGAACACTGGAGTGGGTTAGGTTAGTTATAGGCAAAAGAACGAAATATTTTAAAAATATGGCATCAAAAATCTTAACTACATGGTGTTTCTAAATGCTAAGAAGAAAGTCTTGTTTAGAGGTGGTTTCTAAAAGTCTTGTGAGAGTGAAGTGAAGATGGTAACTGAGAATTAATTTAAACTAACCAATAACTATTGATATAACTGGAATTAATTTTTTTGGATGGGAGATAATTCTATTTTTAAGACTACTATTCTGATAGGGACAAAATGGGATACTTTTGCCCTTTTGACTAATGAAAAGTCAGCAGTTCCAATTTCTATAGATCCAAGTTTATGAATTCCTTTTTTTCCCATAAGTTGGACTCAGAAAAGCTAATTGTGTTACACATACAATAATAATCAAAGATGGATTTTAATTGTTTGCCCAGAGCATATTAATTTCCTGACTCACGTGACTAAGTTAGAATATGATGAGAAGCACATTCACTCCAGAGAACTCCAGAAAGGCTCATGTACTATGGAAGGGAGTGGGTGAAGTGTTTGCCCAAATCAAGAAAAGACAGACAAAAACTGCATGATAAGCAATTAACACCCCTGATCCCAAACTGCATCCTTCATACTAAGCATCCATGCATCCATTAAGGAATGCCAATATAGGCACAGGAAGAAGAGGGTCATCATACTGAGAATAGAGTCAATGAAAATCTGTATGATGGTCAGCAAGACACTCAGCTGCCTATTGTTACTCAGTTCCAAGAAGGCTGGCAATCAAGCCACTACCACAAGCCTACCGAAAGAAGGGTGATGACTCCATCTTCTGAAAAACTGAATGGCCTCCGAAACTCTGCTTATAATAACGTAGTGCCCGAGGTGCATCATTACAAAATTGCACACTATAAGAGGACAGTGTCCTAAAATTTCCAGAGGAAAATATGTCACCGAAAAATGACTGAGAATCAAAATGGAATAAGACTTACAGCAACAGTGTAAAATGAAGACAACAGAGCAATGTCTTCAAATTTCTAAAGGAAAATGACTTCTAAACTAGCGTTAAATATCAAGCCAAACCATCAATCAATTAGGAAGTTAGAATAAAGATATTTTCTAAGTGCAACATTTCAAAAAGCTCACATCAAATACATTTCTCTGGAAGCCAAAAAGTTAATTCGGGTTCTCCTGTAACACCTTAGGGAAAAACGTGAGTGAATGTTTTGGCCAACTCAATATATTCTACACCAAAATGTAAAAATAAACCAGAGAAGAAAATGGTTGATTTTTTATGGACTTATCTACATGAATTAGTTTCATAAAAACTAAAAGGTGCTCTGATGACAAGACCAGGGTTAGAATAATGGCTAATGGCTTTAGGTTTTAATGAGATTGGTACCAGAAGTTGAACATTTAAGCACTCATTCTACAAACATAATCTACAGAACCGCCTAAAGAATGCTAGGAACTGTTAGCTTTGGCTACTTGGCAAGACTCCTGTTACTGTTGAGGTAAACCATAAAAATTTCTTGCCTGAACAGTTACCTTATCTTCCTACCTTTAATTTCTCACATCTCTAACCCATTCTTCATAGACTCTGCAGTGCTATCTTCCTAGAACAAATGTCAGGTCATGTAATGATCCTATTTAAAAATTTTATAATGGCTCTTCATTGCTGAAAATAAAGTCTAAATTGCTTAGCCCAACAGCTAAGACCTAAAAGACCCATACCAATAACTGTTCAGTCGCATATTTCACTGCTGCCACTCTAGCCACATATGACCACTTGTTGCTATTCAGACACAAGCGAAAGAAGTTGATTTTCTCTTTAAAAAAAAAAAAAAAGCTATTTTCTATACGTAGCATAGTGGCATAAATCAGTAATTCACTGTAGTAAAAGAGCAAAGAGCAAAAAAGCATGAAGTAGATAATGAGATTATATGTAGAGATTCCAAATGTCCATGTTGCAGTGTAATTTAGCCTTCTTTCATCTGAACTATGTCTTTATGTGCAAATAAATGGAGAAAATCTGGAGCCACAAAGCAGATATTGTACAAAATTATAATACTGGAAGGTGTAAGAAAATGTACAGAATACGTTTTCTGTACAGAAGGACCTGATCGTTTAATGACAAGCCTAAAATTTAAAGGTAACATATTATGGATTGAGATTTTTAAAAAGGTAAAGTTATAAACTTTCAACAGACAGGTGGAACATTTTGTTAATTAACATATCTCTTTATTTTCTTGTGAGCAATATGTTGAATGGATTCCTAACCATTCACAACACTTCCTGCCTGCCAATTCTTTATTATTTATTAAATTGCCTAAGAATGCCATTGTTTTTGTGCTTAGGAGCTTTTAATACCTAAAGTTGGTTCTAAACAGTTTACAATGGGGGGAAAAAACCCCAAGAGCCTGAATATACTAAAATTTTTATAATTAAGAGTTCAAATAAACTGTTTTTAAAAGAGTAACTTAACAGATAAGAGCTTGAAAAGAACTAAATAAGTCATTGTTAATACTTGAGTATTCCTGATAGATTTCAATTCAAAATACAAACCAAGAAATTTTACTATATATATATATATATATATGCGGAAGGTCCAAAAGTTAGTATACATAACAGACAAGAAAGTTCAATAATCTGCTAACTAAAATATACTTGGTACTCTTAATCATATTAAACATAAAGGAAACAAAATAACAGATACAAGGCTGATTAGTCTTTCAAAGAAACAATATTAATATTGTATACAAAGCAGTCCGACTCACAGACATAGAAAAGAAACTTATAGTTATCAAAAGGAAAGGAGGGGAGGGATAAATTAGGACCTACTGTAGCCCAGGGAACCACACTCAATGTTTTGTAGTAACCAATAAGGGAAAATAACGTGAAAAAGAATATATATATGTAGTACACACATGTATATATATGTGTGTGTATAAATACTGAATAACTTTGCTGTATTCTTGAAATGGCTAACACAACATTGTAAACCAACCATACTGCAATTAAAACATCTTTAAAAATTAAAAAGAAAATAGTCTGAATGGTATTCCCCCATATGTAGGAACTGGCTGAATATGCTATGTGCTTATTTAAATGTATCCTGCAGGTGTAAAAACAAAGGAAGATATCCTTATGACCTTACATGCAGTGATTTCCTAGATACATTAAGTAACAAAGGAAGACGCAAAAGAAAAAACTATATATACACATACATACATACACAGACAAACGTGAGCGTATGTACACATATGTATACCACCGTTCATACAACAACAAAGGAGAAAAAACATACTCTTACTTCTGAAAAACAAAAACAAAAAACATAGGAAGGATAAACTAGAAACCAATAAAGTGATTACGTACTTGGGCCCACCACTTACCAGCTGTATGATGTTAATGTAAGTTTAAGTTTCCTCATCTGTAAAATGGGGATGATGTTACTATTTAGCCTACAGAGACGTGAAGATTAAATGCATTAAACTCAAAAAGCTTAGCGTGCTTACTGGCAACCAGACGAAGACTTGCATGTGGATGTTCATAGCAGCGTTAATTGCAACAGTCAAAAACCGGAAATGCACTAAAAGCCATCAACTGATGAATGCATGTGGAACATGTGGCACATTTATACAAGGAACGAACTTCTGACACATCTACATCAGGAGATAAAACTCCAAAACATTATGCTGAGAAGAGAAGCCACACACGAAAGACTACATTACACGCTGTATGCTTCCACGTTATGAAATGTCTGGAATAGGCAAATTTATACAAAGCAGATTAGCAACTGCTTGAGACTAAGGGTAAGGACAGAGATTAACTGTAAGTGTGCATGAGAGATCTTTCTGGAGAAGAAAAATGTTCCAGAAAGGATATAAGGTGATAGTTGTAATACTTAGTAAAGTTACTTAAAAACTTAACTGAATCACACACTTGAAATGAGTCAATCTTCTATGTAAAATACCACCAATAAAGCTGATTTTAAAAAATACTTAAACAATATATTCAATAAATGAGTAATTATTAAAACAAATCAAGTAATTTTTGTACTATGTAATTGCATTGGAAGGACTGATGCTGAAGCTGAAACTCCAATACTTTGGCCACCTCATGCGAAGAGTTGACTCATTGGAAAAGATCCTGATGCTGGGAGGGATTGGAGGCAGGAGGAGTAGGGGACGACAGAGGATGAGATGGCTGGATGGCATCACAGACTCGATGGACATGAGTTTGCGTAAGCTCTGGGAGTTGTTGATGGACAGGGAGGCCTGGTGTGCTGTGATTCATGAGGTGGCAAAGAGTTGGACATGACTGAGCGACTGAACTGAACTGAACTGAATTTATATTATCAAACAAGACACGAATATACTTCCCAAGGATAAACAGATCATACAATAAAATCAGCAAAATATTTGAGAATTAATTAGAATATAATGACAACTTTCTAAAAATTTACAAGTTATAAAGTTACTTGGAAAATCTTCTGCCTATAACAGAAACAAAGAAAAAAAATTCCCATAAAGACTTACAAAATCTGGTTTCTGTTTTAACATAATGATTTTACTTACTTGATTTCAAACACACAGAGTCTACTAGTTGTTACTGATGAATGTATCTCCAAAACGCTATCTTCAAGCACCATCTACTTTTAAAAAATTTTTTTCTTTCTTTTAAACATTTTACAGAGGTATAATGATACACAAAACTGTACATATTCAACATACACAATGTGATGAGTTTGGACATGTGCATACACTCAAGAATCCATCATCATAATCAAGGTAATAAAGATATCCATCACCTCCAAAAGTTTCCTTGTGCCCTCCCTTTTAAAAAAAATGTGGGGTGTATGTATGTGTGCATGGGTGTGCACATAAAGAACACAATAAGAAATCTTAACATTTTATTACCAGGGTAGATTTCATCCAGATGCTATTCTAAACCAAAGCTCAGAAAGATGAGAAATTTTTTTCATTTTGTAAAAACACTTCTTGTTTATTCATGTAACTACAATTATATTAGAGACATGAAATGGCTAGAGGAAGCTTTTCTCACAGTCTTCATCTCATATGAAAGCATATTCCTTCAAAAATGCTGGTAGCATTATACTGTTTTTAAAGCTGATTTTATCTGAATGCCAAAAACCCCACACATACATGAACACACACAGAGGATATGTCCTTCCTTAAAGTATGCTAAACTTACAAATTTTAAATGTATTAAATGGAAATGTGATTCTGAAATAAATAAACTTCAAATTAACCACATTCAAAGCATCTCATATTTTTATAGAAATCTAATTAATTTGGGAAAAGCATTTACTTTGTATTTAGTATTATTTTGAATAAACAAATCTTCATTTGACGAGTTGGTGATGGACAGGGAGGCCTGGCATGCTGCGATCCATGGGGTCGCAAAGAGTCGGACATGACTGAGCGACTGAACTGAACTGAACTATGATACATTAGGAAAATATTTTGTAGACAAATTCACACTGATGAGATTAACTTCCACAATTTTCACTGTATTAGAAACTTTCAATGGAATGTGTGTAGTATGAATGCTTCTTTTAATTTAAAATCTAAATATATGGGAAAATAATATCTATTCAATAAAAATATGTAGTATTATTAAAAAGAATCACTTTCTAAAAATTCCAGGGAAGGGGAAAACTTTTAATATAATTTTATCCTTAGAATAAAAATGTCTCTGCAGGAAGATGTCATTAATATCAATACTAGCCAGGACATGGAAGCAACCTAGATGTCCATCAGTAGATGAACAGATAAGAAAGCTGTGGTACATATACACAATGGAGTATTACTCAGCCATTAAAAAGAATACATTTGAATCAGTTCTAATGAGGTGGATGAAACTGGAGCCTATTATACAGAGTGAAGTAAGCCAGAAAGAAAAATACCAATACAGTATACTAACGCATATATATGGAATTTAGAAAGATGGTAACAATAACCGTGTATACGAGACAGCAAAAGAGACACTGATGTATAGAACAGTCTTTTGGACTCTGTGGGAGAGGGAGAGGGTGGGATGATTTGGGAAAATGGCACTGAAACATGTATAATATCATATATGAAATGAGTCGCCAGTCCAGGTTCGATGCACGATACTGGATGCTTGGGGCTGGTGCACTGGGACGACCCAGAGCGATGGTATGGGGAGGCAGGAGGGAGGAGGGTTCAGGATGGGGAACACATGTATGCCTGTGGCGGATTCATTTTGATATATGGCAAAACCAATACAATATTGTAAAGTTAAAAAATAAAATTAAATTAAAAAAATATATCAATACAAATAGATTCAGGAAGGATGAATCTATCACAGTAGCTGGAGGAAGCACCCTGAGAAGTTCTGAAACTGAAACAAAAGATTTTTATGGTCTGGATTCACTAAAAGATTGTCTCAAGCAATAGAAAATTTCCACAAAAGGACAGATGCCAGCAATGGTTTAAATGGGGGAAAATCCAAGGTGAAATTTCTAAAGGATCTCAAAATTTAATGAAATTTCATACGTAGCTTCAGATGGTAAAACACAAGAGTCGTTAGATACATTTCTATCTAGTTAGCAATAGAAACCAACTAGAGTCACCATCAGAGAAGGCAATGGCACCCCACTCCAGTACTCTTGCCTGGAAAATCCCATGGACGGAGGAGCCTGGTAGGCTGTAGTCCATGGGGTCGCTGAGGGTCGGACACGACTGAGCGACTTCACTTTGACTTTTCACTTTCATGCACTGGAGAAGGAAATGGCAACCCACTCCAGTGTTCTTGCCTGAAGAATCCCAGGGACGGGGGAGCCTGGTGGGCTACCGTCTATGGGGTTGCACAGAGATGGACACGACTGAAGCGACTTAGCAGCAGCAGCAGAGCCACCATAAGTGAGGAATGTAAACGTATATGAAAAAGGATATTTGTCACATGATCCAAGAAATGATAGAAAAACTAAACCTTTAAAAAGGGGCATGAACCAGGATCCCTCTAGAGACCCAAGGGTGGAAGCTGATGCACCTTCTCTTTAGAATGCTGGATCAATCAACCAGAGCCACAGTGGTAAGGTCATGAAATCCACCCGTAACTGCTAGGGCTCCACCCCTAGAAATCAGAGATAGACCTCAGAGAAGGGGAAACTGTTTTAAACTAAAATGCCAATACAAAAGGAGTATAATATTTTAAACAATTAAAAAAAGCACACACTCTATTGTCTACACTATTGAAATGTACTTTGTCAATATTATCCTAATCAAAAAGCTGGACTAGGAGGCAGATTGATTATAGAGTAGTATATAATAATTAAGCCTCACCAAAACAAGAGTCCCTTGTTTTAAATACCATCTATAGTTATGATTCCCAAATTCATTACTCCTATTCTCAATCTTTCCTTGCAGTATTCAGACACAAACCGTGAACTATCAAATTGGCATTTTAAGCGGTTTATCTCAAAGCTGCCTTAATGTGTCCACAAAATCCTTATTTCTAACCTAGTCTTTTTCATACTATCCTCACCGATCAACCAAAAACCCAGGAGTCTATTCTAGATTTCTCACTTTCTGCCACCTCCATACTGAATCCAAAATTTGTTGATCTTCACTCCAAAGTATGTTTCACATCTCCCTACTTCTATTCCTGCTGCTACTACTGCAGTTCAAACAACCACGATATGCGCTTTGGATTATAGTAACAGTCTCCTACCAACCCGCCTTATGCTTAAAAAAATAAAAAAATCAAATATCCCTCTGTATGGTTAAGCTAATGAATATATGGATAAGCTCCTTTGTTTCACCATGCTTTGGCTTTTAGGGTTACATGTTTTTATTTGAATTCTGCTTTATAATTATGTAAAACAAGGCTTGCCAGAGAAGTCTATTTTCTACCCCTGTCCATTCATTCCTCCCTTCTTCTCAGGTAACTATTTGTTAAAGTTCTTGTTTTTCCTTCCATTATTTTAAAATGCAAGCAAATACAAACATATTCTCCCTTTCTTACATTAAAAGTAGTATACCACACACATTTTTCTGGACTTTTCTTTTTCCCCTCACTTAATATATGCTGCATATCTTTCAATAGCAGTGTAAATATTTAGCATTCATATATTGCAAACATATATACTTTTCCTAGGAAATAACTATTTGGTAAATGATTGTGCTTTGCCTATTTTACTAGTAATCATACCATCATCAGTGCTGACATCAGCTCAAGGCTGACATGCACCAGTATACCAGTACAGCTTTGGTTTCCTCATTTGGAAACTTCCTTGAGGCTAGTTGGAGCCAGGCAAGTAAATACCATAAGTTCCACCTTCTGGACACAACAGGGACTCTAGAGGATTGACTTAAGGCCTCTTACCTGGGTCCCTCAGGAGCCCTGGGCTGCCCTAGCCCCCACTAGCAGTGTTCCAGGCCCTATCCTGACACGTCCCCACAGACACCAGAGAAGGAGACAGTGTTGGCACTGGCCCTCCAGCAAACAATGCTCAATGTTCATCTGGTCTACTCGAGCTCCAGGTACCTGCTGTCTGTCTACCTTCCAACATGTAGCTCCTTGTGGTAATCACAGTCCCTATAGAACCAACTTTGAAAGATCTAAGGACGGCGGAGGAGGAGGTGGTAATGGAAGTCACTGCAGGCATCGTCTTGGTGTTGCAACACAAGCACTCCTGTAACGGGACAGAGACCAGGGTAGCCTGGCAATATGAGGCTGGGGAGATGCCCAGGACAGGGAAGTCCTGTCTAATATTCTGAGTTTCACAGACTCATTGAAGATCTAGCCAACACTGGCATAATAATATAAATTTCATTACTAAAAATGAAAGTTAATCCTTATTATCATTTGTCCAGTGATTGACGCTTGCTCCTTGGAAGAAATGCTATGGTCAACCTAGACAGCATATTAAAAAGCAGAGACATTACTTTGCCAACAAAGGTCCATCTAGTCAAAGCTATGGGTTTTCCAGTAGCCATGTGTGGAAGTGAGAGTTGGACTATAAAGAAAGCTGAGCGCTGAAGAATTGATGCTTTTGAACTGTGGTGTTGGAGAAGACTCTTGAGAGTCCCTTGGACTGCAAGGAGATCCAACCAGTCCATCCTAAAGGAAATCAGTCCTGAATATTCATTGGAAGGACTGATGTTGAAGCTGAAACTCCAATACTTTGGCCACCTGATGCAAAGAACTGACTCATTGGAAAAGACCCTGATGCTGGGAAAGATTGAAGGTGGGAGGAGAAGGGGACGACAGAGGATGAGATGGTTGGATAGCATCTCTGACTCAACGGACATGAGTTTGAGTAAACTCTGGGAGCTGGTGATGGACAGGGAGTCCTGGCGTGCTGCAGTCCATGGGGTCACAAAGAGTTGGACACGACTGAGTGACTGAATGAACTGAACTGAAGAGAAAGTTTCCAGTTATTAAGACTCAAGCCTACTAATGACTACAAACTTAACGGGAAAAGAACTGGAAGAGCTTCAGATAGCTTCCACTGTCAAATAATGGCTAAGAAAAGCATATCATTTAGCTAGGAAGAGCAGCAAACAGAAGATCATAGCAACAATTTCTAAAAATCATTGTTCTTAAAAACACTTAAATGAGTATAAAATTACTAGAATGACGATAGTTTTTCCTACAACTTATACTGCTTCAGTAATTAGATTTATAATAAACTTTAGGTACAGAATAAGGGACTATATTCAAATTTTACTTACTCTCGATTTATATATTAGTTAATATTATCATATCAGTTGTTAAATATTTTTAACTCACTTCTGAGTCACTACAACGCTCTCACTATAATGCAGTTCACAATGAGCCTCACCTTGAATTGTTTTTAGCACAATACAAAACATGAGCAGGCACAAATCACATCAGATGTCTTATTAAGAACATAAACATAGAATTTAAAAAAGCTCCTTTGAACAGTACAATTCAAGTCAGTATCCTGAACGAACAGAGAATGTCAAAGAACATGGTAGAAAAGAAGTCAAATTTTAGGAATTATTAAGAACAACCTATCCATAAGGAAAAATAATAAACAGACTAAATGTCAGTAACTGGAAATTACTAGATAAGTATGGTTTATATTATTACCCATGTAATAATATATGCATAACTAGCACAATTTATCTACTTGATGTAGAAGTGCATAAAGAAACGCTATATTTTTTAGTGGAACAAAAGCAGATTACTACACATCATGTAAAGCAGAAGCCATTTTGATTTAAAAAACATACGCAAAGAGAAATATCTATAAAAGTATACTTGAGAATAAAAGCAATGGTTCTCTGATAGTGAGAATATGAATGATTATTCTATTTGTTCACTGTAATTTCTGATTTTTCAATAATGAACATATTACATACACAATAAAAACAGCAATAAAGAACTTATTTATTAATAGGTATAAAAATTATGTAAAAAGACAGAGGTATTTCGGTGGAGATGGTCGCATCTGAAGACAGCTGACTGTATTTGAATTCTGGCTCCCTCACGCAGTGGGTGTACAGCTTCAGACTATCCTCATCTACTAAATATGGACAATGAAGGCATCTGTCTCTTAGGGTTATTGCAGAAATGAAGAGATAATTTATGTAGGGTGTTCAGAATAGTATTTACTACATAATCATCCAATATAGTCAAGCTAATGGAATTTATGGAACTCTAATTAACCTTTTGTCAACAAAGTAAAAGCACAGATTTTCAGATTTCAAAAATATTTTAATCTATCATATTAAAAAAGCTGTTCACTATGAAGTTTAAAAAGATTTAGTTTATAAATATTTCCTTCATAGATCACTAATGCTTAATTAAATTTATACTTAAAGAAGCATTTCCAAAGTTACCAGTGACCAAAATCCCATAGCATGTTTTTCTCTTAACTGCTATGGCAAAACATAATGACTTGGTTTAAATTGTAAAACTTTAATTTTTTAAAAAATTTAATGTGAAAGTGTAAAAATTTAATTTAAATTGTAAAAAGAAAAGAACTTTCTTCATAACTATCTAGGCTGTAAATAACTACCATACTAATTCTCAAAATCCATATAAACTACCTTAGTTTTGGTTGATGAAATTACTGAACACCTCAGAGACTTAAATATAACCAAATTTTCTAAGAAAATCTTTATCCGTATGAATAGGTATCAAGCAAAAGGAAAGGGATATGCCAAAACATCAAAACACCTCTCAGCTTCTCAATGTAATTTTTGACTCATACATTAGAGACTTCAATGTGGTTTAATATTTTCTCAAAGGCAGCAAGTTTCCAAAGGATGGAGAGATTTTTCATCATTTTAAAGTAAAACAGAATCTCATATCATTTCACCAAAAACTGATAATTAAGTTGATACTTCCCTCTTTGAAACAGCTCAGTAATTATTCACCATGAATGGAGCCGGAGGAGTAACTACCTGCCATGATGTATGATTTGTATAGTTAGAAGTCTAACTCAACTTTCACAGTCTACCCCAATGCCCAAGAAAGTTTGCATTTGCTCAGGTCTCTTTTCCCTTTCCTTCTGAAATTCAAACCATGATTATTATCTGCTCAAACGAGGGGCAGACATGTCCTTCTGACATTATCACATAAACATTTGGTTCACGCTGTTGCTGTCATAACTGCCTCATTATTTTATCTCTTAATTCATTCATATTTGTAACTGCCTAATTATTTTTCTCTCGTAATTCATTCATATTCTATCTTGTGCTACAGCAGAAGTTTCTGTTATAGTTTCTGCTTTCAAAGAAAGGATTGTGAACAAGTTTAGAAAACATGTAAATAAATTTAGTGTAAATGCCTAGTCAAGTCTGTACCACATACAATGTACAGAATGAGAAACATGGAAGAGCAAACTGGGGAAACAGTATAGGGAAGTTAATCCATTGCTAATTATCATCTTCATGAGAAAGCTTTTAAATAAGACATCAACACAACACTGATATATTCCTTGGTTCCAGTATGTATTTATAACTATTTGTGTTCTTTCTTGGTGATGGATTTTTAACTGAGCATTACAGAGTCAGAATCACCTCTAAAAAAATGAAAGGATATATGAGGAATTATCATCACAAATATCATAAATAAACAATTATGATTTCATGTTTTAAGGCTCTGATTAGGTTTTCCTTTCCACTTTTTCCCTGTTTAACTTCTTCTGTTTTAGAAAGACAAGCAGTAATTCAGAAACTTCTAACTGTAAATACTCTTCCAGTGGTCCAACGAAGTGTAAATTAATTTAGAATAATTAACTCTGGGATGTACACACACCCTAAGAAAATTACTTCATGATCTAATCAGATTATACTAGGCATGAAGGGATAGGAGGAAAGGGGTATTTAAAAATAGAAGACTCAGTAACTTGTCTAAAGAAGTTCAGAGTCTAATGAAGGAAGATTTTGATCTTATCCAGCTGTTCTATTAACTGATATTTCTTGATTTCCTTTTACTCACTGTTAACTCCTTTTCCCCCAAGGAAAAAGGTACATTATACCTTCAATGGTTCTAAGATGAAACCATTTATGTATGTTTAAAAACACACAAAAATATACTTTATATGAACAGCTTATACTTATATGTAAAATATGAAAACAAAGACTGGAAGAAAACTTATTAAGAGTGACTCTGAGAAAGGGTGAAGGGGTCAAGAAAAGGGAACATTTAGCTTTCACGTTAAATTTTTTAAAATTATAGTTGATTTACAATATTGTATTAGTTTCATGTGTACAGCAAGTGGTTCAGTTAAATAGATACATATATTTTCAGATTCTTTTCCATTATAGGTTATTACAAGATACTGAACATAGTTCCCAGTGCCATACAGTAAATTCATAATTCTATATTAAGAATAATAGATTGTATCTGTTAACCCTAAACTCCTAATCTATCCTCCCCCAGATGCTCTCTTTCCCCTTTGAAAACTATAAGTTTCCAAAGTTTGGAAAGAGACCATGAGTCTGTTTTCCATCTGTCAGTCTCTTTCTGTGCTGAATGTTGATTCATTTGTATTATTTTTTAGATTCTGCCTCTAAATAATATCATTACATCTGTCTTGTCTTACTTCACTTAGTATGATATTCTCTAGATTCAGTCATGTTGCTACAAATGGCAATATTTCATTCTTTATTATGGCTAAGTAATATACCATTATATATATCTTCTTAAGCCAACTGTCTGTTGCCAGGTACTTGGGTTGTTTTCATGTCTTGGGTTGTCTTGTAAACAGCGCTGCTACGAACACTGGAGTGCATGTATCTTTTTGAATTAGAGGTTTTGTCTTTTCCAGATATATGCCCAGGAGTGGGATTGCTGGATCATACGCTATCTCTATCTTTAGTTTTTAAAGGAATCTCCGTACTGTTTTCCATAATGGCTATATCAATTTACATTTCCACCAACAGTATAGCAGGGTTCTCTTTTCTCCATACCCTCTCCAGCATTTATCATTTGTAGACTTTTTGATGCTAGCCATTCTGACAGGTTTGAGTTGTTATCTCCCTGTGGTTTAGATTTGCATTTCTCTAATAATTAACAATTCTAAGCATCTTTTCATGTGCCTGTTGGCCATCTGTATGTCTTCTTTGGAGAGAAGTCTATTTAGGTCTTCTGTCCATTTTTTGATTAGATTGTTTTTCTGATATTAAGTTGTATGAGCTGTTTATATATTTTGGAAATTAAGACCTTGCTGGCTGTATCACTTGAAAATATTCTCTCCCATTCAGGGAGAAAATAAAAGCAAATGAAACAACTGACAAAGGTTTAATCTCCAAAATATACAAGTGGCTCACACAGCACAATACCAGAAAAAAAACAACCCAATCAAAAAAGAAGATCTAAACAGACATTTCTCCAAAGAAGACATACAGATGGCTAATAAGCACATGAAAAGATGCTCAATGTTGCTCATTAATAGAGAAATGCAAATCAAAATTACAATGAGGTGTCACTTCACACCATTCAGAATGGCCATCATCAAAAAAATCTACAAACAGTAAATGCTGGAGCAGGTGTGGAGAAAAGGGAACCCTCTCGCACAGCGGGTGGGAATGTAAATTGATACAGCCACTACAGAGAACAGTATGGAGATTCCTTAAAAAACTAGGACTAAAACTACCATATGACCCAACAATCCCACTACTGGGCATATACTTCAAGGAAATCATAATAGAAAATGACACATGTACCCCAATGTTCACTGCAGCACAATTTACAATAGCTACAATATGGAAGCAACCTCAGTTCAGTTCAGCTCAATTGCTCAGTCGTGTCCGACTCTTTGCGACCCCATGAATCGCAGCACACCAGGCCTCCCTGTCCATCACCAACTTCTGGAGTTTACTCAAACCCATGTCCATCGAGTTGGTGATGCCATCTAGCCATCTCATCCTCTGTCATTCCCTTCTCCTTCTGCCCCCAGTCCCTCCCAACATCAGAGTCTTTTCCAATGAGTCAACTCTTCGCATGAGGTGGCCAAAGTATTGGAGTTTTAGCCTCAGCATCAGTCCTTCCAATAAACACCCAGGACTGATCTCCTTTAGAATGGACTAGTTGGATCTCCTTGCAGTCCAAGGGACTCTCAAGAGTCTTCTCCAACACCACAGTTCAAAAGCATCAATTCTTTGGCGCTCAGCTTTCCTCACAGTCCAACTCTCACATCCATACATGACCACTGGAAAAACCATAGCCTTGACTAGATGGACCTTTGTTGGCAAAGTAATGAATCTGCTTTAGATGTCCATTAACAGATGAATGGATAAAAAAGTTGTGGTATATATATACAAGGGAATATTATTCAGCCATAAAAAGAATGCATTTGACTCCGTTCTAATGAGGTGGATGAACCTAGAGCCTATTATATACATTGAACTAAGTCAGAAAGGGAAAAACAAATACCACGTGTTAACACACACATAGAATCTAGATAGATGGTACTGATGATACTATTTGCAGGGCAGCAAAGAAATGCAGACGTAAAGAACAGGTCTGGACACAGTGGGGCGATGATTTTAGAGAGTAGCATAGAAACATATATATTACTGTATGTAAAACAGATAGCAAGTGGGAATTTGCTGTGTGACACAGGGAACCCAAATCTGGTGCTCTGTGACAACCTAGAGGGGTAGGAAGGGGTGGGAGGTGGGACAGAGGTTCAGGAGGAAGAGGACATATATATACCTATGGCTGATACATGTTGATGTATGGCAGAAACCATCACAATATTGTACAGTAACTATCCTCCAATTAAAAATAAAATAAAATTTAAAACAAGAAAACATTCTCTCCCATTCAATAGCTTGTCTTTTTGTTCATTTTCTTTGTTTTGCAAAAGCTTTTAAGTTTGATTGGGTCTCATTTATTTTTCTTTTTATTTCTGTTGCCTTGGGAGGCTGATGTAAAAAAATACTGCTACAATTTATGTCAGAGAATGTTTTCCCTCTGTTCTCTTCTAGTTTTATGGTATGGTGTCTTACAGTTAAATCTATAAACAATTTTGAGTTTATTTTTGTAAATGGTGAGGGAGTGGCCTAATTTCATTGATTCAGAGGTAGCTGTCCAGCTTTCCCAACACCGCTTGCTGAAGAGTCTGTCTTTTCTCCACTGTATATTCTTGTCTCCTTTGTTGTAGACTAATTGACCTCAGGTGTGTGGATTTATTTCTGGGCTGTTTTGTTCCATTGATGTATATATCTGTTTTTGTGCCAATAATCATGCTGTTTTGATTACTGTAGCTTTGTACTCTTGTCTGAAGTCTGAGAGGGTTATGCTTCTAGCTTTTTTTTTTTTCCCCTGAGGATTGTTTTGGCAATTCTGGGTATTTGTGATTCCACATGAATTTTAAGATTATTTCTTCAAGTTGTGTGAAAAATGTTATGGGTGTTTTGATAGGGATCACATTAAATCTGCAGATTGCTTTGGGTAATATGACCATTTTAACAATATTAATTCTTCCAATCTAAAAGTATGGGGTATCTTTCCATTCCTTTGAATCACCTTCAGTTTCCTTTATCAGTGTTTTATAGTTTTCAGTATACATATACATCTTTCATCTCCTTGGTTAAGTTTAGTCCTAAGTATTTTTTGTGACATAATTTTAAACAGAATTGTTTTTTTCATTTTCTTTTTTCATTACCATTTTCATTGGTAGTATAAAGAAATGTAACAGATTTCTATATACTAATCTTGTACCCTGTTACCTTGCTGAATCCATTAAGTCTAATACTTTTTTAATGATGCCTATAGCTAAGTGTAGTCACTCAGTTGTGTCTGACTCTTTGCAACCCCATGGACTGTAGCCCACTAGGCTCCTCTGTCCATGGGATTCTCCAGGCAAGAATCCTGGAGTGGGCTGCCATTTCTTTCTCCAGGGGATCTTCCGGACCGAGGATCGAACCTGGGTCTTCCACATCACAGGCAGATGCTTTACCCTCTGAGCCACTAGGGAAGCTCTAGTGTTCTCTATATGGAGTATCATATCAACTGCACACAATGATAGGTTTATCTCTTCCCTTCCATTTTGGATACCTTTTACTTCTTTTTCTTGTCTGATTTCTGTTAGGATTCCCAATATTATGTTGAATAGAAGTGGTGAGAGTGGGTATCTTGACTTGTTCCTGAATTCAGCAGGAAGGCTTGTGGCTTTTTCACCACTGAGTATTATTTTGGCTATTGGGTTTGTTGTGAATGGTTTTCAACATGTTGAGGTGTGTTCCCTCTATACTGATTTTGGTGAGAGATTTTATCATGAATAGATGTTGAATTTTATCAAATGCTTTTTGTGCATCTATGAGGATCATACAGCTTTTGTCTTTTCTTTTGCTAATGTGGTATATCATACTGATTTCTCTGCATATGTTGAATCATCCCTGCAACCCTCAAATGAATCCAACTTGATCATGGTGTATGATTCTTTTTATGTATTGTTGGATTTGGCTTGTCAATATTTTGTTGAGACTTTTTGCATCTATATTTATCAAAGATAAAGACCTATAATTTTCTTTTTTGTTCTGTCTGTCTGGTTTTGATATCAGGGTGATGGTGGCTTCACAGAATGAATTTGGGAATGTTCCCTTCTCTCCAGTCTTTAGAATAATTTGAGAAGCATAGGTATAAGTTCTTATTTGTATGTTTCATAGAATTCTACAGTGAAGTCATCTGATCCTGGACTTTTGTTTGCAGGAAATTTTTTTTTTTTTTAATACCACAGATTCTATATCACTTTTAGTGATGGGTCTGTTGAAATTATGCTTCTTCTTGATTCAGTCTTGGTAGATTGTATGTTTCTAGAAACTTGTCCTTTTCTTCTAAGTTGTCTAGTTATTAATAGGATATGGTAACCCACTCCAGTACACTTGCCTGGAAAATCCCATGGACGGAGGAGCCTGGTAGGCTGCAGTTCATGGGGTCGCTAAGAGTAGGGTACAACTGAGCGACTTCACTTTCACTTTTCACTTTCATGCATTGGAGAAGGAAATGGCAACCCACTCCAGTATTCTTGCCTGGAGAATCCCAGGGACAAAGGAGCCTAGTGGGATGCCGTCAATGGGGTCACAGAGTCGGACATGACTGAAGCGACTTAGCGGTAGCAGCAGCAGTTATTAATAGTTGGCATATAACTGCTCATATGACTTTTTCTATTTCTGTGGCATCGGCTGTTATTTTTTCTCTTTCATTTCTTATTTTTTTGGTCTTGTCTTTTTCCTTCTTGGTGAGCCTAAGTCGAGGCTCGTCATTTTTATATTTTAAAAAAGGCAGCTCTTCCTTTTATTTACGTTTTTTACTGTTTTTTTAAACCTCTATTTTATTTCTTCTCTAATCTTCTATTATTTCTTTCCTTCTGCTGACATTGGGGCTTTGTGTTCTTATTTTTCTAATTCTTTTAGGTGGTATGTTAGGGGTTTGAGATTTTTCTTCTTTTATTGAGGAAGGCCTGTACCACTATGAACTTCCCTCTGAGAACTGCTATTGCTCTATCCCAACCTGTACTGTCATTATTGCTCGTCTTGAGGTATTTTCTGATGCCCATGCCTTGCTATTTATGAACTCACACTGGGCTCCAAGGTTCAGCCAAGATCACATCCCAGGCCCTCGGGGCTGTCTTCACACAGTAGATGGAGTCCACTCCCAGGGATAACACACGCGTTTCAGTGCCGAGCCAGTGCGTGTACTAGCAGTGCCCACCCCCTACCCACCACGCAGTGCATGGTTCCAGACAGGAAGTACCGTGAGCTGGCAGTCAACAGCACTAGCGTCTGTCCACCTTAATCAAGCTGAAGTTTTAAAAGCAAGACATATTCACATGTTAGTGTATAAATTGTTTTAAAGTAGAGCCATAAAAAATTTCTGGAAAAAATAACGCTGAAGTACTAATGCTTGTTGATTCTGGGTAGTATGAACATTAATGAAGGACATTAACTGCTTTGTATTTACTGTTTTAGTTCCTACCAGTCCATCAGAAGGAAGAAGGAAAGGTGTAGCTCTTTCTTAGGTGACTAGTTTATTATTCTATCAGAGATGCCCAGTTTAATAGCAGTTGCCTTCTCACAGTTTTAAGAACTGTAAGTATCACAGTTGTAGTGATACCTTTATTACTGCTGAGACTGTTACAAAGACTTACAATATTAGATAGGGCTTCCTAAATCTCCTAGCATATACTCTAAAGCAAAGGTCTACAGTCAAGATTTCTGCCAAACATTAAAAAAAAACAATACGTAAGATGTGACACTTCACGCTACCCGCATAGACCCTTACGTTCTTGCCGTGGTATGCTTAATACAAACATGTCTGGAGGTGACAGGAGACTAGTTCTAGACTCCTGTATGCTAGATAATTGAAATATTTCACACAGGAACCAATTTCTAAAATCTTTCCCCTTATCTAAGTGAGTTTTCACAATAGTCTGTCATGACTATTGTTTCACAGTATCTCCAAAAAAAAAAAACAACCCAGCTCTGACCTTTTTGTAATAAGCCTAACAGGTAAAGTAACAAGTCACTAGTATTTCCTCAAACTTTCTGTACCAGGTTCCAAGGATACGAAGTCTGCATACAAGCAACTTGCAGAAAGGCTAAATACAGGAGGCATAATATGCTTCATTTCTGAGTTTGAGGCCAAACCCCAGGTATTTCCCACTTGTAGGGTTCTTCATTTGCCTAGGAGTCCAAAGTCTTCACGAAATGTTCTTAGAACAACAAGATAGCAATCTCAGAAGATAAACGTTCCTTCATTCTTGTATAGGTAGGAGAGTAGCTGATACAGTACATTATGGTGGTCAAGCAACTGTGCTCTGAACCAGCTGAGCCTGGATTTGGGCTCCAGCACTTACAGCTGTGGAAAACTGGGCATATTAATGTACCTCTGTAGATGCTGGGTTTTTTTTTTTTTTTTTCCAGAATTGATTAATTAAATATATAAAAAGTAACAAAACCAGAAGATTTATGTGAAGATAAATTAAATTCTATACAAAGACTTTAGCAGTGCCTGAAAGAAAATAAACATATATTCCACTGTAGCCACATTAATAAATATTCCTCAGGCTTGAGGGCTCCTTCATGACATGGCCTTCCCACCATGCTGTCCTCCAAATTTCCACTAATACTCTAAAACAAGTGAGGGTTTTTTCTCCTGGGCTCCAGAGTTGACAGCCATGTTGGGCTTAGTCTTCAGAAGTAGCTTCAAATTTTCCATTTCCTTAAAGAGATTACCTCACAAATAGACTTGCCTCCCTGATTAGGGTTGGTTTCCCAGGAGATGTACCTTGTTGGTAAGCTTAAACTCAGAGAAAATACAGATGTTCTAGTCAGTTTAAACCACCCACTACTGCTCTTAGAAGTAACATTATTGTCAGTCCATTTGTGACTGTATGTAATGCTCCCTAAATGCAGGTGAGACTGAGTTCCTATAGGCATTGCTAACGCCTGTAAACCTGTAAATTAAACTGTAAATTAAAGTGTCAGGTCCCAATTTAATCTTGCCAGATTGCCATTAGCATTATTCCTCCACTTTCCAGATATGCCTCAGCCTCTAGCAATGGACGGAGCCTGCATTCAATTTATAATTATCTCTGATTAACTCACGTGACTGAGTAATTCTTTTAAAGGACACTGACCTATTCTCTGGTTACAATAACCTAGAACCTCAGTTCTGCAGCTCACGAACTGTATGATCTTAGTAAAGTTGCACGTGTCTGGGTGTCAGTTTTGTAATCAATCAATTAAGGGTATCTTTAATGTCTATGTTTTAATTTCCATCATTCCACTACTAGACAAGTATCTCGGACAAAAAATAAAACTATGAAGGATCTATATAGATCTATATCCATTCAACACAGCAATCCTACCAACTTATTTTAAGATCGGAAGTGTATAAAAACAGGTGTTTAGGACCACTGTGTATGGCTGTGTGGTCTGTACACTGCAAAAGAGTACCTGGCCGACATGGGTTTGCTTAAGCACAACGTGACTTTGGTCTGCTGTATCTTACACCCGAAGGAAGGAATGCCTTTTTCTTCTAACACAGGTGGTATCTGCTTCACTGAACTATATTCTCTTGGTGTATTGTCTGCTCAAAGGCAGTGCTGTTTTCTAATTCATCCACCGGGCAAGCCATGCCTTTAACTAAGTTGCACAAAGACATCTCATCTCAAAGGTGAGATGCGGTTTGCAAAAGTAGCGTAATAAAAGAATTCTTCACTCCTGGTAACAATTGACCTCATCATATAAAAAAGATCTCCAAAACACAAAAATGTAGGAAAAGTCTTCAAGATCAACTTCTCCTCAAATTGGTCTTATTCAGAGTACAGATACATGCATACATACACACATATACACAATAAAGAATTCTTTAGAGGATAAATTTTCATGAATAAAAACCTGAAGTCAAGGAAAATATTTAACAAAAATTTAAATAAACCATGTAATATATATCACTTTTACCATGTTAAAACACTAAAAATGTTTGTGTCAAAAGCATGTGAAAAATACAGACAAAATTTTTTTGTACTTACCCTCTTCACACAGAAATTGTGAAAATCAGTAGAACAATCTTTATAAAGAACTTAAAATGCACTTAAAGAAAACATAAACAAAAAATTTATTACTCTTACGTACTAAATTATTTTAAAAGTAACATTTAAATAAAGGGAATAAAGAAATGTGCTGTAATGATCCTAATCTTAAGAGTGAGCCTCCCTGGTGGCTCAGCGATAAAAATCTGCCTGCAGTGCAGGAGATGCAGGTTTGATCCCTGGGTGGGGAAGATCCCGCACAGAAGGAAAATGCAGCCCACTCTAGTATTCTTGCCTGGAAATCCCATGGACAGAGGAGCCTGTTGGGCTACAGTCCATGGGGTCAGAAAAGAGTCAGACATGACTTAGCAACTAAACAACAACAGTCTTAAGAAAACATCAAAGTCAACAGCAGGGAGCTTGTGAAGCAGCCATAAGAGAGTGGCGTGTGTGTGTGTGTGTGTGTGTGTGTGTGTGTGTGTGTGTGGCTTACATGTACCCTAAGGCATAAGTGATGCTGGAAATTATTTTTTTAAATATCATTTAAAATTAACTCACACACAAAAAAATCATATGATTTTTAATACAGCTATGCCACAATATGTAAATGTAGCTTGATAATCTCTATGGTAAACTAAGAATAAAAAGCTATAAGTAACAAAAAGACATTCTAATAATTTTATACTGCTTTTTCTTTATATAAAATCTAATAAGGCTTCTCTTATATAAAAATGGAAAAGTACTAAATAGCATGAATAGTATTTCAAAGGTTGTGCTATCTTACCAACTTAAACAAGGTATCACAACCTACTATTTAACTCTTAAACCTTTTTAAATTAAGAGGATTATCAGAAAATCTTAATTTTAAGAACACAGTAAAGTAAAATTGTGAACAAAGGAAATCTGATAAATTATTTTAATGTTCATTTTTTCCAAAAAAATTTCTTAGAGCTATTATCCCCTTTTGTATTCCAAAAAATGGAAGATGAACATGGCCACCTAGAGGAGAAAATATGATCAACAAATACAGGCTGTCATATTTTCTTACTCTTTCTATAGTATCTGTATTTCAGATTTATAATATAGCAACTTCTCTAAAGGACCCGACTGACGAGATTAATTATAAACAAAAGAGACTTCGGGAGGACACTAAAGCAGCAGTGATAACCTAACAGAAGCTAAAGCATCATTCGTTTTGTCGTGAACTTGACAAATGTCGTCTTTCTAACTTACTGTGTGACCTTAGGTTAAAAGTCACTTATTTGACCTAAAATCTCCTCTCACTTCTGTAAAATGGAAATAATCTTATCTATCACAATGTGTTGCGATGAAGATTAAATATGACAAGGGCTACAGAAACCAACAGTGTCAGGCACACAGGAGGAGCTCAGTGAATGGAGGTTCTCCCTGCCTGTCAGAAAGTCCTGCCCTGTCTCTCCTAATCCCTACCAGGCCCTCCCTGGTGGGGATTTTTTTTTTTTTTTTCTTTAAACAATTGCCAAGACTGGAATCAAAGATAAATAGAAGGCACAACAGTTTTGCTCTGGTTTTGTATTACTTAGATTTGGAAATTTTTTTTGTTCTTTTTTCTTTTTTTACAAATACAAATTAAACATGAAAAAAACTCTACTTCAAAAAAAACTAACAGTTCAAGAAAAGCTTATCAGTTGCATTCTAGACATTTAAACCTATCTCACAATTTAAATTCCAATGTCAAAAACAGTAGATTTAAAAAAAAAAAAAAGTAGATTTTAGAACTGTTTTGTGATCATGTTTTAAAAGAAAACTTGAACACCTTTTATTCAGTTTTTAACCACATCAACGAGAATCAAAATTGTCAATTTTTCCAATGGCAATTTCTCCACACCAGAAGATAGTCATGACTCTCAAAGAGGAAAACAATTTGGGTTTCTCTGGTCTTCAAAATGTTTATCAAATCCTGTAATTCTCACAGGCTTTTGAAATACATAGAAAGTAAGTAAAAAATAGTCCAATGAATGAAACATACCAAATGTCAGTAAGAAGCAAGACACATTCCTTTGGGGAGACTGTTTAAAAAAAAAAAAAATTCCAGTCTGTATATGCAAATAAAGCAAAGAAATTCAGTCTTTTTTTTTTCTTCTTTAAAAATCCATTTTTCCTAAAATATTCCACAAAATTGGAAGTGAAGGACTAAAAGGTGGGGAGCAGGGGAGAGAAGGAGCACACACCATTAACACAAAAAGTAAAACTGTACAAACTTAAGCAGTTTATGATAGACTAGGATCACCACTCTACTCTTACAGTTACTTCCAGTATTGGCTATTTCATAGCTTCTCTACTGGAATTATTCAGAGTTGAGAAATGGGGTGATGGTTCTTTACCAGCCCTAATGAGGTAACAGTATGTCATGTAAAAATGCACATTAAAAAATATCTTCCCTTCTACCTTGTAATTCCCTTTAGTCACCTCAACCCACAGCAGTCAAGTCCAATCTTTATAAACATGCAGAATAGTATGCAGATAAAGGGTCAGATCAGTAACGAAAGCATAACCTATTCAGCTGATCTCTTTACTTGTATCCCAGGAAAATGAACAAATCCTACCAGAGAACGGTACTCAGTGGTC
Source organism: Bos taurus (assembly GCF_002263795.3). Lineage (NCBI taxonomy): Eukaryota > Metazoa > Chordata > Mammalia > Artiodactyla > Bovidae > Bos > Bos taurus. The sequence continues at coordinate 73,300,253 of NC_037343.1, forward strand.
CCCTTAGGTGATTGGGTGAAGTAAGCAGTGTTTCTCCTGAGTCAGCTATGTAGAGGTACAACCACCTGGTAGAAACCCAAATGGGTATCAGAAGCACTGCCCCCCCATTATGAATACATACCAGAGGAGGTTACTGTTCTGGGGTTGCAGGCAGAAGGTGAACCCCTACAACTACCTCTTTTTCTTGATAAAGGGAGAAAAAGTAAGATGAAAATGCAGGCAGCAAATGAACACTCTTCCACTTACTATGTCCTAACCACCTTTAATCTCACTTAGGAGTCTATACTTCTCAAATGTACACTGAGAGTTACTGATCAACTTCTAATAGACAAAGGAGCTAGTCTGAACTCTCATCCCCAGTCTCTCTGCAGTGTGGCATTCAAAACTCTCCTGTGGCTGATGAAATACAATGTTCTACTGATTCTCCATTTTATTGGTTACTTACTCTTCTCTGTTTAAGTGACACCTTTAATTCTGTTAATGAAAGGAAATGACTTCCTTTTCTCTCCATACATTCTCTCTCATCAATTTAATTACTTCCCTTGGCTTCTATTTGCTAAGTATATATGATCTGGCAAACCTTCTCCCAAATGCATTCATGATTTTAAGATCCACAACCATTTCCAACTGTTTAAATATTCTGCCTTACCATATACATGAACCCACTTTTATCTCCCACCCTTCCCCCATCTTCCAAGTAAGAAACATCCCTCTCTGGATTTCTTATTTGTATTAGTGACCTCAGCATTTTCCTAGTCCCACTTGCTGGAAACTAGAATCATTTTTGACACTTCTTCCTTCATTCTAAAATTCCAATGCATTTAGTTTCTAAATCCAGTAAACGGTGCCTCTATAAGATCTCTTCCATCCTCTTATATTCCTACTGCCATTATTATAATTCAGATTTTTATCATTTCCCACATAGATGACTCCAAAGACCTCCTTAATTGGTGACTTTTTCCTATAGTCTTCCAGTTGTAAACTACTTTTTTTTTTTTTTTAACTTTACAATATTGTATTAGTTTTGCCAACTATCGAAATGAATCTGCCACAGGTATACCTGTGTTCCCCATCCTGAACCCTCCTCCCTCCTCCCTCCCCATACCCTCCCTCTGGGTCGTCCCAGTGCACCAGCCCCAAGCATCCAGTATCATGCATCGAACCTGGACATCCCTGGTCGTGGTTCCTTGGTGAAAAACTTTCAATGAGTTCTTGCTGGCTAACCACTGAAATCCAAACTTCTCAGAAAGCCACTCCAGGATTTAGACTTTATCTGTCTTTCCACTTTATTTTACACATATATAAACATATATATATAAACACATACACGCACCTATGTTAGAGTTAAGAGGAGCCTTTTCTCTGTTTCTGAAATAGTCCCTAGATTTCACTACTTTGTACTGTGGCATTTATGAACTTCCTTCTAAGATACCTCTACTTATTCTTTTCACCAACTTTCTACCCATTTTTCAAAGCTGAACCCTAACACCATTTTCACGGAAGCTCTCTCACACCTTCCCCAGTGGATAGTATTTCGCTCCCTTCCTTAAAACCTTTTAGCATTTTATGTGTATTTCTGCATCTTTAGCCTGTGGGCATGTTCAGAACTTACTATCACTTGAAATTGCTGTTCTCTAAAATCCAGAGCTCTGAAATGTCCCTCTCTAATCAAGTCTTCCTGTTCTTCCCTTTACTCCACTGAGTCTACTTTGGACTCACAGCAATCTCTGATTTTTCAATTAGCAATAATCTATGATACAAAAAACTATCTTCTTAGTCGATCGCTATCTTACATTATCACTCGGTCATCTCTCCATCCTAAACCCCAGTGCCAGCATTTTAACAATAAGGATATCCATCTCCACCTGGATATTCCACAGACCCCTGAAATACAGCATGACTGAAACCAAACTATCTCCTCCCACAAACTTACTTCTCTTATGCTTTCTAAACTAATTAAACAGTCTTTCCTTACACATAACATACAGCCATTCACCAGGATATACTGAGAAGTCCCTCAGTTTCTTCTTGAGAAGTCCCTCAAATTCTTTGTCCCTCAATTAACATTGCTAATGAGGATCTCATGGCTGTTTATCTAATCTGTCCTTCTGTCTTCAGCAGTTCCTATCTCCAATTCATCTTCTGTTACAGTATTTAAACACTAGCCTAAAAGTGCCACGCTAGCCAGTGTAAAAACTTTCTAGGGCTCTATATTTCCTGGAAGACAACATCCAAAGTCCTGAGTGTGGCATTCAGCCCCATTACTGCACCTTCTCCGAGCACAGATCCTAGGTTAAAGACTTGGAAACACAGTGTCTTCTGCTTTTCTACAATCACTGTTCTGTGCGATTGAGCAGTCCCCCTCAAGTCTAGCTCACCCACGCTGTGCAGATCCCCCAGCCCCACCTCCCAAAGTCTCAGTCACCTCCTCTTCTGTATTTCTGCACAATGCTATTCTTGTATTAACAGACCTCTTACCACACAGCATTACACAGGTACTCACAGGTCATCCTCCGCCAGTCTGGGGGCTCTTTAAAACAAGCTTGCTTTGATTAATCTTTTATATAATTTTTTATAAAATGTTTTTATTCACATCCACAGGATCTAGTATGGCACATAAAAAGCTTTCACCAAATGCTTATGAAGTAAGTAAATCTCATTTCAGAATGCCTAAAATCATGCTATCCTGGATGTTTTACCAAATGATTTAGGGTAGAAATGGTAGAAAGGTACAAGTCCTAAATACACAGGTGACGTGAAATGACAGGTGATTCCAGAGGGAAGGGCAGGAACAGAAGGGCCACTGAGGTTATGCTTCTCTCTTTACCGCTTTCCCCAAACTGCTGAGCCACGGGAGAGTAACAGGACTAGTGGGAAGAAGCAATCAAACCAGCACAGAAGTGTAGGGTAAGAAGGATGAGTAGAGGAAAAAAGCCTGCAACTGAAGCTGCAAAAAAGAAAACGTCTAGAGTCACATATTACCCACTCATAGCTTGCTTGTGGCTACTCACTCTCATCACCACCACTGTTTCACCAACCACAACTATGACCACCATTTACTGATCACTTACCAGTCAGGCATCAGACACTATGCTAAGAACACCACACATGGCATTTAAGGTCCATGACAACCCTATCAGCAAGTTATTATTCACACTGAGAGACAATGAAACAAGCCTACAAACTATCAGCTACAGTGCTCAAGGGCTCACAGCCTGGTGAGTCACAGGGTCAGAATGCGCGCGAGGATCAGGCTTTAAGACCCCTTCTCTTTCTGTTCTGCTATTCATGAGCCAGGGTTCACGTAAGTTGGGGACTGGCTTTGTCATTTTTCCATTATTTAGTTATCACTGTAAACACATATCTTATTTTCTCTAGTGTTAAGTAAGGTATTTTTGAGGGTAGAGTCCATGTCTAATATTTTTTATTTCTTCCCGAACATCTCATAATGAGCTTTCTATATTTATTTTCTTACTGTACCTATGTACTAGCAGAAATAAAAGGGAGGTATATATACCAATCTTTAGTTAGCATTAAGCCAAATACAAAAGTAAATGATTTAGCTCTTTTGACAACTGTATGTGCCAGGATAAGTCATCAATAGTAACAGGTCCTAAAACACAAGCCACAGCTATAAAATTAAGGTTAGTTTGCGTCTGATGCACTAATAAAAGTGCTATTTAAAATACATTGCTCTTTTCTTCATATCTGGACATTTATATAATAATTACTAGGAGTAGACACACACTGTATCAAGTACATGAACAACTTACTTAAATGTGGAAGGAAAAATGCTGTAAGCAATAGCAAAGCTTTTTTATTTCTCTTTTAGAAAGATATAAAAATGTGTGAGAGTGGACTTGTATCTTCTAAGTAGGTTGAGTTCAAATGTCAGTGTCCGCATGTGAGGCAAAAATCAATTAGAGACAAAATAATCCCTGAAAACTCCTTAAATTCCCCTAAAAACCTAGTACAATACAGCACAGGTACTCCATAAATGTATCTCAGTTTTCCCTCTACATGGAACAGATCATCATTTCTTCTGCTAAGTGCTGCATGAAGTGTTTGGCTCACACTAGGGGCCATACTGAATGAAAACACATTCATTTACACACTGCAGTCATAGTCAACACTGAGAGGTATCAGTTCCTATAACAGGTATTTAGGAAATGATTCCATCTGAGACAAGAGCAGATTCCCATTTCCCATTTCATGACTGCTAGGCATATGTTCATTGTGAAAAAAGCCCTAGAATTACCACTGTATTTCAATTATTGGTGTTTTGGTTTGGGGTGTTTTGGTTTTGGCTTGAGCTCAAAGATTTGAATTTGAATAAATTACAGTCCCAGAAATGTGACTATTCACGCCATCTCTTATTTAGTGTGCAACCACAGGTGCCTAGAGTTGTAGAAACAAATAACTAAGTCCTACAGCGTATCAGCTAAAAAATTGAATAATTAGCCTATCTTACCTTCATCTACTGATGCTTCACTACTGTATCCGTCATACTCTGCAGAAAGAGGACTGTATTTCTGTCTCGTTTCCCACGTATAGCTCTTTTGTCTAGACTCCGCCAGTGGTAGTCTGGAGTTGTGTGTTCTGGATAAGGCCTCGTGGTATTTACCCAGTGCTTCATCTTCACTTTCAGACGATGAACCAGGCTCATCTTTGTCCAGGTAGGAATTATCTATTTGGAATGACAAGGACGGCAGATCAAAATTCAATGCTATAAAGTAATGGCAAATTTGCTACAGTCACATATATGTCATACACTTATATATGTGTCATATATATTCATATACACACAAATATACACACACACAATCTGAATTTTCAGCTTTAGAAAAATATTTTTCATTTAAGAAGCCCAAGCTTTGGGTTTTTATGTTTTACGAGAAAAAACTGACTTGCATATTTGAATTATATAAATAATGTTAGTCACAGGGATTTTCCAACCATCATACAGATAAACAGAATAATAGGGCTTGCCATCTTACACAATTTTTTTAAAGCATTAGTAGCACACAAAGAAGTTTAAGTATTGCCAATACATATGGATCTGACTGAAATTATTCATGCTACAAGAGACATTTTTGGTCATCATCTTAGCCAAAATTTTCATAGCTGATACTGCTTAGCACTAGAAGCAGAACAAAGAGACAGACAGACATACACTATTGATTGAAATACAAATGATACAACTCTTCTAGATAGCAACCTGGCAATACATATCAAAGTTTCCAGTGTATATAGTCTTTGATTCATTTATAAGAATTAACCAATTCCATTTCTAAGAATTCAGCCTAAAAAAATAATTAACAGATGGGCAGTGATATGTATTTGAGACAATTTACTGAATTGTGTTTAACAGCCAAAGAAAACAAAAATGCAAGCTGAATGTCCAACGCTGGGCCTTGGTTAAGTAAATTATGATACATCTGTGCAATGGTACACTATGCAGTCATTAAAAATGAGGAACTTATGAGTGCTCACAGGGAAAGAATGCCTACCATATAATGTTAAGAGAAATAAAGTAGATGTTATAGTCTCGTTTAAAAAAACAGATTAACACACATACACACATCTACATGCAATGTATACACACATCCATGCAGTATAAGTTTATAGATACATACAAAAATATCTGGAAGCATATATACCAAACTTAACACATCATCTGTGAAAGGCAGACTTCCTAGGAAAACCTTACTTACATGTACCCAAATTTCAAATTACATTTCCAGAAGGTAAACTGGTAAATTAATTTTATATTCTTTTAAAAAGCACTGCTGCTGCTGCTGCTGCTGCTAAGTCGCTTCAGTCGTGTCCGACTCTGTGCAACCCCATAGACGGCAGCCACCAGGCTCCCCGTCTCTGGGATTCTCCAGGCAAGAACACTGGAGTGGGTTGCCATTTCCTTCTCCAATGCGTTAAAGTGAAAAGTGAAAGCGAACTCGCTCAGTCGTGCCTGACTCTTAGCGACCCCATGGACTGCATCCTACCAGGGTCCTCCATCCATGGGATTTTCCAGGCAAGAGTACTGGAGTGGGTATCATTTACTTAAAAGGTAAAGATTTTGAAACTGCATCATGTTGAGATTCATTTAAACAAGATGTAACCTTCTCAGAATTCTAAAACAACTCCAGAAGGATGAAGAGACCACAACAGTCAGAAGTTATTAGTTCAGTCTAGACATTTCTCTCATTACACTCAGCTAAATCATCTGCACTACAGGAATCAAAGTTTAAAATTCAAGTGGAGAGACAAAGAACGAGAACAAGATATGGGATAGAAATTCAATATTTAGAGTTAGAAACATGGTAGCTTCAATGTCACTAGTCCAAGTCCCACTTTTTAATTCAGTAAAATAAAACTATCAAAGGGTAAAGCCATAACCAATGTTATATTCTGCACTGTCATACTTAGTCACCAGCCACATGCAGTTATTTAAATTAAGTAGAAATAATAAAATTTAAAGTCTAGTTCTCCAGTGCTACTAGCCACATTCCAAGTGCTCAAGAGCTATGTGTGGACAGTGGTTACGTATGGAGCAATACAGATACGTAGAACTCTTCCATCACTGCAGAAAGTTCTATTAGACAGGACTGAGATGATGGCAGATCTAGTCTAAATCTGGGCATTCTGACTCCCAGGTTTTAGCACTGTGTGGATTCTAAGGCAGCAGGAGAGCTCTGAGGAGGGCAGCAAGAAATTTACCTACTATATTACCTAGAGTAGCCCTGCATTTGGAAATGGAGAAGGAAACCCTTCTTCCTCTTATTATATCTTATAAGCTCTGTCAGAACCTAGGACTCAGGTATTAATACTAGCAATATTACAGTTCAGCTATATGAAGGGACAATCCATATGGGTCGAATGATTTTCAAAATGATTTTTAAATCATAATATGTTTCAGTTTGGAGGTGGTAGTTCAGTTACTAAGTCGTGTCTGACACTCGCAACCCTATGGACTGTAGCCCACCAAGCTCCTCTGTCCATGGGATTTTCAGTTTAGTACTCATTAAATTCTAGAATACTTAAGAGATACGTGATTCCTTTAGGTAGTAGCATGCTTCTTAATTAAAACAAATTAAAATTTTAAATTCTGCACTACTACTTGTGAAGTATTAATAGCATCCATTCTGTTATTTTATGAATAAGATAATATGTAAACTATTTCACTTAATTTTATTTCTTTTAATTTTTATTACTTCAGGTAATAAGGCTACCATAATTAAATCAAGGCTACCAAAAAAAAAAAAAAAAAAACCTCACTGAATCTGACATTTCAAACAACTGCTAGGAGAATAAACTTCAAAACAGATATATTTCCAAAAATTTACATTCCTTTTTAATTGGCTCATCCATCTTGGATCAGCCTCTATTATATCATTTAAAAATCATTCAGACAACTGATAAATAGCAGATTCCTATTACACATAAAGTCATGTAGCAGAATTGAAACCGTCTTCTGCATTTCTAGTGCTACTCAGTTTTTTGTTATGTTATGAGAATGTAAACATACACAAAAATTCCATATGTATCTTTTATAAATAAAAGCCAGTGTACTTCTGGTGTTGTGATCAGATCAACAGTAAATGAGAATGACTAAGGCATAATCACGGCTCAGATGGTAAATAATCTGCCTGCAATGTGGGAGACCTGGGTTCGATCTCTGATTGAGAAGATCCCCTGGAGAAGGGAACGGATACCCAGTCCAGTATTCTGACCTGGAGAATCCCACGGACAGAGGAGCCTGGGGGGCTACAGTCCATGGGGTCGCAGAGGTGGACATGACTGAGCCACTTGCACTTCACTTCAAGGGATAACCAGGAGTGGTAACTGGCAACATGAAGGAAACCAAGTAACTGTCAGCTAATTGTTTTGAAAACTGTCACAAATACTGTGGATGAAAACTGTGACTGCTTAGTTGGAATCTTAATTGTACATAGAGAACTTATGAATAAAAATAGATTGTTCATGTATATGCATTAGAAACACAGAAGTCACACAAAACTCTCAAAGTATGGCTAAATGAAAAGACATTCTGAAGCATGTATTTCAATAAAATAAAAATCCATTGCTCTCAAGGAAAACATAAAACATTTGGTAGATTCTTACCAGGAAAGATGTGAAGAGCAACAATGTATAAAGGGTTAAGGGTAGGTTACAAAAACACAAAATTTTTAAATTCAACTATAGCACACCAAATAAACTCCAATTAAAGTATGCACAGTACTTAAGAAAACCATAGAGTTCTGGGTTGTACAATAAATGGGCATTAAGTAAAATGAGAAGGCAATGGCACCCTACTCCAGTACTCTTGCTTGGAAAATCCCATGGACGGAAGAGCCTGGTAGGCTGCAGTCCATGGGGTCGCTGAGGGTCGGACACGACTGAGTGACTTCACTTTCACTTTTCACTTTCATGCACTGGAGAAGGAAATGGCAGCCCACTCCAGTGTTCTTGCCTGGAGAATCCCGGGGACGGGGGAGCCTGGTGGGCTGCCATCTATGGGGTCACACAGAGTCGGACATGACTGAAGTGACTTAGCAGCAGCCAGCAGCAAGTAAAATGAAGGTCCTTAAAACTGTCCAAATAATGCAGGGACCAGGGGCAATACTTAAATCAGAGGAATACAAACAACATGCTTTTGAAAGGACTGTAAGAAAAAACTGCATGACTTTAAAAATGCCTCTCAGTAAGAGGACTCAAGAAAGCCTTAGCAAAACAGATGTACAGAGAACAATTAAAGAAGTTGGATGATATTTTTCCTAATGTGAAAAAATTAAGAGAACATTTTATCACTCAAACTCACATTAGGAGACCTCACCTTTTTCTGGTATTATCTTAAAATATTTTTCATCTTTACTCTTTGCTGTTTCTTTTTTGGCAGAAATGGCTTCATTTTTCTTTGTTTTTATATCTGCTTTCCCTTTGTAGAATTTTGTTGGATTTATTTGTTCTTTGATTTTTCCTTGACACTGCTCTTTAGAATCAGTTGATGCTGCTGGATACAAGTCTTCCTTCTTAATGGATTTCTGTATCATATGTCTACTGCTTTCCAGAATATCTTTTGGAGAACATTCATTTCCTGAATAGTTATGCCCTTTGTATCCTTTACTTTTAATATGTGTTTCAGCTTTCTTTAAGTAATTTTCTTTCATTTCTTGATATCTTACCTCCTTTAAGTCATGTTTACCATCACTGGAAATTTCTAATCCATTTTTTCTACACCTGTCGGTACTTTGAAGTTCTTGCCAGGGAGACCCAGCACTTGCATTCTGCCTGCTAACTGATACCCTACCATCACTCACATGGCCTTTCAAAGAAGAATCACCTTTCAAAGCATTATCTGTTTCTTGATATTGTGATGGCATCTGCTGCCTATTATTAATATGTTTAACTCCTCCTCCTTCACTCATTCTTTGGTCTTGCTTTTGTGAAACTGAAGTATTATAGCTATTTATTCGATCTGCTTGGTTCTCTAAATTGAATGGTGCTTTCTGACAATTAGTGTTTTGGGAGACTTCTGATATTGTGGTGCTTTCTTGTTTAGAAGTATCTGCAGCTTCTGGGGCTGCAGAGCTTTCCTCTTCTGGGCAAAAGCCATTTATCATGCTTGTTACCTGTTCAGCAACTGAGTCAGTGAACGCATAGCTGACTTCTCCTACAGCAGTGGTCAAATCTTCCACAGCATTACTGATCGTGTCCACCAGAGAGGATACTGAAGGCAGATTCTGCTGAAAACTTTTGAAAAATGCCATTTTCTAATTCCTTGTTCCTAAAAGCTACAATCATGGAATTTTCTCTTCTCAAAATATTAAGCACTCTGGAATTTCAATTTAACATTTACTTAAATGGTGCTATTCATTAGCTCAATATCAGTATTTCACATTATGCCTTTTAATCTTTCTGTAAATGCTTATGTAATGGAAGAAATATGTTGAAGTAAAAGATGCTTCAAAAAAAAAAAAAAATCAAACCACTTGGTTTAAACACAACCAGATTTTTTCCCACTCCACAGCTGGCATGACAGCAGCAAGACAGTATTTTTCCCTCAAATACTATTGGGTTTTTATTCTATACCTGCAAGAAGAAGTATAAAAAGGATTTTTATTATGTACTTTTTAGTTAACTTATTAATAGTCTATGTATGGGAACTGCCCTATATTATTAACAAAGAACAAAGTACCAATACCATTTCAAAATAAAAAATGTATTAAGGATTCCCCCAATACATATATTACCCCAAATATGTATTTGTTTATATATCTAAACAATTTTGCAGAAGTTAGAATAGGGACGAGCAGAGAGAGAACATTTGCTGAGTGGCTATTACATGTAAGGAATTGTGATTTACAAATTTTTTTCTTATTTGATCTTAAAATAACTCTAGAAGGTAAATATTATTATTCTTATTTAATAAGCGAGTAAAGAAACAGCCTCAGAAAAATTAATAAGGTCCCCCAACCTTTCCAATAGATCCTCAAGGTCAAAACTCTTTCTACAATGAGAGTAAGAGGATAGTTAACTTTTCACTTTTATTCACTCAAATGAGCTCCTGGGTTTTCCCGAGGCCACGGAACAGATTGAATGCAGGAGCAGATATGAGAATCCAGTTGTTTCTTCTGTGCCAGTCATTAGAGAGATTTGCAATGTAAAACAATGCCACTCTTCTCATCAAACGTATTTTTTGGTTTTAGAAAATATACAGTTTTAAAAATTAATACATTTTAGATTAACAAGTAATAGACTTACTGTTGGGTTTTTAAAAATAAATTGAAAAAGTATTTTAAATTTTTCTTAGGTTTTAACTTCTAATTTACATATCATTGAGCTATAACTCACATAAACAAAAACTCTTTGGGGTCCTCAATAATTTTTAAGAGTGTGAAGGGATAAGACCAAAGAAAAACTAGAAATGCCAAAACGGAGAATTACTGGAGGCTACTAAAAGAGGTTTCTTTAACCAGTTTATTCTACGCAAATGATGGAAAGAAGAAAAAAACAGGTGAAGTATGAGAAACATTAATCAAACCAAACCACATAAAATACTATAGTTTCCTTAATGTAAAATCTGCATGATGTAATTCAACAATAAGATTTTTATAAACAATGAGGCTATCACTTTTTAAGTTACCAGATACAAGACAAAAGCATCTCTTCAACATTTGTACATGGACAAGAAATGTAAGGCTTCTCTTGTATTTTTCCTTAAAATTCTAAATTAATGTCTCACTTTTACAATTTTCAACTTCTTTTTGTTATTATTTACATAAGCCAGTCTTTGGAAACAGCAAATAAAGAACTCTATAATAACTTAAAAAAAAGAGAAGTTTTTCATAAGAAAAAGAACAATATCACAGCCCTCATCTTTCCTATTATCTGGTAACACTAAGCAATATATCTGTGTTGCCAAGGAGGAAAGAGGAACACTAAGTTTCATAATCAGATTTTACATACTAAATTACTAGAGAAAACCACCTTCTCTAAACAACATAATTATCCATTGCTGAGAATTCAACAGCAGATTAAAGGGTGAATACTCTCAAAAGCTTTCTAGGGACATGGGAAAAAAGCTCTCTAGAAAACTATTTGGACAATGGATTTAAACATAGAAAGTAATAAGATATGTCCTTCTTCTTAAAGTATATAAAAATGTCATTCTATGATGATATACAATTCATTTTTATGCAATATAGTAGCAATTCATGGGCAATAAAAAGATAGCTGAACATAATTTATGTAATAGATCTTTTACTCTCACAGAATAATGTCTAAAGGTTAGTTTACTGTATGTCAGAATCAAGCTTTTTAATGTATATCGTATTTTTAAAATAAAGTAATAAACAGTAGATAGAAAGACTAAACAAGAGAAGCAGCGATATGATACTTACAAATTTTATCTTGTGAATTCTTCCTTGCACTGTATCCTGAACCAAGATCTGGAAACCCGCCAACATTTTCAAAACAGAACTTCTTATTAATATAGAGAAAAAGGAGCAGCATCAAGATAATAAACACCCCAACAGCAGACAAAAATCCAACTGCCTCTGGAGATACTGGAGGGAAAAAAAGTCACAGCTGTAAGCATTTATTCTTCTTCAAGTTACAAATAAGAAGGAAACCCCTATATATTGTGTTAAGATTGCTGCCTTATTTGAATTTTATTTGTAAATTTTCATAGTTCACAACAGTTCAGTTTGTGAGAAAAATAAACTGCAAAGTTTAATGAGTTGTTCAATTTATGCAAAAGTATATTAAAATTTATTTAAGAGTATATTAACAGTTTCCCTGTAAATTATGTGGGAACAGTCTTAAAAAGAAATGAGTCTATAAAAGAGGCAGTCACCATATTATTTAGTCCACTGACGACTATTAAAAAAATTTTAAAACAAAATTTAGAAAAACTTATTTCCCAAGCACTCAAATTTATGAGAACGTATACTATTGTTGTTATCTCTAAAAGCTTCAATGGTCTTTTTGTGTTAAACCAACTCTGGACTTTTTAACTTGGCATTGAAAACTCCAGCCTCTTTTCAACACTACTCTCCAATCAGATGATTCCATTTACCACATGCCGTGTTTTTGTCTGCCTCCTCCCCTTGCCAGGAGTGACTGAGTATCCTCTCTATACCAAATCCCACTCATTCATTCAACCAACAAACACTCTGGAGCAGCAGCCATACACCGAGCATATCACACATGCATTTCCTATCTTCCGTGAACAGGCTGGTGAAGGCAGTCACAACGCAGTGCAACCAAGGTTATGTAACCCAGTGCTGAAGGATCAAGTAAGCTTTTCTACAAGTTACGGCTCCTGTAATTGTAAGAATTAGCCAAAAAAGTGAAAGCGAACGTCGCTCAGTCGTGTCCAACTCTTCGCGACCCCATGGACTACACAGTCCATGGAGTTCTCCAGGTCAGAATACTGGAGTGGGTAGCTGTTCTCCTCTCCAGGGAGCTTCCCAACCCAAGGATCAAACCCAGGTCTCCTGCATTGCAGGCGGATTCTTTACCGTCTGAGCCACCAGGGAAGCCCAAGAATTAGCCAAGTGAACACGATTTCATACAGAAGAAACAGCATGTGAAAACAAGAGACAGGGTATCACTGTGCATTCCAGAAACTCCATGAATACATGAGAATCATGAATACATGAAACCATCCAGGGAGATTTGGTAGAGTGAGGACAAAACCTTCTCCAACTTCTCCAATCCTTAGTCATCTCTTTCTTTTCAACTTCTGCATTATCTCTCTCTGGGACTAGTCATTTGGAATTAAACAGAACTAAACTTTTGTAATCTCAGTGCCTGACTCAAGCATTAGTAGACAATGAATCAAAAGCCTCAAATACCACCCTACTCTTTCCTCCTCCACTGCTCAAGCAGCAACTAAAACGTCATCTCCTCCAAAATTCCTTTTTTAATCTGAAGAACCAGGACAATCGGCATCTAACTCATTTGTTAAAACTGAAGTCACCCACCAGTCCATGATGAGTGCTTTACTCTCCTAGCTTCTCAGCATCTGTGAAAGCTAGCATCCCAGGTGCAGGACTGATACGACATTATGGTCTGTTCAAAGCTGGGTCAACAGCACTGCAGCAGAGGACAGAGCAGAGAATGATATTGCAAGGAGGCGTGATGAGTGTGAGGCAGAAGGTGGCAGGGATGGTGGAAGTGCTCTGAATAGCAGCCTGGTGCGGAGGAACAGATCCTGCTACCAGAACCAAGACGTTACGCCTAGACATTAGCCCTTTCTGTCTCATTCTCAGGCTGGAGAATAGTCAGGAAAGAGAACATAGTTTAATAAAAGAATCTAAGGTATATGACATAAAACAGTGATAACATCAAGCCTGACGGTTAAGGTAAAAAAAAAAAAAACAAACAGGTAAAAAGACTATCGTCATCTGATCTAAAAGCTAGGAAGATCGCAGCAGGACAGACTCTGGTATGAAGACACAAAATTCTCAGTGTGACCATATTCAGTATTACATTGTAAACAGCACATATGGATAGGAGCTCCCCTTTCAGCTCAGGCCCAAAGCACACTAAAATGTGATGCCGTAAGTGAACACACAGCGTTAGCTATAATAATAAGCAGCTTAAAATCTCCCATCCCGTATGGCTGAATCCCTTCACTGTTCACCTGAAACTGTCAGTACACTGTTAATCAGCTATACCCCAATACAAAATGTTTTTGGTGTTAAAAATAAATAAGTAAGTAAAATTAAAAAAAAAAATCTCCTATCTCTTAGAAGACTAAATGAAGGAGGAAACACAACTCACCTCACTTATGAAAGCTAGTTATTGCTAATAAAAACAATATAGCATATATTACGTGCTATATTGTTTGGATGCAATCTCAAAAGTGACAGAATGATCTCTGTTCGTTTCCATGGCAACCCATTCAATATCACAGTAATCCATGTCTATGCCCCAACCAGTAACGCTGAACAAGCTGAAGTTGAATGGTTCTATGAAGACCTACAAGACCTTTTAAAACTAACACCCAAAAAAGATGTCTTTTTCATTATAGGGGACTGGAATGCAAAAGTAGGAAGTCAGGAAACACCTGGAGTAACAGGCATATTTGGCCTTGGAATATGGAATGAAGCAGGGCAAAGACTAATAGAGTTTTGCCAAGAAAATGCACTGGTCATAACAAACACCCTCTTCCAACAACACAGGAGAAGACTCTATACATGGACATCACCAGATGGTCAACACCGAAATCAGATTGATTATATTCTTTGCAGCCAAAGATGGAGAAGCTCTATACAGTCAGCAAAAACAAGACCAGGAGCTGACTATGGCTCTCACCACAGTCTGAGCTCCTTATTGCCAAATTCAGACTTAAATTGAAGAAAGTAAGGAAAACCACTAGACCATTCAGGTATGACCTAAATCAAATCCCTTAGGATTATACAGTGGAAGTGAGAAATAGATTTAAGGCACTAGATCTGATAGACAGAGTGCTTGATGAACTATGGAATGAGGTTCGTGACATTGTACAGGAGAGAGGGATCAAGACCATCCCCATGGAAAAGAAATGCAAAAAAGCAAAATGGACGTCTGGGGAGGTCTTACAAATAGCTGTGAAAAGAAGAGAAGCAAAAAGCAAAGGAGAAAAGGAAAGATATAAGCATCTGAATGCAGAGTTCCAAAGAATAGCAAGAAGAGATAAGAAAGCCTTCTTCAGCGATCAATGCAAAGAAATAGAGGAAAACAACAGAATGGGAAAGACTAGGGATCTCTTCAAGAAAATCAGAGATACCAAAGGAACATTTCATGCAAAGATGGGCTTGATAAAGGACAGAAATGGTATGGACCTAACAGAAGCAGAAGATATTAAGAAGAGATGGCAAGAATACATAGAAGAACTGTACAAAAAAGATCTTCATGACCCAGATAATCACGATGGTGTGATCACTGACTTAGAGCCAGATATCCTGGAATGTGAAGTCAAGTGGGCCTTAGAAAGCATCACTACAAACAAAGCTAGTGGAGGTGATGGAATTCCAGTTGAGCTATTCCAAATCCTGAAAGATGATGCTGTGAAAGTGCTGCACTCAGTATGCCAGCAAATTTGGAAAACTCAGCAGTGGCCACAGGACTGGAAAAGGTCAGTTTTCATTCCAATCCCAAAGAAAGGCAATGCCAAAGAATGTTCAAACTACCACACAATTGCACTCATCTCACACGCTAGTAAAGTAATGCTCAAAATTCTCCAAGCCAGGCTTCAGCAATATGTGAACCGTGAACTTCCTGATGTTCAAGCTGCTTTTAGAAAAGGCAGAGGAACCAGAGATCAAATTGCCAACATCCGCTGGATCATGGAAAAAGCAAGAGACTTCCAGAAAAACATCTATTTCTGCTTTATTGGCTATGCCAAAGCCTTTGACTGTGTGGATCACAATAAACTGTGGAAAATCCTGAAAGAGATGGGAATACCAGACCACCTGACCTGCCTCTTGAGAAATCTGTATGCAGGTCAGGAAGCAACAGTTAGAACTGGACATGGAACAACAGACTGGTTCCAAATAGGAAAAGGAGTACGTCAAGGCTGTATATTATCACCCTGCTTGTTTAACTTATATGCAGAGTACATCATGAGAAACGTTGGACTGGAAGAAACACAAGCTGGAATCAAGATTGTCGGGAGAAATATCAATAACCTCAGATATGCAGATGACACCACCCTTATGGCAGAAAGTGAAGAGGAACTAAAAAGCCTCTTGATGAAAGTGAAAGTGGAGAGTGAAAAAGTTGGCTTAAAGCTCAACATTCAGAAAACGAAGATCATGGCATCAAGTCCCATCACTTCATAGGAAATAGATGGGGAAACAGTGGAAACAGTGTCAGACTTTATTTTTCTGGGCTCCAAAATCACTACAGATGATGACTGCAGCCATGAAATTAAAAGACACTTACTGCTTGCAAGGAAAGTTATGACCAACCTAGATAGTATATTCAAAAGCAGAGACATTATTTTGCCAACAAAGGTCCGTCTAGTCAAGGCTATGGTTTTTCCTGTGGTCATGTATGGATGTGAGAGTTGGACTGTGAAGAAGGCTGAGCGCCGAAGAATTGATGCTTTTGAACTGTGGTGTTGGAGAAGACTCTTGAGAGTCCCTTGGACTGCAAGGAGATCCAACCAGTCCATTCTGAAGGAGATCAGCCCTGGGATTTCTTTGGAGGGAATGATGCTAAAGCTGAAACTCCAGTACTTTGGCCACCTCATGCGAAGAGTTGACTCATTGGAAAAGACTCTGATGCTGCGAGGGATTGAGGGCAGGAGGAGAAGGGGACGACAGAGGATGAGATGGCTGGATGGCATCACTGACTCGATGGACGTGAGTCTGAGTGAACTCCGGGAGTTGGTGATGGACAGGGAGGCCTGGCGTGCTGCGATTCATGGGGTTGCAAAGAGTCGGACACTACTGAGTGACTGATCTGATCTGATGTGCTATTCTCTTTCAAGTACTTTGTATTTATTAACTCTTTTAATCGTCACAATTTTCCTCTCATTTACCCCCACTATAAATTGAGATATGGAGCTATTATACCATGTGCCCAGCTAGAAAGCAGAAGAATCAGGATTCAAGCCCTGTCTGGCTCCAGAGTCTGTGTTTTTAACTACTGCTCATATTTCTCCTGTGTTCTTTGTCTTCCCTTCCTGCCTTTCCTACACCTTTCCTCAATCCTTATTTCTGTGTTCCTCTTTCATTTCCCTCCTCCCTTCCCACTTACAAATTTAAGCCAGGGAGAAAGGCCAAGTATAAACAAGTATAATCCAGCAAGCACGACAAGAGAAGTACTGAATATACTGCTGCTGCTGCTGCTGCTGCTGCTTCTAAGTCACTTCAGTCGTGTCCGTACTGGAACACAAAGAAGGAATACTACCCGGCAAAGTTACAAACGCTTCAGAAAGGAGATCACACTTGGGTAGGGTATGAAAGATTAATAGGAACTCTATTAAAGAGTAAAGGGCAGATGAAAGAGCGTGATCAAAGACCAGGAACAGTGCGCATGGCGTCCCCTCGGCACTAATGGGCAACAGTCATGGCTGTCTTATCTACCTTTGTCTCCTCTAAGTACTTAGCACAATGCTACCAGTTGACATTATACAAACATTTGTAAATGTATGAATGAAGGTGTGTTCAGGAAAGATCAAAAGTATGCCAGAACAGTTACTGAAAATGAAAGCAAGGTTCAAACTGTCAAAGAACCCTGAATACCATCCTACAGACTTTTACTTGTAGAACTATATTCCCTAAAACAATCAGAAAAATGGCAAACAGCAGGGAGTGAATGGTGGCAAAGTATGAGGACTAAACGGTAGCAGCGACAGCAGAGAAGAGGGGTGAGTCTGTTCAGAGAAAATTGGTAACAATCCAGTCAATTAATGGAGAGAATGAGGATAAAGAGAAGTAGAAGGTAATTCTAAAGTTTCTAGCTTGAGCGAATGAGTGAATGGTGCTGTGCTGAGCTTAATCACTCAGTTGTATCTGACTCTTTGCAACCCCACAGACTGTAGCCCGCCAGGCTCCTCTGTCTATGGGATTCTCCAGGCAGGAATACTGGAGTGAGTTGCCATGCCCTCTTCCAGGGGATCTTCGCAACCCAGGGATCAAACCCAGGTCTCCCACATTACAGGCGGATTATTTACCATCTGAGACACTAGAGAAGCCCAAGAATACTGGAGTGAGTATCCTATCCCTTCTCCAGGGGATTTTCCCAACCCAGGAACCAAACCAGGCTCTCCTGCATTGCAGGTTGATTCTTTACCATCTGAGCTACCTGGGAAGCCTAGGTGAATGGTAACACCACTTAAAAAAATGAAAAAATACGAACGTAAAGACATGTGGTTTAGAGCATGGGAGCCGAGAAATCAGTGGAAGAAGAGAGGCGGGTAGCAAGTTTAGGTTTTGACATGTTACTTTAGCATGTCTGCAGACTACTGCAGTGTGGATGTCCAGTAAAGAGAGAAATATGACAGTGCTCTGATGAAGGTCAGGTTTGTTATAAAGAGTTGGGAGTTCTCCTTTTGCTCATCTGTTGCATGCGAAAGACATCACTGACTAAATACAAACCTCACTGGCAAATGACAGGTGCTATGCTTTAATGGAAAATCTCCTACTTCACAAATTTTCAGATCAATACAAACCATTAATTTGAACAAAATGAAAACAGAATCTTTCCTCACTAACAAATGGTGAAAGGTGCCTTATACTTACAAGGCAGATTTTCCAGGCAAGAGTACTGGAGTGGGGTGCCATTGCCTTCTCCAATATACTATATAACTCCCTTTTAATCCATTGCTTGGCTATACGCCCATTCTCTACATTCATGGAAAAACATTTTGTATTTAAAATTTTAAAATAGTAATACAATTGTAGAAAAGAAATAACATTTTCTGACAGAAAATATTAAAAAGCTTCAGACTTGTACTTTTTCACCCTTATGTCAGGATTGAGATAATATTTAATTATTATTTGATAATCCCACTTGTCCATAAAACTGAGATGGAACAATACACTGAAATCACCCTGAAAATATGAATATGATACACTATCAAAAAAGTTAAATAAAATTACATGAACTGAAACCTCACTAATGCAAAATATATTTTTTACTATCTGATGGAATTTATTCCTAAATTCTTATACTATGAATCTGCTTAAAAAGCCACAGAAATATTTCTAAGATTATGATTAATTTATCTATAGATACATCTACTCTCTCCAAACATTCTAGGTCATTTGCTACAGGCAAGTAAATGCTATTTTAAATGTATATTACCTTTTAATGGAGAACCTTCAAAGTCTCTAACAGCACACAGTTAATTAAAGTTAATAAGTTAATATTATACATTTAAAGAACTAAATTTGCTGAATCAAATTTAATTAAACTATAAAACCAAGACCAAACAATAACAAAATTAATAATATCAAACATTTAAGGAGTGCTTAATATTTGCTGGGGGCTGCTTTAGAAAATGCATTAAAGCATTATCAAACTGAATTCTCACTACAACCTCATTTTTCAGGTATGGGAACTGAGGCTCAGTAAGAATAAGGAGAATTTTCAAGATCTTAAAATTATTATTCAGTGAGATGAAATCTTGATATGAATACTGGCACACTGATTCCTGCTCCCAAAATGTTAAACACTAATCCTTACTGCTTTCTATTTGCCAGGTACTATTATAAACTTTCATTTTAAATGTAATGCTCAAAACGATTTTGTGATAATAAATACTACATATTATCTTAGGCTTTAGATTAGAAAACTGAAGCTTGGAGAGTGATAAGTTTGTCTAAAGTCACAAATCTAGGAAATGATAGAACCTGGATTTGAACCCAGATACTTTGACTCCAGAGTCCACGGTCTTAAAACACCAAGTAACACTACAGCTTCCTTAAATGCCAACCTGAAATATAAAAATAAGGGAAAGCCATGTGATCAAATAACATAGCTTAATACATACATTATGAAAAAACATTTCATGGATTAGCTTTGTATATATGTTAAAATATAGGAACTGATTTCAGCTTTATCAAATATACAAATTATAAAACTGGAATCATAGCATTTTTTATTCAAGATACTTTTGAAAGCTAATAAGATAAAAATTTAAAAACAAAGTATTCTATAGAATAATAAGCCTGACAGGCATTAGATATGCTCAATAAAAATATAAGGAAGGTGTCTGTGAGCTATATGATTCGCTATATGAAGTATCTAAAGACTACACTGCAAAGTCAAAAAGGGAACAAGGTATAGCATCTCACCAGAAAATACGAAAAGTTTAGCTTGTCCAAGATTAATAATTATTTATGCTATGTATGTAGAATTGGCTTTGCAGTTATCTATACTATATATTTACAGAAGAATATATATATATATATATTTACAAAAGGTAAACTAAAAAATACCACTTTCTGCCAAAAATACAAAGATGTACTGAAATATAACTATAAGGGAGATATTTATTTATTAAACTAACACTTTCAATATAAATTTATTTCTATAATAATATTCTTTTCTAATCTATATCAAAATATATTAACTTTTAGTCACAAAATAAATATTATAAAGCTATTTTGCCCATTATATTTCAAATACATACAAAATAAACAAGTACTTATGATTCCTATATAGTAATTCTTTTAAAAATAAGAATAAAGAGAAACAACTTACAGTTTGCATCATAAGGTCTTTATTGCTGATTTGTGCTGCCGGGCAAGAAATACTAGTCCTCTAACACTGTCATGGAGTCTTAAATAATTCATTTAATAGATGCAATTCTATCTCTTGAACAAAATGTGAACTATATAAGAAGTCGACTTTCACTTTAAAAAGAATATTGCTCCCTATTTAATAATCCCTGAATGTTTTCCCAGACTTTAATCAGAAAAACCCCTCCATTGATTTTTCTCTGGTTTGGATATAAAACAGATCACCTATCAGAGATCCATGGATATAAAACAGATCACCTATCAGAGATCCAAAAACAAGGTAGAAAGATAAAAGATTAATTTGATGTTTTGCTTAAATTTCCTTCTGTAACATCTGAGTTACTCCCACATTTGTATATTATAATACAAATGATGAAAAACTGAAAGAATGACATATAAATCAAAGAAAGGAATAATATATATCTATAATTCTAGATGTTATTAAAAAATAATCACTAAAAAACATTCACTCACACGTAACACAGTTGGCTGCTGAGTAATTTAAAGGGACGACAGGGGGAAGGCACTGATGCGATAGCACGGGACACTGACAAAGATCTCAGAAACAAAACCCCCTCTGGGAGACAGTCACCTGACCAGGCTGATACGACAGAGGCCACCCAACTTGCTTCAGGTGGCAAACCATCAACACATTAAATCTGTATTTCCTCTAAGCAACACATAGTAAATTGGAATTTCGTTCAAATCCCGAAACAGCAAAAAGATACTAATTTTTTTTAAAAAACTGAAAAAAGAAAGCAAACACTTATGAAGTATAGAACACCAAATACATAATATATTTAAACTTTACACTTAATACTTAGGCTTGATAAATAATGTACTTACTACACTTAGGATAATATATTTAAAGCAAATACTTGTTAATAATAAATCAAGCTCTATGTCTGAAAGAGATTTTTCTTCAAGGGCAGTCTTGACTGAGGCTTCAAAATTATAATTCCAATGAAGTTTAGACTACGAGAAACTTTTTTCCTGGTAAATCACCCAACATCAAAGCATACACATTCTTTTAAACAACAAAGAAGAATTACCTGCTTCAAATGTTTTCTCTATTCAGTGTGTATGAATTCCTCCAAAATTATCTGAATCTCAAATGGTATGGACAACAGATAAAGTCACTTCTTCCCCTTTTACTTTTTCAATGATTATTTGCCCTTCCTTTTCAGTAAGATCTTCATTGATAAGATTCTGAAACTTCAACACAACGCCAACTGCAGGAGAATCCTTCTAGTTAAAGCCAAACTCAGGTCAAATAGTTTTAGATATGCTTATTCCAAAATCACTGCAGATGGTGACGGCAGCCATGAAATTAAAAGACGCTTACTCCTTGGAAGGAAAGTTATGACCAACCTAGATAGCATATTCAAAAGCAGAGACATTACTTTGCCAACAAAGGTCCGTCTAGTCAAGGCTATGGTTTTTCCTGTGGTCATGTATGGATGTGAGAGTTGGACTGTGAAGAAGGCTGAGCGCCGAAGAATTGATGCTTTTGAACTGTGGTGTTGGAGAAGACTCTTGAGAGTCCCTTGGACTGCAAGGAGATCCAACCAGTCCATTCTGAAGGAGATCAGCCCTGGGATTTCTTTGGAGGGAATGATGCTAAAGCTGAAACTCCAGTACTTTGGCCACCTCATGAGAAGAGTTGACTCATTGGAAAAGACTCTGATGCTGGGAGGGATTGGGGGCAGGAGGAGAAGGGGATGACAGAGGATGAGATGGCTGGATGGTATCACTGACTCGATGGACGTGAGTCTCAGTGAACTCCGGGAGTTGGTGATGGACAGGGAGGCCTGGCATGCTGTGATTCATGGGGTCGCAAAGAGTCAGACACGACTGAGCGACTGATCTGATCTGATCTGATGCTTATTTCAGACTTTAATTCTAAACCATTGAATTCTGATAAATACAAACCAGTTTCTTTCACATCTAAGAACTTCCTCCTATATTTTAATATTATGTCAACTAGTTCTCTTTAAATTTTTTCATGTTATTATATTTTTTTCCAACTTTACTGAGGCACAGTTGACAACTGAAAACTGTAAATATTTAAGGTCAACTATGAATATTCACCACAAACAAGCTAATTGATACATCCATCACCTCAGTCATCATCTTTTGTGGGTATTTGTGGTGAGAACACATTACGATCTCTTGCCAGGGACACAACCCAGTATCAATAATTTCAGTCACACTGCTATGCGTTCAATCTCCAGAATGATGCATCTTGCATAAATGAAACCTGTGTTGGAGCAGAATGAAACAGGCAGCAGGTTCAGTCTTGGTCCTTCGAGGCTGTGAATCCAACCTTCAAATCATTAAAGTAGGGACTGATTTCAGTCAAAAATGCTTTCAGAATAAGGAGTGGTTCTGGAAGTTAACCAAGTCACCCATAACAAGATTGGCATTAATTACATAGCTTAAGAAAGAATCTATCAGTCAAAAAGGGAAAAGATGAGCAATGGAATGATGAAACTAAGAGGAATAAAGCTTGGCGGTGCACCATGACACACCTTTCAGTAGTGTCCATTTCAGTGGGAGATTTAGGGAGATATTACATAATTTAACCAATAGGTAAACTTTTTTATATTTTAAATTAATAATAACAAAAAAAAAAGAAAATTTTTGCAATTAAAAAAGTAAAATTCAAAACAATGAAGCTTTAATACTTTTAGCAGATAGCTTTGTGGACCCATAGGGGATAAATGTTCTCTTTTCTGTCAGTGCACATGCATGAGAAGTACCAAATGCACCTTAATTTATTCAATAGATACTAAGCAACAGGAATGAGAGCCCGAACAAGACAGATGTGGCTCCTGACCCCAGAGACTTAACAGTGTAAGCGCTACAAGGCACCTGACCTTGACTTGGGAGATAGAGACTTCCTGGAGGAAATGACTCCTAAACTGAAATATGAAGATATAAAGATTCTAAAATAAGAAAGAAGAGAGATGAAGCAAAGAGAAAAAAAGAGTATTTATGGTTTAAAAAAGAACTCACAGAAAAGACAGAAATACATTTTAAGAGAATAAAATAAAATGTACAAAGTGTCTAGCGATAAAGCTGGATAGAGAGCAAGGCCAGAATCATGACAGACTATAAAGACCGCTGAGGACTCTGAGTTCTGTCCTGAAATCACTGGGGCCTCCGAGTGGCTTTGCAGGGGTGCAGTTAGTGAAGATCCACCTGCCAACGCAGGAGATACAACAGACGTGGGCTCAATCCCTGGGTCAGGAAGACCTTCTGGAGAAGAAAAACGGCAACTCATCCCAGGATTCTTGACTAGAAAATTCCGTGGACAGAAGAGTCCGGCAGGCTTCAGTCCATGGGGTCGCGAAGAATCAGACATTACTGAGTACCACGTGGTAAGTTCACTCCGGTATAGAAATAAGGATGCGCATGGACTAGTAAAACACATTTCGTAATTTCAGCAATCCAAGCTAAAACCAGTGATAACCCGACATACTAGATGGCCCAGCTAACAGACTAGAAGAAAGAGGTACTTGCTGGAGCCCACCTTTCAGGCTGTCTCAAATATCTAAACTAGTAAATGCAGCAGCACATATGTAAGGTCCTATATTAATTTTTTTAAATACTTTTCCTCTACCTGCTCCATTAATGCTCCTATTTCCAATGATAGGAACTTCCAATCCATGGCATGATATCACAATATTCCAGCAAAATATAAACTACTTAAGGATTTTGTGAACACATATACAAGCTAGCAAGCCACTCACACGCTTTGACAAGTGATCTTTCTTCTATGACGATCCCATTGATATTCAGGTAAATGAAATATAGTCTGTGGGTTAAAATGCCAAATGCTATTATTTTTTTAAGGAGAACCATGGCAGTGACACAAGAAAAGATTAGTACAGGTTATCAAAATACCAATTTTTAATTATCTAGAAAAACATGTGACACTAAACAATCGTCTTTATGTCTCACTGAAATATTTCAGGATGGGTTGTTGACTTCTTTCTGTTAAAGAGTGACTAGTTATGTAGACAAAAAAAACAGATACCATGTCTAGCATTCTTGGGAAAAGCTCACAGTTTCCTCTAAAATGAAAATTTTAATTTAATCTACAAACTTACAGATAGCATCTAGATTCTAGATGAAAATCTGAAAGCCCAACAAGACAGTCACCAGGCTTCAGGGCAGGTCCTAGCACTCCGGCCATCTCGCAGGCAGGTGCTAATATTAGAGCCAGCTTTGCTTTTTTGCCGTGTGCCAACCTCTCCAGTTCATCACAACTGCCTTAACTGGTGACTCAATCTATTGTCATTAGAGGACATATAAGCCACTCCCTCTCTAACTGAATATTCTTTTTCTGGCCCAGCAACCTAAGATGAGGGAAGAGCAAATAGCTGTGGACATGACTGAGTGCTGAGATATGGACATGGACAGAGGCAGAAAGAACAAATCCACACAAAAGGATGGAAGATTACATCCCAAACTCAATGACTCGGTCTCAGCTTAAGGGCTTCCCTGGTGGCTCAGACTGGAAATAGAACTGCCATATGACCCAGCAATCCCACTGCTGGGCATACACACTGAGGAAACCAGAAGTGAAAGAGACATGTGTACCCCAATGTTCATCGCAGCACTGTTTACAATAGCCAGGACATGGAAGCAACCTAGAAGCCCTTCGGCAGATGAATGGATAAGAAAGCTGTGGTACATATACACAATGGAATATTACTCAGCCATTAAAAAGAATGCATTTGAATCCGTTCTAATGAGGTGGATGAACTGGAGCCTATTATACAGAGTGAAGTAAGTCAGAAAGAAAAACACCAATACAGTATACTAACACATTTATATGGAATTTAGAAAGATGGTAACGATGACCCTATGTGCGAGACAGCAAAACAGACACAGATGTAAAGAACAGTCTTTTGGACTTTGTGGGAGAAGGCGAGCGTGGGATGATTTGAGAGGGTAGCATTGAAACGTGTATATTATCATATGTGAAGCGGATCGCCGGTCCAGGTTCGATAAATGAGACAGGGTGCTCAGGGCTAGTGCACTGGGATGACCCTGAGGGATGGGATGGGGAGGGAGGTTGGAGGGGGGTTCTGGATGGGGAACACATGTGTGCCCATGGCTGATTCATGTCAATGTATGTCAAAAACCACTACAATATTGTATAGTAATTAGCCTCCAATTAAAATAAATAAATTAATTAAAAAAAAAAAAAAAAGAATCTGCCTGCAATGCAGGAGACCTGGTTTGATCCCTGGGTTGGGAAGATACCTGGGAGAAGGGAACAGCTACCCACTCCAGTATTCAGGCCTGGAGAATTCCATGGACAAAGGAGTCTGGCAGGCTACAGTTCATGGGGTCACAAAGAGTTGGACACAACTGAGAGACTTTCACTTTAAATCAGCTTAAAGAAAATAACTCTATAAACTGTTATTTCATACCTTTGCCAATAAACTGAATGAAGGAACTGAGAATACATTCATTAATTTTGTAGATGATGTTAGGAACATTATGTTGGGCATGGTGGCTAATTCAGTAAAAGAAAGATACATGAGGAATCTCAAAATACTAAAGAAATAATACACCAAAACAAAATGAAGTTCAACATAGATAATGGCAAGTTACTATCCCACTAGGAGCCAAATGCTGATAAAGGTTAATGAAAATTTTGGCTTAATAAAATGCGCTAAGCAAAAATGTAAAATAATGTTATAATACATGTAAGATAAATATCAGCAGTGTAAAGTTTTTAACAAGTGAAAACTAAGCCTTCTATTATGCCATCGGATTCTTATTAAAGCAGTTAGGTTATCTCATATTCAAAACAATGTTCAATTTCTAGTCTCCTTGAGTTCCAGTGAAAATAGCAGTCTGATATCCCATCTCTTGTATTTTCACAAATATCTTGATATTACTTGGAGGCTAATGAAAGTGTAATTCAGTCTTAAATGCTGTGTTCTTTTATCATAAAAGGATGAAACAGTCAATTAAAGAAGTTTTAAAAATAAGGCATAAAATAGCCCTAGAAAGAAAGCAGTAGAAATAATAAAGATAAAAGCATCAATTACTTAAGATTAAAAACAATACAAGAATTCGAGAACTTTTTCTTAGATTTAGAGGGGTGGAGAACTAAAATAAAATATACACACCTTTAGCAAGTCTAATCAATACTTACAATAAAACTAATCAATAATTACAATAAAACTAACACTAATTCAGGGAATTCTGTGCTGGTCCAGTGGTTAGGACTGCACACTTCCTATGCGGGGGGCCAGGGGTCCATCCCTTATCAGGTAACTGAGATCTGGCATGCCCTGCGGCATGAAAAGGGGGGGGAAAAACCACTAATTGCAGGTTTACTATGCCATATTTTACAGGTAACATTTCCATTCACATTCTGTAACCCTACCCTTGAAGAAAAGGAAACTGAAACTTGATGGATTGAATAATTTCAAACTCACAGAGATGTTAAGTGGCAGAGTCAAGATTCAAACAAAAGTTTTTTAACTCAGATCTCATTATCTGAACCAATATACTGCTTACAAATACAGGATACAGAGCAGAGACATAACCATAGGTAGGGAGGATATTTAAAATTTCAAAGGCAAATACTTTGTATACCTCAGCACAGATATCCAAACATCTACAAAATAAGCATAAAAATTTTTTAAGTATAAAAGAATTTACCTTAACTAAAGCACTGTTTTGTTTATTTTTTTAGTACTTTTGTATGGGTTTAGTTGCTCAGTCATGTTGGACTCTTTGTGACCCTTTGGATTGTAACCTGCCAGGCTCCTCTGTCTGTGAGATTTTTCAGGCAAGAGTGGGCTGCCATTTCCTTTTCCAGGAATTATGGTGGCAACAAGCAAACACTGGGATTTTTGATGTGTTTCAAACGTTGCAGAGATTTTGAAAGGGACTGAGCCAGGGCCTTCTTTCTCCCAACTGGTGCATGATCACTTATCTCAGCTTTCCAAAGAGTTTGAGCATTACTTCCCAACCACAAAAGATCCCCAAGCTGGGAAGGAATGGATCTGAGAACATTTATTAATAAGCCAGGTGAACTGAATGACTGTGCTTGAGATTGAAAAATGGTGGTCTTAAAAGTACATTTGAGACAACTTCAAATCTCCGTTAAATTCAGGATTCAAGTCAAGGCAGAATATCTTGAGATGGCCACAAAAGCACTGAAAAATCGGCTTCCATGTCCAACATCCTCTCTTTGTGAAGCAGGGTTTTCTGCAGCGATAGCAACCAAAACGAGACTGTGACTGGACATAAGCAACACACTTGGAATGTTGCTGTCTCCTATCACCCCCAAGTGGGATTGTCTGGCTGCAGGAAAATTTTGCTCAGGGCTGCTACTGATTCTGCATTATGGTGAGTCATATAATTATTCCATTATATATCACAATGCAATAATAACAGAGGTACAGCGCACAACACGCGTAATGCACTTGAATCATCCCGAAGCCATCCCCCTGCCCCCGGTCTGTGGAAAAACTGTCTACCATGAAACGGGTCACTGGGGCCAAAAAGGCTGGGGAGCGCTAATCCGCCACTATGCCACACCCGTAACAGTCATTCCCAGACACATTCCCCATGTTTCAGTCTATATAAACTGGAAAAATCAAGCAGTTCTTCTGGATTATGGAACGACTCCTCAAGAGTCACTCTTTGTACTTCACGTCCAAGGCAGCTAAGACTCCAGTCCACTCAGGTCCAGAAGGACAGACGGATGGTGGAGGAGGGTTTTAAGGAGAATCAGGAGTGTGTCACAAAGCAGCTGTCTCAGAAGAGGCACTGCAGCTTCCTTGGGCATGTCATGCTAACTCCAAACTCATCAGGCTCTTCCCATGTGTCATCATTCCAATTTTCAGGATCCCACCCCCGCCCCGCCCCCACCGCAATCAACACCCTCATTTCAACAGCAGACATTCTACAAAGCTGGGGATCCAGTTTGCATTGTAATTTAGCCATTTTGAGGAAGAGACTTTGGATTTCATTTTCAGCCATCTCAGTTCTCTGAACTACAAGAGATAAGGCTCTCTTTAGGGGAAGACAGAGAAACTTTCAGGTGATTTATGAGCTGGGAATTCAAATCCCTTTGCTCACCTTTTTCTCCGCGGCCATGTTCATGAAACTTGTTATTCTGAAAAAATGTTACCAGGTGTCAAAAGACATGGTGTCTCACCTCTTAAAAAGCATTTGATTAGGAGTATCCGCTGATGATCTTGTGCCTAGCACTACTGCCGCACCAGGCCATGGACAACCAGTACTCTCTTTACTACTTAAAATAGAATCAGCACCTTTAAATCAAATCAGATCAAGTTGGAGAAATCCCAGAACAAATTCGGAACATGCATTCTTAAGATGCTCTTCCTTTAAAAGTACTCTCAGTAACAAAACCTGTATTAGGGTTCTCCAGAGAAACAGAACAAAGAGGAGAGAGGGAGGGAAGGAAGGAGAGGAAGGGGGAAAGATTTATTTTGAGAAACTGGGCCGTAATATTGTTGGGGCTGGCAAATATGAAACATTAAGAACAGGCCAGCAGGCTGAAGACCCAGGGAAGAGTTGATGTTACTGTAGTCTTGCAGTCTATAGACAGAAATCCTTCCTTTTGGGCTGGATCTCAAGTCTTTCCTTTCAAGGCCTTCAACTGATTCGATGAAGCTCATTTGTATTATGTACGGTAATATGCTTTGCTCAAAAAATTACTGGCTTAAAGGTCAGTCATATCTAAAAAATACATCAGAGAAACATTTAGACTGGTGTTTGACCAAACAACTGAGTACTATACCCTAGCCAAGATGACACATAAAATTAACTCTCACAATATCCAAACAAAAACCTGTACACAAAATTTTATAACAGTCTTATGTGTAATACCCCCAAAATGGAGAGCACACAACTGTCCTTCAACAAGTGAATATTTAAACAGACTGTGGTACACCGATGCCATGAAATACTCTCAGCAATAAAAAGGAGCAAATTACTGATACATGCAACAATTTGGGTGGAATTCCAGGGCATTAGGCTAAGCAAAAAATTCCAGTCTCAAAAGGTCACATATTATATAACTCTACTTTTTAGCATATTAAAATTACAAAATCATAGAGTTAAAGAATAGAGTAATTATTACTAGGCATTAAGGATATTCATTCAGGTCATTATGAAGATGTATTTATTAATATAAGAGGGATTGTTTTGGTTAAGAATTCATGGGAAGGTTTAGAGAGAAAATGTTTAAAGAGATGCATAATGATTTTCACTAAACCAGATATTAAAATAATTACCAAGATTAACAAGAGAATAGACGGAACAATGAAACCATATAAGAAGTTCAGTATATTTGTATACACAGTGAGCCAGAATATGATAAAAGAAGGTTGTCTCAAATCAGTGAAGAAAAAATAAACTCAGAGGTTATTCAATAAGCAATGCTGTCATCTTTGGGTGTAGATACAGGGATTTCACATACATATTAGCTATTTGAAAAAATGTTTAAGTTTAAATGAATTTCGATTTTAGATAAAATTTACTAAAGCAAAGCAAAAACTCATAAGTAAAAATGATTAATACTTTTTCCTGCATACAAATATAAAAATTCTATGCATCAAAAGATGCTATAATCAAAATTCAAAATTATACAATGAAGAGGACAGCAAAAACTAAGATATAGCAAAAAAAGAGAGAAAGAAAAGTTACCAGTCTTAACACGCACTTGATATTTTTAATAAACTTTAAACCTACAAGAGCAATTTCAAATAGACAGTCACCAAATAATTGTAAATTATCATTAAAGAGAAAACTATCCTAAGACTCTTTGTGTACATTCCAAAAGTCACTGGTAAATGTAATCCAGTTGATCTATGCAAGGGCAACAAAGGAAAATTAAGAGAATTAGAATTAAATTCTCCTTTGGGTCTGGTAAAGCCACTCCTGTCTTACCAAGGAATTTCTTTGTGAACAATCCCTAAAATCAAATCTTTTGTGCCTAAATTTCCCATCTACTCTGAAGACTGAGGTGCACACGACGCTGCTGAATACTTTGGTGGCTGTGTTGTTTCAAATCACACTGCTCCTACTGCAGGATTTTCTTTCATAAAGTTAAACATAATCTATCAAGTAATGCTGGTTTCTATTCTTAAATCTAATCCTATTCTATTCTTAAACTTGATTTAAGAATAGATGCCTAGATGACTGTATAGTCCATCTGGGACAAACTAATTCAGCAGTCTTGGTAGCTATAAAAATAAAGGGAAGGCTACTCAAAAACCTGCAGAGCAGGCTACGGAAGGGATCTAATACTCAAAATTCAATTTAGACACTTAGGGAGTTTTCATTAAAGACAACAGGAAGAAAAATAACATGAAAAATATCCGCACTCATGGTAAACAGAGAAAGGGAGGGTAAACAATATACCAATTTGACAAAGCTTTTTAAACAAATAAATGAGAAAATAATCTTGCATGTGATTATTATTAATGAAATCTGCTATAAACTTTTAAAAATACCTTAAAAATTAGGATATTCTTTGACACTGATAATCTATTTCCAGGAATTTTGTGTCAATGTAAAAATTACTTTTTTCTAAGGAAACAATCAAAGCTACTGAAAACAGTATAAATGTTTCTATTCAAAAATATTATTTGTAATAACATAAATTTGTACATTAAAAAAAATCCGGAAATAGGAGATTGGTTAATAAATAATAGTATTCCCATACAATAGAACACTATATTATCATTAAAAATTAGATAAACAGTAAGAAAATAAATTGAAAAATGGCTGCTAATGTAGGAAAATATTCAATGTTACATTAGGTTAGAAAAATTCTGGACATAATCCACAGAGTGATACCTGTTTTGTTTAAACTATGTGTATATTTAAATTTTAAAATTATATGATAACATTGAAATATTAATTGTTATTGTGGAGGGTATAATTATGTGCTATATATTTTCTAAACAATTCTCTGTATTTTCTAAATTACTGAAAATGAACAAATATTACTAGATGACCAGAAAAAAAGCTACTGTATTTCATTATATAAATATATATTGAAATTATATATAATGAAATTATATATATATAATATATATAACACCCACACACCCACACACACACAGGATCCTTTTATTCTTAAAAAGGCAATACAGAACAATTTCCAAAATCTGATGTAAAGAGCACAAGATAACAGGATTTTAACATGTTAATTGCGAGAAAAGAATGACAAAGTTTCTATAATAAAATACATTTAGGAAAAACTGGGCTAAATAGAGTCGAAAAGTCTTCTTCAGGCTTCCAGAGCCTTCAAACGCAAATTTTTCAACCTCAGCCACCTCCATGCCAGCCCCTAGAGAGACTCCATAGAACCTCTAAGAATTCGGAGAACCACTTAAAAATCGCCAGTCTCTTCTATTATTCTCACATGCTGGATGTATTTTATAAAATGTAATGAGACAGGGAAGGAAGAAGAATGAATTACGTTACAATAATAGTGAACTTCCACAAGGCAATAATGTCTAAGTACATATTGGGACCAGGGAAAGGGGGCAAGAACTGAAGAAGACAGCAGATGGAAAGGCGCGCAAACTTGACCTGCTTATTAAAACTGGTCTTATATGGATATATTATAAAATATGCAAATTGCATACATATGCTTTCACATGTCATGACAAATCACACTGATGTGGTAGAATTTTAAAGATACTATAAACTGAAATTATACATATACCTTAGCATTTAAATTAAAACTGCACCTTTGACTTTAAAAGCACCAGAGAGTTCAGTGCTAAAATTTATGCAGCAGAAAACAAACTTCAGCATTATTTACCAAACAGATCTTCATATTAGCCATTAGATGGCACCACATATCTACTAGTTAACATAACTGTAATCTTCCCCCATGTGTTTAAAAAGTATTATAAAACATATTTATCTTTTAAGTAAATATCATACATGTTATCTTTTGTCATGATTAAATCTTAAGTTTTCAAATGAAGAAAAATAATTAAACAATTATATCAGTATCACCCTTTCTGCAACATTACAATTTAAAAAAACTAAGTCCATTCAGAAATCAAACTGGAATGTTCTAAGACAACTATTCAAAAGTTAAATGGCAAATGGCTAGAGAACGTCTTCCCTTAAGACAAACAGAAGATAAGACTAATTTTCTACCTTAATTTTTTTCTACTTCTTTTCTTTCATAAATCTTACACTGTCCAGCTTCTAATTCTTCTCAATAATCTAATTTCTGTCTACTGTTCTTACCTAAATTTCATCATATTTTATTCTAATCTAGGACTCTCAATTTCTATCAATTTAAAGTGTAGCTTCCTAGTCTCTACCCTGATACCCTCTGTTCCACATCTTTTTATCTACTATTTAGACACACAAAAAACTGCCCTATTCTGCTCATTGCTTTTTCCAATGCAAATTAAGATAGAGTAACAAGGATAAGATTGACCCTACAACCTGAAAACACTGAAACACGAGACAAAATATACGAAAGACACTGGACACGGGCAAGAAAGGGCAGTGACCACGGAGAAAGGAAAAAAGTGATAATTATTATTTTCCAAGCTTACCGCCTGGAGAAAGTTTCCAGGCTGCAGCAAAGAGAAAGGGAGCCCAAGCAGTGCCCTGGGAATAAAAGGAGGCTAAGGAGGCCAGAGTTTGCACAGCTGAGTATCAGAGAATAGAAAGGGTTAGTCGCTCAGTGTCTGATTTCCTCACGACCCCATGGACTGAAGCCCACCAGGCTCCTCTGTCCATGGAATCTTCCAGGCAAGAATACGGGAGTGGGTTGACATTCCCTTCTCCTGGGGATCTTCCTGACCCAGGGATCGAACCTAGGTCTCCCACATCGCAGGCAGATTCTTTACCATCTGAGCCAGAATGAAAGCTGTGCAGAAAGAACTCCAGAGAGCCGTGCTGAGTCACCTATAAGTAAGAATACAGCTGAGAACTGCTCAAGACATAAAACCACCAGAGATTGGGAAAAGACTCCTCCAAAAGGATTAAAGACAAAAGTGGTCAAACATCACACAGCACAGAAATAGTGTCTATTTTCAAGATCCAAAACGAAACACCAAACCTATAGGGCACTGATTAGAATTCTAGAATATCTTGCCCAAAGGTGAGGAAAAATTAAACTCTAGAATAAATGCAGGTATGATCCCACCAAACAATATTTAAAAGAAGACAAAAAGGAACAAGCTGTTTCCAAGTAACAGCCTAATTCATAACAAAATTCAAAAAAGTAAACAAAATAGCTAACATACAACAAGGAAAACTTCACAATATCTAGCATTCAAAAAAAAATTATTAGGCACACAAAGAAGAGGAGGTGAAAATTTTTAAAAAAATCAAAACTGACTCAGAATGACAGAATTAGCAGACCATGATATATGGTTCCAGGTAATTTCACCAATAAGCATCTTTGCTACATATCAGCCATAAATATTTTCACCACATACCTAATTGGTCATAAGGTAATTTTGCTGTAAAAGATTAATAATAAAAAAGAGGGACATTTAAAAGTACATAATGAAACATTAAGAAATGAATACATTAAAGAAACTATAGCAAAATATAAAAGTGTGGAATATATTTAAAATGTGTGTAAAGTCATAACAAAGCTGTACAAATTAACTGATCTTATGAGTTGTAACAAGCACTGTCCTCAAAGTCTTTCATTCACAGAATTTTATACGTCTTTTCTTCTTGTTAATTCATCTCCTCGTTGGCATTACTCTTTTACTTTTTCAATAAAATTTCTTTCTATATTAAGAGGAGTAACAGTTTCCAAATACTAGGATGCATATCTGTAAACTGAGCTTTGAATTTCAGTGAAAGCCATCCACACTGTTGCTTGTTCTTCCTATACTGTCTCATGTCTGTTAATAGACACTGCAAACTTCTAAGGGAAATGTGAGTTCATTGCTGCAGGTTCAGATCACCAAAGGATCTGCAAACTGATACATTAGTTCCTAGTATAATATGCAATTGGGCTTTATCCTCTCTTATTTCACACTTCTAGTATGTTTTATCACCATATTTTCTATCAACTCAATATATATTATATATAGTTTGTTATCATTGCTATTTTAAGATCACCACACCTACTGGTCACTGTATAGACTATTATGAGGGCTAAGGTTTATATAATATAAAAATGGGTACACTGCATTAACAGAGAAATGAAACCAAACTGCCAACTAGTTATTTTATCTTTATGGCAAAACTGCCTTACAGCCAATTAGTTATGCAATGACAATGCTTGCAGGAAAGATGCTTAAAGAGGAATATTGGACACAAATACTAAGAGTTATTATAATGTATCCCATGGGTTCAAAAAGCTAGCAAAAAGACAAAGTATTAAGAACCACTGATGTATGTTTTTAAAAACCTAAATCAACCTTCTAAAGATGAAAACTATAATATCAGAGGTAAAAAGATTAACAACAGATTAAATATTGAAAAATAAACATTAGCTGACTTGAAGACATACCAATAAAAAGTAACTGAATAAAACAAAGAAAACAATTCTTAAAATGAACAGAAAGGCTGTAAACTGTGAGACAACTTAAGGTGCACAAATATATACGTAATTAGGGTCCATAAAAAGAGAGGCCAGAGAAGGGAGAATTAAGAAAACATTTGAAAAAATAAAGTTCAAAATTTTTACAAATTAAATGAAAATGACAAACTACAGAAGCTAACTGAACCCAAGTACAAAAAACATGGAGAAAGGTACAAAAAGGAATATCATATTCAAATTATTTAAAAACAGTTATTAAGATCTTAAAAGCAACCAGAAAAAAATTACACATTATGTAGAAAGGAAAAAAGATAAGGTTAACAACAAATTATTTGTTAGAAACAAATGCAAGCTAGAAAAAGTGGAGCACCCATCACTACAGTACTGAAAGAAGGGGAAAGGTGATTAACCTAGAATTCTTTACCAGTGAAAATATCTTTGAAAAACAAAGGTAAAATAACAGTAATAAATTGTTCTTAAACTGTGAGACATTCAAAAGCGAAAAGAATTCACCACTAGCAAACCTACTCGAGAAATGTTAAAGTCCTTTAAGCAAAAAGAAAATGATAACACATGGAAACAGATTTATCAAAAAGGAATACAAGGCACTGGAAATAGCAAATGCATGGGTAAAGACAGGTTTCATCTTATTAATTTTTTAAAAAGATAATTGAGAGTGATATCAAGGAAAACGGAGGAGAAAGCGTCAAGGGTTGGTTTCTGCACTGAAACAACTATTACACTGGAAAAAGGCGTCAGAACCAACGATTCTTCCACAAAAAAATTTTGTTTTCTATTTCTTTACTTCTGTACCTACATGAGATAACAGATACTCACTAAACTTATTGTGATAATCATCTCATGACGCAGGTAAAGTTGTACACCAGAAACTTACACAGTGCTGTACCTCAATTATATCCCAATGAGATTTAAAATTTCTTTTGAAGTCATCTATTGCTGAATTCTGCAACCTAATCAGACACTTAGAGCAACCAGAGACATACCTGATGAAGAAGAGGTTGCTGAAATTTGGTAGCAGAGCAGTGGTGTAGGAGCCAATCATAACCCTTCATTCTTGGCCCCTCCTGGGTGGGGAAAGCACCTTATGCTCCTGGAGCAGCTGGCTGGGGTTGCGGGGGCGGTGGCACTAAGCATGTTGTCTTATGAAAATTTGGGGCTGCACACTTTGGTTCTTCTAGCTATTCCCTAAAGGACCAGGGCAGATGTTTGCCTTTGTTTTGGCTCCCTCAAACTACAGTGACATCCCTGGCAGGAACTACTGAAAAATTTAGACAGGTAGATCTTTGTTTTGCTTGGTATTTTGGATCCAGACATTTAAGGAAACCTCTATGAAGTCATGTCTGACCACAGATATAATGCAAAAGGAAATACAGTGACCACACCTTAGAAAGGACAAAGACTTTTCAAATATAGTCTAACTGTGGCACCCAACAGGCAAAAGTCAGCAATCCCTGATAAGCAGGAGAATCTGATTTTCATGCCACATTATGGCATTCAAAATACCCACTTCCCAACAAAGAATCACAAAGCAAGGAAACAGGAAAGTATGTCCTGTTCACATGAAAAAATATATAAATATTTTTACATTTCAAAACCATCTCTAAGAAACCCAGACATTAAAATTGCTAGTAAAAAAAATTAGAAATCAACTGTATTAAATATGCTCGGTGAGCTAAAAGAAGAAGAACTAAAGGAAATTCAGAAAGTAATGTATTAACAAATAGAGGGTCAATATATACACACTGTTCAAAAGAAACAAGCAAGAATTCTGATGATGAAGATGGCTGAGATACAAGACAACTGGAAGTATTCAGTTTGAGAAGCAGAAAAATAATGAAGAAAAATTAACAAAGCCCAAGGGACCTAGGGAATATCATCAAGCATACAAATATATGTACCACAGGAGTCCCAGAAGGAGAAGAGAGAGGGACAGAAAAATATTTGAAGAGATAATGGCCACAAACACCCTAAATTTGTTGAAATAAATGTAAACATCCAAGGTCAAGAAATTCCAAGCCCTATAAATGCAAAGTGACCCACACGAAGACACATTAAACTCGTGAAAAACAAACTCTTGAAAACAGGAAGAAAGAAACATCTCATTACATACAAGAACTTATCAGTAACAGTTGATTTTTTTTTTTTAAATCAGAAACCATGGAGGGCAGAGGGCATTAGGGTAACATATTTAAAGTCCTGAAAGGAGAAAAAGAAAGTCTGTGAACCAAGAACTTTAAACACAGCAAAATTATCTTTTAAGAAAGAATGAAAAGGTAAGACATTTCCAGACAAATAAAAGTTGATGGAGCATGTTACTAGAAGAATCATCCTACAAGAAATACTAAGGAAGTCCTTCCGGCTGAAACGAAGAAACAGTGGACAATACTAGAAGCCACAAGACTGAACAGGACAGGGTAAATGGAACTCCACAGATGAATAACAAAGCCAGTTATTGCATTTTGGGTTTATAACTCATTTCCCTCATCGCTGTTTCAAAAGAACATACATAAAATAACCATTATAAATCTATGGACACATAATGCATGTACTCTGACAACTATCAGAAAGTGGAATTAAGAATCAAACCGCATTTACAAGTGCATTATAAAGAATAAAATATCTGGCAATAAATCAAGCCAAGAGGCACAAACTTCTACTCAGAAAACTATTAACTGTATGATACTGATGAATGAAACTGAAAATGACACAGATGGAAAGATATACTCAGGGACCAGAAGAATATTGTTAAAATGTCCATATTACCCAAGGCAATCTACACTGGTTCTAGAAAAGACAAATCAATGAAAAGAAAAGAAAAAAAAAATCTAAGTGGGTCAGTTTCTGTAGATGTTTTTTTCTTTTCTTTTCATTTAAATATATATATATATATATATATATATATACACACACACGGAACTTCCCCAGTGGCTCAGACGGTAAAGTGTCTGCCTGCAAGGTGGAAGACCTGGGTTCAATCCCTGGGTCAGGAAGATCCCCTGGAGAAGGAAATGGCAACCCACTCCAGTACTCTTGCCTGGAAAATCCCATGGACAGAGGAACCTGGTAGGCTACAGTCCATGGGGTCGCAAAGAGTCGGACACGACTGAGCAACTTCACTTTCACTTTCATATATACACATACACTAATTAGTATATAATAACAGAGGTATATCAAATTAGCAAGGATGAATTTTTCAATAATTAGTATTCAAATAACTGGTTGGTCAGAGATAAATGCAAAGCTGAGTCCTTCACAATGAAAAAGCTGCAAGTAGATTCAAGACTTAAATGTTTAAAGATGCCTACATTTTACAGTAATTAGAGACTCACTGAGTTAAACTATGAATTCTTTAGAGAAATCATCTCCAAATGTAAGCCACAGTCAACATCTGTATGACTCTCACTTTGTGGACAAATTTCTCAAAGGTTTGTTTGTGGTTATCTAACTTTGGGGGCTAAAAGGTAGAAAAGATGAATCATATTTCAGCTGATACACAGAAAACTGTCCTCTGTAGGTATTTTCTCTCTTCTTGAAAATGGTCATAAGGTAGTATAAATAACTAAGAAATTAAATTTATTGTCCAAAACAACCCAGCCATATATATCTCTTTATACAGAAACTCATATAAATAAAAAAGTACTTAAGCCAATATAGCCCATTCTTTCATCTGAGTCTTAGGATGAAATAGAGCCATAAGAACAACAACAAAAATCTCCCTTCTCCCCTATTCTGCTTCTAAAGGAAAAACATCTTAGGAGAGAGAAACCAAAATTAAGTTGATAATGCGGGTAGCATTCTGTAAAATGTTCAGACGCTTATTACTGAAAAGGGCTGTAGTGGTTGGTATATATGACATCAATTTTCAGAATGGCATCAAGAATTCATCTCTAATCATCTTCTCTGAAGGATTAAAAAGGAACCCTGGACATCTCAGCTTCAAATCAACGAGGCACGATCCTGAGCTAGAGTAGGCCGAGACCTCGTCCCTTGGACCATGGGCTGGGCAGTTAAAACATTCTGATTCTTCTGTCTTGGTGCCAATAAATGAACTTTCTTTTCCTTTTCAGGGTCAGTTATTAAACAGTGTGTAACATAGCTGAATAACGCATACGGGCTTAGGAAAAACGGAAAGAGGCTTTAACTCTATGAAGTTGGTCCCTAGAAGTCATTCTGCAAAACACCTTAGTTTTATACTCACAAAACTCCAACTAATCCAGGCTATAGAAAAAATAAATAAAAGGATAAGAGAGAAAGTGGTACTTTCAGACAGAAAGGACCGGGTGAGGTACAGGGCTGGCTCTCACAGTCTCCGTTTTTATAACAATGACTCCAGATTCTCATAATACTGTGACCTTCACAATAAATTCTTTCCCCTTAAGTCCTGAACTTCAACCTCCCCTTCAACTGTTGAGGGGCTGCCTTACTCACTAAATATTGATATTAACTTACAGCAGCCTCAATTTGGAATACAAAACTAAAAATAGCAAGCATGAGTCAACGCGGAAGGCTCTTTTCCCTCTGGGTGCACATAAAACTCTCATTAAGAAGTTCAAGGAAGCTGGGAATGAATCAAAGAAAATACAGCTCCATGATTTCCACCTTCCATTAAATTGTAAATGAAAATGTCATTTTAATTATAGTAGCAAAAGCCCTATTCTTTGTTACCATCAAGGCTCTATAAATTCACAATCTAATTAAAAATTCTTGAGTCAGGAAAAAAAAAAGAACACCTTAAAATGTACTCTAACACAATAGTTACAAAAATCTACTGGTCCCCTCAACTCAAGAGTATCTCTTATTAGCACTGCCTAGAAGTCACTGAGCTCTATGAAAGGGAAAGACAGCTAGCCAAGAGCTACAAAATATGAAAACAGTATAAACAGGAGAACTATATTACAACTCTAGATTTTTTAAAAGATAAAATTCAAACTAAATTACATGCTAGGAAAAGAAGCACATTATTTACAACACACTGTTTAGTCACAACAAAGAAATAGAAATAGTCACAAAAAATTATAATTTTTAGTATTTGAGTGTTGATTTAACAATACATAAAAATGACTTTTACTGGATTTCCATGCAAATCTCCAACATCCAAAAATTAGTGCTCAGAATTTTCCATACTAGGAGCCACTCCCTTATTCAGAGGTCAGCCAAGTGTTTCCTTTATAAATTGCCCATCATTTAAAACATTGTGGAAGATTCATGTTGAGCCAAGTCATTAGTAGCTCTCATACATTCAAAATGCTAAATGTCAAACCACTAAAACAATGAGCAACAGAAACTATCAGGACGTATCTTCCACATTCATATATACAGAACACATCTGACCCATTGTTAAGAGTCTGCAGGTTTCAAGAGCTGTCCCTACTCCTTCATTAAAATAATATTAATAACATGCATATACCAACTTACTGGCTAAGAAGCCAGACACAAAAAGCCTACACAATTCACTTAGCCTAATGTTTTCAAAGAGTTGACTCATTGGAAAACACCCTGATGCTGGGAGGGACTGGGGGCAGGAGGAGAAGGGGACGACAGAGGATGAGATGGCTGGATGGCATCACCGACCCGATGGACATGTGTTTGAGTAAACTCCGGGAGTTGGCGATGAACAGGGAGGCCTGGCGTGCTGCGATTCATGGGGTCGCAAAGAGTCGGACACGACTGAGCAACTGAACTGAACTGAATGCTTTCAAGATGTATCCATGTTGTGGCTTACATCAATTTTCATTCCTTTTTGTGTGTGAATAATATTCCATTACATGGATATACCAATTTTGCTTACTCCACTGATTGGCTGATGTATATTTGGGGGTCATTTCTATTGTTTTAGTGATTATGAAAAATGCTGCTATGAACATTTATGTACAAGTTTTATATTAACATGTATTTTCAATTCTCTTGAATATACCTGGGAGTGGAATTGCCAGGTCATCTAGTAACTTCAGTTGTTCCTCAGTATCCGCGGGGCACTGGTTTCAGGACCTGCTGTGAATACCGAATCCAAGGATGCTAACATCCACAGTGGGCCCACTATGACCATGCTTCTGCATCCACAGAGCCAAACAACCACTGATCAAGCATTAAGCTCACCATCTGAAACTGGCTGAACCCAACGCAGAACCCACAGATGAGGTGTCGACTGCATATTTATTGAAAAAAATCTGCATGTAACTGAGCCCGTACAGCTCAAATCCATGATTTTAAAAAATATTTTAAAAAACTATATATTTTTAACTTTTTGAAGAATTTTCAAACTGTTTTCTAAAGTGGTTGTACCATTTTATATTCTTACTAGCAATACATGAAGATTCCAATTTCTCCACATCCTTAACAACATTTGTTACTATTTTTAAGATCATTCTTAGTCAAGCATTAGGAAGAGAACAATTGAGAATCCTTATACAGTTTTATTTTATTTTTCCTTAGAAGCTGCCAAAGAAGTAAAAATTATGACTGAAAAGGAGTAAATAAAACTATCATGATTTGCAGGTGATACAAATGTCGATATAGAAAACCAAAAATATCTGTAGAAATATTAAAACAGTTTAGCAATAAGACTGGATATAAAATCAATATAAAAGTTAATTGCATTTACATTATCAGATTTCCTGTTCTTCACAGCAATAAAAATATGAGATTTCTAAGCACAAATCTAACAAAAATTATGCAAAATTTTTATAGAGAAATTTTTAAAACTTTATTGAAAGGCGTTAAACAAATGCAAAGATACACTATGTTCAAGAACAGAAGGTTTCAGTTACAATAAAGACATTAACTCCATATGGATGCAAAGATTCAACATAACTCATTAAAATTGCAAAAGGGCTTTTTAAGAAACTGGACAGATTGATTCCAAAATTTAAACAAAAAACAAATCAAAGGCCCAGCAATAATCATGACACCACTGAGAAAGAAAAAGAATTTGCCCCAATAGATAAGAATCACAAAGTTCTAATAATCAGTGAAGAAAAGGAACAGATAAGTGTTGATAATGGAACAGTGTGAAATATTTTAAATACTTGGTAAATTGTGTAAAGAAAAACTGAAATTAGGTTCTTACTTTTATATTTGGAAATATAAAAAATTTCCAAAAAATTAATTTCAGCCAGATTAATAATAATAACTACGACCAAAGTTTAAAAGGTTAAGACTTTAAACTTTAAAAAATATTATTTCCCCCCAAAGTCCTAAAGAGTGCTAAAGAGAAAAAAGGAGAGAGAATGAAAAAAAGAATACTTAGAAGTCTGACTAATATTAAAATTTTTGCTCAAAGACCATGGACATTTGTATCTGCAAAAAAATGAAGTTGCCTAGCTCCATGCCTCCCAAATTTTCCTCTCCAAATTGTAAAAACTAGAAGTAAAAAGTAAATCTACATAAAAACCATGTCCTCAGAATAACTTGAATACAGAGAATACTGAAATCTCAAAACAACTGTTAGTAAAAAAGACAAAACTTAACAGATCTTAGGGCATCATCTCTCACGTTCTCACCTACTCCAATCCCACTGAAAGGCTTTGTCTTAAACAAAGACAAAGAAAAACTGCTGAGAAGACAGAAGGAAGATTTAAAAAAAAAAAAAAAAAAAGGTGACCTAAAACTATTGTCAGAAAGAAAAGCTGGACATGAGTCTGAGTGAACTCCAGGAGTTGGTGATGGATAGGGAGGCCTGGCATGCTGCGATTCATGGGGTCGCAAAGAGTCGGACACGACTGAGCGACTGAACTGAACTGAATCTGAAAACACTAAAAAAAAAAAAAAGAAAAAACAATAGATTTAGATAGAGCACAGGGAAGGAATCTCAAAGTACACGTGAGCTGAAGGGACAAGCATGACTTAAATGGGTGGGTGGGTGTCTCTGTAACTTAGTTTCAGGAGAAGGAAAAGGCAAAAAGGCAGAAGGTTCTTTGGCAATTTGGTGGAGATGAGGAAAAGAAAGAAAACGGAAGAGTCTTGGGCTTCCCTGGTGGCTCAGACAGTCAAGAATCTGTCTCCAATGCGGGAGACCTGGGATCGATCCCTGGGTCAAGAAGATCCCCTGGAGAAGGGAAAGGCTACCCACTCCAGTATTCTTGCCTGGAGAATCCCCATGGACAGGGGAGCCTGATGGGCTATAGTCCCTGGGTTCCCAAAGAGTTGGACACGACTGAGACCGAGCAACTAACACTGACTTGGAAAGACAAAAGAATCACAAAATCAGACGATTCAGAACCCCTTCCCTACTAAA
The DNA here is from genome assembly GCF_002263795.3 of Bos taurus. Lineage (NCBI taxonomy): Eukaryota > Metazoa > Chordata > Mammalia > Artiodactyla > Bovidae > Bos > Bos taurus. The sequence continues at coordinate 73,343,808 of NC_037343.1, forward strand.
ACAAAAGACAACAAAATACCCTCACTATATCTTTCCATTTCAATATCCTCTTCTACTCAGCCTGAAATTTGCTCACTGATGTCACATTTTTAAATTACACATCTACATCTGGAGGGAATTTATGCAGATGATCACCATTAACATAAACCGAACATGTAAGACAAGGAAAAAGTAGGCATATTACATGAGGGTGGATTTACTGATAAGTGGGAGAATGGGGCTCACTGTACTTCTTGGGCTCACTGCTTCATTAACATTTCCCAGCCTTTTCTGAGATTAGATATAGCCATGACTGAATTACTGAAAGAGGTGTGCATCCAAGGGAATGTGTACTGCTTCTAGGCCTAGCCCATAATCACCTCCTAGGCAGAATCCTGCCTTCCCCTTCCCTCTTCCACACCCGCTGCTGGATGCAGATGAACCCGCCACCTCCAAAAGCACACAGGGAAGGCGCCAGAGCCACAAGATAGGAGCCTGGATCCCTGAATCACTGCTCAAGACTGTGATGTAGCAATCACACCGATACACCTGACTCAGACAAGTGAGAAAGAAATCTGCACCCTATTCAACTCATTATCTCTCTGGGATTTGCCTGACATACCAATACCTTAAATAATACAAAAGGCTATTTCCTAAGGAAGCAAAACATTAACTAATGACATACGGTAAGAAGAGGCCTATGGCAACGCTGAGGCAAAAGAAGTGGCGGAGGCAGACTGAATGACAGGCCAGCAGGGATTCTCTCTGGCCAGTGAGGCACTGAGGTGGGCGCCCGAAAAGTGGACAGCAAAGGGGTATTTGAAGAAGACAGGTGACGCTCTGAACATAATGACTGTATAACAAGCCTCTACTGCAAACATTAGTGTCAAGTGAAAGTCACTCAGTCGTGTCGGACTCTTTGCGACCCCATGGACTATAAAGTCCATGGAATTCTCTAGCCCAGATTACTGGAGTGGGTGGCCTTTCCCTTCTCCAGGGGATCTTCCTGACCCAGGGATCAAACCCAAGTCTCCCGCATTGCAGGAGGATTCTTTACCAGCTGAGCCACAAGGGAAGCCCCAGAATACTGGAGTGGGCAGCCTATCCCTTCTCCAATGGATCTTCCTGACCCAGGAGTCAAACTGGGGTCTCCTGCATTGCAGGTGGATTCTTTACCAACTGAGCTATCAGGGAAGCCCAATAATAAGCCTTGATCTAAAAATGCAAACTCTGAAAATTGAAATACAACTATACAGGGAAAATGGGATGTGGACAAATGCATGGGGAGGATGAAATAATATTTTATTATTTTCAATAATGATTTAAATCACTGAATTATTTATGGACTGCTGCTGCTGCTAAGTCACTTCAGCTGTGTCCAGCTCTGTGCGACCCCATAGACGGTAGCCCACGAGGCTCCTCTGTCCCTGGGATTCTCCAGGCAAGAATACTGTAGTGGGCTGCCATTTCCTTCTCCATTTGTGGACTGGTTTTACTCAATAAATGTACTAACATTCATTTAACATGTATTAGCTAGTGTTGAAAGGCAGAGACATTACTCTTGCTGACAAAGGTCTGTATAGTCAAGGCCCAGTGGTCACATATGGTTAAGAGAGCTGGACAGTAAAGAAAGTGGAACACCAAAGAATTTATGCCTTCAAACTGTAGTGGTGAAGACTTCTGAAAGTCCCCCGGACAGCAAGGAGATCAAACCACTCAATTTTAAGGGAGATCAACCCTGAATAATCACTGGAAGGACTGATGCTGAAGCTGAAGCTCTGGTATTTTGGTCATTGGATGTGAACAGACGATTCATTGGCAAAGTCCCTGATGCTGGGAAAGACTGAGGGCAGAAGGAGAAGAGGGCGTCAGAGGGTGAGATGTCTGGATGGCGTCACTGATGCAATGAACATGAACCTGGGCAAACTCCAGGAGATGGTGAAGGACAGGGAAGCCTGGCATGCTGCAGGACATGGGCTCGCAGGGAGTCAGACATGACTGGGTGACTGATCAAGCTAGTTTAATCCTCACAACAACACACGAGGAACACAATACTGTTATCCCATTTCATAGATGAAGACAGTGAGATACAGGTTGTGGTTCAGTGGCTAAGTCATGTCCACCTCTTTGCAACCCCATGGACTGCAGCACACCAGGCTTCCCTGTCATTGAGATATATGAGGGCTCAGTAACCCACCTAAGGTCAAACAGTTAATAAGCGGCAGGAAGACAGTATTATTAGAAGCCAGGCATCTTGATTCTAGAACCATATACCCAACCAATACACTAACCTACCAGAACTAAACCTTTACCTACAACAGGAGGAAAACAACAGATGTTTAGGTATTTTCAAAAGCAAGAAATAGAGAAACTTAATTTAGAATATGAAGGTGAGCAGAAAACAGCTCAAAGGGTTGAGTGCCTTTGACTGTGGGAGTAGGATGGGTGTGAAGGACGGAAGGGCTAAGAGCATGATCTTATTAACAACAAAAGAAGCACTACTTTGATTTAAAATCAGAGCTTTAACTTTCACTGAAAAGAGATAATTAAGACAAATGCTACATACATCATAATTTTGCTTGAATTTAGACCTGCTGCAAATTCACTTTAAAAAGTGGATCTAACAGAAACTAACACGACAAGTTCCTTTGTAACAGAACACTTTAAGGGGAAATTCAACCTTAGTACCTAATTCACTTAGTACAGCAACTATAGCTTGTTACCTTGTCTACTCTCTAATTGTCAAAACCCCAACCTCGGAAGGAACCACTAAATTAAAACTGACTGAGAACATTTATTCCTGCATGATGCTTTCAGTTGAGAAAACCATTGGAAAAATCAAACAACTATCCCTGGCAGAACACAAGACAACCATTAAGTGTGTGTTTTGAAATTGGAATTCCAAAGATAATAAATTCATTGAGACAATAAACTATTCATGTTCAAAAACCACAACATAAACATCTCTTTAATGCTTACATGTAAATCTATGTTCAGGTTAACCTTGTATTTGGTCTTGTCTTTTCCACCTGAGCTCACTTCCTGGGTGATCTCAACTAGTCTCACTGTTTTAAACACCATATATCAAGGGAGAGCAACATCAACGTGGTAGCTGCTGATGCTTTCCCCGCGGGATAATAAGCCAGGATCTAACATATCCACAGATTAACTTTGGAAGACTATACCAAAACAGAGAAAATTGGAGAAGGTACCTATGGAGTTGTGCATAAGGGCAGACACAAAACTACCGATCAAGTGGTAGCCATGAAGAAAATCAGACTAGGAAAGGGAAGAGGAAGGGGTTCCTAGTACTGCAATTCAGGAAATATCTCTTACTAAAAGAAGCTCGTCATCCAAATATAGTCAGTCTTCAAGATGTGCTTATGCAGGATTCCAGTTATAGCTCATCTTTGCATTCCTTTCCATAGATCTCAAGAAATATTTGGATTCTATTCCTCCTGGTCAGTTCATGGATTCTTCAGTTGTTCAGAATTATTTGTACCAAATCCTACAAGGGATACTGTTTTGTCTAGAAGACTTCTATACAGAGACTCAAAACCTCAAAATCTATAGATGGATGATAACCAAACAATTAAACCAGCAGATTTTGACCTTGCCAGAGTTTTTGGAACACCTATTAGAGTATATATCCATGAGGCAGTAACACTCTGGTAAAGATCTCTGCAAGTATTGCTGGGGACAGCTTGTTACTCAACTCCAGTTGATATTTGATCAATAATTTTCAGGGCTTTGGGCACTTCCAACAATGAAGGGTGGCCAGAAGTGGAATCTTCACAGACTATGAAAACACATTTTCCAAGTGGAAACCAGGAAGTTTAGCAATCCACGTCAAAAACTTGGATGCAAATGGCTTGGATCTGCTCTCAAAAATGTCAGTCTATGATCCTGCCAAACGAGTTTCTGGCAAAATGGCACCGAATCATCTATACTTTCATGGTCTGGACAGTCAAATTAAGAAGATACAGCTTTCTGACAGCTTCCACATCTTGTGTCGAGAATAGATGATTGTATTTTTACTATCATCTCTGTTTATGTCTCATATATTTTCTTTGTTGTAAAACTTAAGCTATATTTCATCTTCTGATTTCAAAAGTGTTAACTTAAAAATGTAAATCCTGTTCTATATGAATTTAAATATAATAATTCTGTATATGTTTGTAGATCCCACTGTAACAAGTGTTTGTTACTATAATAAAACTATATAAATAAATATAGTATTGATGTCAGGAATCAGGAAAATTTTGAATTAGCTTAAACCATCTAAAATGCTATAGCAAAAAAAAAAAATGCTATAGCAGTCTACTTTTCTTGTAGTTAAAAATACTAAAATTTAGGAAAGTGTGCTAAGTTCAAAGTTCATAATGCTTTGAAGTATTTCTTATGCTCCGAATGTTTAAATTTTCTTGTCAGTTTCTTGCCATGTGGTAACTATCAGTTCAGTTCAGTTCAGTCGTTCAGTCGTGTCCGACTCTTTGCAAACCCATGAATCGCAGCACGCCAGGCCTCCCTGTCCATCACCATCTCCCAGAGTTCCCTCAAACTCACGTCCATCAAGTTGGTGATGCCATCCAGCCATCTCATCCTATGTCATCCCGTTTTCCTCCTGCCCCAATCCCTCCCAGCATCAAAGTCTTTTCTAGTGAGTCAACTCTTCGCATGAGGTGGCCAAAGTACTGGAGTTTCAGCTTCAGCATCATTCCTTCCAAAGAACACCCGGGGCTGATCTCCTTCAGAATGGACTGGTTGGACCTTCTTGCAGTCCAAGGGACTCTCAAGAGTCTTCTCCAACACCACAGTTCAAAAGCATCAATTCTTCGGTGCTCAGCTTTCTTTATAGTCTAACTCTCACATTCATACATGACTACTGGAAAAACCATAGCCTTGACTAGACAGATCTTGTTTGGCAAAGTAACATCTCTGCTTTGCAATACTACCTGCTTAAAGATGAGTATTCTTCAACTGGTATTTCAATTTGTGTGACCTACATGTTCAGGCACTCAGAATGAGAAAACTAACCAGATTTGAGAGATAATGCTTAATTTATAGAGGTTTTTGGTAACATAAAACTAACATTAGTGTACGCCAAAGTTTGCTAAGTTTTACAGTCAGAGGTCAAGGGCTGTCCACAGCAGGAAAGAACAGTTTATACAATTTATGAGCTATCCTATTTTTAGGTAGGTTATCTATCTGAGTGAATTCTTGTGCTTTGGTCAGAGGTAATAACTATACAAAGGAGTTGCTTATCTTGGCTTTCAAGTCTGACTAAAACTGCAAATTTTGACATAGTTTAGTTTATTAGCAGCCTTCTTTAAAGGTTCTCATGTATAATTATTTAACTAAAATCACTAGCCTTGGGAATTGTTTATTAATGCTGCTTCTTGTGATTTTTACCTGTAAGCAGCCTAATTTAAATTGTTTGTTACAGCCAAGAGAAATCTCTAAAAATAATTTTATCATTTTCAGTTCAGTTCAGTTCAGTCACTCAGTCGTGTCTTACTCTTTCCGACTCCACGAATCGCAGCACGCTAGGCCTCCCTGTCCATCACCAACTCCCGGAGTTCACCCAAACTCATGTGCATCGAGTCTGTGAGACCATCCAGCCATCTCATCCTCTTTCACCCCGTTCTCCTCCTGCCCCCAATCCCTCCCAGCATCAGAGTCTTTTCCAATGAGTCAACTCTTCGCATGAGGTGGCCAAAGTATTGGAGTTTCAGCTTTAGCATCAGTCCTTCCAGTGAACACCCAGGGCTGATCTCCTTTAGAATGGACTGGCTGGATCTCCTTGCAATCCAAGGGACTCAAAAGAGTCTTCTCCAACACCACAGTTCAAAAGCATCAATTCTTCAGCGCTCAGCCTTCTTCACAGTCCAACTCTCACATCCATACATGACCACAGGAAAAACCACAGCCTTGACTAGACGGACCTTTGTTGGCAAAGTAATCTCTCTGCTTTTCAATATGCTGTCTAGGTTGGTCATAACTTTCCTTCCAAGGAGTAAGCGTATTTTAATTTCATGGCTGCAATCACCATCTGCAGTGATTCTGGAGCCCAGAAAAATAAAGTCTGACACTGTTTCCCCATCTATTTCCCATGAAGTGATGGGACCAGATGCCATGATCTTAGTTCTCTGAATGTTGAGCTTTAAGCCAACTTTTTCAGTCTCCTCTTTCACTTTCATCAAGAGGCTTTTTAGTTCCTGTTCACTTTCTGCCATAAGGGTGGTGTCATCTGCATATCTGAGGTTATTGATATTTCTCCCAGCAATCTCGAGTCCAGCTTGTGCTTCTTCCAGCCCAGCGTTTCTCATGATGCACTCTGCATGCTAAGTCACTTCAGTCGTGTCCGACTCTGTGCGACCCCACAGACAGCAGCCCACCAGGCTTCCCCGTCCCTGGGATTCTCCAGGCAAGAACACTGGAATGGGTTGCCATTTCCTTCTCCAATGCATGAAAGTGAAAAGTGAAAGTGAAGTCACTCAGTCGTGTCCGACTCTGTGCAACCCCATGGACTGCTGCCTACCAGGCTCCTCCGTCCATGGGATTTTCCAGGCAAGAGTACTGGAGTGGGGTGCCATTGTCTTCTCCAGTTAAATAAGCAGGGTGACAATATACAGCCTTGACGTACTCCTTTTCCTAGTTGGAACCAGTCTGTTGTTCCATGTGTACATTTGGGAAAAACAAAAACAAAAAACCCACATACCCCCAAATTTATCCCCTATTCTGACCTTTCCCGATTTCCAAATGCAAATATCCAACTAACTTCCTTCCTGACATCTATGATAAACAAGCATCTCAAAGCTAACACATCCAAGACAGAGAACCTGATTTCTACGCACCATGACTCCTTCCGGCCTCATCAGCTCTCCCAGTCTTTCCCATTTCGCTTAATAGCACAACCACTCAGAAGTGATGCCAAAACCTCTTAGAATTTCTCTCTTTGCCTTCCAACCCCCTCCATATTAAATCTATACTCAAGTTTTGTCAATTCTACCTATAAAATATGTCCCCAATCTAATAAGCATTTCTCAACTTCTCCACAAATAACATCAAAACCCAAGCCCCATCAATTCTTACCTAGACTATTTCAATAGCTTCCTATTGGTGTCTTTATATCCACTTTTTAACCTTTACAAATGGTATATTACAAACAAATCATATCATTCACCTGCTTAAAACCCTGTTTAGCCCTCTGTGTTTCAAATTAAGCACAAACCCCTTACTATGGCCTAAGTCCACACATGATCTGGAAACCACCCATCTCTCCGATCTCAACTGTGAGACTTCCCACACTCATTCACACACTCACTACTTCTCCAGCCATAGTTCTTTCAGCATCTGGGACGTGCCAAGCCTTGTTTCCACCTCAAAGTGTTTGTATTCTGTTCTCTATGACCTTTCCTGAGCGTCACACTCCAGCTCCTTCTTGTCATGCACATATCAGCTTAAATGTTATCTCCTCAAAGAGTCCTGACCTGACAGACAGACACACATACACATGCAGGCACAGGCACACACGCACGCACATGTGCACACACACCCACGTGCACACACACGCACACACACATTCTCTCTCCCATTCACCTCTAAAACTTGCTCCTTGATACCTACCGCAACCACCTCTTTCATGGCACTACAACCAATAAACCCACACCACCTCTTCCACAGAAGAGTGAAATGTTACTGGAGGGTAGAAGACACAATAAAATAGCCATAGAACCCAGCTTAAAAAGGAAAAAGAAAGAAAATCCAGCCCTAGGGCCGTAGACTCAGAGTTTTTTGAGAAAGAGATGGGGAAGTTACAGGACCATACAACCTGTAAGCCTTTCCCTTCAGATTTTAGACTCTCTTAATTACCCCAAGTCAAAAAAGGGATAAGAAAACACAGAGGGGCTTGGGTCTCCTCTATACATGGAGAAAAAATAGGGACAACGCCAAGAACTTACAGTAAAATGATAGTATAGATGTTGGTTTTCTGTAGTGTCCTCTATTTAGACTGCCCTTGGCATCTAAGACCTATCCACAAGGGACAGTGTTCGAGACTGCCCCACTTCCGCTTCTCACTGACCTATCCAACCCCTTCTCCACAATGCCCTGGGTATCACGCCTTCAGGTCCATAATTTCTCACCTTCCACAATGAAAGTTAAATACCTGATAAAGTGCGGTAACAAGCTTGGATCCAAATGACAGAGGACCCCACCTTCTCTTTCCATGTAATACACTTGATATGAATTTCTAAAGATCAGACAGACTCTAATTATAGCAAATGTCAGGGAATGAAAAACCATGGGATGCTGATACAAAAAAAACATTTCAGAAGAGGCAGGTTTTTCTGGTGTCCTATAAACCATACCATTGCAAACAGTTGTGTACTCTACAGAGGTGAAAGAGCTATTCAACCACACTTACATGAGAAATGAAAATATGAATGATGCTGACTACTATTTTTACTTACCAGAGTACCAAAAAATCCACAAGTTTATGATACTCTGTTGGAAGAGCTGTGAATTCCTATATTTCTGGTGGGAATGCAAAATGGTACAATACATAAGGACAGGAATTTTGCAATTTCTGTAAAATGGTATAAGAATTACTCTTTTACTCAGTTTTTTTTTTTTTTTTAAAGAAATCTACTTAAAAATAGACCACTAATAAGTAGTAACAAACATACAAAAGTATTCATTGTGGCATAATGTCAACAGCAGAAATTTTAAAACAAAACAACTTCTACTCGTAGGAAATTAGTTAAATAAACTTTGGCATGTTCACATAATAGAGCACAAGGCAGCCAGGAAAAGGAATAAGAGAGATCTCTACCAACTTGAATTTAACTCTACAAATACAGTTAGGTTTCCCTTAAAAAAAAAGCAATATGGAAAAAAATATACATATATTTCACTTTTGTAGGAAGAAACATTATATATTTCTGGAATGGGTTGCCATTTTCTTCTCCAGGGGATCTTCCTGACCCAGGGATCAAACCCGCGTCTCTTATGTTTCCTGAATTTGCAGGCCGGTTCTTTTTTCCTCTGCTCACAGGATCTCTTATCGTACAAAAGTTTCAAATTTAAAAATGGTAAAATTTATCACTCTTTTCCTTCTGGGTCTGCTTTCTGTGACTCAAGGACTTGTTTCCCACACTGAAATCACACTGTATATGAAATATTCTCCTAAAAGTTTTAAAGTTAATCCAAATAATATTTATTTCAGTGTAAAGCATGAGGTACAGATCAATTTTTAATTTTTTGCATATGGATAAACATTTATCCCAGCATCACTTAATAAGTATCCAATCTTATCCACTGAATTGTGATACTCACATTTTACATAAATTTCCATGTAAATGAATATCTTTTCGTGTTCTTTCTATAGTGTCTGATTAGACTATTTGTCTGTATCTGGGCCAATTCCACACTATGTTAATTACAGCAACTTTACAACGAGCTCTGGATATCAGCAGGACCAATCCCTGAAGCCGGGACGGCTAACTGCCTCAATATCCATTCTCTCTCTTCCTTTTAGTTATAGAATCAACCTCTGGATTTTACTTGTTCTGCTCAGGCAGAACTATTCTAGGCTTCCCTCACAGTTAGACTTGAGCATGTGACTAAGTTCTGGCCACTTGCTCGTGAGCACAAACTATCTATTTGCAATCCCTGGGTTGTATCCTTAAAAAGACTGACTTTCTCCCTTTCCCTTTCTGGGGACTGGAACGTACACATGATAACTTCAAATGTGCCAAGGAAGAGATCTTAAAGGTCATCAAAGCAAGACGAATGGACTCACCAACCAGAATCACCGAATTCCATCCTGCCTATGAGCTTGGAGTTTCACATAAGAGAGAAGTGAACTTTCCTTGTTTAGCCCCTTGGTCTCTGAGCAGGCAACCAAACGGATATCTTATTAACACACACCCATGTTCCTTTACTTGAAAGCGAACTTAGTTCTTCTTGGCTGTTTGAACTGCCATACACACTTAAGAATTAACTTGTCCGCTCTCTGAAAATTCCTGATGGGATTTAGATTAGGACTGCATTGAATTCATAGATCAATTTGGGGGCACCCTGTGAATTTAAACATATTGCATATTTCTACCTATAAAATTATTTATCTCTTCATTTACATATCTTCTTTTATGTCTATATATAAATCTTTTTAACTTTCTGTATAAAAGTCATAAACAACTTTTGTTCATTTTGTTCCTGTGTATTTACAGATTTCATAATACTCTAAAAGAGATCTTATTTTATTGCATTTCCTAATTATCTGTTGCCTATTATACAGGAATGTGATAGTGTTAGTCACTCAGTCATGTCTGACTCTTTGCAACCTCACAGACTATAGCCCTTCAGGCTACTCTGTCCATGGGATTCTCCAGGCAAGAATACTGGAGTGGGTTGCCATTCCCTTTTCCAGGGGATCTTTCCAACCCAGGGATCAAACCTGGTCTCCTGCACTGTGGGCAGACTCCTTACCATCTGAGCCACCAGGGAAGCCCATATAGGAAAGTAGTGGATTTTTATAAAGTGATCTTGCAAAAGCTGGCTTAAAACTCAACATTCAAAAAACTAAGATCATAGCATCCAGTCCCATCACTTCACGGCAAATAGATGGGGGAAAAATGAAAACAGTGACAGACTTTATTTTCCTGGGCTCCAAAATCATTGTGGACAGTGATTTCAGCCATGAAATTGAAAGATGCTTGCTCCTTGGAAGAAAAGCTATGACTAACTTAGACAGTGCATTAAAAAGCAAAGACATCACTTTGCCAACAAAGGTCCATATAGTCAAAGTGATGGTTTTTCCAATAGTCATGTATGGATGTGAGAGTTGGACCATAAAGAAGGCTGAGCACTGAAGAAATGATGACTTCAAAATGTGGTGTTGGAGAAGACTCCTGAGAGTCCCTTGGACAGCAAGGAAATCAAACCAGTCAATTCTAAAGGAAATCAGCCCCAAATATTCACCAGAAGGACTGATGCTGAAGCTGAAGCTCCAATACTTTGATTACCTGATGTGAAGAGCGTACTCATTGGAAAAGATCCTGATGCTGGGTATGATTGAAGGCAGGACGAGAAGGGGGCAACAGAGGATGAGATGGTTGGATGGCATTAACAACTCAATGGATATGACTTTGAGCAAACTCCAGGAGATGGTGAAGGACAGGGAAGCCTGGTGTGCTGCAGTCCACGGGGTTGCAAAGAGTCGGACACGACTTAGCGACAGAACAGCAACAGTTACATAGAAAGTGAAACTTGTAAACAAGGAACTTGGATATTAAGCTTAGGAGATTTTCAAGCAAAGTGCTAAAGGTGGCAGCTTGGTGTCTTCATGCTACTTATGGTTAAATTTGAGAGGAATGAGATAAACTGAGGGAAGAATTGTTAAGCAAAAAGGAACCTGTACCCGATGCTTTGGAAAATCCTCCAGCCTATCCACGTTGTAAATTATGCTAAAATCAGGGGTTCGGTGTCAAGAAAGCGTGCCCTGAGACACAACCAAGGTGGGACTAGACCACCTTTGGCCGGTGCCTGAAACAGAATAAAGGGTCAGAATGCTCAGTGACTGTGAGCGCTCTCTGCAGAAATCAGACATGTGACTCACAGATCTCCTCAGCCACTCCAGCAGAAGCCAGACGCGGAGACAGAACCATCCAGGAAAGACTGTGGAGGGGCGTCCTGTCTAAAGGAAGGAGCCCCGCCCTCCAACATACAGGGAAGACTCACGAGAACCTTTCCTGAGACCACGTTGTACCAGCAGAAACACCACCGCGTTAGACTGAAAGGGACGAGAGAGGACAAACTGAAAGAGGAGCGGCAGACTCACATCCTACGGGCGGCAGAGTCCGATGAACACTCAGGTGCAGATACACACTCGGTTCAGTTCAGTCCAGTCGCTCAGTCGCGTCTGACTCTTCGCGACCCCGTGAATCGCAGCACGCCAGGCCTCCCTGTCCATCACCAACTCCCGGAGTTCACTCACACTCACGTCCATCGAGTCAGTGATGCCATCCAGCCATCTCATCCTCTGTCGTCCCCTTCTCCTCCTGCCCCCAATCCTTCCCAGCATCAAAGTCTGCGCATGAGTCAACTCTTCGCATGAGGTAGCCAAAGTACTGGAGTTTCAGCTTCAGCATCATTCCCTCCAAAGAAATCCCAGGGCTGATCTCCTTCCAAATGGACTGGTTGGATCTCCTTGCAGTCCAAGGGACTCTCAAGAATCCTCTCCAACACCACAGTTCAAAAGCATCAATTCTTCGGCGCTCAGCCTTCTTCACAGTCCAACTCTCACATCCATACCTGACCACAGGAAAAACCATAGCCTTGACTAGACGAACCTTTGTTGGCAAAGTAATGTCTCTGCTTTTGAATATGCTATCTAGGTTGGTCATAACTTTCCTTCCAAGGAGTTAGCGTCTTTTAATTTCATGGCTGCAGTCACCATCTGCAGTGATTTTGGAGCCCAGAAAATAAAGTCTGACACTGTTTCCACTGTTTCCCCATCTATTTCCCATGAAGTGATGGGACCATTCCAGAAAAAGGAAGGGTTACTCCAAGTATAGAGTCTTAAACCCGAGAGTGGAGCCTCAGACGTCAGGGCCAAGAGCCACAGAGTGTTATTTCCAGTCTTGAACCCTAAAATATTTTTCCCACTTGGGTTTCAAAATTGCTTGGCATCAGTGACTCCTCTCTTCCACTTTCCCACTTTTGGAATGGAAATGTCTGTAACTGTTATCCTGCTCCATCATTGTGTTTGAAGAGCAGGTGATATATTTGCTAGTTTCACACGTCTAACGGAGAGGAGTTCTGAACCAGGACAGATAATATCTAGAGTTTTACTCAGACCTGATATAAATGATTCAGATGACAGGACTTCTAAGTTGATAATATTTAGATGATATTTTGATGATTTATGGACTTCCCTCACGGCTCAGCTGGACAAGAATCTGCCCACAATGCAGGAGACCTGGGTTTGATCCCTGGGTTGGGAAGATCCCCTGGAGAAGGGAACAGCTACCCACTCCAGTATCCCAGCCTGGAGAATTCCATGGACTGTATAGCCCATGGGGTAGCAGAGTCAGACATGACTGAGCGACTTTCACTTTCACTTTGATGATTTACATGGGAAGACTTCTGAGTTGATGTTATAATGTAAGGCTTTGTAGATCAGGGTAAGGACTTTAATTTTATTTTAGGGATAGAGGAAATCCAGAGAAGAATTTCAACCAGCAAGTGATACGACCCAATTCACATTTAAAAGGTCACTGATGTGTACTGTAAGCACGTTAAGAGGAAACGCTGGAACCTGTTAGGAAACCATTACAGTAGTGTGGGCAAGAGAAGACAAGGATCCACACTACAGTGATAAGAGCAGGATGGAGGAACAGAGGATCAGATTAAAAATGTACTCTGAAGGTATAACTGCCAGAAGTTGCTAATAGTAATCAATTCAACACAGAAGATAAAAGAATAAGAGAAGCATGGATGATTCTTCAGCTGGGACTTGACCAACTGAGTAGACTGTTCTGTTCATTAGCTGAGATGGAGAAGGCTGAGGAAGGTATAGATTCATGTGAGAAAACCAGGATTTGCATTTTAGACACACCACGTTTTTATTCTAACAGACATGCAGATAAAAATACAAAGTACTTTGATATAAGAGGAGGGAACTCAAGGGCAGTTCAGAGCCAGATTTACAAATCTGCATGGCATTGAAAACAAAAGGACCAGGAGTTACCTGGTGATCCAGTGGTTAGGACTCCATGCTTTTACTGCCAAGGACATGGATTCAATCTCTGGTCGGGGAACTAAGATGCCACAAGGTACATGGCATGGTCAAAAAAACAAAAAACAAAACACACACCAGAGCCTATTGTATGTTTTGGTTGGTATAACCAACCATCCATTCTAAAGAAAGAATAGGTGGAAAAAGAAGCAAGCCCAAGACCGAAGTCTAATACATTCTAATATTTAGAGGTCTGACAGAGGAAAGAAGCTAGCAGACAAAGAAAGCAAAACAGGTAAAAACAAGTTGGACACAGTGTTAGAGATGTCTTCTTACCAGGACCATTGATACTAACTATAATTATTTGTCTTGACATAGCCTTCATAGGCTCTCCTCTACAAAAGCCCAGTTTAAAATGCAAAACTTTCAGATCTGATCATTCATTTTAAAAATATTCACATGCTTAGGAAAAGCCCACTAGAAGAGGACACAGTAGTGAATGCTGAGGGGATACGCAGAGACCCAGAAACTCCTCCATGATATGGCCACATGGAAATTAAAAACTTTAACTTCAATCACAGACTTTAAATTCTATAGAGAATTGGAAGAAGTGACAACGCTGGACTAATACAGAGAAACCCGGGCCCGGCACGGTCTGAGAACCGCTGGGACAGGCATGGAGGAAACAATAAGGAACAGCAAGAAGAGCCACATTAACAAGGTGAGTTCAGACCCGCATCCAACTCTACCAACACTATTTTCTCCACTGAAGCTTCCGGTTCCCCCTGCAGCTACAAGAAGCCCTTTACGCATTTTGTTTGCCTACCCTCTGGCTGTCTCTGCGGCTGTCTTCTCTTTTCATCTATCCACTGTTTTTACAGTTTTTGATTCCAATTGACTTGTACAGTGTCTTTCGCTGTTCAAATAAATTCCGTGTTTTAAAAAGTTTTTGTGGGACAAGGTAATACCCATAAAGCTATTTAAAACATTTTTAGTACATCTGGATTAACATATTATAGGTGAAGACTAAAAATGTTTACATAGGGGAAGAAAACAAGGCTAATGTGTACCCCCCGCCGCCCCATTTTAGATAAGAAGCACAAGCCAACAATGGTTATAGCACTGAAAACCACAATCCTAAATCTGAGATTTCAGGGAACTGACTTCAATTTTCTCCTTTATGGTACCGGATACACAGATATATTACACTTTAATAAAGGAAGAGGCTATTTTTAAATGAATAGCAATCAAAGCTGGTGACACACACATAAGCTAGTATGATTATGTCAAATTCACCTAAAAGAGATTTCAAACCTTTTACTCAACTTGAAAGAAGCTGAGGCTTTTCAGACCTGTGGAAGACTTCCTGACAGTACACTGACATTTCCTGGTTTGCCAGTCATACCCACGTGCCACAGATACGGACATGCCTCAAGCCTCCTCAGGGTGAAATATGAAGGCAGGAAGCACTGCTACTTGGCCAGACTCAGGAGGGCCAACTCGGTTTTCAACAAAGAAGAAAGAAAAAGACAGTGCCCCAAATTTAAAAAGAGAAAAGAGCAGTACATTTATGAAGATTTCTCCTCCCCAAGTACACCTTTTCCTTTCTGCATACCCTTGCTCAGATGTGATCGCTTATGAGAGTGGGGACTCCCAAGGTTCTGATTCTTTCCGATCTAGAGAATACCTGATTCCTTGCCTCCCACCTAATAACTGAATTACCTTTCCTGGGGCCACCTTGTTCAACCACCTGTTTGTCAGGTGGCTCCTTCTAAGGAAGCACAGACAGCTGTTGGTGCCAAAAGATGCTGTGGTCTTTGGACATGATCCCGATGGGAATCGCAACCAACTCCTCACATCTCTCTGATGGGTTACAGTAATAGAACAGAAGTCAATGGGAGGTCAGCATGCACTCAGATTCCAGATTCTGCAAGGGAACAAGAATCAGACCCTCCATTCTGCGCCTCTTCACCATGTCGGACAACCAATAGGCGAGAAACCGGCCTTTACCATCCCATGAAAATGAAATATACAGTAACGACTCTCAGTAACCACATAATAAGCAGTATGCACTTTATGAAAGGTTAAGTCTACAATACAAATAACTAATATTAATATTTATTACATTTTATACTTTGTAAGTCCCAATTATCTGCCATTGTACTAAAATGCATCCTACTTGTGAAGGGTTCACTTCGTATTTAAGTATCCATGCAGAGCACTGACTCACCTTTTCTAATACAAATAAGTTCATGCACTCCACAGGTTCTTTCTCCACCTGTTAAGAAAAATTTTTTTCAGAAATTAAAAACAGGTCATAACCTGAGTCTGACTGTTACAAAGAACTGCTATAAATTAGTTTCTAGAAATGGCCTCAGAAAAACGTGTCCTAACTCTTCTCTTCAAACTTTACTATAGAATATGCTAACCTGATACACAGTACCCTCTTGAACCCATAAGCTAGGATCTCATAAAATTCTGGAATAAGGAAGCTTCATACAAGTATGTTATTTTAAATGGCAGGCTTCTCAAGAGCAGACATCATAGCACCACTTCCTAAACACCTCTTTACATGATCCAGAAGGAAACACTGCAAGGAAGGACCCACTTTTGTATCTGAACCTTAATTTATACAGGTAAGTTATCATGGAAGGGTCAATGCTGTAAAGGCGATATTTATGTTTTACAACATATACTCATATTCTGATCCTTTCTCCATTCTCCAGCTACCCACTCTTCTAAATCTATAAGACAAATTTTATAAATAGCATGATGATAAAACTAACAAATGTAACCAAAAGAATTACTTTATCTTAATCACCATTATTAGAAAAAATCACACTCGTTATCTTAAGAGTAATATTATTTGTTAGTTACCATAAAATAGGTATTTCCTTTGCACTGAATTATAGCACCACTACCTTAAACGAATGTGCGCTGAATGACATTCTGTAGTGTTCTTATATGCATAAATAACCTTACAATTGGGCTGAAAATTATGCTTAAACTTTATATAATAAAAATGTTAAATATCATCATCTTAGCTCACTACAGAAGCTTATTATAAACAGTTAAGTTATAAGAAATAGAAATATCTTACAGCCATAACATGAGAAAGAAAAACTATGATATCCACTGAAAAAAGTAGGTCATTCAGGAAGCAAGCTAAAAAACTAGAAAACAGTATTTCTATCACTAAAGTAGGTTAGAGCTTCATTCTAACTTGTCTGTAACAATGCCACTGCCTCTTTATTATCAACAATAGAGACTAAACACTGGTTATCAGGAAGACAGACTTGGCAAGAAATGCTTAACATAAAGTTATGATAATAAATTATTACTCTGCAAACCTTAGTATAAATACAGTAAGACTTTATCAAATGGGGTATTACCAAGGCGTAATCACTGACTACTGACTAAAGGGACAGAATTAACTATACCTACAAAATATACTTTATACAAAATATACTTTATCTTTAAAAATGAGAAATTAGTCAAACGACTGCTGGAAGGGGAAGCTTTACCAAGTTATAAAAAGTAACTATTTTCAAGAGGTTTAGAAGAAGCATGTCATACAACGCAACTATAATATATATTGACACCATCACTGATATTTTCATAGGCTACTTAGAAATAGTCCTTATATAGTCATTAAGACCTATTGTCAAAGGGTAACACTTCTAACTTAAGAGATACGCACATAATTCACTAACAGTCTTTCATGCCTCTAACTGAAATCAGACTTCCCGCATATGTAACACAGATTTGTTTGGCTTTACTATACACATCTAGTCTTCAACACAACTGTATCATTTTTTACAAGGGTTAATATAACAATAACAATAAAAACTACTGTATTCTAAGACTTTTCTCAAAACTGCAAATGACAATAAAACCTAACTCTCAGAAAGGACTTTACAAATGAAAAGTTAAGTCAAATAACTACTGTATTTTAAATTTAGAGTCAACCAATAATTACATTTGCCAAATATGCACAAAAACCACATAACTAGGAAAAGCAAGTAATACTGAGCTCTACTATTCCAGATATTTGTTCTGAAAATTCTAACCAACAGGTGAGATTTCACCGATGTGTAACTCAAAAGCAATCACTATTATTACTGAAATAAAAGGAATAGTAAAGATAGGTCAATGCCAGACAAAAAAAGTAAAATTGAGGGAAAAAAACTTTCAAAAGTACAAAAGAAAAGTTAAATAAACCTTATTACATTATCAAACACAAAAATCAATATTCTTTTATCCCCAATCCTTCCTAAGGCCAGAAAGAGTATAAGGAAAAAAATATGCATTGTGCAGGTTAAATGTATATTTTTAATGTACTTGTTTGGGAATCAAAAGGCCTGAATATTTCTTCCATCTGAGATACAGCAAACTGTGTACAAATTTTATAACTTTTTAAACATTTTCTAAAAGCAAATCTGAAAAGTTTACAAGAGAAATGTCAAATTTGTAAGCAAAAAGCAAGCCACTGGAGGCACATCTTGACTTAAATATGGAGATATGGAGGTAATCCAAAAGTGGCCTACTGATTTTTTAAGAGTATAAGGCACAGGGGAAACGATTACTGACTTTTAAAATTTCCGCTTCCTGAGGTATACTTGGTATATAAAATTTTAAGATATTTAAAGTGTATACCATTATGATAACCAAGTATGTATATCCAATACACAGGAGAATAATTATTTTTTATTTGTTTTTATTGAGATAAATGACCATACAACACTGTGTAAGTTTAAGGTAGACAATGTGCTGATCTGATACTCTACACAGTAAGATTTCCACTTTAGTGTGAGCTAATACCACTAACATGTCCATGATTCTGTTTGTTTTTGTGGAAGGGACACAAGATCTAGTCTCTAAGCAACTTTGAAGTGTATATACATCACTGCCCTTACTGAGTATTTGATCCCAGGACTTATTTATCATCAGGTCGTGAGCTGTACTTAGGCAGTATCTCCCTACGTCCCCCACCCTCCTTTCCCTGGTAAGCATCCTTCGACTTTCTGTTTTTATTTTATGAGTTCGGCTTTTTCAGAATGTACAGTAAGTGTTATCATATACTTGTCTTTATCTGACTTGGCATAATGCCCTCAAGGTCCATTCAGGTTGTCGCAAATGGAAGGATTTCCTTCTTACCCAGAGCTAAATCATATTCCCCTGTATATGTATATGTATATACGTGTGTGTGTGTGTGTGTGTGTGTGTTTATCTCAAACCTTCCTTTTCCATTCACCTATTGACAGACGCAAAGGTTGTTTCCATATCTTGGTTATTATGAATAATGCTACAATAAACATGGCAGGGAACACATTTCTTTGATTCTCTGTTTTCACTTCCTTTGGATAATGATCCAAGAGTGGGACTGCTGGATCATATGGTAAGTCTATTTATAATTTTTTGAGGAACCTCCACATTTTTTTCTGTAATCGCTGAACCAATTTGAAGGAACGATTATTTAATCAATTAGTCAATCTCTTTAGAAAGAGATGAGTTTTCCACTAAAATGAATAGCCATCCCCAAAATGAATTCTTGTATAATAGAATTTTTCACATGCCAAATTTACTTCAAAGACATAATAATAATAAAGACTTTAAAATCATATTCAGTTCAGTTCACTCGCTCAGTCGTGTCCGACTCTTTGTGACCCCATGAATCGCAGCACGCCAGGCCTCCCTGTCCATCACCAACTCCCGGGGTTCCCTGAGACTCACGTCCATCGAGTCAGTGATGCCATCCAGCCATCTCATCCTCTGTCGTCTCCTTCTCCTCCTGCCCCCGATCCCTCCCAGCATATTAAAATCACTGAATATAAAAAGACTAAAACTCGAAAATAAATCTAGTTCATTTAATGTCTAGTTCATTATACATAAACAAACCAAGGCACTAAAGGTTAAATAATGTTGCTCAGGGTCACTAGTTAATTGTCAGAAAAAAGTAATTAGGATCCTAAGTTTAACAGAGTAAGAAAATAAACATTGATATTTCTTCATTTTTATGAAAAAAAAGAAAATTATGAAATTGTTTTCTAATCCTTTAAGGTAACTTAAGTAAAAATGAATTTCTCAAAACTGTTTTTGGAGATAATACTAGCATTGCTCTTGAAATGATCATCTCAGGAACATGGAAATGAGAAGTAGATAGAAAATGACAAGCTTAGTCAAAGTTACCATCTTTTCCCTCAGGCAAACCCATGTAAGAGCATGATATAAACTGGCATAATCCTCTACAATTGGGGTAAGTCAGGGTACACCAGGAAATAGACGTGCGTGGGCTCACACACGTGTGCTGTGAATGTGTGCATGTGTGTTTGGATATGAATATGCACATACCTGAAAGGGCCTGGGAGCCAGCAATCTGGGGAGGGGAGGAAGGGTTAGTTACTACAAAGTATGTAGCACTTTTCACATGTCTACAGAAGAAAATATGTAGTGATGTTATATTCCCATCAAAAGGTGCTCAGGTATACAAATTAAACCCAAAGATTTAGTTCCTTAAAAATGAATCTAGTCCTTTCTAAAACGGACTTTTATTTTTCCTACACATTTACTTTGACCATTAGCCCAAATCACTACAATTTACAGGTTCTATTAAGTCAAACACTATGCAAAAACTACTTTAGAAGTATTTTAAATTCCATTTCATCTAAAGATTTCTCTCCAAAAAACCATGCATTAAAGTAGCCGCAGCCTTTTAATTAGTGTCTAGCTCACTTTAATAAACTGTTATAGCTATTTCTTCAGTAGATATCTATATATCTACTCCATAATAGGTATGCAACTTTAAATATTTCCTACTCATGTTGCCAACTACTCCTAACCGCTATAATCCATTTAGACTACAGTCACTAATTTCTAGACACTTTTTAGTTTCTCCCTAGTTAAGTCATTCAAGGAATAATATCAATATTAGTCTCTGATTGAAAACAGTGTTGTTGAAAGATCATGGTTTGCACAGCATAGTAAACAGTTTCTGTTTTAATCCATACAAGTTTCTATGAATTTTTTCAATAATTATTCTAAGAAGTATAAGATTTACCTTATAAATTTTTTTTTACCTTATAAATTTACTGCTCACAAATGTAATCCATTTTTCCCACTTTTGACTGCTTTTCATTCAGTTTTTTGTTGTTGTTGTTGTTAATTACGGTTTTGACTCTTTGAAGCTCATTAATATCATAAAACCTTGAATAGGTATACTTCACAAGAAGGTTTCTACTTAATTTAATTTTCTATTTAATGGAGAATACCTTTTTTTCCACTACTGCACCAGATCACTTTTTTAAAGCTACAAATACTCGTTATTGCATTAGTAAGTTCAGAATATTGAAGATAATTTAATATTTCATTAAAATCCTCTATCTTTTGATGACTCATACTATTACTGTGAATATCAATTCTAAAATCAGCCCTAAAATGTGAGAATATGAAACTGAACTGAATACACATATGGATCATAGGAGTTTGTTTTTAAATAAATTCCTAATAACAGCTTGCTGTGTTGTCACTACCTCTTCTAAAAAATGGAAAATCCAGTGTTCCAATTTTTAGGTTTCTATTAAAATTTTACTATATATACAAACAAAATATGCAAATATTCATTTATTCAAAGCTTGGAATGTTTTTTATTTATAGTAGTTTGATCAGCCTTTTGCTATTCCTAAATATAAGTTCATATTAGGTATTAACAGGTGAGGATCTGGGGATGTTGGGGTAAAAACACAAAAGTCAGCTGAATGGAAATCGAATCCATGAAGACAAGCTACTATACTACTACACACATGCTATGGACAGACATTATAATCACTTTAAATAAAGCGACCGTGCAAACACTATTACTCAACAAATTGTACAAATGAACCAATATGTGATTTTGCAATACCACGGAAAATAACAAAAAGCGAAATGCATCTTAATACGAATATTTCTCTAGAGTTTTCTACTTTTTTTCTAATTTTGCTTAGTGAGTCAGAAAAGGAAACTAAAATAAATTGTAAATTATTCAAAAGTACTGTGTAGAGGTCTCTGAACCAATTTACCTAATATACAAACATGTCTTAAATCTCCATGAAATGTTAGAAATTTGATTCCTGCTGAAAGCCAAAGGATCTCTTCCAGGAACATCACTGCCTAAACTGACTGTAAATCTTCCAAAAAACAAACTGTTCAATAAATTGCCTTACTCAGTCACAGACTGACAGCTGAGACTTCCTAATTACATTACCCCTGTACACACTGTAACATCTCTCTAACAATAGCATGGAAAGCAGGAGTGTGATGTTCTCCCTCAAGACTAAGAATACAACATGCTTTCATTGTTGTTTTTTTTAATTAGTTCTTTATTTTATTTTTTTTGACTGAGCCCCGCAACATGTGGGATCCTGGTTTCCGGACCAGGGATCGAACCTGCACACCTGCATTGGAAGCACGGGGTCTTAACCGCTAGACCACCTGGGGAAGTCCTGTATTGGGTTTTTTAATTACACATTTCAAACGACTTTTGAAAGCCCAAATTGGATCTCGGAAATCTCAGAGTCACAACAAATCTTCACAGGCATCTGAGTCGTACTAATGACTTACAAAATAAATGCGAAAGTGTGTGATAAACACTTGCAAAGTCTGTGTAAAACGCATTGTGAATAAAAAGTACCAACAGATTCTCTAATTTACCCTTCTTTCACTATTTTTCTTTTTTAAAAAGCTACCCAGAGAGGTTAAGTAAAGTTACTATGTGTAGCAAGTTAACAATCAAGATGAATATTTTTACTTCAGCAAGACATTCTGCAAGGAGTCTAAAGTTATTCCAATGGAACAGACAGAAAAATGTGACTAGATGGAGAAGGGTGTCAGTCAGATCACTAAAGACTAAATTTATCTTGAGGTTTTAAATCAGACTTGCCCTTTATAAAGATAACTAGAAATAGTTTGAAAAATGGATTGCAATGAGCCTTAAGACCAGAGATAACAAGACACGGGAAAAAACTAATACAAATCTCTTAATGAGAGAAAAGAGAATGAACTAAAATGTAATTTTAGTTAATTTGAGATGCAGGCATGGTAGGACTTAGTGATCAACAGGATGTGGAGACTGAATTATAAGACAGGGTTGATTTCCAGCTTTCTAATTCAGACGTCTGGTTATTTAAAAATGCTACTCAGATGGCAAATTTGCATGGAGTGGGGAGTATGGAGGCTGGATTTGGTAGCTGTGAAGACAACTTTGGTTTAGGACATTTTGAATGTCCCAAGCTAAACATTTTTGATTGCTGTGGGACGTCCAACATATATAGCTACTATGCGGAATTATATTAGGAAAACCATGTGTACTTTTAATTTAGTAATAATGAATTTTTATTTTATTGCTCCAGGAAGCAGAACTAGGAAGGGGTAGACAGACAAGTTACTAAATGGCAGACATTTGGTCAAATATATCTGGGCAAGGGATGCAACCCTTTATGATAATCGATAGAACTCTCAACAATTCAAGAAACATCTTGAGTACATACTATATTCAGGTATTGTACAAAATCTAATGAATATAAACCAAATAAATGTTATGCTCCAGGCATTTATGGTCAGACTGGGGAGACAAATTTACAAACAAGACATTTCCACATGATTCAAGGGGTGCAATCACAGCAGTGTACAAAGTAGAGTGAGAACAAGGTTAAGAATGGAAACAAGAGAACATTAGATCAGGGAGATAAAGAGAAGTCTGAGAAGTAAGAGAGGAAGAAAAAACTTCAAAAAACAGGAGAGAGTCAGCAATGTCAGACTGATGAAGTGAAGTGAAGTGAAGTGAAGTCGCTCAGTCATGTCCGACTCTTTGGGACCCCATGGACTGTAGCCTACTACGCTCCTCCGTCCATGGGATTTTCCAGGCAAGAGTACTGGAGTGGGTTGCCATTTCCTTCTCCAGACTGATAGAGGCCAACATTAGAAGAGTTAATATGCCAGATAACAATTACACATCTTGACAGGCCGGCTAGACCAAAGATTCCCAACCTGTTATCTCCCACAAGACCTCTAGGGTAACAATAAGGGTCTATAAGCCATTCTTAATATTTTAGTATGCTTTTTAAAAATTGTACCTTAACCTAGGATAGGGCTAACTGCTTCACCTCTGACTGGAATTATATTAGCTTAGAGTGGTAACACCATCATCTTATATTTGTCTGAAGTCCTGATTAGCAGATATCTGATTGATAAGAGGAGGAAATAAATGATTAATTTGTATTATAAAATAGGGGCTTTGAAAAAAACGAATAAATAAAAGTAACCCTTCGTACTTAAAAGTCTGAATTAAAGGGTTAAAATGTTGGGCCAGGGCTAATAAAGAGTACACTTAACAGATACAAATAATCTCTTCTTTAAATCAAAACACTAGTTAGCTGGGCAAGCAACTGAAGACACATGACTTGAAAGTAGTCCAGATAAAAGAGACTGTGATTTTGGTTGATTACAACTTCATCCTGAGCCAACATGAAGCTCCAAAATGGCTATTCTAATTAGCTACACTAATAAGATTTTGCACAAGGAGTGATATAACAGTTTTAACAAAACATCTATAATGGAGTGGCACACTACCATATTTCAAACTTTAAAACATACAACTACCAACCATCCAGAGGAAGAATTAAATATCGTGTCTAATAAAGAAAATGCTCAGGAGTTGTCTCAAAATGGTAGAAGTGACGTCGGGTACACAGAGAATAGGGAACTTTCAGTTTATTGCTCCAGAAAGCAGACCGAGGGTGAGTGCATTGAAGGAAGTTACTAACAGCAGATTTTTGGTTAAAACCAGGACCTTATGAACTGTAAGGATTATAGTTCCACATCGGCATAAATGTCCATTGGCATATGGGCTCAATGAACTCATTCTCATTGAATATTTTTATACAAAGTAAGGATGATTCATCTGGTGTTCACACTATATTGTAATTGCATGGTTAAAATTATCTGTCTCCCCCACTAGAATATGTACTCCTTGAGGGAAGAAATGTGATTTTATTCATCCTTGTGGCCCCCCAGGGTCCAGCACAGGATGCCAAGCACATCGACTGCTCTGTAAGTCTACAAAATTAACAGGTGAATGAAGACACTGAATATTTTAAGAACCACTTCTTTGGGAAATGGGAAGAGATGCTCCTGTGGGCCCCTTAAAATTCTAAGATGTCCCTAGTATAAAGCCCTCATCCAGAGTTCATTCTACTTCATGACACAGCCGGGGGGGAGGGTACAAACAATCTGCTTTAGTACGTGATAGACAGCATGCCTTACTTGACATCTTTATTAGAAATGCTTTATTTCTAATAAATTATAATAAAAATAACTAGTATTAACGATAGTTGCCTTGCAAAACTAGAAAACACATAACTCCTGACAGTTATATTATGAAGCCATCAACAAATTATTAAGTATGAAAATATTAATTGAGAGTTTCTCAAGCACAAAAGAATCTCTAGAACAGGAAATTTGAAAATCTTGTTTTTTAAATATACAAGTAGTAGTAGGCAGAGCCTGGTGGCTCAGCTGGTAAAGAATCCACCTGCAGTGCAGGAGGCCCCGGTTTGATTCCTGGGTCGGCAAGATCCAGCGGACAAGGTACAGGCTACCCACTCCAGTATTCTTGGGCTTTCCTTGTGGCTCAGCTGGTAAAGAATCTGCCTGCAATGCGGGAGACCTGGGTTCAATCCCTGAGTTGGGAAGATCCCCTGGAGAAGGGAAAGGCTACCCACTCCAGTATTCTGGCCTGGAGAATTCCACGGACTGTATAGTCCATGCAGTTGTAAAGAGTTGGACACAACTGAGCAAGCTTCACTTCACAGCAGGCAGAGCAAATGCCTTCAGCTGACATAAAAAAGTAATTGATCACATTTAACAATAAGAGGGAGAAGGAAAGAGTCAATTGAGAAAAGGGGCGGAAACTGGAAAATTTTTAAAGAAATTTTAAGTTACAGGATCATACATGGATACTATCTTGCTAATTCTTCTTCACCTTCTGCATAAGCCTTTTTGTCTTTACCAAGTCACAAGAAATTCTTCCACAAAGTGGTTGGGGAAATAAAGTACAAAACATAAATCAGTATATTCTGTTTCTTGATTTTTAACCTCTAGTAAATAGTAAGATAAAGTTTGAAAGTACTGCTCTGGATAACAAGAATATCAAAGATTATCAGGAGATCTTATTCCTAGTGCTCTCCATCACTTTAGCTAAACCATGAGTGGATCCTAAGTCTCCTCAGTGGTGTCTGACTCTTTGCTACCCTATGGACTGTGGTCCCTCAGGCTCCTCTGTCCATGGAATTTACCAGGCAATACTACAGTGGGTTGCCATTTCCTTTTCCAGGGGATCCTCCCCACCCAGGGATCAAACCTGTGTCTCTTGTGCCTACTGCACTGGCAGGCAGATTCTTTACCACTGGGAAGCCATCTGGGAAGCCCCTTAGCTAAAGCAGATACTTGAAACTGTCTGAATAGGTAATCAATCTCTTAAAATAAGTAAGATAAACATAAGCACACAACTAAATCAATTCTGGATCCGGCAAAGCTGTATGCCTCAGGGTTGGCCACCAAGATGGGAAGTGCTTTCAAAAGTTGTGTTTAGGAGAAACATAAAATTTAGGCTAGGTCTGACAATGCTGTAGGTGCCTTACACATTTGTACAGATGCATACACATACACACAGGGAAATTTTACAAACCACTTTCATTGTTTGAAGTAAGGGAAGAGTGGGATAGGGGCTCAAACATGCTGCAGACTTGCACATACATCCTAGACGTATCATACTAATTTTCAAATATTGTCCTTTAAAACAAAGCAAAATATAGACACTTCATGCCAGTTACATGTTTCTGTAAGAAGAGAAAAATACACTTTAGTGCCAGCTGTCTACCTTATTGAGGAACTTTAATTAAGCTATTTTTTGAAAATATGAGTATGGATGGCACCGTAACACTTAATAGACTGACATATATGCAGGATTTTAAGAGTATGCATTTCTTGTAAAGATGTCTTTGCATCTCTTTCCTAGAGAAAAACCAGTTTTGAGTGTTAGGAGAGAAAAATACTTGAGAAGGAAATTACCCTCACTCCAAATTCCCTGGTCCCCTACAACAACAGCACACAGAAGGAGAATGGACGGACAGCGCAGTCCAGCATCTGCTCGAGTAGGGGCTGAGAAGGGTTAGGACTGGGGACAGCAAACTGGCCTCCCAGTTTGGGAGGAAGGGGAATATCGCGGGAGGGCGGCTTGCTGGGGCGAGGTCAATGGAAGGCGGGGTACACCCTGCGCTCCCGGGCTCCTCCAGCCCGTCCCGCCGGGTCTGCAGGGCCGCACCGGACGCCCCCCGCCCCTCCCCCCGACTCGGCGCCGCCGGGAGCGAGCAGCTGCCCCAGCGGCGCCGTACCTGTCGGCAGGAGCCGCTCGACTCGTCGCGCCGGGCCGCGGGCCGAGGCCGACGGAACCGCCGAGGCCAGGTATAGAGTCTGGCGGCGCCGCTCCGCCCACCAGCCTCCGGGACGCGGTCCGGGACCCTCGAGCCTGCACAGCCGCTCCGGGGCCCATCGGCGCCGCGGCCTCCCGGGCACCCCCGAGCTCTAGCTACCTGGGCGCCCCCCCACCCTCCGCCCCAACCGCGGACGGCCTCCACTTACCTTCAATCGCCATGATGCGCTCGCCCTGGACCGCACCAAGTGCGCGGCCGGGGGCGGCGAGCGGGACGCGCGGGCGGAGGACGCGCCGGGGCCGCCGGCGAGCGGGGCGGGGCGGGGCCGGGCCCGCAGGCGCGGGGCTGCGCGGTCGGGAGGGGCGAGGCGCGGGCGGGGCGGAGGAGGGGCCCGGGCGCCGCGGGCGCGCCGAGGAAATGGACGCTTCCCGGGCCGCCCGCCGCCGCCGCCGGCGGCACGTGACGCGCCCCGCCGCCGCCCCGCCGCCCCCGCAGCGTCTAGCGCCGGGGTTCGGACCAGGAGCGGGGCGCGGAGGGCCCCCGGGGGGCCCGCACCCGAGACCAGCCCCGGGGCCTCTCGGCGGCTGGAGCCGCTCACCGAGACGTCTGCTCCCCGCTGGCGGGCGGCAGCTAGAGTCGACCGAGAGGCGCGCGAAGGCTGTGGTCAGCACCATGGACAGGTCTCAGCTGTCAACCGGGCTCCGGGATCCCCACCCAGCCGGTGATGACTCCCTGAGATCTGGTCATCCGAAAGCCTGCTTGTTTGGGTTTTGCTTTGCCTGCATCAGCCAGATACTCGCCTCAGATCTCCGCTGAGGGTGAGAGACAGCCAGCTGGCAGAGAAAGGGATCCTGAGGACAGCCGCTTCTCTGTCTCCCTCCCTCTCCCTCTGTTTCTCTCTCACACTCACACACACACACACACACACACTCACACACAGTCTCACACACACTCACACACACAAACACACGCAACGTGTTAGCGTGCACTTCACCCCTTAGGTTCCTGATCAACCCGATCAGTTCTTGCCATCAACCTCAGCTTGGTTTTTCCCCTCGGAAATATGCGTTGGCATTTGTCTCCACACATTTGAGGTCATAACAAAAGTAAAGGTGAGACAGACGTTGTGACAAAGGGCCTGAAGAAGCAAGTCACGTGCAAGTTCTTTAAACCGGCAACCCAATGAGCATTATGAACACAGGTCAACGTTGACCACAGAACAGCTGGTAGATTAATTTTGACCTGAGGTACTTGAACCACTCAACATTCACCCAACTTTCAACTTCATTTGGTACTTTGAGGACCTGGACAAGGAAGAGCTTAAACAAGATTAACGCACAGAGAGTTGGTGATTCTCCTACAGAAAAGTGCTAACTCCTAGTGCGAAAGAGCTATACTGGGGACTGAGACAAAGAAAATTTTGCACTTATGTAAGTGAGATTGGACTGTAAATCTAGAGCAGAAATTTGTGTAATTACACAAATTACATTTGTGTAATCTCTCCCTCAGTCACAGTTTATGTTCAATAAGCATTCGTTTTTTTACCATTTTGATTAGTCCAGTGAATATTTATCAAACTAGCATTGTGCTAAAAGTTAACTACAAGAAAGTGTTGTTACTGAAGGATCAAACAAAATGCTCTTCTACCAGTAAATACTAAAATGTCTATATTTTAGGAAAGATTTGTGTGTGTGTGTGTTTACCATAGATATCTGTGAGATTCAGATAAAATATGTATACTGCCAAAGTTATTTTCTCCAGGCAGCTTCCCTTAAAACAGCCTTGAATTCCAAGGTGCTGGTTGGAACTTGAAACCACAGTTCTGGGTTTGTGGTTTCTGGTTGGCTCTGAGTAATCCAATTGCTCAGCTTTTTTAAGGATTTCATAGTGAAAGCCAGAAACAAACAAACAAAAATCATTATTTCATTACCAACTACACAAGTTAATAATATATATGGATCCAAGTTATGTGAGCTCCCATAACTCAGGTTAATATCACAGTTTCTCAGAAAATTAATCTGTGTGTTGTGGTGAATGTGAGCTTCAAATGTGTCAAATCTGGGAATTTAGGCCAAAGCCACTCAATATTGATGACATTTCCCCTCGGATTAGAATGCATAATTCTCCTCACCAACACTGCCTTTTTTTCTTTCCCCTTAAGTGCTCCACAAATACTAGTTGGGACATTTGTGTCATTACTGCTGGACAATATCATATGACTTAACTTTCCAGTGTTTCATATGGCTTCTTTGTTATATAATTTTACTTATTTATTTCTGGCTGCACTGGGTCTTCACTGCTGTGCAGGCTTTTCTCCAGTTGCAGTGAGCGGGGACCACTCTCTAATTGCAGTGCATGGGCTTCTCTTGTAGAGCATGGGCTCTAGGCTGTGTGAGCTTCTGTGGTTGTGCCACACGGGCTCAGTAGGTGCAGTTCTCCGGCTCTAGAGCACAGGCTTAATAGTTGTGACACACGAGCTTAGTTGCTCGGCAGCATGGGGAAGAGATCTTCCCCAGACCATGGATCAAACTCATGTCTCTTGCATTGGCAGGCAGATTCTTTACCATTGAGCCACCAGGGAAGCCCTCATATGATGTCAGAGTTTGCTTAGCAGCCACTTGGAATTGAGATTTAACTTCTTAGATACTCCTACAGTATGCCATGGGTTTGATACATTTAATTTGGGGAATGTCAATTATTTATAATTTAAATATTTCAAATTTTATCCATCACACATCCTACCCAATGACAAGACATTTTTCTAATTTTGACCATATACTTCTAAGTAATCTTTAGTGTATACACCTTTACATTGTAGAGGATGTTTTAAAAATGCTCATTTTAAATTCTTCATTTTCCTTATTAATGAATTATTTGAAGAATAGTTTCCAAACATGTAGTGCAAGCAATTGCCCAGTTTCTTCATCATGTGTTGTGGAGAGATAGTTGGGGCTAAGATGGGAAAAGAAAAACAAAAGAAGTCAAAAGTAACTCCTTTTCTTTTGACTAGTAAATGGGAATATGTTTTTGGTATTTTAAGTTTCCACTCAATCTTTCACGCACATGATTTAAGATGATAGTTTGACTTATGGGAGGCCACAGTGCTTAATTATCCAGTGTGTGGCTGAAACATCCATAGATGAAGGTATGAAGGTGAATTGTGTAGAAAGAACACCTCAAAGAGGAAATGAAAGGTAATTGTACCTATATTAGTTAAGTGGTTTTCATGTGCCAACAAAACAATCTACCACTATTAATAAAAATACTATCTTGATGAAGAGTCTGTTCCAAGTTACCAAAGTTCCCACTGTACTTCTAAGAACCAAATGATTTTTCAAGTTGGAAACTTCCTTTATTTAAGCTATCCAACTGAAAAAAATCAAAGCCATTAAAAGAATGGAAAAAAAATATATCTAGTAATATATTTTATTCTAGTATATATAATTAAATAGATGTGTAATTCTAGTATTATGTATTACCTATATAAAAATGGAGTCTTAACAAATACCTATACCAAAATTATATTTTGGAAAATTTAATGTGTTAATTATGTTGTCCAGGAATTTTGAGTGTTTGAGTAAGAGAGATACTTTTGAACTTTAAGTTTTATTAGCAGTTGCAATTATCTGAGAAGATGTAGCTGGATGTAAGGACCTAATGAAAATCTAGTTAAAACCATTAATATTGCATTTCTTTCATGAATCATAATGTTGTGGAAACAACTATAATATTAGTTATTTACCCTGATAACTTTTCCAGTGAGAGCAACTCAACTTGAAGTAGCTGAAGTAAAATAGAAAGTTAATTACAAAGATATAAGCATAGAAATAAAGCTGGGCCTCAGCTTTAGCAATCTTGGGAACCTAAATGCTAACACTATATTTTCTGCTTCTTATCTCTAACTGTTCTGCATGCTCATTTTTTGCTTGCTCACCACAGGCTAACTTTTTCCCAATGATGGAAAACATAACCCCCGAGAAATTCCAGGCTTTATGGATTCTGCCAAATTTCTAGGTCTTAACTCCATAAATCCCAAAAAAGTAGAGTGTCACTAACTGTACTTAAGATAAACTATCCCAGTTGGCTTGAAACTCAACATTAAAAAACTAAGATCATGGCATCCAGTCCCATCATTTCATGGCAAATAGAAGGGGAAAGTGGAAGCAGTGACAGATTTTCTTTTGGGGGACCCAAAATCACTGCAGATGGTGACTGTAGCCATAAAATCAAACTAGGCTTGCTCCTTGGAAGAAAAGCTAAGACCAACCTAGACAGCATATTGAAGAGCAGAGACATTACTTTGCCAACAAAGGTCCATCTAGTCAAAGCCATGGTTTTTCCAGTAGTCATGTATGGATGTGAGAATTGGACCATAAAGAAAGCTGAGCACCGAAGAATTGATGCTTTTGAACTGTGGTGTTGGAGAACAGACTCTTGAGAGTCCCTTGGACTGCAAGGAGATCCAGCCAGTCAATCCTGAAGGAAATCAGTCCTGAATATTCACTGGAAGGACTGATGCTGAAGCTGAAGCTCCAATACTTTGGCCACCTGATGCGAAGAACTGACTCACTGGAAAAGACCCTGATGCAGGGAAAGATTGAAGGCAGGAGGAGAAGGGGACGACAGAGGATGAGATGGTTGGATGGTATCACCGACTCTATAAACATGAGTTTGAACAAGCTCCAGGAGCTGGTGACGGACAGGGAGGCCTGGCGTGCTGCAGTCCATGGGGTTGCAAAAAGTCGGACACGACTGAGCAACTGAACTGAACTTGGGACCTATAAGGCTGAACAGGGGAGAGGGGAAAATGGTTCCTAGAAAGAGATTCTTGGACAGAGAAAGCTTGAGTGATGTCTGCAAGGATACTCTACTTCAGTACATTTCTCTGGGATTCTCTTAAAGCAAAGCTGTTCAAAAGAATTGTCTGAGATAATGAAAACTGTCCATTTGTGCTGTCCAATGCAATGGCCACCAGCCATATGTGGTTGGGTGTCTACTGTATCAGACAGCACAGCCTCAGAGCCACAGAAATGACATGGTGGGGTTCAGGGGGCACTTCCAGAGAAGATTGCTTAATGGATACTTGGTGGGGCAAACTGTGATGTCTCTAATGAGAAGAGAATGGTAATAACTTTCCATGTATTGATACTCTACCTGACGGACTGGTACAATGAGAAGTGTATCTGTCATGCTGTGTAGAGGTAATTAGAGATGGAAATGGAAAGAAAAAATAAAAGTAAACATAAACCAAAACAATTTTTTTTTCTCTTGGATTTCCTCCACCAATTATTTTCTTCAAGACTTGTCACTTACTCCCCTATAGGCAGCAAAGTGATAGCTAAGAGAAAAAAGGAAATGTGAAGCATTCTAAAATTGTTTTTATGCAGTTAGATCAAATGGTAGTTTTCCTTCTTGCCCTCTAAAGCTTTAGAGCTATCACAAGCTCTACCAAAGAAAAGAGAAAAGAGATCTAATAGCACTGATACTAATTTACTACTCCACACTTACGTTCCATTACATTTTCTAAGCCTTTCATGCAGACTGAAGAGCCACCTACATGCGTCTTCCCTTCTGTCTCTAAATACGATGCTCTCCTGTGTAAAATCTGTTATAATATCTTATTGATCAGTGAAGCTATTGCTGTTGGCTAAACGTATGGAGCAGTACACTGTGGTTTATTGACACCGTTACAACACAGCAGGATACTGGTCTGTCATTGTGGAGGAGTGAACACAACTTCAGAAAACTTAGAGCAGTTTTACACAAAAATGTTCAACAAGTACATGCTCAGTGGGATACAAACGAAATTTAACTCCAAGTTTTTTATTCACAACAAAGAAGTATATTACTTTATTCTACGTAGGAGTACTTAAATATATTTAAATTTTTTTCACAGCTGGATGCTCCCATGATAATGACAAGGGACAGTTATATAACAGTTTTCACTCATAGGTCAAAAGATATGCTACAGACTGTTTCGATGATGGAACTATGTCACACAGCGGTAAATGCAGCCACCTACCATGTAGAAAGCAGAAGGCAACATGTAGCAGGTCTCAAAAACACACGTATGTGGGAAGGAAATTGAATTCTACGCAGACAAAAATAATTGATAACCTGAGTTAGATGAGAAAATCTGCTGTCACAAAAGCCATTCAGGTCTCCTTAGTTTATGGAACTATAAATGTGTGGGCCTGATTCAGAGAGGGTCACTAAGAGCTTTGATTGCTTACATTTATCAAATACACAAATGACAAGCTTGAATTCTGTGTCAAACTCAGTCAAGAGTGAGGACCAAATGAAGTCATTTAAGGAATCCATGGATTCAAAAATTTATTCTCATGCACATTTGTTTATTTTTTAGATTTTAACTTGAAATAGCCCAACAAAATGAGGACAGAATCCTAATCTATGAATACAATGAGAAGAACCCATAGCATAACAGTTGAACATCAAGCCTAGAGAGCAACACATTTAAATTAGAAAAGAAAGTCTGAAGAGGATGTTCAGGGAGAAAATTCTTTCCATTCAACAACTATTAACAATATATTACAAAGCTGGAAGATATTATCATGAAAAAGGTTTATTTTTATATATTTATAGAAAAAAAGAAAGGCAATTAGGTAGTCAGTGGGGAAAGCCGTATAGTCCATGTAAAGCATTAAATCTTTCAGTTGAGTCTGACTCTGCTACCCTGGGGACTGTAGCCTGCCAGGCACCTCTGTCCATGGAATCCTCCAGGCAAGAATACTGGCGTGGTTTGCCATTCCCTTCTCCAGGGGATCCTCCCGACCCAAGGATTGAACCTGGATCTCCCATGTTGCAGGCAGACTCTTTACCATCTGAGCCACCAATCCATCTGATCCTGACACTTGGATCAGCACTCATTTAGCAATAGAAAATTACACTTTCTAATCATATAACTTGCATCACAATAAATAAATTTATTCAATCATAATATTATAAAATATCACTTATTTGTTCTAAGGGGTTGGAAAAGGTACAGAATATTTACCATAAAGAACAGAATGTAAATGTTAGCAATACTGACAACATCAAAGTAAAGATAGAGCCAATAGGAACTACCTGAAGCTAGAGTTTAGGGGCTTCCCTCACGGTCCAGTAGTTAAGGAGTCCACCTTGCAATGTAGGGCACAGTGTGGGTCTGGGGGGATCCCACGTGCTATGGAGCAACTAAGCTGGAGTGCTGCAATTACTGAAGGCCACATGCCCAAAAGCTTGTGCTCTGCAACAAGAGAGGCCACTGCAGTGAGAAGCCTGTGCACAACTAGAGTCGCTCCTGCTAGTCGCAACTAGAGAAGACCTGCACACGGCAGCGGAGACTCAGCACAGCCAAAAACGACTGAGTAACTAAATGAATTTTTTTTTAAAGAATAGTTTTCAGTTCAGTTCATTCAGTTGCTCAGTCGTGTTCTACTCTTTGCGACCCCATGGACTGCAGCACGCCAGGCCTCCCTGTCCATCACTAACTCCCGGAGCTTGCTCAAACTCATGTCCATCAAGATGGTGATGCCATCCAATCATCTCATCCTCTGCCAGCCTCTTCTCCTGACTTCAATCTTTCCCAGCATCAGGGTCTTTTCCAATGAGTCCATTCTTCACATCAGGTGGCCAAAGTATTGGAGCTTCAGCTTCAGCATCAGTCCTTCCAATGAATATTCAGGACTGATTTCCTTCAGGATGGACTGGTTGGATCTCCTTGCAGTCCAAGAGACTCTCAAGAATCTTCTCCACCACCACAGTTCCAAAGCATCAATTCTTTGGTGCTCAGCTTTCTTTATGAAGCTTTATGAAAGCTTTATGAAGCTTTCTTTATGAAGCCAACTCTCACATCCATACATGACTACTGGAAAAACCATGGCTTTGACTAGATGGACCTTTGTCGGCAAAGTAATCTCTCTGCTTTTCAATATGCTGTCTAGGTTGGTCATAGCTTTTCTTCCAAGGAGCAAGCATCTTTTAATTTCATGGCTGCAGTCGCCATCTGCAGTGATTTTGGAGCCTAAAAAAATAAAGTCTCTACTGTTTCCATTGTTTCCCCTTCTATTTGTCATGAAGTGATAGGACCAGATGCCATGATCTCCATTTTTTGAATGTTGAGTTTTAAGCCAGTTTTTTTTACTCTCCTCTTTCACTTTCATCAAGAGACTCTTTAGTTCTTCTTCGCTTTCTGCCATAAGGGTGGTGTCATCTGCATATCTGAGGTTATTGATATTTCTCCGGGCAATCTAGACTCCAGCTTGTGCTTCATCCAGCCCAGTGTTTCTCATGATGTACTCTGCATAGAAGTTGAATAAGCAGGGTGACAAAATACAGCCTTGATGTACTCCTTTCCCAATTTGGAACCAGTCCGTTGTTCCATGTCCATTTCTAACTGTTGCTTCTTAACATGAATACACATTTCTCAGAAGGCAGGTAAGGTGGTCTGATGTTCCCATCTCTTGAAGAATTTTCCATAGTTTGTGGTCATCCACATAGTCAAAGGCTTTGGCATAGTCAATAAAGCAGATTTTTTTTCTGTAATTCTCTTCCTTTTATCTATGAGCCAATGAATGTTTGCAATTTGATCTCTGAAGAATAGTTTAGGGATGGTAATTTTTCTCACCTTACATAAAGCAGAATTAGAAGTTTTCATTTTTAATTGCTGGAAGATAATTAGAATTTTATATATTTTTGATTGATGTAAAAGACAAATAGAACACGTGTATATATTCTTTTATTATTCAAATATTGTATAGTATTGAATACATATTTAAGTATTAAATATGTATTCAATATTATTCAATATGTATTCAATATTCAAGTATTAAATATGTATTCAATACATAAATAGTATTGAATACATATTTAAGAGGAGAAGGCAATGGAAGAAAAGGTGGGATATAGTACAGATAAGCCAAATTCCTCTTCTTTCATAAATGGGAGTAAGTAAATTTTCTCTGAACTTACAAATAAAAAAAAGAATTATAAATATATTCTTCCAAATTACGATGATAATCACAAGAATCGAAATCAGAAACATTTAAAAGAAGCTTACCTTTTAAGAATATGCTGGGTATATGGGAAGTCTCAATTAGAAAATATTTATTTTTATTTTGCTTTATATCATTCTATACATAAGTATGTTTTATTGAAAACAAAAGCGTAAGTTAAGTGGCTCCCACTTTCACTACTCTCAGAATAAAATCAATACTTACAAGGTTCTTGACAATCTAATTCTAAATGACCTTTTCAAGCTTGTCTCCCAGAATTCGTGGATCTGATTATCTCAGTTTTTCCTGAATGTCCCCTGCTTTCTCACCCTTTCATGCATGTCTTTTGTACACAGTTATCTTTCTGTCAAGGTGGAAGGGAGAAATCTTCTTGGACAGGGAAATTTCTGTTAATCATTTAAGAATAAGATCAGAAAGAAATCATTTTAAAAGGAGAAATCAGACTAGATAAAAATTTATGACTTCTTATAGAAGAAAGACACTATAAGTAAATGCTCAGTTGTGTCCAACTCTTTGGACTGTAGCCCACCAGGCTCCTCCGTCCATGGGATTCTCCAGGCAAGAATACTGGAGTGGGTTGCCATTTCCTTCTCCAGGGGATCTTCCCCACCCAGGGATTGAACCCAGGTCTCCCACATTGCAGGCAGACACTTTAACCTCTGAGCTACCAGGGAAGCCCTTAGAGGTAAATACAAACTGGGAAGTGGAATATTTGCAGCAGTTGGAAGGCAGAAAAGAAAGTGGTTCGAGCATGTCCTCCAGAGCTCGCATATCTACCCCTAACCACTGGGTGCACCACTTTGCTCAAGGCCTCGGGCAGGTTGTTTAACTTTCATGTGCCTCAGTTTCTTCATCTGTAAAATAGCAATAATAATAGTACTGACTTTATAGCGTGTTTTTGAGGAATAAATTAGTTCTATACCATTTAGAAATTGGCCTATACTGAGTGGCATATAAATTTTAGATACTATTATATTGTTGAGGATTTAACAGTGCACTTATTCTCCAGTAGGCAATTTATTTGCAACGCTTTGTTTAACTTCTGTCACGACTCTGTAAGGTATATCATGTTATTAGGTTAGTCTTACAAACAAGGAAACAGAAATTCAGAGCCATTTGGTGACTTATCAAGTTTACAACTCAAACCCAGGCCCTCTGATCCTGAAGCCCACATACTTAATGTCAATATAGGTTGGAGGCCAATTCATATGCTTTGAGCCATTTATTTTATATAATAAAAATATGCAGCAATTTTATGTATCAACTTGACTGAGCCACAGGAAACCCAGATATTTGGCCAAACATTATTCTGTTTGTGTCTGTGAAGGTGTTTCTGGATGAGATTAACATTTGAATTGATAGACTAAGTAAAGCAGATTGCCCTCCCTAATGTGAGTGTACCTCACCCCATCACTTGAAGACCTAAATAGAACAAAAAGGCTAAGCAAGAGGAAACTCATTTTGCCTGACAGCCTTGGAGCTGGGACATTGGATCTTTTCTTACCTTTGGACTTAAACTGAAACATCAAGTCTCCTTGGGTCTCCAGCCTGCCAGCTTCTGGATTGGAACTTACACCATCAGCTCTCCTGGGTCTCAATCCTTTGGACTTGGACTGGAACTATATCATCAGCTCTCCTGGGTCTCCGGCTTGCCAACTGCAGATCTAAGGACATTTTATAATGATGTGAGCCAGTTCCTTACTCTCTCTCCCCGTCTCACTCTCATTTGTATTATATGGATAGGTGATACAGATAAAGATACAGATATCTGGACACACATACACACCATTGGTTCTACTTCTCTGGAGAACCCTGACTAACACGTATATAATAACGCATTTTAAAGACACTGGAGTGTTGGACAGATACACATCCAACTGTTAACATTTGTCTCTTCCAGGGGCTGGAAGCACGGGACAGACTTTCACTTTATGTGTTGTCATTCTGTGGTCTTTAACGGTTTCAGAAGGAGCAAGAATAGCATTTAAAATTAAAAGTGTATCATTATATTCTGAAAGTTAAGTTAAAAATGGCTCCTCCCCCTCTCTGTGATGCCACCTGCCTCTCTTCCTCCTCAATCAGAGGTAAGAACACTCCTGAGATTTTGCATTTACATTTATTATAAAAGTTAGAGTATCTCTTCATAATTGAATGGGCCTTAGATTGAGTCCTGCATTAGGAATGCTGTTGCATTCATCTTCTTGGCCCCCTTTCACTAAAATGGGAAGTTCCTCAAATAGACTTGGTTTAAGCTGGACAAGGCAACCTAGCCTGAGGGAGGAGGTATGTATTCAGCTTTGCCTGTGCTGTCCTTCTCTTTGTTTTCCTGGAAAGGGTTTTAATGCTCTCTGTTAGGGGCCATTCCCTTTTGACTTAGCCTCCTTTTATGTCTGAGGCTTAGTTACATAATCATAGCGAAGTTCTTTATTTTCTCCAAATTTCCTATGTAGGGCTTTTCTTTTGGTGCTGGTCATTGGGGAGTTACTTAATGTTCTGAGCTGTAGCTCTGCAGGATGAGAGAATCTAGATCCAGGCAATAATTTTAAAGAAAAATTTGGACAGGGATATCAAGGATCCATAGCCCAAAGGAACCCCTGAGGATAAACACCTCCAAACCGGGAGCAAGGCTTGGATTCATATGTGTCTCTTTTCTCTCTTACTGTCATGCAAAGACCTAGGAAAGACCTCAATCGTGTATTCTGACCTCCCTCATGCTGACCATATATGACTGTCATTTTCCCCAGGGTACATTAAATAAGAGTATATGCATGTGTGTTTGTGCCCAATATAAAAGTACTAAGTCTAAAACTCTGTAGTTAAAATGACCAACACCTGAACTAACTATCCAATCTGTGTTCTCAGATTAGCCAAAGTGATCAACTGGAGAGGGGAACTGGCTAAGAACTCCACCCAGAATACTACGCTATTAGTCTCGCACTTGCACAAACCCAAAAGTGAGTGCCTCCTTAAATTTGGCACCCTAGACGTTTTGCTTATCTCCCTCTCAGTCCTAACCCTGGGTCCTGCCATCCCCAGTTTCCCTTGGTCACAGCAATGGGAGAGGATCCTGCTGCTGCTGCTAAGTCGCTTCAGTTGTGTCCGACTCTGTGTAACCCCATAGACGGCAGCCCACCAGGCTCCCCCGTCCCTGGGATTCTCCAGGCAAGAACACTGGAGTGGGTTGCCATTTCCTTCTCCAATGCATGAAAGTGAAAAGTGAAAGTGAAGTCGCTCAGTCGTGTCAGACTCTAGCGACCCCATGAACTGCAGCCTACCAGGCTCCCTAGTCCATGGGATTTTCCAGGCAAGAGTACTGGAGTGGGGTGCCATTGCCTTCTCCGGGGAGAGGATCCTAGTAGCGATAAATCTTTCCCACTCCCACTGCCAAGCCCACAGTGGTTCCTCATTAACAAAATGTATCAAATTAATTGAATGAAAACAGGAGAGATGAGACCTAGGTCAGAAGCAGCACAAGTGGAAAGGACGTGGAGTTTTCATTGAGAGTTAAGTTTATATTTCATACACAGGCTACCTACTAAAATTATTAATGTGATTTTAGGCTGCTGTTTTAGATGCTTATTATCTATCATAAAGGAAGCAGTAAACCCACTCTTCTTTGCCCTGGGAGGAAGCTACTTGGAGTGAATCCAGCAGCAAGGTATTTCTAATTATATTCTATGAGAAAAGGTTAAAAAGCTGATAATGTTTAGTCTGAAAGAGGGATGACTCAGGGACTCCATGATAATTGTTTTCAAATATCTGAATGTTTGCCAGATGTAAAGGAAGCAGGCTTATTCCGCATGATCGCAAGGGTTAGAGCCAAAACCAGTGGGTGGCAGCTGCACAGAAACAGATCTTGGCTTGTTATAAACCCTGGTGCCCAGATGATTATTGTTACAAATAATCACTCCCAGTTTAACGTGTAAAATAATTGGATTTTTTTTACCACAGTAAACCAGATCATAATCATACCCTATAGACAAGCTCATTGGAATAGAATTATGCTAACAAAAACATGCGATGGATGCAGATTTGAGAAGCTGCCTTGTCTCCTTTCCTTCCGTCCCTTTCCCCTCTTACTCAGTTGGCTTTTTTTCTTCATCTTGTGCAAAGTTTTCCCAGGTGGGCTCTTCCTGGGGAGTTCCCTGGTTGTCCAGTGGTTAGGACTCAGCCCTTTCCCTGCCATGGCCCACCCAGGTTCAATCCCTGGTCAGGGAACTAAAATCTTGCAAGCCAAAAGAAAAATGAAAAACCTCTTCCTGAAGCCCATCCCACACTCTCTCTATCCCTTCCTCTCCCAAAGTCCAATTCCCCCAGCAGTCTTCACTGTACCCCAGCCACCTGGGATAGAATGGCTTTGTCACATGGACAAAACCTTAGATTTGCATGCCTCATCCCATCCATTTCTATCTACCTCATCTCCCTTCTCTTCATTTATGCTTTTGATTTAATTCCCAAATATGCACCTCTAATCTCCCTAAGGTCAAGAAGCTAAAATGAACTAATGCCTATATAGAGACTTTCCATTTTTGAGATTCTGTGATTCTAAGAAAAGGCTGGGATATAAATGAACATGTTGTGCTTGAAGGATGGTGATATTTGCCAGATACAGGAGCTGTATTAGGGAATCGTAAGGGTCATCTTGGAAGGTTATAAATGCCAGAGAGAGAGAGAGAACCCTCCCAAACCTTGTAGTTCCTTGCAGTAAGATGTTGTACTATGTTTTCCAAGCCCAAATATAGTATGACATCCAGTGCCCCAGTGATTGGTCCAAGGAATAGGCACATGGCCCAGGCCGGACAGAAATTAATAAGAATGCCTTACTGAGACTGGCTAAATTTAAAATGGAGGCCAAACAGTTTTTCTTTCTGCACATTGAGCTGTAGGCATGTGGCATCAGGTCTCTTCCTGGTGCCCAGCCTTGTGAAAAATAGAAAACATAGCTCTCCTCTGATAGAAAGAGTGCATTCTAGTACCACTAGTTTGCTGGTTCCAATTCCAGAGGTTCCTAGACCTGTCCTAGTGCCTGTACCACTTTCGTGGATTCTGTGAACTACCACTGGATCTTTCCAGCAAATTCCCTTTTTTCCTTAAGCTAGGTGGAGCTTCAACCCCATTAGGTCTGCTGCTCAGGCGCTCAGTCGTGTCTGACTTTTCATGACCCCATGGACTGTACCTCACCAGGCTCTTCTGTTCATGGGATTCTCCTGGCAAGAATACTGGAGTGGGTGCCATTGCATTCTTCAGGCGATCTTCCCAACTCAGGGATGGAACCTGCATTTCTTACATTTCCTGCATTGGCATGTGTATTCTTTATCAGTAGCATGACCTAGGAAGCCCTCAATCCCATTAGCCCCAAGCCAATTCAAACTCCATCATTTGCAAACCCCACCCCCAAAACACATGACAGATACAGGATTAAGTACTGAAAAAAGCAAAATTAGTTCTAATTTTTTCTAATGTTAGAAGCATGAGGCCAAATTATGATATTATTCATAGAAATATGAGGATTAGAAAGATTTTATGGGAGATGATTGTGTTGCAAGATGATACTCAAATAAAAATGTATTGTAAGGTACTGAGGTTAATAAAGATTGGAGCCTTAAGGAGAGGTCTCAGGAATGAGATGCAGGTAAAATACAGACTTGCCACTTGGAATTAGGAGGTAAAATCAGTTTACTAAGATAGTACATTGGGCTTTTACTATGTAATGAGATG
The DNA here is from genome assembly GCF_002263795.3 of Bos taurus. NCBI lineage: Eukaryota > Metazoa > Chordata > Mammalia > Artiodactyla > Bovidae > Bos > Bos taurus. The sequence goes on from NC_037343.1 coordinate 73,385,729, forward strand.
ATCACTTCCTCGATTTTTATTTTGTATATATTTTATAGAATCAATATGAAATTGTTACTAACATACAATTTCTTTGTTACTGTAATTTGGCAATTAGTTCAAATTAACTATATTTTTATTTGTATGACAAAGGTTAAACAAAGTCAAAGCCAAAATAATATTTAACACAAACAATAGCATGTGCCCCCAGAGATGGAAGTGGCAGCCCACTCCAGTATTCTTGGCTGGGAAATCCCGTGGACAGGGAGCCTGGCAGGCTACAGCCCATGGGGTCACAAAGAGTTGGACACGACTAAGCAACAATTAAAAAAGATGTTGAAGTCAACAGAATAAAGAAAATAAATAAATCCATGGGTTTCAACAGATTATTTGGGTGTGTTTCAAGGATATATAAGAAAAATTTCCTCAGTGAGCTCTGAGCCCAAGTCGTCTGTTGCCACATCTTATTGGTCACCAAATTTTGAATATATTTCTTCTAATAACTACTAAATGTTTGGCCTTGACTCTAATACAAGTGTTTCAATTATGACTCTAGTTCTTTGTCTTTTTTGTAAGTCTTATCTTCCTTAAAGGTCTTGATTCACTTCTTCACTGTGGTAGAGGAAACATGGGGTGGGAAAGAAATAATTATAAAACCTAATAAACACATGTTTTCCAAGTTAAAAAGAACCATGGCATGTACCTTAAATACTTCTGGATGTAATTACTTCAAATAATAATTTCATATATCTAAAAAATGTGAATGAGGAGCAAGAAGAAAGTATCCTCCTGATGTGTCGTTACAGCTTTAAAAAATAGTTAGGAAGAGGAGAAATTTGATTGCTAACTCATTCTCAAGCTAAGTCAGCAGTGACTTAAGTTTTTAAAATTTTTCCTTCATGAATCCCATTTCTGAGTCACATGACAACATATATTTCACTTTTCTTAAAAATTTTAGGTTCAGAGTCATTGTTATAGCAGTGATACATTTGAAGACACAAAGAATTTTAAAGCATATGATTTCTCTTTAAGAGATAAGAAACCTCTTTCCCAGAAAATTGATTAGGCCAGTAGGTGATGAGGTGGCTGTGATAATTATTATACTGTGCCATGCCCTCAATGATCTGAATTCTCAATTTGAATTTTTCACAAAGAACTTTTGGCAGCAATCTTGTAAGTCTTGCCAAGAAGAGTTGTCCCTGGTGGCTATTCAAATAAGTGAGTTAAGCAAACTTAGGTATTAAATATTCAAGTTTCTTTAAAATACCTGCTTCAATGAATTCATGTATTTTCTTGACTCTTGAAATAGAAATCAGATTTTTCTTTTTGTGTGTAGCATAGCATGAAAAAGGCCTTCTCCACATGTGCTTCTTGAAGCATGGTTCTTAATTCTGTATCAGTACCAGCTGAGACTTGTTAGATACACAAACTCCCAGGCTCCATCTCACATCAGGCAAATTAGAACCTATGGAGGTACGGCCTGAAAATCCACGTTTCTTAAAGCCTGCCCTCAGTGATTTTCATGAGAGGCAAACCCTTACTCTATAAAGGCTGAGTTTTTAATTTTAACTCTTTTATTAGGTGTGATAGTGTCGGTCTTCCTCACGCTGGGGATCTCTGTCGCATCGTGCAGGATCTTTCACATGGCACACGGACTCTCTAGTCGCGGACTCTGGGCTCTGGTAGCTGTGGTACACAGGGTCTCCGGTTGTGAAATGCAGGCCCCAGGGAGCATGGGCTGTGGCACTCGGGCTTAGCTGCTCCATAGCATGTGGGATCCTAGTTCCCCGACCAAGGACTGAACCCACATCCCCTGCATTGCAAGTGCAAAATCTCAGCCCTTAGATCACCAGGGAAGTCCCCGAGATTGATTTTATTTATTTATTTATTTATTTTTTCCTGAGATTGATTTTAAATGCAGAATATTTCCCCCTCTCTAGATGACTTTAAGTTCAGGAATCTAACACATGTTGAAGTTTTTCAAATTTAAAAAGTACCAAAGAATGCTTTCTCTATGCCTCAGAAAGAAAGACTAGGGGAACAAATCTTTTGGGATATCTTCCTATTCCATGACATATGTTCCCTTCTCTGAGAAGTTTTCCCAGCTAACAATGATGAGACCCTGGGAGTCATGAAGGTGTAGTATCCTTAATCTTTGGTCATGACTGATTGGGTCAGGGTAATACCTAACCCAGGTGGGCCAGGAAATCTCAGTCAACCTCTTTCTCTCAGTTGAACTGAGAAAGTAAAAGAACATAATAGTTGGCAACTGTCACCTTAAAGCTTAGAATGAAATTCACTAACTCTTGACACCAACGTTCCTATTCCCATCCTTAACTTAGGCCTGAGACAAGAGAAGATATTTCAACTGTGAAACCAGAACAAAACATAACATCTACAGTACACACACAAACATTTTTTTGAACTTAAAAATAATATAAATTAGGTCTCAATATGAGTTGAAAGATACAGTTGAGGACATATCCAGAAAGTTGAGTAAATTGACAAAGATACAAAAAATAGGGAAAACAACACAAGGGGACACAGAAGTTTCAATATACAAATGAATGGAGTTTCAGAAAAACAGAGATCATCAATGAAAAAATCTAGGAAATTCCTCATATCTGAAGGACATGATTTTAAGGACTGAAAGGGTCTCTGAGTGCCCAGGACACTTGATGAAAAGAGAGCTACATGAAAACACATCTCATGAATGTATGGAATACTGAGGACAGCTAGATGATCAGAAAACAGACGTATCATAAGGGTAAATATAGGACAATCTGATTACATAATAGTTGCTCAATAAATTGAATCAGCTTGGCTTTGCACTTTGAAACAGCAATCCTATAAATTACAAGGAACTAAAACAATGCCTTTGGAATTCTGCAGAAAAAATGTTTCCTAAACCTCTATATTCAACTAAGTTATAAACAAAGCAGAAAAGTAGAATAAAGATATTTTCAGACCTCTATGATCTCAAAAAAAAAATCTTATATCCTATGCACCCTTTCTTGAATAATTATTTGAGACAGTTCTCCAACACAGTAGTGAACGAAACCAAAACAAAAAGGAAGACATGGATTATAGGAAAGAGGATGTCTAACATGTAAGAGAAAGTCTTAGATCCCCGGGGGATATGTGGACGAGCATAAAAGGCAATGAATTCTAACAGACCAAATCAGAAAACCCCAAGAGAGAGACTTGTTCATGAAGATGAATTTGACAGAACACTTTGAGTTGCCTGAATATCTTGAGAGGGTATTTAGACACTGGGACTTGAATTAGTGATAGATACATAGAAAATGAAGAAGTTTTGTTTTTTAAGTAAAAACAAGACAATGATCAACTTCAGTTTGCCGAAAAAATGTAATCATTGTTTCCTACATTGCTTATCTCTGAATAGCAATCATTTAGTCATCACAGTGTAAACACTGAATATTGATCCAGCCAAAGTATAATTTAACCCTCTTGGAGTATAAAAACTAATAATAACCCAAGTCTCCTGTGTCTCCTGCATTAGCAGGTGGATTCTTCACCACCGAGCCACCTGGGGAGCCCCTTATTATATTACAGAAGTCTTATATCATCTTTTTTAAAAAAACTCTGACTGCACTGGGTCTTCACTGGGGCAGATGGGGCTTCTCTTGCTGCAGTGCTCAGGCTTAATCGCCCCCACAGCGTGTGGGATGTTAGTTCCCCAAGCAGGGATCGAACCCACATCCCCTGCATTGGAAGGAAGATTCTTAACTACTGGACCACCAGGGAAGTCCCAGTCTTATGTTCTCTTGATATTCAGGGTCAGTTACCCCTGACAGATGGTGACACTCTTCTTTCCTGCTGATTCCTGGACACAGGAAGCCAAAGTACAAAAGTGCAGTTTTCACTTATAGTTCAAAGGCCCTTTGGTGGGCCAAGGTCTGTAAACCTGCAAAGCTCAGAATTATGGGAGTAGGAACTGCAGAATCTCTCTGTGGGTCATGAGAAATGATGATCAGTGGGGCCACTTATGCTTCCACCCCTTCATTCCCAAGCCATAAACAGAAACCTGATTCAGTGAAGTATACATATTGTATCTCACAGGATGTCACTCCCTCCTTGCAAACTGTTTCCAAGCTGGCATTTTAGTTGTAACTTCAGCGGGTCTTTCCAATGTGCTATCAGATCTGCTATTTCTGGATGATGGTGAGAGGTGATTCAAGCAGTAGGCCCGGTCGTCTTGGGCCCCCTCCTGCAAGTTCCTTGCTGTGAAGTTGATCCTCTGGTTATTGGTATACTGTGAGTGATTCCATGCTTATGAGTCAGGCACTCCATAAACAGTATCATAATGGTGCTGGCTGAGACTGCAGGCTGGAAAGGCAAAGCTGTACCTGGAATAAGTTTCTTTTCCTGAGGATGAATCACTGGCCCTTCTTGGATGGAAAGGACCCAGTGTAATAAACTTGAAACCAAGCAACCAGTTGGTCTCTCAACGAATATTGCCATACTGTGAGCTCAACATTGTTCTCTGTTGCTGATAGACCAGACATTCAGAGGAAGCGATGATTATTGTTTATATAGGCCTTGACGTATGGGACTCCATCCTGCTGGGTTCACACCTGGCCTCTACCTCTGACACTGTGATCACTGCATTTACACGCCCACTGTGCCCGTTCTGGGATTCCTGATGGTAAAGGCTGGCTAATGTCGACTGGCTAAGTTATTTTATCTACTTAGTCATTCAGTGCTGCTTCCATGCTGGATGGGCTGCATATGCCACAGCTGTAACGCAAGGGCCATGATGACCTTTCTGGTTTCTAGTTTAACTTAGTGTCTTCATCCAGCAGTTCTCAAAATATCTGGGCGTTCTCCTTTCTCCAGTGTACAGCCACCTGAGTGAAGTGGCTGAAGGTCCCTTTGGGAAGGCACTAAAAGAATCTTTACCATACATTTACCCTAGGGACCTATTCACCTTTTGAGTTAATAATAATTTGGGGGTCTGAAAATTGGCGTAGGTCCAATCGGCTTAGAAATTGAGCAAAGGATCACAACTTTTTATTGGAGCAATCGCCCCGAGGCTTCTCTCACCCATTCTTGCATTCTTTTGATTGTATTAATATAAAGCAGCTTTTGGGGGGGGGTCCCATTTATTTGTCCCTAGGGACATCATTTCACTAAATTATCTCCACAGCGCCCTTTTAGATTAAGTTCCCTTAGGGATCTCTCCAAATTTACCATTCTTACTTGTTTTCTCCTGGGTTCTAGCAGTCAGGTGCCACCAACCAGCCTCTATTGTTTCATCATCCTGTCATCCCCACTGCTATTGATGAGCCCGGTTCTGTGATTGCATTTCCTGCCATCAGCCCTGGTCTACAGAGAAGAGCCAATATTGATCTTGGTGATGCTGACACCCATCTCATGAGCAAATTACCGATAGTTTGGTATTTTTAGACCCTTCTGTGGAACGTAATCCTCTGGTAGGTCTTCTTACTTCACATATTATATATATTCCAACATGCTCATTTCCCTGATTTTTTTTTTAAATTAATTTTTATAGAGTATATGTGCTTTACAATGTTGTGTCAGTTTCTGCTGTACAGCAAAGTGAATCAACTTACATATACACATATCCCCTCTTTTTTGGATTTCCTTCCCATTTAGGTCACACATAGCACTGAATAGAGTTCCCTGAGCTATACAGTGGGTTCTCATTAGCCATCTATTTTATACATAGAATCACTACTGTATATATGACAGTTTCAGTCTCCTAATTCATTCTACCTTCCACTTTTCCCTCGGTGACCATATGTTTTTCATAACTTCTGTGTCTCTATTTGTTTCGTAAATAAAACCATCTTATTCCTCTGATGGGCTTCCCAGTGGCGCTAGTGATAAACAACCTGCCTGCCAATGCAGGAGATGTAAGAGATGTGGGTTCGATCCCCGGGTTGGGAAGATCCCCTGGAGGAGGGCATGGCAACCCGTTCCAGTATTCTGGCCTGGAGAATCCCATGGACAGAAGAGCTTGGTGGGCTGCAGTCCATGGGGTTGTAAAGAGTCAGACACAACTGAAACGACTTAGCATGCGTTCTCTTATAGTTTAAATCCCTCTGTCACTTAGGTATTTCAACTCAACCAAGTCTGAGCCATCACTTTCTCCAGGTTTCTGAGAACCAACCACTTTTCCACTTAGGAGTGTCCTCAGGTTAACGAAATCTTGCTTATTTTCTGGCTTCTGTGATAGAGCACCCCAGATCCTGCCAGAACATGCTAGCTGAATTCTTGCAGCCTCTTTGGGGTATAAGCTCTTTCCTCCCTTTGCAGGTACAGTATGTACCAGCTGGACCTGCTAGAATATAAGCCTTGTGATTAACCTAGCATCAAGAAGAGGAAGGGGGAGTGCTCCTTGGGGGGCTCCTGTTGCCTCACTGAGGCAAGGACTCTGCACTCTCTTCCCACATGCGGCACAAGCTAGCTCTGAAGAGCTGGGATGGGTCACTTTAGCAGGCCAAGCCACTTCTCAGTTCTCTTTATGAGTTTTTTTCTGATAATTTTCTCTAGAATATTGATATTTCTAAAGTTCTCTCCATGAACTCACTTGATAACAAAACTTTTATTAAAAAAATTCTTAAAAACACCATGAGGATAAGAAGAGAGGAAATAAACTGGGAGCTAAGTAATTGTCATTGCAAAATACATTATAAAGGTACGTTCCTACTGATAAAGATTTTTCTGATTACCTCAGTACTCTGCTACCTGCTGTTATCTTATACCACAGTTGCCTAATAAAGATACTCTTCTTGGATCTTTGTTTTTTTAGCAATTCATACTATGACTGCTAGAAAAACAAATAGAATGCATTAGTACCAAGTATTCCCTTTCCTCCTCATCCTGCTAACTTGAACAGCTCTCTAGCAAACATGCATATATTAAACGACCTACAAATAGGTCTTTTTTTTGCCATAGAAATAATGAACCAAAGTCAACATGACTGTGTGGTCACAGGGAATTCTGATGACCTGTCTTCCCAATGTGTGCAAGTGTATTCTGAGACAAGGGTAAAATAATATGAAAGTTTCACGTCATATTCACTGGCCCTTTATCCCTGGTCCCGAAATTCCACTTTGCTTTTCAGTTTACAGTCATCATGACGTTAGCCCCGCTATCGAGAACTAGAATAACCATAGGTCATTATCGCTCCTGTTTGTCATCGTCCTTCTTCTGGGGTAATCCCTGGGCCTTGTGGGGATGTGCTCTGAAATTTTAGTTCTCAGTGGGGTATAATAATAGCTATCATTTATTGAACACCTAATATATATTCCATCATTTAACTCTCAACACCACATAATATTATATCTATTACATCAATGAGGAAATAGAGGAATAGAAAAAAAAATAATAATTTACTTGTTCAAAGATGCTCAACTTGCAGGTAGCAATCTAACTGACCAAAAAAGCATATGCTCTTAATTTTTTCAGAATATTGGTGCATATTATAAATGCTGCCAAAATAATCCAGCCTGGTCACTTCTTTGATTGGTTTCTGCCTGATGGGATTTAACCTTCCCCAGACCTACTATGGGGCTTCCCTGGTGGCTCAGATGGTGAAGAATCTACCTGCAATGCAGAAGACCTGGGTCCGATCCCTGGGTTGGGAAGATCCCCTGGAGAAGGGAATGGCAACCCACTCTAGTATTCTTGCCTGGAAAATTCCATGGACAGAGGTGCCTGGCAGGCTACAGTCCATGGGGTCTCACAGAGTCGAACACAACTGATCAACTTCCAGACCAACTATGAATCAATTATGGTCTCTTCTTTTCCCTCTACTACCTCTTAAGTACACACAGATAAAGAATAAAGAGATGGGAAAAGAACAATGATTAATAGTTACAGCTCAGTCTCATCTGATAAATGCCCATATTGCATAAAACAACATGTATATGTTGTTGTCCATACAATATATAGAAATATACTGCATTTGCCATTAATAGCACGAAGGAAGTGAGAGCAAAGCTCTCATGACAAAATGACTCCACATGGTAATTTGAATCCACAGGAACAAGTGAAAGAGAACTAGAAATTATAAATAAGAAGACTGATATAACAAAAGTTATAAATACACACTTTCTCTCCTTTTTTATCTTAGCTTCATTTTAAAACACAAAATTATAAGTTAAAAATGATAACTATGTATTTCTGGGTTTACAACATTTATAGATGTAATATAGACTTATTATAATAATACCAAGAAAGGTATTATAACAATAAAAGGGAGGAAAGATAATAGAGCTAAATAGGATAGCATTCTATATCTCACTGAAATTGTTAGTATAAATTTGAAGCTGTTAAGATGTATATTGCAAGCCCTAGAGCAACCACTAAAAAATCCCTCGAAACAGTGTGGTGAAAATAAGTGAAATAAGCCAGACACAAGAGAGCAAATAATATATGATTTCACTTATATGAGCCAAAAATAGTCATATAGGTAGAGACAGAACAGTAGTTTCCAGAGACCAGGGGAGGGGCAGAATTATTGCTTATGGTACGATTTGCAGTTGGAGTGATGAAAATTTCTGGAAGCTGAAAGTAGTGATGGTTATACAGCAATTTCCGTGTACTTGATGCCACAAAACTGACTTCAAAATGGTTTAACTGGCCAATTGTATGTTATGTGTATGCGTGACCACAATCTTGAAAAATTAGAGGAAAGAATGAAGTATCCATGCATGCTATCATCTGGAAGAAACATGAAAACTTTATGCTAAGAGAAAGAAGCCAGTCATGAAAGACCAAATATTCTATCATTCCATTCACACACAATCCCAGAATAGGGAAATGTGTTTCTGAATGAGACAAAGAGTAGATTCAGTGGTTCTTAGGGCTGCGGAGGATGGGGAAGTAGGAGGATACAGATACAGGAGCTTCTTTTTGAGGCAATGATGTTCTAAAATGGACTTTAGTGAAGATTCCATATGTCTGTGAATATCCTAACATCTACTCAATGGCACACTTTAAATTGGTGAACTTTAAGGTATGTGGATTATGTCTCAATAAAGCTGCTATTTTAAAAGCTAGCAGTAAGGCGAACGTCCACCATCACCGCTTCTACGTGGCACTGCACTGGGGAACCTGGCGGTGGTGGCGGTTTAGACGCTCAGTCGTGTCCGACTCTTGCGACCCCATGGACCACAGCCCGCCAGGGTCCTCTGTCCTTGGGATTCTCCAGGCAAGAATACTGGAGTGGGTTGCCATTTCCTTCTTCAGGGGATCTTCCCGACCCAGGGATCGAACCCGGGTCTCCAGCACTGCAGGCAGGCTCTTTCCCAACTGAGGTTTAAGGGAAGCCAGGGAATCTGCCGTAAAGATTGAAATGGAGGGACTTCCCTGGCGGTCCGGTCCAGTGGTTAACAATCCGCCTGCCAGTACAGGGTACACGGCTTTGATCCCTGGTCCAGGAAGATTCCACATGCTGTGGGGAAACGAAGCCTGTGCACCATAGCTACTGAGCCCACGTGCTGCAATGGCTGAAGCCCGTGCCCTCGGCCCTGCTCTGCAACAAGAGAAGCCCCGCACGCCGCAGCTAGAGTGCAGCTCCGGCTTGCTGCGACTAGAGAAAGCCCGGGTGCAGCAGTGAAGACCCAGCACAGCCAAAAATAAATTAATAAATTCTTAAAAAAAAAAAAAAAAAGATTTAAAGGGAAATATACTGAACTACTCTATAAAATTGCAAACTTCTCGAGGACTCTGTTTTAATCGTCTTTGTATCCTTGGAAGTGCCTAGAATTCAACATTTTGTAAGGTAAGCCTCAAAAAGGTTTGTGTTTAACTCAACTGAAATTGAAACCAGTTTGCAGTAGATTGTCCAAGCTAGACAGTCTCTCATTTTTAACGTTATTCTGTAGCCAAAGTTGACCAGATACGAGGTGCGTCCAAGATGCAAGGGAGACCTCAGGAGCAGTGAAAGGAGTGCTGAAGGAGCACAGTGCAGAAAGCAGGGTTTTTAAATTCTTACAATTAATGTCTCAGAGAGGAAAGACACAATATTTATCTATAGGGGGAAAAAATAGATTCCTATTTAAAAAGTAGACCCGAAAAACAAGACAGAACTCTTGGAAGTTAAATATCTGATAGCTAAAACTAAAAATTCAGTATCATAACTGGAAGACAAATAGAAAAAAAAAAAATGATGAACAAAAGGAAAAAAAATTCGAAAATCAATCCAGGAGATCCAATTTGTCTCCTACAGGATTCAGAAACACAGAACAGAGAAAATGAAGAGAAAGAAATTATCAAGGAAAGATTATCATTCTTTAATTTCCCACAATTAAAAGGGTTTTTTTTTTAATTGAAAAGGATCACTAAGTGCCTGGAGGGAAGGAAGGAAGAAGGAGAAAAGGAAACGTAAAGTAAAAGGAATAAAATGATGTTAACAAAACTTCACCAGGAATAACAGATCCTAAATTTCTCAAGAAAGAGAAAAGGTCCACATACAGGGACCAAGTATCGGTGTTGTAGTTACCTACTGTTGCATTATAAACCACACGACAACTTAGTGGCTTGAAATCACAACAAAAATTTATTTAATTCATGAATTGGCTGAAGAACTCACTTCCAAGATGGTTCACTTATGCGAACGGCAAGTTGGTGCTAGCTGTCTGACTGGAACTGAGGGCCAGAGACCTGGATTCCTCTCTGGGGTTGGTTTCCTTGTGGGCTGATCGGCAGCCAAACAGAGCAGTGGATAAAACAATCTCTGTGTGATGTGATTGGAAAAGTCTTTGTACTTAATTAAAGATAATACCAACTAATTAAAAAAAAAAAAAAAATGAATGGTGCTGTGCTCCCAAAACAAGTGTCCCAAGAAATAGGGAGTAAAGATTTCCAGTTTCTACTATCATAAATGTCAATTCTACCACATTCTATTTGTTAAGAAGTCAAAGAGCTCGGATTCAAAGAGACGAAATACAGGTTCTACCTCTTAATAGGAGGGCTGTCAAAGAATTTGGGGCCCATGTTTTAAAACTGCCAAAGGGTCCTATATCCTTACCTGTGAACAAGGGAATGCCATTGATTGTTACAAGAGAGATGACATGGCCCTAACTAATTTAGAGTAATCAATTTGCATCTGGAAGTGGGGTCAATTTTTACAGTCACATGAGTGAGGAGGTAGGAAGAGGCTGGTTGCTACATGGTCAGCAAATGCCACCACACTGGGGGGGTTTTGTATTAAGTTGGCTTTCCTATTTTTAAAAAATTTTTATTTGCATTTATTTTTTGTGGCGTTTATTCCTGGGCCAGAAGTTTTGTTTCTTCGGTTTCTTATGGAATACCTTTTTCTTCTGTGCAATCTCCTCTTCTGGTTTAGGAATAATCTGTTCTTTTTCAGTAAGGGTCATCTCCATGGGGCAGGGAGAGCCCACGTATGGGTCGATTCAACCATGAGCTCTGTAAATCTTGCATGGCATCTTAGGGGCTTTGTTCACCTGGATATGTTCAACGACCAGAGAATTGACCTCTAAGCCCTAAACTCAGCATTACTCTGCATTTGTGAGCACGTGCAGGAGAAATGTGCAGGAGAAATTCAGCACTGCTTTCATGCCACGGACCCTGCGTCCAGCCCCGCTGCTTGGCTTGTGCACACGAGCCGACTCCACCATTATAATGTCACTAATTTAAAGTTACATCCTTCAGATACTTGGTGGCTTTTCGGATATGCCTACCCTTAATGGCCTGGGAAGTTTCACGAGTGTTCTTAAAGTGAACATGAAGATATGAACCTCTTGATTTGCATGATTTTATGGGGTTTTCTGGGTCAAGAGAATAGCATACCATTTTCAGAGGTCACCTGGGGAATATTTATAATCTAATTTCAAGTAGAAAACTGCAGGGAGTAATCCATTGTATAGATAGACTTATGCAAAATATATTCAAACAAAATGCAGATTTTATAAAAAATACACAGACTAGATTGTTTGATAGCACTATTTCAAGGCCTTAAGAATGACTCTAGTAATACCATATCATTATATTATAAAGCATGAGAATTTATCATCATATCCAGGATATAACTGAGACTTCTTTCCACTCACTGATTTTAAGTGACATATTAAATATTCCTCATCCTGAATTTGTTCAGATAATTAAACTTCTAATAGCCAGATATTTAGTTGCTATAAACTTTTATCTCCCCCAAAGAAAATGTAGTTATAGCTTATAATGATATTAAAAATAAAGCAAAAATAGTCAATTCTCTGGGATGAAAAATGTCTCAAGGAGGCTTTATTCATTGCTTGATGTATAATTCAGCCTATTAATTGAAGACCATTTTATCTTCTTTGTATAAATTTCCTTTCATTAAAAACTAATTGAATACTGTACAAAACTGCAGGATATAACTTTATATGACATTTATGAACATTTACATTTATTTGCAGACTAAGAAAATTAGTCCATGAATAAACCTTTGAAAAACTGAAGTAGCAACTTTTAAAAATACAGAATGTTTTGCAAGATGACTATTTTGCTCATTAGCATTTTAAGCATTTTAATAAATTAAAATGATTCCTTCTCAGAAAAAGTTAGTGTTTTTCTATGTAATGTGAATTAAAGGATAAACAGCAATTCCATACCTCATTTTTTCTTTTATTTATAGAATTCCCGGCAGTAGAAAAGAAAAATAAGGTATGCTGTTTTGTGGTGCCAGTTTGGCATATGCATTCTGGATTGGCCTCGGGGTAGTGAGGCAGTTTGGCTTGTTAAAGCTAAAAAATAGATGAAAACACAGAACAACACAAATATCCTGAGAGAGCTGCTAGAGAGCAGCTCCCCACACCATCCCTGCATTGGGCTATTTTTTAGGAATTGTAGTCCTGTATGTACGTACTCTTTTTTATTTTGCTTTGTGTTTATGGTAATGAAGACTATGAACTGTCCCTGTGGTTAGTTTTATTTTATTTGTTTGTTTGTTTGTCAGTATTTGCCTCCCACCACTCTAAGCTCAAGACTTCCCTGGCCGCTCAGCGCTTAAGAACCCGCTTGCCAAGGCGGGAGACGCGGCTTCAGTCCCTGGTTCTGGAAGATCCGCTAGAGAGGGAAATGGCAGCCCATTCCAGCATTCCTGCCTGGACAGTCCCTTGGACAGAGGAGCCTGGCAGGCTATAGTCCGCGGGGTCACAAAAGAATCAGACACAACTTAGCCACTAAACAACGACTCCAAGTTCAATCGTAGTGCCCGTCTGAATCTCTGCAGGCCCCAGACCCAGGCGACACTGACTCAGACCGGCCTATTGCTGGTGGTGGTTTAGTTGCTAAGTTGTATCTGACTCTTGTGACCCCATGGACTCTAACCTGCCAGGCTCCTCTGTCCATGGGATTTCCCAGGCAAGAATACTGGAGTGGGTTGCCATTTCCTTCTCCAGGAGATCTTTCAGACACAGGGATCAAACTCAGGTCTCCTGCATTGCAGGCGGATTCTTTACTGACTGAGCCACCAGGGAAGCCCTGGCCTCCTGGGAATACCTGGAAAGAAACCCAAGATGAGCAGTTGACTCCAGAAGGCTTATCTGAATACACATCCCTAAAGAAACTGAGGAAGGCTGGAAAGCTGAGGGAGAAGGTGACCCATGGGGTCTCAACTGATACCAGCAGGGAACCTGGATCCCAAATCAAGGCACAGGAGGTTGTCTTTTATACCCCCTCATTCAGCCAGTCACTGGTGATGTGCCACTCTAGGCAAGTGATGGACCCTTGGATGAGGTACTTGTCTGCAGCTGAGGGTACTTTCACAGTTTAGACAGTTCCGAGATAGCAGCAGCTAGTATGCTCAGAATAGAAGGCAGTGGCACCCCACTCCAGTATTCTTGCCTGGAAAATCCCATGGACGGAGGAGACTGGTAGGCTGCAGTCCATGGGGTCGCTAGGAGTTGGAAACGACTGAGCGACTTCACTTTCACTTTTCACTTTCATGCATTGGAGAAGGAAATGGCAACCCACTCCAGTGTTCTTGCCTGGAGAATCCCAGGGACAGGGGAGCCTGGTGGGCTGCCGTCTACAGGGTCATACAGAGTCGGACATGACTGAAGCAACTTAGCAGCAGTATGCTCAGAAGCTGGAAGATGAATCCCTCTGCCTTGAAGAGAGGATCCGGATGGAAAACATAGTATCCTACAACACTTCACTCCTAGCTTCACTCAGATTCCTAGAGGAGGTTCTCCCTGGCAAGAGCTTCTCTAGAATTGATGAGTTATAAAGTTGTTAACTACATACCAGAAAGGGTAAAAGAGATCTCTAAGGTACCATGAAGTGAGCAAGAGCAGGAGGCACTACCACCCTAGGGCTGAGCAAATGGAATATTTGAAATTATGAAATCTTAGAAACTTAGGAAGAGCGGCTCTGAGGATCTGAAGCTCAGACCTGGAGGAGACACTGCTTGACTAGTGCTGGGGTCTCTGACTTGGGGGGAGGGGCTCTGTGGGCCTTGGACCCAAGCTTGAGAAATCTGACTGATGCTGGTGTCTCTGAGACAGCTGTGATAAAAGTTACTCCCCAATTGTTGGAAAAACTGCAGACTGGGTATGTACACACACACACACACACACACACACATACACAGTGGAATATTACTCAGCCTTAAAAAAGAGTGAGATAATGCCATTTGCAGCAACATGGATGGATCTAGAGATTATCACACTAAATGAAGACGTCAGAGAGAGAAAAACACATAGATGATATAATGGACTTCCCTGGTGATTAGGAATCCACCTCCTAGTGCAGAGAGCACGGGTTTGATCCCTGGTCCAGGACAATCCCACATGCTATGGAGCAGCTAACCCCTTTCACCGTAACTGCTGAAGCACAGAGCCCGCACAGCAAGAGAAGCCACCACGACGAGAAGCCTGCACGCCGCAACGAAGAGCAGCCCCCGCTAGCTGCAACTAGAGGAAACTGCATGCAACCAAGCCGAAAATAAGGGAGTAAAGATTTTAAAACGCTATCACTGATAAGCAGAATCTAAAAAATAATACAAATGAGTCTATCTACAAAACAGATGCAGACTCAGAG
Source organism: Bos taurus (assembly GCF_002263795.3). Taxonomy (NCBI): domain Eukaryota; kingdom Metazoa; phylum Chordata; class Mammalia; order Artiodactyla; family Bovidae; genus Bos; species Bos taurus. Next base: position 73,400,747 of record NC_037343.1, read on the forward strand.
ACATAGAAAACAAACTGAAGGGCAAATGGACAGGAGGAAGGATAAGAGTATGGGATTAACAGATATAAACTACTGTATATAAGATAGATGAACAACACCTAACGCAGAGAAAATAGTCACTATCTTGCTATCTTGTAGTAATCTATAATGGAAAATAATCTGAAAAAATACATATTTATAAAATTGAATCACTTTGCTGTACACCTGAAACTAACAATATTGTAAATCAACTATACTTCAATTGACAAAAAAGAAAAACTGTGAATTGAATTTAGCTACTGTTATGGGAAGGGACCTCTGCTGTCAAGGTAAAGTGCTGTAAGGTGATACTCACAGAACTTAAGCTCTCAAAGGCGGAAAGGGTGACTTTCCTCTCCTTCCTGCAGACTTGGGTTCTCCATCTAGCGCCCCGATGGACAGAGCCCAACAAAGACCCAGCTGGCAAAGCAGAATGTGGTTTGCAGACTCCCAGTTCCAGCACCTCCGAGTGTAAACAATGGGCTTGGAGAGAAAAGCAAGAGCTTAATAATGAGTACAGAAATGCATAGGGCGGGGTGGGGGACTGATGAGAGACACGTTCCTTGTGGACACAGGTTTTGGAATCAGACAGACTCAGGTTAAAAGTTCTGTTCTTCTGCTTGGTGGTTGTGAAGTTTAGTGATTATCTAAATTTTCTATGTTTCAGTTTCCTCATCTGTAAAACGGAGCTAATAGTATCTGCCTCATGGAGTTGTTTTGAGAGATAATGTCTATAAATCACCTGGCCTTATGGCAGTTTGCCTGGCTGGTGGTAGTTTCTCAGTAAATGAGTTGTGATTATTACCCTGGAAAAGTTTGCAGGCAGAGACCCCTGTGGGATACAATTTTTGCAGCACAGGATTTAGCATTAAAAACTGAACTAAACTTGTGGTAGTGGGAATAAAAATAATGAGATCGACGGAAGAGCCCTTTGAGATAAAGAATAAAAAGAATTCAATGACTAGATGTCAACACATTTGACATTGATTCCTGTGGAGGATGAAAGATGGGAGAAATCTCAAAATAGGTGACCTATTCAAATAGTCTCCTTATTCAAATGGAAATGCCCATGTCCCCTCATGAAGCCTTGTGGTGCTTTGTGCCAGCCTAAAGAGATAACCTCAGTAATCAAAGAAATACTTATGAAGCCAATGTGGAGGTACTGTTTTAATTATACTGAACCATCAATTATTTACTTAGCAGCTTACTTTTCTTAAGGGTAGTCAAAGTTGTGGTGAATTTGGTCTATATTGATATGTGTATGCTGCTGATGGCATGGTAAAATTAATACAGCTCATTTGAAAAGCAATATAGGATAGTTATCAAAAATAGTTTAAATGTTTATTGGATTTGCACTCCAGGAGTCTTGTTTGAAAAATCTCATGGGCAGAAGAGCCTGGCAGGCTACAATCCACAGGGACGCACAGAGCCAGACACAACTGGGCAGGCACATATGCATGCATGCTGTTGACAGTACTTTAAACATTAAAATTCATCAAAAGAAGTTAGGAAGGTACAGAGTGCGTCGATAACCTTGGATGATAATCTTAAGGGCAGCTACTACTGATCCATGAAGTGTCCTTCGGCAATGAAACTGGTTTGACCCACGATGCCATGTTTAATGTGCCCTTATCCTTACTTTTGACCCCAAGTCCTGCAAAGGAACTGATGACAAGCACTCTATTAAGCAGTTAGACAGCCAGTCTCCAACAGTAGGTACCCTTCCTCCAGCTTCTTGTCTGTATGATTAATCATTGCCCTGTAATTTATAAGTGTACAGGTTCTCTTAGTTAAACTGTATGCTCTCCTAGAAATTATCATGATGGATCCACTTTTAAAAAATCCCTGGATTGATGGTTGGTTCAAGCAGATGTGGTAGGGAATTCCCTGGTGGTCCAGTGCTTAGGACGCAGTGCTTTCACTGTCGAGCACCTGGGTTTGATCCCTGGTTGGGAAACTAAGATCCTGCAAGCTGTGGAGCACAGCTCCCCCCAAACCCAGAAGATGCGGATGGTACATATGATGGACTATTACTCAGCCATAAAAAAGAACGAAATATTGCTATTTGCCACAACATGGATGGACCTAAAGACATCATACTAAGCCAAGTAAATCAGACATGGACAAATATATGATACCATATGAGCTAGAATTTAAAAAATAATACAAATGAATCTGTATACAGAACAGAATTGCTGCTGTTAAGTCGCTTCAGTCGTGTCTGACTCTGTGCGACCCCATGGACTGCAGCCTACCAGGCTTCTCCATCCCTGGGATTCTCCAGGCAAGAACACTGGAGTGGGTTGCCATTTCCTTCTCCAGAAACATATTTACAGACATGGAAAACAAACTGATGCTTACCAAAGGGAAAGGGAGGAGGGGATAAATTAGGAGTATGGGATTAACAGATACAAAGTACTATATAGAAAAACAAGGATTTACCATATAACACAGGGAAATATATTCAATAATCTTGTAATAACCTATAATAGAAAATAACCTGAAAAAAAATATATATATATAACTGAATTGCTTTGCTATACACCTGAAACTAACACAATACTGTAAATCAATTATACATCAATGAAAAATGTCCCTGAATGACTCAGGCCCAGCCCTCACAGGCCAGCAGCATTAGGTCCACTCTGGGCTACTTCCTCCTTTTGCCCTCCTGGGGTTGCTTCTGCTTCTCTCATAGCAACGTGGCTTTTCTTTCTTTCTTTTTTTTTCAGCTTACAAAACCATCAGCTTCGGTACAGCCCGGAAACCTTTAATCAAAACTTCATCCTGACACCTTATCATAACTATTCTTTCAGCTGTTGCTCACAAACCTCTGTTGACACTTATGAAAAAGTAGGTCAAAGGAGTAGAAAGGATGCAGTAATCATCCAACACGGCCCAAGTATTGCCACTGAAAAGTTTGTTCGTGGAATTTTAAAATGTTTCTCAAATTACAGTGAGGGTACGGTGGAAATCTGGAAAACCTGCTTCTCTTTTTAGACGTGCCCCAAATCCCTGCCCTCTTATCCTGGCGCCCTGTCCTCTTCAGACGGTGAGAGGCACTGTCACTTTTCCCCGAGTGTGTAAGTTTGCACAGACCTTTGTTAGAGCAGTTCTTCTTCTGAAATGATGCTGTTTCTATATTTCTGTTCCCTTCTGTGCTACGAGCATCTCAAGGTACTGTCAAGGGGTAAAATGTTACCTCTACCCTCTCAGGGCCAGATGAGTCTAAGAATTAAGTTGACATGGCAGGTTAACAGGAGTAAAGTGTACATGTTTTATTTAATATGTTTACATGTACATGGGAGTCTTCATAGGAAAATGAAGACCCACAAAGCAGTTAGGCTTAAGTGTTTATACACTAGGTTGAACAAAGAGTAGCAACTATGGGAGAGTAACCGAAATACATGGGAAGACTAAGGAAGATAAGTGTTACTTTAACAAGGGCTGTCGGTAAAGCTTTCTCTTGGCCCAAGTCCCCATCTCTGGGGATAAGGATGTTCCTTTCCTCCTGGTATAGGAAGGGCATCTTTCATATGGAGTTTCATCTACTGCTTTGAAGGAGAAAAAAAGGAAACCAGAGCACCTTTCTTGCATCTGCTCTTTTAAAAGTACCTTTAGCTCACTACAATCAATATGTTAAGGCGGCATATTTTTCTCCCCTTCAGCGGCGTCCATTAGGTACTGAATAAGTGCTTGCTGAATGTTGATTCCATTTATCTCCTTGTGCAACTCTAATACTCAGTCAGCTTCCAGTTATCCATGCTAGTGGAGGAGAGAGGAGGCTTAGGATGAAACAAAATAATTGACAGTTCTGAGATCCAAATCCTTGAATTGACAGGCTCTGTATATTCAGTGATGCAGTCACACCTCTGCACACAAACAGCTAGACAGCTAGGAAGATTTTAGAGGAATCAACTGATTCAGACTCTACAGGGTGGCTTAGCTATTCATGGGAAACAGCGAAACCAGCAAGGTGGAATTTGCTCTGCCAGAACGCCTTTGCAGCAAATCCCAGTGGTCAAATGTCTTTTCCTGTCACAGCTGCAGGTCAGCAGCTTCACTTCATTAAAATTGCAGGTGATTCGTTTTATCCTGTATGCTGCGACGGTGCCAGTTTAAGCCTAGGAGGCGTGGAAAGTAAGGTTGAAGAAGTAAGCTGGCCTTGCCTGTGGGGAGGACTTGGAGTTGGAGTGGAGCCACTGAAGAGCAGGAGAGGAATGTGCAGAGAGGTGGTTTACTGAGCATCCATCCGAGGACAGCACGAACAGGGCAGAGGGAGGCAAGGGAAAGTCATTTGGGAAGGGGCTGAGACAACAAGTGAGAAAGAAAGTCTGTGAATGGAAGTAGGGTTTCAGTTCAGTTCAGTCGCTCAGTTGTGTCTGACTCTCTGCGACCCCATGGACTGCAGCATGCCAGGCTTCCCTGTCCATCACCATCTCCTGGAGCTTGCCCAAACTCATGTCCATTGAGTTGATGATGCCATCCAACCATCTCATCCTCTGTTGTCCCCTTCTCCTCCTGCCTTCAATCATTCCCAGCATCAGGGTCTTTTCAAGTGAGTCAGTTCTTCACATCAGGTGGCCAAAGTATTGGAGTCTCAGCTTTAGCATAAGTCCTTCCAATGAATATTCAGGACTGATTTCCTTTAGGATGGACTGGTTGGATCTCCTTGCAGTCCAAGGGACTCTCAAGAGTCTTCTCCAACACCACAGTTCAAAAGCATCGATTCTAAAGCAGAAAGGGAAAAGCGATAAAGGACAGTAAATTAAAGCAAGGCTCGGAAGCAAAGAGAGCCCATTTTAGATGACCTCCAATTTCTCAGGTGTGGGGGAAATGTGAGGAGAGGAGCATAGGTTTCATCTTTGGATGGCAGTTTGGATTGACATGGGCATCATGGGGAATTTGAGGGGTCGACTGAAGTTAGTCCTCTGAGGCCTTTTTAAGCCAGTGAGACCCACCGCCTCCCAGTGCAACCCAGAGGCATCTGCTTTGGAGAGGAAGTGAAAGAAGGCAAAGAGCAAGTCTCTGGGACCAGACACGACGACTGTGCACCTCTCTGGGCCCCATGCATGTGTCTCTTTGCTTCTCTGGATGTCTTTCCCCCTTTTAAGCACACAGCAAAGACATACGGAGAGCTTTGCAGATACTCTGTTTTTGTTTTTCACAAATTGGAGATTTGTGGCAGCCCTGCAAAGAGGAAGTCTATTTTGTTTTTGTTTTTTTTGCCAGCAGCTTTGTTTTTAATTGAGGAAGGTACTTTGTATTTGAGACATAATGCTATTGTGCACTTAACAGTGTACAGTAGACTGTGAACATAATGTTGACGGGCACAGGGAAACCAGATAATTTGTGCGGCTTGCTTTACTGCGATATTCAATTTAGTGCAGTGGTCTGGAACCCAACCTGCAGCATCTCCCAGCTCTGCCTGTGTTCAACATTCATTCATTCAGTTTGTGTTTATTCATTCATTCGTTCATGCAGTTTGTGCTTATAGAGTGCCTAGTATACACTGTTCAGGGTGCTGGAGTTAAAGCAGTGAACAAATCACACGAGTGAACTAATCTTGTTGTCCAATGTTTCAGTGGGGAGACAAGTGAGAAATAAAAAAAGAGTCACAGTTCCTCATCTCTTTTTTTTTTTGACCATGCTGCACAACATGTGGGATCTTAGTTCCCTGACGGGAGATGGAACCCACGGCCCTGCACTGGAGAGTCTTAACCGCTAGACCCCCAGGGAAGTCCCTGCTCATATTGATAAAGGCTATAAAAGGAGGAAGTCAGGGTTATTAGGGGAAAGGTTCGGAGGAGGCTTTGTTTGAGCTGGAAGGTAGGGGATGGCCTCTCTGAGAGACAGTCACTGAGCCAAGATCTAAGACAGAAATCTCCAGCTGTGAAAACCCAAGGCAAAGCCCTGCTGGGTGGCGGGGAGCAAGTGCACTAGCTTCGAGGTGGGAATGAATCCAGACCCTGCAGACAGCCGCAGGGGAGCCAGTGCGGCTGGGATGCAGGCAGGGGTGGGCGTGGGGTGGGCGGGGAGGAGAGGAGGTGAGTCTGAAGCAGCAGGAAGCAGACAGGTGGGGTCACCAAGGCCCCAGCTGAGGCCTTGAAAGGTTGCTTTCTCCTGTGCGCTCTGCCACCGATTTCCTGTATGGCTAAGGACAGTCATCCTGGGTCTCAGTTTATTTGCTGCAAGATGAGAGGCTTTGCTAAGATGATGCAGCCGGCCACAGGGGAGCACTTCATGTTGTTTGTTTCAGAGGAAAAATCTTTAACGTTCTTGGCAGTGTGTTCTAGGCCCAGCGCTGCTCGGGGCTGATGACCACTCTCTTGCCAGCTGGCTCCAGGTTCCCTTTCGAACAGCATTTCCCCAAAGGTCGGCTGTTAGGACGCCTTTGCTGGGCTGCTCTCCCTGTCTCGAGAACACAGCATTCTGCCCACCTCCCTGGATCTGCTTATGCTCAACGCCCTCCTCACTGTTGTCCCTTTGTTCATCCCTCAGCTACTTTTGAATCGATGCTTTTGAACTGTGGTGTTGGAGAAGACTCTTGAGAGTCCCTTGGACTGCAAGGAGATCCAACCAGTCCATCCTAAAGAAAATCAGTCCTGAATATTCATTGGAAGGACTGATATTGAAGCTGAAACTCCAATACTTTGGCCACCTGATGCAAAGAACTGACTCATTTGAAAAGACCCTGATGCTAGGAGAGATTGAAGGCGGGAGGAGAAGGGGACAACAGAGGATGAGATGGTTGGATGGCATCACCGACTCAATGGACATGAGTTTGAGTAAACTCTGGAGGTTGGTGATGGACAGGGAAGTCTGGTGTGCTACAGTCTGTGGGGTCACGAAGAGTCGGACACGACTGAGCAACTGAACTGAACTGAATTGAACAGCTACTTTTTGGGCTTCCAAGGTGGCCCAATGCAGGAGACACAAGAGACATGGGTTCAATCCCTGGGTCAGGAAGATCCCTTAGAGGAGGGCATGGCAACCCACTCCAGTATTCTTGCCTGGAAAATCCCATGGACAGAGGAGCCTGGTAGGCTGTAGTCCATAGGGTCCCACAGAGTCAGACGCCACTGAAGCGACTTAGCACATACCACACATCTACTTTTAAGGTCTAGATTAAACCCCACCCTGTTCATAAAGCCTTCTTTGAGCATGCATCCTCCTTGGAGACCCAGGTTCAATTCCTTGCTAGGGAAGATCCCCTGGAGAAGGAAATGGCAACCCACTCCAGTATTCTTGCCTGGAGAATCCCATGGACAGAGGACCCTGCAGGCTACATGGTCTTGGGGTCACAAGAGTTGGATATGACTTAGCAACTAAAGCACCAACCACCTCCTTAAATCCAAGACAGTTGATTCCCTCCATTTATGAGCAGTCACATGTTATTGGTTGTTTTCCTTTACACACATTTTAATCTTTCCAACATTATTCTAACCTCTGGGTGATGTATTAGTCAGGGTTATCCAGAGAAATAGAACCAATAAGGTGTGTGTATATGGTGTGTGTCTGTGTGTACTGAAAGATACTTTTTTTAAGGAATTGGCCCACACAATCTGGGGGGCTGGCAAGTCTGAAATCTGCAAGGCTGTTGGCAGGCTGGAGACCCATAGAAGAGTTGATGTTGCAATCTTGAGTTTGAAGACACCCTGGAGATATTAATAGAACTGTCTTTGTTCTTAAGCCCATCAGCTAATTGAATGAGGCCCACCCATGTTAGGGAGGATAATCTGCTTGACTCAATATCTACTGATTTAAATGTTGATCACATCTAAAAAATACTTGCACAACAATGTTTAGACTAGAGCTTGACCAGACAACTAGGGCCATAGCCTAGTCAATCCTAAAGGAAATCAATCCTGAATACTCATTAGAAGGACTGGTGCTGAAGTTCCCACACTTGGGCCACCTGATGTGAAGAGCTGACTCGTTAGAAAAGACTCTGATGCTGAGAAAGATTGAAGGCAGGAGAAGGGGGCGACAGAGGACGAGATGGTTGGATGGCATCACCGACTCAATGGACGTGAGTTTGAGCAAGCTCGGGAGATGATGATGGACAGGGAAGCCTGGCATGCTGCAGTACATGGGAACTTTGAGTCGGACATGACTGAGCGACTGAACAACAGCAAATAGCCTAGCCAAACTGGCATGTGAAATTAGCCATAATAGGTGAGGGTGTAGCCTTATAAATCTATGTATTCTTCAGTAAACTCAGCATAAATGCATTGTGTGCAGTAAATACTTGATAAAGAGATAACTAAAGGGCTCTAATTAGTGTGTGTACTCCTTCATTCCACAAACACTGTGTTTAATGAGCACATACTTTGTGCCAGGGAAGATCCCTTGGAGGAGGGCATGGCAAGCCACTCCAGTGCTGTTGCCTGGAGAATCCCATGGACAGAGGAGGCTGGCAGGCTACAGTCTGTAGGGTGGCAAAAAATTGGGACTAAAGCAGCTTAGCTCCCATGCACTTTGTGCCAGGTACAGTTGTAAGGGTTAGGGAAATACCAGTGAGCAGAATTGAAAGTAATTAGATCTTGTTGTTTTCTGTTCATACGTTTTGACATCTTGTAGACCCAGTCTGAGAGGGTTTTTATTTCTCTGCTTTTAAGTTTTTGTTTTGTGTTTAGTTAGCTGATGCTGTAAAGTTATAGAAAGTGAAATCCCTTTAAAGCTCTGGTCATCAAAGCTATCAGAGTAGAATCCTAAAAAGCTTATAGAAGTCAGGTAATTTGCTTAATTGTGTTAGGTGTGACAGGAAGAATTGTAAAAATGGCCCCTCGACATTCTTATCCTCTGGCGATTCAGGCAAACACTTGTCTAGGAAATGCTGAGAAAAGATTTTGCAGATATCATTATAATCCCAAGTCAGCTGACCTTGAGATATAGATATTATCCAGGTGAGCCTGACCCAAAAGACGCATCCTTTAAAAGCAGAGCTACAGAAGAGGAAGTCAGAGGCTCAAAGCATTCAGGGGAGTCGATAAACCATTGCTGGCTTGCAGAAGAAAGGGCCTGTTTTCCACGGATGGGGGCAAGCTTAAGGACCTACGAGCTGCCTGCCAATAGTAGCAAGCGAATTGGACTGAGTCTGGTCAACAACCTAAATGAACTTGGGAGCAAATTCGCCCCTAGAGCCTCCCGAGAAGAGTCTGTTGGCCAATTCCTTGGTGTTGACCTTGTCAGACTCCACACAGAAAACCCTGGTGGGCTCACACAGACTTCTGACCTATAGAAATAATAAACAGATGTTACTTTAAGCAGCTAAGTTTGTGGTACTAGGTTAGGCAGCAATAGAAAACAAATACAGAGTGCATTGCTAAGTAGTGATTTAGCCTGTTTTAAAATCTTATTTTTTAAGTGGTGGAGAAAGTAAAAAATTTTTCTCATTTCAATAATCTTTGACATGTATTTGTATAAAAGAAGAATATTTTCTTATGTGGTCAGTAGTATTTATTTACGAAAATACCACAAATCTAAGACTTACCAGTGCTGCTTTGGGTGGGGAAAAAAAAAGTCTATGGCTAAAGTATTAAGTTATTATGCTAAAAGCAAAATAAATTAATGAGGATCCATAAGCCATATCTACTGTCATTTGTGTAAAATATTTAGTATCATCTTTATCATGTGTTATGAGAATAAGTAATAATATGGTCAAACTCCTGGTGTTAAACACCCTAAGGACTAAAGAACTTATGAAGAAAATGAATAATTTGTTAATGCTTTGGAAATGAAGGCTTTAGGCAAGCAAAGCTGAGTTTCCTGTTCTTAATAAATGTAGATGGAAGTGTTTCATGATAATTTAATATGTCTGGAATAAACTCCCACTTTGCATCTGGCAAGTTTCTCCCTTTTTATTTATTAGATTTTTTTTTTTTTTCTCTCTAGACTCACTCATCTCCCAAAACCTCTTAGAACCACCAACACATGCTGAAGGCAATCCAAGCCCGAATACTGATTTGGACTATAAATAGAATATGGGAACAGGAAGGGTGTCAGGAAAGATCTGGATCAAACATCCACAGTTCAGGTGAGGAATTGGGCCCAGAAAAGGGCCTTGTCCAAGTCAGGGACTTGGGTGGTGAAGTTGGGGCTAAAACTGTTTTTAAGATGGCAAGTAGAAATCCAAGGAAAACTGCCCAGATCAATACTTGTCAGAATTAACTTGGTTAACATGCACGAGCTACCTGGGCAGTTTTCAGTTTTGAATTCTGGGTCCCTAAACAAAAATAACCAAAAAAGTCTCCATCTTCCTTATATTTGTTAACTGTAAAAGGAATAGACTTCTGTACTAGGTCATCTTTGAGGGCTGTTAGATAGTATTTATGTATATGTACATTTAAAATTACAGAAGAGTCCCACAGTTTAGCTGATCTATGAAAATAAGGTTAGCTTTGATATGCAACAAAAGAAGCAGAAGGCAATGCAGAAAGTCCCTGACCTAATAATGGAGCCAGGAGTCCTGGCTCTGCAATGACTTCTGAACTAGGACTGTTAGATAACATGTATAAGAACCACTAGCCAAAAGGGGACAAGAATATCAGCTTTATTAATGACTTGGCAAGGGTCCGATAATCTCCCCAATGTGGGGGAAATCTATGGTGCAACTTAGACTAGAAAATCTACTTAGAACTGATGCCCTCCCTTCTGCCCTGGACTCTGAGCCTTGGGAGAAGCAAGAGGATCCCAGGGGGCCCTGGGATGGGGGCTCTGGATCTGAAGGGAACCCACTGAAGCAAGGCTGCCAGGTGGAGGCCCGGATCACACACAGGACCGCAAGCAGGGTAGACAGCGCTCTTTGCCGCACAGACAAGGGCCAGGCCCTGGGCTCCGCTTCACCTCCGAGAACAGACACGGAGCCTGCACTCTGCAGAGGACCTCTGGACCCATGCTTGTTTTGCAGGCCAATAACCCTGCCCATCATAAAGAGTCAGGAATTAACCATTTTTTTCCTATCTGGGATTGAGCCAGGTGAGAGTTGGAGATTTGAACAGTTGGTGGCAGTTTCCTCCTCTGGGAAGAGGCGAGAAGGAAGGGAGTGTACTAGGGAGTCTCCCTCCAACTGAAAATGGTGATTCCTCTTTAGACAGGGTTTGAAATCAACTTTGTTTCAATATTTTAGAGACCTCTGAAGCAGAAGAATTATTGACTGAAACTTCTGAGAAATTGACAGAGCAGATAATTGCTCCTCACCTTGGCCTGGCGTTTAAGATGCTTGCCAGCAGAGCCTAGGGCCGGTGGAAAGTGACGGTTGGAGGACTCCACTGCTTGCGGGCTATACGGCCCTTGGAAAGTTCTCTCCCCTCTGAGTCATAAAATGGGGACCAGCTAATCTGCCATAAAGGGTTGTTAGAAGATTAACAGTCCATAGTAGACACTTAATAAATGGCATTACTAACAGCTCCTAATTTTTCCACGGGTATGGATACTAAGAGAATGAAAGGAGAAAATACATTCAAGCTAACTGGAGAAGAGAACATTCTAGCTAAAGAATAAGATTAGGCTTCCCTCTGTCCAGATTTTATTTTATTTTATTTTATTTATTTTTTTGTGAGAATTTTTAAAATTCCTATACGCAGTAGTATATGAAAGCATACCTACTATAATATATAAAAATACCTGTCTTATTTTTTTATTTTTTTTCAGATTTTAAAATAAAGACTCTTAGCTGGGATCTATGGGTCTCTCTCTGTCTATATGTACATGTATGTGTGAGAGTAGCTGCTCTAATATTGCTCTGATTGCTCTAATGAGAAATACTTAATGTATAAAAATATTCACTACGTACCAGGTACATCAGTAAACACTGTGTGTATATTATTTTATTTCTACCAGGAACCTGGCACGTAGTGAAGACTCCGTAAATACATGTTGATGAAATAAATAAATGATCCTCACAAGAACATTATATGTATCTCTCTCTTGCAAATGAGAAAATAAAGTTAGGTAGGCAGAGTAACTTTTCCGAGGTCACATACCCATCAAGCATTAGAGCTAGGATTGGAAACCAGTTCTGTATGATTTCAGGACCTTGCACCACTGTATCACACTACCTCACACACACACACACACACACACACATGCATGCTTACACACGTGTTCATATGATAGAAACTCCTGACTTACACACATTTCTTTACTCACACAAAGGGACTCTCTTCATGCTGCTGTGGTATGCTATATTGGTTTTCGTTTTTAAACCACTGCCAAGTTTAGACAGACAGACACATAAGGGTTCCATAAGGGATAAATAAGTATGACAGTTAATGTCATTTTTATCACCAGGTATATATTTATTGTATTAGGCCCCATGGAAGATACAAAGATAAATCAGCCTGTACATACTGGATCTTCAAGGAACCTCCAGTTTAGTGGAGGAAATGATACCTAGATATTTATGGTACAAGGTGGAAAGACATGAACGCCACACAACAGACACAGATAAAGTGTCATAGAAGAAGAAAGAAACTGAATGCAAGTTAACCAGGAACATGAGATTAGAATTTGTGAAGGAAGTTAGGTGAAATGGGCCTTGAGGATGTGTGGATTTAGGAAGGGAATTCCAAGATGGTGAACAGCATGAGCCAAGGGCAGAGGTAGAAAAGCATGAGGTCTGTCTAAGAAACTGCACTTTCAGAAGGGGCTTCCCTGGTGGCTCAAACGGTAAAGCATCTGCCTACAAGGCGGGAGACCCAGGTTCGATCCCTGGGTTGGGAAGTTCCCCTGGAGAAGGAAATGGCAACCCACTCCAGTACTCTTACCTGGAAAATCCCATGGACAGAGGAGCCTGGTAGGCTACAGTCCACGGGGTTGCAGAGTCGGACATGACTGAGTGACCTTCACTTCAAGAAGGAAAATGGAGAATGAAAATTAGGGAGATGGGGCCATATTGTGGGGAGGAATGACGTTAAATAGTAGGCCAAGAAGTTTCAGTTTGGTGATGGGAAACTGGTGAAGGATTTTTAAAAACGAGAACTACTTGATCCTAATGCTGTTATAAGACATCAGCCTGACAGCGATGTGTAGGATGAACATCCCGGGGGGAGCCTAGAGCCAAAGGTCCAGCTAGGAGGTTCTCACAGCGCACTCAGTGGGCAGTCTGGAGGGCTGGGCATGAATGGGGCAGCATCAGGGGGACAGGATGATGGGGTCAAGTGGACAGGACTGTAATCTGGGGGAAGAGGGCCGGGTTCCAACCTGTAACTGACATGAGACAAGGTATACCCAGTGATAGGTCTGGACACAGCAGCCCCATGAGGTGCATGGTATTATCCCTGGTTTACACTCAAGGAAACCAGACTCAGAGCAATCTGTCCGAGGTCATGCCCTAGACCTCCCCAAGGTCATGGCCTAGACCTCCGGGGGCTTCAGTTTCCTCATCCATGCAATAAATGAGTGATGGGCTAGGTGGAAGATTCTTTCTGCTCTCACATCAGGTGGAAGTATGGCTCTGACCCTGAGGGTGGTGGTTTCGTTGCTCAATCCTGTCCAACTCTTGCGACTCCGTGGAATGTAGCCCACCAGACTTCTCTGTCCATGTGATTCTCCAAGCAAGAATACTGGAGTGGGTTGCCACCTCCTTCTCCAGGGGATCTTCCTGACCCAGGGATCGAACCCGGGTCTCCTGCATGGTAGGCAGATTCTTTACTGACTGAGCTACAAGGGAAGCCCCTGACCCTGAGGGAGGTAACACGTAGAATCAGCAAGCCTTAGAACTAATTAGGCGTTAGAGCATGGAGGGTTGGAAGGAAGTACCCCTTTAAGAAGACACATATTTCCAGACCTGGGTGACTCGGGGAATGGTGAGGTCAGTAACAGAAACTTCAGCAACAAAGAAGGCTCATGTCTGCGGGGGACCTGCTGCGTCTTCAGATTTGAACATGTTGAATATGGAGTGCTAGCGGGACATGCAGACGTGCGTGCACTAGTGGGAGATTGCATAAGAGCACATACCTGCAAACGGGCTCATCTGTACTGTTGGCAGGGCAGGAACAGAGGCCTAGACGTAGAGAATGGGCATGTGGACACAAGCGGGGAAGGGGAGGGCGAGACGAATTGGGAAATTAGGATTGACATTTATACAGGGCTTCCCTGGAGGCTCAGACTGTAAAGAATCTGCCTGCAATGTAGGAGACCCAGGTTCGATCCCTGGGTCAGGAAGATCCCCTAGAGAAGGGAACGACAGTCCACTCCAGTATTCTTGCGTTGAGAATCCCATAGACAGAGGAGCCTGGTGGGCTACAGTCCATAGGGTGGCAAAGAGTCAGACACAGCTGAGTGACTAACAGTTTCACTGTAGACATGGCCACGTGGAAAAGAGATGGCAGGTGGGAAGCTGCTGCACAGCGCAGGGAGCTCAGCTCAGCGCTCCGTGACTGCCTGGATGTGTGGGTGGGTGTGCGGTGGGAAGGAGATCCAAGAGGCGGGGATACGTGTTATACTTAGAGCTGACGCATTTCATTAGACAGCAGAAACTAACACAGCGTCGTGAAGCAATTACATGCCAATGAAAAGGTTCACACCTGTTCCTAACTCCTTCGTTAGTTGAACGTCTCCCTTTCTTTGTCTCTTCAGACTCTTTGCATTCACTCCTTCCCCTTTCTCCCTCCCTCCTTTCTGTTTTTTTTTTTAATTTCCCCTCTCATTTCCTCTTCTAATCTTTTTAATCCTTTCCCTCTTTTTCTCAACTGAGTTAAAACATGCAGAAGTCTTTTTAAACTGAAAAGCTACAAAAATATAAGGGACTAATACTAATATTCTTTTTCTTCTCTAACAGTGGTTCTCAACTGGGGACGTTTTCCTCTCAGGGGACTCCTGGCAATGACTGAAGACATTTTTGTGTGTCATCCACTGGAAGGGTGTGATCCTGGCACCTCATGGGCCGAGGCCAGGAACACTGCTCTCCAACAATGCACACTCGCCTCCCCTCAGGTGTCAGTAGTGGCACGGTTGAGAAATCCCACTCTGTACCCTAGGTCTGGCAGTGACCACTGCAGCCTGGCTGAGTTCCACCTTGGCTCTAGTTCAAGCCAGGGAGATTGGCTTATTCAGTCAGAAGTCCGGCCGTTGTAGATGGAGGCATAGGAGAATCTGACATTTTTGTGATGGATTGTTTTTCAAATGTGAAAATAAGAACTAACCTTTATTGAGCACTTACTATGTGCTAGGCAATGGCAACCCACTCCAGTACTCTTGCCTGGAAAATCCCATAGACGGAGGAGCCTGGTGGGGTGCCGTCTGTGGGGTCGCACAGAGTCGGACACGACTGAAGCAACTTAGCAGCAGCAGCAGCAGCAGGCATTTTTCAAAATGGTTTATACATATTTACGCAGCTATTCTTCCCAACCATCCTTTCAGGTAGGAACTAATTCACACAGGAAGTAGGTAGTTAAGCCAGGAAACAAATCCAGCCTAGTTCCTAAACCACACTCTTAAACACGTCACCCTGTTGCTCAATATAGCAAAAATGAGACTCTTAAGATGCTTGGCCTATTCTTTTAATGGTTTTCCTAATAGAGGCCTAGATTATAAAACTCCATTTATATTTTCTCACCAAGGCTTGCTTTTCTTAAGCTACTTTTAATTTTACAGTGACTAGGTGGGCTATGCTTCCATGGTCATACAAGAGAGATTTTCCTCTCTGCAAAGCTAATTACTACTAAAGGATTTAATTCAGCCTCACTAGCAAGACAATTGCTTTGTGCCTCAGTTTCCTCATCTGTAGATAAAAATATTAACTACATCATAGGATTTTTCACAAGGGTTAAATGAGCTAATAAAACCTCTTTAGCATATGTGCTCTTCAACATATGGTCCTTAGGTGGGTGCCAGTTACTGGTACATAGGAAGATAAGTATAGAAATTAAGAGTTAGAACTGAGAAACTTTGACAGCAATTTGCCAGAGTAATTTTATCTCTGTTAAATCTAACAGTTAAAAAAAGCTTTATTTTGCAATTTTTAATAAAAATTTCACTTTTCTAATAATACATTTTTATTTTACAAAACTGTCCATAACAGGTAGGAAATTAAAAAAAAAAAATACTGGTTCATCATCACAGATAGTATGCCAAGAACTGAATTAACATGTGTTGAACACTTAAAATGGCTCCTGACATTGAGGAAGCACTTAATAAATGTTAGTGAATAGTAATAATAGCACTAGATTCTAACAAAATGAGCTATCTATCCCAAAGATGTATGTTCCTGAGATTTATCTTCCACGCCATTGTAAGTTCATCCTCAGTTCTATTAAATCTCTTTTCCACAGTGTGAGCCATTAAAGAAAGTGCTACTATACTCCTCACTCATTTATCATATATTATCAGACACTAAATATTTTAACAGCTAGTGTCTGCCATTGGTCCCAAGGGGAGTATCACCAGCATCCTACACAGCTATTCTGGCTGCTATTCTGCCACAAAAGGTGACATAATCTTACACTGAACCCCAGCTGCCAAGGGATCTGTCTCCCTGACTCATCGTCAGGCTGATGTCAGGAAGACCAGAGCTGGATGGCAGTCTGTTCTTGTTGTTTAGTTGCTCAGTCATGTCAGACTCTTTTGTGACTCCCATGGACTGCAGCTCACCAGGCTCATCTGTCCCTGGGTTGCCATTTCCTTTTCCAGGGGATCTTCCCGACCCAGGGATAGAACCCATGTCTCCTGCATTGGCAGGCAGATTCTCTACTGCTGAGTCACCAGGGAAGCCCCTGTGTTGTGCTGTTCTTGGTCGCTCAGTCATGTACTACTCTTTAAGACCCCATGCCAGGCCCCTCTGTCCATGGGGATGCTCCAGGCAAGAATACTGGAGTGGGTTGCTATGCTCTCCTCCAGGGGGTCTTCCCAACCCAGGGATCGAACCCAGGTCTCCAGCATTGCAGGCAGATTACTTACCATCTGAGCCACCAGGGAAGCCCCTAGACAGTAGTCAAAATAGATTCTACTCAGGATTATTGCAAAGTGAGAAAAGAGACCTTGGTATAGAAATGGGCAGCATTTCAAATACAGCATGGACAAGAGGGGATTTATAGTTGAGGAGCATTTGGGGGTCAGTGGATGGGAAATTACTAAGAGCAAACAGCAGGGGTCAGGAGATTCTGCTAAGATGACCTAACAGGATTCTTGCTGAAGACAAGTTACGTGATCAGCTATCACCTGTGAAAGCTGAGGAACATTCCCCACCCACCCCATCAGATATCAAAGGTGATCAGATATTAAGGGCCAGGTGTTCTTGATAAAACTGGATTTTAGAAGGAAGTGCACAGACGAGCCTGGGCTTTCCAGGTGGCTCAGTAGTACAGAATCCTCCTGCCAATGCAGGGGAGGTGGGTTCAATCCCTGGGTCGGGAAGATCCCCTGGAAAAAGGAAATGGCAACCCACTCCAGTATTCTTGCCTGCGAAATCCCATGGACAGAGGATCCGGTGGGCTTACAGTCCATATGGTCACAAAAGAGTCTGACATGACTTAGGGACTAAACGACAATAAGCACAGACAAGCCTAGGGAGAAGGTCCAGGATCCTGACTAAAGTTTGGTGGAGCAAAAAGTCTTGGTCAGAGGGAGACCACTGAGTCACCCTTCCTTCACCATCCTGGCATGGTCTGGTATCCCCTTCTTGAGAAGCTACACTCTCATCAGCCCAGGCACTATTAGATCAGTGTTCCTCAGTTTCCGTCAATACGGCATCAGAGGCACATTTCAAATTCCTGAGTCATAGAAATATTACTGTGGAATAGTTATACCTCTCCCTGATGCTGTTGATTGCCTACCTATTTTCATTTAGAGGATAAATGAAAGGGGTGTGAGAAGTAAAAAGAGAAAAATCCATTGCACGCAAGTGGTCCAGGTCATCTGAGCAGAGTGCACACTGACTTCTTCGAATTAATGTTTGCTTCCTTCCCTGTGACCTACTCTGTGCAGCCTATTTTCTCTTAAACCATTACAGGCGTATCGCCTGCTCTTCTGAAAGCCCCAGAGGTTTTACAAGGTCACGGACAGGCAGGTCCTGACTCTCTCCAGCCTCATTGTTCTTCCAAATTAATGCTGCCTGATACCCTCTGCTTCAAGAATCTCTTGAGAATCTGGTGATGCCCATTAGGATAACCGAAAGTGTGAGGACTTATTGGATATCAACACAAAGGTCTAAAACAGCTTTCCTGAAGACTCTCGCGGCTCACCAGGCCAGGTGCCAAAATGAAACTTCTTACGGAAGAGTGTTATATGAGCCCTTTTCTCCAAGAGCTTTTCCTCTGGAGTGGGAGTCAGGGCCCTTGGAGAAGCAGGATGCAGGGCTCACATTTTCCTCTTTATTGAAGCTCCCAGGGAGGGCTTCTTCTCCGCTTAATCATTCACATCATAATAAAATCTCTTTGCCCCAGAGGAACGTGACTAGATTTCTTTTGTTAAAATCTCATTAAAGCCTGCCTCAGCCTGTAATAATTTGTTAATAGATGGCAGTGCTACTTGGCTGCTATCGGTTTCCTTTCATCTCTTCTCTGGTCTCATAATTGTTGCCTTATCTCCAAGGCATTTGGTTGTCACTGAAGTGTAAACGACGCTACAGCCACTGCAGACCGGGGAGCCCACGTTACCTGTGAGGAAAGGGACGTTGCTCCTCTTTTTCCCTTTTTAAGAGCCTTCCTCTCCAGTTGAAAAATGTGTCTCTTCTCATAAAGCCAGGCCAGATGCCTAGTATTTCCCCTGTTCAGTGGTGAGTTAAGCTTACCCACTGAGGGTCTCTCCCTTGGGTTGTGTCTTCACAAAACCACCACAGGCGGCAGTTTAGATTTTTTTAAAAGGTGCTTTCTTAGTGTGCCTCCAAATGGCAGCGACGAATGCATTTCCAGAGGCATGTGACAGATCCTGTCTGTGCGTGGGGAAGTTAAAACCTCAGGGGGGTCACGGTAGAAGTCACAGAGGGCTGTAGAGGTGGATACGCTTTATAAAATCTAGCCCCTGGAGATGGAGGACCATGAAATGATTTGGAGTACCTGGCCTCTGGCTCAATTGTGGGAGGCTCTGGTGCGGTAAGTTTAAATAGAGGCACAAAGTACTTGTACCCCACACCAGATCTACTGGGCTAAGAATTCCTTCGTATGTTATAAAGCAGGGTGAGTGAGGAGGGATGGGTTGGTGTTTTCATTTGTACTGCTGTATCTGTTGATCAGTTCCTGCCATGAATGAAAACATAGACATGATGGCTGAGTCACACAGCCATTCCCCTCATCTCTGCAGTAGTTATAAGGGTAAAAATCCCTCTGACGATTTGATAGGGCATATGGAATTCCACAGAGAAGGAAATGGCGACCCACTCCAGTATTCTTGCCTAGAGAATCCAGTGGACGGAGGAGCCTGGTGGGCTGCTGTCCATAGGGTCACACAGAGTCAGACAGGACTGAAGCGACTTAGCAGCAGCAGCAGCAGCATGGAATTCCACTATTACTACTACTAACAACATCAATAGCTAACATTTACTGAACACTTCCTCTCCACCAGGCACTGTTCTAAGATCAAATATCTTTACTTGTGTTTATTCCTTTACCCGGGCTTCCCAGGTAGCACTAGTGGTAAAAGAATCCGCCTGCCAATGCAGGAGACGCAGGAGATACGGGTTCAAACCCTGGTTCAGGAAGATCCCCTGGAGTAGGAAATGCAATTTGCTCCAGTTTTCTTGGCTGGAAAATTCCATGGACAGGGGAGCCTGGCAGGCTATAGTCCATGGGGTCGTAAAGAGTCAGACAGGATACACACACACACCCACACGGAGGTGGGGGGTATGGGGATGAAGCAGAAGAAACTGTCTGAGAAGGTTTCCAGGTTTGGCGTTTAAAGTGATTGGGTGGATGCTGGAGCCAATATAAATAATTCAGGTGGAAGAACAGAAGAGTCTTACTAAATTTTGATTTGCACATGCTAAGTAGGTCTTGAGTGGAGAACACTGAACTAAGACTGTTGAACCTGCCATTGGAGGTGAATATTTCTTGCTCAGAACAAGAGCTGAGACCAGAGACAAAGACTTGGAAGGTTTCAGCCTAAAGATGGCACAAGTGAGATTGTGTGATTATCCAGATCTGAGGCAAAAAGGGTACAAGGATTGAGCACTTAGGGAGGACAGTGTGTGGGACAGTGTGTGGAAGAGCTCATACAACTCTGGAACCTCTCTGCTAACGCCATGTTGGGAACGTCTTGGTACCCTGGTTGTTTCTTCCTGGCGGCAACAGGATAAAAACAAACAAAAGAGCCCTTCTGTTTGCCTTTGAGGATAGCAAGGAAGAGTGTAGTTAATGAGGAAATAACCTCCTAAGAAATCAGTCCTGAGGAGAAAAGAGGCCTGCGAAGACTAGGTATGAAGCACAGCTGGTAAAGCGTGGAGGGGCTTCTGGGAGATGAAGGAAGGGGATGTAAGGCCCCTGGAGCTGGGCTGAGAGAGTGCTTGCCTGGCAGGAGACCTCCGTGTTTTCTGACCTGGTGGTCTGAGCTGAACGGACTTATCGTCTTCCAGGCAACATGGATAATGTCGCCAGATCACGAGAAGCTGACTGCTATAAATGCCAAGTTGGTGCCAAAGGGACTTTGTTCTCTGGTAGACATGGCTTGAAAGGCCCACAGAGGAATGGGCAGTCATTCAACAAGATCACTTCGGGTCCTCTGTGCTGAGAAAGAAGAGGTGGGTTTATCTCACCTCAGAATCTTCACCTTCGTGTATGCTTTTTCTTTTTCCTTCTCAAATAGAAGAAAATCTACCATGAAGACACCCTGAAGGCTGTTAACTCGGTCTTGTGGAGACCAACTGTCTGGGCTGTGTGAGATGTACCATTCGGAGTGTGCAGGTTTGGAAGCTCCTTAATGACAAGGACTGGAACTTCTACTTACTAAATTTTCCTTTGTCAGACTATGAACTGGCAATATCGTCTTCAAACCCACTTTTTTTACTTTCTGGAACCACAGTCATCCTAACTCTACCACATCTATATTCTATTTTCACTGGGTCCCAGGGCCTCCATCCAAACTCATTTGTGAGAAAGTCTCAAATCTCTTATGCTGATAAGCGCTTAACAGAGCTGCCATATACAACCTTGCAGACTGGCACTGTGCAATTCTAAGAGGCTTAATGGGTGACACTTCCTGGTGATACCTTGCACTAGGCAAAGGCAAATCTCCAGCCAAGGAACAAATCTGAAATGTGGGATCTTAGTCATCTCTTGAGCAGAAGAGGGGCTTCTGAGAAGGACCAGGGACACCTCCCCCAGTCCCTGAAATCAAGTAAGTAGCTACTTCTTCCAATGACAGAAGACAGTTCTTGCTCCCAGAGTAACCTCAGAGGCCATTAAGTCAATCTCCTGTTGCCAATAAAAAAAAAAAACAACAATTGACATTATGTTGGAAGACAGAGTATGTCAGCCATTTGCCTTCTCTGTAGACCTCCAGCGTTTCTCCTCCACTAAGGCTAACTTTCCCACAGAGATTTTTATATAAGGCAAAGTCATTTTTGCTCATTGAGCTTGTGGGATTTTTCTACTTCTCAAGTAAATACTTTTGGTGAAATAGGTCCAGCTCTTTGGAATACAAATCCTTAGCTCGAGGTTGCTTGAGTGGAAATTTTTAACAAGCCATTCCCTCAGCTCCAGAGCCATGCAAAATGTGACTTTTCTTAATGTGTGTGTTCTTACAGAAGCTAATAAATGGACATTCCTCTGGTATGGACGCATCCTGTTACTCAGCTTGATCCTAATGTCACTGGCAAAAGCCCATTTGCTGCACTAGCAAACAGCTGAATTCATTATGTCCAGCCACATGAATAATCCCCAGACAGATTCTTGTTGACACAGACAGAACGCCCGTCGCTGAGGGATGACAAGGCTGCCAGGTGGAGCAGTCTGTGTTGCCATGGTCCCTCCTGCTGCTCCTGAGGTGTCCCACTAATAAGAAGTCACCACTTGCTGCTGATACAGTGATGGATGGCAGACTCATGACATCTCATTATTTCTGAGACAAAGGGGGTGTGGGGGAAAGGACACCAGGAAGGAATGAATAATCTCCAGGTTTGGGCTGGGGGGTGGGGATTGATGATCAGCAGAAGATGAAAGAGTTGAGTTAACCATACGTGCAATCACTCAGGGAGCTGAAAAACAGGCCTTCAGTATGCAGCCAGTTGCACAGGGTAATCCTGGATTTTCAGGTTGATTGGGCTCCCTGAAGGACATCTGGTCTCCTCTCTGCCTTGGGGCTGAATCATCCCCACACCCACACCTGCCTAGGTTGGGAAGACTTCACTGAAAGGAGACTGCATGGTCACCCCATCACTCATTCAGCACATCCCATAGAACAAATTTGAGAAGGACTGCTGGATTCAAGCATGACAACCCTTGAGACAGAAAGCACCCATCATGTCCTGGGAGAATTCCAATGGTCAGCTGAGCCTTGCCTTGTGGAGCATGAACAACCCTGCAGGCTACCAGGCAGTCTTCTCAGAAACCCTTTCGTGGCCCCAAGCTACCTCTATTTTCCAGACGATTCCCAGACTGGTCCGTGGAAGGTAAAAGCATACCACCAGTCCACACACCAGCACATCTGATTGTACTTCCCATTGTATTCAAGAAGGAGTTAATTACTGGCGTCTTCATTCTTCTAAGTGTTACTGTCCCAGATGACTGTGTCCCTTGCTGGTTCTCAGCAAAGTTATTTTCTTCTTGGGTTGTCCTTGAACGTCAGGCGTCTAGTCCCCTACCTCTTCACTGAAAAACCTTCTCCATGAAGCTCTTTCCAAAACAAGCCTTCAGCCCAATGTAGTTTCCACCACCTTGTATTCCTATAGCAGTTTGTATGCTACTGCTACTCCACTCATATCCCATGGACAGAGGAGCCTGGGGGGCTACAGTCTATGAGACTGCAAAGAGTTGGACAAGACTGAGCATGCATGCATGCACCACTGTTACTCCACTCATTCATTCATTCATCCAACTAGTACCTACTGGATACTTACTATTTGTAGACCAGGCATTGTTCTAGGCCAAGGGGACATAGTTATGAATAAGACAGATGACATCCCGATCTCATGGAGCTTACAGTCTAGTGGGGGAGATCTTCAGTAAACAAGTCCCATCGACTGTGGCTGAGAGTCAACAATTTTTACAGCCAAAGAAACAAAAATTATAAGCCCTCCAAATTCTCTGATTCAGTCCTGGTTCAAATCATAACAACAGTTCACAGCAATGTTTGACAAGCCTTGGTTGGAAACAAATGTCTATCTTAATAAACAGTGTCTTTACACTGTTTGAAGTGCTTTCCTGAAGCTGCCAATCTCCAAAATTATTTTATGATCCCAAATTCCCCACTTCTCCTTCTCCAACCAGAATCTTTATTCTTAGAGGGCAGCTGCTTAACTAAGTATGAGAAAGCAAGCAAGTTTATTGAGTTAATTCTTACTAATGTGTGAATGACTAGTTCGCACATAGCTCTCAAAGTGTTTTTGACATTTTGTGATAATCTTTACTGACCCTAAATAATATCTAGACTTTTTCAGTCCTTATTATAAATTGGAACAGGGAAGGCAATATAAGCTGTGAGTTTTCTTGAGAACAGAAGCCATCTCATTTTGGGGTGCTCAGTTATCTAGCCCAAATGATTGGGAATTAATCAACATTTATTGAATTCAAAAGAATGGAGAAACACAGAGAAAGATGATAGGAAGAGAAAGGCAGAGGGTAGGAGAGCAAGAAAAGTGAAAAGAAGGAGAAAAAGAAGAAAGGAAAGAGAGGAAGGCAAGAAACCCAGAAGGAGGGAGAAAGAGAACCAACAGAGCCCAGATTATTTCTTCTGTGGTCAAGGCCCTCAGAGAAACTGTAGCAAGGAGGAGTCTATTCCAATAGAAAAGGAAAAAAAACTGCTGCTGCTTCAGAGAGCCAACAGGAGAATGGAGCCAGGAAATGCCGAGCCCTAAGGATAGATATTGATCAAAGCCATAAATTTCTCTTTTCCAGCACGATACAAATGACTCATGACAGATGACTGGCCACTGTCAATTAGCCTCCCTGAGGGGCCCCTGGACCCAGAGGAATGGATCCATTATTACCTAACAAGCACAGGAACTCAGGAACTAACCCTGTTAGGGTTATAAAAATTGATCTCTGTAAATTCAATATAATTAAAGAGTCTGCATTCATCCATAGAAGGCCGCAGTGGAATTTTCCACTGAACCTGAACTAAAAGGGAAACTTGAGAGAGAAGTGGAAGTAAGGAGGCAGGGAGCCAGGACCACCAACTTTCTTTTGGATCTTAGGAAATAAGAGGAGAAATCATTTTAGACACTGGAGAAAGAAATGAAGCAGCAGAGTCTGGAAACAGGGCACCCAAGAGAGCACATACTCCAGCATTCAGAGAGAGATGGGCTCAGGCACTCTGCACAAGAGAATCCTGGAGAAAGATGGGCCAAAGGGAGTTGCCATTGTCTTTGCTAAGATACACCTCTCAAAGTACAATCTGTATGGTCTGTGGTGGGTCTTCTCTAGACAGGTATATAAGAATAGGTCTGCTCAGTTCACAGCCAATGAAAGTATATGCCTTTAAATGTTCACTTCGATAGGCACCAAGAACGAAACCGTGATGCCTGGATTTAGAGTCAAGTGGAATCCTGATCTGAGCACTCACTAGTTTTATGACCTTGGTCATAAAATTTCTCTGTTCCTTAATTTCTCTACTCCTCCATTTCCTCGTCTGTAAAATGGAGAAAATGCCCTCTCTGTCTACCATTTAATGAGTTTTCTACTGCCAGATACCACGCGGTCTAATAATCTTTACTCTTCACTACCACCCCAAGAGGTAGGTGTTATTATCTTCTGTTGACAGGCGAGGAAAACAAGGTTTAAAGAGATTGCAACAACTTGTCCAAGGTCACAGAGCTGCGAAGTGTTGGAACCGATACTCCGTCTAACTTCAGGGTCTGCAGCCTCACGCTGGGTGGCATTGCCCGTCCAGTTGTCCCAAGACCATGGAGATGAATGAAGAGGGAGGTTATCCACATTTCTGTTTAAACACAGCTGAAGGAGTACCCCTTTCCCCCATCCCAGCAAGATCTATAGAAAACAGGGGTCCTCTCCTGCTTCTTTCTCAGTTAACAGATGGCATGGAGGCTTTTCTTCTAGCTGGCTTTGTTTTGGCTTAGTGGCATAGATCGTTCTAAACTTAAGGGCTGGGAAACATGAATCTCAGCCCCAAGGTCTCCAGTGAACAGAATTATTACGAGGAATTGCCATTTGTCAGGCTTCCTCATTACCCTCCACAGGGCGAGGGCACTGCTAAAGCATGGACCCTGTTTCTATGGACCATAGGCAACTACAACCTTGGAATTCAACCTCTCCAGCTTATTAGGACAACAAATTACCCAGGATGAGAACTGCAGTGCATTCAGATGGAAAATGGTGTCTTCTTTTTAATGAAGTGATTTAATTAGGAGCCATTTCCCATCAGCTGGGGTGTCAGAGCACAGCTCGAGCAGCCACTGAGAAAAGCACCAGGCCTCTGCCTTGCCGGCTCCCTCCTTTCTGCTGCCGCCTCTCGGAGAAGGAGGAAATTGAAATCACTTTAGGAAAGCACAGTTCAAGCTGGGAAAGGAGGCAGATCAGGCCTGAGGGCCATGTTGTACAGTCTTCGAGAGAGTAGATTGTCTCAGGCTGTGCTTCTCCAATCTGTAGCGCCCTTCTCCAGCACAAGGATTTTTCAAGCTTTTTTGCTTCTTGTGCTTCTGCATTCTGCTCCTTGCCCCTAGTCATGACCTCCTGCAGCTCTGGTGGCTGAGAAAGCAAAACAATTCGCAAAGAGATCCTTGCTGAAAGCCTATGACTCTGAAGGATGTTCAGGGTGGAGAACTGTGGGAGGTTGAATCAAGTTTGGTCTGTGCTGTCCAGAGCCTGAAAAGTCTCTAATGGCATTGGCAATCTAATTATAAGTACATATAAAAGCCCATGATCCAGGCCTTCCCTGGCAGTCCAGTGGTCAGGGATCCATGCTTCCACTGCAGGGGTCACAGGTTTGATGCCCGGATGGGGAGCTCAGATCCTACGTGCCTTGTGATGCCCCCCACCCCCAGCCCCAAAGAAAGCCCGGATTCCATTCTAGACAAGCTTGATTTGCACATTTTTGGTGCACTGCCATTGTATTTTCAGCACTCAAATATGCAGAATTTGTATCTTTAGGCTGTGTCATTCTGCATCATCCATCAGAGCCTCCAGCCGTCTCTCACAGAGCTGGGAATAAGCAGGGTGAGAATCTCCCAAACCCCAGTAGGAATTTTGTTTTCTTTGCAAATTCCTAGAAGGAAGAGGATAAAGATGAGGTTTAGGATTAGGGACCGCAAAAATGTACAACAGTGCTGAGAGGCTCAGAGCTCCATGAGTTTAGTCAGGAAAGAACTCATGGAGAAAGAGAGCTTTGAACGTGGTTTGAAAATCTTTGACAGATCTGTGGCTCCCTTTATGCATATTTAAACTTTTTTTTTTTTTAACCTAAGAAAACCCAATAGTCCCAATTCTTTTCTGCTCACTTATGGAATGTGGCATACACATGTAATCTTTCAAAGGGAAATATTTGCTCACACTGTTGTAAGAAAGTATTCCTTTTTGTTCGATGTGCAGCTGTGATGGCTTCTGAGTAATGCTGTCACCTAGAGCAGTGTTTATCAAAAACTGAGCTGAGCTGAGACCTTTTAGTGGGTTGTAAGGTCAACTGAGTGGGTCATGACCAGCACTCTTTAAAAGGAGATAATCGAATGGAGGAGAAAAAAATAGCAAATAGTTTAGGACTGTAGGTGCGCTCTTGCACAAATACTGACTCACATTATAAAATGCACTTCTTACAGCCTAAATTTGGCATCAGAAGACCTAGGTTCTAATTTTGGTTCTTCTATTAACTGGGCTTTTCTGGTGGCTCAGCTGGTAAAGAATCTGCCTGCAATGCAGGAGATCCTGGTTCGATTCCTGGGTCAGGAAGCTCCCCTGGAAAAGGGCATGGCAACCCACTCCAGTATTCTTGCCTGGAGAATCCCACAGATAGAGGAGCCTGGTGGGGCACAGTCCAGAGGGTTGCAAAGAGTTGGACACGATTGAGTGACTAAGCACAGCATTTACTCTGCAACCAGAAGCAAGTACCTAACATCCCTTCCCTAAACTTGACTTTCAGGATCTGTAAAATGAAGGGCTCTGGTAAAATTCTATGCTTCAGTAATTCCATAAAATAGGAAGAATAGAAATTTATTCCTGCACAAATGTACTACAGCCCAAAGTCAAGTAGAAATGGGTTGAAGGTTGTTTTTTTGGAGTATAGTTGCTTTAAAATGTTGTGTTCATTTCTACCGTACGGCGAAGTGAATCAGCTATATGTATATATATCCCCTCTTTCTTGGATTTCCTTCCCATTTAAGTCACCACACAGCACTGAGTAGAGTTCCCTGTGCTATGCAGTAGGTTCTCATCAGTTATCTATTTCATACATAGCAGCAATAGTGCATATATGTCAATCTCAGTTCTCCCAGTTCATCCCACTTCCTTTCCCCTCTTGGTATCCATATGTTTGTTCTCTTTATCTGTGTCTCTATTTCTTCTTTGCAAATTGGTTCATCTGTAACATTTTTTCTAGATTTCACATATATGCGTTAATATACAGTATTTGTTTTTTCCTTTCTGACTTACTTCACTCTATATGCCAACCTCTAGGTCCATCCATGGCTGCAAATGGCACTATTTCATTTCTTTTTATAGCTGGGCAATAGTCCATTGTATATATGTACCACATCTGTTTTATCCATTCATCTTTTGATGGACATTTAGGTTGCTTCCATGTCCTGGCTATTGTAAATAGTGCTGTAATCAACATTGGGGAACATATATCTTTTTGAATTATTATTTTCTTTGGGTACATGCCACCCAGGAGTGGGATTACTGGGTCATATGGTAGTTCTGTTTTTAGTTTTTTAAGGAAGCTCCATCCTGTTCTCCATAGTAGCTGTACCAACTGACATTCCCACCAACACTGTGGGAGGGCTCCCTTTTCAGTAGCAAGTGTTTTTAATTATCTGCACGTGGCTCCTTCAATGACATCTATATGGCCACTCAAGATTGGCTAAGATAAGCCTTCAGATCCATCTAGCCACACTGTCCAAGGAATGCTAAACTTACTGCAGGTTTTATGGAAAGATATCAAATTATGATAACATTTTAAAAATAAGTATGTCAAAGACAGAAATCCTAGTACAGGATTGCTTGTGGTCTAAGCCTCTCCTCTACCAAAACTTCATCTCCCTGAAAAAAGAAGTATAACAAGAAACGCAAAGCTTTGTGGAGCTGGAGACCATGCCGTGTGAGGGCTGATACACTCCCTGTTGGTCCCCTTTCACATGCAATGTCACGGATGCATTCTGGAATGAGAGCTTCCCTTTACATGTTCTGCACCCCGGGCTCCTCCTCAGTTCTCTGCAATTGACCAAGAGGCTGACTTTCACCGTCACTGGCGACCCCCAGGCCACAGTTTGTCAACCCCAAGTCTAGGTGATCCCCAAAGTCTCTTTAAGTTTCAACAGTTCCTTTAGGTTAGAAGTGAATTACTTGGATACCAGATACACAATACATTAAATGTAAGATCCTAGATGTAAGAACGCCAGCAGTTTACTTGTTTTTTAGATCACTTTTTTCTCTGGCTGTCAGTCAGGCCTCAAGTGCAATCCGCCACGGCATTGCTCTGTGGATCAGTCCTAGCCTGAGTCAGGATTTTGCTGAGAATTCATGACCATCAGTTCTCACAGGCACACATTTCAGATGGCCCAGCCAATTTCCTGTATATCCTACACGTAGAGCATTGCAATGTCCTTGAACCTGTTCCCCTCTAACCTCTGAAAATGAAATGTAATGGAACTTGATTTAAGTCCACATAGTTGATTACAGCACAATAATTGTAATGTTTTGTAATTATGTAATTGTTTATCTCTTTCATTACACGGTGAATAACTTGAGGTGCACAATTTTGTCACTCTATGGTGAGATTCCCCTCCAGCAAGAGCAGCTCTGGGCACATTCCAGGCTCTCAATAAATGCAACTGAAACTCAGCTCATCACTGGGAAGAGAAAAAATGGGATCTGAAAGAACAAGTAGACTACTGGAGTGCCTACATCTGGGATCTTACGTTTAAATGCATTGTGTATCTGGTATCCAAGTAATTCACTTCTAACCTAAAGGAACTGTTGAAACTTAAAGAGACTTTGGAGATCACCTAGACCTGGGGTTGACTATGCCCTGGGTGTCAAATTCAGTCTCCCACTTGTTTCTATAAATCAGGTTCTGTTGGAACACAGCCATGCATTGTCCACAGCTGTTTTGTCCTACAGCTGCAGAGTTGAATCATTACAACAGAGACCGTATGACCCACCAGGCCTGAAATACTTATCTGGCCCTTTACAGAAAAGGTTTGCTGGCCCCTGATCTAGACAGAACACCACTCTAATTTTACATGCAAGGGCACTGAGGTCAGGAAGAGGAAGTGACTCATTAACAGCACGCTCTGTGTCTCCACACCCCTGTGTCATCTTCTTCATTATCTCACTCTTCCTTCACCTGAATAACAAGAACTCACTTGGGAGATTTGATTCAGAAGAGCCAGAAAACTGTTGTGAGTTCCTCTGCTTTGCCAAGGTAACATCCCTGAGCCTCTCAGAGCTGCCATGTGATGTCCTCTTTTCCCACGCGTGTCCATCTGAAGCAATGGTAGGGTTTCCACCTGAACCTGAACTCTGTCCACCCTGGATTCAGACAGTGTGAGTTTGGAGAATCACAGCCCTGGGCCTTCTAAGAGGGCTTAGAGTTTGAAGAATCATAGCATGGCCTCCCAGAAGAGAGTTCATCTTATGGGCTTCCCAGGTGGCGCTAGTGGTAAAGAACCTGCCTGCCAATGCAGGAGATGTAAGAGTCGTGGGTTCCATCCCTGGGTCGGGGAGATCCCCTGGAGGAGGGCATGGCAATCCATTCCAGTATTCTTGCCTGGAGAATCGCATGGACAGAGGAGCCTGCCAGGCTACAGACCATAGGGTCGCACAGAGCCGAACACAACTGCAGCGACTTAGCATGCATGCATAAGGAGCAAAGGGTAGAGTTGCACAAATCTGGGTCCACGTGGGAGGAATAGAAAACACAGGTGTTCTTCCCTCCAGGTACTCAGGACACCTGCCCGAGCTCCAGGGAGAAAGGCTGCAACAAGGAAAGAATTAAAACTAAGTGAGCAAGATTTCCTTGGTAGTCCAGTGCTTAAGACTCCATGCTTCTATTGCAGGGGGCACAAGTTCGATCCCTGGTCTGGGAACTAAGATCCCATATGCCACCTGGTGCAGTCAAAAGAATAACAACAACAACAACAAAACCCCTAAGTGAGTGGTTCCACAGCGCCTGGCAGGGCACCGAGGGTGTAAGACAGACGGGATTTGTGACCCCACTGCAGGAGGCTGTGGCACAACGAGTGGTGGTGTGGTTGCCTCCAGGCAGCTTCATGGGCACATGTGAGCTCTCTCACAGAACCCAGCCCAGCAGGCTGGGGCAGGACTGGAGAAAAACTATGGATGTTAGTGATCACCCAGCGGACTCTTCTATCTGCGCACATGAAACGCCCCTTGGGGACCCCTAGAACCATGGCGGGGACTCTGATGAGGCTGGAGGGTTCATAGCAGCAAATGGGACTAAAAAGGTGAAATGCTATTGTTTCTATCCCTGGCCAGAAGAGCAGGTAGCACTGAGCGTGACTACTGCCAATCCCCCAACCTGCCCCAGCTGGTGTGAGAGCGCCTTAGAGGGCGAGTCTGGACTCTTCCCAAGTCATATCCTCGGATGTGGACAGTTAAGCCTCCCGAGCTCTGCTGTTGAGTTCATTAACCCTGGTTCAATAGGGCAGGGATAAACTCCAAGTCATCTAACAAGCAATTGCCTCACTGTCAGTTGCCACTGCCTATAAATATAGTCAATGCAGTTGATGGTATTGGCACAGCCAACCTAAACTTGAGTGGGATCCAAAGGAAATGCTGTTGGCCTGTGAGGGGAAAAGCGAAAGGGAACAAACACTTGCTTAACAACCATGATTCCCATTTATAGTAGGACATATTGGCTCATAAATAGCGCTTAAAATAAGTTATTCACTCCACTTGAGTTTTTACTGCCACAAACTAAAGACCATGGAGGGAGGTGTAAAAATGGCAAGACTGAGGGCAGGGAAAGCAGGCAGCGTCTGCAGTTTGGGTTAGATATAATTTCTTTATATAACGCCTTTATATATATATACATACGGGCTTCCCTGGTGGCTCAGCTGGGAAAGACTCCACCTGCAATGCGGGAGACCTGGGTTCAATCCCTGGGTTGGGAACATCCCTTGGAGAAGGGAAAGGATACCCACCCCAGTATTCTGGCCTGGAGAATGCCATGGACTGTATACTCCATGGGGTCATATAGAGTCAGACATGACTGAGAGACTTTGATTAAGTCTTATCTAAGACTTAATGACTTGCTTTATATATAAAGAATGTATGTTCTTTAGATATTCTTTATACATATATTTTATATTAAATAAAATATTTATTTAAAATATAGACTATGTATTTGGCTGCACCTGGCCTTAGGTGCAGCACACGGGATCTTTAGTTGTGGCATGTCCAGATGATCTAGTTCCCTGGCCAAGGGTTGAATGTGGACCCCCCTCCACTGGGAGCATGGAGTCTTAGCCATTGGAACACCAGGGAACTTCGGGTTGGATAACTTCTGGGAACGATTTTCTAGGCTTACCCATGATCATATGTGGTGAGTGTATTTGTATGCAAATGATATGAAGAAAAATTACCTAAAAGTTGGAAATAAGACAAAAAATATTACACGTGCCCTTTAGTGTCATGCCATCACACTGTCTAACAAGCCGACCTAAGGGCCATCTGATGCTCGAAGAGAAGTAACCTAGTTAGACTTACGAATTATTAATGATCCAGGCCCAGATTCTCTAGGAGACATTAACTTCAGAATATTGCTAGGCTACAAATGGCTTGTATTCAGTAGAAATGCAAATGAATTCTGTCAGCTAGAAAATGTAACCTCAAAAGGTCTGATCTTATTGCCACACGTGACATTAACTAGCTTTATCTACTGTGCAAACTTACTTCCACATCCTTTCTTTTAAGGATCAGATGAAACAGCCCCTTGTATTCCCCTGTGATTGGGCTTTGTCATCCTGCTGATTCTCTAATGAATTATATAAATCTTTGACTATATGTCTGTATGAGAATCTTGGTTTTTAATCTATTTATTTTAATTGCAGGCTAATTATTTACAATATTGTAGTGGAAAATCCCATGGACGGAGGAGCCTGGTGGGCTGCAGTCTGTGGGGTCGCTGAGAGTCAGACACGACTGAGCGACTTCACTTTCACTTTTCACTTTCATGCATTGGAGAAGGAAATGGCAACCCACTCCAGCGTTGCCTGGAGAATCCCAGGGACAGGGGAGCCTGGTGGGCTGCCGTCTATGGGGTCGCGCAGAGTCGGACACGACTGAAGCGACTTAGCAGCAGCAGCAGCAGCAGCAGTGGTTTTTGCCATACATTTTATAGAACCGCACCCCCCCCCAAAAAAAAAATCACTGTGGGCTTCCCTGTTTGTAATTATCCATCTTACTCTTGGTGCATCATAAATTGGACTCATCTGGCTTTCATTTCTCAGCTGGCAGTTTAGACAAACTGTTTTTTGTTTTTTTAAAAAATGAAAGTTCCTTTTATTTCTACTATGAAGCTAATTCACTTCAGCAGGTTCCTTAGTGACCTTTTGGGCCCAGCGTTGTACTGGTTACTCCATGAATTACAGAAGAAAGGTCAGAGCCCTCTCCTTAGGTATCTCACAGATCAGTTGAATAGATGAATCTTATGCATTTTTAAATAGTCATCAGCGTTGAGACATGCCTGTGATAAGCTCAGACCAACTAGCTACCTTGAGCTCTGAGGCTAATCTAATTTTACTCAAGGATCCAGAAAAAAAGGTAGCAAGAAAGATGAGTGTGGCTGTGACAAGTTTCTGCCTCTCTTGGCTCTCGCCCAACTCATCGGCCTGGGAGATTGATTTCCCCTCCAGCCAGCATCTTGTTCAGCATTTCTGCTCATCATGCCCCTGGCACTGCTTCCTCAGAGGACTGTCCATCATCCCTAAACCATCACTGGTCCTCTTGATAGATCAGCAGACAGATGCTGGGGATACAGATGGAAATTCAGAAAATATCATCTGATTCACAGACTCATTCCTTCCTTATTGTTACTTTGCTTGGCTTCTGACATCAGAGAGAATCATCAGGCAGTCTGGCAGTGAATCAGGAGGAGTGTGTGTGTGTGTGTGTGTGTGTGTGTGTGTGTGTGTGAAAGATAGGGATGGGAGCACCTGGACCAAAAGGGAGAAGATTCCTGGTATGAATTTGAAGGAAGAAAGCTTCTAAATGGGGTGTCCTCTAACTTCTCTGAATTTTTATAAGTCCCTCTTTTAGAAAGGTTTTAGAGAATGAAGCTGACAGTACAGTCTCTTCAAGGTCAGAAACAAAGGCCAGTGTGTTCATTGTTGAATCAAACAGAGAAGGGGTGGAGAGTGGGCTTCGGCACCCACATGTCCATTGGGATGAAAGGATAAGAACTGGGTGGGGTTAAGTGGGGAGGAGGCAGAGATACCACAGACACTTTTGGCCAAACTTCCATTAAACAACTTTATCAATGAAACCTAGCTGGGGTCTCCCAGTCCCTTCAGATCCAGATAAGGTCTGTTTGAAATGTCTGCATTATTCCAAAGTGGGAGCCCCCTCCCAGATTTCTGTGAACTATTAGGGGCTGTATACGATCTCGCCCATCTCTGGCTCTCACTTTCTGCCCCTGCTGAGTTCGTGTTGTCTACCTACCTCTTATGACTGTTCCTTCATTTCACCCGGCTTTAACCCAAACATGGAAGCAGAACTTGGTCCCCTTTCCATAAAATAACCATTCACACAAGGAGATGAAAGAGATTTACAGGCAGCAATAGAAACTATTTAAAATTGAATAGTGAAAGTCCCTTGGCCACACTGCCCTATTGCCCTGCTAGCTCCTAAATCCTCTTGCTCTCTTATGCAAGGCAGTGTGGTATAGTGGTTTTAGGGACATGAAGGCTGCCTGCTGGAGTTCATATCCTAGTCTAACCCTCACCAGCTCTATACGTTAGGTAAGTCCCTTCACCTCACTGTGCCTCAGTCTTATCATCTGTAAAATGGAGATAATAATCCACTTACTTCATAAAGTAGTGAGAGCATGAAGGAAGATATATATGCGAAAGCACACTGAAGAGTGTATGGCATCACTGGGTACAAGATAAATGTAAATCAAAACCACAAGGAGCTGCTACTTCATACCTGGATGGCTAGAACTGGAAGTTCAGATAATAACAACTGTTGGTGAGGATGCAGAGAAATCTGATCACGTTACATCCGAATGTGATGTGAGATGGGTCAGCTGTTTTGGAAACCAGTCTGGCAGTTCTTCAAATGGTTAAACGTAGATTTACCACACGTCTCAGAAATTCTACTCTAAGAGAAATGAAAACACAATAGCTTGTACCTGAGTGTTTGCTGTTTAGTTGCTAACTCTTTGCAATCCCTTTGTCCATGGGATTTCCAGGCAAGAATACTCGAGTGGGTTGCCATTTCCCTCTCCAGGGGATTTACAGAAGCACTATTCATAATAGCAAAACGTGTAAACTATCTAAATGTCTATCAGCTGACGAGTGGATAAACAAAATATGGTATAACCACATAATGAGGTATTATTCAGCCACAAAAAGGAATGGAGTATTGACACATGCTGTAATGTGGAAGAATCTTGAAAACATTATGCTACACAAAAGAAGTCAATCACAAAAGCCCACATGCTGTATAATCTTTTCAAATGAAATGTCCAGAACAGGGAAATCTCCCGAGAGTAGATTAGTAGCTGCTTAGGGCTGAGAAGTGGTGGTTGCTAAAGGAGTTTAGAGCTAAAGGATATGGGTTTTTTTGTAAAGTTGATGAAATGTACTAAGATGACCACAGTGATGTTTCCATATAACCATTTATATTCTAAAAAACAACTGAATTATATACTTTAAGTGTGTGAATTGTATGGTATGTGAACTATATCTCAATAAAGTTTTTTAAAAAGAAAAGAGAGAGGATGTACATTTATATTTACAGCAGTACCTAGCACATAGGAGGGGCTTCCCTGGTGGCTCAGATGGTAAAGAATCTGCCTGCAATGTGGGAGACCTGGGTACGATCCCTGGGTTGGGAAGATCCCCTGGAGGAGGGCATGGCAACCCACTCCAGTATTCTTGCCTGGAGAATCCCATGGGCAGAGGAGCCTGGTGGGCTACAGTCTGAAAGGTTGCAAAGAGTCAGGCACGACTGAGCGACCAAGCACAGCACATAGGTGAGTCCTGAGAGGAAACCACGCAAACATTCAGATGAGTCGTGTGTGTGTGTGTGTGTGTGTGTGTGTGCTTGGAATTTTCCAGCTAAGAATACTGGAGTGGGCTGCCCTTTCCTTCTCCAGTGGATCTTTCTGACTCAGGGATCAAACCCATGCCTCTTGCTTCTTCTGCACTGGCAGGCGCATTCTTTACCACCGCACCACCTGGGAAGCCCCAGATGAGCCCTGAAGGACGGATTAATGACAGGTCAAATCCCAAAGACGTAGAAAGGGGAACTAACCAGGTGGGGTGTCCCGTGGGCAAGAGGAGGGACTCCAGAGAGTGAGCTGTAGCAGCAGAGGGTGGCCAACAGGAGCTGTGGTTTTCAGAGCCAAAGCAGCCGCTGCCTCCCAGCAGCCCACCAGGGAGAGTCTGGGAGAGGGAATGCTTTCTCATGGTCACTTCCCATCTGCTGGGACTCCCCGTCATCGGCACCCACAGGAAAGCCTGAGACACCCGCTGAGGAGACCACAGATGCTGTCCATCCAGACTCAACCATGTGGACCAATTTAGCCTTTCCCCCTTTCCTGGTGCCCTCGTAACAACCCCACCCTAGGACCCATCTTTTAGGACCCAGCTTTTCCCACTATTGGCTTAATAACGTAGTTTCTTAATGATTGTTTTCTTACTTGGCTACTTTTCTGCAGCAAAATACTTGCTGCCTTTTGCAAACACAAACTTGCTCTTAGAAGAGTTAGAGAAAGGAAGCGAGAGCGTGAGAGTGCTTCTCCCGGGCTAATCTCGAAGAGTGGGGCGGGGGTCGGCGGACGGAGACCGACAGGGCTGGCTGCTCGCCCACCTGGAGGCCCAGCGTGCTAAGTCGCCTTGGTCGTGTCCAACTCTCTGTGACCCCGTGGACTCTAGCCCGCCAGGCTCCTTTATCCATGAGATTCTCCAGGCAAGAATGCTGGAGTGGGTTGCCATGCCCTCCTCCAGGGGATCTTCCCCACCCAGGGATAGAACCTGCATCTCTGATGTCTCTAGCTCTGGCAGAGGCATTCTTTACCACTAGCGCCACCTGGGAAGCCCATGGCCCAGTGCAGAAGTAGCAAGCGTACCTGTTGAAAAGAGACAGATTCTCAACTTCCCCTTCTAGTAAGGGTACCTACAGAGACCTGTATTTATGCTTCCCAGGGGCTATTTTCTCCTGGAGGTGTGGCCCCTTCCAGGTAGTCTGGTGAATCTATATGTGGATTAAGGTCGGGGCAGAAAGTGGGTATGACTACCTGCTATTGCTACGGGCTGAATTGTGTTTCCCCTTTAATTTATATGTTGAAGTCCTAACCCCCTTGTCCTTTACAATGTAACTAACTTGGAGACAGAGACTTTAAAAAGCTGGTGAAGGTAAAATGGGTTTTATCAGGGTGGGCCCTAATCTACTACATTTACATCCTTATAGGAAGAAGAGATGAGGACATCGGCACAGATGGGCCGTATGGAGTCACAGAGAGAAAAAACAGTCACCCAGAAGCCCAACACAGAGGCCTCGGAAGAAACCAACCTGAAAACACCTTGATTTTGGATGTTCAGCTTCCAGAATTGAAAATAAATGTCTGGGTGTTTTTGCTGGGTTTGTGTTTTTGGCTTGTGATGGGTCTCCATGGCAGCGTGCGGGCTCTCTAGCTGTGGCTCACGGACTCAGTAGTTGCATCACGTAGGCTTAGCTGCCCCATGGCATGTGGAGGCTTAGTTCCCTGACCAGGGATGGAACCTGCTTCCCTGGCAGAAGGCAGATTCCGAAGCACTGTCGGTCCCTCCTGTCGGCCTTCATCCCTGCCTCTAACACACGCGCAGTGCGGACGCCTCACTGTGTCATCTGTTTGGAAGGCTGTTCCTTTGGCCCCTGTATATCTGCTCCCCTTCTCTTCCCTCTCTCCAAGCCACCTGAGGATCTGCTACCCTCAGACTGGCACGTACGGTAGTTACTCGGAGTGACAGGATCAACTTTCCTCTGCGCAACCTCCAAGGAGCTTTTCTTGGGGGTGGGGGGTGGTTTGGAAAACGCAACGAGGAGTAAGACAGTGGTTGTCCTCAGCCTCATAGAGAGGCCATGATTGAATCTGATAGTGAATTGTGATGATTTCACTGAGATGATCATTTGAAGGGGGCCTTCAAAGAGGAGTACGAGTTCAACAGTGGTGACTGGGCATTCTGTGCAAAGGAAACAGGATGGCCAAAGATCTCAGCGCTTTGACCTTGCTCCATTTTCTTCCAGCCACCACCTGAAATTGTATTTTAATCTAGCTTCTAGTTGTTTCTTTTCTGTCTCCCGCATGCACTCTAATTCCCTGAATGCAGGAAGCAGGTCTGTCCTACGCGCCCCAAAGAATTTCGGGCACATGGTGGGTGCACGGTGCCTACGTGCAGCATGGATGAATCAACAGGCAGTCCAAGCAAAAGGGAGGGAAGAGGACTTTCATGAGATCTACAAGTACTTACGTCATTTCATCTGCGTAATTCCACTCCCGAAGAAAGACGGCATTATCTCCATATTACAAATAAGGAAACGGAGGTGAGACAATGGCAAGCAACTTGCCAAAGGTCACACACCCAGTAAAAGGTAAATCTGGGACTGAAGCCTAAGCTAGCAGGTTCCAAAGTCTGGGCTATACCAGGAAGAGGCTAACAGAGGCCTGAACTAAGTAAAAATGTGGGAAGGGAGTTGCGTTCATGCTTAGGAGGTGTTGCGCTGACAGAGTGGACCAGACATGGCCACTGGCTGGAAGAGAGAACCCTCTGCAGTTTCACCTCCATCTGAGCCGCTGGCCCTGGCCTTCTCAATCGCATGGGGATGACAGGGAAAACCCGTGGCGTTGGCCACTAAGCTGGTTCACTTTGGAAGACTTAGATATCCACCTTCTCAATGAATGTTCCCCCACAATATGGGGACAGACACCAGCTTTACAGTTGTTGTGAGATGATGCGGGTAAAGCACCCAGGCCAGTTCTTGGCCCACAGGAGGTGTTCAATAAACATTAATTCCCTTCTCTTTTCCCCATGGCCTCCTGCCGTCTTTTTATCTCCTGAGAGGAGGACCAAAGAGGGAGGACGTGTAAAGAGCACATCTGCTCTGGGGCGGGTGGGGAAGCGGGCAGTCTCAAGAAGGAAGGCAGGGACAAGCCAGGCCCGGAAGACGTAGGTGGATAAGAGACCAGGAAAATACCCCGCGGTTTTCTCTCCAAGGAAAACTCTTACCCTCTAGAAGGAAGACTCCAACAAGCCACCAGAATCCTAAATCTTGTGCTCAATCCTCCAGAGCCTGCTGCAGGAGAAGCCGGGGACCGTGTGACCTGGGCCTCATATATACAGATTTGGTTGTATTTCCAAAGGAAGTTACTCGCCGAGTTATTATAATTTGGGGTTTGTGTTTAAAATGTTAATTTTTAACAGTTTTATTTGTGAGTTTAATTATGGATTGCACCTGGCAGTGATTTTCCATTTCTTAAAACAATGTGCACTGCTCTATAAAACCTAGTTCCTGACATAAATATGCTATTTGTGGGATCGTTTTTAAAAGGTGATAACTCATAATCAATTAAATTATAGCACAAGATTTTGTAAAATTGTTTTTGAATTTCCATATTTCCTCTGTGTTGGAAATGTTTTTGTTTTTTTAAAAAAAAAGAGGCCTGGGTTTTTCGTCTCACAGGACAGCAGCCTCTCAGAGGCCGAGAGGGGAGGCCAAGAGCCTGTTACTGGGCTTGTTTACAGCGCCACCTGGTGTTTATAACTCATTAAGCTCTAACGCCCCCTCGTCCTTAAGCCCTGAAATTTGCTGAGTAAAATCTCCACAACGAGTTTTTGAAGCACTCCCTCTCTCAAAATTTTTAATTTACTTAAAAAGAGTAAGGGTTGTAAACCGAAATGACAGCTGATGCACGACGACTTTTGTTTCCTTCTAGCTGGCACCCCACTCCAGTACTCTTGCCTGGAAAATCCCATGGACGGAGGAGCCTGGTGGGCTGCAGTCCATGAGGTCGCTCAGTTGGACACAACTGAGAGACTTCACTTTCACTTTTCACTTTCATGCATTAGAGAAGGAAATGGCAACCCACTCCAGTGTTCTTGCCTGGAGAATCCCAGGGACGGGGGAGCCTGGTGGGCTGCCGTCTATGGGGTCGCACAGAGTCAGACACGACTGAAGCGACTTAGCAGCAGCAGCAGCTTCGTATAAAAGTGGGAGGGAAGGTCTGTTTGTACTACAAGTTAAGACTGACTGAGCAATGACTATGTGCCAGGGAGTGTTCTAAGTGTGCTGCATGGATTAAGTAACTTCACTATTGTAACAATTCTAGAGACAGGTATTATTATTAACATGCCCATTTTACAGATGCCGCAACTGAGACACAGAGCATTTAAGGAATTTGCCAAAAATCACACAACTAGAAATCAGCAAAGATTTCAGGTCAGGCAGCCTTGTTCCACTGCTCATGATTTTAACCACTTTTCCATGCAAGTGCATGTTTCAAGAAAAGGTATCTTCTTAATTTTTATTTGGCCTGATATTAAAAATTTAATTTCTCTGGGTAAAGTTTGATGGACCAAGGATAAACAGAGAAACAAACAAGGTAAAAAATAATGCCTTCAATAATCCTCTGCTATATGAGATATTAAGCTTCTCAGAAGCATAGATTGCCCTTTAGAATGTCATGCAATCCAGAAGGATGGTATACAGAACAAGTTCATTAGTGTTTGTTCATAACACCTCCCTGCACCCCAGTCAGGAAAGTATTATATTCTCCTCAGTCTTTTTAAGAGTTCAACAATTTCAAATCTCTCCTTTAAAAGGGTAATAATAACAATAACAATAGATAGTGTATTGAGTGCTTTTTCTTGGTTTTTGCTTTAGAGAAGCAATGATCTAGTGAAAAATGATGTGGATTTGAAGGAATCGTACTATCTGGGCTCAAATCTTAGCTGTTATTGACTGCACAAGTTCCTTCACATAGCTAGGCCTTAATTTCCCCTACAGAATAGGGAAAATGATCGTGCCTGCTTCAGAAGAGTGTGTGAGGATGAACTGATTTAATTCATGTAAAGAGTTCAGAAGAGTTTCCAGCACGTAATGTGCCAGGCGCCATGCTCAACAGACGGGTGACAAGACCACCTTTTAATGCAAGGGTCTCTCTGTATAAACTGTTGGCTGTTAAAATTATTAATGCAGAAAGGAAACTGAGAGGAAACATACCAAGATGGTAATCGCTGCCACCAAGTGGGTGTACTTTCATTGGTTTTCACTGTTTGACTTGTCTGCCGAATAAGCGTGGGTTGTTTTCTAAAAAGAAGACCAAAACTAAAGATTAACGAAAGAAAAAAAAAATTCATTGAAGGAACTTAGGATAATTGACTGGGTAAAAAAAGTCTCATGGAGGACACAGTGTATGTCTTCAAATCGTCATTTCACTTCAAACTGAAACGTCTTCAAATTGCTGAGAGGTAACAAGTGGAAGAGAAAGACCTGCACTTCAGAGCGAGGACCGATGGGTGGAAGTTTCAGTCCCTAGTGAGCAAAGGGGACTGAAAAGCCACAGGGAGTAGCTCATCCTTGAAACATTCACCCGAGGCTGAGAACGCCTCTAAGAGACAAGGAACAGGCAGGCAACTCACGGTCAAGTGGCAGACTGGGTCATGAGACCTCTCTAGTCCTAACCTTTCATTTCCTAATGTTGCTCTGAAACACACCTGAAGAAACGAAACACAGGCGATCACCAGCTCGCAGAGAGCTGAAGTCTGCGTTCTTGCCAGGTATTTGTGTCCTACCATGTCTCCATAAGCCCTGTGAGAAGACACGTGTCTTCCCTCTTTCTTAAGGACCCAGTTGGATTGGAGAAGATGAAAGCGATGGCCCCAAACCAGCGACACCTTAGCGCCCATATCCCACCAAGTGCCGGACACCAGCCCTGAAGCACAGTCCCTATGCTGGTTACTGCAGAGACGAGATCAAGAAAAGAACAGGCAGGCCTTTGGCCCCCGGGACTCATGATCCCATTTCTGTCCTCTGCAGCAGTTAGGAGTTGTGGACGATAGAGCCTGGCCTCGGCGGCTGGAACAAACGAGGGTTCAGGTTTTCACAGCAGAGGCTGCAGGGAGGAGGACACGCAGAGCTGTGATGGCAGCTTTGGGATGCGGCTGGGGAGCCAGGCTCCTGCTGCCTTTCGGCGCCACCATCTGCTGGGCACAGAAGATGGGCACAGGATATCTTCCTGGGGAGCTTCGACCGTCACTTCTGTGTTCCAGGCAGGAAACAGGAAGCACAAGAGGCAAAAGAGGTGTTCTTCTCAAAGTGCTCTCCTAAGAATCTGCTCCAAAGTTGAATGCTTGCTTCTCTGGCCACACCTTACCACCACGGGGATCGGGCACTCTGGTCACCCAGTAAAACCCAGGGTCCCATTACTAGGGAAGTAGGAGGCAAGCACAGGCCAAATAGAAGCAGTGTCTGCCACCGTCTCTCGCATCCCTGTCAGGATGGCAGGGGTTGTCCCCCACTTTACAAAGACGAGACAGCTGAGAGGCAGCCAGGAGGACCTGTGCAGAGCTACAGCAGGGCGGTGGTGGTGACGGTGCTGGCACCCAGCTCAGGGCCGCTTTTGGAAAAAGACGAACACAGAAGGCAGAGACTCACGAACATCTGTGGACCAACAGCAGGTGTGAGCCCAGGGCCATCTCCCTGCGGGGAGTCCAACTGGCAGACGAGAGGGGCTGCAGAGGGCAGCGAGGACAGGGGCTGCAGGACTCCACGCTCCGTGTCATCCCCTGGTTGGCAAGAGCTAGACAGCTCTGGCCTTGGCTCAGCTGGGAGAACAGATGGGCAGGGATTCAGCACAGCTTCCAGAGCAGCCAAGCGGCAAACCTGCCTTCCCTCCGTGTCAGCCGAGGTTACGGTTCCCACTGGGTCCCAGCCAGCGGCAGAGGCTCAAGCCTGAAGACCCTGACAGCTGGGCCAGGACCGTGCCATTCTCCGCCCACCATGGAGGCCAGGACGAGGGCCAGCGAGTGCAGGGGCTCCTCCGGCAGCAAGGGGGACGCACCTGAGCGGAGAGGCTCACCAGATTCACATTTCCCTGTGCAGGGTGAGCAAGCCTGCAGCGATCCAATCTCAGCCCTAACTCCTTTGGGGCCCGGGACTCCAACCATGGAGATGGCAGCCCATTTGTGTGGCAGAGGCCTGGAGCTGTTCTTCCACGTGTTCTGGTGTCCCACAGGAAAGACGGCCATGGGGCCAGAGGTGTAAAGGGGAACCCAGGAATCAGTCTGAAAAGTCAGCAGTGCGCATCTGAAGAAAGGCGGGTCCTCACAGAAACAAGGAACACCATGAGGGGATAGGAACACATGTCCAGCTTCAGGGAAGAAAAAGACAGAAAACGCACCGCATAGAATTTTATTGCAGCTCTGGCTGGAGCGTATCGTGTAAGAGGAAGAGACACAAGTCTTTAGAAAGACATGAACTTCCTGCTGTCAGCTGGACATGGTGGATGCATGTGGAAGGAACGACTAGGGACGAAAAGAGGTGTGTGTGTGGGGGGGTTCTTTCATATTCCACAGACGACATCAATGTGGGATTATCTGTGTTACCTACTCCCAGTTCACCGGCTCTGACACTAAAAGCGGACTGAAACTTGTTTAGAATTCTGTTTAGCTGG
This sequence comes from Bos taurus, assembly GCF_002263795.3. Classification (NCBI taxonomy): domain Eukaryota; kingdom Metazoa; phylum Chordata; class Mammalia; order Artiodactyla; family Bovidae; genus Bos; species Bos taurus. The sequence continues at coordinate 73,443,923 of NC_037343.1, forward strand.
AAAAGCTTTTTTGCATGAGACTGAAGTTTGTTTAGATTTCTATTTAGCCAGAAAAGTCAGAAAGGCTTTTTTGAATGGTATGAAGATGACGACCAGAATGCCTTTGAAGAGAGCAGCTGGGGAAGAGATGGGAAGGAGAGGGGGGGCCAGCGGCGGGCCCCACCCAAGAGGCGGCTCCCTGCAAGAAGCAGGCTGTGCATTTCCATCACACTCTTCCTCCGGGAGGTTGGGCACCCCGCAGCCACCTGCAGACTACACAGTGAGGCTCTTTGGATGGTTATAAAGAACTCCCAACCCTGTTCCCTTACCCCTGGCCTTCTGTCATCTCGAGATTCTGGACTCATCAAAGTTACGCCCTGCGGCCTGAAGGTCTGCTCGTGCGGCTGAGGGCAGGCTGGGCAGCAGGCGGCCAATCGGGCTCCCACCCCGCCCGCCTCCCCCTCTGTCCTCAGCAGCCCCGACGAGGGCACCATCAGGGCGGAGGCTCCACGAGCCCGCCTTGGCCCTCTGGGGTGAGAGGAGTCAGCAGGGACGCGTACCCACCCTGCCGGGGCCATCTGCACTCAATTACAAGCCCTTTGGAAGCCGGCAGAGGGCTGTTTAGCTGCCGCTGGTTCTCTATGATTAGCTAGTTCTTGTCTTTTGAATACTGCATATGGTGCAGCCAGCTGTAGAGGGCATTCATGATTCAAAGCTCTTTTCCCCTCAAAAAGAAAAGTGCTAAGCTAGTTTTATTACCACGGGAAGAGAAAAAAAGTTTAGAACTCTTACTTTCGGGTTAAGATCCTTTTCCTTCCTTAAAATTCTACCTCTCCCCAGGATTGGGACCATTCCATGTTCTACCAGCACGATACAGGTGCTCGTTTGCTCAAGGTGAGCCTTGTGAGGAAATATCAAGATCGTGTATAATTCCAGCTTAGGCGTTTTTATCCACAGTTCAGTAGACTCTCCCCTCTCCCTTATTTTTTATGGGAGACCTGATGTGAAGGTATCCTTGTAATGAAACCACTCCAGATTCCGCCCTCTGCAATCAACTGAGGAGCCAGGGCCACTGCACAGGCTTACTTACCTTCTTTCGCAGGTGCTGAACCAAGAACAGAAGCAATACGGCTTTGTGCACACTTGATACTCTCGGTGTTCTCTGTGGGTAAGAAGCAGTTAGCTGGCTATAAGCCAGCATTAAAGTCAGCAGGAAAGCTTAATAAAATGTGTATTCCGGGGGCTACATCACAGACTCGAAATCCGGGCTCACGTGTGAGTGGAGATCCAGAGAAGACGGAGATTTGGGAGTCTTGTGACTAGTGATAACGAAAGCCACGGATCGGCTACAATTCACAGGGAAAAGAATGTGGAAATAGAAGATGAGGGTAATCAGAGTCTCTTCTCCCTCATTTCTCTGAACCAGGCAAATAATTCTTTTCTCATAATACACAGGCTGTCCGGTAAACAGTGGCACAAATATGCCAGTGACCACAGGGCACTCTATGGATAAAACAGCTCTTTGTAGATAAACGTGCATGTGTAACTGAGTCTCTCTGCTATACACCTGAAACTAACAAAACACTGTAAATCAGTCTTGTGGCTCAGCTGGTAGAGAATCCGCCTGCAATGCGGGAGACCTGGGTTTGATCCCTGGTTTGGGAAGATCTCCTGGAGAAGGGAAAGGCTACTCACTCCAGTATTCTGGCCTGGAGAATTCTATGGACTGTATAGTCCATGGGGGTTGCAAGAAGTCGGACACAATGGAGTGACTCTCACTTTCACTTTTAAATCAACTATACACCAATAAAAATTTAAAATATATGTCTTTAAAAAAAAAGTTCTCTGTAGTATGAGTTTGGCTGGCTTAGGACTATAAATTTGCAAAACTTTAGGAGCCCATCTATATATGGAATGAATAGTTGTACTCTCCATATTGGGGAAAGAGAGACATAAAAATGCCTATATAAATATTTAGCAGTAAGAGTACCCCTTACTCTTACTAATTTTACTTTTTTTTTTTTTTACTAAGAAATTTCAAGCAGGTCCAAGAGGAACAAACTGTTCCAATTGTGGACTGTTCCACTGAGGACAATGGAGCCACAAGTCTCACTATCTGAGAAGAAAATTACAAACGTGGGAAGGGAGAAAACAAAAGGCACCCTGTGCTGTCAGTCTGAAATGGAGGTTCGGGATAAATTCGTGGTTTTCAATATGGATACAGAAATACATTTAGATGTCATGGGCACACAGGTATGTGCATACATGTACTCACACGCAAATATTCCCAAACTCTGACTGCTGAGATGACCGGGGACCAGTGGCTCCACAATAGTATTGAGCACACAGCCCTCAAATCTTAGTTTTAAAACAGTGTTCCACTAAGGAAAGTAGCGGTAAAGCATCTGCCTACAATGCGGGAGACCTGGGTTTGATCCCTGGGTGGGGAAGATCCTCTGGAGAAGGAAATGGCAACCCACTCCAGTACTCGTGCCTGGAAAATCCCATGGACGGAGCAGTCCATGGGGTCGCAAAGAGTCGGATACGACTGAGCGACTTTACTTCAAGGGAAGTAGGGCCAGAGTAATGACAAGTACGAGACAAAACTGCACTGGCCTGCAGTGCCAGAAGATAAAGAGAAAGGCCACGTATAGGGGAGACATGTTGAGAAGACAGGAGTCAGCTTGAAGGGGATCCTGATGGCCACACCTGAGATGCTTAAGCATCTAAAGGAATAACCGTGATAATCAATTATAACTCACTGGATACAGAAATGATTCCATACTCGTTATATAGTATAAACTAATAAATACATGGGGAATGAGTGACCCTATAGTGACCACGGCTGGCAAGCAGCACCTTAAGCAAGTGGCTGGTCAGTGTCACAGTGACGAGACACGCGGGAGCCACACGCCACACAGCGTGCGGGGTCTGAGTCCCCACACGGGACCGGACCCGGGCCACGCCAGTGAACGCACCGAGCCCTAACCACTGGATGGGTTCCCTAAAACTGGTTTTAAAAGTGCAACTTCTCAGTATAACAGACAAGTGACTACGGCAATGACGAAGACAAGTGGTGAAGATGAATTCATAGCATCAAGAGTGTCACAAAATTATTTCTTGAAATAGAGGAGAAATTGTTATTTTATAGAATATGATTTTTAGGTACGTATTTTAACAAAAACACTTATTATTATGAGTTAAAGAAAGATCAGTAGATGAATATACTCTTCTAGGTTGAATTAAAATAGAATATGTAAGGTTTAAAAAAGTTTGGCTGGGGAAAAATAACAGTTTTGCAAAACCTGTGCGATCCAAAAGATGACATTCAACAGCAAGAAGGATTCCAGTTTCTCACCACCAGTTCTCACAAGCATAGAAATGTATGCCTCAGCGTAAGAAGGTGTCAAACAGAAACAGGCAAATCTGACAGACTTTACCAAGCAGGATAAATCTGAGGTATAATCACAATAAAACAATTTACAGCTTACAAAAAGATTCACAAGTTGAGGATTCCTTCTATCGACTTCTCAGAGCCCCCACGAGCTCCTCCTGTTCTCTCAAAGACAGGCTGTACCAAAATCTGGTCTATGCTGAACTTTTCAGGGATACATGACCTGAAAAGGAAGAAGTGTCTGGGAAGACACTGCCTGGTGCCCCTTCCTGCTAGCAGCCCTTCTCTGTAGAAGCGATCAGAGTCGGGTCCAAGCAGTGCAGAGCATCAAGCATCACGTGTCATGCCAACACTGTTTGCTGTCCGGCCAGTTCTCATCTTTCTCCGGTAATGAAGAGATGGACGTTCTTCTTGGACTGCAGCATCTGGGCCGCCCGCTCCACCCCGACCACAGCAGCCAAGCGCTGGGCGTCGTACTTGGAGTAGAGGACGGTGCAGGTCCAGGCGGCTTCCTCACCCCTGCTGGTGGCTCGCAGCATGTTACAGACTTCACTGTAGAAGTGCGGGTATGTTGGCAGCTCATAGAAAATCAGGTTCCTGATGCCTTTTATTGTGTATCTGCCAGAAGGAGAAAGAGAGGCTATGTCTATGGGAGAAATTTATGGAGAAGCCACCTCGGGATTTTACAGGGACACAGTCACTCATACCATTTCGTGCTCAAGGAGGAAGAACAATAACAGACAGACCAAGGGCTACTCTAATTTGAGCTGGAAGGGCTCATTTTTTGTGACAACATGTTTGAATTCCTAATGTTTGGTTTAAGATAATGATAAAATGAATTTGCCTTTCCTGAGCCTGCTCTGAGGAGAATGAGGTAGGCTGGGGAAGAATAGAAGACAAGGGTTAAAAATCAGTCATCCAAAATTTAAAAAGTAGACAACTTCCAATTTAACACTATCCTTATAATCAGGGAAAACAATGTTCTGTAACGGAGATGAGGTCAGATCCAGTACATAAAATAAACTGCAAATGTTCTCCCATTAAGTCTTTCTTATCACTCTGACAACATGTTAACTCCATGGCAGATGTTCCAAGTTCATCCATTTATAACACTGTGCCCAAGGACCCATCAGGCATTCTGGGAAGGCAGTTAGTTTCAGGAGCTTCCTCACTCTTTCCCTGCCCCACAGGGCTGCACCGTGGTGGTGGGAAGGCACACCCTAGGGACTCGCCCGTGGTTAGGTCGAAGTCAAGCATTCCCTAACAAAAGATTCCACAGGCTGACAAGGTTCTGATTCCGACACATCTGATGTTAGACTTCCTCAGGAATTTTATTTTATTCGTGGAGGATAAGTTTTCCTGGTCTTTTTATCCCATGGCTCAGCCTTATCTCTCTGGAGACCCTCCTCTTCCAGAATATAACTGCAGTCCATTACTTGGTTCATTTTTCCACATCCCCTTTCTATAAAGGAATTCTAGTGCTAACGAGTGAAGTTGACAAGACACAGTTCTGCCTCAGCAGTTATCAAAACAAAAACACACAAACCCGGAGTTTCGCTTCTGCTTAGTATGTAGAAAATTCAAGAGAATACTGCTTCCATGCTAACAAGAAAAAGACCATCTACAACAACATTCCTCCTCTTGAGCCTAGACAGCTGATGTCGTGAAGTAAGCAGGTGAACTGATTCAGCGGCGCCCTGGTGTGTGTTTAACTCGTTCTCAGTGGGGGAGGGAAGGTGCTGTTGGAAGCACTTGCCAATTTCTGTGGTGTAAACCCTTCATTTCAAGCGACCAATGTCATGCTCCTGGACTTGGAAACAGGGAGAGATGTGTGACCAGATCTCAAGAGCAGGTATGAGCCAGCTTCAGCCCATCACTGACTGAATTCCAGAGCAACAAGCTCATCTGAAGAAAGAAAGGGCACTTCACCTTAGGCAGAGCGCAGTGGGAAAGGGGGTGGCTGCCATAGAAGTGGGAAGGAAGAAACAGCCACACCTTCAACACGTTCTCAAAGGGCAATCATGGGTTTGCATGAGAGTTCAGGATCCCTGGGATTTCCGGACGCACCTTTACTTCATTTTTACGAGGTCCTTTCCACAGGCCTCCACTGGGAGCCCTGAAGACAAGGCAGAAGACCTGAGAGACCCTGCGGGCAGCGCAGACAGGAAAACTCACTCTTTCCCCAGACCCATACTGTGTCTGAAGCTAAAGCCTGAAGCCAGTGAACAGGACAAAGGTCAACTGCTGGGGTGGGGTCAGATGAAGCAAAAATCCACTACCCTAAGGGAGCGGGGTTTCCCTCGTGGCTCAGCTGGTAAAGAATCTGCCCGCAATGCGGGAGACCTGGGTTCAATCCCTGGGTTGGGAAGATCCCCTAAAGAAGGGAAAGGCTATCCACTTCAGTATTCTCGCCTGAAGAATTCTATGGACTGTACAGTCCAAGGGGTTGCAAAGAGTTGGACACGACTGAGAGACTTTCACTTTCAAGGCAGGGGCATTAACTCCTTCACCCCATCCTTCCCCACAAGACTCACACCCAGTAAAAAGCAAGAGCAGTCTGTCCCTAAGCAAACGGCATGAAGCCTACGGAGCCCAAGAGCCTGCACTGATGTAAGCAGAGGTTCTCTGCCAGTGGGGAGAAGCAGGAAACTCTTTCCAAGACCCTCACAGAATAAGGCAGAGAGAGGTCTGCCGCTATGCAGGGTGGTGTAGGAACCCTGAGAAAGCCCAGGGTGGAGAGAACCTGCCTGCACCTGAGCTGGACGGGTCAGAGGGCCCCTGCCCCACTTCAAGCCTGTGTGGATGAGTGATGTGGATGTGTGGAGTGGGGCAACCGGCAGCAGTGCAGGGAGAGGCTCTCCCTGGGCACAGGGGTGCACGGCTGGGGGAAAGCTGAGAGGGGAGCCAGGTCCTGAGACAAGACCCTCCAGCAGGGCCCCGCGCCGGGCCACTGTCTGCTGGAGGAACTGCAGTCTGTGGTACCTGGACAGTAACCATGGGAACAACCGAATCCTCACTAGGCTCCCAACCCCCACTCTAGTGGCCTAATGCAAGAGGTGTGTCCAGGCCAACCACCCACTCAGGAACTCCACTCAACTACATTAAAACCATGAGGTATCATTTTGACTATCAAATTACTGGCAACAGGTAGGGTTTTACAGAGAGAGGTTAATGGAGTATAAGTTATTGTATGTATTTTGGGGGGGAAAGGGAGAAGATGGGAGTTGCAATGTACAGCAAACATTAAATTGTGTACAGTTTTTGAACAAACAAGTTTTCCTTTCCATATTTATCCCAAGGAAAATACCTAGGCAACCAGGCCATCAACTACACAGATGGATGCTCATGGCATTATTGTACATAATAGCAGAAAACAACATGCCTGTTAAAAGGAAACTGGGTTAATTATATACCCATTCAAAGGACATAACACTAAGTTACCATTAAAACGGATACTATGTACACCTCAGAGATTACTTACAATTAAAAAGAAAAGGTATCTTTACAAGGCAGAGACCTAGCAGAACTACCTTGACCAGGGGATTACATTTAGCATCACCCAAAATGGGATAGACTGACACCCTGTGCCTTCATGTAGAATTCTTACCAAAATAATGTTTAAATCTGTGATTCCCAAACTTGGACGCCTGTTGAATCACCTATTTGTTTTTAAAAAATATCTATTATATAATTGGTCCCCATCTCCAACACTATGATTTAATTGATACTGGGGTATGACATGGGCATTCAGATTTTTTAAAAGCTCTACTAGGGGATTCCAATGTGTGGTAAAGTTTGGGAACACTGATCTAAATAATAAGGAAACAGGCAAATCCAGACTGTGGGACATTCTACGGGAAACCGGACTGGACTTTTCAAAAAAAAAAGTCAGTATCATGACAAAGAACAAAAGGAAGAGAATTATTCCAGATGAGGGTTTCTTAACCACAGTATTACTGACATTTTAAGCCAGATAATTCTTTGTTGTAGGGGCCATCCTGTGAACTGAAGGGTGAGTAGCAGCACTCAGGCCTTGACCTGTATGAACCACTAGAATAACCTTCCAGCTGTAACTACCAAAAATGTCTCCAGATATTTCCAAATGTCCCTTAGGGAGCGAAACTATTCCCAGCTTGAAAACTGCTAAAATAAGAAGCATGTTAACCAAATGCAATGTATGATACTCAACTAAATCCTAAATCCTGGACTGCTGGTGGGGGACAGCTGTGACAGTCACTGGAAAGCAACTAGGAAAATCTGAACGTAGACTACATTTTAGATGATGTTATTGCAATCATGTCAAGTGGAATGTCAATAAATGACAGAATTTTGTTTCTAGCCACTTTACATGCTGAAAGATCTAGAAGTTAAGTGTCATGAAGCCGCCTATAATTTACTGTCAAATGGTTCAGGAAGAAAAAAATAAGATGTGGGAGGAGAGAGAGGAGAGACAGAATGTTAGTGCATGTGAACAGGGCAAAATGCTAATAGCCGGCCAAGTCTACGTGGAAGGAGTTAGAGATGTTCACTGGGATGGCTTTACAATGTCTTTTGAAATGAAATCTTCCCAAATAAAAAGTTGGTGGTGGGGAGGATGTGACAGAACCACATATAGACTTAAAAAGACTTAAAAATCCATATCCATAACACACAAGTATACATGCCAAAATGCTAACTTGTTTTTCTTCAATGAGCACATAAAACACTTAAGATAAAAGAAAAAAAAATCCCTATGTGTATATGGGGATCTCAATTTTGGTATTTTTTAAAATTGCCTGTGTCTGTGTGCATGTACACAAGTTTTTTGACATTAAAAAGTCAGGGAAGAAATATACCAAAATGAGTATTTGTATCAGTGGGATTATAGGTGATTCCATTTTTTTAACCTAGATTTTCCAGGTTCGCTAACAATAACACTCTTACAATGAAAGTATTTTTAAAACAAAATAAAACAAAATCGACTCCAATAGGTGTTATACTTAAGAACTAAGAAAATCTCTTAGTGCCAATTTGTCTACAATGCAGGAGATGCAGGTTCAATTCCTGGGTGGGGAAGATCCCCTGGAGAAGGAAATGGCTACCCACTCTAGTATTCTTTCCTGGAAAATCCCATGGACAAAGGAGCCTGGCAGACCACAGTCCATGGGGCCTCAAAGTCGGACACGACTCAGCAACTAAACAGTACAACAAAGAGAGGCTAGGCATCTTCTGGAAATAAGAGAACGTGAGCAGGGCCTCTTCAGAGGGGCTGCTGCTGCTGCTAAGTTGCTTCAGTCGTGTCCAACTCTGTGCGACCCCATAGATGGCAACCCACCAGGCTCTGCCATCCCTGGGATTCTCCAGGCAAGAACGCTGGAGTGGGCTGCCATTTCCTTCTCCGATGCATGAAAGTGAAAAGTGAAAGTGAAGTCACTCAGTCGTGTCCAACTCTTCGCGACCCCATGGACTGCAGCCTACCAGGCTCCTCCGTCCATGGGATTTTCCAGGCAAGAGTACTGGAGTGGGGTGCCATCACCTTCAGAGGGGCAGTCAGTACCAATTCCTGTAACCTTCTGCACCCCTTCCCCTGCCCTCCTCCTCTCCTGTACATGTTTTGTGTCTTCAACGACCCCAACAAATATGGTCTAACACTCTGACAGGACCTAAAATTAAGGACATTCCAGGTATCTATGCTACCTGCCAACTGTCAATGATAAATGAGGCACCCACAACTGACTTGAAAGGCTGGTTCTCCGTAGTCTATAAAGACTCGATCTGCTACTTCTACAGCTGGGGTTCTCACTGGGGCAAGGAGAACCCGGAAACACCCTAGGCGGCCTTTCCCAACTCTAGAAATCCCACCTCCAGAGCTTCTGAGTGTCAATCCTTCATGCTGTGCTTTCCCACTGATAATGCTCAGAGAAGGAGCTGTGAACTGTCCTCACCTCAGGAGTATCATGACCAAAGGCCAATCCAGCCCTAAGATTCTACTGGTTTCATCTCCCCAAAGAAAACAAATCTTCAGGTTGAAAATTTTTCATTAGCTCACAAATGAACTGCAGTATTTCTAACACTGTCTACTTCCTCAGAGAATACAGACACAGAATTTTAGAGTTGGTTACTAAAGTTGAAAACACATGTACTTTTCCCCACGGTCAAACTAAAAAAATCAAATCACAAAGACACTGCAGATCAAAATACCTATCATCACCTTCATGACCTCTCAAGCAAAAAACTCTACAGCAGGGAACCTTGAGACAACTGGCAGTTGCAAATTACTCAGATTCACATTTAAAACCCAATAACCGGATAAGGGTGTAAAGCAAGCGGCACGTGTCAGGTCTGTCTTTACCGTGACTTTGGGAACAAAACCGTCTGGTCAGTAAATGAACGGTGTAAGACGGGAGACTGTGCCACCTACCTAAGAGAAGGGGCTCCTCTTAACACCACGCCCTCTCCTTGAAGATCTGCTCTTTGAGAGAGGTCCTCATCCCAGCTTAATTCACAGTTGTGAGAGACCATCAAGTTGGGAAGTTTTCCAATTCATCCACTTCATTCAAAGGACTTGCTCTGATGTGTCAAGCTTTTGGAAAACTAAGGGCTCTTAAGACCTACTGAATGCAAATTCCCTCCAAAATACCACTTTCCAATGCTAATGAAAACAACAACTCCCTGGAAGGAAGCAAATAATGATGCTGGGAAGCAGGCATCTGTTAAAACTCTTGGGCCAAACAGCCAAGAATGAAGCCCCATCAACACAGATGCAGTCATGCCTCGCCTCTCCGCTGGCAGATAACCGTTGTCAGCAGAATGCCAGAGGTCATGCCTTGCCAGCCTGTTTCACCCGGCAGGCTGCTGGGTCTTCCTGGTGAGGAGAGGGTTTCTGGGGAACACCATCCAATACCAACATAAACTAAAAAGCAATGCAATGCCAAGGTGCACCAACTAATAAGCTCCAAAGCCTAGAAGATTTCTGGCTTAGCTGTTAGAGATTCTCTGAGGAAATGTGTCCCTCAGTAGTCTATGACTGAAAATTAATAAGACAGTAAAGTCAGAACTTAAACTCACTGAACATTACTGTGAATCAGGAAAGAAAAGGTTATAGGATGCAATTTCCATCTCTCTCTAGCTAAGGGCTTAAAGGAGGCTTTTACACTTGGCAGTAGAGAGAATTAGCAAAACAAGAAAATCGCCGAGCTCTGGGTGCACGAAGGGCTGCAGCTATCCCAAACAGTAACAGAAGGATCAATATTACTAACACTCTAATTAAAAAAAGGTCAACCCAACATTTTTGTCAAAGTCACATGGTGGGGAAGCTAAAGCAAATGCTGAAGCTCTTAAAGATTCACCTTTAAGGCCCTCGCCTTTTGCTCTTCATAAACATCAAGTGTGCACACCATCTCTGGACACATGAGAACTTCCTGAACACTGACACTGCACTCAGCGTCCATCTCCACACAGTCCCCAATATTTCATCTGTGCTTCTACGACAGGCTCCATCCACCCTTTGCTGTACTCACTTAAGTTGTCCCTGTCAAGAGCTGCTCAACTCTGTCACATCTTCCTTGAGGGGCATACCCTCAAGAAAGCTACTTAGGAAGTACCCTAAGTATGGATCCACTCCACATCTATATATAACATGCTGCAGTCACTCATTCATTTCTACAACCTTTTCCAGCAACACCCATTTTGCAAGAAAACCAAACAACCCATCAAGAAAAGCCTGTCCAGCCCCTAGAACTCTGGCGTCTCTCCAGGAGGTGGAATAGGGAGGACCACAGCACTGCAAAGCCCCCCGTACACTCAGAAGCAGGCCCTCCAGAGAGGATGCTCGAAGCCCAGCCCTACTTCTCACCTTTTGTAGAAATGGAAGCGCTCGGTGAGCAGCAAGAACTGCTTCTCCCCTTGAAGGAAGAAGTGTCTGGCCCTGGAGACCCCAGACTTCTGGGTGTACTCGCAGATGTGAGCAAAGTTCAGTTCCTCCTTCTTGAAGTAATTTCGGAGACGCACAAAGTCAAAGTAGGAGGGGACATAGATCAGCGTGTGGGACATGACTGCATCCCGATACTGAGGCAAAATCTTGTTCACGAAAAAGTTGAACCTGATTTGGAAAGGCAAAGGGCAGAGTCAGTGGTCTGGAAGTGAGCCCGTAGGGTCACTGCTAACCGCATGGCCCTGGGCAAGTCGCAGTCTCCCTCCACCTCCGCTAAGAGGCCAATCCGGCCTACTGCACTGCAAAGAGATTAAACTTGTTCAACACGTTAGAAAGTAAGCGCTAATACTACGCATCATAAAGTATGGATGTGACACTGGTACATCCCAGAGAATTATTCTAGGAAGTATATAACCATATCGCTCATTCATTCAGTTGTCAGTCAGTCAACAAACAATTACTGAACACCTACCATATACTAAGCACCATTCTGCTACCAAGGGTCCCCTGACTAAACACAGTGAGCAAACAGGAGAAAATAACATAGAGAATTAGAAAAGGAGTTCTTGCCCTGAAGGGCTTACAATTAAGTTGCTGACATGCAGCATTAAGCAATTAATGTAATTTTAAAATGCCACCGTCTAGGGGAAAGACCCGATTCACCAACTCTGCCACTAACTAGATATCAGAACTAGGATGAGGCATCACCTCTCTGGGCTTCAGTGTCCTCCTCTGTCAATGCCATGATGGAGGGGAATCACCTCATTTCATCTGGCAAACAGTCATCGATAAAGCCAACATGGAGTCCAATTCTAAGTTTGAACGGCCAGATAAAAGCCGTGTGACTCCCAGGGTCCAGTGGGAAGGGTGGAGGATGTGGGTACCTGGCATCAATCACAGAAGCGAGGCTTTCCACTTGCATCCTCTGGAAGACGTGCGGGAGCTGCACCAGGACCCGACTGATGGAGCCTGTCATCGGGACGCTCCTCACGGCCACCTGCCAGGAGTCAGGGAGAGCATCAGGAGGTGAGCCATCCCTGCTGCTGCCCAAATGTAATCCTCCCCTTCTGCCTTGTGACCCAAACAACACCCGACACTTCCCGAAGGTTCAGAGAAAGGGGAGACCCCACCTGGCCTTGCACATTGACGCAGTACTTGTTGAACACGGAGTTGATCTGGGCATCCTGCAGGGCCCCGAACAGCAGGGTCTGGCGATAGTACTTGGACCAATTGTTGAGGCTCCACATCCGCACTCGAGAAAAGTCCACCCCATGTGAATCCAAGGGCAGCAGGTTCATGTGGTTCATCAAATGCTGCGAGCAGGAATACTACTCCATTAGTGCTTACTGAGCACTTACCTGGAGGGCATTGCTAAGCGCTGCATAAGCCTTTTGTCTTACTTAACCCTGAGAAACGCACACTATCATCTCCCAAGTTACAGCAAGAAAACTACGGCTCAGGCGGGAGAGTGACTTGTCCATAGTCAGGTAAACATTCCCAACACGAAAATAAAGCTCAAACTGGCTACCTCCTGGATCTTTCAAAAAGGACTGAGATAGTATCTATACAGTGTATTTCTGAAATGCCACCCTGGTTACTTTATAAGCAACCTGGCTCCAGACTTGGACAAGAAGGAAAATGACACAGAAAACAGAACTGCTGTCCTTCCATGACCTGGTTCTCAAAAAAGCTAGGAGATTCCCGGAGTGACTACATGTCAACAAATTAAATATGAGTCAACCATTAGCTTCCCTCGTAGCTCAGTCAGTAAAGAACCTGCCTGCAATGCAGAAGACCTGGGTTCAGTTCCTGGGTCGGGAAGATCCCCTGGAGAAGGAAATGGCAACCCACTCCAGTATTTTTGTCTGGAGAATCCCATGGACAGAGAAGCCTGGTGGGCTAAAGTCCATGGGATCTCAAGAACTGGACACAACTTAGCAACTAAACCACCACCACAACTATCAACATGCCTTTTCTATGTTAATCATATTTTTTACCTTGTATACTGAAGGGTAACAAATACTATAAATTGATTCCTTACTTTATAAGTACTCCCCTTTATTTGCTGCAAACTTACTCTAAGTCCTGGAGTTGTAGAAAAGGTAAGTTCTCACTTGCCTTATACTGTCAAAATGAACCTATGGTTCCATGATGGGGACTGTTCCAAAGCACAATCCTAAACTCAAAGACACTGCAGAGTATGTGGAGAGGGAGAAAAAAATCACAGCACTAATTATGGTAGGAGGACAAAAACACCTCACATTTATCAGTAAAACATCACACATTAAGAAATCATGAGCAAGCTTTTCCCAAACTCTACCAAACACTGAACAAAAGCAAATGAACATAAACTGCAGGAGGAATTATTTTAGATCAAGACATCCTTGGTGAGGAGGGATTTCAACCAACCAACCACATTAAAGCAGCCTATTAGTAGAAGCCATCTTTATAAGGGGAAGAACTCTTATCTGGTGATTTGAAAAGATCGACAAGAATTTTTTATCTTTCTGGATACTGACCAACCTGCAGCTAGCAGGGGGGACACTTCTCATTTGCAAACTGGAAAATGTGGAACATTTCCATTTCCAAACTAACTGAGTTTTAATCTGGACTTGACTAATCCTTTCAGACTCAACCCACTGAGCTTCTTGTCTCTAAAAGTGAATGACCAACATTACCAGGACATGCTCCCAGTTCTGCATCAAGTAAATGTCAGCTTGATCAATGATGAGCAGTTCGATAGAAGACAGAAAGTCAAAATCTCTCTTCTTCTCTCCTTCTCCACCAATGATGGTCCTCAAGCCCAGAGGGGAGGCGATGAGGATGTCCGAGGAGTAGAAGGGGGCGTAAAGTCGGATGCTCCTCTGCAGAATCGCCACCCCTACACACGAAACAGCCAAGGACACGTCAGTTCTTTAATCACCACAAGCCACCAGCTTCCACCTTCTCAAAGTGCCGCCCGCCCTTGCACCTTCCACAGCTCCCCCTTAGCATATAACTGGACTCAAATTGCTTTCATTATTAAAATCATCACCCCTCTTTGCTTTGATGGTCCCTTCTAGCCCCCACTCTCTCTTCCTTTTCTTCATTGGCAGATCTTCTCAGAAAATCATCTCTACTTTAAAATCTCCTCTTCACTCCTCAACACACTGCAGTCTGCCTCTGATTCTCAGGACGCCACTGACATGACTCTTGCTAAGGTCACCAAAAGCTCTGGGTTACCAACTCAATGGCTCTTTGTTGTTTCTTGTCATTAATGCATAAGCACGTTCTCCTTGAAATGTTTTTTTCCTTACTGGTGGTTTCCATGACTTCAACACTTACTTTTTTTATCACTGACCCGGTCCTTATCTATCTTTCCAGATTCAGACAGCTCTTCTACAAATCCCTGGCTTCACCTGCAAGTTCTCTTTCACTCTGCATAAAGCTCTGGATAAATATATTCACTAATGATGGTTTTAACCCTACTGTCACAAAATTTTATATTTCCTGCCCACATCTCATTCCAGTTTGTAAAGAGACCAAAGCGTACGTGAAGGAGACTGACTTGCCTAACTGAAAGCATGTACCAGAGGGGCAGAAGACTGCTGGGGACTCTCTCTGGGGGTGGAATGCTGGTGGAAACCACTTTTACAAATGCCCTCTACCCTGATGACACGGGTGGGCACCATTTCTGCACGCTCAGTCTAAGCTGCCCACAGTGGCGGGGGAGCGCCCCCCAGCCCACCGCCTGCACTGCTTGCGGGCCGCGCTGGCAGACACCTACAGCGAGCAGCCCCGCCGACCCCCTCCCACGCCACCTGCAGGGCACCACCAGAGCCAACGATCTCGTGCAGCCCACACAGGGGACACCCCTTGAGCGCCAGGCTCAGGCAGATGGCGGGCAGACTGCGTTTCTGGACTCCATGGGAGTGAAACAAGCAGAGAGTTCGTGGGACAACCGAGAATTAGGAAAAGGTTAAACAATACAGTTCATCTCCCACACAGAGCCACTCCTTCAAGACAGGGAGCCATAACTGCTTTGCATAATACACAGAAACAAACAGCCAAGCAAAATGAGGAAGCAGGGGAACGTGTTTCAGCTGAAGGAACCAGATAGAACCCAGAAAAAAACTGAATGAGACCGATGTCAGTAGTTTATTTGATAAAGAATTCAAAGTCATGGTCATCAAAATGCTCACCAAACTTGGGAGATTATGAATAAACAAACATATTGAGAAACTCAATAAAGAGGAAATATTAAGAAAGTTCTAAAAGAACACACAGAGCTGAAGAATACAACTGAGCTGAAAAATATACTAGAGGGAACCCACAGACTAGACGATACGAAAGAGCGTCAGCGACCTGAAAGACAGGGTAGTGGAAATCACCCCGAGAGAATGGCAAAGGGAAATAAAAGTTTTCTTTAAATGAGGACAATTTAAGGGGCAGCATCAAGGGGACTATCATCAGCGTTAACGAGGCCCAGAAGGAGAAGAGAGAGAGAGTCACTAACATCTGCATTATAGGGGCCCCAGGAGAGGGAGGAGGAGAGAGAAAGGGGCAGAAAACTTATTTGAAGAAACAATGGCTGAAAATTTCCCTAACCCAGTGAAGGAAACAGACATTCAGGTCCAGGAAGCACAAAGACATGGCATTTTATGGAGAAAACCCCAAAGACTCCACCAAAAAACTGTTAGAACAAATGAATTTAGTAAAGCTGCAAGATACAAAATTAACATACAGAAATCTGGTGCATTTCTACACATTCATAATGAACTATCAGAAAGAGAAATTAAGAAAACAATGCCATTTACAACTGTATCAAAAAGAATAAAATACCTAAGAATAAATCTAGCCAAAAAGGTAGAAGACTTGTAGTTGGAAATGATAAGGTCTTAAAAGAAACTGAAGACGACACAAACCAATGCAAAAATATACCATGCTCATAGACTGGAAACATTAGTACTGTTAAAATGTCCATAGTACCCAAGAAGACTACAGATTCAATGCGATTCCTATCAAAATACCCATGACATATTTGACAGCACTAGATAATCATAAAGTATGTTTAGAGCTACAAAACACCTTGAATATCCAAAGTGATCATAAGAAAGAAGAACAAAGCTGGAGGTATCCCGCTCCCTGATTTGAAACCACACTACAAGTCTATAGTATTCAAACTGTATGGTACTAGCACAAACAGAACAGAAATAGAGAGCCCAGAAAGAAACCCATGTTTGTATAGCTAATTAATCTATGAAAAGCAGGCAAGAACATACAATGTGGAAAAGACAGTCTCATGAACAAATGGTGCTGGGAAAACTGGAGAGCTGCATGCAAAAGAGTGAAACTGGACCACAAGCTTACACCAAGTACAAAAATCGACTCAAAATGGATTAAAGACTTGAACATAAGACCTGAAAAACCACAAAACCCCTAGAAGAAAACATAGGCAGCAACGTTCTTGACATCAGTCTTGGTGATATTTTTTTTGGATCTGTTCCACAGGCAAGGGCAATGAAAGCAAAATTAAATGGGGCTACTTCCAGCGAAAAAGACGCTGCGTAGCGATGAGTACCAACAGCAAAACAAAAAGGTGATCTACTCAACAGGAGAAGATACTTGCATATGTGGTAAGGGCTTGATATCCAAAACATATAAAGAATGCATGTGACTTATTATCAGAAAAACAAACAATAAAACTGGGCTGCGGATCTGAACAGACATTTTCTCAAAGTCACAGGGATGACCAACAGGCATATGTAGAGATGCTCAACATCACTAATGATCAGGGAAATGGAAACCAAAAACCACAAGGAAAAAAATCAACACTGCAATGAGGTACTATCTCACTCCAGTTAGAATGGCCATCATTAAAAAGCCTACAAACAACAAGTGCTGGAGAGGTGTGGAGAAAAGGGAACCCTCTTACACTGTTGCTGGGAATGTAAGCTGGTACAGCCACTACAAAAACAGAATGGAGGTTCCTCAGAAAACTCAAAACAGAATTACCATATGATCCAGTAATCTTACTCCGGGGGATATATCTGGCCAAAACTATAATTCAAAAAGACACATATACCCTATATTCATAGCAGCGCTATTCACAATAGCCAAGACGTGGGAACAAGCTAAATAGCCATCAACAGAAGAATGAATAAAGATGCGGGGTGTGTGTGTGTGTGTAACAGAATACTACTCAGCCATAAAAAGAGCACAATAATGCAGGGTGTGTGTGTTGTGTGTGTGTATATATATATATAAATAAATATACATAATGGAATACTAGTGTGTGAGTATGTGTGTGTGTGTGTGTGAGATGCAATACTACTCAGTCATGAAAAGAGCAAACTAATGCCATCTGCAGCAACATGAATACAACCAGAGCTTACCATACTAAGTGCAGGATGAGGAAAGTTAGAAAGAGAAAGGCAAATACCAGACGACCTCACTTACATGCGCAAACTAAAAGAAGGCACCAATGAACCTGTCTACAAAACGGAGAGAGACTCACAGGCACAGAGAACAGACTTGTGGCTGCCGAGGCGGAGGGACAGGGAAGGCCTGGAGGTTTGCAGTTAGTTGATGCAAACCATTACACTTAGAATGGACGAACAACAAGGTCCTCATGCATAGCCCAAGGAACTATATCCAATCCCATAATGGAAGAGAATATTAAGAAGAATGTAAATATACCTGAGTCACTTTTGCTGTACACAGAAATCAGCACAACATTGTAGATCAACCACACTTCAATTTTTTCAAAAAACAAATAATGGATCAGGTGGCTAATAAGTGCGATGATCAAAATGAAATAATATAACAGACTATGACACTGGAGTTATAGAATTCTTATAGCCATCATGTAAGTTGGTATTATCCTCATTTTACATTTGAATAAATCAAAGCACAGAGGAAAAGAGAAACACAATGAAGTATCACCTCACACCTGTCAGAATAGGTTTTATCAAAAAGACAAGAAATAACAAGTGCTGGCAAGGATGTGGAGAAAAGGGAACCCTTGTGCATGGTTAATGAGAACGTAAATTGGTGCAGCCGCTATGGAAAGCAGTACAGAGGTTCCTCAAAAATTAAAAATAGGACCATCACCAAAAAGGAAAAAAACAGAACCACAACACAACTGAGCAATTCCACTTCTGGGTACTGATGCAAAGAAAACAAAAACACTAATTCAAAAAGATATATGCACTCCTCTGTTCACTGCAATATTTATAATAGCCAGGATATGGAAGCAACCTAAGCGTCCGTAGGTAGGTGAATAGATAAAGCTGTGGTATACAGATATATACACACACACATATAATGGAATATTACTCAGCCATAAATGAATGAAACCTTGCCATCTGTGACAACAAGGACGGACCTTGAAGGTATCACCATAAGTGAAATAAGTCAGATAAAGACAAGTATCAATACCATATGGCATCTCTTAGATGTGGATCTAAGAAACAAAACAAAAAAACTAGACTGATAGATACAGAGAACAGACCAGTGGTTGCCAGAAAATGGGGGCGGGGGGTTGGAGGGTGGGCAACATGCATGGGGGGTAATCAAGAGGTACAAAACATTCAGTTACTAAGTGAACCGGCCACCAACATATCCAACATATGAAAAGGATCCAATGTATGCCAAAAGAGAATATAGTCAATAATATTGTATGGCAACAAATGGTAACTATACTTACTGTTGTGATCAGTTTGTAAGGTATATAGACACTGAATCACCATGTTGTACATCTGAAACTAGCATGTCAGTTATACATCAATTTAAAAAAGAGTGACTTATCAGCTGCTTGCTGGCCACCTGCACATGTTTAAAACTACACATCAACTCTCACCCCCTGCACCTCACACCAGCCGTGCTAAAGCCTCTGAGTCCGAGGTCATGCTGTTTATTCATCCTGATGTCTCTGCAGTTTCCTGTCTGAAACTTTTTCCTCCACTCAGATCTCCCTACTTCATTACTGGCTAAATCCTATTTGGGTTTCAACTTAGTACAGACAGTACATCCATCAGTAGATCTTCCCAAACAGTCCTGTGTCCACTTTGAGTAGGGATATTTGCTTTAAATACTTAAAACGGCCACTGCATCCTCTAACCATAACACATCTTTTATCTCATACTGTCCAATTTGCCTTTAGGCTGGACTTCCTTAACAGTAACTTTTAATCCTTCTAATCCTATATCCCCAGTGACTTTACAGTGCTTAACATAGTAGATGCTAAATAATGAGCATATGTGACAATAAGTAGTCTTCAAGAACTTTTGCAATGTACAACCAACAAAATACATGGGAGCTGAATGCAACAGGCACACACATGAAAAGCTGGGTGGAAGTCAGTAAGTCCGGAGTAGAGACAGCTCCCTATGGAGGCCGGAAGGAAGTCCACTATGCACAAGCCCTTCAGTTAATGCATCCTCCCCAGACTGACGCACTCTGCCCCTTCACCTCCAACTCCCTTAGGACCGCTGCAGCACTGACGATGAGCTACCAGCTATGGGTGAGCCGAGACATCTATTATACATGTACATATGCTTTCCACATATGCCTTTGGAGACGCTCCATTTCATTAGCCAAGCGTCCATCCAATTAGCCAAGGCAAGGCTCTCCCCTGGCAGAAGAGATGTCTCAAACACACCTGGTTCAGCCAGGAGTCTACCAGTGACCCTCTGACAGAATGTCTAATTCCAGGCTTCTAGCTCCCAGTTATGTGTGCCTCACACCCCAGGTCCCTCGGGGTTTCAGTCTGGACAAGGAGGAATTACCGATCCTGAAGTGGTCATCGATGTTTCCGACAAACACAGCTTCATAGTCCTCAGGCCTCTTCAGGTTGGGTGGTCTCTCCTCAGGATCGGAACCGTACTCTCCATTAAACCTCTTTTTGTTGCTGACAATGATTTTCTTCTTGCTGTCGCCCTCCAGGAGGCTGATGAAGAGCTGCACCACCCGCAAAGCAGCTTCCCGGAACGGCACCACGATGAGCACCTGACAAGGCAGAGACGGCGGCCTTGGAGGGGCAAGGGGAGTGCAAGCTGAGCCCGCTGGGGACCCGGAGCTGGCGAGTCCCCTGTTCCTCGGCCCCGGGCCAGGGATCACATCCGTGTCACCCCCCTTACACAGGGCCTGGCTCAGTACTGCAGGCTGAGTATCTTTCAGATGCACAGCTGTGTCCTATGGACTTCCATCTCATGGCCCCTGGGGGACATTCTTAAGCATAATGTGGAAATATCTTTCAGGATAACTCAATGCCTTTAACAGAGATATCTACCAGCAAAAGCCCATGGACATAAACAGACAAAGTTCTCTGAGGACAAGACATGTTACTCATTTCTGTCTCCTACAGAACTAGTTCAGCATTGTGATTCATAAGAGCCAAGGAATATGCTGAATAAATGAATTAGATGTATTGGTAGAGAACAAATAACCTATCATTACTTCTCTAGTACATTTCCTGGTACACTTTTCAGAAATAATGATAAAGTATTTCTAAAGTAAGATCATATTTCAATGGGAAATAGATGATTCAGTTTTCCAAATGTTTCCAAAAATGTTTAGTATTAACTGTTAAGAAACAAAACCAGAAGATGCTTAACAAATAATTTCTAACTACCCTTGTGTACATGGGTGTTTTTCCTAACTACACTTGGCTAAGGCTTCCCTAGAGACTCAATGGTAAAGAATCCGCCTGCAATGTAGGGGTCATAGGTTCAATCCCTGACTTGGGAAGGTCCCTTGGAGGAGGAAATGGCAACCCACCACAATATTCTTGCCTGGGGAATCCCATGGAAAGAGGAGCCTGGCGGACTACAGTCCAAGTGGACACAAAAGAGTTAGACATGACTTACTGACTGAACAACTCAAGCCTTGTGTAAACCATACAATCAGTGGAAATAACCCCAGTCAGATCTGGCAGTTCACCAAATTCTAAATTGCTTCATTTGGGTGTTCTACCTCATACTCTGTTTGGCAGTTCTAAATGGAAACAGATAATCTTTTTATCCTGATGTTCAAGATTCTGAGGTGGTTTCCCAGAAGGGCAACCAGCACAGCCAGAGGGGTGCAGTGACTCAGTCTGGTACAGCTCGGGGATGACTGATCACTTTTGAAGAAGGCCAAGTTACTGTCCTGCTGGGACACTAAGAGTCTGGTGGTTTTCCCCAGCTATCAAACAAGAGGGCTGGACTAAGAAATCTCTTAAGAGCTGCGTCATCTTAATAGCTGAGAATCCTATTAAGCTCAATGAGAAGTATCTAAGAAGAGGAGGCTTCTTCAATACAGAGACACGGGTGAGAGGGTTGGGTGGGACGGGAGGTACAGTATCTAGCTACAGGACATCATGAAAAACGTGGCAAGTCCGAAGATATTTTCTGTGTAAGCCCTCAATCCACTGGCGCTTAAGCCTATGAGCCCACATAAATGTAATCATCACTTTAAGTTGCAATAATGATACAATGGGAAAAGAGGGGTTTTGTTTTCCAAGGTTTACATATTTACATGGCTTAGTGAAGAGAATCCTTGGTTTTAGTCCTGTCTGTGCTACTGTCTCCCTGGTTCTCTTTAGCAAGGCCCTTTATGAATCTGGGTCTGTGTCCACAGATGTATTATGTAGGGATCGAACAAAAAGTTCTTTAAGGACCTGTCCAGCTCTGACAGTCACAAAGAAGAGATTTACAGTGCAGTGCTACTTACACAGAGGATCAGGGTTTATCTTTAGGGAGAATTATCACGCAGGTGCCTCCTACTCAAGTTTCAGGTAGAGCCACTGTTAGAGACAGCCCACTGAGCTGTCTGCTGCACTACTGTAACACCACCCAGCTGATACGCTCAGTCTTGGACTTGTTCTTTACTCCAAGCATTAAAGCACCTGAGAACCTTCTAAGTGCCAGGGCCTAGATGGTGGTGCCTTACAGCCTCCTTGAGGGCAAAGTTCTGGGGCCACTCACCTTGGGCCTTGTCAGCCCTTGGTCCCTGAAGTCATCATCGTCACCCACCCCAAGTTTCTGGCTTCGGCGTCTGCTGTTGTTGCCAAGCACCTGGGCATTGGCTTTGAGGACGTGATTTATCACATGCAGGCAGTACACGTGTCGGATCTCTTCCCCATTCTTCAGGGCCGTCCTTTCTGGGTAGAACAGGTCCCGGTAAGAATTCATAATTAAGAAGAGCTCTTTCTGGAGGGGTGTAAAGGGGCTATTTGATTTTTGGGGACCAGAGAGGAATTGGCTGTTGGTCTTGATCCAGGTGGATTCCAGGGGCTTTTGAAGATGAACTGACTTTAAGTCAATGTCCTTTGGGGGTTTAAAGGTTTCCAACTTCTGAAACTTGGATGAAAAGACAACCTGGCCCAGGATGGGCCACTGAGGGAGAAAAGAATCAAGAAGTTAGAAATGGATGACAGTACCTTACATTCATACAGTACTTCATAACTTACAAAGGCCTTTGATGACTTACAGGTTCTCTCACTTAATCCTCACAACAACTGTGCAAGGTAAATGCTATAATGCTCTTCTTACAGTTTAGCAAACGCTGAGATTCAGAGGTTACAGGATTCAGACAAACAGGAAAGAACAGAGCTAAGGGTTAGAGCCCCAGGTTTATGACTTTAGAAAACTTGTGAGCTCTTCACTCAGTGGGTCACAGACTGTGCTGTGGACCACACTGTAGGAAGTCAAAATTTATTCTAGACAAAAAAAAAGGTACAGGTACCCAATGGTCAAGTAACTTTGAAAACACTATAAAACCTAATCCCCCTCAGGGAGAGTCACAGCAGAATAGATATGAAGGTTCTGCTGAGTCCTGTAACAAGGACTCTGTTCCATTTTGTTTAACCCACAGTTTTCCAAATTTACCTGGGCATGGAGCAAGGTTTTTTTTTTTTTTGAACAAGGTTTTTGTTTGGGATTTTTTTTGGGGGGGGAGCGGGGATGTTTGCACTCTAACAAAACTGCTGATCTTAGCAGTAAAGGATGACCTCTGTGATAAAAAAGAATTAACTACTAAAGATATGCCAACAAGTAGGATGAATTTCCAGGGAACTGTACTGAGTGAAAAAAGCCAATTTGTATCACTGTATTTCTAGAACACTTTTGAGATAACAAGATGACAGAAATGGAGAACAGATTAGCGCTTATTACCAAGGGGAAGGGAGGTGGGTACGGTCATAAAACAGCTCCAGAGAAGAGGAGGGATCTTTGCAGAGCTGGAAATGCTCTGGCTGTTGGCTGTAGTGGTGGAAATGGGAACCTACATGTGATAAAACAGTGCAGAACTAAGTAACGCACATAAATCAACAGGGGCAAAACCAAGGAAACCTGAACAAGACAAGGAGACTGGCTCAGTGGAAACTTCCTAACTGCAATACTGTACTATAGTTTTGCAGGACATTACCACTGGGGTGAACCAGGCATCGAGTACATGGGTATCTTTGCGTTATTTCTTACAACCACATCTGTAAGAACTATCTCAATAAAAATTTCAACGAACACGGAGCCTGGAGGGCTACAGTCCACGGGGTCGTAGAGTCGGACGTGACTGAGCGAGTGAGCACACGCACAGGCTCTTCCAGCGTTCCTGTGTCCTGCTCCCCAAGTCATCTGCCACTGGTGTGTATCACACATTTAGGGAGATCAGTAGAACCCAAGATCACCGCTCCTCCCCATCTGTGACTGTGATGATGGAATGACGCTTACTTTTAGCTGGTGGGTAGTTTTGGGGTTTGTGGCAACAGCCTGGATTTCTTTTTCTTTCAGTTTTGTGTTCACATGTTGTACAAATGGATCTAATTCAGAAATAAAGAAGATTAGAACAGTTAGAGCAAATGACAGGGATTTTTCGGTCTTCCCTTTTAATGACATGATGTTCTTCATGATGTTAACTCGATTTTTTCCTCCACCTACTTCCCCCATCATTTATCCCAGTCCAGAGCTTAAAAGTTTCTGACACGTTCACTTCCCTAAAGCATTTCTTTAGTCACGTTATTTCCGAGCTCAAAAACCTCTGAAGAAAATTCTCAGTCTGAAAATCAACACACATCTCTAACCTACTTCTCCAATGTAATTTTTGAATGACATGGCTCTCAAATTCTTCTGCCACTGTGGTTTTCCTTCCTTTAACTGAAAATTCTATCCTCTCCTTCACCTCATTTTCATATATCCAAACAGGATCAGTTGAGTGTTACCCCTGACTCATGGTAAACAACTACTTCCCAGGAGGTTCCTGTGTCAGGACAGTGCTGGCTCCACGAAGAGGCCACCTCTGGTCCCCTACAGACAGTCATCACTCTCCAGACCCCCACCATCCACCCCAACACACGTGTGAATGCCCTACCTCATCTAATTAGACCTTAAGATCCCTGCGGGCAGATTTCGTGTCTGATTTAACTTGCACTGAAGACACCTAGACATGCTCAACACCCAACCGAGGCGAACAAAGGCTCCGACGGCACCACCTGCTCTCGGGGTCATCCTCAGCACTCTGCTCTGGCACCAGTCTGCTCTTCCAGTCCCACCCATTTCAGAAGCAAAGTTCAACGACCTATTCAGGACCCAGGCAGTAAAACCTCAAATGCAATGCACCTAACAACAAAACCTAAGATAAGGGTGAACAATAGGAAATCAGAATTCAAGGTGCTAATATATCTGTACAGGCAAAACCACAAGAGAAACTTTATGATAAGCTTCCTTATGAAACATAAGGGTTTTTTAAGTTCAGAATGGGGTTCGTGCCCAAATTCTCCCTGCTATTTCTCCCTCTTCTCCAGAAGAGCTAACAGAACCAAATGAGGCCTAAAATTTCAACTTCAGTGGCAGACCTGGTTGAAGAATGGCACTGAGACCAAAAAAGGCAGTCAGGACACGGGACTGAGACCAAGCTGACTTGCCCATCCAGGCACACGCAGAGACACGGACCCCAAGAGATGGCAGAGACCTGCCTCAGCCTTCCACAGGCGGGTCTTATCCAAGAGACTGCCATAGGGTCACAGGGCGGTCAAGAGGCCGAGAGAGACTGAGCGGATAAGGCAGAGCGTGCTGGCTTCCGAGGTGCTCCCTCGTAGTAAGGACCAACTAGATCAGCCACCCCAGGGCTCACAAACTGTAAAACTGCTGCTTACAGGAATTGAGAAGTGACGGGTAGAGAGAAAAATGCAAAGTACTATTCTCCTCCTTCTCTGCTCAGGGAAAAGAAATCAGGATCTTCCCCTGATCCCAGCTGCGAGAATGTCAGGTCTGGGGAATGGGTCTTCCCTGCTATCATTCTTCAACTGTTTGTTCTCCTGAACACCCTCCCACTCCCAACAAGGCCTCAGCCCTGAAAACCAGAAAATACCTTGGAGAAACATTTCTTCCCAGTTCCACTTCTAGCCGCTAAACTATCTGTTTTTATTGCTGCCCATTCCAGTATCAGGAGATGTAACACACGTTAGCCCCTACTTGGAGAAGGCAATGGCACCCCACTCCAGTACTCTTGCCTGGAAAATCCCATGGACGGAGGAGCCTGGTGGGCTGCAGCCCATGGGGTCGCTAAGAGTTGGACACGACTGAGCGACTTCACTTTCACTTTTCACTTTCATACATTGGAGAAGGAAATGGCAACCCACTCCAGTGTTCTTGCCTAGAGAATCCCAGGGACAGGGGAGCCTGGTGGGCTGCCATCTATGGGGTTGCACAGAGTCGGACACGACTGAAGCGACTTAGCAGCAGCAGCCCCTACCTAGCATCAGGTGAATTCAAACAATGTACACCAGGCTCTGACCTTGTGATGCTTTCGGAGAAGAGTCACCGCCACTTTCCTCTTCGAGAAAATTGGTTTCTAGGCTGAAGAGTGACTCATGTTTTGCATCTGTAAACTCCTCGGGGGACTCCTCTGATGTGCCGGGTGGCCCGTGCCCGTCTTTTCCCTCAGGGTCAGCAGGTGAGGCCACACCTGCAATTTTGGGAAACATTTTATAAAATTATTTACTGCTCTTGAATACAATTACACTTCTGTTGACAAATGAAATCTAATTCTTCAGTCTATACTGACACTTGGAGAAGGCAATGGCACCCCACTCCAGTACTCTTGCCTGGAAAATCCCATGAACTGAGGAGCCTGGTAGGCTGCAGTCCATGGGGTCGCGAAGAGTCGGACAGGACTGAGCGACTTCACTTTCACTTTTCACTTTCATGCATTGGAGAAGGAAATGGCGACCCACTCCAGTGTTCTTGCCTGGAGAATCCCAGGGATGGCGGAGCCTGGTGGGCTGCCGTCTATGGGATCACACAGAGTCGGACACGACTGAAGTGACTTAGCATAGCATACTGACACTGACACCCACTGCCATCATTTACCTTTAAGCCAACTCAGGTTCGAAGACAGAAGTTTCAAAATTACACTGGACTGTTGACCCAGTACGTGTAAGGATGTTCAAAGCAGCACTAATTATAACAAATAACTGGAAAAATTATTTCATCATTTCTATTGATGGGGCACTAATTAAATTATCTTACAGTATTCACAATGGAATACTCTGTGATTAAGCTAATGTGAATCCAGAGTTACAAACATTATTAACAAAGAATAGGAAGTTACAGGAATACATGAGACCATACTCACAAATATATGTATAGACTTGTATTCACTCATATATCCATAAAAAGTAGTCTGGAAGGCTATATACAATGTTAAAGGTGTTCATCTCAGGGTGGTACAAATACGGGTGAACTATATTATATTACCCTCTTCAACTTTTACAGTAAATATATATTACTTTTACAATTAAAAAAAAACAACCAACTTTTCATCTGTAAAAACCGAAAACAAGAAAGAAAGCTGAAAAAGCAACAAAATTAAACAAGAAATCCCTAAGTCTAAGACAATGATTTATTTATCCCAGTACAAATGATGAATTAAAACACTAAGACTGGTGTGTGACACCTTAAAGTATAGAAAACAATAGTCAGGCAAACAGGTATTAAGATAATAGGGTATAAAAAGCTACCCAGACATATTCAGACAATGGACTACTACTCTAGCAACAAGAAGAAGTGAATTAATAATATGAACTACACGGATGAGTCACAAAAACATGAGAAGCCAAAGAAGCCAGACACAAGAGGGTACTTATAGTATGCTCTCATTCATAAGAATTTCTAAAAAAGACAAAATTAATATATAGTGAAAGAAAGCTGGTCAGTGGTTGCCTGAGGCCAGCCTGGGAAGCTGACTGCAAAGGGACAAGAAGAAAACTTTTTGTAGGTATTGGAAACATTCTGTATCTTGATTTTGGTGGTGGTAATACAGACATATACATTTGTCAAAAGTTACTAAATCACATACTTGAAATGGGTATACTTTATTGTATGTAAATCATGCCTCAATAAAGTTGATTTTAAAGTTAACTTAAAAAGTCACCTAGATGCCTGAGTGAAGCAGAGTCCCTTTGGGTTTTCAATCCCAGCTCTTCTCTGAAGCCTTCCCTCATTTACTCTGGCAGCAAGTGACCACTCTGTATCTCTTCACCACCTGGTATCTATCTGTTCCACCTAGATCTGCTGCTTGAAATGTTTTGTATATTTCGTGTCTATCTTCCAATACACACAGTTCCTCTAAGGGAGGGGCAGTAATCTCTTTAATAAATTGAGACTGTTAACAAAAACAGAATTATGTTCCCTTTCCTGACAATCACGGGAACTTTAACTAGGATTGAAGTCTGGAAATCATGAGCAAAAATGTCACTTCTCCATGTTTATGGCCAGAGGGTCCTGTGTTTTCTGTCAGACCTCAAAGCCCAGACCAAGCCCAGAAAGGTTAAGAATCTCTGCTTTGAATCCATGTGCTTTCACCCAGCTCGTATAGCACAAGGCACCATAGCCCTGGGGCAATCCGTCTGTGGTCCCAGCAAAGATCTTAGACCCACACCAGAGACACTTACTGCTCTGCATGTCAGTAGACTCTGCTGCCATATCTTCCTCCTCGCTGATGTCACTATCGCCATCTTCAAGATTCATTTCTGTCTCATCCATAACACTGTCTTCTTCCGCTTCCTCCTCCTCCTCCTCTTCCTTGGAAACATTCTTTAATGTGGCAAGTAATCGATGGTAACCAGACACTTGTTCTGGTTCACTCTCTGCTTCACTTTCAGAACTTGAAGTATCTGAACTCTCTGACTGGAAGGAAAATAGGGATTTTAAAAACAAGAAGTATACTGTTCTCATGACTACCCCATCACTATCATCAGGTCCACAGGGGAACAAGTTCAGATTTTTCTAAATTAAAATTAGCTTTTCTGTAAATATGCAATATCTATTCAACCAAACCTTGCACCAAATTTATTTAAAATAGCTAACCTAGCTATGCTTCTAAAAGCTCTTCCTCTTCTTTGAACTGCTAATCTTCTATATGGGAAGAAAGCCGACTAAAGACAGTGAGCGTTAGGTTATAAGGCAATCTCACCTGGGTCAGATATTTGGCACTTTTAAAGGAGCAAGAGAAAAAAACTACAATGCAACAACAACAACAAAAAAAATGTAGCAATTTTTCTGAGTTTGTTTTAATGAGTTAAGACCTTTGATGATTTTCCACTCTATTTTATGTTAAGTATACAAGATATTTCCTCTTAGGATTTACTAAAAGCCCTCTGGTATGCCTCCTTAACAAGTTCTAAAATGCTAATCTCTCAGGACAGTTTCAAACTCTGTACTGTATTAGTTATCACAGTGGAATTTAAACACACATCCGCATTCAGAACTAAGCAATATTATGAAAATAATAGCTTACATCTAAAATCAAAGAGCGGAAATGCATTCAAACTTTATTGTTATATATAATCTCAGAGAAGTAACAGCCCAGAATCAACTATCATAAGGAAGATATAAAGCATTACCAGTTGACAAGTCTGTGGTTTTGCTTCCTTTCTGGAAACCCTGAGAAGAAACAGGTAATGTTAAACTCTAACTACTGGTATGTAACAATTAGGAAAAAGTCTAATGATACAACTTTAAATAAGCATGGCAGACTAGCAATACATTGTAACATAAATACAGTATAACTATACATTATAAATACATTATAACCACAGTCATGTAAAAACTCCATATGCACTTGGACAGGGATTGCAAGAAAATGCCAAATAGATGATAATCGACAAATGTAAAAGTTTAACAAGATCACAGGACAAATACCCCAGTCACACAGTAACTAGCTCTCATCCGAAAGATAGGAACGTTTGGCAAATAAAAGCCCTTGGAGTTCACACTTTTCTAGCAAGTTTCTTAATTAGGCCGTCCCTCTTAACTTTTTGATAAAGCGGCCCAAAGTGGCGGGTAAGAACTATGATCATAACTGAGAGTCTGGACACTTATAGAGAAAACCCACATCTACCCATACATCAGTTTCCTCACGGTCACGGAATAGACCGGTGATGCCGAAGGCCCCAATGTGAAGTCGCTCAGTCGCGTTCGACTCTTTGCGACCCCATGGTCTGTAGACCCCCAGGCTCCTCTGTCCAAGGGATTTTTGAGGCAGGAGTACTAGAGTGGGTTGCTATTTCCTACTCCAGGGAATCTTCCCGACCCAGGGATGGAACCCGGGTCTCCCGCATTGCCGGCGGATTCTTTACCGTCTGAGCCACCAGGGTAGCCGCAAGCAAATCTTTATAAACATAAAAAACAAAACGATCTCAGAAAAATCTCTGACCATACAAAAACCAACCCCGACACCCGCCCCACTTTAGGTGTGTAGGGTCTGGCAGAAAGCGACCGGCTCAACGAAAGGCAGGCAGACGGGAGAACACCGCGTCTCGGGCGGGACGTCGACAGGACGCCCAGCCCTGGCGGCGGGGGCGCCCTGTCACAGCCCCGGGGCGCGCGCGGGCCCAACGCCGGGACACGCGGGGTCCCTCTGGGAGAGGGGGTTGGCAGCGCGCGTCCCGCCACGCCCCTCCACACCTGTCATAGAAGGGGTGCTCCTCGCCGAAATCCCGAAGATGCTTCTTCTGCTTTTTAGTCAGGGAGCCGAGCAGCTGGCTCTGGCTCCGGCTCCCACGTTTGCCCATGGCGAGGACCGCAAGTCCGCCCACCTCCACTAGCTTCACGCCTGGTAGTAGACCTGTCGACGCATTCACGCGCGACCGCCGGCGGCGCTTTACGGCGGCAGGGGCGTGCCATAAAGCAGACCCGCTTTACGTCGCTCTTGTGCGACAGGCGTTGGAACTTCCTGTTTCCCGTTTCGCCCTCTAGCGGGGTTCTCTGGAAGCACGTGCTCGCCTTCCCGTCTCTTCTGGGCTGTAAAACAAAGATAGGCCAAAAGTAGGCAGGCAGGCCTCTGGCTTCCCCAGATAGGTCAATGGATGGATGTATTTTGTGCATCTCTTGTGGTTGTGAGAATCAGCCTGCGTGAACGTGCAGTAGCGGAGATGGGTGAATGCAGTGCTTTATATTCAGTTCAGTTCAGTTCAGTTCATTTCAGTCGCTCAGTCGTATCGGACTCTTTGCGACCTCATGAATCGCAGCACGCCAGGCCTCCCTGTCCATCACCAACTCCTGGATTTCACTCAAACTCACGTCCATCGAGTCAGTGATGCCATACAGCCATCTCATCCTCTGTCGTCCCTCTCTCCTCCTGCCCCCAATCCCTCCCAGCATGAGTCTTTTCCAATGAGTCAACTCTTCGCATGAGATGGCCAAAATACTGGAGTTTCAGCTTTAGCATCATTCCTTCCAAAGAACACCCAGGGCTGATCTCCTTTAGAATGGACTGGTTGGATCTCCTTGCAGTCCAAGGGACTCTCAAGAGTCTTCTCCAACACCACAGTTCAAAAGTATCAATTCTTTGGTGCTCAGCTTTCTTCACAGTCCAACTCTCACATCCATACATGACCACTGGAAAAACCATAGCCTTGACTAGACGGACCTTTGTTGGCAAAGTAATGTCTCCGCTTTTGAATATGCTATCTAGGTTGGTCATAACTTTCTTTCCAAGGAGTAAGTGTCTTAATTTCATGGCTGTAGTCACCATCTGCAGTGATTTTGGAGCCCCCCAAAATAAAAGTCTTCCACAGTTTCCACTGTTTCCCCATCTATTTCGCATGAAATGATGGGACCAGATGCCATGATCTTCATTTTCTGAATGTTGAGCTTTAAGCTAACATTTTCACTCTCCTCTTTCACTTTCATCAAGAGGCTTTTTAGTTCCTCTTCACTTTCTGCCATAAGGGTGGTGTCATCTGCATATCTGAGGTTATTGATATTTCTCCCAGCAATCTTGATTCCAGCTTGTGCTTCTTCCAGCCCAGCGTTTCTCATGATGTACTCTGCATAGAAGTTAAATAAGCAGGGTGACAGTATACAGCCTTGACGTACTCCTTTTCCTATTTGGAACCAGTCTGTTGTTCCATGTCCAGTTCGAACTGTTGCTTCCTGACCTGCATATAGGTTTCTCAAGAGGCAGGTGAGGTGGTCTGGTATTCCCATCTCTTTCAGAATTTTCCACAGTTTATTGTGATCCACACAGTCAAAGGCTTTGGCATAGTCAATAAAGCAGAAATAGGTGTTTTTCTGGAACTCTCTTGCTTTTTCGATGATCCAGCGGATGTTTGCAATTTGATCTCTGGTTCCTCTGCCTTTTCTAAAACCAGCTTGAACATCTGGAAGTTCTCGGTTCCCTAGTGTTTTATATTAGACTGTAATAAAAATACTAACCAACAGTTAAGGGTGCTGGCTCGTCTTGATTCATCCTCATAACAGTACACAAATGCGACATGTTAATAAACCTGATATTGGAGATGAGAAAGCTAATGCTTTCAAAAGGTTACATGTACACTAATAAGCGAGGAGATGGAAGCCCAAGTCTGTGGGATGTGACCACGGGCTTTTCCCACTGGGACCTGAGACATGCCTGTGCCGTGTCTTGACACAGGGACAGTGGGGACACAAGGCTGAGATCCTTGCCCTTACCCTAACCCCTCATTTTCTGCAAGTATTGCAAGGGCCCCTGGTAACAAATCTGTTCTGACTTTTTTTCATGTTCCAAGAGCAGAAACACATCCAGAGAGGTAAAAAGACTTTGCTAAATCACCCAGAGAGTCATGATACAGAAAGCAGTAAAAATCAAGAGCCTCAAAACCGAATTGGGGCAAAGCAGGATGGAACACTTTTAAAGGTGAAGTAACTTTTCTCCACCTGGATCATGGGGTTGGTTACACCTTGTATACAATTACCAAAATTTATCAAACTGTACATTTAAAATGGGTCCATTTTAATGTAAGTAAATAATAATCTCAATAAACAGGAAAAAACGAAAAGCTCAACTGGACTTAATACTCAAGAGACATGCAGCATATATGCAGAGCTACTTAAAAACCACTTGATAAAAACAAAGAGATGCTTTTTTCCTAATGGTAACTTAAAATGTCAGTTATAAGCCACAGCATTCGCCTGAATATTTAAGGTAAAACAGGAGTCATTAAAGACAGTGTTCACTCGCTCTGTTATTACTGACGCTTCAGTGGGAGCATTTGAACTTTGTACAATTCCATGTCACACCTACAGAAGTCGCACCAGAACTATTAGAATCCTATTCTTGTGGTTCTAAGGACCATCTACTACTTCTAATTAAATTCTGGGAGGCTGGGGTGAGAGGGGTGGGGATAGGAGGGAGAATCAAGAAAATATGCAAACAGCAGGTAGAACCAGCAGCTGACCCAGCCAAGGAAGCCATAAACAAACAGACATCTGTCTTCTGTCTAATTCCAAGATAAAAAGTACAGTCACTTATGTCAACAAAAGGCTGTTTGCAAAATGTCATCATTTAGTTTAAGGCACTAACCACAGTATAACCTGGCTATAACAATAAAGTCATACTGTTTTTTTTCCTCCCACCCTATTCCAAGTGCCCCAGCTTCCCTCCCCAGAGGCAACCAGTTTCTTGGTGTTCTTCCAGAGATCTGCTATAAAAAGGTATACTCTTGAGCACTTCAGGTGACTCCTTACTCTCTCCTGGTTTCCACGTCATTGCAGTCCTATGGACAGGTCCAGACTGTTCCCAGGTCCAGAGAAAACTGTGTCCTAGCACCACCCAAGCGGTCTCATCATTGGCTCAGTGAGCCTGCTTCTGAAAATATTTATTTATATTAGCCTTTGACAACATAAAAGGGGATGCTTTGTGCAGTTTTAACCCGAGAGTTCAGAACTGAAACACTTTTCCCCTAGCCCCCAGTGAAAGTTCCCTTAGTAAAACCCACACAAAGAAGATGCGTGTGCCAACAAGTGAGGGCCCTGGGAAAAGTGTAACGAAGGCAGAGTGTGTTCTTCCCCTTCGTCTTCGCACACTTGACTCTTCTTCCCCCTCCTCCAAGGTTTCTTTTACCCTTCCCCTCAGGCTCTCAGTATTTTCAGTGGTGAAAACAGTGCAGGAAGTAATCTTTTATCCTAGTTTGTAAAGAGAGCTTGATGAATCAGTGTCACTTCTCCCCGGGTCCTTTCCATTTGGGGAGACTCCCTGGGATATTGATCCTTGGGGGTAGACAAGGATGACTGCCCCTTAGGACAAGATTGTTAGAATATTCATAAAGGTGTTCATTTTTCTTTGTTTGAAAACCTTTTCTTTGGAAAATTTCAATTAAGTGCTAAAGTAGTCAAGACAGTATAAGACACTCCTGTGCTTCCTTCTCTCAATTTCAACACAGGGCCATCTTGTTTTATAAAATCACCCACCCTCTACCCCTGACCCCTCCAACCCCCATCCCGTATTATTTTTGAAGCCAGTCTCTGACATCGTATTATTTCATCTGTAAACATATATTTTAAAATATCGAAATGATAAGGGTTATTTTTTTAACACAGCCACAATAGTGCTATTTTACCTAATAAATTATTTAGTACCATCATATATCCAGTCAGTGTTCAAATTTCTCATAAATGTCTTTTTTTTACACAATTCATTTAGTATATTCTTATGTTCTCTGGCATCCGGTCCCATCACTTCATGGGAAGTAGATGGGGAAACAGTGGAAACAGTGTCAGACTTTATTTTGGGGGGCTCCAAAATCACTGCAGATGGTGACTACAGCCATGAAATTAAAAGACGCTTACTCCTTGGAAGGAAAGTTATGACCAACCTAGATAGCATATTCAAAAGCAGAGACATTACTTTGCCAACAAAGGTCCGTCTAGTCAAGGCTATGGTTTTTCCTGTGGTCATGTATGGATGTGAGAGTTGGACTGTGAAGAAGGCTGAGTGCCAAAGAATTGATGCTTTTGAACTGTGGTGTTGGAGAAGACTCTTGAGAGTCCCTTGGACTGCAAGGAGATCCAACCAGTCCATTCTGAAGGAGATCAGCCCTGGGATTTCTTTGGAAGGAATGATGCTAAAGCTGAAACTCCAGTACTTTGGCTACTTCATGCGAAGAGTTGACTCATTGGAAAAGACTCTGATGCTGGGAGGGATTGGGGGCAAGAGGGGAAGGGGATGACAGAGGATGAGATGGCTGGATGGCATCACTGACTCAAAGGAGGTGAGTCTCAGTGAACTCCGGGAGTTGGTGATGGACAGGGAGGCCTGGCGTGCTGCGATTCATGGGGTCGGACACGACTGAGCGACTGATCTGATCTGATGTTCTCTCTATCTCTCATGAACACATTGTTGGATCTAGAACTTGGATCACACGTCACTGTAGCTGGTATTTTACACTTCCATCAGGAAACATACAACATCTGGTTGCCTTTCATTTTGCGATAGTGTCGGTCATAGGTAATCGGTGTCTAAATTTGTTAATTCATTAGAAAAGTGAAAGTGAAGTTGCTCAGTCGTGTCTGACTCTTTGTGACCACATGGACTGTAGCCTACCAGGCACCTCCATCCATGGGATTCTCCAGGCAAGAGTGCTGGAGTGGGTTGCCATTTCCTTCTCCAGGGGATCTTCCCAACCCAGGGATTGAATCCAGGTTTCCTGCATTGTAGGCAGACGCTTTACTGTCTGAGTCACCAGGGAAGTAGAGGTCACATTCTAATTCTATCATAGGGGGTGATATTCTAATTCTATCATTTCTTCTTCACTTCCTTGTTGGACTATTTCTCTGAAAATGGGCTTTTCCTTTTCCTAAATTTTGTTTACCCAATGGTGCTGTTTGTATCAGGGACTTCTCCAATGAGCCAACTATTCGCATCAGATGACCAACAGACTGGAGCTTCAGCTTTAGCATCAGTCCTATCAATGTATTCAGAGTTGGTTTTCTTTAAGATTGGCTGGTTTGATTTCTTTACTGTCCAAGGGACTATCGGGGGTCTTCTCCAGCACCACAGTCCCAAGCCATCAATTCTTTGGCACTCTGCCTTCTTTACAGTCCCTGATGCTGGGAAAGATTGAGGGAAGAAGAGGGCATCAGAGCATGAGATGGCTGGATGGCATGACCAATGGAATGGACATGAACTTGGGCAAACTTCAGGAGATGGTGAAGGAGAGGGAAGCCTGGCGTGCTGTAGTCCGTGGGGTCGCAAAGAGTTGGACATGACTGGGCGACTGAACAACAACTGTTAGCATAGGAAAGGCAGGAAAAATGCTTGATTCCCTCCCTTCTTTTACTAATTTTAAACATAAGGAATCAATTCAGTGCATCTTCTAATGCTGACCAAGTTTTTTTTTTTTTTAATTTTAAGTATTATTGTGAACTCATGGAATTATACAAATCGATGTGTTTAAATCCCTTGTAAAGATTGTGGTGTATACGGTTGGCAAGAGCTTGTTTGATATATAGTGATGTGTTGAAAAGGCAAACTATGTTGTAAGGCAAACCACACAAAGTGAGCAGGAGTCTGCCCGAGATTCTCAACAGAGCAGGAAGGGGAGGCTGCTGGGGAAGCATAATTTGAGGACACAGATCAGATCCTGGCGATGTTTGGGGTTTGAAATTTATGTGATAATACAGTGATAAGAAGGGCACATGGCTTCAAGATGTATTGACAGGGAGCCATACCAAAGGTATGACTCTAATGATGAAAGCTCCTACACCTCAGCTACTGATTTGGGAGGATTCTGGAGAAGGGGAGTGTGCCTCCTCCCGGAGGCCTCAAACCAGATGGTTTTCTACATAGACCGGCTTCTCCACCACGTGTCCACACACATGTCTATTTACAGCCTAAAGCAATCTAGCCTCTCCCTGAGAGTGCCGGCAGGAATCAGTCTCTCGCTACCCTTCTAATGAAATGAGCTTGTTTATTCATTTTTAAAAGTGTACTAAACACCATGGGCCAGGTGCTGGGCTAGCAGCTGAGGCTGGGAGAAAGAAGAGGGTGCATGCCAGCCTCTTCAAGGAGTTCTCAACCTCAGCAAGGCATGGATAAGTATGCAGACCATTGCGATACACAGTGATTAATGCTGAACTGACAGATGCTGGGTGCTAAGGAAGCAGGTAGGTCGGTCTTTCGGGGCCCGTGGGGGTCGGGGGCCGGGGGCGGAGGGTCACTTGCTGCTGTTGAGCATTTCTCCGTCTGTCACATTCACTGAACGTCAGTATTGAACTTGAGATGACTCTAGGTTCTAGATCTTAGGCTGTAGGAGTTGTTTCTGCTGACTTCATGAACAACATGTGTGTGTGTTCAAGACAGGATATGAGGGATATAGGGCAACAGGAAATTAGAAAGCTATGTAGTCATCGGATTCCTCAGCGTTTATTGTGTAAGAGCAATGAGCTCTCTAGGTGGAGCATATTTTAGAAAACAAGATTATGTCTGAAAAAAGAGAAAGCTTTGTGATGCATTTCGGTGCACTCCACATAACTTGAAAATGTAAAATACTACTGTATATAGTGTCTACCCTTTCTATTCATCCGTACCCATAAGAACTACCCATTATCAAACACAGAGCCTGGCACAGAATGACCTTTAAATATGCTTCCTCAAGCTTATCGGAGGTTGATTTATATTAGACCTAGTCTAAAACTGAAATGTTTTATCAGATTACACTCATTTATTGAGAACAAGGTAAAATGCTCCTCTAGAGGGGATGGAGTGACTTCCCAGGTGGCTCAGCGGTAAAGAACCCGCCTGCCAATGCAGGAGACACAAGAGATGTGGTTCAATCCCTGGGTCAAGAAGATCCCTTGAGTAGAAAATGGCAACCCACTCCAGTATTCCTGCCTTGAAAATTCCATGGACAGAGGAGCCTGGAGGGCAATAGTTCAGGGGGTTGCAAAGAGTTGGACAGACTGAGCTCGCACCCTTCAAGGGGATAAAGTTTTAATTCCTCCCTCTAGTGGAATGTTGGTATAGCTACACTCTTTTTTTTTCACATTTTCTGGCAAAGGCTCGGCAGGCAAACATTCATTCATTAATCATTTTCTAAGCAGTTACCATGTTCCTGTTACAGCATTAGGCATTGAGGATTTAAAAAACTCAGATCTCAGACTTTTCCCTTGAAGACCTCACCATCTAGTTGGGGAGACAAAGCATGGGCTAAAAGCTGGATAAGAAGGATGCACAAAGGATTTTGTTAGTTGCTCAGTGGACTCTTTGTGACCCCATGGACTGTAGCCCGCCAGACTCCTCTGTGCATGGGATTCTCCAAGCAAGAGTACTGGAGTGGGTTGACATGCCCTTGTGCAAAGGGTTTTAGGAACCCAGAAGACAAAGAAGTTCATCCTGCCGTGGAGGAGAGAGGAAAGGTCATGGGAAGTTGCACAGAGGATGCAGTGAGTCAGAGTTTCCTGAGAAAGGACGTTCCAGGGAGAGGGGACAGCACGAACAAGGTGGGAAAGATGTGTTTGGAGAACTGCTTGTGGTTCACGGTGCTGAGGGGGGGTGCATGGGAGGGGAGGGGTTGGAGAGATGGGCAGGTGAGAAGTCAGTCTTCTAAACTGCTTGCTGGGGAGTTGAGGCCCAATTTCATGCAGAGGTGAGGGGCTGTTAAAGGATTTCAAGCATGGGGGTTATGTGATCAGATGTGGATCAGAGAAATCACAATGATGTCTGTATGGGTGGCGAGGACGTTAAACCTTCCTCTCCAACGCCTTCCTGGAGCAGTTAGTGCGCTGTCTTTTTTCAACGTTTTATTAATTTGTTTTTGGCTGCACTGGGTCTTTGATGCTGTGTGCAGGCTTTCTTTAGTTGTGGCAAGCAGGGGCTGCTCTCTGCCGTGTGTGCAAGCTTCTCACTGTGGTGGCTTGTTGCACAGCACGGTCTTGAGGTGTGGGGGCTTCAGTCGTTGTGGCTCACAGGCGTAGTCTCTCTGCAACATGTGGGATCTTCCCAGACCAGGGATCGAACCGGGGTCCCCTGCATTGGCAGATGGATTCTTAACCACTGGATCACCAGGGAGGTCCCAGTTAGTTCACTCTTGATGCTGCCCACCTCCAAAATGCTTCCTACCACTTGTCAACGTTTCTCGAACCTAGTATTTCTCGTCTCTCCTGATCGTCTCTCCTAAGCTGAGACTGTAGTGAATTCAGTCTATGAAATCCATGCCATCCACGCTAGTTCCTTGCAGGGTGTGGATACAACATGAAGGAATCTTATGGTGCAAGCTAATGGGCCCTGCTCCCCATCACTGTTTAGCTGTTTCTGTTCTCCCTCTGCTTGCTCCTGTGGCTCAGAGATCCCTGTATCCATGCTGACAGATACTAAATGAATGTCTGGGTCAATATTACCTTGATGAGAACATTTTTTTTTTTTTTTTTTTGCATTCTCACAACTGTAAAGTTTCCTTTCCCATCATTTTAGTGACCGATAATCCTACTGTAAACGTATTTGGTTTTTTGAAGCTCATAGAGTGTTAACATAATGCTGGAGCAGTATGTAAACTTAAAGTCATAAACAACGTCTATGCCCTTGGTAGACAAAAAAATAAATGTCAAGATCATTCAAGTCACACATTAAGCCTGAGGTTTCTATTAGACGTCCAAGTGGAGAATCCAGGAGGTGGATACATGCACGTCTGGGACTCAGGTCGGGGTGGAGGGTGGTAGTCCAGGATGCCAGGAGACCCAAACGGGAGTGGTCAGCAAGGGAATGAGACTGAGTGAGATCCCATTGTGTAAATGCAGCCTGAGAACTGAGCCCTGGGGCCTTGTAAATTTCGGGGTGGGAGGTAGATGAGGAAGAACCAGCAAGTGATGGAGAAGGGGCAAACATTTGGGGAACAGGAAAGCTGGTATTGTCTCCCACTTACTGATCAATCCCTCTCAGGAAAGGTATGTTTGCAAAGGGGTTAAGCCCGAGGATACTGGACTCAGCTGTGTCAGGATTCAGATCTCAGTAACCATGTAAGTACAAAATGAGGTTACGCTTCATATATGCCACTAGGGCTAGTGTAGGACCTGGAGGGTATTTATTGGTTGAGTAATCATTGATTGTGCCCTCCTGCACACTGGGC
Source organism: Bos taurus (assembly GCF_002263795.3). Lineage (NCBI taxonomy): Eukaryota > Metazoa > Chordata > Mammalia > Artiodactyla > Bovidae > Bos > Bos taurus. The sequence goes on from NC_037343.1 coordinate 73,483,547, forward strand.
ATGAATTGAGTGCCAAGGGAGTTGATGAGAAAGAGTGAAACAAAGGCCCTGGCCTCAGGAAGCTCGGAGTCCAGAGGGAAGGGGAAGGCTTAGAAGCCAGTGATTCTCCGTGACATCACAACACGATACATTCTTAAATGAAAGTATGAGCCATGCACTGAGAGAACAGAGGAGGAGTGATTAATCCAGCCGGCAATGGCCTGACTTAAATGTGATGCATTTTTTTTCTCCCTCATCTTTTATGTGCCATTTTGCCTGTGAAATTCACAACTCTTCTAAGCACCGGTAATTAACCTACACGACAATTTGAGAATGTTTTTCTTTAGAAGGAAAGAAGTGGGGAAAAATCCTCGGGATATAGACTATGGTCCTACTTTGAAAAAAAAAGAAATTACCATCTTGAATTAAATTGAATTTATAATTGCCTATTAGTCCAAACCAACAGCAGCTGTTATGTTGTCCCACTTTTGACTGTTAGCAAATCATTCCCCACTGTGGTCCTCCCATCACAGGCTTAATGGCGGAGTCTATTCCATCTGGAGCGGGAGGCTTCAGTGATCTTCATCTTTTTCCTCGGGCAATGGTTTGCCTTTCATTTGAGGGGCAGCTTTTCTTCTTCACATGGTGAAGCCCCACGCGTGTCAGGCTTTCCCATATTTAACTACCATAGATTTCTCATGAAGAAGATTTTCTAGCATCTTCTTGTGCTTTCTATTTGTCCTTGTTTTCCTCTCTGTGCATTTATCTGACTAGAACTAAAAAACTTAAGAAGTAAGGTTTGCAACTAAAGATGTCCTTCATGAGTTTACCATAAATTCTTGCATTGAAAATTCCACAAAGGCAGATTGCAAAGCTGCTTGTAAGTTAATACCGAGGACAGTGGGGGACTACCCTCATTCTGCAAACTTAGAGCTCCTCCAGCCCTGCCTGGACAGGGGATTTTTTTGAGTCAGATGCATGCTTGCATCATTGTGTCCTCTGATCCTAAAGTGACTGTAACTGCAGTCCCTTTGATGACTGGAGTGGATGACATGACTGTATTTGGGATAAGGAAAGGAGATGACAGCAACATGGGTGAGTGTTGAGCATTGTCAGGTGGGATCCACAGAAGACATTCTCCCAGGAATGCAACCAGGAATCAGTGTTTGTTCTTCTGAAAGCAAAAAGACCACAAAGACGCATTAAAATAGAAGAAAGTTAGAGACTTTCGTAGCCCTATTCAAAGATGAAGAAAATACTAGCCTTTTCTTTTAGAAAAGATAGTTAAGATTTATTTTCTACAAAGGGTACATGTTAATCTGGAGAATAATTGTTCTTCAAAGTTGTCCCTGTGATTCTGTCTTTTAACTAAAGGGACTGAGTCTCTTTTAAAGTAGGTGTCTGATGACACTGAGTCATTTCGGTTCAGTCGCTCAGCCGTGTCTGACTCTTCGAGACCCCATAGACTGCAGCATGCCAGGCTTCCCTGTCCATCACCAACTCCCAGAGTGTACTCAAACTCATGTCCTTTGAGTCAGTGATGCCATCCAATGATCTCATCCTCTTTCATCCCCTTCTTCTCTCACCTTCAGTCTTTCCCAGCATCAGGGTCTTTTCTAAATGAGTCAGTTCTTCTCATCAGGTGGCCAAAGTACTGGAGCTTCAGCTTCAGCATTTGTCCTTTCAATGGATATTCAGGACTGATTTCCTTTAGGATTGACTAGCTTGATCTCCTTGCTGTCCAAGGGACTCTCAAGAGTCTCCTCCAACACCACACTTCAAAAGCATCAATTCTTCAGTGCTCAGCTTTCTTTATAGTCCAACTCTCACATCCATACATGACTAGTGGAAAAACCATAGCTTTGATTAGACGGAGCTCTGTCAGCAAAGTAATGTCTTTGCTTTTTAATATGCTGTCTAGGTTGGTCATAGCTTTCTTCCAAGGAGCAAGCGTCTTTTAATTTCATGGATGCAGTCACCATCTGCAGTGATTCTGGAGCCCCCAAAAATAAAGCCTCTCACTGTTTCCATTGTTTCCCCATCTATTTGCCATGAAGTGATAGGACCAGGTGCCATGATCTTAGCTTTTTTTAATGTTGAGTTTTAAGCCAGCCTTTTCATTCTCCTTTTTAACTTTCATCAAGAGGCTCTTTAGTTCCTCTTTGCCTTCTGCCATAATGGTGGTGTCATATGCCTATCTGAGGTTACTGATATTTCTCCTGGCAATCTTGATTCCCGCTTCTGCTTCATCCAGTCTGGCATTTCGCATGATGTACTCGGCATATAAGTTAAATAAACAAGGTGCCAATATACAGCCTTGACGTACTCCTTCCCCAATTTGGAACCAGTCTGTTGTTCCATGTCCAGTTGTAACTGTTGCTTCTTGACCTGCATGCAGGTTTCCCAGGAGGCAGGTAAGGTGGTCTGGTATTCCCATCTCTTTAAGAATTTTCACACAGTTTGTAGTGATTCAGATTCACACAGTCTAAGGCTTTAGCATAGTCAATGGTACAAAGGACTGAATGCTTGTGTCCCCACCCCCCACCCCTCATTCCCGTACCTAAAGTGAAAGTGAAAGTTGCTCAGTTGTGCACAACTCTTTGGGACCCCATGGACTATACAGTCCATGGAATTCTCCAGGCCAGAATAGTGGAGTGGGTACCCGGTCCCTTCTCCAGGCGATCTTCCCAACCCAGGGATGGAATCTAGGTCTCCCACATCGCAGGCAGATTCTTTACCAGCTGAGCCACCAGGGAAGCCACAGCACCAAATTCACATGTTGAAATCCTACCCCCCAGTGTGACGTTAGCAGGCAGTGGGCCCCTGGAAGATGATTCGATCCTTATAGTGGAGCCTTCATGAATGGGATTGGTGCCATTTTAAAAGGAACTTCAGAGAGCAACCTCACCTCTTACACCGTGGGAGGACACAGCAAGAAGATGGCCTTCTAAGAACTTAGAAGTGAGTCTTCAGGAGACATCAAATCTTCCTGGACTTCCCAGGTTCCATAACAATGAGAAATAAATGTCTTTTTTTTGTAAGCCAGCCAGTCTGTGGTATTCTGTTACAGCAGCCCAGACGGACTAAGAGACCAAGTTTCTCCATGAGTAAATTAACAAGAAGTCCAGTCTTCCCCCTTGTTATGGCCAAGTCTGTCAATGATGCTGATCCAGCCCGAAGAGACACTCCTGGTTACATTCATTAGCGGTCACTGCTAAAGCCTGGCTGTGCTCCAGGAGACAAGAGCAGACATTCTCCTTGGCCTTCCCTGTGCCCTCCCCACGGCCCCCCTCAATTTTTTATACTCATTCTCGGGCATGCAACTAGCTCCCAGTGGAGCTCTTTAGGGTCCAGATTCTTCACTTGACAACAGCAGAGTCGTTTCCCTCGGCATGCCCATAAGTCAAGGTGGGTGGGTTGGAAGGAGGCTTCAGCAACAGCCTCAGGCTCTTCCTAGAGCCAGCTCTTCCCTCTGAGGGGCTCCGGGCCCTAGGTCATCACTGCCTTGTGGTGAAGGTCATTGCAGTGGCCTTGTCACAGCTGTCTGTCACTGAGCCTCTGTCAGGCCCCCTTTATTCACCTGACATGCTCCTGTGACTCTGAATCTCAAAGAGACTAGATCTACAAAGCTCAGGGTGAGCGTCCCTGTTGTTGAGCATTGTTTACTGTCTAAGCACAGGTCCCTGTTAAACTGAATGAAACAGGGTAGGGAGGAGTTGACTCTGCTGCTCCCAGGTGAGTGTGTGTGTGTGTGTGTGTGTGTGTGTGTGTGTGTGTGTGAGTCTCTCTGTGTGTGTACATGTGTGTCTGTCTGTATGTACATGTATGGGAAAGGAACAGGCTATAAAGACCAGGCACTGACACCTTATTCTTCTGAGGTCTAGGACTCTAGTTTTCCTTCTTGTGATCTCCTAAGAGAGTCTGGGGTAGGACAAATACAAAATTTTTGAAGTCAGGTTTGAGGTGATAGGAAAATTTTATAACCTCTCACTGATTTGCCATCATCAGAGTCAACTGTCTAAATTCTTGAAGCTTCAGCCGGTTTGGGCAGAGGGTTGTACTGTCAACAGTAACAGCAGAAAACATTTCTGTAAGTCTTTACAATCATATAACAGGCCAGATAAAAATCATACGGTAGGTATGCCAGGAAACCCAGAGCTAGCTGCTAAGAGCCCTGGGAATTCAGAGCAAGGCAGACATCCTTCTCTGGTTTATCACAAACTTTAATTTGGCACAACCCAATTCATAATGCTGAGTCTCTCCTCCGTGCTACACCTTTAGAGAATGAAACGCTCTGGTTCTTCCTGTGCAAGAGCTGATCACCTCCTTGGGGAAAGCAGAAGGGTGCACTTCTAGAAATAAATAATTAAGACAACATACTCTGGGCATGACCTCTAGCTGCCCTGGTTACCACTGTATGACTAGTTACCTTCAGAAGGAAACGCTTACACACCTCCTGTGTGGTCACGTGGCACAGCAAGAACCTAATTCCTAGAATCAAAAAAGAGTTTGCTCCTAGTGGTCAGGGCTTTTGGGTTGGGAGGAGAGATGGCAGCAGCTAGCACCCCTTCTCTCTGGTCCAGAGCTAGAGTAGCTAGCTCCAGGCTTTACCGATCATCAAAAAGGCACAGACATCTCCCCAGAGAGGCTGACTACTGTGCAGGGACAGTCGGGTGTCTTGCAGTGAAAAATCATCTGAACAGGTAAAAAGATGAGTCTAAGTCAGGTTGGGTCTTCCCTGGTGGCTCAGTGGTAAAGAACCCGCCTGCCAATGTAGGAGACGCTGTTTCAATCCCTGGGTCGGGAAGATCCTCTGGAGGAGGAAATGGCAACCCACTCCAGTGTTCTTCCTGGAAAATTCCATGGACAGAGGAGCCTGGCAGGCTACAGTCTATAGGGTAACAAAGAGGCTGCCACGACTTAGCAACAAAACAAAAATGAAGTCAAGTTAGGTGGGAGCAGGGACTGGGGCTGGCAGGGACATCTACCCCAACACTGGATTGGAAGAGGTTGGCCATTTCCTGGGAGAGTGAGGTATCGAAGTCCCCCAATTTCCTACAGGGCTGTGAGCAAAATTGCTTTTAATTACGTTAATTACAACAACCGAGCATTTCTCAGAAGAGCTTTTCATCTTCAAAGGGACTCCAGGATGCTGCATACCAGTTGACATGAAAGGCCCTGGAGTTGCAGAACTACAGTCTGAAGTCCGAGGGGCCCCAGCTCTGTGGGAAAGGCAGGGCTCAAGGAATTCTCTCGCTTCAGGGTGGGGAGCAGGGATATGTGTCCAGACACTGGCCCTGGCCTCCCTGAAATTGGAGACCCAGGGGCATGGAGTGTCAACCTCAGTCTAGTCCTCCTGAACCCTGCCCTCTCTACTGGAGTTGCCAGATAAGTAGAGGACACTCAATTAAATCTGAATTTCAAATAAGCAAAAAGTGCATGGGTTCACTAAACGATTATCTGTTGCTTACACACACACGCGCACACACACACACACACACACACACACACACACACATATACTCACAGGCGCATGCATGCGCACATGCAAACCCAGCCCGGTCATATCAGAGGCTGGGCTTCCTACCCCCAGAGACGCCTACCGGAGAGCTCAGCGAGCTGGGGCGTGTTCCCCCAGGGCCGTGGGATCGGGGCTCTCCAGACCTGCCCAGACCTAGCCTCTCCTGTGGGAAGGTCCTTCTTTTAGCGATCCGAGGCGGGACTCAGGGTTGGGCCGTGGGGCAGGCACACAGTCCAGCCTTCCCAACTTCTCTATTCGCCTTGGATTTGGGGATGAAACAGCCTCGGGGATGGAATGTCTAGAGCTCCCCTTCCCTCGATGCCCTGCTATCGACCCCAGCCCTCCGTAGCTTGAGGGAGAAGCCCCGTGGCCACCCACCTGCCCGCATCGCCCTGAACGGCTGGAATGGAAATTCCTCTGTGACAAACCCCAGAAAGAAATGGTCCCTGGGCACTGAGGAGCGCCCTGCCTCGGCAGTGGAATCCAGGCCGCCGGGACGGGTCTGGGCCTGAGCTAGAAATACCTCTGGTTTCCCGGGCTGGGCGGGAGCCGAAGGCGAGCTGGCACTTGCCACAGTGCAGAAGAGCACCTGGGAGGCTGCCGGGCCTGCTCCGAAACTCCCGAAACTCTCGGGGCCTCCAGACACTGACGCCCTTAGAGAGAGGTTCCCAGGCCCCTAGAAAGCCCCAGATCCAGCCCACGGGTTCAAGTCATTCAGGGTCAAGGGCAGAGCCTCTCGTGCCTTCTTCACGCCCCCAGGACAGACAGATGGTCCAGGAGATCACTCTGGGCCCGTGGAGGAGATTTAACATTCGGCAACTCGGGTTCCCTTCCATGACCTAATGGAAAGGGCATGAGGTCAGACAGGTCGGGCCTGGCCAGCTTCCTACTCACCATGTACCCCAGCTGAATGACCTCGGAGAAGAAAGTCTCTCTTAAAAATTAAATTTAAGAAAACTCCCCCCTTGAGTGGACTTGAAAATAAATCCATTTAAGGAAAATGAATGTGTGCAAGATGAATTGACTGGCAAACAAGGCAGCAGAAGGGGGTTCTGGTAGGGAAAGCAGAGCACTGAGCCGCGACTGTGCTTTCAGATCCGAGATCCTGGAAGGAGTCCAGAAACTGGCGGATTACTCTAAGAATTGCATAGGGAACAACAACAGCTTTCCCCTGCCAACTGTAATAGTTGGTAAAACATGCTAGTGTTTCCTTCTCACGTTATCCTTAATAAACTAAAAGTGAATAAAGTGTGACACACTTAGGTCATGGGCATCATTCAAATGATTACCTGCCAATTATGGGAATTTGTTGAACACTGAGGCTATGGTTTTTCCAGTGGTCATGTATGGATGTGAAAGTTGGACTGTGAAGAAAGCTGAGCACCAAAGGATTGATGCTTTTGAACTGTGGTGTTGGAGAAGACTCTTGAGAGTCCCTTGGACTGCAAGGAGATCCAACCAATCCATTCTGAAGGAGATCAGCCCTGGGTGTTCTTTGGAAGGACTGATGATAAAGCTGAGACTCCAGTACTTTGGCCACCTCATGCGAAGAGTTAACTCATTGGAAAAGGCTCTGATGCTGGGAGGGGTTGGGGGCAGGAGGAGAAGGGGACGACAGAGGATGAAATGGCTGGATGGCATCACCGACTCGATGGACATGAGTTTGGGTGAATTCCGGGAGTTGGTGATGGACAGGGAGGCCTGGCATGCTGCGATTCATGGGGTTGCAAAGAGTCGGACGTGACTGAGCAACTGAACTGAACTGAACTGATCAATAAGTGTTCCTTGACTGAATAACCAACCTATGGTCTGATTTGATGAAGGGAGGAAGAGAGGAAGAAAGAAGGGAAGGAAGGACTGATTTTATGTCAACTGAGCGCATCTTAGCAGAAATCCTGACTCTGATTTTAGAAGCCTCCAACACTGATATTCTATTTCCCCAAATTCCCCTTCCCTGGCTCTCCCGTTTTCCCACCTCCTTTCATTTCTATGTATGCAGCAGCTCTGCCCAGCTCTGCTGATAAATGTTTGTAAATAGTGATCGAGAGCAGGAAAAGCCTTGAGGCTACCTGGTACCCTTAGGGATTTAGTCGGCCAGACTCCTGGCCAGCAAGATCTGATGGGTCCTTGTTTGGATCTGAAAGGCCCCAAAGAGACTGTTACTGCTGGCAACTCAACATTTTACAGATGTCAGTGGGCTGAGGAGGGACAGGTGGGGAATGGGCTGCCTCATCTCCGATTCCTAGGTCTGAACAAGAGAGAGGGAAAACAGTCCCAGAGAGTGGGATGGGGAGTTCCCCAGCGGGGTCGAAATCAGGTGGAAGTGTGCGTAGGACATGGGGCTGTCCCCACGACCTGGGTAGGGGCTGGGGGCTGGCGGAGGGGTCTGATGAAGAGCTGTTTCTACTCTTCTACTCTTAAGCCGTCTCTCTTACAAGACATTCTGCTGATTTCCAAGTTCAGAGATTTGACCTTGAACGTGACTGTGGCCTTTCCCACACCATCTATTACCCTCCAGGAGCCTCAGTTTCCTCAGTGTAAGATGGGAATCCTAATACATAACCCATGCACATGCACTCAGCAAATGTGTTTGAACACTGACTCACTGCCAGGCCCTGTGGCAAGCTCTGAGAACACAGCGGCGCTTACTCACACCCCAGACAGTAGTCCCCAAAGGGCAGCTCCTGGGGGGTGGTTTACAGGCAATCAAGATTTTTGAAAAACTTGTTGCAAACATATAAACTGTTGGAAGATTGTATGTACACATCTGGATTTCCCAGTGGGCAAAACTGGGCCGCCTTTCTGCACAGCAACTACCAACCAGACTAGGGCTGTTTCCTTTCAAAGGAAATCATGCTCTCCAGGTCATCATTCCTTCCAAAGAACACCCAGGGCTGATCTCCTTTAGGATGGACTGGTTGGATCTCCTTGCAGTCCAAGGGACTCTCAAGAGTCTTCTCCAACACCACAGTTCAAAAGCATCAATTCTTTGGTGCTCAGCTTTCTTTATCATCCAACTCTCACATCCATACATGACTACTGGAAAGACCATAGCTTTGACTACATGGACCTTTGTTGGTAAAGTAATGTCTCTGCTTTTTAATATGCTATCTAGGTTGGTTATAGCTTCCTGCTTAATGCCTCCCTATAAATGATGCTGCTGCTGCTGCTGCTGCTAAGTTGCTTCAGTCGTGTCTGACTCTGTGCGACCCCATAGACAGCAGCCCACCAGGCTCCCCTGTCTCCAGGATTCTCCAGGCAAGAACACTGGAGTGGGTCGCCATTTCCTTCTGCAATGCATGAAAGTGAAAAAGGACAGTGAAGTTGCTCAGTCGTGTCGGACTCTTAGCGACCCCATGGACTGCAGCCTACCAGGCTCCTCTGCCCATGGGATTTTCCAGGCAAGAGTACTGGAGTGGGGTGCCATTTCCTTCTCCACTATAAATGCTACATGCCAGCAAACTGCAACTTCCTGACCATTCTGTGTGGTGCTTTGTAGTGCTATTTTCTTTGACTAAAATGTCTTTTGCTTTGGTTTTTCTATGCAGATAATTGATGTTCATCTTCAAGGGTCATTTTAAACATCTTCCTCTCCCTTTGTGGGTCATTCCTGTGAGGCATTGCTCAGAAGGTCACACAGTCTGGAGACCCGCAAAGAAATCAAATGGTTCACTTGAGAACAAAGAGGTGTTGATGGTTCTCTATGTTATGATTGGGCCCAGGGACCTTGCCATTGGCAACAACTTGTAAAAGACCTCAGCTTTCCCAAGAAATAGGGACAAAATAGAAACATTAAATGAAACCATGTAAGTGAAATTAGACAACACTTAAATTGAATGGAATTATGGATGCTGGATAAGCAGCAGCAATTATTCTGGTTGTGACGATTATTTCAAGCAGAAGCTGCTTCATCAAGGGTGATAGGTCAGCAGCTGCAAAGTGTGTTTTGGGAAGAAGCATCGATTAGGGTGGCAGGGCAGTGGAATAGTAAGAGATGCGACTGGACAAACAGATGAGGGCCAGCAAGAAGCCTTTCAACTCATCTCTCTGGCCCTTTTCTCCTTTCTCTCCGCCTGAAACACAGCAGCCAGACGGATCCTGCAAAACAAGTCACCCCTTGCCACTCTTCTGCTCAAAAGCCCCTAGTGGCCCCCTCCTCTCTCTCAGAGTGAAAGCTGCAGCATCAGATCTCAAATCTCACAGCCCAACAACCTCTGTTCTCTCCTCACTCTCTGCCAGCTTCGGGCTTCATTCCAACCTCTCTGCTCATCCTTTATTGGGCAAATGTGCTCTCACCCCAGGGCCTTTGCACTTGCCAGCCCCTCTTTCTGGAACCATCTTCCCTCTGCTATCCTCAGAGTTCACGATCTTAGATCTTTACTCAGATTGTCATCTTCTCTCTGGTGGGTCTAATCTAAAATTTTACTTCTCCCTCACCCCCTCTTTTTCCTGAAAGTGTGAAAGTGAAAGTCCCTCAGTCGTGTCCAACTCTTTGCGACCCCATGGACTATACAGTCCATGGAATTCTCTGGGCCAGAGGACTGGAGTGGGTAGCCGTTCCCTTCTCCAGGGGATCTTCCCAACCCAGGGATCAAACCCTGGTCTCTCGCATTGCAGGTGGATTCTTTACCAGCTGAGCCACAAGGGAAGTCCTTTTTGTTTTTAGAACTTATCACCAACTGACTTTACTTACCGTATTTATTTATCTCGGTTACTCTGTCTCCACCGCTGGAATATCAGTTCTAGGAGAACAGAAGATTTTATCTCTCTTGCTCAGTGATGTATCCCCAGCACCTAGAACAGAGCTTGGCCCACAGTACATACACAGTAAACCTTTGTTGGCTGAGTGAATCAAGGTTCTTGACTCAATAAACATTGAGGAGTCACAGAAATGTTTTTAAACTTTTAATTTTATATTGGAACATGGCCGATCAGCAATATTGTGAGAGTTTCAGGTGAACAGCGAAGGGACTCACATCATACATGTACATGTTTCCATTCTCCCCCAAACTCCCCTCCCCTCCAGGTTGCCACATAACATTGAGCAGAGTTTCTTGTGCTGTACAGTAGGTCCTACTTGATTATCTGTTTTAAACATAGCAGCCTGTACATGTCCATCTCAAACTTCCTAACTATTCCTTCCCCCTGGCAACTGTAAGTTCCTCCTCTAAGTCTTACAGAATGTTTTCGACGAGGAAAGTAAACCAATTAGAGCTCACAAAGGACCTTAGGAGAGATTAGGGTGGGGATGGAAGCTGGGGAGGCGTGCACAATAGTAGAAGGATATATAAGTGAAAGTTTAAACAGAGGTCTTCAGTAGGAGTAGAGGAAGACAATAGGAGGCAGTAAGTTTCCTGAGATGTGGTTCAGGCTGTAAGCGCCCAGGGACAGCCTCCAGATTGGATGACCTTTTTGAAAGTTATACAGCTAAAGTTTCAAGTGATGTAAAAAAAAAATTAGTGTGGAAGGGAGCCCATAGTGTGGAAATCAGTGTGCAAGTCCAGAGACACTCAAGAGAGTGGAAATCCCTGTGGACACCATCTTTACCTTTTCTGCAGAACCCCAAGTAATTGAATAGGAGGCTAATCTAGGTTGAGGCTGGGTATGTGGACTCTGCTAAGAGATTCCCACAGAGGAGGGGAGGAGGGATAGAGGGGTGGAGGTGGGGCAGGTACTTGGTCAAAGAACCTCTCATTTATGCCCTCCCTTGTCTGCCCTTTAGTTAACGACATCTCCCCAAAGGAATTATTCACTAGGCTCAGACATCCACACTTGGACCTTGCCTGTAGTCCAATCAACAGAAATGAGGTGCTTCACTGTTCTCTCTGCCCCAAGAATAAATACACTGTAACTCATTTCTGTCATAGCTCAGTCGGTAAAGAATCTGCCTGCAATGCAGGAGACCCGGGTTCGATTCCTGGGTCGGGAAGATCCCCTGGAGAAAGAAATGGCAACCCACTCCAGTGTTCTTGCCTGGAAAATCCCACGGACAGAGGAGCCTGGCAGGCTACAGTTCATGGGGTTGCAAAGAGTCGGACACGACTTAGCAACTAAACCAAAACCAAACCAAACTCATTTCTGAACCCTCTGGGTTTTAACTAAGCCAATGCCTGGTGCCAGATCCCTGCCTAAAGGTGGGAGGTGCAGCAGTGGAGAAAAGGAACACTTGCTGCTTGACTTATGTCATTGAATCCTCTTGCCAGGTCTGAGACATGGGCAGTATCCTTGTGCGTGAGCTGAGTAAACTGAGGCTCAGCCAGTTCACACAGCTAGGAATTGCAAGAAGGGAAATTCGAGACAAGTTTGGACTAATTCCAAAGTACAGGTTTTTCTGAGGATGTCAGTTATGCCTATAGAACTTACCTGTGCTGCTGCTAAGTCACTTCAGTCGTGTCTGACTCTGTGTGACCCCATAGATGGCAGCCCACCAGGTTCCCCCGTCCCTGGTTTTCTCTAGGCAAGAACACTGGAGTGGGTTTCCATTTCCTTCTCCAATGCATAAGAGTGAAAAGTGAAAGTGAAGTCGCTCAGTCGTGTCCAACTCTTAGCGACCCCATGGACTGCAGCCTACTAGGCTCCTCCATCCATGGGATTTTCCAGGCAAGAGTACTGGAGTGGGGTGCCATTGCCTTCTCCAAGAACTCACCTGTAGAAGTGGTTAATTGTTAGGACTAGAAGGCAACTGTGGGATTTGTTCAGCCCCCTTCAGAGGAAGGGGCTTGGGCTCAGACAGCAACAGTGACAAGCTCTGCTGTGACCACGTACCAAAGAAAGATTTGACATCCAGGTCTCTCCTGACTCCCTGGGGCCCTTTCTCCTTTCTTTTGAAAGAAGTCCTCGTAATAAAATGTTTCTTAAATTTTATGTCTTGTCTGCTTTAAAATCAAATAGTACTGAAAGCTTTATAATCAAAATATCAGACCTCCCCACTCCTTGTTTTTGTTGAAATAATATTTCATCTCGTAATATTTTCTGTTGAAATCTTTCATCCCATCTTATCTCCCTGCTCGTGCTTTTGTCCTCTCTTAACCTTGTGGGTTAATACCCTTTCTTTAAATTCCTTCATTGTCATTTTACTGGAATGGCCTGGGGAGGGAGACAAGATAAAACACATTCGGTCAATCAGTCTCGTTGAACAACAACAAAAAAAACCAGTTTCTCACCACATTGCCCCCCAAAGATCCTGTATCCCCAGACAACTCATTTTTCTGAAGTCAACACATCGTCCTATGCTCCTGGAGTTTACCTTGCGCCTGACCCTGTGCTGGGAACTCGTGGCTTACCAGAGTTTCTGTCTGGCCTGTGCCTTGCTGCCCCCAGAGACTTGACTGAGGCATAGAGAGAATGATTTACAGGAGGAAACAAAAAATAGATAATGGCAGTAAGAAGCCCTCCCACCCACTTGTGAATTTCAGAGAGCTTTCATATCCAGGATCTCTTTCACAGCCGCAGATAAGCACAGGATCGGTTGTTTGGTGCTGACAGTGAAGTTAGAATCACAGCATCGCTCTATCCCAGCAGAGCAGCATATCTGAAATGCGGACTATGAACATTCATGTTCAAGGTGCTTGTAACTTATTATTCGGTTCTTTTGTCTCCAGGTCTAAAGCTTCCTTTGCCAGGGGAGATGGAAGTGGACTCTTATACTTCCAAGGGAGTTACTGAGTCTCGTTTTTCCTCCTCCTGCTCCTCTCATACAGACCCAAGTTTGTAATAAAGAAGGCTGCTTCTCTGAGAACACTTACCAGGGCTCAGCTTGGTCCATGGATAAAAAGAGTCAGAAACAAATAATCGTGAACACTTTCTTGGGAATTCTCCTAAAGTCTCGAGCCAAAGTCTATGTCACTGTCTAGGTTGGAACGTGAGATTCATTTATGTATTTATTTCTGCTGCAGAAATCTCAATGCTTCTAGGATTTGGATGGCATTCCGGGGTGCAGTCTATGGATGGAGAGGGGACAGAGGAAGAGGCAACACCAAAATGCGTTACAATTTAGGCTGTGGTTCAGACAGTGTGTTAGGCTCCTTGTAGCCCTAGTCCCTTGAAACCCTTGATGGAGCCAGAGATAAACCAGGACATTGAAAGGACTTGAGGGTAGACCTGATGGGCTCCAGAATTGCCTTCCAGAAGCTGGCTGGGGTCTGAGTTCCTCTGACAGAGCAGAGAATCGGACTGTTTAGCAGAGAATCGGACTGTTTAGTCCCCACCCCTTCTTTAGCAGCCCCACGGATGCTCAGGCTCGTCTCAGAGCTTATTTGCTGTCACTGCTTCCAGGAACACTCTCCACTGTACTGAGCCACTGGGAAAGGGTCCAGTTGCCGTGCCCTCTGCCCTGCCAAGAAAAGAGTAGGATTTGGGTCACATGGCTTTACTGTCATGTGTTTCATACTGTAGAGGCTAAAGCTTCAGGGTCATGAAAAAGACCCCACTTCACCAGCTAAGGGCTTCCCTGGTGGCTCAGTGGTAAAGAATCCACCTGCAATGCAGGAGATGTGCATTCGATCTGTGGGTAGGGAAGATCTCCTGGAGGAGGAAATGGCAACTCACTCCAGTATTCTTGCCTGGGAAATCCTGTGGGCTGAGGAGGCTGGTGGGCTACAGTCCATGGGGTCGCAAAAGAGCTGGACACGACTGAGTGACTAAACAACACTACCAGCTAAGAGTTGCCTGGGAGCCAGAGAGGGAAATTCCCCAATTTCCTATAGTTGTGAATCAGGGCGCCTGTGCTGAAACATACATCCCACTGCCTGAAACTCAGACTCATGAGTGACTCAGCAGTGCCTCACCTGAGCAGGGACAGAGGGCAAAAGCCTGGGAACACTGCAGGTTCAAGCCGCGTTGGGGATGTTTGAATCCTGAGAGTGCTCTTTTGAGATCACAGAACAGATTCCTCTAGAGCCCTCACAGTTCAGGTCATTTCAGTCGCTCAGTCGTGTCCGACTCTTTGCAACCCCATGGACCGCAGCACCCAGGATTCCCTGTCCATCACCAACTCCCGGAGCCTACTCAAACTCATGTCCATTGAGTCGGTGATGCCATCCAACCATCTCACCCTCTGTCGTCCCCTTCTCTTCCCGCCTTTAATCTTTCCCAGCATCAGGGTCTTTTCAAATGAGTCAGCTCTTCGCATCAGGTGGCCAAAGTATTGGAGTTTCAGCTTCAAAGCGCCATCACAGGGACTCATAAGATGTTCTGATTCCTCAGACCAAGCAGATAAGGTTATGTCTCAAGCAAAAGAGACCTCAGGATGGCCTCTTGCCAGCTCTCATTTGAAGAGCCAGGAAGTTCCTCCTGATTTCTACCTTAATTCTTCTTGCTTCATTCCCTCTCATTGGTTCTTTAGTAGGGTGACACAAGAGTTGGAACCATGGTTTGTTCACCATAGTATCAACAGTGTCCAGATGCATGGGTAACTTGCAACCAGTGCAGCACAGTCAGAATGGACTCTGGCTAGGGTGCTGAACAGGATCCAGGAGGAAAGAGCTCTGGGCTTGAGCTCTAGTCTTGGCTCTGCAGCTAATTTACTATGTGACCTCAAGCAAACCACTTGACCTCTCTGGGCCTCAGTTTTCTCACCTTTAAAAAAGGGATATCTGGACTAGAGGTTGCGAGGTCATATGCCAGCAGGATCAGGCAATTAAAGTAAATGAGTGAATCCAGTCGGGCGGGGTTGTCCCGACTGTTACATGTAGACTCCCTTTAAATGGGCAGCTGTTGCCTGATGGAGCTGCCAACCCACGCTGTCCCAGGCATTTAACTCTTTAAGAGATGCTAAGACTCTGGATGTTTTGTGAAATCTCCTGATGTTTAAACAATTTTGTGGGTCAAACAACATCCCTAATTCCCCCCTAAACTAGAGGATTTGAAGGGCCCTCCCAACTCAAATTCTCTGCTTCTAAAATATACGTCTTCTAGGGAATTCCCTGGTGGTCTAGTGGTTAGGACTCAAAGCTGTCACTGCTGTGTCCTCAGATGTTCAATCCCTGGTCAGGGAACAAGACCCTGCAGGCCATGCAAAGGAGCCAAAAAAGAAGAAAAAAAAAGAAAGTGCCTTCCAAAGAAGATCACTAAGAAATCACCTTAGTTATGGTAATTTAAGCTACTGCAAAAGTAAGTGTCTGTGTGTGGGCTCATGCTTTCAGCTTTTGGTTCCCCTCAAACGACACTCTTCTGGTGGTCTTCCCCCACATCCCACTTATACACCTGCAGGGGACTGTTTGTTTGGTGTCAGGAGCCCAGCCCTGGGCCAGATGGAAGGTACAGCTTGTCCAATGAGCTCACCAGTGGTAATAGGCTGGCTGTGCTGATGAGATAGCCCTCCCCTTTCCCTGCATGAAGGTAAGAGTGGCCACAAGCAGTGGCTGATTCAGGCTCTGGACCTTGCTGCCTTTTCAGGCCTTTGCTGGCTGTGTCCCTAGGCTGAACTGGGACTAGGAATCCAGTCTGCATTATTACCAATCTGGAGCTCTCCAACCTAGCTATATTAGTTTGCTAGTTTCCAAATTAGTTTGCATTTGGAACAATGGAGCACAGACTAGGGGGCTTAAACCACAGAAATGTATTATCTCACAGTTCTGGAGGCCAGAAGTTCAAAACCAGGGTCTCAGCAAGGTTGGTTCTTTCTGAGGACTTCAAGGGAGGGAAGGGTCTGTCCCAGGCTTCTCTCCTTGGCTTGCAGATGGATGTCTCCTCGCTGTGTCTCTTCACATCCTCTTCCCTCAGTGTCTATTTGTCTCTACGTCCAAATTTCCCTTTTGTATAAGGACACCAATCATATCTGATTATGGCCCATTCTAATAACTGCATTTTAGCTTGTTTAACTCTGTGAAGACCCTATCTCCGAGTCAGAGCACAGTCAGAGACACGAGGGGTTATCAGACCTCGACATCTGGATTTAGGGGACACAGTTCAGTCCATAACACTACTTCACCATGGTCTCTAAGCACCCTGCTTGTGCCCCTTCTTCCCTGTGACAGCCCAGTGCTGCAGCATCCCACGTGCTGCTCCTCCACTCACTGTATGCATGCACTCTGTAGGGACTGAGGTGCTCTGCAGTGGGAAAGGTGAGGGGACGTTTATCAGACACCCATTAGGGGACATACAGGCCTTGCATTTCAAGTAATAGTAAGAGATGTCCACCGGTGGTCCAGTGGTTAAGAACCCACCTGCCAATACAGGGGACACGGCTTTGAGCCCTGGTCTGGGGAGATCCCACATGCCCTAGAGTAACTAAGCCCGGATGTCAATGCTGTTGAGCCCATGCACCGCAATTACTTAAGCCTGTGCTCTAGAGCTCTGCTCCGCAACAAGAGAAGCCACCACAGTGAGAAGCCCACAAGCTGAACAAAGAGTAGCCCCTGCTCGCAACTAGAGAAAGCCCACATGTAGCAAAGAAGACCCAGCGCTGCAAATGGATAAAAGAAACAATTTATTATAAATGAACCATTTATAATAGCTTATAATAATCATTCATAATAAATGAAAATATGTATTTAAAAATGAATAAATAAATAAATAAAAATTAATAGTAGGAGATTCTGTTTATTCAGTGAGACACTGCCTCTATGGTACTTTTTATCTTCACATCGATAAAAATGGTATTCCCAACTGCAGTTGGGAAGTGCCAAATATCATTCCAAGCACTTTATATGAAGTAATTTTTTGAATACTCACAATACCCTTTTGAGGTAGATATGATTATTTACATCCTTCTACACATGGGTTTCCCTGGTGGCTCAGCTGGTAAAGAATCCGCCTGCAATGTGGGAGACCTGGGGTTTGATCTCTGGGTTGGGAAGATCCCCTGGAGAAGGGAAAGGCTACCCGCTCCAGTACTCTGGCCTGGAGAATTCCATGGACTGTATAGTCTGCTGCTGCTGCTGCTAAGTCACTTCAGTCGTGTCCGACTCTGTGCGACCCCATGGACGGCAGCCCACCAGGCTCCCCCGTCCCTGGGATTCCCCAGGCAAGAACACTGGAGTGGGTTGCCATTTCCTCCTCCAATGCATGAAAGTGAAAAGTGAAAGTGAAGTCGCTCAGTCGTGTCTGACTCTTAGTGACCCCATGGACTGTATAGTCTATGGGGTAGCAAAGAGTAGGAAACGACTCAATGACTTTCACTTTTCACAGATAAGACACTGAAGCACGGACAGCTTAGGAAAACTTCCCCAAGTCTATGGTACTGATGGAGTTGGATTTGAATCCCAATAGTTGGCTGCAGAGGCCATGCTTTTAATCATTACCAGACAGTATTTGGAAAAGACAGAAGTATTATTTTCATTGAATAGATGAGGAAATCGAAACCAAGCATCTAAGGAACTTACTCAGGGTCACAGGGGTAAGGGGCAGAGTAGAAGCAGAATTCCTGCCCTGGAAGCCACAGGGCTTTCCTCAGAAGGGACCAAGTGTCCTGGGTCCCCTCCCCACACCCTGCTCCACTTACACAGGCCCACAGGTAATAGGGCCAACCCACAATCTCTAAACCCTTATTTGTAGTTAACCGTCTCCATGCATGCGTGCTGAGTCGCTTCAGTTGTGTCCAACTCTCTGTGACCCTATGGAGTTGTAGCCCGCCAGGCTCCTCCGTCCATGGGATTCTCCAGGCAAGGATACTGGAGTGGGTTGCCATGCCCTCCTCCAGGGGATCTTCCTGACCCAGGGATTGAAGCCATGTCTCTTATGTCTCCTGCCTTGGGAGGCAGGTTCTTTACTACTAGCACCACCTCCATACGGAAGGGGTGATTATTGGGCAGAAGGGAAGGGAGGCCCCTTCTCGAATTAGAGCTAAATCTTCTCGACTTAGATTTCCTCGCAGTCGCTTCCAGTGGACAAGCCCACGAGCCCCGAGGGGTCAGGTCGAGACCTGAATCCTGGCGTTTACTTTCTCAGCCTGAATAAGAAGCAGGGCAGGGCGGTGGGGAAGGCGCTGCGAGGGCCTGGGCCCCCCAGGAACAGAGTATCATATTTATCGCGACCCGCCAATCCCGGATGTGGGGGCGTGGCCACACCTGGGAGGCGGGCCTACACCTGGGAGGCGGGGCCGGACGGCGGAGGTGGGGGCCGCGGCGTCCCCGGGCGGGGCGCTGACGTGAGCCTAGCGCACCTGGGCCGGGCAGGTAAGGGCCGGCGCGGGGCGGGGAGCGGAGCCCGCAATCCCTACCAGCGCACAGCCAGGCGTTGCTCGCCCTACGGGTCGAGGAGCGCGGTGGCGGCGGTGATCGTACCTGGGGACTTGGTTCGGAGGGACGTTCGCTTCTGGCAGCCGGATTGAAGACAGGTGGGAACGCCAAAGTCCGGAGACTAGCTTGGGGAAGGGAGGGCACGCCCGCTGGTGAAGGGTCCCCTCCAGAGCCTGCAGGGGTGAGGAGAGCTTGCTTAGGGACATCCGTGCGTCGGCCGATGTCCTCTAGGGCTGGGTGCCCGTCCCTGTGGCCCAGGTGGCTACTGGATGGTCAGTCCCAGCTTGGGATCGCCGGACCCTTCCCCACCCCTCGCTTCGGTCCACTTCCTTTCCCTCCCCGCCCAGCGGGAGTGCGCGGCTCCCAGCCTCCACCCACCCACCGTCGGGGCGCGCTACGGCGCCTCCACCCCTCTGGTCCTACCGGCTCGCCACTCCGCCGGCCCTCGCTGCCCACAGAGGGGATTTCCCAGGCCGGCCACCCGGCCAGCCGGCCCTTGATCTTGGTGGGTGTTTTGGAAAATTGCGGGTCGGGGCAACCAGTAGCTTCGGCCAGTTTGTTTTCTCTCCTGGAATTTGTTTAGCACCGTCAGGCCCCTCGCCCTGGGCCTGGGAGACACCCGCGGATTTCCAAGTAGCCAAATGAGGTGCTGAGGAGGGTGGCGCCGGGTGTGGTTGCTCTGGGGGTGAGGCTCTCTTCGCCTGAAGGGGCTGGAGGGCGGGTGTGGAGAAGTGGGGAAAGTCTTCCAGGCTGGGCTGGAAAGCAGGCCCGGGGTGCCACTGTTCACAGGGAGCCTGCTGTGTGGTAAAGGGGTCATCCCGACGCGCCCCTGCTCTCTTGGTGGCTGTCAAAAGTGGAAGCCAGGAAGGGAGAGGAAGAAGGCGCGTTTGAGCAGGGGTTGGTGACGGCGGGGTGCCGACCCAGAACAGTACTTTAGGCTTAGATGTTTGTATAACACTTGACACCAGCACCCCATACAGGGTCGCTAGCTCTCTCCAGCCCCCAACTTCAATCAAGCAGCGGGGAAGGGCATAGGAATCATGGGTAGAGGTTCAGAATTTACCCCTAAACAGGGCTGAACTAAATGGAGGAAAGACTGGGGAACTCGGAAGATGGCATTTCAGGTCCCTCCAGGAGGAGGGAGGAAAAAAGCAGGACCATCGCCTGAGGCCTGTCTGCAGGAAATGAGAGTGAGTGTGTTTTACTCTGAGCAAAATCATTGACAGCTGAGTCTCGGCTTCAGGGTGTTCCTGGAAAGTAGTCCGGGCAGGGGCTGCAGAGATGGCAGTGCGGGTGTTTCTAGGGGGCCTGTTCCCTGGACTGGGGGTGTGAGAGAGGACAGTTCATGCCCTGGGGAGGCTGAAAGCATCTGTGCTCAGGGCCCAGAGTGAGGAGAGTGATTGGGTGAGCATCTTTGTTCTGTGGCTGGTTGAATACCTGTTGGAGACTCAGGCCTTGAATTTTGCTATGATGGCGGCTAGAGATAACCAGAGCTGAATTCAACTAGGCAAGTGTTGTTCTGTGGGCCTTGGGATTTGGGTGGCAAGAGTGTTTTGAAAGAAAACTTTGGTTTAGGTGTGTTTAAGGGTGGGTGTCGTGCAGTCTCCTCCCTAAGCACTTCACTGGCCCTCTGTGCTGCTTGGATCTTTGTCGATGTTTTTGGTTTACTCTCTTGGTGTACAGAAGAAGGGAGAGACTTGGAGGGCTGGGTGCAGTGCCAGGTTATGGTACAGCACACTCTGACTCAGAAGTACTGGGTCCAGGCCCCAGACAAAACACTTTACTGTGCCTCAGTTAACCCAGCTGTAAAATAGGGATGATAACAACACTACTTCTAGATCATGAGGATGAGGTCAGACACATTAAGTAAAAGCGTGCATGAAAACTATAAAGCCTATGTAGATATAGAGGATTGTTGTTACCATGGTTTCTATTAGCTGAAGGCCATCATCTTTTTTACCTCCCAGTGGCCAAGAAATGTCTTAGCTTCCTGTGGTTAAAAAAAAACATATATATATTACTTGTAGTGTTCTGGTTTTAAGTTATGAATCAAAACATGTCATTGTAGGAAAATGTGAATCATAAAAGTATGTAGGGAAGCGTGAAAGTCACCCACAATCCTACCATCGCTAAGGTAACTACTGGGGTAACGACTAAGAACTTCTCGTTGCATCGATATCTTATTTCTACCCCCTTTAAAAATTCTATGTGCATATATTCACAAGTGCATGTTACGTTACAAGATGGAAGAGATACTACCCAGTCAATATTGTATGATGCCTTTTCCCTCTTAAGTACATATATAAAGATTTTCCTAAATCCAATAAAAATTCTTCAGATGCCTCAATGTTAATAGCTGCTAGATGCTGCAGCCTATGAATGTCTGATTAGCTGTTTTCCCCTGCTATTTTGGTTGCCTCCCAATTTTCCCTCTCTGCCTTTTTTTGTAGTCTTATTTACTGGGTGGCAGGTGGAGATACTGGTCAGCTTTGAGAAGATGGGGAGGGTTAGCTGTGATGGAGGTGGGGCAGGGAGGAGGAGGCTGGGCAGGGTTGCCCCTGCGTGCTGCCATCTTGGGAGAATGCTGAGAACACAGGGTTCTAGATCTTAATCACGGATCTCTATGGGTGGCTACTTCTCCCTCCCCATCACTCTGTGTGCAGTTCCTTGTGTTGGCTTGATTGCCTTAATTTTTTTCATGATGTGCCGTGGATCAACTAGGAGGAACTCTCTTCTTCAAAGCCTGCAATCCTTCAAGGGGTGGATTTCACATGTCTGCCAGTCCTAGACACAGGACTGACCATATTACAGTAAGTGTGTTAGTCGCTCAGTTGTGTCCAACTCTTTGTGACCCCATGGACTCTAGCCCGCCAGGCTCCTCTGCCCATGAGATTTCCCAGGTAAGAATACTGGAGTGGGTTGCCATTCCCTCTCCAGGGGATCTTTCTGACCCAGGGATCGAACCTGGGTCTCCCACGTTGCAAGCAGATTCTTGACCTCCTGAGCCACCAGGGAACAGTATAGGAGGGCTGACCATATTGCAGTAGATCTTCTCAAAAGCCCCTTACTAGGTTGGACCCGTTTGCCATCCATTTCCGGTTCTCTTGGTTCTTCCTTCGCCCCATCCCCCCCCATCATCACAGGCCAGAACTGAAGAAGGGAAGGCTAGAACTTGCCCTGCGGAGGATATGCATTCCCTCCTACCTTATAAGGTAAATGTTCTCCGGGGTTTGATAGCTTGATTTGCTGCCCTATGGAGCAACCTACCTCAAGGCCAAGAACTTGGGGGTAGAGGGCACTTGAACACCCCATGCCACCTCGCCTGCCCACGCCTGCCCACGCCTGCCCACGGGGAGCTCTGCTCCCAGGGGGGCAGGTTTCAGTTGCAGGGCTTGGTAATTGGGTCAGAAGGCTCAGGTGAGGGCAGGCGCTGCTTTGCTCTTAAAGTGCCGGTGACCCAGCTGGGTTTGCGTTTTCCCATTTGTTTGCAGGCTGGCCTGGGAAAGACGTGACGCATTAGGGGCCACCCCCTCAGCTAAGCTCCTCTGAGGGGGAGATTTAAGCTGACTCAACTGGTTTGATTTCTGAACCACAGCCCCGGTGGGAATCTTTCTGGGTGGGAAGGTGACTTATTTATCTTCCTTTTCTCAGGTTCTTGTGGGGTTTGAGCAATTCCAGTGTGGATTTCTTCAGGCAGTCTGATGAAAACATTGTGTTTAATAACTGACCTCGCGCTTGTCACACGGTAGCTGACGAACAAATATTTGTTGAATGAACGTTGTTTTGCAGGCATCAGTTTCTCACGTGAAAGTAAAAACAAAGTGAGATAAGAACACCAAAAAAAAAAAAGTCTAAATGCAACATCCCAGGCAAGCAGTTCTCCAGGGATTGCTCTTTCCTGTAGACACCCAGTTGGGACAGGCCTTTGTTTCCCCCGATGGCACCAAATGTTATCTGCTAGGCTGTGCTGAGCCCTTCTATTTTTATGAGGATCAATTGCAGACTTTACCCAGGCTGGCTCCTGTAGCCAATCAGTTCCACTCAGCCTCTGTGGGGGAGATAAACAGACCTAGGTAAGGAGGCTGTCCTAACAGTAGGGAGCGTGTCTCATGACTGTTTTTCGGACTTTAGGGTTAGGCACTGTGATATTTGATTATTCCGGGGCTTCTGAGCTCAGTTACAGAGCACTGGATTGTTCTAGGGATAACCTGCTCACACTCCCCTTCCCCCCCTTTCCCCGCCCTGTACAGAACCTTTGGGTGGCTCAGAGCAAGGAAACCTGACTTGAGGCGCAGCTCTCAGATTCCTGTGGATACACTGCCTGCTCATCTATGTGAGTGAGGACTTTGCAACCAGGACCCACCCCTTTGCCTGCTTCTCTCTCATCACGATGCTGTCATTCCGTAGTTGTCTAAAAAAAGAGCGCGCGCTTCAGGTTCTTGTCTATCCTTTGCTGTTTCCATAACTTTTTTCTTCCCTCTCCTAAGATGAGATTGAAAAGGGCAATTTCCCTTCTGTTCTCTTGGTACTTCAGGAAGGACTGTGTTCCAGCAGGGATGACATCATCTTTTTATTTTTCTGCCTCAGGATTTAAATAGAAGAAATGTGATCTACTTACATGATAAGTCTGATTTGGCTGGAGCATGAAAAATAAATGGCTTTGGAATAAGAATCAAAAGAACCTTTTAACCTCTTTTCTTTTCTTCCCCACCTGGCACAGTTTATTCCCATATTTAGTTTCTTTGCTGTAATCTAATGAAACTGTAGCTCTATCATAGGGGCACAGTGGCTGGGAACTTTTCCCAGGGGCTGGCCTAATTCTCCTCTCCCCACTTCTCCCCTTCCCCCCAGCCCAGATCATGGCCCTCCACCCCCGCAGAGTTCGGCTGAAGCCCTGGCTGGTGGCCCAAGTGGATAGTGGTCTGTACCCAGGGCTCATCTGGCTACACAGGGACTCCAAACGCTTCCAGATCCCCTGGAAACATGCCACCCGGCACAGCCCCCAGCAAGAGGAGGAAAACACCATTTTCAAGGTAAAGGTCTTCTTTTACGGTCTCACTCGAAACGTTTTCCAGTTCTCAGGCCTTTCTGGTTTTTATTGTCTTGTTTTCAATTTTGGCGTGAAGAAGGTGCTAGATCCAAGATGCTGAGGCAGCAGAATGTCGTTGATGCGGGTGGGGGGACAGACTTAGCAGGCAGAGTGATTTCTCTTGTTGGGGCATGTCTGTTATTACGGTCGAGGCCGTTTGTTCTTTCCCATCGGTCCAAGGTACTCAGCTCACATCCCAAGGGATGGCACGTGTGACTGGCTATGCTCCTGCTAATTGCCTGTATGCTGAGGCTGTTCTAGAGCTCTGGAGGGTCAGCCAGCAGTCAGTCTTTCATTCACTCAAGGTTCTTGCTCTGGCCTGGAAATGGCTATCCAGACCCAGGCAGAACTGCTGAGTTCTGCCTGGTAGCAGGTAGCAGGCTCCTAACAGCCTGTAGAATGGGTGTTGAGGGCCCTCTGCAAGTTTCTTTTGGAATTAAAACATTTTGCCTCATCCACCTATGCATGCGTGCTCTGTCGTGTCTGACTTTTTGCGACCCCATGGACTATAGCCCTCCAGGCTCCTCTGTCTATGGGATTTTTTCCAGGCAAGAGTATTGGAGTGGGTCACCATTTCCTCTTCCAGGGGATCTTCCCAACCCAGAGATCGAACCCCTGTCTCCTTCATTGGAAGGCAGGTTCTTTACCCCTGAGCCATCTTAAAAAAATGAAAGGTGATTTAATTACAGGTTTTTATTCTACAAATGTTTTCTTAACTAAAGAATAGCTTGGATGTGAGAGTTATTTTGCTTAACTGAAAACAAGATTGAATCACGTAACACTTTATAAAATGTGAGTGAAACCAAAATCTAAGATGGAAGTCAGTGAGAAGGTAGTTGTGGGAAGGGCTATTATGTGGTTTGTAACTCTGGAGCCTGTGCCTCCACTCCAGACCGACTTCTCTGTGCTGGTCAGTCTTCTGTCTCTTGAGTAACTTTAGTTCCTGCACCTCCAAAACACGGAGAAATGAGTTTCTCCATTTTTTCCCTGACTAGCAGCTGGAAGTCAAGTGAAATCCAGTCTCTATTCTGAACCTCTAAAGATTGATGCCCCAGGTTCTGGCTGAGATTGGGCCAGGAGAGGTGGACTCATACCTCAAAGGAGAGCCATCCTAGAACCGTTCTATTGGGTACAGAGACAAGAGGTAGAGAAAAAAATTGGCCTGTGAATACTTACAAAGTAAATCAGTGCTTTTAATTTAAAAATTTAATAATGATATAAAAGTGGTAAGGAAACCATCTGGAAACCAGCACCAATTATTGGAGCTGGCATCAAGGAGGATGGGCCTGGTCTGGCCTCTTGCCTTGGCCTGCAGCCGGACTTGTTACTGAAGTGCCTGATGGTGGCTGGCCATGGGGAAAGAGGCTGGTTCCCGAAGGTTCCACTCACGAGAATGTTCTGAATCCTTAGGGCTTGAGGAAAAGGTGGCTGCGTGCAGCTGCTCTGTCCTAGTTATATCTGTGCATCTGTTTGCGGCATGCTAAGGGGAGGTCTGGGTGTCAGGAGGAGAATGAGGGTGCCTTCAAAGATCCCAAGCTCTGGCAGGCCTTTGGCAGCATAAGGGTGTCGAGGTGATGACCAGAATTAAGAGGGTATCTGCTCCACACTCTAGGAGTATTATCTCATTTAGTTCTCGATGATGCTGAAAAGAGGATGTTACCCTCCTGTTGTAGATGTAAAAGCTGAATCTCAGAGGGGCTACGTAACTTGCCCAAATCACATAGTGGTGGGGCCAGGATTTGAATCCAGGCCTATCTGCTGCCCCTCCATTATCAGACAGCCCTTTCTGACCAGGAGCTGTGAGTCCCGGCTTCAGATCCCACTACCGGCACTCGCGTGTGTGGTCTCGAACAAGTCACATAATCTCTCTGGGCTTTAGCTTCCCCTTCGGTAAAATCAGGATAAAACCAGTCTTGCCTGCCTCATGAGATTGTTGTGAGAATTGAGTGAAATAAACGTCTAGAAAGGGACTCATAAATTGCCATAAAAATGCAGAGACTGTGTCTGTTTTTGGAAGAGAAATAGGGACCTGCCCGGTGACCAGAATCTCAGAATGGGTTTGAACATGGGTTGTTTATGAAGACAATGGCTGTCACGTGGTGGATACCACCCTCTGCTGCATCAGCCTCAGGTCCTCCACAGGGTCTGAATGGGCCCAGGAGCGAGGCTGTGCTGTGAGCAGAAAAGGCTCTGGGTTAGTCTGGCTGCTCTCCATGGAGAGGCAGGGATTCAGGGAGCCACAGAAATTTGCAGACCTGTGCCAAAGTCAGCACTGCCCAAGCCAGCTGAGTGGGGCCAGAAGTGAGCGGACCTGGAGGTCAAACAAATGGAGGGGAAAATAGGGAGAGGTAGCCGCCAGGCACCGCCAGGTGCAACTGGAGATAGGACTCTCTGGACACTGGGGGCCAGTGAGGTGGAGATCGCCTACCCGGGGCTGGATGCAATGGAGCCTGCTACGCTGAGGGCAGTAGCCTTGTCAGCTCCCTTCACTCCATACTGCACAGCAAGGAGGGGAGCCCCCTCCGGCCCCAGAAGAGGGTAGGAAAAAGTGAGTGCATCAGAGGATAAGGATTCAGGTTGGCTATTGGAAGAAGCTTCCTCGTGACTGTGAGGCTCTGCAGGGAATGACTGAGAGAGACCAGAGTACTCAGAGGACAAGGCAGAAAAACTCCGTCTGGGCTTGAGGAAGAAGTCCACAGTCAGGATTGGAGGCGGGGAGGTGGGCTGGACGAGCGACGGGCCCTGTCAGCTTGAACAGGCTGCTGTGTGCTTCCCGATCTTGAGTCCTCAGCAGACGACACCCCCGTTTTCTGCACCAGGACGTACTAGACAGGCCTGAAGAAAGCATGGACATGGAGAATATGTTCACGGTGGGGAAGGGCGGATAGCCCATGAAGCAGAAAGCTGATGCCTCTTAGACCTGGAAACTGAAAACCAGAGCGGCGAGGCCACAGTGGTTTTGGCCCAGGCCACCAGCCACTGGTGTTTCCAGAGAAATGTTCCCAATGTGGGAGTTTGAGAAAGTAGGGAAAGGCAGGCAGTGTGAGTTTATTAGGACTTGAGGCCCTCCGCCGCCCGCTGCGGCGAGTTGAAATTCTCAGAGTGCGTGTCCTGCCCTCCCGCAGGCTATTTTAGTCCTAAAGGCGCTTGGTTTCTGCAGTTATTTGTGCATCAGATTGAAGATGGAAGGGGAGGGACAGCAAGACCACACGCTTCAAATCATATGCCATCTTCCTTTTTATTCTTGTTATATAAGCAACTCATGTCAAAAAAATTAAGTAAAACAAATTATCTGCATTCCTGCTTTCAAAGTTACCATTAGTATCTTAGTGTATATTTGTTTCAGATGTTTCTTTATTTTCAGCCCTTCATTATGGCCATTGTAGTCACCAACTGGCACCAATGCTTGAGATAAGGCTCCTCTTTGCACAAGGTTATATTTGCATCTGGTTTAATCTCACTCCGGCCCTCCCTCGCCTGGTCCGTCAAGGTGGTGCTTCCTGCTGCAGCCTCTGTACACTGGGGTTGGTCCTCCAAGGTGGTGCTCCCTGCTGCAGCCTCTGTACACTGGGGTTGGGCCAGGCAGGCCCACGTGTGTCCGTGCCTGCATGCGGGAGGGTGGGCACACTTTGCAGCGTGTCTGGGCAACAGCAGGCATTCACTGCAGTTTCCTGTTTTTCAGGCCTGGGCTGTGGAGACAGGGAAGTACCAGGAAGGGGTAGATGACCCCGACCCAGCTAAATGGAAGGCCCAGC
The DNA here is from genome assembly GCF_002263795.3 of Bos taurus. Classification (NCBI taxonomy): domain Eukaryota; kingdom Metazoa; phylum Chordata; class Mammalia; order Artiodactyla; family Bovidae; genus Bos; species Bos taurus. The sequence goes on from NC_037343.1 coordinate 73,511,069, forward strand.
TCCGCTGTGCTCTCAACAAGAGCAGAGAATTCAACCTGATGTATGATGGCACCAAGGAGGTGCCCATGAACCCAGTGAAGATATATCAAGTGTGTGACATCCCCCAGCCCCAGGGCTCGATCATTAACCCAGGTGAGGCCCCAGCTGCTGGGGAGAAGGTGGACAGTGTGCTGGGTTCCTGGCTAGACCCTTCAAGAGATAGTCGACTTGAAAATTGCCTTGCTTAGAATGTTTATGACTGCTGAACAAGAAATTCTGTCGCTGGAAAGGCTCAGAGAACAAAAGATATAAACTCACCAAGGTGTTCCTGCTCACTTAGTGGAACACTGAAGCCTTAGAAAATGGAGGGAGCATAGAGTTCTGTAAAAATAGCTTCTCTCTGGGCTCAACACTGAGAAGAGAGGCCAGGTAGTTTAGAAGGAGGAGGGATTAAAACTTGGAAGGTCTGAGTTCTAAACCTAGTTCTTTTCACTTCGCTACCATGGGACTTTGAATCAAGTCCTTTGACCTTTTGAGCCTCAGTTTCTTTCATTATAAAACCTGGGCTCTCATCTTTCCTGCCTATTTCAAAGGCTGTTCTAAGAATCAATTAACATGACATTCTAAAAGCTGATAAGTTCTCTTTATAAATGATGGGTGGATGTCATTGAATTTGTAGGGTAAGATCCAACTGCTACTGCTAAGTCACTTCAGTCGTGTCCAACTCTGTGCGACCCCATAGACGGCAGCCCACCAGGCTCCTCCATCTCTGGGATTCTCCAGGCAAAATCACTGGAGAGCCAGATGATTTAGACTTGACCTCCAGTGAATCTAGGGAGGCCCTGCCATGAGGGAAGGTTCTGTTGTCACATTAAGTTTACAAAGGAGAGAAGCTGCGATCCTTGGGTCCTTAAAAGGGATGTTAATGCATCAAAGTAGGTTTAGAGTAGAAGTTAAAAGTTTTCTAGGAGAAGGGAATAGGGTGTGCAGCTCCTGGATAGTGGGGGGGGATGAGAGCTTACATTAGCGTTCTAGAGAAGGAGCTGGAAGGTGGGGGTGGTGAACACCTTCGGTCCCCACACTTTGGCTAGGGCATTGGGGGTGCACGCTGAACCCCAGGAGCCTCTGTGCTGGCAGTGGCTAGCTTGAACAGTGGGTCAGCTACCAGGATGACAGTGAAAAGTGAGTGGCTTGCTTGTGGGCTTGTGTGTCTGTTTTTTGGGAAGGATCCACTGGGTCTGCTCCTTGGGATGAGAAAGACAATGATGTGGATGAAGAAGATGAGGAAGATGAGCTGGACCAGTCACAGCACCACGTCCCCATTCAGGACACCTTCCCTTCCTGAACATCAATGGTGAGTGGGGTGATGGAGGGGTGCGGAGGGGTGAAGAGGAGGTAAGGGGCTTTTGTTTTGCAACTGTTGACACTATATCGACCGCTGCCCTAGGAGCAGTGACTGGACCCTGTGGCCAGGCTGCCAGTCTGTTAGCAAGTAGGGGTCATAGGCAAAGGAATTCCTAGGCCCAGTTATCCCTGTGGGGGTGGCTTCTAGGCATAGAGAGCATCTTCTGAGTCTTATGTGATAATTCAGAGAAATTAAAAAATGAAATTCATTCTCAATCGTGCATACAAATATACCAGCTGTTATAAATTTTGCTGATTTCCTTCAGGTCAAAGTGCAGATATCATTTTCATGAATTGTAGGCCAATTCTTCTGGTGTTTGTCTTGCTATAAATTTTCTGTCACTCCCTTAACAGGGTCTACTCTGCTAAGACTGTATCATGGGACCCTTGTGGCTTCTACAGCTCTTAATACTAGGCTCTGATAAAATTTATCTACTAGAGAGACTTTTATCTTTTTTTTTTTTTTAACCTTTTGAATTCAGCTTCCCAGGAAAAATGAGTTGAGAGGTTTGAGGGTCACTGTGTGACAGAGCAGGTACTGCATTTTCCGTTGTACCGAGGATTCTCAAACACAGGGCGAATTGTTCTTCTGCAGCATCTTTGCTTGAACTTTCCACTGACACGCTCCTAGTCACGTGACTTGCATTCAGTTGAGCAGCTTTTCACTGCCTTTCTAAGTTCCATCTGGCTGTGCGTGTGTGCTAAGTTGCTTCAGTCTTTGCGGCTCCATGGACTGTAGCCCACCAGGCTCCTCTGTCCATGGGATTGTCCAGATAAGAATCCTGGAGTGGGTTGCCATGCCTCCTCCAGGGGATCTTCCCAATCCAGGGATTGAACCCGAATCTCTTATGTCTCCTGCATTGGCAGGCAAGTTTTTTTTTTTTTTTTTTTTTACCACTAGTGCTACCTGGCTGCTATGGGTCAAATGAGATAATTTTGCCACCTAGAAAATTCAGTATGGCAAGATGATTCCTTTAGGATTTTGGAATACCGTACTCTAGATGATGCCCCTTCCTCGGAGAGTCAAGAAATGACTCTTACCTGTCTGCTTGTCTTCCTTCACTTACCCTGTCATTTATAACTTTGCAACCAAGTGATGAGTAAAGACAGTCATCATAGAGCTCGCTCAGGCTAATATTGCCACAGCTACATTCCCATTTAGTGAAATTTTAAGATTTGGACATTTGGAAACGTGAGATCCTTTCCCAAATCCTTGGCTGACTCATTCTGTTCTTCTCACCCCTTAAAAGGATACAACTCATTTCCAAGATATATATACTTTTTTTTTTTACTATTTAAAAAATGTTTTTCTGATTTCCTATTTGTTTTCATGTCTTATTCAAGATTCTGTTCTGTGGCCTTATGTTACGGGCCACCTTGGGTCCTTTATGGAAACATGTGAACATATATTAAAAACGAAAGTAAAATGGGCACATAGATTTAACCAGACTTGTACACAAAGGATCAAAGAAACATTAACCTCTGTGATGTCAGAGCTGTTGGGCAGAGAAAGAAGAGTTGTTGAAGAATAGATGCATAAAAGGTGAGGTTAGGAGGAGAAATCTGAAAACTTTGGAGTGAGCCAACTTTGACAATAGCAGGGAAATAGCATGGGTTTTTCATTCTCTCAAGTTCTTTTCACTTTGCTACTATGGGACTTAAAATCAAGTCATTTGACCTTTTGAGCCTCAGTTTCTTTAATTGGATACTTTGGAATAAATAATACTCTTACATGGTTTAAATTCATAATGTTACAAAAAGGAAATCAGCTGAAAGATTTTCCTTCCATCCTTTCTCTAAACAGTTCCTTTCCTGGAGGAGACAGATCTTACCAGTTTCTTGAGTATCCTTTTAGAAGTTTCATGCATATAAAGTATTTGTTTGTTTTTAAATGAATTTCTATGTATTAACACTCAAAGTTAATCAATCAGTTTAGTTGAGTTTATTTTACAGAAGACAACCAACTTCTATTTAATTGCTGGGCCCAAATTTTGCAACAGGGAACCTCACATTCATACCCATTCTAATTTAATCCCAGAGAAAACTCACTTGTCTGTTAGTCATCAGCAAATGTACATTGTCAGAATTATGAGTCGATGCAAGAACTCACAAGCAGTTATAGAAGCAGGAGAACCTTGTTTCTTTTTGGTGTTTGTTGGGGGCATTATTGATGGGCTGCTACACTGAGTTGTGGTCCAGTGTTAGACCTTTAAGGTTTTAGAGCCTCCAACCCAGGTGGTATGTGAGTGGTACCCCGCCAGCTCACCCACAGCTTTCCGTTTTAGGTTCTCCCATAGCACCAGCCAGTGTGGGCAACTGCAGTGTGGGCAACTGCAGCCCTGAAGCAGTGTGGCCCAAAACGGAGCCTCTGGAGATGGAAGTGCCTCAGGCGCCTATACAGCCTTTCTATAGCTCTCCAGAGCTGTGGATCAGCTCACTCCCAAGTAAGTAAGCCTCGGTTTCCTAACTGGATCTTCAGCTCCTATTATAGTCCATTTCCTGCCCCACCTTCTGCCTCCATTTCTTTGCCTTGTATAGAATAGTCCCCCAGGCAGCCTCTGTGTCTGGTTCCTGGCTGGCTGATGAGTCACTGGGGAAGAAGTAAAGAAACATTAGCCCATACCTGCTTGCCCAAGAAGATCCTCTGATTGGCTGCTGTGCAGCTCTGCATTACTCACCTCTTAGGTGGGTGGAAGGCCTGGGTTTATCAGTTTGCCTAGGATATTTGGGGACCAGGTTAGTTGTGGGAAAGGGAGGTTAATGACTGTGGATTTGGTCAAGGAGGCTCTTGGGTTTTGAGGGGCTTTAGGATCCAGAGAATCTCTCTTTCTGAATTGTGCACAAATCCATCTCAGTGAAGAATCAATGTCCTGCCTCTCCCTTTCACAATACACACGGTAGGGGGCGGGCCGGGGGTGGGGGGAAACTACCATTTTGTCCAAGAGGCTGATAGCTTTGGTAAGACCTATAGCGTTCAATAGACATTTGCTGAGTGAAAATTTACTTTGCTGTGAACTGTGTCCTTTTGTGATGTATTATTAGAACAGATCGACAGTGTGTGCTCATCTGTGTACTTTTCAGAAAGATGGCTTGGTATTTTTTATTGTCTCTCTGGTTTCTTTAAACAGTGAGTCAAAAATGACAACACAAACCAGATGCTGCCTTAGTCTTTTCAGCTCCTTCCAACGCCTGTTGATGTAAAGACTCAGTACAAAATGGGGAGACTAGGACCCAGAACTTTGGTTGGAGGAATTCTAGCTCTTAGGGAGTGGTGATTGAACCAAGATAGTATAGATGGACTCTGAACTGTTTGCTTCAAGGCAGCCTTTTGAGGGAATACTCCCAGGATATGTTGATGTCTCCCTGTGTTGCAGGAAGGATAACTATGCCAGTGGCCTTCCTGGACGCTGGCTGAAAGATGGCTTGATCCTAATGGACTTGCACGAGTCTTAGGGATGGACAGGCAGAGCAGTGGGGCAGGACTCTCACCGTCCCGTCTTACGTTGCAGTGACTGACCTGGACATCAAGTTTCAGTACCGTGGGAAGGAATATGGGCAGACCATGACCGTGAGCAACCCCCAAGGCTGCCGGCTCTTCTATGGGGACCTGGGTCCCATGCCTGACCAGGAGGAGCTCTTTGGTCCCGTCAGCCTGGAGCAGGTCAAGTTCCCGGGGCCAGAGCACATCACCAATGAGAAGCAGAAGCTGTTCACCAGCAAGCTGCTAGACGTCATGGATAGAGGACTGATCCTGGAGGTCAGCGGGCACGCCATCTACGCCATCAGGCTGTGCCAGTGCAAGGTGTACTGGTCTGGGCCATGTGCCCCATCACTTGTTGCCCCCAACCTGATTGAGAGACAAAAGAAGGTCAAACTGTTTTGTCTGGAAACGTTCCTGAGTGGTGAGTCTTTTTTCAGAGGATTGATGGGTGGGAACAGCTCCCTGCAAGTATGTCTTCCTTCTTCCTGCCCCGCCTCTCCTGGCTCTGCAAAGTTCTTAAAGAAACAGTTTCTTCAGCAAGAAGTCAAGGTAGAAGAGAACCTTGATTCTAAAAAATAAAAGTGACCGGGGCAGAAGGACGTTCCACTCCAAAGCTACATATTTGAAGCCAGTTTTAGGTTGGTTGTAGTTCCTTTGTTGGCAGAAGAGGGAGACAGCCTTTCATTGCTCCCCAGAGTCCACCAACTTATTTATCCTTCACTTTAGAAGGTGACCCTACTCATCATAATTGGTTAAACATATAGTCTTTTTGTTTGGGACATATTTGAGTGGCAAATTCAAGCAGGTATATTTAAGGAGAGGAATGAGATGTAAATTTTCCAGTGTGATTTGAACCCCAAGTCTAGTTTAAGTGGTATCCGATAAAACCCTCTAAAATGATGAAAATCTTCTATATTTGTGTAGTTTGGTATGTTAGTCTCTAGCCACATGTGGCTGTTGAGTATGTAGATGTTACTAATGTGACTAAGGAACCATTTACTTTTAGTGAATTTAAATGCAGTAGCCACATGTGGCAAGTGGCTACTATGCCAGACAACATAACATAAAAGCTGGTATTTACTGAATGGATATGGAATGACCCAGTATACCAAACTGCCCTCCCATGTTCTACAGATCTCATTGCCCACCAGAAAGGACAGATAGAGAAGCAGCCACCATTTGAAATCTACTTATGCTTCGGGGAAGAATGGCCAGATGGGAAACCCCAGGAAAGGAAACTCATCTTGGTTCAGGTGAGGAGATAAGTGTCAACAACTCTTTGCCTTTTTATCAATGCTTTAGCCCATAGGTCTGGGGTTGAGCTCTGAGTTGAGGGATCCATCAGCCTGTGTGCATTTTAATCCTATTAGATGGAGTAGCAACAAAGTTTTGTATATTGTACAGTAGAACCAGGCTGGAGAATAGAGGGTTGTCAAGGCAAATTACTGATTCACGGGAGACTTTGTTTTCTCACTGACTTTAGAGTCTTGCAGAAGCCTAATTTTAGAAGTCTTTTGAGCTACTTTAAGGACATATTCTGGAAAGTGGCAACAAGACCACTTGGGTTTGGCTGTGAACAGATGAAATTTGGGTAAAAGTCTTTGTCAATAAGCAGCTATTTATTTAGGTATGTGATGTGATGCTGCCTCTCGGTTCTTTACCTTCATCTGAACCAAATTCTAAAGTGAACCTTGGCAGGATAGTCCAGAGAGATAAAAGCATATTTTGTGTCTAGACATTAAAGTTGGGGACTTCCCCATGGCCTCACTAGTCCTTCCTTCAACCTTGGGTCCCTCCTGCTGGTTTTCTTTTTTTTTTTTTCTTTCTCTGAACTTTTTTCTCAGAGGATACCTGTGTGCTCTGTGTCCTGAACAGGTCATTCCGGTGGTGGCTCGGATGATCTATGAGATGTTTTCTGGTGACTTCACACGATCCTTTGACAGTGGCAGTGTCCGCCTGCAGATCTCAACTCCAGACATCAAGGATAACATCGTTGCTCAGCTGAAGCAGCTGTACCGCATCCTGCAAACCCAGGAAAGCTGGCAGCCTATGCAGCCCGCCCCCAGCATGCAATTGCCCACTACCCTGCCAGCCCAGTAATCATGAATGCCTTTTTTTTACAATATTGTACATATGAATATTTTTTATTTTTCAGATTTAACCAGCTTTCAAGCCTTTCTTCTTTCTAACAGCATTAGTAGTCTCTGACTCTCCAAGTATGTCTAGCTTTTAAAGTTGATTTAATTTATAAAAAAAATCACCCTTCATACTTTCCTCTTCTTCTTTAAACCTCCCAGTATAATGTAGTATCAATAGAAGGAGATTTAGCCTGGAGTCTGGACAACAGGGTTCTAACTGCAGCTTTGCTTCCAGGGGGGTGACCTTGAACCAAGTCATTTAACCTCTGGGCTTCATATTCGTTACTGTAAAGTGAAGGAGTTAGAATGATGCCTGAAATAATGCCAGCTTTAAGACTCTGACTTGATGACTTCATTCTATTTGTACAAGGCAAAACTGCCTAGAACAGAACCCTTCTGCCTTGTTCTTGCGCCATTTTTTTTTTTTTTTTTTGCTTTCATTAAAGTCCCCTGAAGCACTGATTTGTCCAGGATTGATCTCCGTTTGACCTGTTATGCTAGTATAGTAGGCTGGTTCCCTGATGGGGGAAGAAAGAGGGAGGGGTGCCAGCTGGTTGCTTAGGAACTAAGCTTGATATCTAAATAGAAATAGGTGCCAAAGTCTGAAAGTCACCCAGCTTGTGGAGTAAAAGCTCACAAATTGAGCTTCTAAAAGGAAGCTGTTGACATAGAAAAAGGTTAGGGATTCTGTGGTCAGGTGTTCAACTTGCTACCACATACAGGCATACCTCGGCGGTATTGCCAGGCTAGTTCCAAACCACCACAATAAGGTGAATATTGCCGTAAAGCAAGTCGTACAGATCTTTTGGTTTCCCAAGGCATATAAAAGTTATGTTTACATTATGGCGTAGTCTAAGTGTGCAATAGCAGTATATCTAAAAATACAAATGTGCGTACCTTAACTAAAAAATGGTAACCATCATCTGAGTCTTCAATGAGTCATAAAGTTTTTGCAAGCGTTACATCAAAGATCACTTATCACAGATCACCATAACAAAAAAAGAAGTTAAAGTATTGTGAGAATTACCAAAATGTCACACATAGACATGAAGTGAGCGAATACTGTTGGAAAATGGTGCCACTAGTCTTGTTTGATGCAGGGTTGCCACAAACCTTTGATTTGTAAAACACAGTATCTGCAAAGTGCAATAAAGCAAAGCACAATAATAAAATGAGGTATGTCTGTACCACTCTGTGTGTGAGAGAGAGATGAGAGTCTATGACTCAGTGAGAGCCTTCAGAGAGGATAAAGCTCCCTTGTTCTTCTTTCCCTTCTTTGAGGAAGACTTGACACTGAGCTGGGCCCACAGGACAAACGCCTCTGACTACAGAAGAGACAAGGACAGTTCGTCTGTGCATGGAGGTGTTTTCCTCTCATTTGGATTTTTTGTAGTTGGGAAAAACAGGGTGTTGAATATGTTAAGGGCAGGGTGAAGAAGGCCTGGGCAGTGCTTTTCTGGAAAAAACGCATGTAGTACAAACCTGCACGTTTCCCTCCTGGGTGGAGGTAGGTGGGTTTGAACAATTAAGGTGAAGAGTGGTGCAGAACACTGCAGCCATGGCTACCACAAACTGGTATTCGCTTTCACTTTGCCCTTGACCCTTTTACTCTTTTTACGGTGAAATTCTACATAATTTAAACTCCACGCCCCAAATGGAAAACAAGATGCTAGTCTCTGGTTGCAGGCCCCAATCCTCCTGAATACTGAAACCTATTGTGGGCCATATCGTATTAAGAAAGTCCACATCTGCTCTGCTATCCTTAAAGCCACCTCCTACTTGCTACTGAAGTTGAGCTAGCTAAAAAGTTGGGCTACCTTTATTTCAAAAACCATAAGCTCCCCTCAATTACAAGTAGCAATGGTACTTGTTTATTCGGAATGCTTAAGCTGTGGTTTTCGGGTCTCTAAGGGACCTAGTCGATCTACTGTTACTAAAGTATGACCAAGAGAAATCTGAGTGCTCAATTGAGAGCAGAAGTTGGGTTTCTAGAGACCAGGAAATATGCAAGGTATAGAAACTTTATACTTTGGGAGCATTTGAGTGGGTGAAGTGAGGGATTTGGAATTGACATCTGGCTGCCTCTGTGTCTGTATAGTTCAAAGTTTAAAAAAAAAAAAAATCCACAGTAAATACATTGGGAGGACAACTGTTGGATCTGGGCCAGGCCCGTCCCCTTTTTCTACGTGATGCTAACAGGCTGCCCATCTGGATGAGGGCCCAGAAAATGTGAGCTGGCAAAGGGTGTAGAGCATAGTGTTTAGGTGCCAAGAAAGACTGAACTTTTAGTATGTAATGAACAGCTTATGAATATGTCAGAGGAATGAATGAGTGGTTTTATGAGGCCTTAACCCAATAGCAGAGTTTGTTGTTTATCCTTTGCAGAACACTGGGAGAGTGCGTGCAGGGCTCTCCACTGGTCTCGCTCACGGTTCCTTCTCTGGTCCTGCTGCCAGGTGTCCTTTCTTGGAAACTGAGTCTGCTCTCTCTTCGGTTGTTCCACCTCAGCCTCCCTGGGTGTTTTCTGCTTCCGCGCCTTCAGGCGGTGTCACCAGCGTTTGGTTTTCTTCACTGTCTACCCTTCTCCCCATTGGGTTGGTCACAGTCTGGATCTGCACGTCCTGTTCAAAAGCAGACTTTGGAACCGCCTGCATGTGGTTTGGGACACAAACCACATTATATTGATAAGCGAAACAAAAAAGAACATTTCTTCCCTCCCAACCTTGAGGTGAAATGGCGCATGAAAACTTGTCATGGTGTCTCACTGGGGACAAAAAAACCCAAAACTAGTTGTAGGTATAAATGAGAGGGCAAATGCTGGATCTGGGCTGGTCCCTTGTCATATAATTAGGTCCCTGGCTATATGTCCCCAGAGCACCCTACACTTATCTTTCAGAATAATCAATTCCCTAGTAATTGCTCAGTATCTGTGTCCTGCATGACTGCAAACTTGCTGGAGGTAAGGACTGTGTGTCTTGGACTGTGCTGCCAGCCCCAGCACAGTACCTGGTACATAGAATGTTCTCAAATATTTCTTGTCAGAATAAATGAATGAACTAAATAAGTCTTTCCTTTGAGAGACTGACTGCTAACTACTACGGGAAAATAAACCCAGCGAGGGAAAAAATTCTAAAATTAGTTTCTACTCTGATTCCCTCTGAGCTAAGAACATTAAAATGGAAGCCCTATAAGCCGGTCCTCCTTCCAAGTTGGCCACGCCTCCACTCCACAGTGGTCTCTCTTCACAGTCTGAAGACCTAAGGTACAGCCAGGAGTGAAACTTCCAGGGTAGGTGCCCGCAGTTCCCCTTAGCCTCTACTCTGCTCATGTATCAACAAGTTTGGGCCATTTCTTTAGATGTGAATTTCTCCCAAGAAATTATTCCCCTTCGTGGTATGGGTCATATCGCTGGTAAACCTTTCAGTGAAATAACGTTTTCTTCTTAATGACCTGATTGAAAAGCTTCTCCATCTCTGACTCCCATTTCTCATGTGAAGTCAGCAAACTGAATTCCTACAGCCTGGGCTCCACGAAGGCGGGTTTCTTGCTGTTTCCTTAGCTGCCAATACCTCCAGCGCCTAGAAGCATACATAGCACACAGCTGTTGGGAGTGAAAACACTCATGCCCTTCACGCCCTATTTAGAGATGACGAACCTTGGCCAGGACACTTGTCCACCCACTTCTCGGAATTCAGCCTTTCAGATTCAGGGCTTAGGCAGGTCAAAGTGAAAAAAAGCTTTACAGCACCACCTACAAGTGAAGATCTGTAAAGCACGTCGCTAATCTTGAGATGTTTCGTTTGGAGAGGAAAGTGAACTTCTCCAGAAACAAATCAAACGGTGTTCCGGAGCCGCGTGCTCTGCTTCTGCCCTCCGGGTCAGGTGGGACACTGGACTTAATAATACATAACGTGGGGAAGCGGCGGGACGCTAGGAGAGGCGGCGAACGACCAGCTTCAGTCGCCTGCTTTCCTCCACTCCTCCCCCTTCGGTTCCTACGCTAACGGGTGGGGGCAATGCCTCTCTGGCCGGAAAGGGCTGGGCCTCAGGCGCCCACACTTCCGGCTGGGTGGTTCTAACGCGAGGCGCGGGAGCCGACTGGGTGACGTCACAGAAGGGGGCGGAACTGGGGTTGTGTCGGGCATGCGCAACAGGCCGACTTCGCCGACTTGGGCCCCGAAGGCAGTGAAGGATTTGCCCGTGCTGAGAAGAATTTCCAGCTTTGTTGCTGCTGAGGGCACGGGCCTCACGGCCTTCCTGCCAAGGGGCAGGAAACTGGAAGGAGTTCCTGAGCCCGCGAGCCTGCAGCGGAAGTAGGAGAACGTAGGTATCAGTATGTGTGAGAGACAACTCTGCCTCATTTAACAAGTCAGGATGCTATGTTCACGAAACGGCGTGGGGGTTGAGGTGAGCCCATTGTCCTGGAGCCCGAAAATGTCCATTAGTAGGGCAAGGCGGGACCGTCAGAAGTTAAATTACAACCTTCTTACAATTCTAGCTGGTTTCATTTGTTTACTTTTATGTCTCGGTGAGATGCTTGGTGGCTTCCCAGTTGGCTGCAATGCAGGAGACGCGGGTTCGATCCCTGGGGGGTGGAGATCCCCTGGAGGAGGGCAGGGCAACCCACTCCAGTATTCTTGTTAGGAGAATCCCATGCACAGAGGAAACTGGCGGGCTACAGTCCATGGGGTCAAAAGAGTTGGACCGGACGGAGCAGGCACGCAGCGAGATGGTTGGTAGGCCACATTCTAGTGTGTGTGAGTTTAATTAGATTGGTTTTCTTACAGCTGTTCTTGGCTGGAAGAGAAGGAGGAGTTGGAAATGAAAGAGAATGCCTTTGAAACCCAGAACTTTACTCAGAAGGCAGTTTTGGGTGAAATGCTCAGAATTTTTCTCAAATCTGCTCGCTCTCTCTTCTGTGCCCCAAGCTCCCTTAAGTTTGAAGCAGAGGAAGTAAATTACAGCAGATCAAACTTAGGATGGACGCCAGTTACAATATAAATCTAACCATAGGCCAGAAAGACACAGGAATTTGGGACTGATGGAGACTTGGGTCAACGAGTAAATCAAGTAGCATTGGTGACCCTGTCTTGTCTGGGCGGGGTTAACATTCCAAAGCAGAGGGGAAAACGACCTCTGGAAGATGCTGTAAGACTTAAGGAAAAGCTGTTGGCAGGTTTCCTGCTGAGTCACTGCTGCTGCTGCTAAGTTGTTTCAGTCGTGTCCGACTCTGTGTGACCCCATAGATGACAGCCCACCAGGCTCTCCCGCCCCTGGTATTCTCCAGGCAAGAGCACTGGAGTGGGTTGTCATTTCCTTCTTCGGCTGAGTCACTAGCTGGTGTTAATAATCCTCTGCTTTGTTTTTAGGCCCTTCTTCAAGTGCCTGGAGGTTAGAGAAGCAGCCCAGGGGAGGGAACTGTGGCTAGTTAAGAAGGCCCTGCTTACTGTCGCTACCAGATCTCATGTCAACACCAAGTCCTCAGTTGCTGGTGGCAGCTGCTCAGCAGACCCTGGGCATGGGAAAGCGACGGGGCCCTCCCAGAGCTGTCTGCCTTCATCTCGCTGGAGAGGTGCTGGCTGTGGCCAGGGGACTGAAGCCAGCTCTGCTGTACGATTGCAGCTCTGCAGGGGCACCCGAAATCCAGAGTTACCTGGAGAAGCTGCGGGGCCTGGGCTTCCCAACCCAGGGGCTTCACGTCCTCGAGATTGCAGAGAACAGCCTGATTGTCCATCCTGAGTATGTGCGTCGGCATTTGGAGCAGGTGCTGCTTGGTAGTATAGCCTTTGTGGATGTTTCTGGCTCTCAACCTTACCCTGCCGTCTGCTCCCTGGACCAGCTTCAGGACTTCAAGGCCCTCGTGGTGGAGATCATCACACATTTGCAGGGGCTGCAGAGGGACCGATCTCTGGCAGTCTCCTGCAGCAGGCTGTGTTCCTCAGCCTGGAATCTCTGTACTGTGTTTGGGATCCTCCTGGGCTATCCTGTCCCCTATACTTTTCACGAGAACCAAGGAGAGGACAACTGTTTAGCCCAGACTCCACTACGAGTGTTCACTGCCCGGATCTCATGGCTATGCTGTCAACCACCGGTCTTGCTGTATTCCTTTAGTGTGCCAGAGAGCCTGTTCCTGTCCTTGAGGGACATTCTAAATACTTGGGAGAAGGACCTTAGAACTCGATGTAGGACTCAAAATGACTTTGCTGACCTCAGCATCTCCTCTGAGATAGTCACACTGCCGGCTGTGGCCCTCTGACTTTAACTTTTCCCGTGTGGAAGGTGCTTGGTAAATGATCAGCTGTAGGTCAGGGATGGCAACTGGGAATCATTTCAAGTGTCAGTTGCGAGTATCTCAAGGACACTAGGGAAGAATACTGTAATCCATTTATCATTTCTGTGCTGAACTGGACTAGGGAGAGTAGACCGGGATGCTTCAGGAATAAACAGAGTTCTTCGGGACAGACCATCAGGTGAAATTTATTTGTTTATTTTTACAGCAGGTTAAAAAATAGTCATAAATCCTAGTTGTGTTGGGAAAACCCAGACCTTAAAGTACCCAAACCTGAGGGTTTTTTTTTCTTTTTTTTTTTGAATTTCTTGTTTCTGATTTTCACCCAAGGCAGCTGTCACCAGAGCATCAGGCTGTCCTTATTGGCCAGCATCACTGCCACCGCTATAGCAGCCAGCGCCATCAGCATCAGGAGCCATCGGCCACACTGCCTCTGTGAGGAGGGAGGGGGAGAAAAGAGAAAGAGGCCGTGGGTTGGTCAGAGAAGACACAGGCAAAAATAATCTTCCTCCTTCCCCTTCTAGCCCAGTAGGAAACCTTGGGTTGGTGGAGGAGAGAAAGCTTTTTGTATCACTGTCTCTGTCACTTTGCCACCTCTCTTGGGATACAATCACTTTACCAAAGGTCAGTGGACCAGCAAACCACAGCCAGCAGGGGCCAGGTACTTAAAAACTGATAGAAATCAAAAGTGGAAAACAATTGAGCAAAATTATATTATTCTCTGTTTATATTCCTCTTGCTTTCTTCACTCTGTTCTTGCCACTGTGCTCAAAATAGACTGAAAGTACACCCTTTCATACTTTAGCCAGTAGTGAGTTTTTCCCTTCAGGCTCAAGAGTTCCATGAAAATTAGGCTTGGAGGCATGAGCCAGTGTTTCTTTTCATGGTTGCTATACTGTCAGTACAGTGTAAACCAAGCTGAGCGGAGCAGGCTGGCCAGATGTTGGCAGGGGCTGGGCAATTTTACGGGCAAGAGTTGGGGGAGGGAGGAAGCATCCCACCATCATTTCGGGCTCTTACTCTGGGGGGCGGCTGTTGGCTCTGACTGAGCTCTTCTCGACAGTGCTGCAGCTTACGCAGGCAGGAGAGGTACTCGTCACTGAGGTTGTCTAGTTCCGAAAGCAGTTCTCTGCACTGTGGGGGAGAATACCACCAAGGTCGTCACCATAGTTCTGGACAGAGCCCAGGGAGGGGAGAAGGCCCTGTGTAAGCTACCCTGTCATTCATGGTCATTTTTACCGCCATCCTCCCTTCCCAGCCTTTGTCAGAGATTTCAGTTTGCCTTTCGACAGTCTCGCCTAGCTTATCCATAATGTGTTCATTTAAATGCATATTTTACATTAAGTGTAATGCATATTATATATGTCATATAGAATGCATATTATATTTTGTACTATACGTGTAAGTGCTTTTGTGTGATAGTTGTTATGTGCAAGTGCTTTGTAAATAGGGACACACAAAAGGGAAGTTCCTACAGCACAGATGACCTGGAAGTGATCTTAGTGCAAGCCTCTTTGGGGGAGCGAGTTGCATGTGAATACTTCCGGACATATGTATTTTGTAAGTATGTAGGTAGGAAGAGTTTTGTTATTTAAAAGACCCTGTGTAAAGTTTTAAGATACTCATTGTACCACAGAGTTTGAGGAGTTAATGTATTTATTAAATGTGTTGGAGTTTAGGTTGACTTTCTGAAAAGTAACTCTTTAGTAAAACCTTGAATTAAGACTGGTATAAAGAAGGAAAAGATTGACAAGCTGAAAGCGAAGACGTTTTTATACAGGCCAAGGAATACCTACAGGCATCTAATCACGACTTCAGCTCTGAAGTGCCTGCTGTCTCACTGACTTCCAGCAGGTTCCCTGTCGCTGGAGGATGAGTCCCTCCTGTTCTGAGGTCACCACCTCACCTCCTTTTCCTTGGCCAGGAGCTGCAGAGTTTTCTTCTGGAGCTCGTCTCTGAAATCCAAGTCTTGCTCCTTCCCTGGACCCTCAGGCTCCACTTCGTTATGGGAGGGCTCTGGGCTCCTCACAGGCAAAGCCTGATCTAAAAAAGCAGCCAGATTCTCAATGACAGTGAGGCCCACACCTCTGAGGAAAGGTCCTGACACCGAGAGAACCCTTTGGGGAGAGGGAAAAGGACTGGGGGAACAAGGAGGAGCCTGTCGCTGGCCACACTGCACGGCTGGCAGTTCTCTGATTTTTAAAGAACTCTCATTGGGACCATGCTCAGCCTGGACAGAGAGCTGGAATTAGAGCCCCTCGAGGGCAAGGTTGGTATCTTTTCTCTATCGTTAGTCCTGCTTAATGCCAGATGCTTTTAGAAAATGCTTATTTAGCTTCTTTGGTTGCAGGTCACATCTTTTAGTCTAGTGGGTTTCCTGGATGCTTCAGTATAACTCCATTTTCCTTCTGTCCTTGTTTCAAAATGGTGAGAATGGCAATCATAACCATAAACATGAAGACTTCATCTTCATGTAGTTAGCGCTGGTTGTTCAGCCCCTTGGCAGTCTGCATCTTGGGGAAGAGAGCCCTGGACTGGGAGTCAGAAATTCTGGATTGTTGTCATAGCTGTAGCCTTAATTTGTACGACCAGCTCCCTTCATTGACCTTGATTTTCTTACCCATCCTACGTGGGCATAGTCATTTCTGCTTTATGTGTTACCCAGTGATCGTGATGAGAAAACAAAGGGCCACGTGCAGGGAGTAAGGGAGGAGCTTTCGCCCCCTCCAGGTGTTTGGTGAGTTCTCAGGAAGCTGAGGCAGCAGACTTGAGGGCTGAGAGTGAGGTGACTGTTGTATGTGACATAGTTTCTACCTGGGGAGCTGGATCTGGTTTGGAAAGTCAAGGGTAAAAATTGACGTAAAATCCTGAGTTCAAAATCAATTTATTGAAATGTTCAATACAGACATATGTTTTCAGAGGGAGTAGAAATCCTTTCCATAGTTTATATACCTCTCAGAATAGGAGGTTAACTAGCTAAAGTGTTCTCAGAGCCAATGATGAGTCCTTAAAGTGCTCCTTTAGCTCCCTGACCTAAGAATCCCTGACACAGGGTCATGTAGTCCATCCCTCTGCCTCTAGGAGGGCAAGGAAAGAGCAATATCTTAGAATTTGTGGAAAGGAATTTGCTGACCTTTCTTTGTTAAGAGTTTCTCCTGTTTTTGAAGCTGCAAGGATTGATTCTGAAGCAGACCTGTTGGAAAACACAAGGAACTTGTCTGTGCTAGCACATTTACTGCAAAGAGTATCTTTTCAGAACTTTGCTGAGACCTTAATTATTATGTTCCCATCTGTAGTCGGTTGAATTGCGTCACTCCCCCCCATCCCAAATTCATATGTTGAAACCCTGATTTCCAGTACCTCAGCATGTGACCCTATTTGGAGATGGGTTCTTTGCAGAGGTAATCAAGTTAAAATAGGACATTAGAGTCCTATTTTAATATTGACTAGTGTGAAGGAAATGGCAACCCACTCCAGTGTTCTTGCCTGGAGAATCCCAGGGATGGCGGAGCCTGGTGGGCTGCCATCTATGGGGTCACACAGAGTCAGACATGACTGAAGCGACTTAGCAGCAGCAGCAGCAGTGTCCTTACAAGAAGGGAAAATTTGGACAGACGTGGATGGGATGGAAGATGTGTGAAGAGATGGAGAAGATGGCAATTTCCATCTTGGACGGAGAAGGCCATTTCCTTCTCCAAGCCAAGGAAAGCAGTCTAGAATGAATCCTTTCCCCAGAGCCCTCAGAAGGAACCAACCCTGCCCTCCACCTTGATCTGAGACTTCCAGCCTCTAGAGCTATGAGAAAACCAATGTCTGTTCTTTAAGTCACCCAGCTTGTGGTGCTTTGTTACGAACACACCCTCCTTATATCTCTTCCTACCGTGTACCTTTAAATTTCTGCGTAAATGTTACCCTAGAAGAAGGACATTCCCAGTTGACCCTGTGTGAAATAGCAACTGTTTTCTCTTTAACCTGCTGTATGTTTTCCTCTAGCAGTTGTTAATACCTGACACGTATTTGTTCATAGAAACTCCATACTTCACTATAGTGTCTGTTTAGAATGTAGGCTTCATTAGGGAGGAAACCACGCCAGTTCTGTTCATTACCGTATCCTCAGTGTATGTTGGTGCCTGGCATTTGGTAGGGTTCAGTAAATAAGTGCTGAATAAATAAAGGCATGATTTGGAAGTGACTTACCCATTCAGCCCCGACTGTGTAGGAGCCCAGCTTTTGCTGGTGTTCTTTCTCCCTGACCCCTGAGGCTGCCTGGCTTTTATACTCCTTGCTCTTGGCATGAAACTTCTCTGTCGGGGCGTCAGAGGTTAAGGTGGGAGGCAACCAGCAGAGCTGTGCACTGTTTCAGGTTCTCTAGCTTTTCAGAAATTGCCAGCTTTTCTTTGGAAACACCCCTTTTCCTCTTTGGCCTTGACATGTCACTGGGAGGTAGACTGAGCTTATTTTCTGAACCATTCCTAGTGACAGGTCTGTGTGACAAACGTGCATAATAAATTAGAATATATAAAATAAGAACTGCCTTAGAAGACACTTGGTGAAATATGCAGTTCTGGGGGAAATGCAGGTGGTGCTTGTGGGCATGGAGGAGAAAAGTAGAAACAAACGAAAAAGCCAGAGGCTAATGTGGAACTTGTGAAGGGCTGTCAGTGACCTCACTGCCCAGGAGGAGGGTCTGAACAAGCGGAGGCAGAGGATCTGCCAAGGACTGGGCTTCCCGTCGCTCCTCTGGATGCCTTTTGTGGGGCAGGGGCCCCAAGAATGCCAAAAAGCCACCTGCGCTACTTTCAGAATCTGGAAAGGGACTTACTCTGCAGCTGCTGTACCTTGGTCACCAGGGCAAGTTTCTCCTCCTCTGACCTCTTGAGTTGATCTGACAATGAAATAAAACAAACCAAAATAGAAGAACCTAAGACTTAAAGAGCTCACCCCTGAGGCTGGAAATTAGTAACAGATGCTGTCTAGCCCATGGCCTCTGACCAGTGTCAAGTGGAAGTTGCTCGCTCTTCTGCTTGTCCCAGTTCTGAAGAGGTAAACCAGAACCCTACTGCCTTGGATTTCATCTGGGTCGACAGTGGGCTGAGTTAAGGCTTGTATGTGTATATAGGGTTTTCCAAGTGGCTCATTGGTAGAGAATCTGCCTGCCAGAGCAGGAGATAGAAGAGATGCCAACTCGATCTCTGGGTCAGGAACATTCCTGGTATTGTCCGGAACAATATCAGTTGCTGTTGTAGGAAACAGCAACCTGCTCCAGTATTCTTTCCCCATCCCCCTCTCCCCTGCTGCAGTATTCTTGCCTGGAGAATCCCATGGACAGAGGAGCCTGGTGGGCTACAGTCCACGGGGTCGCAAAGAGTCGGATACGAATGAGTAACTGAGCACAGCACAGCAGCATGTGTGTATAATTTGGTCCCCTCTCAGCTGACAGGGGCCGTGACTGGGAAACCTCTATGCTTGGTGTTTCTGCTGACCTTTCCCTTTAAATTAGGAATGCGGTCTTGGCATGTGACTGCTATGGGAGTAACTGCTCTGGCTTAGACGGATAGGCTGGATCCTTTGTGTCTTGGTCTTGGATGATTAAAACAGCCCTGCCTTTTTCTCAGAGTAAAATTAAATCGCCAGGTCAACCAAACAAACCAATGGAAGACTGACCCCTTTCCACCCAAGCCCCCTTTCTCTGGGCTCCCAGAGGCCTCCAAAGCCTCCAGGGGGATGGGTACCTTGTAGGTGCTGGGTGTCCGAGCTGCACAGGTCTCTGTCCTCCTGCAGGCATTCAATCCTGGCCTGCAGCTCTTGGTGCTCGCTCTCCAGAAGTCGTAGGGCCTGGTTCATCTGTGAGTCTCTGCTGTCTGCTCCCTGGTGGGAGGGGGAGGGGCAGACAGGCAGGTCAGCGCTAGCTAGGGTGGAGGTGGTGGGCAGATCCCAAGGAAGAAGAAAACTGTAGGAAATTGTAGAGTTAACAGAGACAAAGGGAGTCTGAGGAAAGTGGAAAAAATAGGAAAAGTTTTAAAATTCTTCAGTTTGCTCTATTCCTCATGCTTAACAACCAATAAGGGATTCGATCTTTGAAATTCACAAGGGATTCCTTTGGATAAATGCCCACATTCAGTAATACCGAATCATGGCTTTTCTAGACGACTTCACTTTGTCTTTACTTCTCATTCTCACGCTATCGATTTTTTCAAGGCGGAGGGAGTAGGTGCATTTTTCACAAAGAATTAAGGTTGAAAAGGAAAGGGACTTGGTGAGAGTTCCCTGGTAGGTGATTTGAGGGAGAGAACAGTGAAGGCAGTGGCCAGCGAGGTTCTCTCCTGTGATAAGATGATTCGCTTGTTGTCTCTTGCCAAATAGGTTGCCTAGATCCCTGCTTCAGTAAAGGTGGGTCCTCAGAATTCCAATCCAACTAAGTAAAATTGATGAAAAACCTCACAACAGTCCTGTGAGAGAGTACTATTATTATCCTCATTTTACAAATGAGGAAACTGAGGCCTAGGTGGTTAGTTAACTTCTCCAAGGTAACAGATCGGAAATGGTGAAACCCTTGAGAATGCTAAGAATCCACTATAATGGCTTAAAAAACACATTGGCAAGATGTGTGAGTTGATACTCAACCTGTAAGTAAACTGGTGACTTTTGTTCTGTGCCAACAGTGGGCATTTCTGAACTGGATGCCCTCCTGGGATGGGGTGCAGAGAGTGGGTTTTTCCAGTCCAGCCCTTTGCATTTGGATGCTGTCATTCCAATGAACACTTAGGTTATTTGCTTGAGCAGTGTCCTCGCTAAACCCAGATTTGGGGCCCCCAGCTGAGCAGGATCTTCTCTTGTCACTGCTATCGACACCTCCCTCCCCTAAATCCTGCCTTCCCTCCCCACCTCCCTGCCCTCAGGGCCTGGTACCTGCAGTTTGGACTGAAGCACGTGGAGCTGGCTCTCCAGCTCTCTGTGCTGAGTGCCCAGGGTCCTCCAGTCCTCCTTCAGAGCCTCGTACTGGCTCTTCCACTCTTCACACTTCTGCTCGGCTAGAGCCAGGGACCGCTGAGGGAGAACAGAGGAGAGGGAGATGCATCAGGGGTTCCAGGGAGTCATGCCACTGGCTCCCTTGTGGCCCGACCGCCCCAGGGCTCCCAGCCCCAAGGATCACGGAGCATTCCCACACCTGTGTGCTCTGCAGTTGCTGTTCTGCACTCATTTTCTCCTCCAGCACCTTCTGCAGTGATTCCTTGGCCTTCTGCTCATAGCTGTTTTTCTGGTCTTCCATCTCTAATAGCACCTTTTTCATTCCCCAGGGGGAATATTTCTGTAAATTGGATGCAATTCAACAAAGACACATGGAGCTAATGTGTTTCAAGCCCTGAGCAGGGATGCAGAAGTGAAAAGAAATCGGTCCTTGCCCACAAGGCAGAGATGTCAGTAATCTGGTGGACTGCCTTCCAGGCTGGAGGCGGGCAGGGAGAGTCCTTCAGGTGATGTGAGAAGTGAGTGGGGATGATAAACTGCCCCGGACACGCTGAGCATTCTCCCCGGGGCCTTCCACAGGCACTTGACATCCATCGTTTCCCAGAGGAAATCATCTTTCCGAACCTGCTCCTATCTCAGTGAGCAGCAGCATCATCTACCAGTCTCCCAAACCCGAAAGCAGGGAGTCATCCTTGATTTCTCTCTCACCTTCTCCAAGCAATCAGTTGGTTTTCAAGCTTTGTCAAGTCAGCCTCTCTAACAGCTCGTGCCTGTATCCTCTGTCGACTGCCACCTCCTTAGTTCAGACTCTAGTAATACTATTATATGGGTTATATAGTCTCCCTATCTTCAAGTCTTGCCTCCCTTCAAACTCTTTTCAGTCCTGCAGCTAGAGGTTTCTTTCTACAACTTCTATCTGATCATGTCACAACCTGCTTCAATCTCTCATTGGTTTCCAGTGTTCTAAGGTTGAAGTTCAAACTCCTTGGCATGGCATGGCTTACTTATGAGCCTAGACTTTCATTCCATGCTGCTCCAACCAAGCTGAACTGCTTGTAGGTCCCCTAAGCACTGTGCTTCTCAGCCTCTGCTTTTGCCCGTGAAGCTTCTACTTAGAGTATCCTGACCCACCCTTTCCACCTGGTTAACTTCTGCATATGCAAGATTCAGCCCAAGAATCATAAAAATTCTGATAAATTTGGCTAACCAGGTCTATCCCCCAACTCTTTATGGATTAGGTAGTTTTATTGGTGTTCACATAGTATCTATATTTCTAATCCATTGACTTATTTGCCTCCTTTAAGGGATTGTAAACTCCTTTGACGCAGGGAGCATTTTTAAAAAAATAAAATTGTTTTTATAGCCTCAGTGATCTGAACAATCTTCAGTAATCTCAAGTTTTAAAAATTAATACCCTAGCATTTTTAAAATTTCTCCTGGCTTCAAGATCAAAAAGACACCAGAGCAGCTTTGCAAATTCACTTGCCCTTCCCATGCTTTTCATTTTTATGCCCTGTGATTTTGGGAAAGCCGGAAGCTTTTACTGTTGATTCTGGGTTACCCAACTGAGTAAGAGATAGTCTAGATGATGCAAATTTAGAGTTCGTTATGAAATCATTTCCATTTAGCTTTGGAATCATCTGAAAATTTGGATTTAAATATTGAGTGGGTCTTTTCTTGGAATTGTCATTAGAAGCCAGATACAGGAGTTATTGATTGAGATCCTATGTCCAGGTTATTGGACTTAACCATGCTGGTCACTGGCCAGCTTTATTCCCCATTGAAAATGAGTAGACTGGCATCCTGAATTGTATGTCAGTTTCTTACAAGCTTGTTTGGCATTATTTTTTTAGTTAAGGGTCTGACAAAGTAGGTCATGCTGCAAAAATGAAAGCAGTGAATCAGCAAACCTATAGACTAGATAAACTGTTCCCCTGAGAAATTCTAACTACATGGCCGCCTTATTTTCCACACATCAAGTGGGAGCAGTCTAGTTAGTCCACCTCATTCTCTTAACTTATCTCTCTACCTGTCAGAAATCTATCATTTATTCAGTGTGAAAACTGATTTTTTTTTTTCTATCTCATATAATCCAAGAGCAGGGCAATCGAGATTACTGCAGGTGGATAACAATGCCACAGAAAGCCAGGAGTCACAGTCTTTTACTTGCTCCCAGGGATTGTTGCTAGATAGAAGTTGCCCGTGGGATGAAAATCATTTTGCGAGACTTCACTGTAATATCTAATTCATCTCTTCTAAAATTAGGGCCTGTGGAGTGCTACCCAGATAAGCTGAATCTTTACCAAGGGCCTCTCCCTGCTTCTCCAGGTATTCTCAAGGTTTCCCTGGAGCTGGCAAAGCGCTGGTGCTGGGCTTCCTTTCCCAGGGTGCAAAGGAAAGGACAGTGGGAGAAAGGGAGAGGAGGATAGAGAGAGTGAATCGGAGACCAAAGTGAAAATGGTAAAGGCCAGAGCTGGGTGAATAGGATGCGTGCATTAATCTCTAGCAGGTGATGTTTCTAGACTAGGCTTGAGGTTCAAGCACTGTCTCCCTTAATTTCAGACTCCTGGGCTAGAGGCGTCCTCCGGAATGCTTACCTGGGTACAGGCGTACAGTTGGTTTTCTAAGGATCTCAGTTTGCCCTTCAATTTGTCTTCATTAAGCTGGCCCTGGAACAAATGGAATGAATTAGTGAGTTTGGGCCAAAATATAGCATGCAGAGACTTTTGCTGTGT
Organism: Bos taurus; assembly: GCF_002263795.3. Lineage (NCBI taxonomy): Eukaryota > Metazoa > Chordata > Mammalia > Artiodactyla > Bovidae > Bos > Bos taurus. The sequence goes on from NC_037343.1 coordinate 73,534,064, forward strand.
ATTCCCAGCCTACTGCCTATAATAAACAGTCTTTGTGGAACTGGGCTCCTTTAGGAGGTGGGGAGGGGGAAAGATGGCAAGGGATGTTTGGAAAGAAGAGCGTCTTTTCCTCTTTCCCTGGAATAGGTGAAGGAAGGATCAGACTGCTCCCCAAAGTCACTGTGTACCCCAAGGTTTTCTGTCACACGGCTGAGGGTATCATTGCAGGGGCCCATTTGAAGGAAAGCTTCTAAGCTCCCCTTTTCTTCCCTCTTCACCTCTCCCCGGTCTGTCTAGGCACCTCTACTCCTCACCTCCTCTCAGTCTAGTGCATCGTCCTTTACTCCTAAAGGCCAGTAAGACTAAAGGGGTCTCTCCTCCCGGCGGGGGGGCATGCCTTCCCTCCCTTACCCCCAACATGGTATGAACTGTGCACCTCTGTCCACCACCCCTCAGCATTCATATGTTGACATCCTAACCCCCAGTACCTCAGAAGGTGACTGTATTTGCAGACAAGGTCCTTAAAGAGGTAATTCAGTTAAAATGAGGTCATTAGGGTGGGCCCGTATCCAGTATGACTGGTGTCCTCATAAAAAGAGGAGATTTGAACATCGGCATGCACAGAGGGAAGGCCATGTGAGGACATGGGGAGAAGATGGCCATCTGCAGGCCAAGGGGAGGCCTCGGAAGAAATCTGCCCTGTCGACAGCTTAATCTAACACTTGCAGCCTCCAGAACTGTGGAAAAACACATTCTTGTTGGTGAAGCCACCCAGTCTGTGATATTCACTTGCCCTAGCAAGTGAATACTGTCCTCTCCTGGCCACACGCACACATGCACACACACACACACACACACCCACATCCCCCTGAAGATGAGAAATTCTTTTAAGAAAGCAGGAAAGGGAGAAAGGGTGTTAAGGCAGGTTTTGTACGCGTGTGTGGTTGCGATGGTGAGAGGAATTCCAAGAAAGCCATGTTTTACTTGTTGACGAGCTGGATCTGTCTGGTGGCATTTGGGACACACCAAGAGGGAAGCTGATCTCAAGGGCAAGCGTGGGGAAAGGCAGGCAGGAGGGCCCGTTATGTTCCTGGTTTTCAGTATTTCTGCTGAGCAGCTAACAGCTTCCTTGTTGCTTTTTTCATTTCCCCACCTGTAGAGGGCTCCCTTTTTCCCAGGTAGGGATTTTGTTTTTCCAGCCCTGAGTATGATTTAAGGTTTTGTGTGTGTGTGTGTGTGTGGAGATGGGGGAGGGAGGAGGGGGCATGCCGTGGATGCCAGTTTCCCAGAGAAAAGGCCGTAGGTCTCGTTAGTGGTAACTGGTTTTCATAGCCTTTCCCTGGGCTGTTCCAGCCAGGCCCGGTGGGACACTTGTGAGGTCTAGAAATTGCATTTCTCCTCAGGCCTGAGTTGCCAAGGCCCCTCAGTCGTGCGGCTTGGCCATTTCCAACTCTTGTACCGTTTTTGGTCTGTAATGGCCAGAGGAGACTGTTCTGTGGTCTGTCTTCTCAGTGAGTTTCAGGGCACCTGGGGGAGGCAGGAAGTGGTATCTCACAGCTCCTGTTTTGATCTTTTGGCTGATTCCTCTAACACAGGGAGCCAAGGGGCGCCCCCCCCCCTTTTTGCTTCCTGTATTCCTCAGCTGGGTCTTGCAAAAGCAAGAAGGCTTTGCCAAAAATAATTTTTCAAACTGCCTTCTGCTATTAATGTTTTTCGTAATGTCTCGTGTGAGAGCTGAGAGTCAGGGATTTGGCATCTACAATAAACCACAGGGCTTTGGGACCAATAAAAGAGATGGACAAAGACTTCCACTGTTCCTGGCTTTGGAGGGACTGGGAAAAGTTACTCCCCTCAGTGGCCTGTTCATTGTTAATCCGAGGGTCCTGAAATCGACTCCCTCCACCCGGCACCCCAGCTCCTCCTCCGCACTTCAGGTCGTCAGACTCTGTTTTCCCCTACACAGTGGACATGAGTTTGTGCAAACTCTGAGAGACAGTGAAGGACAGGGAAGCCTGGTGTGCTGCAGTCCATGGGATCGCAAAGAGTCAGACATGTCTGAGTGACTGAGCAACAAACTCTTACTATGCAGAATGCAATCAAACCCACTGAGCTTGAAGGTTTATCTTGCAATAGTTTGGGAAGAAAACAAGTCCGTGGCGGTATTCTTACATTTCCCCCAGGCTCCTACTCTTTCTGGGTAGCTCCTTTCTCCTTCCTTAGTATGGTTTTAATCCAATATTTTTGCCTCTTCCAGCTGTTTTTGTATGTTAGCCACACCCCAGATTACTTTTCCATTCATGTTGTAATAGAAGACAATTCAGGCTAGCTCCTTCTGTGGGGATGAAGGGCCACCCAAGTCTGAGGTTTGAACACATCTCTGGCCCGCAGCTCTGCCTTCCTCGACTCCCCAAGTCAGGCAGGAAAGTTGCAGCCAAGTTGTTGCAAATGAGGTGTGCAATTTCCTGGTCTGAGCCCTAGGTCTCCCTGTATGAAGCCCAGTGGTAACAGTATGGGGGAAAAAGCCCTTTTTACAGGCCAGCTGTGGGCTTTGCATCCCAGGACCTGAGTTTCAGAGAGCAGAGTAGCCCCGGGTGTAAAAGGGAACGAGGTGGAGGCCATACACACCTGGTGCCGGTCTGAGGCTTCAGCTCCTGCTGCTGCTGCTCTGCTTCCCCCGCCTCTGACCTGCTCTCCAGAAATACCACCACCTCACGGCAGAAGCACCAGCCCACTTCTCGTCTCTGTGTTCTAGCAGAGGTTGCTTAGGGCCAATCCCCCGCTGCACTGTCATCTGAAGATCTCAGTTTCACTTTGCAGAACTAAAAACCCAAGTGTGCCCTGCTCGGGCCTGTATTGCCCAATACTGTGGGCTCGCTTTCTCTACCGCCCGGACCGTTTCTGCTTTGAAGCTTGGACCCAGCTCAGGAGTCTCTGCGGTGCCCCAGGGCCTGTCGCATCCAAAAGACCCAGCGTCAGCTTGGAGGCTGGAGGCACTAGAGGGAGCTGGTCCCTGGTGTTGTAACAGAGTTTGCAGGGAGCTGCCTGTGAAGCTGGGCGTTTAAATTAGGGAGGCCAAATGGAAACGAAGGCCTGAACGTAGCTGAATGTCAGAGACCCTGTTCTGGCCACACTCTTCTCGTTACTTTTCCCCAGTACTGCAGTCTGAGACTTTCCTTCTGTTGAAGAAGGGGGGTGAATTGTTTGGGGGGAAGCAAGAGCAGTTAACTGAAAATCTGAGATGATTTTTCTTAAAAACAGGAAGCTGAGGGTTGGTGGGGAGGAAGAAGACAAGAAGAGTGAGTATTAGTTGGGGAGGAAGGAGGAAGGGAGTAAACCACAGCCCCGGAGGAAGCCCTGCACCCTCCCCTGCTGTTGGAGTGTGGAGTGGAGCAGAAACTGCCTGGGAAATGTCTCTCAGTAAATCCTCCCCGCCCCCAAGCTCTGGTTGTATCCTACCTGGGATATTAGGAGAGCTTTCCCCACCCCTGCACCCACTCAGAGCCTGAGTGCTCACTGTTGTCAGAGAACTGTTTAAAATGCAGAGCTGATCCATCTCTTTCAACTCAGTTCCGTGGCTGTGTTATTTATTTATTGGCCATGTGGGGTCTTGCTTCCCTGACCAGGGATCGAACCCTCGCCTCACTGCCTTAGCAGCACCAAGTCTTAACCACCGGACCTGCAGGGAAAGTCCCTGGTACATATGCTGCTAAGCGAGCACAACTCCACAGCTACTGGACAAACTCCTTCTCAGGATGGGGCGGACATTTCTAAGTGTGGGACTTCAGACCTGAGGCAAGCACCTCCCATTGCTACCCTGCTTACTGCCTGCAGCAGTGTTTCTGCTGGGGTGTCGTGCATTCTCATGATACACACACACACACACACACACACACACACACACGTCCTTTAAAAGCGAATCCATGACTATTTAAGTTCGACATACCCTATTCAGCAGAAAATTTAAGAGCCATAATACTAGAGACCTCTCTGAGGTCTTCTCTTTGAAGCTCCTCTGACACAATCCCTTAATTTCCGTCACACTCGGCCCTGCCCCACGCTCTGTTACTCCCAGGCCTGTTGTCATTTAGATTGCTTTATCGTAAGCACCCTTATCCTTTCTACTTTCTCTCCCCCTTCATCATTCCTGCTACTCTCTTTGTTGGGCTTCCCTTGTGGCTCAGCCGGTAAAGAATCGGCCTGCAATGCAGGAGACCTGGGTTTGATCTCTGGGTTGGGAAGATCCCCTGGAGAAGGGAATGGCTTCCCACTCCAGTATTGTGGAGAATTCCAAAAGCCTGGAGAATTCCATGGACTGTGTAGTCCACAGGATCACAGGGTCGGACATGACTGAGCGACTTTCACTCTGTCGTGATAAACTCCTCCTTAGTCCTTCTAGAGGCAACTAAAGTGGTCCCTTGCCTCTGAAGCCTATCCTGTTCCGCCACAGGCAGAAGAATCGCTCCCTTCTCTTCTGTCTGGGGGGTCCCTTTGTAGAAAGCACTGTTAGAGCTTGAGCACGCAGCAGTTAGGTTTATTTATGACTTGTCTTTCTCTTCCTGGCTGCTGTGGGAAATCTACTGCCTTCTGTGCCTGCCGCACCCAACCCAGCACATAGTCGGGACTTATCAGACGTCTGCTGAATAAATGAATGAGACAGTCTCAGTTTAGTTCAGCCCCGGAAAGCACCTGGCATGCACAGCTGTCTGTCTCAGGGAACTACTCTGCTATGAAAACCACTTCCTTAAGCAGCAGGAGCCCTGAATACAGACACCCAAATCCAGGTACAATGACCGATGGGAAGAGGGCTGGCTGAGCCCTGGAGGTCTCTGACATCACTGCGGGCTTCGCAGTTTTGCCCCATGCCTTCCTGTCCCGGGTGGGCTGGCTTTCTAAGCATGGCCATCTGCGTGGACGGTCAGATGCTCACAGAGGCCCGCGAGGCTCTGTGTTCTGCCTGTGCACCTGTGGCTTTCTGCTCTGGTGGCATTAAACTGCGTGAACATGCAGTCTAGGAATTTCAGTGGACCCCCTGGAATCCAGGATCTGCAAGGTCTTCCCTTTTCCAACTGTATTTCTGTGTAAGGTTAGATTTTCCTCCGGTATTTTAACAAAACAATGTATTAACAACAGATTGAATGCAGATGCAAATGTGGGAATCTAGCTGTCTTCTGTTCAGACATTAAAAATATTTGCATAAGTGTAAAGCACGGCCACTTCTCTGATTCATTTTGATATTTGGCAAAACTAATACAATTATGTAAAGTTTAAAAATAAAATAAAATTAAAAAAAATATTTTTCAAACAGTCTATAAGTTCCCATGTAATCTGTCTACTGTTATTTTAAACTTAGTGCATATTTTAAAATTCCTGTTTTCACTTCTAAATGGTAAATATAAAGATTCTTTGGATTTTAATATTATTTTTTAATAGTAACGCTAATGTGGGGTCTTGGCTCCCCAACCAGGCTTTGAAACTGTACCCTGTTTCACTGGAAGTACAGAGTCTTAACCAGCGGACCACCAGGGAAGCCCCTGGATGTTAATAATTTTTAAAGAATATAAAGGGGTCCTGATAATAAAAAGCTGGAGACTATATCATGCCTCTGGTTCTTTGCCTGTGCTGTATCCCTGACCAGAATATAGTTCTTGTTGTCACATTTGCCTGGAAAATACAATATGGATAGTCAATGCCTTGAAATATAACTATAAATACTTCCCTGGTTCTCCCCTTGTATTCTACTATATCCTGAAAACACCTCTTTTATTTCTCATATCTCTTCACTGTTTAGGCATCTTGTCTCCCTGAGAAAACCACAAGCTTTCTAAAAGCAGGAACCCTGTCTGGTTAATCTCATTATTTCTAGTGCTCAGTGCAGGGAACATGATCTGTGAATATTTGTTGAATGAATGAACTAAAATCAGGAGGTCTGAATTTAGTTCCAGTTCTGCCTCTGACTAGCACTGTGACTTTAGCAAGTCACCTGACTTCCCTGACAGTTTCCTCATGGACAAAATGAGAAAATTAGACTAGGTAATCGCTAGGTCCCTTCCTGCTTTCCCATTCATGTCTGGGGCGAGAAGTAGGTGCATGGTGGCTGAAAGTTAATATTGATATGAATTCCATACAAAAACAGTTGATATTTACCACAGTCAGTAACAAGAACTGTATTGAGACCTTCTTTTGTTTCTTCCAACAAATTAAAAAAAGGAGGGCCTTTTTTTGATTCTGGGTCTTCCCTGGGTGAGTGGCAACATGGTCCTCAGCTGACGACCCTGGATTCAGCCAAGCTCTCCCATATATCTACTGTGACATGTTGGATGTCTAACCCTACCTTCGGCCTCTTCTGTAGTGAGAAAGCTCCTTCTCTTGCTGCAATGGTACGGAAAGAAGAACGAGATGGACACATATAGAAGCCCCCGAGCTTTGTTCAAACAAAGGTTTCCCTTACCTTCCAAGTGCTGTCAGAGGCCTGAATCAAGGTAGACAGCAGGTCTTGGAGAATCACCATTTTCTGTTTTAGAATCAGCTCCCTTTGTAGGGCCTCCTGAGGGGCAAAATGCAAGTGGGTTAAAATTAACCTGGAGGAGACGTGAGCGGACAGATGGAGGAGCTAAGGGGAGAGTTCATGCTACTTACTTTGAGGTACTCAGAAAGCTGGATGATTTCCTAGAGAGAAAGAAAAAGGGTGTTTAAGAAGATTGTGGCTTCCCCGAAATCCTAGAACATGGAATCTGAGCCAGGATTGGCTTGTGCTAAGTGAATTTTCTTCCTGGACTCAGGGTCCCTCCAGGCTTCCTTGTCTGTGCTCATCCAGGGAGAGGATGCCCCATCCATCCCAGCTGAGTTTACCAGTGAATTCCAGAGCTTGGAGAAGATTAGATGCCATGTGATTCTACACCTCCACCATGAGGATTTTCTTACCTTATCTAGAACTGCAACTCCATAACTGGAAGAGAAGAAAAACAAAACCGGCAGTGGATTAAAGACACAGGCGCGTCAGGAGGCAGGGCATAGATTCCTTCTCTCATCTCTTCTGGAGAGCCAATAGGGTGGGGAAGGCCCTCCTTTTTCTTAATTAAGGTGGATGTGGAAGTTCCTTGTGTTCCACTCCACAAAATGCTGGGGGAGGGTATTCAAGTGAAAGCTTAGAAGAGAGGAATGGATGGGCTGCGGGGGAGCTGGGGCCAGGAACATGAAAGGTACTCACTTGGTTTGCTGACTGGCATCATTCTTGATTGTTGACTGTGTTTCTCCTGCCTTTGTCTGAGTGCCTGAGAGGGAGGGGATAAGATGATTCGGGAGGCCTGGGAGAGGCAGTGAGGGGAGTGGGGAGGTGAGGGGACTCTCCACTGCCGGCGAGCTGAGACAGCTGGGGCAGGATACTCTGCCGGCCCCAGTGAGGGCGGGAAGCTCTTACCACGGTGGTGTTTGGGTGCCTTCTTGGTGGGAGAGGCCTGTGGTGGAAGGCCACCAGCCTGGGTGGGGCAGTGGCCAGCTGGATCCCTCCAGGCGCCTGAAGGAGGATGGTGCTGGGTCGCAAAGACCTCGCAACTGGTCCCTGACACCTGGAAAGCAAGTGGGGAGGAGGGTGTTGCTGCGAGCCTAGATAGAGCGTCTTAGAACAGGGTTCTCTGGCTGACTGCAGAAACGTGAGCCAGTGATTAAGTTTCGGGTCCAGAACACCAAAGGAAGCCATTCTAGTCTTCACAGCCCCAAGCTTCCCCCTGCTCCTGCCCTCACTGGTCCTGGCTGGTGGGATCAGCTCCTCCTCAGGCCAGGCACATGGGGAGCGGGGCTGGTCTCCAGTTAAAAGCATAAAGGCTTAGTCACTCGGTCGTGTCTGACTCTGAGACTCCATGGACTCCTCAGTCCGTGGGATTCTCCAGGCAAGAATACTGGAGTGGGTAGCCATGTCCTTCTCCAGTGGTTCTTCCCAACCCAGGAATTGAACCCAGGTCTCCCTCATTGCAGGCAGATTCTTTACCAGGTCTCCTGTTACTTTCTCTCAAAACCATGATCCCAGCCCCTTACAAAGCCCCCATCATGGCGCTGTGGAAAGAGAACTGGTCTGAGGAGGGAGTGAGGGGGACCGGGGTCGGGTCCTGCCTTCCCTTGGTCTCAGGCTCCTGTCTGTGTAGCGATGAGTTTGGAGTAGATGGTCGCCAGGGTGCCTTCCATATTCTAGAGGGGACTGCCTTCCTCTCAGCGCCAGCTGGAAGATGGCTAAGGGTCACTGAAGAGAAAGTAGGCCAGCAACAGGGAGGAATGTGTAGCAGTCGTCACAATTAGTCTGCAAATATTTTCTTCTTACAAACTAAAACTAAAATCTAGTAAATTCTATGTTTGTAATGTAACACAAAAAGGCTAAGGAATGCCTATGGCAGCTAATCGTGCAGATTAAATCTCAATAAACCTTACAGAACTGACAGGTTCAGGAGGAGTTCTTTAGGCAACTGTGTGTGTGTGTGTGTGTGTGTGTGTGTGTGTTTTCTTCTTAAAATTTTTTTTTTTCCATGAAAGCATTCAGAAACCTTCTTGCCTTAGAAAGTACACCGCTGGTTTTCTTTTACAGTTGGACTCAAGGATCCTTTTTCTGAACAGCACCTCCTGTGTTGGATAACAGATGCACTGGCTAAGAAAGCCTGATAGAACACCTACTCTGGGGATGGGACAATATCAGGCACCTCCAGGGACGTTAGAGGACCCGTCCCTGCTGTCCATGTGCTCACGGCGTGGATAGGAAGACACAGATGGTTTGCTGGCTGAGCTCATTTCAACATACCCTGGTTTTTTTTGTCAACACCGCTCCTTCCCAGGCCAGACTGACGGGCCCTCTAAGAGTTATACAATCTTCGAGGATTCATAGCCCCGTAAGGACCACAGGGAGCAGAGGTGGCCTGAAGAAGCTAGGGCAGCTAAGGTTTCCTGGACCAGACGTGGCCTTAGGTGAGTGAAGTTAGTAGAACTGGGATTGCCCGAGAGAAGGTGGGCGATGCAGCCGCCTTATAGGAGAATGGAGACAAGAAACGTGTGTGTGTGTGTGTGTGTGTGTGTGAGTCAAGCGGGACATTAAGAAGATCTGGCTTGTGTCCCTGGCCCACAGTAAGCATTCAGTGAATGTTTGTTGAACAATGATGAATGAATGCTGTAGAAGATATATCTAGATAGACTGAATTGGAACGGATACTAGGAATTAGCTGTGAAATTATTTTTCTCTTTCCTAAAAGGCAAGTGCAAAACAACAATAAAAAGTAGGTAAACAAGCCCCCCCTTACCCAGGCCCCCCCCCCAAAAAAAACAACACAAGAAGAAAAACGTCAGAACGAGTAACTGGCTAAGGGAGACTCTGTGATGACTGAGGAAGGAGGGACTTCATTTAAATCAGTTTTCGGTGACCTTGAGCCCACCCACCTGCCTTGCTCCCGCAGCCCATCCGCTCCAGGGCAGTGTGTCCCTCAACATGGCCCACCTGCTGTCTGGGGGAAGAGATCCTGTTGGCCCAAGACAAGGGCTCCTTGAGGTCAGTGGCCTGGCCTGTCCTCCTGGAGGGGCCTGGCTCCCTGGCTGGCGGGCTCTGTGCCTCGCCTTTCTCCTCCACCTCCAGGTTCCTCCGTCTGAAAAACTGCTGCTGGCGCGCTCTCCGGAGCTGTTCCCTCTGCTGGGTCCTCGGGGCCTTCCCCACGAGGCGGCAAGTGGTCACGTTGGGGCGGCAGCGGCGGCTCTCGCGGGTCTCCTGCCGGCGCTCGCTCTTAGCCTCGTAGCTCTCAGCCCACCGGGCCAAGCCAGGGGCAGGCCTGGGGTCTGGGCCGATCATGATGACCTCCTGAGCACCTGTTGTTGCTTGGCTTCCAGTTCCTGGAATAGCTGCCCGGGTCTGCCCAGTGCCAAGAGGGAGGCAAAGGGGAGGGGTCAGGAGATGGGCAGAAAAGTGACCACTTCTCTAGATGAGGGGCAGAAGTAGCACTGTGTCCCACACATGTGGCTTGAAAACTGAGGCGGGGATGATGTCACGCGGGAATTCAGGACTTGTGGGTCCAGTCTCTCGACTAATCTCTGCTCTTCTCTGGCCTGTGCCTCCCCTTCTGTAAAGTGGCGAGATTCCTCTGGCTGCCACTTTTTCCTTGACTGAACATCTCAGCCTGCCTCCAAGTTAGGGGAACATGAGAAATAATTGATAAAAATCACCAAAAGCCTATAGCCCTTTGGATGGCAGATGCGGACGTGTGCCTTTTCCAGGAACTTCTAGAGAAGCAGTTAAATTGGCTCCCTCTTCCTCCATCTGAAAGGAAGGCCAGCATCTTTATGCTCTCTTGGCCTAGTTACTCAAGTACTAATAGGCAAGTGACTTTTCTCGAGGCCTGGACAGACAGCCAGACCCTGCAAGGTGCAGCCAGTCCATGAGCAGCGCCCACTGCCCTCTGCTTAGCCTTACGCAGCGGGCTCATGAGCCTGGTTCTGGGCGTGGTTTAGGAGGGAAACCCCGCACTATTGCCTCCAGGCGTGGGATCCTGACATCGGTCCCTTGACATTCCACTCCTGGACCAATAAACTGAGCTCTGACTCTCAGGTTCAGATCACCCAAATCAGTATTGGCTGAGCACCTGTCCGTTACTGGCCAAAAGCCATTTCAGAGCTCTCAGCTCAGTATCTCTTGGAGCAGAGGGTTCCTTTGCTTTTTAGAATCCCCTCCCTGTTAGGGCTAAGTGTGGTGGCATGTCTGCTTTCCTTCGTCCGGAGCCAAATTGTGTCTTCTGCAACCACACGGGTTATACCTAAATAAGGCTGTGTTTCAAAAATGAAACAAAAGCAAACAAACAAACTCAGTAACCAGAAGTCCCCAGGGAACCAGGCTTGGTGTAGAGGCCACGCTTGCTGTGCCTTCACACGCTCTTACCTGCTTGCTCACGTCACCCCCAGCCCTCGCCCCTTCTCCTGCTGTCTCTTTCCTACTCTCCCTCACCTACCTTGTGCAACTTTGTCTGTTCTCCCAGAACCCTCGGGGAGCTTGGCTAAATTGGGCCGGACTTAGGGCTTCCCTGGTGGCTCAGCTGGTAAAGAACCCACCTGCAGTGCGGGAGACCTGGGTTCGATCCCTGGTTTGGGAAGATCCCCCTGGAGAAGGAAATGTCTACCCACTCCAGTATTCTGGCCTGAAGGATTAATTTCATGGACTGCATAGTCTCTCGGGTTGCAAAGAGTTGGACACAACTGAGCAACTTTCACTTTGGCTGAGCTGGATTCTGAGCCCTGGAAATTCTGGTCCCTGCCTCCACTGGTCCCTGGAGTTAGCCCAGAGACTCATGAAGCGAGAGGGACTTCCCCTTACAGCTGCTGCTTCTGTCCATCCACAGCCTCACTCCCCACCGCCTTGGAAACCTAGTTCCTGCATCGTAGGTCAGAGAAGGGTTTCTCAGCTTCAGCCCACAGGTGTTTGCCGGCTCTGGCCCCTTGGGTCTTTTTAGAGGTCAGACAGACTCAACAGGTAGCAGCCTCTCTGCCCTTATCATTGGCACGTCCCTGCACCTCCCAGCTCAGTCTGGAACTCTCTGCAGGATTCTTGCTCTCTATCTGTGATCATTCCATTCCTTCTCGGGGGTCATGGGTGGGTGGGACAGGCTCACACCCTGAGTCGGGTAGTCTTCGTGTTCAGGCCCTGTCCGCTGTCCGGTGCCTGACTCTCCAGGTGTGGAGGGGGCATCCTCTGGTCTCAGGCAGCACTGAGCCCCGGCAGAACTGTGAAGCTGTCAGTGCCCGTCCGCTCGTCCCGTCTCTGGGTGTCTCTCCCGTTTCTTTTGGCTTTCTTCCCTGCTCCTACTCTGCAGGGTCCCCTTCACATCTCACCTACCACTTTCTCCATTTAAAGCTTAGGAAAGGATCTGAGAGGCCCATTCCTATTAAATTACGAATGGATATGCAGGAAACTCCATGTTCAGAAGCTCTGCTCATGGTGTCCCAGGCCATCAGCCTTGGTTATTCTGCCGCAGATGGGGGAGGCGAGGACCCCTGGCCATGGGCTCAGACTCTGTGGACTCCTGGCCCTGCTGCCGACCACCCGTGTGCTTTTGAAAAGCTATTGATTGTCTTTGTGTCTCTGTCTCCTCATCTGTAAAGTGGGAACCTGCCTCCTAAGGTTATGATGCTTAAAATGCATGCTAAGCATCAGGGCCGTAACACACAATAAATGTTAGCTTTTAATAATAGCATTATTATTACTCCCGTCCTCCTGATCTTGGATATTGAAGACTCAGTGCTATACGACAGAGGTTCCAAGCCAACCTAGCACTCCAGGACCCAGAATGCCCAGTCCTCCAATCCCCCCCGCCCCCTTCCTCTTTGAGAGGTATTGTTTACCCCACGGAAGGGATGCTGGTCCCGGGTTGAGACCGTATTCACTGTTGCTCTGTTGGTCTGACTTCTGGGTGTGGGCTACAGGGAGAAAGGGCTGCCTTGTGGTCTAGAAACAGCCACCATCTCAGTTAGGCCCGGCAGAGAGGCAAAGGGGGGTGAGTGAAGAACCGGTGTGCCGCCTGCCTGCCTCCCACCTTTAAAAGTGGGGCGCTAGATCCCCTCCCTGTGTGGTTCCAGGTTATCCCTCAGGCTTCGTAGAGGAAACTGGGCAGAACACTCCTGCCTCCTCCAGCTGTGAAGAGCAGAGGGCTGTGGAGGGGAGATAAGTGTACGGGCTTTGTCTGCACCGGTTCGTTGAAACACGTGGCTGCCCTGCTTTACTTCCTGTGGGGCAGACGTTGACACCTGTTGCCCAAGCTGGGGGTGGCAGTAGAAAAGGCTCTTCAGGGAAGGAGGAGACCCTCCCGGACTCCAGGCTCTCACAGCTGGGGGATTTGGTGTGGCACAGCTGGGTAGAATCATCCCAGCTCTTCGGGAGGTCTCAACTATTCTGATTTGCTCTAAACACAAGCAGCCATGTGGACGGCTGACTGACAGAGATGCGCTGTGGGAGAAAAAGGAACTGCTCCCCGTGTGGTTCAAAGAGAGGTCACTGGGCCACTGCCCAGGCAGCCCTTGGCAGCTTGACAGGCCTCAGCTGGAGCTCTGGGAAGAGGTGGTACTGGCCCGGGGGCGCTGTCCTCGGTGCCACTGGGGAGGCCAGGGCGCTGCCCTCACCGGACAGTGCTTTGTCGCTGCCCTTCCCAGTCTTGGCTCCTACTTCCTGGCTGCGTGTGTGATGAGTGGCCTCCTGCATGAATGAATGGTCAGACCTTCCTAGTCCAGAGCTCTCAGCACGAGCTAGGAGCGAAGGGCCTGCACCCACGCCGCTGGGAAGGCAGCTGGGTGCTACGGGGTCCCTCCGGGGAAGGGAGCTGTAAAGTGTACGGCCCATTCCTGGGAGCCTACAACCTCAGGTGTCTGACTCCCGGCTCGTCTCATCCAATGGATGGAGCAGAGGACACTGGGAGCTGGGCCTCCGGAGACCAACACGGGACACTTCCCTGGTTCCCCACATCCAACACTCAAACCACTGGAGTGGACAGTGTCTCCCCCTTCAGCCCAGGGAAGCTGGCAGACAGCGTCTTCCGCCCCACCCCAGAGTCGGAGGTCCCCAACCTGGATGCAGAAGCCTCCTCCTTCTCAGTTACCTGAGGTCCCAGGCGCCAACCCCAGCAGATCAGGAAAGCATCCCAGCTCCTGGGCAGGTCTTGGCTGTGGTCTCCACAAAGGGGCAAGATCTCAATCCATGGCTCGGGGCCCCCTGAGCGTTTCCCTTCCTGGTACTGTCTTTCTTTTTGCACAGCAGCCTTGCTGAAACAGGAAACACAAAGCCACAATACTTGCTTACCCCAGTTCCGCTCTCTGGCACGATCCGAGGGGCCCCTAAACCCTTGAGGCCTCCAGGGCTGGGCTCAGGAGCTCCTCCCACCGGTGGGTACCCCAACTGCCCTTTCTCTTCCTATTTGATTGGTGTGAACTCTTGGATGGTTTCACATCAAAATTCCCTTTCCAGGATTAGACAAAGATGAATCTCTGGGTCAGATTCAAACCTTGCAACTTGCAGGGCTGGAAAAGAGACACAGACATAAAGAATAACTTGTGGACACAGTGCGGAAAGGAGAGGGTGGGACGAATTGACAAAGTGGGATTGATATATATATATATACACACACACACACACACACACACACACACACACACTACCAAATGTAAAATAGCTAGCTAGTGGGAACCTGCTGTAAAGCACAGGGAGCTCAGCTTGGTGCTCTGTGATGACCTAGAGGGGTGGGATGGAGGCATGGGGTGGGGAGGGAGCCTCAAGAGGAAGAGAATGTATGTATACATAGAGTTGATTCATGTTTTAGTACAGTAGAAACCAACACAACATTGTAAAGCAATTATACTCAAATTAAAAAAGTATTCAAACCTTGTAGTTTCTACAAAAGGGGAAAAAGGCCTTTTTCATCCACAAGACAGGTTCCCAGTGTAGGTTTTTATCTGTATCAGGTAGTTTTCTGTGTAAGGATTTTCTCTTCCCTTTAGTTACCCCTTCTCCATCCTGGTATTATAAAGAGGTTCTGCTCCTCTAAAGTACTGGTATTTCTGCAGAACTCTGAAATGAGGCCAGGTCTGAATTTGCTCCTTTCTGAAACAATGGGATCGGGGACAGGGGAGGGGGAAGGTGAAAAGATGATGGTTGATTGATTGGGGGATAAAGGGAGCAATTGCAGACAGAAACTTATGAGAATTTCCTAGTCCCCTGAAGTAGGAAATTTGGGGGAAAACTAAAAGGAATTTGTCTGTGTGCCTTAAAAGGGAACTATTCCAAATGCAATAATCAGGAAATTCCCAAGAAGTTCAGGGTAAGACGATGCAGGGCACCAGCTTGGGACAAGTTAGCTGAGTAGCTCTGTAGCCTTGCGCAATGCACCTCGTCTGAATGGCCCATTCAGTGTCTGAATGGATGATTTATGTGGCTCCCACGAAGTCCAAGACTTCACATGCGAGGCACGTAATGAGCCTTTTAAACAGCTGTGATAAGATAACAATTAACAACATGCTGGGAGTGTGTTGCAGTCTTTTTGGTCGCCTACTACTACCTCCACTCTCTGAGGAGAAACGTGCTGAGGATGGATTCTCAAGCACGGAGACTGAAGGCAAACGACATTTCCTCCAGATGAGAGACCTGAGATCCTGTGCCTGAAGCTTGGCCCATGGAGATGGGGGTGAGGACAGAGGGGTTGAGGAGCCCCAGATGGCAGGATAAGAGAATGTTATGGGTGTAGAAATGTGAGAGGGTTCTGGGATTTTAGGGCATAAGAACATAAGAGAGGACAGATGATGGCAGTAGGAGTTCCTGTGGGCCAGCTACTTGGGTTCCACTGAAAGAAAGAAATGAGTATGAAGATTGAAATCTCTTTTAGGGCTATGCATGCCATGGGATGGGCTTCCCTGGTGGCTCAGACAGTAAAGAATCTGCCTGCAATGCAGGAGCCCCAGGTTCAATCCCTGGGTTGGGAAGACCCCCTGGGGAAGGGAATGGCTACCGATTCCAGTATTCTTGCCTGGGAAATCCCATGGACAGAGGAACCTGGTAGGCTACTGCCCATGGGGTCACAAAGAGTCAGATGCGACTAAGCACAGTATGACATAGAGGTAGATAGTTTAACAGTCTAATACACAGACAGTCTAATCATTAGCCTGCCTCCGCCTGAGGGTTCCCTTCCTCTGGTGGGGATTAGTGAGGAGGATGTAGGTCAGGCCCCTTGTTGAGTTGATCACCTAGCATTTACTGGTCAGCATTCTGTGCTTTTTCTCACTGTTTCCAGGTCCCTTTGTTGATGGTCAAATCCTGAACTTTGGAACATGATCTCCTTGCTGGATGCTGAGCCCTCTTTGGGCTCCCTTGAAGGGGTAAACACAGGATTGGAAAACACTGCTTTACCCTTCACAACATCACACGAGAATGTGTAGGACTATCAGATTTCATGGTAGGGTTGGGGTAACAAAAGGGAATCCCAATTTTGAAAGAGAAAAATTTTAATTATATGTTAATATGACTTTTCCTATACTCCAAGAAATAGCAAGAAGAAGTTAACCCTCTATAGGGTCCGCCCCCTGCAACCACCACCGCCATGGGAGCTACTAGTTCTAATCTTTTCCCCACTTCCACCCTCTGGATGACATCCTATTCATTTGTTGAGAAATGGCAACCTTGTCCATAAGAAGTTGTTCTTGCCTCAGAATTGCACCCTATGCACCCTCCAACATTTTCTCAGCAATGCATTCCTCAAGTCTAAGTTATTCATTTTAGAATAAGGTCGTGGACATTCGACAGCGTAGTACCTGGTGGGCTTGGCAGTCCACATTCTGCAGAAGGTGGCTGGGGTGTGTGTGTGGGGAGTTTGGAACTCCAAGTCCTGCAGATCGGTCCTGTGGACAGACTTGCCTGCTCGCATGCAAATTCTCCACAGTGCAGACTTTCCTCTTTAGTCTTCCAAGTGTGTAGCTGGTAACTGTTTAATCAGATGTCCATATAGACATCCCACGGACAAACATTCATTCTCAGAGATGGTACAGCCTAAACTCATCAGGAGAAAATAAATATTTTCTTAACTCCTCCATTTGCAAGCCTGCCTCTCTTCGGTAGTTACAACTTCATGTTCCTGGCAGGACAGAATTCTCAGTCCTCTTTGGTTGCTTTCTGTTATCATTGTTGATAGAGAACCTTCTTCTGCAATAAAACCTCCAAGTTATGCTGTAAGAAATGATCAGTACTGGCGTGAGATTCATCTATTGTATAGAGAATCTGAAAGGCTTAGCCCTAAGACACAACTAACAGCAGATTCATTCTTGTGGGTCCCAGCACTGAGCAGGAAGCAAGTTACTTTTCATCCAAGGCTCCAGAGAAGAACCATCTCACTGGCTTTGACCTAGAAGGGCCCCGACAGGATGCAGCTTCAAGCCTGGGATAGGATAGTGTGTGTGTGTGTGTGTGTTAAAATGGACAGATAGAAAAGCAAAGAGGAAGGTAACCCAGAAAAGAAGGGCCTCCCAGATACCAACCTCTGGACTAAAAGGAAAAACTGTGTTAATCTTTAGAGCAGTTTAGTCTCTCCCTTTAGACTCCATTTCAGATTGTATCCCCTTGGGCCTGCCAGAGTACAAAATAAGGCTTATCCTGAGTCAAATATCACCGTGACTTGCCCCCTAGGTATGTCATTCCCTGTTCTGAACTTTAAAAGGTACTATGCTAAGTCACTTCAGTCGTGTCCAACTCTGTGCGACCCCATAAATGGCAGCCCACCAGGCTCCCCGTCCCTGGGATTCTCCAGGCAAGAACACTGGAGTGGGTTGCCATTTCCTTCTCCAGTGCATGAAAGTGAAAAGTGAAAGTGAAGTTGCTCAGTCGTGTCCAACTTCTAGCGACCCCATGGACTGCAGCCCACCAGGCTCCTCCATCCATGGGATTTTCCAGGCAAGAGTACTGGAGCGGGGTGCCATTGCCTTCTCCTAAAAGGTACTGCTTTTTCTCAATTAAAAAGCACTGCCCTCCTCTCTCCAGGGGGAGTTGTCCAGTAACAAGACTCTGAGAACTCCTAGCTTATCACTAGAAAGTCACCTTACTGGTTTAAAAACAATCTACTTAACGTAAACTACTGAACTACCAAAAGTCATTTAAGAAAAAATAGAATATGAAGCTTCTGTTTCTTAAAACATGCTTTCACTTACTTTACTTCATTTACGTATTGTTTTTTTCCGCAATAGCCTACCTTTGTCTTAAGCCAAGAATGCTGAGAGCCTCAGCAAGAGTAGCTGCGCTCCCCAGTGCTATGATTCCAGAGACGTTTGCTCTCTGGTAAAATAGGTTATTTAATAGTGTTATCCTCTTTCTGAAACTGGCAATTTTCCTTCCTGGTTTAAACTGTCCTTATTTTTTGGCCACAGCTTCAGTTAAACGATCCCAGTTATTTTGCAGATGGCCTCACATTCCAAACTATAATATGCTCCGGAGCCTTTTCTATAAACCTTATACATTTCTACCCTTACCTTTCTGATCTGTTTTATACTCAGCACAATCTATTATCCATAACCAAGAATATTTGAGCTGATGCTGCAAAACCACCCCAGGCTGGTCTCACCAGAGCGCTGACATGTTAGGCTGCTGTCAGCCTGTTCTGCAGAGAGCTTTCCAGGAACCTGAAGACCAGTGATGAAGGCAGCTTGGTGGATAAAAGGGTCAGAAAGCATTCCGCTTTCCTTTCATTTTCTTTTTTTTTTTTTCAGTTTTATAAAAGTGGTAATCTGATAACCCTTAAAAGAAAGACCTCATCTTACCACCCAAACACAAATTCATTTCATATTTTTCACATTCCCTTCTACTTTTGGCCTATATGCACCCATCTTTTTTTTTTTTTTAAATACATGCTTTGTGTTGTGAATCTACAATTATGTGTTTGCTTTCCACTTGATACGGTGTTAAAACTAGTTTTCATGTTTTTACCTTTTTTTCATATTTTTACCTTTTAGTGTTGTCACGATCTTTCATAATGTTGTTTGTGCTCTACGATCTGTTTAATAATTTCCTTACTATTGAATGGTAGCTATGCCTCCCTAGCATTGCTCAGGGTAATGATTAACCACTGGTTAATACAATTTAATAGACATAAGGAAAAAAAAACATGAGTTATAATAATTTTCTGTAATTGCGATGGTAAATTCAGAACTGGGATAACGTTCAACTTGGGAACAAGATTACTTTATGTATCACAGCTGACATGCCTCTCCAGGGCTGTTGCTCACTGGGAAGCATTTTTCCTGAAAGGCAGCCTAGGGCAATAGAGCAGCAGGGTGCGCCCTGCCTGAGTTGTAAGCCTGGCTTCACCTTCGCTGCCTGTTTCAGGGTAGTAAATCACTTTACCTCTTTACATCTCAGTTTCCTCCTCTGTAAAATGACTACAATGATGGGATTATTCAAGGATTACGTGGTCTAACACTTACTTAGTGCCCCATAAATGTTAGCTGTCACTGCTCTTAGCCCTTGTGACCTATTGACGGATGCAATGAATCCTCACTTGGACCTGCAGTTGTATGAATACGAAGGAGTATTTTAGTGAATTTTCATCTGATATAATTTCCAATTATATCTACGGGGAAAAATGTTTAAAACTATCAAAAGGTTAATCAGGTTAATTAAACATTAAAAGGTTAATGTTTAAGCTATCAAAAGGTTAACTATCAAACTTCAAAAGGTTAATAAACACGTGACACCTGTCCATCCATGAAATGATGGCAAAAATTAAAATATGTAGCTTTTAAAAAAAATTTATTTTTAATTGGAGGATAATTGCTTTACAGTGTTGTATTTGATTTCTGCCTTACAACACCATGAATTGGTCATATGTTTGCATGTATCCCTTCCCTCTTGAACCTCCCTCCCAAACCCCATCCCACCCCTCCAGATCATCACAGAACACCAAGCTGAGCTCCCAGTGTTACACTTCCCACTAGCTTCCCACTAGCTGCTTTACACACGGT
This sequence comes from Bos taurus, assembly GCF_002263795.3. NCBI lineage: Eukaryota > Metazoa > Chordata > Mammalia > Artiodactyla > Bovidae > Bos > Bos taurus. Next base: position 73,553,531 of record NC_037343.1, read on the forward strand.
AGTGTAAAAATACGTAAACTCATCCAAGTCAACTGACTGGATTCTTTTAAGAATATGTGTTACGCTAATCTATGTGGTGGAGAAGGGAATGGCAACCCACTCCAGTATTCTTGCCTGGAGGAGTCCATGGACAGAGGAGACTACTGGCAGGCTACCATCCATGAGGTCACAGAGAGTCGAACATGACTGAATGACTAACACTTGCACTTTTCAATCTGTGTGGAAGAAAATTATTTGAGGCATCTCACAGAGTTCCTCCAGAGAAGTGTCTGGTAGGCCATTTGACGTCTACACTCTACTGAACCCAATCGAATGTGTTAATATTCATACCGTAGAATAATGCCTGCACATAGTAAGTGTGTGGAAGTGTTTGCTAATACACGAAGGAAGGAAATGCATCCCAAAGCGTTGATCCTCTCTTTAGTTTTGCCTGATGTGATTGATAATTTGATTTCTATGGAGATTTACATGGATGAACTTTATGTGGAGATTTTGGTAACTCCTGACTTACAGCTTTTACTACAGTGTTGCCAGTGAGTGTCAACTTCATGCGTGAATCTATGAGTTTTCTTCTTTTAACATACTTCCTTGAGGATAAGAATACAGGAGTGGGTTTGCTCACGAAGAAGTGATTTCATTCTGAGAAAGGTTTGCAAGAAGTGGGCAGGAGGGAACAGAGCCAGGGTACAGGCACTGCTGGAGATGGCAAAGCCAGGAGGGCGCTGAGTGGCGGGGGCCTGCCCACAGCGCGACGGCTCAGTGCTGCCGGGTGTTATCGAGGAGGAAAACCAGACAGGCGTGGTGAAAGAGGAATGGTCTGGAACCTGAAGAAATGACTTTTGGATCCATCTATTCCTGAAACGTAAAGTTTCTTTGTCTTTTTGGGTCTTGTTTTCTCTAAAATCTTTCCCAGTATTAGGTTCTAAGAGTCCTTTAGTTCTTAAATGTTAATTAAATACCTTTTACATGCCAAGATCTGTGTTCAGCAGGTTGCAATGCAGGATACACAGGCGATGCAGGTTCCGTCCCTGGGTTGGGAAGATTCCCTGGGGGAGGAGATGGCACCGCACTCCAGTATCCTTGCCTGGAAAATGCTATGGACAGAGGAGCCTGGCGGGCTACGGTCCATAGGGTCGCAAAACACAGCAACACGCCAGGGCCTGTGTTCTGTACAGTGAGTCCCTTGATGGAATTTCATGAGGCAATTAAAAGGTAAATTTAGAGTTGATAAACTCAAGTGGTAGACAAATACAGAAGCTTTTGGAAGCATGGGAGATGGGTGGGAAAGCATGCATCCCAGTCTTGAGGTGTGGGCCCTGGAGGAAGTGGGGAAAATTTTCCTAGAGGAGGTAAAGGCTGAGCTGAGTCTTAAAGGGTGAGCAGGAGTTAAGCAGACTATGGGGAGGGTGAAGAGCATTCTGGGCAGAAGAGACGGCCTGGGCATAGGCACCGTGGGAATGGCAGGGTGCCTTAAGGGGACCAACGGTTCTGTGGCCTTGGGGAGTCAGAAGCCCAGCAGGTGACCTGAGATGTGCACATCACGTTAAAGAATTCAGGATTCCTACATTCCTTGTGGGTTTCCCTGGTGGCTCAGACGGTAAAGAATCTGTCCGCAGTGTGGGGAGACCTGGGTTCAATTCTTGGATTGGGAAGATCCCCTGGAGGAGGACATGGCCACCCACTCCAGTATTCTTGCCTGGAGAATCCCCATGGACAGAGGAGCCTGGTGGGCTACAGTTCCATTTTAGCCAAGGGTGGCTTTGGATATATGCCAGCCTCGCTGGCAGCCAAGAATCTTGTCTTAATTTCCCCATACATACCTTGACGTTTCAAAAGCACCTTGCTTTTGAAGATGACCGCTAGCTGTCGCTGTTGAACAGATCCGGCTGAAGGCCAATGGTGTCCTAGGCTTCGGGGTTCCCGGTGGCCCCACCGGAGGCCGAGTGGCGCCTCGCCTCCTCTGGGTCTGTTCAATCGCCCCCGAGAGCTGACGCACAAGGAAGGCACGCGGTGAGGAGTGGTGGTAGCCCTTGAGCCGAACCTGGGCCCGAGCTGGGGGTAAGGAATCCTGGTGACTCGTAGTCCACCGTGCCCCTCACTCAGCCACTGGGTGGCGCTGCCGCCCCTGGCTGCAAAAAGGGAGGCCCGTGGAAAGGGTAAGTCTGGTTTGGACTGCCTTGCTGCTTTGGGATGGGGTACTTTTGCAGGGAAGAGCCTGGTAGGCTGCAGTCCATGGGGTCGCTAGGAGTCGGATACGACTGAGCAACTTCACTTTACTTTTTCACTTTCATGCATTGGAGAAGGAAATGGCAACCCACTCCAGTGTTCTTGCCTGGAGAATCCCAGTGACGGTGGAGCCTGGTGGGCTGCCGTCTATGGGATCACACAGAGTCGGACACGACTGAAGCGACTTAGAGGCAGCAGCAGCAGCTTTTGCATCACCTTGTTACCTGGAGTTCAGGTGCCACAGGCTGGTCAAGAACAGTGTGAGAGAGGTCCCAAAGCACACCCCCCACCCCCCACCCCTCACCAGTCCCAGGTCAGCCAACAGTGCCATTTCTTGGGTCCTTCAAGCTTCCGTCCTGGCTGGTGTATGTCTTTTGACTTGTCCCATTTCCACGCTTTGGTTCCAGGTAGTGCCATGAGCCACTATGTGCTCCCCTTTGACTTCTGTTTCCTTTGCTCCCTTCCCAGAAACTCCCATCTCTCAAGCCTCCCCACTCAGCAGATGCTCATTTGGTACCTTTCATCTTTTAGGAATCCATGTTCCCTTCTCCTTTCTTGGCTGAGTGTATCCTTACCCTGTGTGTCCTGGGATCTGTGCAGGCCGAGGTCTGCTTCTCCTGGCTCTTTTTTTTTTTTTTTTGCCTGTGGGCATTGTAGTTCTACGTCCTATTTCACCTTTTATTTAAAATTTCTCTTCTTTTTTTTCTCGTCTGCCTCTTCTTTTCACATTTGCCTGTCCTCGTCCCTACCTCCCACCCCCATCTTTAAAAACTAGAGAATTTAGACATATTCTAGATCTAACTAGGAAACTTGTCAGTCTACCAACTAGAGAAGTTAATGAAGTTAAAATCTAACAACGAGAAGGGGAGGATACAGCAGGTAAGGGGTGTCCTGACTTCCCCCGGCATCCTTCGTGAACTGGCGGCCCTCTGGGTGGGATGGAGACCCAGGGGTGCTGAGAGGCTGACACTGAGGCGCACCTGCTGGAGACATTGCGTGATGAGCATGGCTGTGTTTTTCTTTTCCCTTAATGTTGCAAGTTAGCTTGGTTCACATACCTCCCTTGAGAAATGAAGGGAGGCTCCTGAGACTAGGTCAGCACGTATGTCCCCGTGCTCTGGGCTGGGCACTGATGAAGAAGAATGTGGGTTCTTGCCAAAGTCCCTGGGCAGCCAGTAGGGCCAGAAGAAGGGGTACGGGTTCTACCCAATGTGTAACATCCTCAGAGAAGAATAGGAGTGCTCTCTGAGCCAAGGGAAGGTTGTAACTCAGGTCCCGAAGGGCTGGTGAGTAGTGTATGCTGACTTCTTCCTCTCACACAGCTTTATTTTATTTTTTAAAAAATGGGGTTTTGGCTGTGCTGGGTCTTCGCTGCAGGGCAGGCTGTCCTCTAGTCGCAGCTCGGGGGGCCCTTCTCTGTGTGTCCGCGGGGTTCTCACTGCTGTGGCCTCTGTGGTTTCGGTGCACAGACTCCCGGGTGCGTGGCCTTCAGTAGTTCGGCACGTGGGCTCAGCGGTTGTGGTTCTGGGCTCTCGAGCACACGCTCAGTAGCTGTGGCGTGTGGGCTTAGTTGCTCTGTGGCATGTGGAATCTTCCGGAACCAGAGATCCAACCACGGGTGTCTCCTGCATTGGCAGGTGGGTTGTTTACCACCGAGCCACCGGGGAAGCCCTCTCACACAGCTGTAGAGCCATAGTCTCCCAAGGGGACGTGTTGCAGGGACTACTGGGGTGTAGGGAGAAAAATATTAGAATTTCTCTTTATTTATTTTTTTAATCCTGTCTTTTAAAGATTTCTATTTTTGCATATGTTTTGTGTTAGTAAATATTACGTACATACATTATATAAATGGGCTTCCCAGGTCGTGTCTGTGGCCAAGAACCCATCTGCCAGTGAAGGAGACATAAGAGACACGGGTTTCCTGGGGTCAGGAAGATCCCCTGGAGGAGGGCATGACAACCCACTCCAGTATTCTTACCTGGAGAGTCCCATGGACAGAGGAGCCTGGTGGGCTACAGTTCATGAGGTCACAAAGAGCCGGATGTGACCGAAGCAACTTAGCACACATGTAGCCCGCACACATTATATAAATAGTAGCTATATATCTATCAGAAATACATATGCCTAATCATGTTTTAACGATAAAGTGTGAGATCTGAACTTTCAGAGACCACCGCTCTGGAGAATCTCTGGAGCTTGCTGGGGACTCTAGGGGAGGTCTGAGGTGCTGGCTGAGAGCCGCCTGGCCAAGAAGAAAGGCCCACACAGCCCAGCCTGTGTGGACAGACTGGGTGGCGACGAGGGACGTACCTGCCCTTGGGAGGGATCTCTCCAGAAACAGCCACTGGATGCCCGTCCCCCGTGGACGTGAGTCACGGCCTGTGAGTCACCCCAGGGCTCCCTGCTACCTGCTACGGAGGGCCTTTTCTTACATCCTTGACGGAGGAGAAGGAGTCACAGTTAGGGCCTTGCAGATGGCCTCTCCCGTCACCACGGTTGGGAGCCTGGCATCTGAGGGCCTGTGTCCTTCTGCTCTGTACTCAGACTTGCCTCTGAGGTGATTCACGTTGTGACCAACACTCATGGTTGCCTAACAGAACCCCGTGTTTGTTTGAGGTGGACCTGTGCTCAGCTGAAAATTGCATTTCTCAACCTCTCGTGAAGGGAGGCATGGTCCCAAGACGTGGCTCTAGCCCATGGGACGTGAGCTGAAGTCCTGGCTGGGGCTTTCCCATTGGCTCCTTATTAGGGGTCAGGCTCAGTTGGTGCATGCTTTTAGCCTCTCACGTCTCTCTCTCTCTCTCTTTTTTTTGGCCTGAATCACAGAGTGATGCTGAAGGTGGAGCAACTGTCTTGGGACCCCACAGTGACAAGGAGGAGGATGGATAGTTGGAAATGCAGAAGGAGTCTGGCTCCTGGAGGTGCTGGCCTGCACTTCCCAGACTTCTTGTTGTTTCTCCTTGATGCGCCCACTGTCCGTGGTTTTTTCCCTGTGGCTCCAGGGGATGCAGTGCTAGCGAACGTGAAGGTGGACTCAAGAGCTCAGACACTTGGCTTCAGGCCACGACTTCACGCGAGATGCTGACACCCGGAGAGGTGAAGAATGTGGGTGTCCTCTGTCTCGGGGAGCCCTTGTTCCCTCTTCTTCTCTGGTAATGATAGAAGCAAGCTGTTCTGTTTCTTTCAAGTCCTAGGAAGAGGAGCGAGGCACTGAGCCTTTAAGAATAACTAATTCTGTCGAGAATGTGGAAAGTGAAAGTCAGGGTGGGTGCTGCAGCCTGCTCTGCACCGCTCTCTAACACATGGGCGGGGTGTCAACCGGTGGCTTCAGGTTGGCCATGGTGAGTGTTTGCATCACTGAAGTAGGCAAGTGTTATGTATCAGGCTTGCTTGCTTTCTTTTATCTTTTCTGGAGAGTCAGTTGTCAAGCCTTTACCAACACTCCTCTGGAAAGAGCAAAAGTTTAGTTCATTAACTACCTTAATATTGTCTCATAGCTTCTCTTGCTTTCCCCATGCCATCTGATACATGATAAGTTGAGCAGAATCAAGAAGCAGCTGGTTTCTACTGAACACAGGCTGAAGTTTTCATATGTCTTTGGGCCCAAGGTTTGCCCTGAAAGTTCAGGCTGAAGGCAAAACTAATTTTATTCCAACTTTGGCTATAAATTTTCATCTAATCACGCCCCTGCTCGGTGTTCATCTCCTTTCTTCCTTATCAACCTCCTGCCCCCATCTTATTGACAATCTACAGGGCCTTAGCTCTTGTGAACCTGGCTTATTGCCCCATTTGTGCTGCCCACTGAAGTCCCTGATTCTGGGTCTGTGACAGCAGATCTTATGATCTTCCTTGTCTCTTGGAGCTGACAAGGTGGCTGCACCCGTATGGGTCCCATGCCCTATGCTCTTCTCACGATGTGACATGGCACTCGTCGGTTGAGCTGGGGGTCTGCCTGGTCTCCTTGAAGTGGGGTGGGTCACTACCAGCTTATGGTTGGTCATCATGGGTAATACAGCTTCCGCCTGGCTCTGTCTCTCAGGACACATGCTTTAGGAACCCAGAGACACCTTGTAAGATGTCTGGGCAGCCCTGAAGCTGCTATTCTGAGAGACCATGTGAAGAGGCCATGCAAAGCTAGGGACGCCGAAGGAGCCCTCAGCTGTTCCAGGCTCCAGCTAGTCAGTCTTTCCAGTTCAGGCACCAGCCGCGGGTGTGATGGAGCCTGCAGATGATTCTAGCTCCTGGCCTTTGAGCCAGCCCAGCTGTGCTGAGTGGAGCAGAAGTGAGCTGTCCTCCTGGAGCCCTGCCCAGACTGAAGACTCATGAGTGAAAATGCTTCTCTGAGGAACCGGAGATGAAGGCTTCAACCTATATTTAGGGGGGGCACGCCTCAACCCATAACACTGCCAGTACAAGAATCGCAGTCTGCTGCTCAGAGGGAAGCCATTCCTAATTTTGTCAGGTCTGAGAAGAGAGCTTCATGCAAGTTAGCCTCCTCATTCCATACACTCATCCTCACACATACATGTGCACAAACCTCCCCATTTTGTATATATATAATTTTAACATAAGTGGGATTATGTTATACATATTTGTAAGCAACTTGTTTTATACACTTAAGAGTATGTCTGGAAGGTCCTTCCATGTGAGTACATATAAATCTACCTCATTCTTGTTACTATGATACAGTGATTTCATAGTATTGACAGCCTGCATGCTCATTCGCTTCAGTCGTGTCCAACTCTTTGCGACCCCATGGACTGTAGCTCACCAGGCTCCCCTGTCCATGGGATTATCCAAGCAAGAATACTGGAGTGGGTTGCCATGCTCCAGGGGACCTTCTTGACCCAGGGGTTGAATTCCCATCTCCTGAGTCTCCTGCATTGGCTGGGGGATTCTTTACCCCTAAGCCATCTGGGAAGCCCATTGACAGCCTATGGGTAGATATTAAAATTGTTTTTGGTGTTTTGGTTTGGGTTAGCCCTAACCACGTATGTAATTTTTGGTGACTTAAAATTTTCCTAACAGTACAGTAGTTCCTTGTGGTAAAAGAATATTTTTGCTAAAAATATATTGCTGGGTGTTCTCCAGTTAGAGTCAGAATCCACTTTGCATGATAAATGGTGGGGCAGAAGGAGGGTGGGAGCTGAGCACTCTGGGGTCAGAGTTAGGGAAGAGATGGAGCCAGAAGGAAGCACTATGAAAGAGACCTGGCGCAGAGGGGCCTTTTGAGTTAAATGATGCACTCCCATTGAATGTAAACCCAGCCTTCTTTCCCTCCTCTGAAACATTGGGAAAAGATGACATTGTTCACTAATACATTCAGTGACAGTGGAATTGCTTTTGGAATCCACAAAGGAATGCTGAATTTTCATGTCATGTGGGCAAAAAGTGAGCAATGAACCTCTGGGTTCCACATAGAATGTGAAAACAGTCATCCTTGCAGATATATTTTTAAGCTTATTATGAACTGAACTAAGCAGGCCAGGTCCTTTTATGTGGATCTCGTCTAACGATAAAAACCGTTTTGCTGCTGGTTTTTGTTATTGTACAGTCACTCAGTCGTGTCTGACTCTTTGCGACCCCAAGGACTGCAGCACGCCAGTCTTCCCTGTCCATCACCATCTCCCAGAGCTTGCTCAAACTCATGTCCGTTGAGTTGGTGATGCCATCCAACCATCTCATCTTCTGTCATCCCCTTCTCCTCCTGCCTTCAATCTTTCCCAGCATCAGGGTCTTTTCCAGTGAGTTGGCTCTTTGCATCAGGTGTCCAAAGTATTGGAACTTAAGCTTCATCATCAGTCCTTCCAATGAATATTCAGGGTTAATTTCCTTTAGGATTGATTAGTTTGATCTCCTTTCTGTCCAAGGGACTCTCAAGAGTCTTCTCCAGCACCACAGTTCAAAAGCATCAGTTCTTCAGCGCTCAGCCTTCTTTATGGTCCAACTCTCACATCCATACATGACTACTGGAAAAACCATATCTATGACTATACGGACCTTTGTCGGCCAAGTAATGTCTCTGCTTTTTAATATGCTATTTATGTTTGTCATTGCTTTTCTTCCAAGGAGCAGTGTCTTTGAATTTCATGGCTGCAGTCACCATTCACAGTGATTTGGACTCCAAGAAAATAACGTCTTTTCTATCACTGTTTCCATTGTTTCCCCATCTATTTGCATGAAGTGATGGGACCGGATGGCATGATCTTTGTTTTTTGAATGTTGAGTTTTAAGCCAGCTTTTTCACTCTCCCCTTTCACCTTCATCAAGAGGCTCTTTAATTCCTTTTTGCTTTCTGCCATAAGAGTGGTGTCATCTGCGGGGCCCTTGGCTCTGGAGAGAGTGGGCAGATATTCGAGGGGCAGGAGAGCCAGGTGAGGAGCGAGGTGAGGGCTTTTGAGAGGGTCCCTTGGGAAGGGCTCCCTGAAACAATGCAGCCACTGCTCGATGAGACAAAGAACTGGGCTTATTGCTTACTCAGGTGAAAGGAGGTACTACCTTGATGGAGACATGCAGCCTCTAAGAATGGGAGGGCAAAACGGGGTGTTTGTGAAGTATTGGAGTCTGGTTTAACTTGGGCACTCAGTGAGGTGGTTTGATTAGAACTGGAGAAGGGTCACGATGCAAGCATTTCCTGTTGGTGAGCACGGTGAAGACAGGCTTCTGACATGAGGATTCCAAAGAGTCTTGAAGAGTAATAGCCTTTTGATGCTGTCTATTGAAAAACTGAGCATTTTTACATTGGCTCGTACCGTTTATCTTCCTGGACAGAAGCTGCTTGGAGCGGTAAAGTCATGCTGCTGAAGATGAGGGAATTGTAACGTCCAAGTTAGTGAAGACAGCAAATGATGAGGGTGTCAATGGCTTCAGATCTCAGACCTCATCTCTTTCCCTCTCTCTCTTTTTTAAGTTTGTTTATTTATTTTTGGCTGTGCTGCATCTCTGATGTTTCTAGTTTCAGCGAGTGGGGTCCACGCTCCAGTTGTGTCACGTGGGCTTCTCACTGCGGTGTTGTGACGCACAGGCTCTAGGCACACAGACGTCAGTCGATGTTGCTCTCAGGCTCTAGGTCGTGGGCTCAGTGCTGCAGTGCTTGGGCTGAGTTGCCCCAGAGCGTGTCCACTCTTCCCAGACCAGGGGTTGAACCTGTGTCCCCTGCACTGGCAGGTGGGTTCTTCACCATTGGAGTACTGGGAAGTCCAGACCTAATTTCTGATATCATCCCTTTTGAATTCTGGGGAAAGCCTCACATAGTAAGACATACAACCTCTACTCAAGCAAATTCTAAGTCTCAGTCAGATTTCTCCTGCTTCTTTTCCCTGGGCATAATTTAAGGAGGTCTTTTCTTTAAGAAAAGTTCAGCCATCTTCACACTCCGGATCCAGCTCCTTGTCCATGTGGCTGGCAGCTCAGTGGACTGCAGTTTGTTCTGCTGCCCAGCAGTTTAGATTAAGAGACCAGAAAAGGAAACTTACCCTACATGTCTAGGCTCATGTCTTGTGTCCCAACATCACTTTCCATGGGAACCCTACATTTGGGAGTGCTGAGTTTGTGCTGGATGTATTCCATCTATCCCTCCAAAGCACTCCCCACCCTTCCCCACCTTGCTGTGTGCCTGGGTATGCTGACTTGTATGGTTTATATCAATCTGCACTTTGCCCCTCTGTTCACTTAGTTGAAAATACCAGCAAGGAATCAGAGGAAGGTGTATTTATTTCTCCAGATCCCTCTTTTGTGGTCCTTGGAGGGCTGGTGGCGTCCTTTAACTGAGTATCATAGTTCCTGTCCTATGGCACTCTGCAAACATTTCTTACCCTCTGGGCTTTTGTAACAGTTCTTTCCTCTTGTCCCGATGGCGGGCCTGGGGTTGGAAATAACCGACTCGATAGGCATGTGTTTGAGTGAACTCCGGGAGTTGGTGATGGACAGGGAGGCCTGGCGTGCTGCAGTTCATGGGGTCGCGAAGAGTCGGACACGACTGAGCGACTGAACTGAGCTGAACCTGGAGATGCTACATTACCTCTGTGACTTCCCTATAGCCTTGCCCACACTTTGGTAAAGAATCTCCTTTTCATTGAACTCTACTAGAGTTATCCAGTTTTCCACTCTCACCTGTTGGAGGCCCTGGCCAATATGGGGCTTTGTGGAGTTGTTAGTGTTTCATATCCTCTTTGGTTGTAGTCAAGTGATACCTGGCAAGTGTTGGATAGATATTTGTTGAATGAATGAATGACTAAATGTGTGAGTGACATGATTTGAACTCCAACCTGTCCTCAACAAACGTCTAATATTGAGTGTTCACATGTAAATTATAGATGCTTGATGCACTGTGAGTACATTGAACAGGTGTAGATTCTGTGGCTTCATAGAACCACAGGGACCTCCACTTCTCTGTGTTTGCTCTGTTTATTCACGTTCAGATGTTCTCCGTTCCAGATGAACAGTATGAAAGAATATAAAGAGCATCTGAAATATACAAAATTGTGAAGATGCTATGTTCACTAAATGAAGTAGGATGATTTCTTCAACTCAGAAGCACATAAGAGGTTCATATCACAAAATAAGAAATGTACACTAAAAATCTCACGTGTATAGGTTATAGTTTTTAATGGAATCATGCTGAATGAACTGAAGTTAAAGCCAATGAGGTATGAATTTACAAAGTTTATGTAACCTTTATCAGAATTAATATTGATTAAATATAGCCTTATTACCTTTGAGGTAAACTTGATGTAAGTATCTTGTAGTTATATCTATGGTTACAGTCAATTTCACAACTGTTGATTCATGGCATTCATTATGATCACCTTTCCACAAATGTTAGAGGGACTCCTTTAAATTGTGGGATGTGCTGTGTGACTTGCGGTCCCCTGGGGGCACTCACTTATCTCTCTGGGGAGATACCTTCATGATGGAGCTCGGATAAATACCAGGCTGGATTGTTCCAAGCTCCCTTTATGATGCCTAGCCCTCAGGAAGTGCCTAGTTGTTTATAAATCTTTCCATATTATATTTCTTCAAGAAGAAAAATTCCATGATCTTCCTTCCTGGATTTCTCAGCAGGAGAGGAGTCAAGATTGAACTGTCATAATATACTTCATCTTGGCGCAGAGTTCCCCCTTTGATAATCTCCAGGGCACATTCTTCCTTTGGAGATGCTTTTGCATTAAATATCCCAGCAACTGCCTTCATGGCTGTGTCTGTAGAGCGAGAAGAGAAGAGTGTGGTTATCCAAGACGAGTAGAGTCTATGTGATGGAAGGCCTGCAGACACCAGCAGCTTAGCTTTTATGGGCTGCTGGCCAGTGCTTGCTCGGGCCGTGTTGGGAATACATGGAGAAGACTGGGTATGTTGAGGGCCTATTAGGCAAAGAGAATCTTAGTGTTCATATGGACTTTGTCTTCCTGGATGGAAATTTGTGGGGGCAACTGGAGGTTACTAGTTGAGTGATTTGAATGAATCAGACTCCTCTCTTGGGTGTTTTGGTTGGAGTGAGGGAGTAATATTGGGGAGTAGAATGCAGATAGAAGTCATGTGATGGGAAGAGTCAATGAGCAAAACCAGAGTGAGGTGTGATAATGAGGACTGACTTGTAAAAGGAAGAGACACAGGAATCCAGGCCTTTGCTCCCTTGGCAACACCAACCACTTTCACTTGGAGGGAAACTATTATTACCTGCTCTCTCCTCCTAGGATTTGTGTCCTTCTTGCCCAGCTTCTCTGTTTCTCCACCCCTTCTTGTTTCACTGTGTGTCTGTGTCTTTCTCTCTCTTTTGTTCTGTAACTACTACTCACTGTATTCAGTTTTTTAAAAAATTTATTTGGCTGTGCAGAGTGCGGGATCTTAGTTCCCTGATTAGGGATCAAACCCATGCCCCCTGCAGTGAAAATGTGGAGTCTTAACCACTGGACTGCCAGGGAAGTCCCTTCAATAAAGTTTTTAAAATCATACCTATCACATATTTTAGATAAATTTGCATTTGGACTTACAGAAAAGTTTTAAAAATTGTGCAAAGTCTTTCCTTATATCTTTCAATCAAAACATCATACATAACCATTATACAACTATCAACAACAGATATGATAGAATTGGAACAAATTACTAATGAAACTGCAGACTTAATTTTTTCACTAATGTCCTTTGTATGTTCCAGGATCTTATCCAGGAGTACACTTAGTAGTAATTTTTTCTTGTTTTCTCTCTGATCTATGACAGGTTCTTACTCTTTCCTTGTCTCTCATAGCCTTGACACTTTAGAAGAGTTCTGTTCAATGGATCTGTATGAAAGAAAGTGAAGTCGCTCAGTCGTGTCCCACTCTTTGCGACCCTGTGGACGGTAGCCCACCGGGTTCCTTTGTCTATGGGATTCTCCAGGCAAGAATACTGGAGTGGGTTGCCATTTCCTTCTCCAGGGGATCTTCCTGACCCAGAGATAGAACCCCGGTCTCCCGCATTGCAGGCAGACACTTCACTGTCTGAGCCAACAGGGAAGCCACCAGGATCTATATAAACCCCCTCAATTTGGGGTTTTTTCCTGTTGTTCTCATAATTAGAATGAGATGATGTGTTTTCGACAAGAATACCTCCCCCAAATGATGCTGTGTCCCTCTCAGCACCATGTATCAAAGGATTTGTGACATCTGTGACTTAGTAATTACTGATATGTTATTAAGGAAAAAAAACTCATATTTAATAGTCTCACATAGGAAAGTAATGGCCGTTGAGTTTTCATGAGGGACATACGGTGTTCAGAATAGGGTCAGGTGAGGAATGTGGTGTTACTCAGCACAGTTGGCAGTCAGAATGGAGAGAAGGGTCAAAGAGCAGTCAGAGGCTCCACAGGTGACAGAACACTTCATCAAAGGGGGACTAGTATTCTCGCCTGGAGAATCCCAGGGACGGGGGAGCCTGGTGGGCTGCCATCTACGGGGTCGCACAGCGTTGGACACGACTGAAGTGACTCAGCAGCAGCAGCAGTGCTGTCACTGGTTTTCAGTGCCTGACACACGATGACGTCAGGGAGCTCAGCGCCCTCTTTACCCACCACAGTAAGACAGACAGTCCTGCAGGCCATTTATTCCAATTTCTTGACCTTACCTGTGTCGATGAGGCCAAGAATACAGAGGGTGATTGACACATTGACCTTGGTCGCCTCATATTCCATCCTGAGAGAGGAGAAGAACCCATCCAGAGCAAACTTGCTTGCAGAATACGCAGCAACAAGTGGACAAGCTATTTTCCCTGAATGATACAAAAGTGGGTTAACATGGTCATCCATTGCAGCTCTGACAAAGCTGAACTGTGCTTTATCTGTAGCAGGCTTTGTAACCTCCATGAAGTGCCTCTACCCTTAGTTTCTCTCTACTCCCCAAAGAGATTACCCTGCTGTGCTGAATTTCAGAAAGAAAGAAACATGATGGTATCAAAGAAACTCCCCTCCACGGACTGGGATACAGTGTAGAGTGGGCTGCAGGAAAACTTTCATTGAAGAGGGATTAGTTAGATTTTTAGTAAAGGTGGTAAATAAGTAGGATTACAAAAGAGCCATGCAATTTCACACCTGGTAACTCTTCCACCTTTGACCCAAGAGCGCTGGAAAGCAGGTGTTTGGCAAGAGCTCTCTACCAGCACAGAGACCTGTCACTGGTCTTGCTACTCAAGGGGAATGAAAACTCCTGTCTTTATTTTCTATCCCAAATCACTTTTCTTACTTTCATCAGCCTGGTTAATTCTTAGTTAGTTATCAGTATTTTGGAGGATGTGTGGGCATATGCCCGATCAGTTCAGTTCAGTTGCACAGCTATGTCTGACTCTTTGCGACCCCATAGACTGCAGCATGCCAGGCCTCCCTGTCCATCCCCAACTCCTGGAGTCCACCCAATCCCATATCCATTGAGTCGGTGATGCCATCCAACCATCTCATCCTCAGTCGTCCCCTCTCCTCCAGCTTTCAGTCTTTCCCAGCATCAGGGTCTTTTCCAAGGAGTCAGTTCTTCACATCAGGTGGCCAAAGCATTGGAGTTTCAGCTTCAGCATCAGTCCTTCCAGTGAATATTCAGGACTGATTTCCTTTAGGATAGACTGGTTGGATCTCCTTTCAGTCCAAGGGACTCTCAAGAGTCTTCTCCAACACCACAGTTCAAAAGTATCAATTCTTTGGCATTCAGCTTTCTTTATAGTCCAACTCTCACATCCATACATGACTACTGGGAAAACCATAGCTTTGACTAGACAGCCCTTTGTTGGCAAAGTAATGTCTCTGCTTTTTAATATGCTGTCTAGGTTGGTCATAACTTTCCTTCCAAGGAGTAAGTGTCTTTTAATTTCATGGCTGCAATTACCATCTGCAGTGATTTTGGAGCCCTGAAAAATAAAGTTGGTCACTGTTTCCCCATCTATTTCCCATGAAGTGATGGGACCGGATGCCATGCTCTTAGTTTTCTGAATGTTGAGCTTTAAGCCAACTTTTTCACTCTCCTCTTTCACTTTCATCAAGAGGCTTTTTAGTTCTTCTTTGTTTTCGGCCTTAAGTGTGGTGTCATCTGCATATCTGAGGTTATTGCTATTTCTCCCAGCAGTCTTGATTCCAGTTTGTGCTTCATCCGGTCCAGCATTTCTCATGGTGTACTCTGCATATAAGTTAAATAAGCAGGGTGACAGTATACAGCCTTGAAGTACTCCTTTTCCTATTTGGAACCAGTCTGTTGTTCCATGTCCAGTTCTAACTGTTGCTTCTTGACCTGCATACAGATTTCTCAGGAGAAAGGCCAGGTGGTCTGGTATTCCCCTATCTTTAAGAATTTTTCACAGTTTGTTGTGATCCACACAGTCAAAGGCTTTGGCATAGTCAATAAAGCAGAAATAGATGTTTTTCTGGAACTGTCTCGCTTTTTCAATGATCCAACGAATGTTGGCAGTTTGATCTCTGGTTCCTCTGCCTTTTCTAAATCCATCTTGAACATCTGGAAGTTCCTGGTTCATGTACTGTTGAAGACTGGCTTGGAGAATTTTGAGCATTACTTTACTAGCGTGTGAAATGAGTACAATTGTGCGGTAGTTTGAGCATTCTTTGGCATTGCCTTTCTTTGGGATGGAATGAAAACTGACCTTTTCCAGTCCTGTGGCTACTGCTGAGTTTTCCAAATTTGCTGGCATATTGAGTGCAGCACTTTCACAGCATTATCTTTCAGGATTTGAAATAGCTCAACTAGAATTCCATCACATCCACTAGCTTTGTTTGTAGTGATGCTTCCTAAGGCCCACTTGACTTCACATTCCAGGATGTCTGGCTCTAGGTCAGTGATCACACCATCGTGATTATCTGGGTCATGAAGATCTTTTTGGTATACTTCTTCTGTGTATTCTTGCCACCTCCTCTTAATATTTTCTGCTTCTGTTAGGTCCATACCATTTCTGTCCTTTATTGAGCCCATCTTTGCATGAAATGTTCCCTTGGTATCTCGAATTTTCTTGAAGAGATCTCTAGTCTTTCCCATTCCATTGTTTTCCTCTATTTCTTTGCACTGATCACTGAGGATGCTTTCTTATCTCTCCTTGCTATTCTTTGGAACTCTGCATTCAAATGGGTATATCTTTCCTTTTCTCTTTTGCTTTTCACTTCTCTTCTTTTCACAGCTATTTGTAAGGCCTCCTCAGACAGCCATTTTGCTTTTTGCATTTCTTTTCCATGGGGATGGTCTTGATCCCTGTCTCCTGTACAATGTCACGAACCTCCTTCCATAGTTCTTCAGGCACTCTGTCTATCAGATCTAGTCCCTTAAATCTATCTGTGACTTCCACTGTATAATAGTAAGGGATTTGAATTAGGTCATACCTGAATGGTCTAGTGGTTTTCTAATTGGTTTTCTTCAATTTAAGTCTGAAGTTGGCAATAAAGATTTCATGATCTGAGCCGCAGTCAGCTCCCAGTCTTGTTTTTGCTAACTGTATAGAGCTTCTCCATCTTTGGCTGCAAAGAATATAATCAATCTGATTTCGGTGTTGACCATCTGGTGATGTCCATGTGTAGAGTCTTCTCTTGTGTTGTTGGAAGAGGGTGTTTGCTTTGAACGCACCCCAGTGCATTCTCTTGGCAAAACTCTATTAGCCTTTGCCCTGCTTCATTCTGTACTCCAAGGCCAAATTTGCCTGTTACTCCACATGTTTCTTGACTTCCTACTTTTGCATTCCAGTCCCCTATAATGAAAAGGACATCTTTTTTGGGTGTTAATTCTAGAAAGTCTTGTAGGTCTTCATAGAACTGTTGAACTTCAGCTTCTTGAGCATTAATGGTCGAGGCATAGACTTGGATTACTGTGATATTGAATGGTTTGCCTTGGAAATGAACAGAGATCATTCTGTCATTTCTGACATTGCATCCATGTACTGCATTTTGGACTCCTTTGTTTACTATGATGTCTACTCCATTTCTTCTAAGGGATTCTTGCCCACAGTAGTAGATATAATGGTCATCTGAGTCAAATTCACCCATTCCAGTCCATTTTAGTTCGCTGATTCCAAAAATGTCGATGTTCACTCTTGCCATCTCCTGTTTACCACTTCCAATTTGCCTTGATTCATGGACCTAACGTTCCAGGTTACTATGCAATATTGCTCTTTACAGCATTGGACCTTGCTTCCATCACCAGTCCCATCCACAACTGGGTGTTGTTTTTGCTTTGGTTCCATCTTCTCATTCTTTCTGGAGTTATTTCTCCACTGATCTCCAGTAGCATATTGGGCACCTACTGACCTGGTGAGTCCATCTTTCAGTGTCCTATCTTTTTGCCTTTTCATACTGTTCATGGGGTTCTCAAGGCAAGAATACTGTAGTGGTATGCCATTCCATTCTCCAGTGGACCACATTCTGTCAGACCTCTCCACCATGACCCGTCTATCTTGGGTGGCCCTACACGGCATGGCTCATAGTTTCATTGAGTTAGACAAGGCTGTGGCCCATGTGATCAGATTGGTTAGTTTCCTGTGATTGTGGTTTTTAGTCTGTACGCCCAATAGCATAACTTATTCATTATACCCTTTGTAAGAGGAGAGAGGTGTCCTGAGACCCTTGAGCATTATTATAGTGAAAAGTGAAAGTGAAAGTTGTTCAGTCATGTCCGACTCTTTGCAACCCCATGGACTATGCAATCCATGTAATGTCTAGGCCAGAATACTGGAGTGTGTAGCCTTTCCCTTCTCCAGGGGATCTTCCCAACCCAGAGATCGAACCCAGGTCTCCTGCATTGTAGGCAGATTCTTTACCAGCTGAACCACAAGGGAAGCCCAAGAATACTGGAGTGGGTAGCCTACCCCTTCTCCAGTGGATCTTCCCGACCCAGGAATCAACCCAGGGTCTCCTGCATTACAGGTGGGTTCTTTACCAACTGAGCTATCAGGGAAGCCCATTGTTATAATATCTACTTTAAAATCCTTGTCTGCTGATTCTAAAATCTGGGTCATTTTAGTACTGATCTCCATTGATTGCCTTTCCTCTTGAATATGGGTCACATATCGTATTCTTGTATGTGCAGTGACTTTTCATTGTATCCTTGATATTGTTAGAAACTTTGGATTCTGTCATATTCTTCCAAAGAGTATGATTTTTATTTTTTGGTGGGCGGTTAATTTGGCTTCCCTGGTGGCACAGATGGTAAAGAATCTGTCTGCAACGTGGGCTTGATCCCTGGGTTGGGAAGATGCCCTGGAGAAGGGAATGGCTACCCACTTCAATATTCTTGTCTGGAGAATTCCATGGACAGAGGAACCTGGTGGGCTACAGTCCATGGGGTCGCAAAGAGTTGGATACGACTGAGTCACTAACACTCAGTTGGCTGAAACTCTGGTCTCTTGCAGTAGGTGCCAAGTGAAATCTCTGTTTAATTATTTGAATCTTAACTGAGCTTCTTGATGTCTACACTGCCCTGTGAGTATTTCAGGGGATTAGCAGAGATTTGAGAAAAGTTTATATATAGAATTTGGTGTTCTTCTACTGTGGCTCTTTTCTTTCTGGGATGTCTTTCTTCACTTTCCACCTGCTACAGAAACCCCAAACTATTCCTTTTGCTTCTACAAGGTAGTAAGATGGCAGATTTCTGGCCTAAAAATGGCACTGATTGGGACCTTCTCTTGAGCATAAGCTACAAAATTGGGAAAAATCACCCAGTGTCATTTCCCTCTTTCAAGTACTAACAGCTCTCCAGTTTCTGTCTTCTTTTTCTTCTTCTCTTCAGTGTTTTCAATGGTTGTTTTCTATATTTTTTCCAAGTTTGCTATCTGGGGAAGGTTGGTCTATTAGGTATTTCCCTGCTATTATAGTTAGAGAATTTGCCTGCAGTGCAGGAGACCTGGGTTCGATTCCTGGGTCAGGAAGATGCCTTGGAGAAGGAAATGGCAACCCACTCCAGTATTCTTGCTGGAGAAATGGCAACTCACTTCAGGATTTGCCTGGAAAATCCTATGGACAGAGGAACCTGGCAGTCTACAGATCACGGGGTTGCAAGAGTCAGACATGACTTAGAGACTAAACTACCACCACTGTTATTATTGGAATTGGAACCTCTATGTGTTTTTAAAAATAATGAAGTTGCATTCCAAATCAATAAAGATGTTGAGAAAGTTGGTTAACTAATTGGAAAAAAGATTGTCAACTCCTTGTTTCATATCATATATCAAAAAATGATACATGGAAAATTATGGCAGGTGATGTTGCCATGTCCATTTCCCTTTGTTTAATAAAAGAATCTAATTTTATTCAGGATAGCAATGTGTTGAGATAAAAATATTTACTTCCTCAAGATTCCCTTGCTCTTTTGGGTAGTCATGTGATCTCGACCTGGCCAGTGAGAAATGTAGCAGATGGGTCTCCAGGAAAGATATCGATTACCTGTTAAAAGAGATGGATTCAGGTGGCATGTAGCTTTTATGTTTTGCCCTTTCTTCTTCTTTCTAAGTAGACTACAGATTTGATGCCTAGAATTACAGTAGTCATTTATGAACTTGAGGAAATGCTATATATTAATTATGTAATTAAGGATTATAGTACAAAAATGTGGAATGAGCTTAGACTTTTGAAGATCTAGTACATCCAAAAAACCAGTTCTGGACTACTTATTGCCTGAGAAAAAGGAAAACTTATTTAGTGTTAAATCATTGTAAATTGAGTTGTTACATGTACAGCAGGATGCATCTCCTGACTGATTAAAAATTTAATCATAGAAAGAGGATAATAGAGCCAAATACTTATCAGATTCTTATTTATGGAAAGTCATTCTAGCATAAAAGTTAAAAAATGTTAAGGCCAAGAATATTTGATTATAGAAAATATAAAATTTCTGAATGTCACAATGGTCACTATAATAATTTCACTATAAAGGTCAAGGGTAAAATGATAAACTAGAAAATCGTTTTCTACATATTAGGCAGAAAAAAGCTTAATATCCTCAACCTTTAATGTATAAAGAACTCTTAAAAATGCAAAAATACAAACAAATCTCTGTAGGGAACCACTCCATCCTCAGTCCTCAGTCATGAGTTTGGGGTTGAGATAACTCTGTAGTCAAGTTCTAGGAATGGGTGTGTGACACTGGATGTGCAAACAGGGAGGAGGAGCTAAGATGGCAGAGGAATAGGATGGGGAGAACACTTTCTCTCCCACAAATTAATCAAAAGAACATTTAAACGCTGAGTAAACTCCACAAAACAATTTCTGAATGCCGGCAGAGGACATCAGGCACCCAGAAAAGCAACCCATTGTCTTCGAAAGGAGGTAGGAAAAAATATAAAAGACAAAAAAAGAGACAAAAGAGGGAGGGACGGAGCTCCGTCCCGGGAAGGGAGTCTTAAAAAGAGAGAAGTTTCCAAACACCAGGAAACATTCTCACTGCTGAGTTTGTGCTGAGCCTTGGAAGCACAGAGGGCAACATAACAGGGAGGAAAAATAAATAAACAATTAAAACCCACAGATTACAAGCCCTATGGTAACTCCCCCAGCGGAGAAGCAGCGCAGACGCCTGCATCCACCATTAGCAAGCGGGGGCTGGGCAGGGAGGCGCGGCGCGGGCTGCATCACTTAGAGTAAGGATCTGGCCTGAATACCCCGAGCGCTACCTGAGCGAAATAATTTGGGCTAGCAAAGCAGACTGTGGGATATCTACCATGTGAAAAGCCAGCCCTAACCTAAGACACTGCCAGGCCTGCGCATGGAACAAAGGACTGTACAGAGATAGCTGGCTTCAGACGGTCCCCCTCTGGTGACAGGCAGCCAGAGCCGGAAGGGGGCAATCGCAGCCCCAGAGAGACATTATCTACAAAACTATAAGCAGGCTTCTTTGCTAACTAAAACTTCTTGGGGTTCTGGACAGTCAACATCCGCCTGAGAAGGTGCGCCGGTTGTACACCCAGATAACTGAGCAGCAGGGAGGCGATAAGTCACAGCAACCGCGCTCGCCAAACACCTCATCACCTGAGCTACTTGGACCTGGGAAGGGCACAAAACGCAGGCCCAACTGAGTCTGTGCCTCTGAGGACTATCCGAGTGCCTGAACCTGAGCGGCTTAGACCTGGGAGGTGCAAGCAGCCCAGGGTGGGCCACGGATGGTTCCCAGCGGAGAAACCTACAGCCTGAGAAGTGTGGGCAGGGAGGCTACACGCGCCGTGAGCGGGCGCAGACCCAGTGTAGCCGAGGCACTGCGAGCACATGCCAGTGTCATTTGTTTGCAGCGTCCCTCCCTCTCCACAGCATGACTGAACACGTGAGCCTTAAAAAAAAAAAAAAGTGTCCACCACCGCCCCCTTTGTATCAGGATGGAAATCAGACACTGAAGAGACCAGCAAACAGAAGAAGCTATAACAGAGGGAAACGCCTTGGAAGCGACAGGCAATAGATTAAAACCCCGTGGTTAGTACTGACTACATAGGAAGGGGCCTATAGATCTTGAGAAATATAAGCTGGAACAAGGAACTGGCCGAAAATGAACTGACCCCACAATACCCACCCACAACAACATCAGAGAAAGTCCTATATATATTTTTTTACTATTTTTATGATGATTCTTTCTTTTTTTTTAAATTTTTAAAAAAATTTAAGTCCTCTATTACTCCTTTAATTTTCACTTTTATAACCTACTATTACTTTGCACAAAAAAAAAGAGACCCTTTTTTTTTAAAAAGCAAACTTCATATATATATTTTTTATAACTTTTGTGACCTTGTTTTTTTTTTTCTTTTTCTCTTTCTTTCTTTTCTTTTTTTTTTCTTCTTTTCTTTAACATTGTATTTTTGAAATTCCAAACTCTGCTCTAGATTTTTAATTTTAGCTTTTTGGTATTTGTTATCAATTTTGTACCTTTTTTTTTTTTTTTTTATAACTTTCATGACTTTTTTTCCCTCTCTTTCTTTCTCTTCATCTTTTCTTTAACATTGTATTCCTGAAACTCCAAACTCTACTCTAGATTTTTAATTTATGCTTTTTGGTGGATGTGAGTCCCAGTGAACTCCGGGAGTTGGTGATGGACAGGGAGGCCTGGTGTGCTGCGATTCATGGGGTCGCAAAGAGTCGGACACGACTGAGTGACTGATCTGATCTGAACTGGTCAATTTTGTACCTATATCTTCTTTATAATTTTTGTGACTTTGTTTGTTTTTGTTTTGTTTCTCTTTCTTTTCCTTCTTCTTTTCTTTAACATTGTATTTTTGAAATTCCAAACTCTACTCTAGATTTTTAATTTTTGCTTTTAGGTATTTGTTACCAATTTTGTACCTTTAAGAACCCAATCTTCAGTACCCATTTTTTACTAGGGAGCGAGATTACTGGCTTAACTGCTCTCTCCCCCTTCGGACTCTCCTTTTTCTCCAACCGGTTCGCCTGTGTCTCCTCCCTAACCCCTCTCTACTCTACCCAACTCTGTGAATTTCTGTGTGTTCCAGACGGTGGAGTACACTTAGGGAACTGATTACTGGCTGAATCTGTCTCTCTCCTTTTCATTCCCCCCTTTTATCCTCCTGGCCACCTCTGTCTCCTTCCTGCCTCTTCTCTTCTCTTCTCTGTATAACTCCGTGAACATCTCTGAGTGGTCCAGTTGTGGAGTGCACATAAGTAAGTGATTACTGGTTAGCCCGCTCTCTCCTCTATTGATTCCACCTTATCTCATCCGGGTCACCTCTAACTCCCTCCTCTCTCTTCTCTTCTCCATGTAACGCTGTGAACCTCTCTGGGTGACCCTCATGGTGGAGAAACTTTTCATCTTTAACCTAGATATTTTATCAATGGTGCTGTATAGAAGGAGAAGTTTTGAGACTACTGTAAAAATAAGACTGATAACTGGAAGCAGGAGGCTTAAGTCCACACCCTGACTCCAGGGAACATTAATTGACAGGAGCTCATCAAATGCCTCCATACCTACACTGAAACCAAGCACCACACAAGGGCCAACAAGTTCCAGGGCAAGACATACCAAGCAAATTCTCCAGCAACATAGGAATACAGCCCTGAGTTCAATATACAGGCTGCCCAAAGTCACCCCAAAACCATAGACATCTCATAACTCATTACTGGACACTTCATTGCACTCCAGAGAGAATAAATCCAGCTCCACCCACCAGAACACCGACACAAGCTTCCCTAACCAAGAAACTTTGACAAGCCACCTGTACAAACCCACACACAGTGAGGAAACACCACAATAAAGAGAACTCCGCAAACTGCCAGAATACAGAAAGGACACCCCAAACTCAGCAATTTAAACAAGATGAAGAGACAGAGGAATACCCAGCAGGTAAAGGAACAGGATAAATGCCCACCAAACCAAACAAAAGAGGAAGAGATAGGGAATCTACCTGATAAAGAATTCCGAATAATGATAGTGAAATTGATCCAAAATCTTGAAATCAAAATGGAATCACAGATAAATAGCCTGGAGACAAGGATTGAGAAGATGCAAGAAAGGTTTAACAAGGACCTAGAAGAAATAAAAAAGAGTCAATATATAATGAATAATGCAATAAATGAGATCAAAAACACTCTGGAGGCAACAAATAGTAGAATAACAGAGGCAGAAGATAGGATTAGTGAATTAGAAGATAGAATGGTAGAAATAAATGAATCCGAGAGGAAAAAAGAAAAACGAATTAAAAGAAATGAGGACAATCTCAGAGACCTCCAGGACAATATTAAATGCTACAACATTCGAATCATAGGGGTCCCAGAAGACGAAGACAGAAAGAAAGACCATGAGAAAATACTTGAGGAGATAATAGTTGAAAACTTCCCTAAAATGGGGAAGGAAATAATCACCCAAGTGCAAGAAACCCAGAGAGTCCCAAACAAGATAAACCCAAGGCGAAACACCCCAAGACACATATTAATCAAATTAACAAAGATCAAACACAAAGAACAAATATTAAAGGCAGCAAGGGAAAAACAACAAATAACACACAAGGGAATTCCCATAAGGATAACAGCTGATCTTTCAATAGAAACTCTCCAAGCCAGGAGGGAATGGCAAGACATACTTACAATGATGAAAGAAAATAACCTACAGCCCAGATTATTGTACCCAGCAAGGATCTCATTCAAATATGAAGGAGAAATCAAAAGCTTTACAGGCAAGCAAAAGCTGAGAGAATTCAGCACCACCAAACCAGCTCTCCAACAAATACTAAAGGATATTCTCTAGACAGGAAACACAAAAAGGGTGTATAAATTCGAACCCAAAACAATAAAGTAAATGGCAACGGGATCATACTTATCAATAATTACCTTAAATGTAAATGGGTTGAATGCCCCAACCATAAGACAAAGACTAGCTGAATGGATACAAAAACAAGACCCCTACATATGTTGTCTACAAAAGACCCACCTCAAAACAGGGGACACATACAGACTGAAAGTGAAGGGCTGGAAAAAGATTTTCCATGCAAATAGGGACCAAAAGAAAGCAGGAGTAGTGATACTCATATCAGATAAAATAGACTTTAAAACAAAGGCCGTGAAAAGGGACAAAGAAGGTCACTACATAATGATCAAAGGATCAATCCAAGAAGAAGATATAACAATTATAAATATATATGCACCCAACATAGGAGCACCGCAATATGTAAGACAAATACTAACAAGTATGAAAGGAGAAATTAACAATAACATAATAATAGTGGGAGACTTTAATACCCCACTCACACCTATGGATAGATCAACTAAACAGAAAATTAACAAGGAAACACAAACTTTAAACGACACAATAGACCAGTTAGACCTAATTGATATCTATAGGACATTTCATCCCAAAACAATTTCACCTTTTTCTCAAGCGCACACGGAACCTTCTCCAGGATAGATCACATCCTGGGCCATAAATCTAGCCTTGGTAAACTGAAAAAAATTGAAATCATTCCAAGCATCTTTTCTGACCACAATGCAGTAAGATTAGATCTCAATTACAGGAGAAAAACTATTAAAAATTCCAACATATGGAGGCTGAACAACACACTGCTGAATAACCAACAAATCACAGAAGAAATAAAAATAGAAATCAAAATTTGCATAGAAATGAATGAAAATGACAACACAACAACCCAAAACCTGTGGGACACTGTAAAAGCAGTCCTAAGGGGAAAGTTCATAGCAATACAGGCATACCTCAAGAAACAAGAAAAAAGTCAAATAAATAATCTAACTCTACACCTAAAGCAACTAGAAAAGGAAGAAATGAAGAACCTCAGGGTTAGTAGAAGGAAAGAAATCTTGAAAATTAGGGCAGAAATAAATGCAAAAGAAACAAAAGAGACCATAGCAAAAATCAACAAAGCCAAAAGCTGGTTCTTTGAAAGGATAAATAAAATTGACAAACCATTAGCCAGACTCATCAAGAAACAAGGGGAGAAAAATCAAATCAATAAAATTAGAAATGAAAATGGAGAGATCACAACAGACAACACAGAAATACAAAGGATCATAAGAGACTACTATCAGCAATTATATGGCAATAAAATGGACAACGTGGAAGAAATGGACAAATTCTTAGAAAAGTACAACTTTCCAAAACTGGACCAGGAAGAAATAGAAAATCTTAACAGACCCATCACAAGCACGGAAATTGAAACTGTAATCAGAAATCTTCCAGCAAACAAAAGCCCAGGTCCAGACGGCTTCACAGCTGAATTCCACCAAAAATTTAGAGAAGAGCTAACACCTATCCTGCTCAAACTCTTCCAGAAAATTTCAGAGGAAGGTAAACTTCCAAACTCATTCTATGAGGCCACCATCACCCTAATACCAAAACCTGACAAAGATGCCACAAAAAAAGAAAACTACAGGCCAATATCACTGATGAACATAGATGCAAAAATCCTTAACAAAATTCTAGCAATCAGAATCCAACAACACATTAAAAAGATCATACACCATGACCAAGTGGGCTTTATCTTAGGGATGCAAGGATTCTTCAATATCCGCAAATCAATCAATGTAATACACCACATTAACAAATTGAAAAATAAAAACCATATGATTATCTCAATAGATGCAGAGAAAGCCTTTGACAAAATTCAACATCCATTTATGATAAAAACTCTCCAGAAAGCAGGAATAGAAGGAACATACCTCAACATAAGAAGAGCTATATATGACAAACCCACAGCAAACATTATCCTCAATGGTGAAAAATTGAAAGCATTTCCTCTAAAGTCAGGAACAAGACAAGGGTGCCCACTTTCACCATTACTATTCAACATAGTTTTGGAAGTTTTGGCCACAGCAATCAGAGCAGAAAAAAAAAATGAATCCAAATTGGAAAAGAAGAAGTAAAACTCTCACTGTTTGCAGATGACATGATCCTCTACATAGAAAACCCTAAAGACTCCACCAGAAAATTACTAGAACTAATCAATGACTATAGTAAAGTTGCAGGATATAAAATCAACACACAGAAATCCCTTGCATTCCTATACACTAATAATGAGAAAACAGAAAGAGAAATTAAGGAAACAATTCCATTTACCATTGCAACGAAAAGAATAAAATACTTAGGAATATATCTACCTAAAGAAACTAAAGACCTATATATAGAAAACTATAAAACACTGGTGAAAGAAATAAAAGAGGACATTAATAGATGGAGAAATATACCATGTTCATGGATTGGAAGAATCAATATAGTGAAAATGAGTATACTACCCAAGGCAATTTATAGATTCAATGCAATCCCTATCAAGCTACCAAGGGTATTCTTCACAGAGCTAGAACAAATAATTTCACAATTTGTATGGAAACACAAAAAACCTCGAATAGCCAAAGCTATCTTGAGAAAGAAGAATGGAACTGGAGGAATCAACCTGCCTGACTTCAGGCTCTACTACAAAGCCACAGTCATCAAGACAGTATGGTACTGGCACAAAGACAGAAATATAGATCAATGGAACAAAATAGAAAGCCCAGAGATAAATCCATGCACATATGGACACCTTATCTTTGACAAAGGAGGCAAGAATATACAATGGAGAAAAGACAATCTCTTTAACAAGTGGTGCTGGGAAAACTGGTCAACCACTTGTAAAAGAATGAAACTAGAGCACTTTCTAACACCATACACAAAAATAAACTCAAAATGGATTAAAGATCTAAACGTAAGACCAGAAACTATAAAACTCCTAGAGGAGAACATAGGCAAAACACTCTCCGACATACATCACAGCAGGATCCTCTATGACCCACCTCCCAGAATATTGGAAATAAAAGAAAAAATAAACAAATGGGACCTAATTAAACTTAAAAGCTTCTGCACAACACAAGAAACTATAAGCAAGGTGAAAAGACAGCCTTCAGAATGGGAGAAAATAATAGCAAATGAAGCAACAGACCAACAACTAATCTCAAAAATATACAAGCAACTCCTACAGCTCAATCCCAGAAAAATAAATGACCCAATCAAAAAATGGGCGAAAGAACTAAATAGACAATTCTCCAAAGAAGACATACAGATGGCTAACAAACACATGAAAAGATGCTCAACATCACTCATTATCAGAGAAATGCAAATCAAAACCACTATGAGGTACCTTTTCATGCCAGTCAGAATGGCTGTGATCCAAAAGTCTACAAGCAATAAATGCTGGAGAGGGTGTGGAGAAAAGGGAACCCTCTTACACTGTTGGTGGGAATGCAAACTAGTACAGCCACTATGGAGAACAGTGTGGAGATTCCTTAAAAAACTGGAAATAGAACTGCCTTATGATCCAGCAATCCCCCTGCTGGGCATACACACTGAGGAAACCAGAATTCAAAGAGACACGTGTACCCCAATGTTCATAGCAGCACTGTTTATAATAGCCAGGACGTGGAAGCAACCTAGATGTCCATCAGCAGATGAATGGATAAGAAAGCTGTGGTACATATATACAATGGAGTATTACTCAGCCATTAAAAAGAATACATTTGAATCAGTTCTAATGAGGTGGATGAAACTGGAGCCTATTATACAGAGTGAAGTAAGCCAGAAAGAAAAACACCAATACAGTATACTAACGCATATATATGGAATTTAGAAAGATGGTAACAATAACCCTGTATATGAGATAGCAAAAGAGACACAGATGTATAGAACAGTCTTTTGGACTCTGTGGGAGAGGGACAGGGTGGGATGATTTCGGAGAATAGCATTGAAATATGTATAATATCATATATGAAACGAGTCGCCCGTCTAGGTTCGATGCACGATACTGGATGCTTGGGGCTGGTGCACTGGGACGACCCAGAGGGATCGTATGGGGAGGGAGGAGGGTTCAGGATGGGGAACACATGTATACCTGTGGCAGATTCATTTTGATATATGGCAAAACCAATACGATATTGTAAAGTTAAAAAAAAAAAAAAAAAAAAGGATGTGTAAACAGTTTCTGATACCACTGGGTTACTGACTAGTCTAAGGCTGAACCAAAGCAAGACCCAAGCAGGGCTTCAAGATAGGTTGTTGCCAAACCAGAGTTTAGTTTCTTTTTCTTCCTCTGTATCAGAACCCCAGATGAATTCATGTTTCCACCTGTTGCAGAAACTATAGTATTGTCTCCATGTATCTTCTGCCCCCCTTCCTTAGTGGTAGAATCCAAGATTTATAGCTGGGCTCACAGTTATCTGGAACAAAGTCCACATTTCTCAGCCTCTCTCAGCCAGATGTTGCCAGATGACTCAGTGCTGTCCAATAATTTGTACACAGAAGCATGTCATGTGATTTCTGGGATACATCCTTAAAGGAAGAAATCAGTCTCTCCCTTCTCAATCCTTCCTCCTTCTTGATTCCTCAAGAAGGAGGTTGTGACTGTTGGCTGTGACTCCAGAACTATCATGGATCATGAAGTAGAAGCCTCATGTTGAGAATGGCGGAGCATTTAGAGAAAAGGAAGGAACCTGGTTGACCGTGAGCTGCCATCCTAGCCCTATACTGCTTACCTCCAGACTTGATTTACCTTTTTAACTTGTTACGCCTGCTATTATTTTAGGTTTTCTGAGTCAGAGAGCCGCACTTCTCTGTTGAGAGTCCCTGTTGCTTTTATGTAGCCCATGCGCCAAAGGGAAACCGATACTATCTCTTAACCTAGGGGTGGCTTGTATGATTTATTTAATACCATCCTCCGTGCCCACAGTTGATACAGGGATGGGCATAGTCCCCATTTTGGACCAGTGAGGCTCGACGGGAATTTTGTTGGAGTGTCTGGGAAAGTTCTTTGTCCTTTTAGGAGAGTTTCTTGAAGTAGAAATCCTGTTTCTCTTCTGCTGGATGTTTTTGTGTATGGCTGAAATTGCTTCAGCTATCTCATGATCAGCCTGAGGGTGAAGCTGCATGTGGAAGAGCACAGAGCCAAGAGAGTCACAGGGACACTGAACTTGAGCCAAGTCAACTGTGAAGCCCGCCCTGCATCTGGACTTCCAGTCATGTCAATAATTTTCCTTATTGTTTAAGCCAAAAATAGACCCAAATTGCTTACAAGAATAGCATAATGGTTAAAAGTATGAGCTCTAGAGTGAGATGACTGGGGTGTGAAATCCCAAGCATACCATTTCTTAGCTATAATATGTGGATGATAATATTACTAAGCTGAAGTAATCCATGTATTAGATTTAGCACAAGCTGACACATAGAGAACACTTAGAAATGCCATTATTATTAGTATTTCAAATTGGTGAGAAAAGTGTAAGCTGTTCAAAAAATCATGTGAGAATGAATAGCTAGCTACTTAAAGAAAAGAAAAATGCCATTCTAATAAACAGATTCAAATTATATTAGGCAGTACTTTGTGGAAACTAAAAGAATACAGTACGGGTGAATATATAATCTCAAGGTAAGAGATACTTTAAAAGCATGAACTCAAAGGCATATGCTCTAAAGGAAGAGATAAAGAGATCTGAATATATGAGATTTAAACAGTGGCAGTGTACTAGAAATGCTCACCACTGCCTTCCTACACGGATCCCCTTCGAAAAGGATTTGCATTTCCATGCACAGAAGATCAGGCCAGTGGTGGTTAATGTGCACAATGGTTTGAACACGCATCATGTCTCTTTCAAGGAACTGAAATAAGAAACTCTAGGATTCTAATTAGCTGCTGTGGACTTTGAACTAAAACTTTATGTAAGACTGGGACTTGAGTAACCATTTACAGTCATGGAAAGGGCTAAGTAAACAGACAAACAAAATAGGCAGTGACATGGAGGAGACAAAGCAAATGAGCTTTAAAATTGGAGCTAAATAAGAGCTAAAGTTTATTTAGCTCTTATATATAATTTAAAGTCTCAAGGCTAAGTCATTGCCTACAGTTGCAGAATTGGAGAACTAGAATTCAAATCAGAATTCAAATTTGATTCTAGTGGCTCACACACATATGGTGGGGTTTGCTCTATAGAAGTCATTCTTCTTTATATGAGTGTTTCTTAGGAGCCATGTGTCAAATCCAACCTTTCCTGGAGTGGGTGAAGATGCTCTGTACTTGACAGTTAAGCCACAAACAGGCAAAATTTATGAAAAGCAGAAATATTTGCACTTTTAAGCTGGCAGCTGCTGTGAAAGTGCTGCACTTAATATGCCAGCAAATTTGGAAAACTCAGCAGTGGCCACTGGACTGGAAAAGGTCAGTTTTCATTCCAGTCCCAAAGAAAGACAGTGCCAAAGAATGTTCAAATTACCACACAATTGCACTCATTTCACATGCTAGCCAAGTAATGCTCAAAATTCTCCAAGCTAGGCTTCAACAGTACGTGAAAAGAGAACTCCCAGATGTTCAAGCTGGTTTTAGAAAAGGCAGAGAACCAGAAATCAAATTGCCAACATCCACTGGGTCATAGAAAAAGAGAATTCCAGAAAAACATCTACTTCTGCTTCATTGACTACGCTAAACCCTTTGACTGTGTGGATCACAACAAACTGTGGAAAATTCTTAAAGAGATAGGAATACCAGACCACCTTACCTGCCTCCTGAGAAACCTGTATGCAGGTCAAGAAGAAACAGTTAGAACTGGACATGGAACAACAGACTGGTTCCAAATTGGGAAAGGAGTACATCAGGGCTGTATATCATCACCCTACTTATTTAACTTCTATGCAGAGTACATCATGCGTATTGTCAGGCTGGATGAAGCACAAACTGGAATTAAGACTGCCGGGAGAAATAGCAATAACTTCAGATATGCAGATGACATCACCCTTCGGCAGAAAGTGAAGAGGAATTAAAGATCCTTTTGATGAAGGTGAAAGAGGAGAGTGAAAAAGCTGGCTTAAAACTCAACATTCAAAAAATGAAGAGCATGGCATCTGGTCCCATCATTTCATGCAAATAGATGGAGAAACAATGGAAACAGTGACAGACATTATTTTCTTGGGCTCCAAAATCACTGCAGATGGTGATTGCAGCCATGAAATTAAAAGACACTTGCTTCTTGGAAGAAAAGCTATGACAAACCTAGACAGCCTATTAAAAAGCAGAGGTATTACTTTTCTGACAAAGGTCCACATTGCCAAAGCTTTGGTTTTTCCATTAGTCATATATGGATGTGAGAGTTGGGCCATAAAGAAGGCTGAACACTGAAAAATTGATGCTTTTGAACTGTGGTGTTGGAGAAGACTCTTGAGAGTCCCTTGGACTGAAAGGAGATCCAACCTGTCAATCCTAAAGGATATCAACTCTGAATATTCACTGGAAGGACTGATGCTGAAATTGAAGCTCCAATAATTTGGCTACCTGATGGGAAGAACTGACTCATTGGAAAAGACCCTGATGGTGGGAAAGACTGAGGGCAGGAGGAGAAGGGGACGATAGAGGATGAGATGGTTGGATGGCATCACTGACTTGATGGACATGAGTTTGAGCAAGCTCTGGGAGGTGGTGAAGGACAGGGAAGCCTGTTGTGCTGCAGTCATGGGGTTGCAAAGAGTTGGACAGGACTGAGTGACTGAACAACAACAGCAGAGCTGACAGGTGAGGTACCCATAAATAGATAGGGCTAGTTACTCCTGGTCCTTTTGTATTAGTTTCCCAGTACTGCCATAACAAATTTACAGAAACTTGGAGGCTGAGACAACAATTTATTCTCTCATAGCTCTGGAGGTTAGCTGTCTAAAACCAAGGTATCAGCAGGGCCACATTGCCTCCAAAGGCTTTTGTGAAGAATCCTTTCTTATCTCATCAAACTTCTAATGTCTGCTCCTCATCTTTGGTGTTCCTTGGCTTGCAGATGCATCACTCCAGTCTCTGCTTCCATTTTCACAAATTTGGGTGTGTCTTTTGCTCATTTTATTAAGCCACTTTTCATTGGATTTAGACTCATCCAGATAATCTGGGATGACCTCATCTTGAGATCCTTAATTACATCTGCAAAGATCTTTTTTTCATATAAGCTGACATTCACAGGTTCCACGTGGACAATGTTTGCGGGTGGGGGGGTTACCTTTTGGCCCTTATACTCTTGTAGATGATGATAAAGATATTGACGGTGGCATTTCTTAACGTATCTGTCCAGATAGCAACAGAAATGCAGGAGGAAGGGACCATGTGAACCTATAGTCTGCATTCTTGTAGCAGTGATATTCGTCCCACTAATGGAGCTTAGTGTATCCCATTTTCTAGTCTTTTTCTACAAAATTAGTTAATTAATTAGTTTTTGGCTGTGTTAGATGTTCATTGTTATGCACAGGCTTTCTTTAGGTGGCAGCCAGTGGGGGCTGCTCTTGTAGTGCCTGTCAGCAGAGCATGGGCCGGAGAGTTCGGCTCAGTAGTTGGGATGCAGAGGCTTAGTTGCTCCGCAGTGTGTGGGACCTTCCCAGACCAAGGATTGAACCTGTGTCTCCTGCATTGGCAGGGGGATTCTTAACCACTCAACCACCAGGGAAGTCCGCACATTCTATTCTCTATTATGACTTAGGTAATGCTCAAAGTACAGAAAAGGATTCTAAATTGTTTTGCAGGAGAAAGGGAGACAGATTTTTGTTGTTGTTGTTGTTGTTGTTCCTAAAGGGAAAGAAGAAAAAGGAGAGGGATAGGGAAGGAGCCAGACGTGGCAGAAGAGTTTTGAAAAATTCATCAAATAGATGTATAGTTTCAAAAAACAGTTTAAGAGGTGAAGGAAAATACTGAATCGACATACGGACGACCAAGAGGCACGTGAAAAATGCTCAACATTGCTAATTTTTAGAGACATGCATATTAAAACTACAATGAGGTATCATTGCACACTGGTCAGAATGGCTATCACCAAAAATTTAGAAACAATTAATTCTGGAGAGGGTGTGGAGAAAAGGGAGCCCTTCTACACTCCTAGTGGGAATGTAAGTTGGTCCAACCATTATGGAGAACCGTATGAAGTTCCCTTAAAAACTGAGAACAGAATTACCATATGACCCTACAATCCCACTTCTGAGCATATATCCAGAGAAAACTAATTTGAAAAGATACTCATATCCAGTGTTCTTTGCAGCACTGTTTACAATAGCCAAGACATGGAAACACCCTAAATGTCCATAGACAGGAATGGATAAAGAAGATGTAGTATACATATACAATGGAACAGTCCTCAGTCATAAAAAGAATGAAATAATACAACTTACAGAGACATGGACAGACCTAGAGATCATCACATTAAGTGAAGTAAGCTAGGCAAAGATAAATTTCATGTAATATCGCTTATATGTGGAATCTAACAAAATAATAAAAGTGAACTAATTTACAAAGCAGAAATAGACCCGCAGACAAAGAAAACAAACTTATGGTTACCAAAAGGGAGAGAGAGGGAGGGATAAATTAGGAATTGGGGATTAACAGATACACTATTATATATAAAACAGGTAACCAACAAGGACCTACTGTATTAGACGAGGAACTATACTGGGTATTTTGTAGTAACCTGTAATGGACAAGAATCGGAAAAAGAATAGATATGTATACATAGCAGAATCACTTTGCTGTGCTCCTGAAACTAACACACATGCATACACGAAGAATACTGAATTATTAGATAAGAGTCAAGGCTGAACTGACTACTGAAAGACATTCATCTTTATTATGAAAAATTATGCACGAGGTACACTGTAACCTAATTACGTATGGGAACTGTCAGTTTTTCAGAAGGCTGCAGCTGTCACTAACATTTATTATAACCATATTTCATCTCTCAAATTTTCTGGCCTGCCATTGATCTGCCAACTTTAACCCAGTAGTTCTCAGATTTAATTCCCACAAGGACTATGTGGGGAGAATCTGCAGATCTGAGTCCACCTCCTCCTCAGATTCTTGTAGTTGGTGTTCTGGGTTGGAGGGCTGTGCTGAAGGGTTCAGTGGGAAAGAGGGTCTCTTTCCACTAATCATATCTAGGATGTTTTTCAGGGTGGTTATGGCAGAAGGAAAGGCATGGTGACATAAGCTTACTGAACCTGACCTAAGACCTCACAGGAGAAATGGAGGGGGAGGTCTTTGGAAGGAGGAGCAGTCTCTCACAATGACAGGTGGACGGGCTGTCAGTAAACTATGAGTTGTTGTATCTCTTTAAGGCTCAAACTAGTACGATCGGGGTAAATACATGTCCAAAATCTAAAGCGAATATTCAGGTGAAGAAAGATGTTGAGCTAATTAGGAAACTTCAGCTGCAGGTGGTAAATTCTGAACTCTGATTTGATGAAAGAAAATTCAGGAACAGCCAAGGTGGTGGGGGAATGGCTTGTACAAAACTAGAGATGAGAATTGGGTTAGTTACAATGAAAAGCCAACAGAGCAGGAAAAATAATAACAAGGTTTGTTATATTTTCTCCTCCGTAAAAGTATAGGCTTATAAGCACTTGTCCTAAACCCTTAGGGCCTGACGTGTTATGGAATTATTTTTGAAATTTAGAAGATGGTGCGAAGCTTACACTGTATATGGTGGTGGTGGCCGTGATGGTAGCTTAGTCACTAAGTCATGTCCGACTCTTTTGAAACCCCGTGGACTCAGCCCGCCAGCTTCCTCTGTCCATGGCGTTTCCCAGGCAAGAATACTGGAGTCGGTTGCCATTTCTTCTCCAATAATGTTTATTGGTGTATACAATATGAAAGTGAAAGTCATTCAGCCGTGTCTGACTCTTTGCAACCCCATGGACTATACAGTCCATGGAATTCTCCAGGCCGGAATACTGGAGTGGGTAGCCGTTCCCTTCTCCAGAGAACCTTCCTAACCCAGGAATCGAACCCAGGTCTTCCACATTGCTGGCAGATTCTTTACCGTCTGAGCCACAAGGGAAGCCCAAGAATACTGGAGTGGGTAGCCTATCCCTTCTTATCCCTTCAGGATAAGCCTATCCCTTATCCCGAATTGAAGCAGGGTCTCCTGCATTGCAGGCGGATTCTTTACCAGCTGAGTTACCAGGGAAGCCCGTCGACAATGTACAGTATTGTTTACTCTGTGTATGACACTTCTAGTAGAACCTGGGGAGGCATCCTGTAAGCAAACACGGAATTTCTGCACTGAGATATTTGAACGTTCACACTGAGATGAAGGCTTTAAGTGGCCTCACTTCAGTTCAAATTAAATTAATTTTATATAATTAATTATTTTTTAAAAGTTCTTCCTTTTCAGAGCCTTTCTCTTTGCCCCTCCCTGCCCTGCCGCCAGTTTTTGGGTTTTGAAACTGCAGATAAAGGATTGTAAAACAGTGGAGGCTCACTGAAGGGAAGCAGAAATGTATCAAAAAATAGAATAAAGAGGGAAAAGCCTCCCAGGTTCTCACTGTTCTAAAACAATCTGGGTGCATTTCACGAAAGTCTGTTTTTCTCTTCAAAGCACTGTTCTCACTCACTTCCTGACACCATGCCACTTAGCTGTGTGAGGAGACCCTTGCATTCGAAGTTTCAGAGAGCTAAAAAGGGCAGAGTCCCTTTTAAAAAGCACAGACTTCTATTTTTCAGAAAGGATCTTTGAGCTAAGGGGAACTGGTCAAAATGGAATAAATAATACGTAAGAGGATGTTAAAATTTGACTTTTCCTGCTCTAGTTTCAGCTGAGGTTCAAAGATTGAGAATGTAGTAAACTTCAAAGGCCTTCACCTTCTGAAGGAAGGTTCCAGGCTACCTGTGCAACTTATTTCGGATGTGGCAACATGAACAACAGCCGCCCCACCACCACCCGCCCTGCAAACCCTAAAATACAAAATCAAGTTTGCAACACGTAGACCCTTAACCATCCCGAGGGAATAAGAAGGGCCGAAGGTGAAGAGGTCAGAGAGGACAGGTATTAGGGTGAAGAAATGAACAGTGTCTCGCTGAACTTCCTAGAAGAAGGGGTTGATCCTTATAAAAGAGTTTCAGGGGCATCTCATGGAGACCTTGTCCACAGGAGTTTGGGGGGCACTCAGGGCTGGGATTTGACCCAGCCTGGGAGGCGCTGGTTACAGGCAAGGCCCCTGCAGAGCTAGTACAAACTGTCATACAAAAGGGCACTCTCCCTGTAGGGGCCTGAAATGCTGCCCAACTCTGCTCACTTCCCTATGGGCCTTGACCCAGGCCTCATCCTTTCTCCCCTGGAGTCATTTCCAGTTCCTGCCCGAAAGGACAGCAGTATGTGGTGAGTGTGTCTGCCTGCACTCCCACTGTGTTCTCAGAGTCTGAGGGAAATGACACAAGCAACTGCTGTCCAGCTCACTGGAAGAATTCAATATCCCAGCAGGGACCTCCAAAGAAAGTGCATGAACCTCCAAAAACCCACAAAAGCACCCAGTGACCGAGGCAGGTGTGGTCAGCCTCCCAGTCCAGAGAACATGAGATTTCAACATGGACCAAAGAGTCCAGAGGACACCGAGGCTGTAAGCTGGGCACCAGCCAGGGAACTCTCTATCCTGCATTGTCCCTTTGCTTTTCTAGGAACTGCCAGAGGGAGCCTGGTGAATAGGAGGAGACCGGGAGCAGGAGTTCAGGCTGAACACGTCTCTTTTCTATCCCGGATTTCCTAAGACAACAGGTTCAAGCTTGACGAAGAGGGAAACTTTTTTTCCCCCTTAAAAAAAATATTACTTATATACTTAGTCTATGCTGGGTCTTAGTCGAGGCACTCGAGACTCTTAGTTGCAGCATGTGGGGTCTAGTTCCCTGACCGGAGGCCCCCTGCATTGGGAATGCAGAGTCTCAATCTCTGGACCACCAGGCAAGTCCTGGGAGAAGCTTTGCTTAGAGTTAAATTACAAACGGGTGGATGTTTTAATTACTGAAGTGAGGCCTTTCCTGAAACTGGAAGCAGCCAAAAGATCCTTTATTATTCTAGAGTGTTGCTGTCTACCCTTGATTGTGTCCAGGTTCAGAGAAGAACTCACCCATAGAACAGGTCTGAAGGAATGAATAAATTTGTTTTCTGATTGCACCCTACGAGATCCACTTGGTCAACTATTGTTCATAAAAAATAGGCTGGAATACGAAACTAGTTACATCAAATGGATAAATAAATAAATGACTGTTCTAATATGGGCTTCCCAGGTGGTTCAGTGGTAAAGAACCTGCCTTCCAAGCTGGAGAAATGAGTTTGATCCCTGGGTGGGGAAGATCCCCTGGAGAAGGAAATGGCAACCCACTCCAGTATTCTTGCCTGGAGAATCCCATGGACAGAGGAACCTGGTGGGCTACAGTCCATGTTGCAAAAGAGTCAGACATGGCTTAGTGCCTAATGGCTCAGCTGGTAAAGAATCCGCTTGCAATGCTGGAGACCTGGGTTCAATCCCTGGGTTGGGAAGGTACCCTGGAGAAGGCGAAAGGCTACCCACTCCAGTATTCTGGCCTGGAAAATTCCATGGACTGTATAGTCCATGGGGTGGCAGAGTCAGACACGACTGAGCGACTGTCCCTTTCACTTTCAATAGAATATGAAATGATGAAAGACATCTAAGATGAGAAAACCACCACCACCACTGTTCTAATATGCACTAAGCAGTCAGCAAGTGAAGGGATTAGAAGTCTGAGTGCTTTTGCTCAGGGTTAAGTTTTGGTTTATGTAGGGAGAATGGAGCCAGCAGTTAGATTTATCTTCTGGGAAGTTTTAGACCACAAAGAAACAGAACTATGGTGACCATATTTTCTAAAGCAAAATATAGGACATGGAGTCTGACAAGTAAGGGTGCAGACTTAGTGATAAATGGGCCAGCCTGTTTGCAATTAGCTCTGTCCCAGAAACGCAGGGACTCAGCCACTGTGGAAACAGCAAGAGCCAGGGAACTGGCAGCCTAGCTGTGTGCTGGAGCTGGTTAGCTGAGCAGAAGAAGAGGTCAAAAGCAGGCCTCCGTGCTTGATTTCAGACTCTTGGTCTTCAGAACCGTGAGAAAATACATTTCTGTTGACCTCAGACCTGGCTTATGGTAATGTAGCACAGCAGGTGTAAGGAACCAATAAACTGCATTCCTCACTTGTATGGTTATTTAGGAGAATGTCCTTACTTGTAGGAAATGCATGCTGACATATTCAGGAATGATGGGATATCAGGTCAGCAACTACCTCAATTAAAATAGCAATTACTCTCAAATAATTCAGTTACGGGGCGACGGGGAAGTCGTTTGTCCTATTCTTGCAACTCCTCCATAGGTCTGAAATTATTTCAAGAGACCAAAAAAAAAAAAAAAATCCCTATCTTAGGGTTCTAGTGACCTGGAAGAAGTGATAGTGTATTTTGTGGGGCTTTTTATGGGTTCCTCAGAGGTCCCCGAGACTCCCTTGGCATAAGCAATGATTCCTCTAGCTCACTTCCCTAAGCGCCCTCCTCGTTCCAGGGCTCCAGTCAGTCCAGCCTTCCTGACCCAGTCCATCCACCATCTCTGAGCAGGTGGCCCAGGCCAGTCCCCCTCACCCCTCCCAGGTCTCTGGGAAGCCTGCTATGTGTAGATATATTTGATCCAACGATGCTCGCAGCTTCACTCTCAAGTGAAAACAGTTTCAGTCCTGCCTCTTGCCTTTAGACTTGCAAGTATGAGTCAAATACCAATCCCCAAACTCCAGGGACACTTGTAAAGGTCTCCAAATAATCCTCTTGAAGCCCCTCTCATGTGACATAAAGTGAAGGCGATGCAAATGCCTACCCTGAAACCTTCGTGGATGAACCTGACCCTGGTGGATGAACACGTGTGTACTTAGTCGCTCAGTCATGTCTGACTCTTCCCAACCCCATGGACTGTAGCCTGCCAGGCTCCTCTGTCTATGGGGATTCTCCAGGACAGAATACTGGAGTGGGTAGCCATTCCCTTCTGCAGCAGATCGTTCTGATCGATCCCTGACCCAGGGATCAAACCTGGGTCTCCCGCATTGCAGGAAGACTCTTTATGGTCTGAGCCACCAGGGAAGCCCATGAATACTGCAGTGGGTAGCCTATCCCTCTTACCGGGGGATCTTCCCGACCCAGGAACCAAACTGGGTCTCCTGCATTGCAGGCAGATTCTTTACCAGCTGAGTTACTAGGGAAGCCCTGGATGAACACACAGGACACTGACAAGTCTCTCTAAGCACAACTATTTAGGCCGCATGTGGGAGATTTGGTGATGTTGGTGGAATTGGTTTGGGTCCACCCTTCAACTGTGGGGATTCTTAGAATCTCTTTTTTTATTCTTGTCGTGGGAGAAGTGCTGAGTCTCTAAGGCAATCGGAGGAGCCACGTTTCCCAGGCCCTCCTGTACCTGCACAGAAATGCTCTTGCCAAAGTCACCTTGTGAAATTAAGCAACAGGCTTTATCTTATCTCCAAAGGATTTTTGGGCTGATTCAACACCATGCACTGCCTCGTCTTCAGCCAAAACCCTCCCCTGGGTTTCCTCCAGCTACTCTGACTGCCCCTTTCACTTCTCTCTTATTGGTTTCAGCCAGTCCTTCCAATGAATATTCAGGACTGATCTCCTTTAAGATGGACTGGTTGGATCTCCTTGCAGTCCAAGGGACTCTCACTAGTCTTCTCCAACACCATAGTTCAAAAGCATCAGTTCTTTGGTGCTCAGCTTTCTTTATAGTCCAACTCTTACATCCATACATGACTACTGGAAAAACCACAGCTTTGACTAGATGGACCTTTGTTGACAAAGTAATATCTCTGCTTTTTAATATGCTGTCTACGTTGGTCATAGCTTTTCTTCCAAGGACCAAGCATCTTTTAATTTCATGGCTACTCCATTTCATCTAAGGGATTCTTGCCCAGAGTAGTAGATATAACGGTCATCTGAGTTAAATTCACCCATTCCAGTCCATTTTAGTTCACTGATTCCTAAAATGTTGATGTTCACTCTTGCCAGTTCATTGGAAGAAAAGTTATGACCAATCTAGAAGCATATTAAAAAGCAGAGACATTACTTTGTCAACAAAGGTCCATCTAGTCAAAT
This sequence comes from Bos taurus, assembly GCF_002263795.3. NCBI lineage: Eukaryota > Metazoa > Chordata > Mammalia > Artiodactyla > Bovidae > Bos > Bos taurus. Next base: position 73,593,588 of record NC_037343.1, read on the forward strand.
CTATGATTTTTCCAGTAGTCATGTATGGATGTGAGAGTTGGACTGTGAAGAAAGCTGAGCACCGAAGAATTGATGCTTTTAAACTGTGGTGTTGGAGAAGACTCGTGAGAGTCCCTTGGACTGCAAGGAGATCCAACCAGTCCATCCTAAAGGAAATCAGTCCTGATATTCATTGGAAAGACTGACGCTGAAGCTGAAACTCCAACACTTTGGCCACCTGATGGAAGAACTGACTCACTGGAAAAGATCCTGATGCTGGGAAAGATTGAAGGTGGGAGGAGAAGGGGACGACAGAGGATGAGATGGTTGGAAGGCATCACCAACTCAATGCATATGAGTTTGAGTAAACTCCAATAGTTGGTGACGGACAGGGAAGCCTGGCGTGCTGCAGTCCATGGGGTTGTAAAGAGTTGGACACGACTGAGCGACTGAACTGAAACTGAAAACTGTCACTGGGTTTAGGCCCCACCCAGGTAATCTTGGATGATATACTGAAAGATGCGTAACTTAATCACAACTGAAAAGGCCTTTTTTTTTTTTTTCCAAATAAGGTCACCTACACAGGTTCAAGGAGTTGGATGTAGATGTGTGTTCTGAGGGCCACTATTCAACCTCCTCCATCAACACTGATTTATCCCTTCGTCTAATCCACAGGTGCCATTCAAGTTTGTCCCAGTGACATTCTTTACAGCAGAGGATTCAGTCAGGGATCATATTTTGCATTTTAGTTGTTATAACTCTTTAGCTTTCTTTAGGCTGCAGAATTCTCTTAGTTTTCCTTGACTTTCGTGACTTTGACATTATCAAAGAGTACTGCCAGTCATTTTGTACCAGAGCTGGCTTATCCTGGATGATGAGTGCTGGTTGTGCAATGATCATGAATTTTGCAAGCAGGTTGACCTCCTGTTGATATGACTATCAAGAGATTATTTATACCATGGAAATGCTACAAATCAGAGTTCTTAATGTTCCCTTTCTAGAGAGCTAGTTGGTAACCGTTTACCAGCACACTGCTGATGAATGTTCCTTAGTTTGGATTTCTGTTTCCTTATGATTTGATTCAGGCATCTATTTTTGACAGGATCATTACCAATTAGCTTCTCCCCTTCACACTGTATCCCGTCAGATGATGCATGATTTCAGTTTATCCCAGAGCCTGGGATATTAAGTAACTTTGATCATTTGGTTCAGGTGGTGTCTGTCAGGTCTCTCCACTATAACATTACTCATTTCATACCCCACCCCCCGTAATCAATAAATATTTTGTAGGATCATACTTTTTGTTTCATTTTTCACTTTCTCATTTTTTCAAATGACCTTAACCATTTTAAAGCCTACAGTTCAGTGGTACTAAGTATTAATGCATTCATGGTTGCTGTGCAACAATCACCGTCTTTTATCTCCAGAACATTTGCATCTTGCAAACCTGAAACTCTGTACCTATAAACACTAACTCCCTCTTCCCCCTCCTCTGATTTTCTGGCAGCCACCATTTTACTTTTCTATGCGATCCTGACTACTCTCCATACCGCCTATAAATTTGATTATGCAGTATTTGTCTTTTTGTGACTGACTATCTTCACTTAGAATAATGTTCTCAAGGTTTATTCATGTTGTAGCACATATCAAAATTTCCTTTCTTTTTAAGACTGAATTGTATGTATGTCATAACTCCATAATTCAGTTTGCTTATCTGTTATCTGTCCATGGACATTTGGATGGCTTCCGTGTTTTAGCTATTGTGAATAATGGTTCCATGAGAGTACAGATATCCCTTCAAGACTCTGCTTTCTGAAAATATTGAATCACTGTGTTGTACACCTGAAACTAATATCACATTGTAAGTCAACTATACTTCAATTTGAAAAAGGAAGGAAAGAAAAGAAAGACTCTACTTTCGGTTCTTCTGAGTATATAGCCAGGAGTGGAATTTCTGCATCATGCAGTAATGCTGTTTTTAATTTTTGAAGGAACCTCCATCTATTTTCCACAGTAGCTGTACCATGCTACGTTCTAACCAACAGTGCACAAGAGTTCTGATTTCTTCACATCCTGTCAACAGTTGTTATTTTTTGTTTCTGTTTTTGATTTTGGCCATCTTAACAGTTGTGAGGTGACATATTATGGTTTCAATTTGAATTTCTCTGGTAATTAGTGATGTTAAGCATTTATTATGCAACTCTTGGCTATTTGTATGTCTTCTCTGGGGAAGTGTCTATTAAAGTCCTTGCCCATCAGGACTTTAATAGACACTTCCCCGGAGAAGAATAGAATCAGGCTGTTTTGTTGTTGTTGTTGAGTAGGGTAGTACTTTGAGACTACATAAATACTGTATTTCTTATTAAATTTTACCCACTAGGTTTAGCATTGATTGATACTTCTTGGATAAATGACTACTGTGATGGTTGCCAAATGGTTGCCTAATTTCATTATTCCTTCTGTATTTATCACTTGGCTTTTTATTGTATGGGAAAACCTTATTCTCTCCCTGCTTATTTACTCATGTATTTATTTATATCATTATGAATTCTTATTGTCTGTAATAGCTTATAATCTGTTTTTATCATTATTATTATTTGAAAGTCCCAATGGTCCTAGATTTGTTTCACGGGAGCCCTTGAAAAGTTTCTATGTTCTAATAACATGTCATTATTCTTTGAGCAGTTTTTTCTTTATAGGCACAACACCATTTCTCTGAGAAGTCTTGGTTTCTTTTAGTACAGAATGATATTTAGAAACTAAGATCTGGGTGCTAAGTGTGCTCCCAAGGCCTCTCAGATGCCAGAGCTGGAGAATATATGCACACACATATAGACACATGTATCTCTATTTCTGTATCTATCTATGTAGGTTAAAAGTTATTGATTCATACCAACACCTCCAATTCCAATTGAACATCACATAATTCATTCTAATTTTCTTCCTTTTCATATTTATAACTCCAGAAATGAGAACCTAGCTTTTGTTATCCTCAACATACACCACTTATTTGATTAAGGTGGTTAATCTGCGGTTGCTTCTGTGCCCTTTACATGGATGTCCTTTCCAGTACACCTGGGCTCTGACATCCCATGCCAGGACACAAGGATGACCTCTGCAGTCTACGTTGGGCTGCCCCATTACAGCCCCCTTGCACATACCTTCTCTGCCTCTCTCAGTTCTGAAGCCCCATGCCAGGTGCCGTACGGACACCCTCTGCTGCCCACTTGAGGTCTGAAACTTTACACCAGACCACCACTGCTGCCCCTGTGTGGACACCCTCCTTATCTCAGTCTCAGTATCTCAAGTTAGGCAACCACTGCTTCTCAACAGAAGCAGTATTTAAGGAAAATCATGCAAAGGCTAACTTCCTAGGTTGCGCAGTTATAAAGAATCCACCTGCCAATGCAGGAGACACAAGAGACATGAATTTAATTCCTGGGTTGGGAAGATCCTTTGAAGTAGGAAATGGCAACCTGCTCCAGTATTCTTGCCTGGAAAATTCCATGGGCAGAGGAGCCTCATGGGCTACAGTTTATGTGGTTGCAGAGAGCTGGACACTGCTGAGCACACATGCTGCACGCACACCCAAAGGCTGTTAAGGAACTCAGGCACGTCTACAGCATTGCCTGCCTCGCTTCTAGTCCAGCTCTGTCTTCCCTCAGCATCGCCTCACTGTGACCTGAGTCAGTGACTATACGTCTCTAGGCTGGTCATCGTAAATGATTTGGGGGCTTGACTTATACAATTCAGCTGACCAGTTAGATACCTCTTCTCTGGAGGGAGTTTAGAGTTGGAAAATGGAGAGAGCAAGAGAATAGGCAATGGGGCTGAAGTCAAGGGTACGCTAAGGGCTGAGAAAGGACTGTGACGGCCAGATTGACTCTGTCCCAAGTGAAGCAGAGCTTAACAGGGAGAGCGGGAGGAGGAGCAGACATATCGAGGGAAGCAGGAAGGGCCTAGCCATGCTAGCTCTGGGAGAGCCTAGCCACAGTTCCCTCGAGGCCAGCTGGGAAGGACTGAGACTGATGTTGCCCAATGTGGGCGAGTGATTTGGTGCCTCTTCAAAATAATATTCTTTAAATATCATTCATTACATTTAATTATTTAGTGCGTGCTGGAAAAGTCTAGCTTTCTAATGCTAGAAATAAAGGATTTATGATATGCACTTATTACATGGAAGTTCCTGAACAAGACAAGTTCATGGGAAAATGTTAAATGATTTAAAACTCATATAATACACTCAGCTCAGTCATATGTTAATTTGGAACCTGACTTCAGGCACATGGCCATTGGCTGTTTTCAGGTAGGTGTTGGTAGTTTTCCTTATAGGTGTATAGACAGGTTGAAAAAAAATTCTACAAAAAGTGTTTTGTTTATATATCTATGATTGGATTGATGATTATTCCTTGATAGATTCTTAGCATTGTATTTGTTGGGTGAATTTGGGACTCACCAGAACACTGCAGGCTCCCCCCTACCCCAGATACAAAATCCCCTCTATGTCTCCCACCTCTTGTTTTTAGAAAAGTTGAAGTCTCCCAGGATTCCAAGAGTTACGAAAGAGCAGGCTAGAGCAGTTAATGATTAGGAGAGTACAGTCCTAATAGTCTCGGTGTCTGATGCATATTCCTGAGCTGTGTTTCAGATGCTATAACAGCCACAAGGGGACATGACATAAGCTGTTCCATCGTGAGCAGCACTGACTCTGTGACTAATACAATTCTAAGAACTGGCCTCAAGAGAATAACATTAGTACTCATAATGATCTCTATCTTTCTGGGCATCAAAATAATTATAGCTTGCTCTGACCGTATTCACGAAAGCAGACGTTTAAAACTGTCAGCAAAGAGATGCTACAGACCCATGATGGCATCTTGAACTCAGAAAATATGGAGTCCTTTGTCAGCATAAAGAAATTAGAGAAGACAGACCTTCGCTCCTAAACCCGTAGAAATGGAATGATGTTTGACAGTGAGGAATTGAAACAGCTCTTTTGCGCCTTTCCTGTTTGCCCATTTCTGTTCCCCTCTAGCCTCAAAAGAACCTAACTATAGGAATGAGGTCACTAGGCAATTTAAACTAACTTCTGAGTTATGCTATCCTGAATGCATACCATGCCTGCCTAACTTGTATATTTTTTCCCCTAGATTAAAAGAAGTAAGAATGAAGAATTATATATTTGAAGAGTAACTACCTAGCTTTTTACCCTCATTAGTCCCCTCAGTTATCCTGCAGGCAGATTATGGGGACCAGATAATCTCTGAAAGAGAGTCAGCCAGTCTGCATACAATGGAGAAGGATGCAGAACTCAGCCTCCTGCCTTGATAATTCACTCAGATTCTTTCCCTCCTTTTCCCTTTAAAAACTGTCATGGCTGAGCAGAATCTCTGGAGTTGGTCTTAGGACATGGGTCCACTTTCTCCCAAGATTGTTGGCTCTTCTGATGGAAGTAACTTTCCTTTCTACTGACACTTGCCTCTTTTGAGCCAAAATTATTGGCTTTTGAGCAGCAAGCTAGCCGAACCAGAGCTCATTAACAAAATGATGGGAAAATTCAAGGCTACATACTGACTATAGAATGTTCATATTCTACATATGGAAGACACATTGCCAAATTGCTTTAGGTACAATGGAAACTGAAGGACAAGACTTTTAAAGATCAATAGTGAAAACCAGTAAGAGTGCCCATCTCATACCCACTTTGTAGAGTTAAATATAGTCTGCAACAGTGTTGTAGGCAAGCAAAAAACCAACTAAACAAGAAAGACACCCCCGCCTCTTCACGGTATTCCGTGTTTCAGTAGTCTCAGTCACCTGAGTTTATTTGTTTACTTGTGAGATTGAGCACAATCTCTGTCCTCCTAAAGTTCGCCATCCCGAGAGGTGAAACATTTCGCTTTTGCTTGTTGTACAGAATCCTCTCCCTTACTTTTCTTTAAAAGAAATTATTCTAACAAAATTCATACCCAGCTTGTTGTACAATAAGCAGCTCCAAAGTGAATAAAATGAAAAGTGAAAGCCCGTTTCTTTAAACACAGGTCAGCTCACACTACATATACCGTTCCGTGAACATATAGTTCTTATAGTCAATACTCATACAAATTTACATGGCATTTCACTTCCACTTAGGAACCTGCCCCTGGTGGTGGGTATTCAGGTTTCTTTTGGTGTTTCTATGACCATGAAGAATGCAGTGAGGGTTGCTTGCACCGGGATGTGGGCTTCAGGTCATAGGTGCCTGGCCTTCCTCTCCTGCTTATGGCTGCAGCCCCAGCATCTGCAGCTATGCCTGGATCAGCGTGGACCCACCATTCATGTTTTTTGATAACTGAATCGACACACTTGGGAAGCATTTATGCAAATTTACCTGTAGCATAAATTTCTCAGGTGTAGCGTTAATCTCTCTCTCCCCAGCCATTCCTCATTTTGAAGTACCTTTGAGTAGATGTCTTCTTTTTAAAATCAAAGCTTTTTTCAAGAAGAAACCTCCCTGGGTCAAGCTCAACCATCTAAAGCTATCTTATGTCAGCAGGTCAAATTCACTTTTCACTTTATAACTTTAAATTCAGCTGTTTCAGTGATATACCTTTGTCAGACTTTGCAGCATGAAGCTGCATGCAACATTGATTCACTGTATTTACTGTTAGAAAAGTTTTGTTAATATCTTAATAGGCAATGACATGGAAAAACAGCTCACAGAATAGAAAATATAGATGACCTATAAACACACGAACATGAAATTCACTCATTAATTACCTGACTTTTATGAAATATCCACCACAGGCCAGGTGCTATTGTAGGAAATAAGTAAATAAGTATAACCAAAAATAGAAGGCAATGGCACCCCACTCCAGTACTATTGCCTGGAAAATCCCATGGATGGAGGAGCCTGGTGGGCTGCAGTCCATGGGGTCGCACAGAGTTGGACACGAGTGAAGCGACTTAGCAGCACTAGCAGCAGCAGCAGCTCTTAAGGGGACAGGGACCTCACATTCCATTCCATAAGTAAACAAAGAAATTCAAACTGTAACCACTGAATGCCTTGTTCCTTTACTTACAGAACTGTCAATTGCTGAAAACTTGGTTAACTCTCCAAAGCAGGTGTGAGATGAACACTCATATATACTCAAGGTGGGAATGGAACATGATGTTCATATTCTTTTAAATGGGTTTTTATTTTTGTGTATTTAAAAAGTCAGGTCTTTTATTTTTCACTTTTATATAAAGCAATTTGGAAATACATACCAATAGCCTTAGAATCATCAGTTCCATCATTTCACCCAGTAAATCTAGTACTAAAAATTTATCAAGGAAATACTCATCAACCAAGTCACAGATTTATGTATAAGATTCTTGTTTTAGGGTTTTAAAAATACATTGAGAGTAACTACATCCAAGTCCTCCTAAAACAGAGTTCCCCTGCTGAGCTTATGATTAACCTTTCTATTCAAAACTTTATTCCCTTTCTTGTCCCACCTTAGTTTCCCTCAGGATTGAGGTGTATCAAAGAAAAGGGGGGATTGAAACCAAGTAGGACCCTGTGGGGGCATTCCTGGGTTCTATGGGCCTTCCATGTCCTCTATTTCTTATCTGTAGAAAAAAAGGCTTTTGTCTCTTAGGCCTTCTCCAAGTTTCAAAGAACAAGTAGCTAATGATTAGGACAAGAGTCACAGGACTCCTATATCCTCCTAAAGGGATATAAGTTATAATCTGATGCTTATCTTTGATTTGTTCTGCAGAAACTGTGCCCGCCCCCCCACCCCACTCAGTAGAGGATGATGAGTACATGCTGATTACAAGCACATAGACCCAGACTCTTGAAACTAGAAGGCTGATGATTGAGATCCCAGAAACATCACCCTGTTACCTCACCATCAGCCAGTCAGAAGAAGGTCCTCAAGCTAATCCTATGACAGTTTCCACAGCACTGTCTTAAAAAACCCTTGTTTAAAAGTCAGTGAAGAGTTTGAGTCTTTTGAGCATGGGCTGCACGTTCTCCTTGCTTGGTGCCCTGCAATAAACGCTGTACATTCCTTCACCATAACCTGGTGTCCGTAGATTGGCTTTGCTGTGAAACAGTGAGCAGACCTGAGTTTGTTGTTGTTGTTGTTCAGTCACTCAGTCATGTCTGACTCTTTGTGACCCCGTGGACTGCAGCACGCCAGGCTTCCCTTCCTTCACCGTCTCCTGGAACTTGCTCAGATTCACGTCCATTGAATTGGTGTGGCCATCCAGCCATCTTGTCCTCTGTCATCCCCTTCTCCTGCCTTCAATCTCTCCCAACATCAGGGTCTTTTCCAATGAGTCAGCTCTTTGCATCAGGTGGCCAAAGTATTGGAGCTTCAGCTTCAGCATCAGTCCTTCCAATGAATATTCAGGGTTGATTTCCTTTTGGATTGACTGGTTTGATCTTCTACCTGAGTTTGGTTCCATAAGAATAATTGTTCTGTATTTATATGTATCTAGAAGTAAATTCTTCAAAATATTGGCACGATTATGGAGGAGTTTTATTCTCAGCTTTGTGCTTCTCTTCATTTTTCCCAATTTTCATACTCTGTGTGTGTGTGTATGTGAAGCTTTTATAATCACAGAAATATTTTTAAAAAGTGTTAGGGCCATTATTAGTTCCATTATTTTGTGCCTTTAATTTATAATCTTTTATGAGAGGTGTATTTCAGAATTTGCTTCCTATGATGCTTCCTTCTTTTGAATATAATCTTGTCTATCATTGATTCTGTTTTATTCCTTTTTTTGTCAAGAAACTCAAGAGTCAATTTAGAAACTTAAGCACAGCATCTATGTTGAGTCTAATTTTGGCATTTTTATATTCTTCTCTTAAAACCTCGTTTTTTACTTGGGTATTTCCAAATAAAGGGTATTTGTTATAAGCCTTTTCAAACTCTTTGGTGAGTGGACATAAAGGCATGGATGATGGTAGAACTCTGCTATTTTCGTCAGGAACAGTACTTGAATGAAAATAATGGTCTAGCAGGATTAAGGAGCCATGACTACTTAAGTTTTTCCAACCCACCCCTTTCAAGGGAGTAATGGTCACATGAATAGCATTATTTTTTCAACCTGCACTAATAGCATTGTTTTCAACCTTCACTAAATTGTCGCGGTCACAGCAGGGAGTCTTCTCCCCCACTTTAAAGTCTCCCCTCACCGCTCTAGGGCAGCAGATGCGACACTGAACTCCAATTCCAGTGTGCCAAGTTGTTTGAGTCCTCCGGATTCCATCTGAGCACAGTCTCTTGAATTTAGGCAACAATGACTCCTGCAGTTTTTATGTGCAGGTGGTTGGTTCTTCCTCTGAACTCCTTTCGGTCTTCTCCCAGGCCCTACAGAGGACAAATCTATACACACACACACACACACACACACACGCCTCACCTTCCTGGTGTTTCTCCCCACGCCCCTCGACACTGTTCAAACCTGCAGCATTCCCCTCATCACGTAAATACCTACATCTATATGTAGAAATACTTCCACTCACCTTGGCAATTGTGCACCCTGAAAATTATTTCTGAGGAAATCAGGTTTAAGAGTAAAGATTCATCTTAGAAAAATTAAGACAATTGGGTGAGGGATAAATTACCTCATTTTACTGTATTTGCTAGGCTTATTTGCATCCTAGGCAATGGCACCCCACTCCAATACTCTTGCCTGGCAAATCCCATGGATGGAGGAGCCTGGTGGGCTGCAGTCCATGGGGTCGCTGAGTCAGACACGACCGAGCGACTTCACTTTCACTTTTCACATTCATGCATTGGAGAAGGCAATGGCAACCCACTCCAGTGTTCTTGCCTGGAGAACCCCAGGGACAGGAGAGCCTGGTGGGGTTGCACAGAGTCGGACACAACTGAAGCGACTTAGCAGCAGCAGCAGTTTGCATCCTAGATCTTGGTTGCCACCCTCCCTGCTTCCCTTCAAGTCATATCCATACATTAAAAATGAGCCTATATTTCAGGAACAAATGAATGTCAGAGCTGAAGGCTCTGAGATTAACAGCTCTAAACTCTTCCGCTTGTCTGTATGCAAAGCGGAATTTTGCGTAATCCAAATCCTGTTAGCTGATCAGTTGAGAAACCTGTTTCTTTTTCTTCTTTGTAATGTAGAATTCTTGAAATAGGTTTAGACCACACAGCCAGTCCACAACCAACAAGTGGGTTAAAGTCCAACAAATAACTTCATGCACTGGTTTGAGTTTTCCCAGGAAAGCATTGTCTTACAGGCTATTTGCCTCTGGCTAGTCAGCTATAATGTGATTGAAATACTACACGTATGTATAAAAAATAGTAGGAAACAATGCTGGGAATGAGTAAACAGGGAAAGGAATACACTTGAATAATTCTTATAAAATATATAGGAAGCTGATCTTTTTAAAAGATTTACTTGGAGAATAATGAATAGGTAACTGGAGACATTTTATGGAGCTTCCAAAGAGAGATATGAGAACTCAGGGGTTACTGACAAGGTTCTTTGACTCCTTTTGGTGTGTTTTTCATTTCGAATATTTGAAGAAGCCCCGTGTTTTATTTCGTCTAGTTTCATTTCAGAATAGGCCTTAGATTTTTCTTGCTACGGAAGAATCACGACCCCTACCCTTATACTGGCCCAATGCAGTTAACATTTGTACTCTAATTATTGCTAATATTTGTATCACCAATGAAGCTGAAAAAGAGAGAGGAAGTAGGGTTTCTAAAGGTAACTTAGCAAAATGAAGTAGGTAAGAATAAAGAGGAAACATTGAAAGGAATCTGGTGAAGACTGAAAAGTCTTTACAGGAGATAATGTTAAATGGATCCTCAGGGGAAAGCCAGGGTGGCGGGGGCGGTGGTTTGTCCATGATTCCCTTGATGGGGCATAAAGGAGGGGCAGAGAAGCAGTATCAGATGCTGGGTGCCAACTGTCGTGTGTGTAGGTGACATAGTTATGGGGTTCACAGAATCAGGGGATTCAGAAATGGAATGACTTTTACTTTTCTAAAATTGAACCTAAGATAACTTTTTTGACTCATGGCCGATAAGCTTTCTTCAGATGTTTTCAAATGTTCTCTGCCTAATTCAGTGATTTCCGCCCCCCCCCCCCCCCCAGTCATATTGGAGTATTAATCTTCCTGTCTCAGTTTGTTTCACAAATACCATGCAGGTATTTTCTTTCCATTCTTTATCCTACCCCACTGTCCCCTGTTTCACTGCCTGATCTTTTTGACTTCATGATGGATCTTGGATGTGACAGAGATTGGGTCCAGAATGTGTGTGTATGGTGTGAGGTACATGTGTGGGGTGTCCTAGAGGGAACACCACCTCTAGTCTTATACGCATGGGTGATGTAGGGGAGACTGTTGTTTGTCAACATCAGTGTCTTTTATAGAAATAGAACCCCTGATTTTCAGCTGGACACAAGTCCATCCTGAATAAAGACCATAACTACAATTAGCTGTAGCAGAAGTGTGTGACATTCAAGTTCTTCTTCCTTGAAAGTGTTCTTCTTTCTTCATTTTCTCTAGCTAGAATTCTGACATGATAATGAGCCATTTTGGACATACAGGTGAGGATAATAATGCCCAGATATGCTGGTTTTGGGATAGAAAGTTCCCAGATGATTCCACAGATAGAACTTCTGTTGCAGCTCTAAACTCTTCCCCAGGCTGTTCCATGTTAGAAAAATAAATTTAGATATGTTTAAGCCATTGTAAATTTGGGTTTTTGTGACACTAGTTCAACATATACCCAAACTAGCACGTGGTGAAAAGAGGGAGACTAAGCAGTGTAACTAGATATTACACACACATAGAGACTTGAGCAGTAGGTGCCAGAAATGGTGTTGAGTGGTAGATGGATGTGGACAGTAAGGACCTTCCCAGAGGCGACAGTACTGTCTCTGATGATGCAAAAGAAGTAGCCAATGTTTTAGAGAACGTATTAAAAGTGTAGGATTTCTATGTAATGCAATACATGGAAATGCACTGGGGAGAAAAACAATTGCTGATTACTGCAATTCAATAAACCACTTAATGCAGTCCCTGGAAAGAATTATTAAAAAGCCATCCCAATGCTCTTTGGCTGACCTTAGGTTTAATCTGAGGTTTTGCGTCCCCCTGTTTGTGGGATTCAGATTTTAAGGAGGAAGGATTAAGGAACACATTTGCTGACTGTCTGAAAGAACAACAAAACTTCAATTAAAAAAAAAAAGAATATAGTCTAGAGCAGGGAAATTCTTCAATTAGGGTGCGAAAGGAAAGTGCTTGTACTTTGCAGATTCAGACATTCTTCAAAACAAACAGGCTGGATTTTTGGCTATACAAACAACAGACACGAAGGACAGCAGTCCAGCTAGGTTTCTACCTCCCAGAGTCCACAGAGACCACGAGGCGACATTTAGTCATCGGAGAAGACATGCAGAAACAGAGGTTATCAGAATTTCATCATGTCCCCAGCCTGCTGCGCTAATTCTGTTCCTTCTGAGACTATTTCAGCCACATCTTACACAGAGTTAAACTCACCAGATAAAGCACACCCTATGTCCAGAGTGGCTGTATCAATCAACCGAGATCATAAAAGCCACCTACACCATGACCGACCCGCGGGTTTTGGCCGATGCCCGAGGAGGGGTTGGGGATGTGCCCAGCACCCTCTCACTCAGTATGCATCCAGATGCTCTCCCTTCCTTTCAGCGCAGAGAGAGGCTGTGTCTGGGGAGGGGTGGGGGAGTCTGTGTTGTCCAGGAAGCACAGGGATGCATATCAATCACTCTGTTTGGCGGGTAGCACAGACACACTGCCCTTTTATCCTATCACTATGCAGGCCTTTCCCGTCCGTCCGTGAAGTAGGACTCTTTACAATATAGATGGTGTTCTGAGTCACAATAATAACGTGCATTTGTGAACTACTCAAGAAATTATAGAGCTTCTAGGTGATTCGTTTTCACATTGCCAGGAGCCACATGCAGATGGCCAATTCCGATCCTGGTGTTTGCGTCTTCTAGCCACGTCCCTCTCACTGACTAATCAACAAATAATGTGTGGCAATTCTCTACTGCACCCATAATGAAACGGGCCTAGGAATCCCCAAAGTTGGAAACTCTCTGGCTTTTCCCTGGTGATCCCTTCAAATGCTGTCACCATCAAAAGCACAGGGGGCCTCTCTTGATTTTGCAGCTTTCTCTTTCTGAATATTTCTCTGGACGCACTTTCTCTCTACCCTGTTGGTGGATTAAAATGAACTTTTGATGTAGCAAGTTCAGATTTTGGAGAACACCCCCGATATAGGCAGGTCTGTTATAATTTGGTTTATTTGTTTTCGTTGTTCATTTTGCCTTGGCTTAACCCACTTATCAGTCAACTGTGTGTTGTTAAAATATTTCACCTCTCAGTTCTCCCTTTGCACCAACTAACTTCAGCAACCTATAGCTCTGGGTCATGGAAGAAGCAAAATCTTCTTTACGATGACCAAGTCTGTCTCTGAGACTCAGGACAGGCGGCAGCCTTTCAATGACCCTAGGACTCCAGCTTGTTGATCACAAACCACCTGGCGAGTTCAGGGAAGCTCTCTGAACTGCTGTTCTCTCTCTGTAACTTCCAGGAACTCTGTAGTCTACCCACTCTGAACAGTCCTCATCTCTCTCATCTCCCTTGTTCCAAACACTCTCTCTGTTTCTCAGCATGCACGCTCCTCAGTGAGTTTCCTTACCCAAGGCTGTTATTCATATATCTGCCGGTCTACACATATGGGCAAGCTGTTCATCAGCTTTTGTTTAGTGTCAGCCTAAACATTTCAACTTCTGGTTTCTATTGTGTTCCTTCTCGGCATGCAAATGGGCAAAATGCATGTTCACTGCAGAGCCCTCAACGCCATCATCCCTGGCACTCGGGCCGCTCCTGCCCTGCGCACTGGCCCCTGGCCCACTCACCGGCTATGGAGGAGACGACCACAATGCTCCCGTTGGTCTGCTTCAGCATGGGCAAGGCGGCTGTGCTCAGGACCACATAACTCAGAAGGTTGACCTCCAGGGTTCTGCGCAAGAGATGGATGTCATTGCTAAACACCCCCAAAGGCGTGTAGTGGATGTGGTTGAGAATGAGCATGTCAAGTCCCCCTGCAAGAGACGGCTGTGGTGAGAGAAACCATCTGAGGTTGATACCTCCCCCTCCCAGGTCTCAAAAGCTCCCTGGTGACCCCTAGGGCAAAGTCCAGAGGGGAGAGAGGAGACGCTGTCTCACCCACGAGCTCTCCAGCTTTGGCAACAAATTGTTCAGCGAAGGTCATGTTCTCCATGGTGCCCGCCACGTAGTGTGCTGAGGCCGCCCCCAGCTCCAGGCAGCGGGATACCACCTGCAGGGGCATAGTGGCAACTGGCGTGGGTCTTGGCTGCAGACCTTTGGTGGGGGCAGTCTCTGGCATAATGGGGGCTTAAATGAGAGCTTGCTCACAGCCCTGAAAAGTGTGTGTACGTGTGTGTCATTAAAGGCAACTGACACAGCATTTGTCCTCTGTTTGAAATACTGTCTGGAACAAGGTCGGGTTAGAGATGGATAAATCGCAGTGCTGGAGTTTAAGTCCATGGTTTGTGCTCATGAGTCTCTGTGAACAGATGGTTCTGAACACATGATTGATATGGATGCTAGTTTCCATGTGGGTAGTCTTAGGTTTGTGCGTATTTGTGTATCCTTGGATTTGTGAGTCTGAGTATGTAAGAGGGCGTGTGTCTGCATGGTGACCAGAATGTGAATTCTTGAATAGGTACTGGAATGTTGGTATCTAAGTACATGGCTATATATCTGTAACTCCATGTGTCAGTGTGTGTGAATGGGCATGTCTGTGAGCATGCAGAGCCCAAGAACTTTGTGTCTAGATATGTATGCATGAGAAGGAACACTTAAAAGCATACTTTGGTATTCCTGTGGGTGTTTGAATCCTGTGTGTGTGTGTGTGTGTGTGTGTGTGTATCTGTGTCTGAGTGTGCCAGTTCTGTTGGCATGTATTAGCGAGCATATAAAGGAATACATCTGGGCACATGAGGTACATATGGCTGTGGGCACAGGACCCTCACCTTCTTTAGACTTTCTTCTGACCTCGCTGTCACTACCACATGTGCTCCCATCCTTGCCAGGTGATAGGCCATTTCTCTTCCGATTCCCTTGCTGGCCCCCGTGACAATCACTCTCTTTCCTCGAAGCATCTCTGGGAAACCCCAAAAGGAAGTGAGGACCATGCATGGCACCAACATTCCTCCTCCCACTCTAGAGGTGGAGAGCTTTATCTCAGTGTCTGAAGGTTATGAGCCCACATCAGCTCATCCCAAGCTGCATAAATCAGTGAAGGGACAGACCCGTCTTTCGGAAGCATTTTCTGAAATGGGAATTTGCTTTGGTGGCTCAAAAGCAAGTCTCCCTGCTGCCCTTTTTGAAAACCCTCATGGACAGAGAGTTTAGCTAAAACACTGGAGTTCCAGACGTTTCTGGACTCATCCGATTGCTCAATTGAAATAAAATTCAAAAAGTCATCAAAACACATGTGCTCATAGAGATTCCAGGGATTTTCTCTCACTTCTATTTAGTCATCAACTCCAGAATTCTTTCTTATTTCCCACTTATCCACCCCTTCACAGAGCTCAATTATCTGGTGAAGTTGTGAATTTTGGAATTACCCTCATTTTTTTTCCTTTTTTTTTGCAGGAGATCTAAAATTGCTTTCAATTTAATGTGCCAAATAAAACATGGATTATTTAGCAATCTTTTAACCTCCTCACATCCCATAAACAGAAGCATAGTCTTACCTCAGGGTCCCGTCTTGTCCAGCAACTCTGGGGATCAAGAACTCCTTCTGATCCTCAGAAACATTCCAGCCATCCCTGGGTGTTAAAATCAATTCCTCCAGCCATCCCTGGGTTTTAAAATCTTTTCCTCCAAAATTAAACACATTGGTACTTACCTGGTCTGAATTCCTCATTCGCAGAATAGTAGTAGTAGGCCAAGAAGATCCCCAGGATGGGGAGGAGGTATTTTTTCATAAAAGCCATCAGACAGGGATCTGGCACAAGGAGCCCTGTGGGACACACAGAGAGAACCTACAGAGCTTTCTACAACCTCCTAGGCAGGCAGCAGCCTCCGAATTGTGACATCAGGGACGGGGGAGGCTGGAGTAGTCTCAGGCAGTGCTAGCCAATTTCCCTGTCAGAGCCGCGATTGGCTTTGGGTGGGATCCCATTCGTCCCTGGCAGCCTGTGTGGTAGATTTCATAATGGACAATGTTTACTCCATTTCATTGAGCAAGAAGAGACTTCCAGATGGCCAGGCTCATGACTGTACAGAACTGGATTCCTGAGCATCCCTACCCCGAGCCCATCTTCCTTGTAACGCCATTTATGCCAGGAATCAACGGCCTTTCAAAAGTGGTATATCAAAGGCTAGAGAGAAAGCGTGTGTGGGGCTTCTGAGGGAAGTGTGACTAATAGCAAGGAGAGCCAGAGTCAAGCAAATTCACTCTCAGCCCCACCTCCCAGTCAGAAGCAATTAAAAATAACAGCACAACACAGAAAAATAAGCTTAAGAAAAAAAAAAGGTGCACATCTTGGAGGGGAAAAAAAAAGCAAACAAGCCTTATAAACCCCACATTCAAGTTCAATGAACAATATTACAACATCAAAGGAGAATGCAAGCCAGCTAGAACCCAGATGGCGGGAAACCCATGACCGGTCAAGACTCTCAGGCAAGTGCAACGGAATGTGCACTTATTACTTTAACAGCAAATAAAGAAGAAATGATGAGTGTCAAGGGAAAAAAAAGGCACTAAGCTATTAAAGTAGGTCTTTTAAACACTATAGAGAACCAAAAAAAAATGTGGAGAGGATAATAGGAAGAGGGGAACTTGATGTAGAAGAAAAAAGAATGAGCATCGTTGAAGCAAAGCTAGCCTGAAAAGCCCACATCCAGTTAAAAATTGATCTAGTTAACAATCAAAGGACTAGGGGGAGAAATCCCTAGTAATTTAGAATTTATCACAGAAATATAGAAATAGCCACGTTGGTATGTCTGTCACAAGGATCAATGCTCAAATAATTTAGGATATTGTAATTGTTAAGTTTTTCAATTTAAAACCCACTATCGAAACCATACCCACTATCCTATCACAGAGAAAATCCAGAATTTTGCAAGTTGCCAATGGAGGCAAGGAAATCAATTTAATATGGCAGTAAGGGTGGGTACCAGTGCTTTGGAGGAGGAATGTAGGTTGAGGGTGAAGGATTCACATAAGATTAAGAGAAATTGAATTATGACTCCCAAGTATAGTATCTGGAAACATTCACTGAATTTTCACTTCAGAGCAAGGAAAAATAATTTAAGACCCAGAGGAGATGAAATAATTTGTCAACAAAGGCCCACACCTGCTTTCCAGGAAACAGTTCAGATCTGAGAACAGTTGAGGGTCAGACAGTTCACGGAGAACAAAATAGAAAAAATATTTTTAAAATTCAACTGGAAAATTACATTACATAGTGTCAGAACTATAAGATACAGACACACACACATATATGTATATATATATATATATATATACATATACATATTTCTTTTCTTGGTCACAGCCCGTGGCATGTGGAATCTTAGTTCCCTGACCAAGGATGGAACCAATGAAGTGTGGAATCTTGACCTCCGGACTGCCAGGGAAGCCCCTGATGAAATAATTTCCCATCATTAAAATGCATTGATGAGAATGAGGATGCTACATAATGGTTGATGACTTTAAATCTTAGCAGTTTTTAAAAGTTTTGGTCTAAGGATCTTTTTTCTTTTTCTTTTTTTAATTGGAGTACAGTTGCTTTAAATAGTTTATACTGTACAATAGTTTATTTACTTTAAATAGTTTATACTGTACAATGAAGTGAATCGACTATATGTATACATACGTTCTCTCCCTCTTGGACCTCCCTCCCACCATCTCCACTGCACCCCTCTAGGTCATCCAGAGCACTGAGCTGAGCTCCCTGTGCAATGCCGCAGGTTCCCACTAGCTATCTCTTTTACATATGGTAATGTATCTGTGTCAAACCTAATCTCCCAATACATCTCACCCTCCCCTTCTCCTTCTGCATGCACATGTACATTCTCTATGCTTGCATCTCTATTCCTGCCCTGGAACGAGGTTCATCTGTACTTTTTTCCTAGATTCTACATACATGTATTAATATTCATTTGTTTTTCTTTCTCTTACTTCACTCTGTATGACAGACTCTATGTCCATCCACATCTCTACAAGTAACCCAGTTTTGTTCCTTTTTATGATAGAGTAATATTCCACAATGTATATGTTCCACATCTTCTTTATCCATTCCTCTGTGGATGGACACTTACATTATTTCCATGTCCTGGCTATTGTAAATAGCGCTTCTATGAACACTGGGGTATATGTGTCTTTTTGAATTATGGTTTTCTCAGGGTATATGCCCAGTAATGGTATGCTAGGTCATATGGTAGTTATATTTTTAGTTTTTTAAGGAACCTCCATTCCATTCTCCATAGTGGCGATACCAGTTTATATTCCTACCAGTAGTATAAGAGGGTTTCTTTTCCCCACACCCTCTCCAGCATTTATTGTTTGTACGTCTTTTGATAGTGGCCATTCTGACTGGTGTGAGGTGGTACCTCATTGTAGTTTTGGTTTGTATTTCTCTAATAATTAGTGACATTGAGCATCTTTTCATGTGCTTCTTGGCCATCTGTATGTCTTCTTTGGAGAAATATCTATTTAGATCATCCCCCCATTTTTCGATTGGATTGTTTGTTTTTTGATATTGAACTGCTTGAGTTGTTTGTATATTTTGAAGATTAATCCTTTATCTGTTGATTCATTTGCAAATATTTTCTCCCATTCTGAGGGTTGTCTTTTCATCTTGTTTATGGTTTCCTTTGCTGTGCAAAAGCTTTTCAATTTAATTAGGTCCAATTTGTTTATTTTTGTTTTTATTTTCATTACTCTAGGAGGTGGATCAAAAAAGATCTTGCTGTGGTTTATGTCAAAGAGTGTTCTGCCCATGTTTCCTCTAAGAGTTTTATAGTGTCCAGCTTTATATTTGGGTCTTTAATCCGTTTTGAGTTTATTTTTGTGTATGGTGTTAAGGAGCATTCTAATTTCATTCTTTTACATTTAGTTGTCCACTTTTCCCAGCACCACTTATTGAAGAGAGTGTCTTTTCTCCACTGTATATTCTTGCTTCCTTTGTCCTAGATTAGGTGGCCAGAGGTGTGTGGGTTTAATCTCTTGGATTTCTATCCTGTCTCATTGATCTATATTTCTGTTTTTGTGCCAATACCATACTGTCTTGATTACTGTAGCTTTGTAGTATAGTCTGAAGTTGGGGATCCTGATGCCTCCAACTCCATTTTTATTTCTCAAGGTTGCTTGGGCAATTTGGGACCTTTTGTATTTCCATATAAATTGTAAATTTTTTTGTTGTGATTCTGTGAAAAATGCCATTGGTAATTTGATAAAGATTGCATTGAGTCTGTAGATTGCTTTGGGTAGTATTGTCATTTTGACAATACTGATTCTTTCCATCCAAGAACTTGGTATATCTCCCCATCTGTTTGTGTCATCTTTGATTTCTTTCATCAGTGTTTCATAGTTTTATGAGTACAGGTCTTTTGCCCCCTTAAGTAGGGTAATTCCTATGTATTTTATTCTTTTTGTTGAGATGGTAAATGGGATTGTTTCCTTAATTTCTCTTTCTGATTTTCATTGTTTTAGTGTATAAGAATGCAAGATATTTCTGTGCATTAATTTTGCATCCTGCAACTTTACTAAATTCTTTAACTAGCTTTAGTTGTTTTCTGGTGGCATCTTTAAGATTTTTATGTATAGAATCATATCATCTGCAAACAGTGATAGTTTTACTTCTTTTCCAATTTGGATTTCTTTTATTCTTTTTCTTCTCTGATCACCATGGCTAGGACTTCTAAAACTATGTTGAAAAATAGTGGTGAGAGTGGCCATTGTTGTCTTGTTCCTGATCTTAGAGAAAATGCTTTCAGTTTTTCACCATTGAGAATTATGTTTGCTGTGGGTTTGTCATGTATGATCTTTATTATGTTGAAGTAGTTTCTCTCTGTGCCTACTTTCTGGAGAGCTTTTTTTTTCTTTTAAATGATAAATGGATGCTGAATTTTGTCAAAAGCTTTTTCTGCATCTATTGAGATGATCATATGGTTTTTATTCTTCAATTTGTTAATATGGTGTATCACATTGATTGATCTGCATATATTGAAAAATCCTTGCATCCATGGGATAAATCCCATATGATCATGATATATGATTCTTCTAATGTATTATTGGATTCAGTTCAGTTCAGTTCAGTCACTCAGTCATGTCCGACTCTTTGCGATCCCATGAATCGCAGCCCACCAGGCCTCCCTGTCCATCACCAACTCCCGGAGTTCACTCAGACTCACGTCCATCGAGTCAGTGATGCCATCCAGCCATCTCATCCTCTGTCATCCCCTTCTCCTCCTGCCCCCAATCCCTCCCAGCATCAGGGTCGTTCCCAATGAGTCAACTCTTCACATGAGGTGGCCAAAGTACTGGAGTTTCAGCTTTAGCATCATTCCTTCCAAAGAACACCCAGGGCTGATCTCCTTGAGAATGGACTGGTTGGATCTCCTTGCAGTCCAAGGGACTCTCAAGAGTCTTCTCCAACACCACAGTTCAAAAGCATCAATTCTTCGGTGCTCAGCCTTCTTCACAGTCCAACTCTCACATCCATACATGACGACAGGAAAAACCATAGCCTTGACTAGACGGACCTTTGTTGGCAAAGTAATGTCTCTGCTTTTGAATATGCTATCTAGGTTGGTCATAACTTTCCTTCCATGAGTAAGCATCTTTTAATTTCATGGCTGCAGTCACCATCTGCAGTGATTGGAGCCCAGAAAAATAAAGTCTGACACTGTTTCCCCTGTTTCCCCATCTATTTCCCATGAAGTGATGGGACCAGATGCCATGATCTTCGTTTTCTGAATGTTGAGCTTGAAGCCAACTTTTTCACTCTCCACTTTCACTTTCATCAAGAGGCTTTTTAGTTCCTCTTCACTTTCTGCCATAAGTGTGGTGTCATCTGCATATCTGAGGTTTGCTAATATTTTGTTGGGGAATTTTGCATCTATATTCATCAGTGATATTGATCTATACTTTTTGTGTGTGTGATATCTTTGGTTTTAGTATCAGAGTGATAGTGGCCTTGAAGAACCAGTTTGGGAGTGTTCCTCCCTCTGCAATCTTTTAGAAGAGTTTGAGAAGGATAGGTGTTACTGTTCTCTAGATGTTTGATAGAATTCATCTGGGAAGCCATCTGGTCCTGGACTTTTGTTTGTTGGAAGATTTTAAATTACAGTTTTAATTTCATTACTTGTGATTCATCTGTTTATATTTTCTAAGTCTTCCTGGTTCAGTCTTTGAAAGTTGTAGCTTTCCAAGAATTTGTCCATTTTCCCCAGATTGTCCATTTTATTATCATATGGTTGCTTATTGTAGTCTCTTATGGTCTTTTGTATTTCTCCAGTGTCAGTTGTAGTTTCTCCTTTTTCATTTATAATTTTATTGATTTGAGTCCTCTCTCTTTTTTTTCCTTGATGATTCTGGTTAAGGCTTATCAATTTTGCTTATCTTCTTAAGAGAACCAACTTTTAGTTTTATTGATCTTTGCTATTGTTTTATTTATTTATATCTCATTTATTTCCTGTCTGATCTTTATGATTTCTTCTGCTGACTTTGGATTTTGGTTTTTCTTCTTTTTCTAGTTGCTTTATATGTAAGGTTAGATTGTGAATTTGAGAGTTTTTTTGTTTGTTTCTTGAGGTGAGATTGAATTGCTATATACTTACCTGCTATAACTGCTTTTTCTGTGTCTCATAGGTTTTGGATCATTGTGTTTTTGTTGTTATTTATGTCTGTGTATTCCTTTTTAATTCCTTTTGATTTCTTCAATGATCTCTTGATCATTCATCAGTGCACTGTTTAGCTTCCGTGTGTTTGTGTTGTTTTTTTTTTTACAGTTTCCCACCCCCCGTGATTGCTTTCTAATCTAATAGCATTGTGGTTGGAAGAGATGCTTATTATTATTTCAGTTTTTAAAAATTTTCTGAGGTTTGACTTGTGACCCAAGATGTGATCTATCCTGGAAAATTTTCTGTGTGTACTGCGGAAGAAAGTGTGTTCTTCTGCTTTCAGGTGAAATGTCTTATAAATATCAATTAAATCTGGCTGGTCTACTGTGTCCTTTAAAGCTTGGGTTTCCTTACTTATTTCTGTCTGGATGATCTGTCCATTAGCGTAAGTGCAATGTTAAAGTCCCCCACGGTTACTGTGTTCATGCTGATTTCCCCTTTTATAGCTGTTAACATTCACTTGATGTATTGAGGTGCTCCCATGTGAGTGCTTCAATATTTACATTGTTAATTTCTTCTTGGATACGTCAACTACAAATTGGCACTTGCCATCTACCTCTATACAAGTGCTTCAGCTGAACACCTGATTTTCAACACCTCCTGAAAAGAGTTCAGGTTGGGGAGCAGAAACAGGTACTCCAATTCTTGTATCTCCTCATTGTCTAGAAAAGCACTGAAATCCTTCCTGGTGACATCTGCTTCTTGTCACTAGCAGTGACCTTCATGAGACTGCATGCACTCCCCCTTCCTCAAAAATCACGTATCTACTCACCTTTCCCCCTAATTTTTTGGAGCAGTTTCTCAGAGCTGTCTGAGGTGCTGTCTCCTGGGTTATTGTTCTCATTTTGCCCCAAATAAAACTTGACTCACAACTCTCAAATTGTGCATTTATTTAAAAAGTCAACAGAGGAATACCTTGATCATTATGTAGCATATGTTCCATACCTCTTGTAGCAATCTTTATTTTGAAGTCTATTTTATTTGATATGAGTATTGCTACTCCAGTTTTCTTTTGATTTCTATTTTCATGGAGTATCTTTCCATCCTCTCACTTCCAGCTCACTTATCTGTTCTTCAGCTTCAGTTATTTTGCTATTGATTACTTTTAGTGTATTTTAAAATTTCAGTTAATGTGTTATCCATCATTGTTTGTTCTTTAGATCTTATAGGTCCTTGTTAAATATTTCTTGTATTTTCTCAGTCAGTGCCTCCATTCTGAGATTTTGAATCATCTTTACTATCATTACTCTAAATTCTTTTTCGGGTATGTTGCCTATTTCCTCTTCATTTACTTGGTCTTACAGGTTTTTACCTTGCTCCTTTGTCTGTAACATAGATTTTTGTCATTTCATTTTTTTGATGGGTGGGACAGGGTGTTCCTGTCGTACTGGTTGTTTGCTTTGAGGCATCCAGCACTGGAGTTTGCACTCAGTTGGACTGAACCAGGTCTTGGTGCCAAGATGAATACTTCCGGGATAATTCATGCTGATTAATATTCCCTGGGGTCTGAGGTTCCCTGTTAGTCTAACAATTTGGACTTGGCACTCCCACCATAGGAGATCAGGCCCGGTCGCTGGCCTGGGAACCAAGATTCCGCAAGCTGCTCGGCATAGCAGAAAAAACAAACAAACAACATATACACAATAACAAAGAATAAAAAATAAAATTAGAAAAATAAAAAAATACATTCTTTAGAGAAAAATAAAAATATAAATGAAACAACAACAATAAGGTGAAATACCACCACCACTACAACTATAAAAATTAAAAACAAAAATACCCCGAAGGAAAAGGCCTTGGCTATGGGGGTTGGGAGCAAGTCTTTGGTGGGGTGGGTCTTAGGTAGGGTGGGGGCCTAGGTTCAGGACCAGTGCTGCTAGGAAGGTCCTGGGGGGCAGGGATGGGTTTAGGCTCAGCACCACTGGAGCGGGCCTTGGAGAGCAGCGGTTCAGGCTGGGGCCCCAGTGAGCTCCTTGGGGCCCAAGGAGGCGGGGGATGCTGGCCAAGTTGCCTTCTCATCCTCCCACCCTGTGAAGGTCCTTTCCCTGCCCCCACTGACCCCCTTGCGGTCCGTGGGCCACTCCAATTGCGGGCACCTCTCATCTCCCTCCACCACTCCTCAGAGGCCCCGGTCCCGTCCACTTCTGCTTCTTTTCCTCCCAACCCTTCATGTCCCACTGGTTCACATGGGGGTTCCTCCCATCCCCTCAGGTGTCCAAGGTCCCTGGCCAGTGCCTAGTAGCTGCCCTAGTTGTAAGGAGACACGGACTCTGCTTCCTTCTATTCTGCCATCTTGACTCCATCTTCTAAGGATCCTCTTAATCTTAAAAATCATCAAGGCTCTCAAAGAATTTTTACATATGTGGGTTTACCTATTGATATAGATGTATTAGAAATTGAAACTGAGAATTTCTTGTTTTAACTCAAGAATACAGAAGCATCCATGTATTAAGCTTTGTATTATTACGCATCTTGTAGGCTAGGGAAACTCAACAGAGAAGGAGAAGGAAAGAGGATGAATGATGTTTTAATACAATTATGAAAACAGTTGTGACCTTTCAAACTTCCAAGAGGGTCTCAGGGACCCATGGGGACCACCCTTGGATCCATTACTTGGATCCACTGTGTGTTTGCAGTTACACGGCTGGTCCTCTCGTTAGCTTGGGAACTCCTGGAGGCCATGGATTATGTCTTTTTCATCTTTGTCTCTCTTCATTGCCTTCTAACTTTGCTCCAAAATAGGCATTCAGTGAAATTTTGCTCTTTTAGTGTTTGCAAGGCACTGCAGCAAAGAGAACATTGCTATCTTTCTGGAGCCTGATTTAATCTAGGGAAGTCACTGAGATTTAGCATTTTGTCCAGAACTGATCAACCCCCTGCCCCCTAATCCTCTTCTGTGGTGCTCAACAATTTGAAAACTAACAAATAATAAAAATGAAAAAGACAAAAGGAGATATGAATGTTTCACCTAGCACTTGTTTGGACTAGATTTTCACAAATCAAGTAAAGTTTCTTTCACTGCCATAGCAACGAACCTGAACTGTTCATTCCTTCACGCTGCTCCTTCTTCGTACGGCACTGACCACCTACACTTCAGAGTAGGCTTTCAGTGAAATGCCCTCGGCAAGACCCACGCATGGTCAAAAACCCACATAGAATGAGTCGCTTTCAGCGGAAGGTGCATGGCTGAGCCCAGCCAGGAATTCTCTCTGACTTGATTACCCCCATCTTAAATGAATGAGGTCAAGAAAAACACGGAGGGGAAAAGAGGTCAGGAGCAGCCACAGGGCAATTTCTGAGCATTTGGTATAACATGAAGATCACAAATGGAGCACCTGTCATTTCTGAGGCAGCCGCGGCCAGAGTGCTCTTTGGAACTCTTTGGTAGCTTTGTTAAGGAAGCAGTCTCTTCTGTCTAAAAACTCATCCTGCCAGTAGAACCGTGAATGGGCAGACCTTGGAGTAAAAGGTGGGTGAACTCTATCTGTTTGGAGGTTCTGCCTTCCCTGGGAAAATAGTACCAACAGGTTGAAATAGGAAAGGATCTTAGCATAATGTTGTAGGATGCATAAACTTCTCCCCTTCTCTCGGTCTTCCCACCCTGCTCCCCACCCCGATCTGGTTCCTCAGGTCTGATTTTTTTTTTTTTTCCTGTTAAGAACTGCTAGGTCTGTCCCATCAGGAAATTGCAACCTCACTCCAGTATGCTTGCCTGAGAAATCCCATGGACAGAGGAGCCTGGCAGGCTGTAGTCCATGGGGTCGCAAGAGTCGGACACGACTAAAGCAACAGCACAGCAAGTCTGTGCCATGGCTACCAAAATCTGTTCCTAGCCAGGGAAACAGCTGAGAAATAAAATTCATCTTTTATGGCAAGATGAGAAAAATTTAAACAAAAAAATCTTCTCCATCCTTTGGCCTCCTCTTTCTTCCCACTAGGCATTGTATATCTGCACTGTACATCGACCAAAACACCCCCATTGACATACATACCTGCTCAGCCGCAAAGAGCCAGTCTCCCATTGTCAGTAGGACAATTCCTTAAAGATAACATTTCTTCATGGTGCTTAGATCTGGCTTATGTAAACTGTCAATAGTGCATCATTCTTTGTACATCAATATAACATCTCTCTCTCAGAAAACTTACATAACTGTGCCTTGAATTCTAACAGGTGGAACAATTCTTAGAGCTTTCCGAGATGCTCTTCCCAGCTTATAATCCTCAAATTTGGCTCAAATAAAATTTTCCTTTTCTTTCTTAGGCCAGCTGATTATTTTTTTTGTCGACACAACTATCATTTTACATCATTTTGTCTGATAACATGGACTTCCTGCCCTCCCCACCCCAACCCCCTTCTCCCTCTCCAGTCTCCCTAACAAGAGGGAAAGTTCTATTTGCCAGCGCTTCTGCAGGACACTATTCCTAACAGACAGATTTACTCATATTTTCCAACTAATGGAAGCTCAGATGCAGGAAAATGAACTAGAGGTGGGATAACCTGCCCTGCATGCGCCGTCTTGACCCTGCTGGTCACATGTAGTCGGGTAGCAGGGGCACATGTGAGGCAGACTAGCTGGTGTCTGTTTGCCTAGGAGAGCTGAGAGCCTCTTGGGAAAGGAGGCCCGGAGTTTGGCTTGATCCTCTCCCCTCAGTGGGGCAGGCAGAGATAATTCTAAACAAGTCTTGCGGTTTTTCACGTTTTCCCCTGGCCCCTGGCATGTGAACTTGCACTGGGGCTCTCAGTAGCCTCACACAGTAACTAAAAATCACTCCCCAGGAAGTCTGGTGAGACACGGTAGCACTCAGGCACCGTGAGAGAGGCCCACACAGTGGAGAGCACTGACCGGCCAAGCCGCCACACAGCTTCGGCACCCCCAGCATTTCCTCTTGGTTTTCAGCCTGGTTTTCAGGAGGCACGTCGGGTGGGCATAGGAGCCCCTGCCAGGCGGGGTGCTTAGGGTGCCCGTGACTACAGTGTTAGAGGGAGGCCACTTCCCTCTGGGGAGAAGTAGAGTCGCCACATATAGCAAATAGCAAGTCAGGCCAGCCAGTCAAATTTGAATTGCAGATTGGCAACACATCCTCTTTAGGATCTGCATAATCTCAACTATTCCATGGATTATACTTATGCTAAAACATTATTCATGGTTTATCTGAAAGTCAGATTTAACTGGGTGTTCCGTGCTTTTTCCTGGCAGTCCTACAAGTGGCCAGAACTTTGGGGACATTGAGAGATCGTGCCTTACGTTATGGACAAAGTATCTTTGATCGTAGTAGCTCCTGAGAGCAGAGGTGAGAACACCATGTGTACCTTCGTCACAGGCCGACCCAGCCACCCAGCCGCAGACAGCCCCCAACGGGGCCAGTAGCAAAGGAGGAAAAGGCTACGTGCCGCGTGGCGGCTGAGTGATTTAATCTACTAATATTTATTTAGGGCCTTCCACAGATCAGGTCCTGTGACCTCTGAAAAAGCAAAATGCTTTCCAAGCCTTAGAAGGAGACAGACATGGCAATCAATGAAATGGGATGCAGAGGGAGATGTGTGAGAAAACAGAAGAAGGTGTGGAAGAGAAGGCAGTGTTTGGGAAAATGCAAACAATTCCACACAGAGGGATCACTGAATTGCAAGGGGTGGGGTTACATGGGGAGAAATCAGTCCAGAGAAGCCGGCAGGAACCACACCCCTGAAGGCCATCCACCTAACCACTGGAACCACTGGTTCGGCATTTACTTCCAGACGTGAAGCCTCTGCACCCTCGTTGCATCCCAGAACCCTTCCTGTTCAGTGGCCTTTTGTACCCCTCCCAGCCTTAGGCTGAGCATTCTGGTTCACCTGCCCACCTCGGGCTCATCAATCCAGCCTCACTCTCTCCATCAACACTTCCCTCTCCCGGTGCTGTTGGGGTGCTGGGTCTGGCTGTGTCCCTGGGTGGCTTGCAGCTCTGGAGCTTTGAGCCTGCTCCCAAGCCTCTTCTCCCCTGGACTTCTGTCCATGTATAGCCTCTGGCCTTTCTTCCTTCCTCTCTGACTGCTTCCTCTACCGGGAGGCACCCTGTAGAGGTCTGGATCCCTTGAATGTTGGGGTTGGTCTTGCTTCTCTCCTCATTCTGTCCTTCTCTTTCTATCTTCTCTGGGCATTTCCCCTCATTCTTGTGGTTCCGGTCGCTTTCTTTAAGCTAATGTGTATTAAAAATCTCTCTCTCCTGGACTGCCTTGTATCCTAAGCTTCAGGTTGCATAACCACCTGTTTACTCAACCTCTCCCTCTTCATGCCTCCTAAACACCTCAAGCTCAACATGCCCAAACTGACCTGATTATTATTATTTTTACACAGCTTTTGGGAAGCAGTATTTACAGACCAGAAAAGCATCTCATGATAAGTGTACAATTCAATGGTTTTTTTAAACAAATTTGCAGAGTTGGGAAAATATCAAAACAATCCAATTTTAAAACATTTCCATCACCCCCCAAAGATTCCTCTCGCCCATTTACGATTACTTCCTGCCCCTATCCCCAGGTGTGGCCAACCAGTAATCTAGTTTCTGTCTCTCATATTAGTGGAGTCAGATAATATGTGATCCTGTGCCTGGCTTCCCTGGCTCATGGTTCTGAGGTTCATCCTTGCCTCCTTGCGGTAGCATGTATCAGTGCTTTGTTTCTTTTTATCGCCCAGTCGTTTCACATTGTGTGGACATACTACATTTTGTTTACCCACTCACTGATTCACAGACATTTAGAATTTCCATTCTTTGGCCGTGATGAACAGTGCTGCTAGGAACACTGGCGTCAAAGTCCTTGTGTGGCATTGCTGGGTTAGGTGATAAATTTATATTTAACTCAAAGAAACTGCCAAACTGTTCTCTAGTGACTTGGTGATGTGTTTCAGTCAAGGGCTTCACCATCCCCCCAGTTAATGCTTCAGAACCTTGGAAATCCTTCTTTACTCCTTCCTCTCCATCTTCCCACATTCCATTTCTCACCAAGCCCAGTCGATTCTATCTCCTAGATATCTCTAGAACCATTTCCCCATCCTCACCCTCGCTACGACTCTCCTAACTTGGGCCACTGCTACTTCCTGCTTTAGCAGCCTCCTCACTCTTCTCTCTGCCTACCTCACCTTCTCCAATCCATTGATATATTAAAAAAAAAAAGCTTGTGAAACATTTGATATGCACAAAAGAATAGAAGAAGCCATAAATAACTTACGGGGCAATAATAAAGCAAAAGCCTTATTGGCCGACCATCCAAATTAAGACCTGACTGTTGCCAAAACTGTAGAAGTGCCCCGTGGGCCTTGATGCACCCCGTTCTTCTTCAGTGGCTCCTTATTGTTCGTAAAGTTCAAACTCATTAGCTTTGCAAGCTCTTTAGAACCTTTGAAATCCTTTCCCAGGATCCTCTCACCATTCCTACCCCTGTTTCTTCTTACCATTCAGGTTCTTCTCCCTTTCAAAGTCACCCTCCCTTGGACGTGTAAGGTGCTCCCTAAGCACTGGGTGTTTCTCTGATCACAGCTCCCAGGACTTTGTAGTCACAGTTGCTCATTTTTCCCCCATTACACACAGGTCTGAGAAGCCAGTGTATCTCCCATGCTTAGCACAGTGCTTGTACATGTTAGATGCTAGAAAGCATTTTCTGAGTGTTTAATGGAAATTGACTCATACATAGAGATGAAGATGCTTGTTAGATATTTGAAGGTCAAGAGAAATGTCTAGGCTAGATATATTGCTTTGGGAGAATGAAATCATATAAACTAAAGTTAAAACCATAGTAGATGACACCCCATCTAGAGGGCGAAGGGTACAGTGGGATGTTACAGGAGAGGAGAACTAGTAGAAAGGGGCAAGGAGAAGCAGGGAGCAGGGGGGCCTGAGGCAACAGGGAGGTGGGCTGGGGTGGGCAGAGGGTGGTCTCTATGAAGTGCCAGAGGTCACAGCTTGGAAGCTTCTGAGAGGTCAAGGAGGATAAGTGACAAAAATACATTGGGTCTGGATATAGGAATCGCTGACCAAC
Organism: Bos taurus; assembly: GCF_002263795.3. Taxonomy (NCBI): domain Eukaryota; kingdom Metazoa; phylum Chordata; class Mammalia; order Artiodactyla; family Bovidae; genus Bos; species Bos taurus. The sequence goes on from NC_037343.1 coordinate 73,623,523, forward strand.
CTAGACAGCATATTCAAAAGCAGAGTCATTACTTTGCCAACAAAGGTCCGTCTAGTCAAAGCTATGATTTTTCCACTAGTCATGTATGGATGTGAGAGTTGGACTATCAAGAAAGCTGAGTGCGGAAGAATTGATGTTTTTGAACTGTGGTGTTGGAGAAGACTCTTGAGAGTCCCTTGGACTGCAAGGAGGTCCAACCAGTTCATCCTAAAGGAAATCAGTCCTGAATATTCATTGGAAGGACTGATGCTGAAGCTGAAACTCCAATACTTTGGCCGCTTAATGCGAAGAACTGACTCATTGGAAAAGACCCTGATGCTGGGAAAGATTGAAGGCAAGAGGAGAAGCAGACAATAGGGAATGAGATGGTTGGATGGCATCCCTGACTCGATGGACATGAGTTTGAGCTAGCTCTGGGAGTGGGTGATGGACAGGAAAGCCTGGCATGCTGCGGTCCATGGGGTCACAAAGAGTCGGACATGACTGAGCGACTGAGCTGAACTGAGCTGGAGGCCTGTCAGGGCTCTGAAGGCACCGAGGCCAGAACGCAACGGGTTGAGGAGGGATGTATTTGAGGAAAGAACGTGTTTAGTGTGAGTGTAGGGGAGAGGAGCTTTTGAGGAGCTTGGGTTGGGGGATGTGCAGATCTGAAGGAAGGTTCTGATCTTTAGGACAGCAGTGAGCTAAGGTTTCATTCAAATGTTTTTGAGTATCTTCTCTGTCCCAGATACAGTTCTGGGGTGAGCGTGTTTTCAGCTTGTGGGAAAGATCCAACAAAGTCCCTGGCTAGAGAATCCCTGGAGTGGCAAGATTTACAGGGTCTGAGGACTGGGCATGTGGAGACTCAAGGAAATAAGGTGAGGGTGGATATCGAACTCTTGCAGTCTCCTAAATTCAGCGAGCTTTTTAGCCTAATGTGTTTCCTTCCTTCGATTTTTGATTTTTGAGAGGCACATGGATCTGACTTCTCCATCTGTCCATTTCTGTTGGAGGGTGGGAGAGGAAGAAGGTGGGAAGTTGAATCGCTTAAGGTCTCCTTTCCCTCACGTTTAGCCACAATATGTAACTTTTATTCTCATTTCTGCCTCCCCCTGCTCTGTTCCTGGTCTGTGTACAGTCACACCTGTAAAGCAGATGTCTTTCCCAGGTTGGTTGAATTTTTCCTTTTCTGTCTGATGGGAGGTTCATGAAGTTTGAGGGCTTGGAAACAGCCTGGGAAAAGGGCCTTATAGCAACGGAGGGATAATTTCTAGGTTTAGGACGTTAAGAGTTTTGACAGGTTTTTGCCAGCAGAGGGAGCCCCAGGGCTGGGCGAGAAAGCTCAGATTGCGTGCGTACACGCGTGATGACTCCATGGACCATAGCCCAGGCTCCTCTGTCCATGGGATTCCCCAGGCAAGAATACTGCAATGGGTTGCCATTTCCTCCTACAAGGTATCTTCCCCATTCAGGTATCGAACCCGAGTCTCCTGCACTGGCGGGTGGTTTCCTTACCACTGTGCCACCTGGGAAGCACAGACTCCTGGGGTTTAAAATTTCAGGAATGAGGTCCAGCAGTCCAGAGGGGTTTATAGGTTAAGATAAGAGAAGATGAAAGAGGGAAGGAGGGAGGAAGAAGACGGGCTCACAATACACCAACATATACACAGAAACAGTTACACAAAAATCACATAACCCCACCCCCAACCCCTCCCTCCACACACTCACAGTTTCTGCTTTAGTCCAGTGATTCCTAAAACTTGCTGTGCAGTTGAATCATCTGGGGGGCGCTAAGGGAAGATTCCCAGGCCCCACCAAGGCTTGTTGAATGGGAGCCATCAAGGTTGGGACCCAGGAATCTGTATTTTTGCAAAGTGCCCAGGAGATTCTGAAGTAGCCTTTAGACAAACAGACTGGCAAACACCTCTGGGTAGTTAGGGAAATACTTCAAGTAGAGCTTGTTGGAGACTGAATTTAATGGCTCCAGCCATCAACATGTGGAGTGGCAATAGAATGTAATCCACGAATGCTGTTGTGACTGAGTCATTTCCTTTCTTTCTTTCCTTCTTTTTCTCCCCTCTCTCCCTTCTTTCCTTTCCAAGTAATTTTTGTATTCATTACTATAATACAGGAATAGTGTCTACAAAGTCACATGATATCAAAAGGCTTATAATGCTAACAGCCACCCTTGCCTCTCCCTTCCCCATGCCCAGGTCCCTTTCAAGGGCAGTCACATTTTAAAATCCTATTTCTTTCCTCTGATTAACTCCATATTTTAAAACATTTACTGCCATTCTTGGTTTTGTAACATTAGAAATTATTTATTGATTTCCCACTAAGGAATATTAGGACTTGCCGTTTTATTTTACAGCACACGCAGACACTCATTCCCTTCCAGCTAGCTTCCTAACACTATTAAATCACAATTTTAATTAAATCATTAGTCAGTGTTCATATTATTATGACTGACTTTTTGCAGCTCAACAATTTGATGTACTATGATTGCATTTCTTTGTTTGTTTTCTTCTATCCGCCCCCTGCCTCCAACCAGGAGTTAATAATCATCTCATTTTTGTTTGTTTGCTTACTCAGTTGTCATGTTCTCTAAATCCTCTGGTAAAAGCAATATGGCTCAAATAGATTAGTCAAATTAATTGGATAATCTATATATTTTTTCCTTTGGAGACATTCGTTTTGGAGCCCCTGGTCTTCCTGTTCCAATCCAGACTAGGAGCTTGATAGGCTGGTAACTGGGACCTCCCTTTACATCTACCTGACCACCCCAGCTCTTCTTGGCTTGCTTCCTCATGAATAACAGGGAACTGACTGTGGGGTGCTGTTTCACATCGAACACTTTTGCATGGGCTTTGATCCACCAGAGCCTGGTCACGTACAGGCCAGGATGTCAGCTCTGCCAGCGTCCTTACTTTACCCTCTTCCTGATTCATTGTTTGGCTGAGGAAGGATTTCAAAATTGGGGATTATTTTCTTCCGAAATTGGAAGACGTTGCCGTATTGCCTTTCAGTTTCTAGCTTCCAGTGTGGATACTGAGAAGTTCAATTTCTGTTTGGACTCCTGATCTGGCTTTGTGAGCTGTTTTTCTTCTCTCTAGAACTTTTGGGATCCTTTTCCCCCCTGGTGTTCTAACATTCCTAATTATGTGCTTTGAGGAGACAGTTTTGTGTTTTGTTTTGGTTCATTGTGTTGAACACCCACTGGGTCCTTTGAATATGGAAATGCAGATCTTTCATTACGGGAAATTTTGGAGAAACTATCTTTCTAGTTAATATATTCCCCTCCATGTTCTCTGTGTTCTCCTTTTGGACTTAGAAGATGTCAGAGCTTCTGGATGGATTGGATCTTGTAAATTTCTTATTGTTTTTGCCCTAATTTTCATCTCTTAACCTTTCTGTCCTACTTTCTGGTAGATTTTGTCGATTTTATCTTCCTGTGTTTCATTTTAAGTTTTAAATTTCCAGTTGTATTTTTATTGTACAAAGCTCCTGTCTGTTCGTGACTACTTCTTTTTAAAACAGAACAGAACAGAACACTGACTGCTTCATCTTCACTGATGGATACACTGCCTTCTTTTCTCTCTGAGGGGCTACCAGTATTGTCAAGGGCTACTGTTAGTAATTTCTTCTGACCCTCAAATATCAGTATGTATAATCTTTTTTCCCTTTTGTTGTATAGTTTCTCCAAGGAGGAATGCTTCATTCCTCTGCCTACGGGAGTAAGGAGAACGAAGAGGCGTATAAGTTGGGCGGTGTGTGTTTGGGGAGCTAAGTCAGGATAAGGGGCTGGGCAATCTCATCTTTCAGTGTGGAGGCTTCCTCTCATCCTGTTCCCAGCTCTATGCCTGAACCACCTTTTGCTGTGTCTGATGTCCCTGAGCCTGGCACCTCTTTAGCCAACTTCTCCAGAAAATAAACTTTCCTTCTTCTTGGAGGGCCCATCTCTTCCTCTGCATCAAAGTTCCTGGTGCCCTGATCGCTGAGATTCTCCCGGGCTCTATGGCTTCTCATTGCCCTCCTCCTACCAGCGGCTGTTGGGCTTCAATAGTTTCCAGTTGGCTAAGTCACTTCTCCCTCGTCTATCCACTTTCCATTCTCTGAAAGGGCGTTGACATTTCTCATCCGTTGGTTCCATGCTGGTTCTCTTTTGTCCTTGTCCCTTATAGCATGCACATTATTCTACTGGGATTGGTGTACTTTGTAAGGGAGTAGAAATAAATGTTTGTTCCACTGGAATGTTTAACCCTAGGAAGCTCTTTTGTGTAGCCTGACAGGCTTTTTTGAAAAGCCTATAGTAGTGCCAGCTTCTGTTCCTCCCAAGATACCAAAAATCAAGACTGTGGGAGGGAAACTGTTTATCAAGTCATTTGAATGGAAGAAAAGAAGGGGGAATCTTTCATTTGTTCACTCATCCTTTTTCCCCAGATATTTATTGAGCACTAGTAAATGTCCAATGAGCTTGGAATGTTCAAGCTGAGCAATGTCTGGTGTCTTCCTTCAAGGAGATGGTAGTTAAGTATGAGGAGGGTAGGCAAGTAAGTCAAAGCTCACAGTAGCATAATAATAGCTCTAGTACAGTAGTAAATCTAAGGTCACAATTGTGTAATAATAATGTGTATAGGGTGCTAACGGGGAAAGAGTAGGGTAGCCAAGTCAGCCCAAGGCGGTGGGAAAGCTTTCTGGAGGAAGTGATCCTGGGGCTAAGTTTTGAAGAATGAGTACAGTTTATGGAGATGAAGACATTGGGGGAAGGCTGTGCCCAGCAGAGGGAACTGTCTGTGATTAGGTAAGGAGTCTAGAGATAGCTTGAGATGTCAGAGCGACCTCAAGTAGATTGAAGTGGCTGGAGCAGGGGTCCATCTGGGGAGAGTCCTGAGTCACTGAACTATAAATATTCACATTAGCATGGTGCTGGGACTAGTAATGAAAGCTGCAAAAATCATAATTTCTTCTTCTCTCTGTGAATTTGAGCAAATTAAAAGAAATTATTTGTATTAATAAAAGGAGGATACCATGTGATTATATAAAGAGATAAGCTGGCTCAATAGTAGGATTGTAAAGTATTCCAGCTCTTTTGTGACAAACCTGCCTTAAACCCTTCTACTCGCTCCAGTTTCCTAACAGTTATAAAACAGATTCTAGAAAAGCTTAACTATTAGCTTTAACTATTAAAATCTTTTCCCTCTTTCTGTTTCTTCCAGATAAGGATTACTTAAGCATCTTTTAACTGAATATTTTATTTTATTTAATCAGAAGATGCCGTGTTTATAAGTTCTTGGGTGTTTGGGGCACTTCTGTATAAAGTTTCTTGCAAGGCTCCTGGGTGGAACCAAGATAATTGAGTTCTAGTCTCCCTCTCCTCCACTGACATATATGTGACCTTGGACAGGCCCTGCCCCTGTCTTGGCTTCAGTTCCCTCACCTGGCAAACAAAAGGAATTAAATTAGATTACCTTTAAGATTTGTTCCAGCTTGGAAATTTGATGCATGGAGCTTTTTAGCTCTACTGAAATTAGTATCAAGAAAGAGCTAGGATTTTTGGATTTTATTTTCACATCATACATAAGAGGGAAAGGCAATTCCTTTCAAATTTTGGCAAGCAAGCAGAAGTGAGATTCTTCCATCTTTCCTCACTTCTCCCGCCCTTCTTTCAGCTTCTGTGACTTACTCACACAGAACCCAAAGAAAAATACTGGCACTAAAAGAAAAAAAAATTCAAGTGTGTCTCTTTGAATTGGTAAGCTCTGTTGGAAAATTTGGGGGAGCAGGACTCTTCAAAGCCAACTGTTGTGAAAACACACCAGCGTTGTCTATAAGCACTTTCCAAAGCGTAGGTTTAGCAGTTTTTAATCCTCTCAACTGATTGGACCCTTCTGGATGGTACTGTCTGTTGATGGCAAGGGAGGATTTGAGTAAATGGGTGTGGAGGGTGGGGAATTCTATTTCCTGCTCCTGTTAGATTTTCTCTAATGGACCTGAAACCAGGGGGTTTGAATTCTGTCTGATCAGATGCTTTTAAGGCTCAGAAGGTCAGTATCCCGAGCAGCAGGCTGGACTGGGATTAAGGAATAGAAGAACAGCACAGAAAGAATTTTGATTGATCACTTTAGGCCTCCCTTAGTCCTCTGAACAAGACTCCTTGAGATAAAACATGCCTTCTTCAAAGCTCTGGATCTCAATATTAAAAGTATTAAACTAGCTGATAACTGGACGCAAAAAGCAGATATCAGCACTGTTAGCAATTCCCAAGATACAGCTGAGTGTTTGTGCTCCGTCATTGCTTTAAAGCCAGTTTATAAAAACACAACCTGCAATCTTCGTATGATTTCAACAGAACATGCAGACATTTTTAAAACTATTTTTGCAACTTTTGGTTCCAACTTAACTTTCTGTCCCAAAATGATCAGAATGTACTCAGTGCCAGTAACAGACATCTGGTTCCATCTGTGTTTTATCACATCTTTCCTCCTGCACATTGCAAAGCTCATTGGGCATTTCTTTGGGGTTTTTTGTTATCTGTTTTTGACCAGCATTTGACATTGAAATCTCTTTCAGCCCAGCCCTCCAGTTTATCCCAAATAGATGCATTATTTCAACAGCAGTTTTTTGAGGACCTACTATGGACTAGGCCCTGACACAAGTGGTGATGCTATTGTATATTATTGTGGTTTTAAAAAAGTCTTACCTTGGGGTTTCAACCAAATTTGACTTCTTTTTATTGATCTCGTTTTTCCTTTTGCTTCTTTTTCTCCCTTTCACTCCTCCTCTGCCTTCCCTTCTGCTTCATCTCTCTCTTCCTCTGTGGTTTCCCACTCTTTGGGGAGGGGCAGGATTTCCTGCTCAGAAGTTGGCTGGTTTCTGGGAGGAGCCAGAAGACCTGAATCGGGACTGGAACCAGCTAGTCTGCCACCTGATACAAGAAGGTGAAACATGGGCCAAGACGAAGGCCCTTATCCTAGGACTGAGCTTGCAGCCAGGAGGCGCCGGGAGTCAAAACCCAAAGGTGAGCCAGAAGGGGCCAGTCCTGGGCATTGGGCATCAGGGCTCCCCAAAGGACAGAGGCCCCCCCGGCCGCACATGGTGGGAATGCTTGGAAGTGGTCCTGGCAGTGGTTGCCCTGGAGACCTGTCCGTTACTACTGCTAGCTCTAAACGTGCCAGAGGCACACCAGACAGAACCCGTCTCACCTTTAGCAAGCACTCGCTCTCAGATTCCTGGCTTTGCCTCAGGGGAAAGCATCAAAACAAGAACTGGGTTTGGGCAGATTTTCCTTTCCCACCATGACAGACCAGCAATCGAATGTACTAAGAGGCTGTGTGCCTACATGTTTCTTAATTATCAACTCCTTAGGAATCATCGAGATGACTCATAGACCACTATGGTGATCACATCAGAGGAAGTGTGGCGTGGACGGCAGAGGGCAGACAGGGTGCACAGGGGCTGGGGACTGCACAAGCAGGGGCAGTGATTCCAGCCTGATTCCCGCCAGCTAATGATGGAGAGTCGTATCCCAGTTCAGAGGTCTTCATTCTTTCGGACTAAGGCACGGGCAAAAATGTATCCACAAAAGTGTAATTTCTTCATCCGTGTATGTATTCTCTATTCAACAAATATTTAATGAACACCTGTCTATTGCCAGACAGTGGGTTGGAAACTGGTTGTGACCTGAACTGCCCTGGTGGGGAGTATAATTGACATGGGTTGTTGTACTCTGATCTCTCTGTGACTTGGGGACATCAGTTAGGAAGGACTGGAATCGTTGGGTTCTAATGTCCATCACTTCATGGGAAATAGATGGGGAAAGAGTGGAAACAGTGTCAGACTTTATTTTTTTGGGCTCCAAAATCACTGCAGATGGTGACTGCAGCCATGAAATTAAAAGATGCTTACTCCTTGGAAGAAAAGTTATGACCAACCTAGATAGCATATTGAAAAGCAGAGACATTACTTTGCCAACAAAGGTCCATCTAGTCAAGGCTATGGTTTTCCCAGTGGTTATGTATGGATGTGAGAGTTGGACTGTGAAGAAAGCTGAACGCTGAAGAATTGATGCTTTTGAAGTGTGGTGTTGGAGAAGACTCTTGAGAGTCCCTTGGACTGCAAGGAGATCCAACCAGTCCATTCTGAAGGAGATCAGCCCTGGGTGTTCTTTGGAAGGAATGATGCTAAACCTAAAACTCCAGTACTTTGGCCACCTCATGTGAAGAGTTGACTCGTTGGAAAAGACTCTGATGCTGGGAGGGATTGGGGGCAGGAGGAGAAGGGGACGACAGAGGATGAGATGGCTGGATGGTATCACCGACTCGATGGACGTGAGTTTGAGTGAACTCCAGGAGCTGGTGATGGACAGGGAGGCCTGGTGTGCTGCAGTTCATGGGGTTGCAAAGAGTTGGACACGACTGAGTGACTGAACTGAACTGAACTGAATGTCTTCCTTGTAGTAGCATCACTGGGCAGATTTTGGATAGTCATCTGTTTCTTAGCCAAAAAGGAACATTGGTTCTTCTGAAGACCTGTCTACTCCTTCAATATCTACACGTATCATTATCTATGGGCTCCCAATGCTTAAAGGATGAGGACTTTTTAGTCTTATTTTTCTTTCAGGAGCCAGTTGTTTTATCCGGAGAACCATTAAGTTCTATTGATTTCTAGCTTACTGCTGCTGCTGCTAAGTCACTTCAGTTGTGTCCGACTCTGTGTGACCCCACAGACGACAGCCCACCAGGCCCCCCCGTCCCTGGGATTCTCCAGGCAAGAACACTGGAGTGGGTTGCCATTGCCTTCCCCAGATTTCTAGCTCACTTTCATTCTAAGGCTCTCTGAAACTGTCTGGTCACATACTGGGTATTTTCTCAACTGCCAGGTTTGGATTTCAATTATTTTTTTTCTCATTAAAATTCCTAATTCATATTTGATCTCATAAAAAAAAAACAAACTATGAAAAAGACAAGTCTCCTTTTATTTCAACTGTTGGGTCTACTCCAGAATGCTCTTTGAAAATTTCCTGAAGTCTGTTTTCATTTTTAATTTATTATTTTTAATTTTTTGTCCACTATATCTTTAAAAGAAAGGCTTTTAGAATTGTTTTTTTTGTGCTATGTTTTCTTTTTTTTTCTTGCCTTCTTAAGGCACTTTCTTTTTTCATTTTACACAGTTGAGTTATTTAAATTTTTCCTTTCTTGGCCCTGCTATTTTTAAATATTTTTCTCCAGCTGAAGGATTAACAATTTACTGAACTAGTTGGTAAAGATCTAGTCCAGAACAACAAGTACCCAATAAAATCCTAAGTTATGTAAAAAATTTTTATGTGACTTTCTAAGATTTAGGAAAATCCTTAATTTTAACTCTTAATATGGCTCCAGGCCTGGATTTTAAATTTTAAGTTCTTTAAGACTGCCTTTTGGCTTAGCAAATTTACAATGTAATTATTTCTTTTTCAAATAAAACTCTGAAAAAAGGGCTCCTATAGAAGGTCAGGGAAAGGTGAGTGGAAGAGACAGAAATGAAATAAGGTTGCTTTCAGAAAATATTAGAGTCTTTGAAAGAGACCATGCTGGATTGGAATTTTGTTTTTTTGTCCTCAGCATACTAATCAAAGTAAACTATTGATTCTTTAAATTCCTGGAGTTCCTCTTAAATGTACTAATTTATTTAGGTGTTCCTCTAAAATGAATTAATTTATTTATTTTGATATGTCAAAAGTACCATGCTGACTATTGTTATTCTATACTCAAACTTTTTGCCCTTTATCAAAGTAAATACAAGAGTAGGGATTATAATGCAACAAGAAAGCGGGAATTCTTCCAAGAGAAGTTTGCAGATTTGATGTAGAAGAACCGAAGAACGGCTATTAAGGACGTGTGCCTCTGAATGGGTATCTTGGATTCCCTTTCTAAGCAAAAGTTAGGAAAGGGCCATGCATGCCACCTGACAATTTTCCACCCAGAATATAGACGAGAAAATGACTTTCTTTCACACCTTGGTGAGCAAAGGGTGCTTCCATGAAAGTTTTGAAGGGGACCCCAAGCCAGGTTTGATCATTTACCTTTTCCTCAATTGGCCACTAGGCTAATGGAGTTCCAACTATTGTCCCCAAGGATCAGCTTGGATTGAATGGTGACTTATTGGGCCATTCCAGATGGAACATTTCTTTACTTGTGTATCAGAAACAAGGCATTTCAGTACAAAGCAAAAACATGTAAAATAAACTTGACAATATTGCTAAACAAAAGCAAAAGCAAAGTGAGAAGCAGGGGAATGGTAGTTTCATAGCAGATACAGTTATCAAAAGGTATGCCTCCAAACAAAACAAAAGAGTCTAATGAACTTATACAAGACTGATGTCTGATTGCTGCTGCTGCTGCTACGTAGCCCCAGTCGTGTGATTACTTAGTAGTAAATTCCATGGACAGAGAAGCCTGGAGGGCTACAAGTCCATGGGATCACAGAGTCAGACACGACTGAGCGACTGAGGATACACACACCACATACCTTTCAGATAAAATGTCTAATGATCTTATACAAAGGTCCTGGTATAATTATTTACCAAAATGTGCACCTGTAAACTAATATTTCTAATCCCTTTACACAAAGACTGAGATCTAATGATTTTATACAAAGACATACTTGATTAGAAATTATAGAGGCAGCGAGGCCTCAGTGCAACCAATCAAATTCAGATTATTGTTGAGACTGACTTACCTAGAAGCAGATCTGAAGGACAGTAGAGTTTGGACACGAGGAAGCCAGTAAGTGTGTCTTTTGAATTTTGAGAAAGCATGAAGTTCAGAGCTTGGTGTACTTTCCCAGACATAAGTAGGCTGACCTCATCTGTAGCAGCATATTTATTTGTTGATTGGTTGGCACTCTGAAATATATTTATGGAATGAGTCAGTTCCTGGTTAAATGATGGTCAGAAGTGAGGGACTGTTACTGATTGGTTGGCTTGAAAAAGCTTGTTACCTGAGGGGAGTCGTGACGCATGGAGCCAGTGGATTTAATGCTTGGCTCTGTTTACTATAATTAAACAACAAATTTTCCCTAAGAAAGTGTGAAACTTTTAAGTATCTGTGCAGTTAATATCTGCTATTTGTTTTCACTAGCACATAGTACAAGTTCACACTAGATATTAGCCCCAAATTCTATATATATCTTTATTTATATTAATAGCACAAAACTATGTATATATATTACTTATGTTTTGTTGTGTTTTGTAAAGAGCAAGGTGACTAATAACTGTTTCACTAGGACTAACTGTGAGGAAAATTAGATTCAACTGTGAGGTTAAGGTATTTTCTAAGAGAAAAGAGCTTTAGTTACGTAAACTTAATCAGGAAATAGTATATTTTTAAAGTAAGTAAATTATCAGGAAATCGTTTATTTTTAATTAAATTCATTACTTTTAATAGTCATCCAGCAAGAAAGAAAGTATTTGTCAACATGCTAAGAAAAAGAACAAAGAAGCGTTGAAAACATAAAAGAGAGTGGTTTCTAGAGAAGCAGGCTGGGATGGGAAATACAGTCCCTATTTTGTGGTTATATCAAACAGAATCCTAGCATCATGTAACTGGATGGGGCCTCAGAAACCATATAACTGACCTCCCTCCAAGTTTAGAAATCTCCTGTGCAGTTTGCACCATCCCTTGCATCCTCTGCTTGGGCATTTTTAGTAAAGGGGAGCTTAATATGTATCACAAGGCAACTCACTATGTTTTGAATTACTCTGCTTTCTTAATGACTTATTATCTTCTCCCTTGCACACCTACTTGCTAGTTTTAGTTCTGCACTTTTCAAGCCATATAAAATAAGTGTATTTTATTGGACTTTGTTGGGCCGATATGGCAGCCCTTCACAGATTTGAAAGTGATTTTTATGTGACACTACTGTATTTCATTTTATCTATGTCCATTCAATTATTATGTATGTGATGGGGCTTCTAGACTTTTATCTGCCCAAATTACTCTGATCTAAGCAGGTTTTTCCCCTTCATGGATACCACCTTACCTGTCTCCTGAGAAACTTGTATGTGGAATCAAGAAGCAACAGTTAGACCCAGACATGGAACAACTGACTGGTTCAAAGTTGGGAAAGGAGTATGATAAGACTGTATATTGTCACCCTGTTTATTTAATTTATATGCAGAGTTCATCATGTGAAATGCTGGGCTGGATTTCAGTTTCAAGCTGGAATTGAGATTGCTGGGAGAAATATCAACAACCTCGGATTTGCAAATAATAGCACCCTAATGGCAGAAAGTGAAGAGGAACTAAAGAGACTCTTGATGAGGGTGAAGGAGGAGAGTGAAAAAGCTGGTTTAAAACTCAACATTCAAAAAGGTAAGATCATGACATCTGGTCCCATTCCTTCATGGCAAATAGATGGGGAAGAAGTGGAAACAGTGACAGATTTTATTTTGGGGGCTCCAAAATCACTGCAGATGGTGACTGTATCCATGAAATTAAAAGATGCTTGCTTCTTGGAAGGAAAGCTATAACAAACTTAGCATATTAAAAAGCAAAAACAGCACTTTGCTGATGAAGGTCAGTATAGTTAAAGCTATGGTTTTTCCAGTAGTCATGTGCAGATGTGAGAATTGGACCATAAAGAAGGCTGAATGCCTAAAAATTGATGCTTTCAAATTGTGGTGCTGGAAAAGATTCTTGAGAGTCCCTTGGACAGTAAGGAGATTAAACCAGTCAATCCTAAGGGAAATCAACCCCGAATACTCATTGGAAGGACTGATTCTGAAGCTGCAGCTCCAGTAATTTGGCTACCTGATGCGAAGAGCCAACTCATTGGAGGAGACCCTCATGCTGGGAAAGATTGAAGGCAAAAAGAGAAGAGGTGACAGAGAATGAGATGGTTTGATGGCATCACGGATTCAATGGGCATGAACTTGGGCAAACTCCGGGAGACTGTGAGGGACAGGAAGGCCTGGGGTACTGCAGTCCATGCGGTCGCAAAGAATCTGATATGACTTAGAGACTGAATAACAACAAGAACAAGGAGCCAAAAGACCTGTACTCATAAAACTATAAAATACCGATGAAAGAAATCAAAGATGACACAAACAGATGGAGAGATACACCATGTTCTTGGATGGGTAGAATCAGTGTTCTCAAAATGATTATACTACTCAAAGCAATCTACAGGTTCAATGCAGTCCTTATCAAATTGCCAATGGTGTTTTTCACAGACTTAGAATAAAAATTTTGACAATTTGTAAGAAAATACAAAATATCCCCAATAGCCAAAGAATCTTGAGAAAGAAAAATGGAGCTGGAGGCATGAGGCTCCCTAACTTCAGACTGTACTACAGATCGGTAGTAACCAAGGCAGAAATAGAGCTCAGTGGTATAGAATAGAATGCCCAGAGATAAACCCATGCACTTATGGTCACCTAATCCCTAACAAAGGAGGCAAGAACATACAATAGAGAAAAGACACTCTTTTCAATAAGTGCTGCTGGGAAAAGTGGACAACTAAATGTAGAAGAATGAAATTAGAATGCTCCTTAACACCATACACAAAAATACATTCAAAATGGTTTAAAGACTTAAATGTAAGGTTGGACACTATAAAACTCTTAGAGGAAAACATAGGCAGAATACTCTTTGACATAAATTGCAGGAAGATCTTTTTTGATCCACCTCCTAGAGTAATGACAATAAAAATGAAAATAAACAAATGGTACCTAGTTCAACTTAAAACCTTCTTCACAGCAAAGGAAACCACACACAAGATGAAAAGACAACCCTCAGAATGGGAGACAATATTTGCAAATGAAGAAACTTGCAAGGGTTTAGTTTCCAAAACAGACAAACAACTCATGGAGCCTATACCAAAAAAAAAAAAAAAGCAATGAAAAAAACGAGCAGAAGACCTAAATAGACATTTCTCTAATGAAGGCATACAGATGGCCAAGAGGCACATGAAGAGATGCTCAGTATCACTAGTTATTAGAAAAATGCAAATCAAAACTACAATGAGGTAATATTTCACACTGGCCAGAAAGGCCATCATCAAAAGCTCTACAAACAATAAATGCTGGAGAGGATGTGGAGAAAAGGGACCGTTTCCACACTGTTGGTGAGAATGCAAATTGGTACAGCCACTATGGAGAACAGTATCGAGGCTCCTTAAAAAACTAAAAATAAAACTACCGTATGACCCAGCAGTCCCACTCCTGTGCTTATACCTGGAGAAAACCATAATTCCAAAAGATACATGTACCCCAATGTTCATTGCAGCACTATTTACAAGAACCAGGACGTGGAAGCAACCTAAATGTTCATTGACAGAGGAATGGGTAAAGAAACTGTGATACCTATATACGGTAGAATATTACTCAGCCATAAAAAGGAATGAAATTGTGCCATTTGCAGAGATGTGAATGGACCAAGAGACAGTCAAGCACAGTGAAGTAAGTCAGAAAGTGAGAAACAAATATTTTATGTTAATGCATGTATGTGGAATCTGGAATAATGTACAGTTAAACCTAATTGCAAAGCAGAAAGTAGAGACATAGATGTAGAGAACAAACATATGGGCACCAAGAGGGGACAAGAGGGGTGAGATAAATGCAAAGATTGAAATTGACATATATACACTACTATGCTGGTGGCTCAGATGGTAAAGCGTCTGTCTACAATGCGGGAGACCTGGGTTCGATCCCTGGGTCGGGAAGATCCCCTGGAGAAGGAAATGGCAATCCACTCCAATACTCTTGCCTGGAAAATCCCATGGACAGAGGAGCCTGATAGGCTGCAGTCCATGGGGTCCCAAAGAGCCAGACATGACTGAGTGACTTCACTTTCACTTTCACTTTCATGCACAAAACAGATAGCTAGTGAGAACCTACTGAGTAGTACAAGGGATAAAAGGTCCACTCTGTTTGTAGGACATGTATTAACCTTAAAAGTGCATTCCAGTGTATATATACATAAGGTGCAGACAAATAACGTTTGATTCCACTTACACGAGGTACCTAGAATAGCCAAATTCATAGAGTGAGAAAGTCCACTGAGAAGGGATGGGGAGTTCATGTTTAGTGGGGACAGTTTCAGTTTCGGAAGGTGAGAAATGTGAAAGATGGATGATGGTTGGGAGTTAGACAACAACGTGAATATGCTTCGTGCTACTGAGCTCTACAGTGAAATATGGTTAAGATAGCATGTTTTATATTATGTGACTTAAACCACGTGCACAAAAAAAAACTTTAAAAATGTGAAAGACACAAAGAAGACTTAGAGAGATGACCACCTCCACAAAACAACAGGGACTACAAAGTCCGTTAGTGTGTGACCCACTATGAGACCCAGGCTGAATGAACTCAGAGGAATGACAAGGTCAGTGAGGACAGATAAGATTTTGGTGGCTTGGATTTAACTGTGTTGGGTAGTTTCTCCATGTACAGACATGAGGCATAACCTTCAAAGCTAAAAATACACAGGCATTTCCTGTATATTTAGGGACATATGTAAAATGTATGTAGTTTTATGTATAGGCAAACAAAAATCATAGGCATTGCCTTCTAAAACAAAATCCGGAATACGTGAGTACAGTGTGACAAGAAGTGCAATATTAGAAACTATCCCTCTCTTGGGGAACCTGAGGTTTGTGGTTGCAAAAGGTGTGGGCACTGTGGGTGGGCACAGGAAGAGGGATGTGAGCAAAGGTGGGAAAGGCCAGAAGGGACGAGGAGGGTCCTGGGGGCTCACGCAGGGCATCAGGTGGGAGGGCTGAGATGTGGGTAGATCATAGAGACGCTGGAAAACCTTGGACAGGAGTTTAGGCGCTGATGCCTTCGATGGAGGAGCAGCAGGATGAAGGAAGGGCGAAACCCTGGTCCTGCAGTGAGTGTTTTGAGGCGAATATATTAGAGACTGCGGGAGGCGGTTTGAGATATTGACAGCTGGACCAAGGAGCGGCTGCATCGGTGGAAGAATAATAGAGTAAGAGAGGCGCTTGGGAAGGAAAACGGGAAGAATAAGATGGGGTGAACTTCTGAGACCTTTTCTGGACATTTAAGACGAGGTTATGTCTCCTTCAGAGAAGGCAATGGCACCCCACTCCAGTACTCTGGCCTGAAAAATCGCATGGACGGAGGACCCTGGTAGACCGTCCATGGGGTCGCAGAGTTGGACAGGACTGAGCGACTTCACTTTCACTTTTCACTTTCATGCACTGGAGAAGGAAATGGCAGCCCACTCCAGTGTTATACAGGGCCAAGTTTCCCATTTTGAAAACTGGGAGAACAGTGGTTCCACCGCTATTCTTTTGCTTTAAATCCATGTCTTTTCTCTTGGTTAATCTCACTGCTCTTTTGTTTGGAGTGATAGATTTCAGGCAGACATGCCACTTGATGAGGGCCAGAAACACTGGGTAGGATGTGAGCTGGCAGAAATAAAGTGGAAGGGCATGTGTGTTGGGGGGGTGGGGGGAGCAGAAGAGGGTGGTAGCGGAGAGACAGTCTGGTCAGAGGCAATGGCAGGATCCTTGCTACATTTGGCAGAAGTCCACAGCCGTGGATGGTGAGAGTGAAATGTCCGTACCTGGCAAGGGCAGGAGGAGAGTGGCTTCAGGCTCCTGCCCCTAGCTACTTCTTTAAAAGCCACTGTTCGTCACTTTTTATGCTGATATGCTGAGCCCTACAGAGCCACGGAGACTAGTTATTAGCACAAAGGAACCTCTGTCCCTGGAGGAAGGGGACTCAAGCCTGTGATGACCAGTCTTTCCCCCTCTTAAATGAGAGCTTCCCACTGTGATTCAGTTTGTGAGGAGGAAGGCTAGGTGGAGCTAGACATTCAATGAAATGTTCTTGGGAGATTGCCTTCCCTCTTCTCCTGGCAGCTAGCTAGTTTTCCTCCTTGCCCCCCTCGCCCCCAAATACAGTTCGGAGGGAAGAGCTGTTAACAGGGCCCTCTGGTGCACAGGTGTGAGATGGCAAACAGGTTCTCTGCCCTAGAGTTAAACAGCATCTCTCTTTCACTTACTCTAGCTTGTTTATCTTCTGAGCTTGAAATGCGAAGTCTGGTGGGACTTAGAAAAGCTTCTGTCTTGCCATTCTTAACACAAAGCAAAAATAAATTCTCAACAGGCTTACAAGCCTGTAACATCAATATCAGAGTCGGGGAGCAGTGAAGCAAAAGTTGCCTGGTCTTCAGTGGACGCTCAGTCCACTGGCCTTAGGTAAGACCCCAGCACATCAGCCCTCCCTGGAGCCCATGCTAGGCAACTGTGCCCCCCTCCACCCCCTCAGGAATCAGATGCTGAGATATATACAAAACGTTTTTTTATTTCAAAACGCAGTCACTGTAATAATAATAATAACAACAACAATAATATAAAAAAGCGTTTCTCCTCCTTTCACCCTCGTGCAAAATGCCAGATGCACTCAGGTGGCTCGAAGGTACCTAGCTTTGGACGTGGCTTCTTCCTGCAGTGCTGCACAGCAGCGAACTCAATCCCAAGTTCCTTTTGGTGGATCCGCGTGGTAGTTCAGTTCTAGAAGTCGGTGGCTTCTCAGAAGCAAGTTCAGACAGCACAGGACGCCCGCTCGAGCCTGCCCTTCCGGCTCTGGCTCACTCGCCCCTCTCCGGGGTCTCGCTTCCCTTCCCTCCGCCGGCCCCCGAGCTCCTAGGAGGCGTGCAGCCGGTTGGACAGGGCCCGGCAGCCCTGGACTGCCTCCAGCGGCTTGCCTTGCTCCCGCGGGGCCGACTCCCCCCGGGCGGCCCGCAGCTCGGCCAGGGTCGCCTCGCGCTCCCGCCGGCGGCCGGCGGCCGCGAAGGGGCCGCACACGGCCTCCATCAGGCCGAGCACGGCGCCGAAGAGCGCCAGCACGCCGCCCAGCACGTACATTCGCACCAGCTTCGCGCTGGGCTTCTGCGCCATCAGCTCCTTGGCCAGGGGAATCAGCTCCTGGACCGTCTCCATCTGGGCTGCGGGGCTCTCGGGGTGGGGGGTGACCTGCGGGAGCAGCGGATCGGGGCAGGGGGACCTTCAGCCTCCGGAGGCCGGCTGCAGCTCCCGGCTCTCTCGGGGGGAGGCCTGCAGGGAGTCGGGGGCGCACCGGGGACCCCGCGTCCCGCCGCGCTCCTCCGCGCCGCGCTCACCTACAGGGGCGCCGTCCGAGCTGGGGCGGCGGTCGCCGTGTGCGTGGGCCCCGCGCCTCTGCGTTCCGCTTCTCGCCTTCCTCCTAGCCTCGGGATGGGGACTCAGCGCCCCGGGGCCGCTTATATTTGTTTCTCCGAGCCCCGCCTCCTGGGCTCCCGGGACACCGGCCAGAGAGAGGAGGGGGAGGAAGGGGAGAGGCGGGGCAGGCACCTTGGGGTAGGGGCCACGAGCTGTGCACGCCGCCCCGGCAGTTGCTAGCCCGGGATGCGGGGGGCGGGGGCCTGCGGCCGGGGGCGGGGAGGAGGGCCTGGAAGTACAAAGGTGAGGACCCGGAGCCCCGGGAGGAATCCGCGCCCATTCCCGACCTCTTTCTTAATGGTGTGGGTGGATCACAGCTTCCCTCATCCGGGGAGGTCTGGAAGGACCCCTGGTGAGGACACCTGAAAGTGAAGTCAAAGTCGCTCAGTCGTGTCCGACTCTTTGCGACCCCATCGACTGTACAGTCCAGGGAATTCTCCAGGCCAGAATACTGCAGTGGGTAGGCTTTCCCTTCTCCTGGGGATCTTCCCAACCCAGGGAGTGAACCCAGTTCTCCTGCATTGCAGGTGGATTCTTTACCAGCTGAGCCACAAGGGAAGCCGGGGTTCTACTTAACTGAAAAATTAGTTTTCATAAAGAAAGTTTGTCATTTTCCCGCACGTATAGGGAATTGAGGTAGAAGGAAAGAAGAGGGATCCGGTTATGAAAACAGAAAGGGTCTCCAGGCTCTGCATAACGAACGAAGTTTGTGCTTATAGTTATATTTCTGTCTGGTCTAACTGGTTTAGTCATGGGTGCTTGCATTGCTAGGGTCACTTGATGGATAACTATTCATTGAGGCTGCCCTTTATGCACAGATGTGTGTGTGTGTGTGTGTGTGTGGTGTGATGTTTGTGCCGTAGGGGTTTGTACTTCTGTGTATCAGGGAACTGCCATTAAATCCAAACTCCCCACTACCACTTAAGACGTGAAGTTGAGCACTGGGGCGAGGTGAGCATGGAAAGGTGGGCCTTGGGGAAAGTTTGCTGGCCTGAACTGCAAATATTTACTGCGTTCCTCAACAATTATTTGCCACTCCCCTGGACCTGGGGGGCAGCGCGGCTGTACCAGCTCTATTTAGCATAGAAACAGTTTAGGAGCAGAAAGATGAGACTAGACCATTAAGGTAAGAAGCTAAAAAGTAGAGAATACCCTTGGAAGCATGAAGAAGGTAAGGTTGATTTTAACCAGGATTAAACTTCATCACCTTAGTGGCGTGGGGCGTGGGGAGGGTGGGTGGGGCAGGGAGGGTTCCGGTTTAGCCTTGGTTATCCATAGATCAGAGTTAGTTAGCAAGTAGGGGAAAAGGAGAGACCCTGGGCCAAAGCCCTTCAAGCAGAGAAAAGGAGAGGGCAGGAAGAGGATGGGGAAATTGGACTGGCCAGACAATTGCAAAGGTCAGTGATGCAACCTTGCAATAGCTTGGCAATGTCAGTCAGGCTGAGCCCGAGGGGAGGGACCCGGAAAGGGCTGTTGCAGGGATTACCTATTGGGCTTGTTGGAAGTTTTAACAGTAATTTTTCTTGGGAGTCTGAGGCAATTTCCTGGACAAATGAGTTTAAAAAGACAACAGTAACACCTGCCCTTCACCCTGTAGTTCAGTTAGTAGGATTTGTGTGCAGCTTGGGCAAGGTTACCTAAAGAGCTTATTTGAAATTCTACATTTTAATCTGTACACAAGCAGGCAAGGTGACCACGGGCCAAATGGGGATGATTCCTGGAGCTTGTGTCCCCTACTTATTATTCCTTTAACCTTGTCAGGCAGGAAGCTTCTGTAACCAGGGAGATGAATATCAGTCTTGGCATTTTCTTTGACTCTTTCTTACAATTTTGGAGAAGTCTTTAATAACCAACAGAAGTGATCTGTGAGCTTTCCCAAGAACTATGTGAGTCTGAAGTACTGTGACTTCTGAATGAGCGTGCGTTGTCATCTTAACATGAGGACTTTCACGTGGTTTCTGCTCTGAGGGTGAGTCAGCCCCTTGGAGCTTTGGCCCCCAAACTCCAAAATGGACACTTCAGTGAGCATTTCCGGTATTTCTGTAACTCAAGAGACACAAGCCGCATGTCTCCCAAGGTCAGCAAGCTGTAATTTATCTGGGGTTCCCCTTTCTTGTGACTAACCCTGGCACATCACGTCACCTCAGATGAGTTCCCCTGTTTCCCTCTCTGATAACCTGGCTTTGACCCCGAAGGCCTTACCAGCTTGCTGGCCAGGGCTGGGCAGAGGACAGGAGCAAATGGCAAGGACTAGGGTGACTGGTGGATTTGCTGTTCCTGGTTTAGGTGGTAGCTAGGGCTGAGTGCAAGATGGTGGGAATAGAAGGTTGAGAAATCCAAGGTCACCAATGCTAGGAATTTCTGACTCTGCTCCTCTGTCTGGGTGGGAAAGAGGCCAACCAGGGTAGGAAATTTGTATGCAGGTGAGGAAGCAACAGTTAGAACTGGATGTGGAACAACAGACTGGTTCCAAATAGGAAAAGGAGTATGTCAAGGCTGTATATTGTCACCCTGTTTATTTAACTTATATACAGAGTACATCATGAGAAACGCTGGACTGGAAGAAACACAAACTGGAATCAAGATTGTCAGGAGAAATATCAATAATCTCAGATATGCAGATGACACCACCCTTATGGCAGAAAGTGAAGAGGAACTCAAAAGTCTCTTGATGAAAGTGAAAGTGGAGAGTGAAAAAGTTGGCTTAAAGCTCAACATTCAGAAAACAAAGATCATGGCATCTGGTCCCATCACTTCATGGGAAATAGATGGGGAAACAGTGGAAACAGTGTCAGACTTTATTTTTCTGGGCTCCAAAATCACTGCAGATGGTGACTGCAGCCATGAAATTAAAAGACGCTTACTCCTTGGAAGAAAAGTTATGACCAACCTAAATAGCATATTCAAAAGGAGAGACATTACTTTGCCAACAAAGGTCCGTCTAGTCAAGACTATGGTTTTTCCTGTCGTCATGTATGGATGTGAGAGTTGGACTGTGAAGAAGGCTGAGCACCGAAGAATTGATGCTTTTGAACTGTGGTGTTGGAGAAGACTCTTGAGAGTCCCTTGGACTGCAAGGAGATCCAACCAGTCCATTCTGAAGGAGACCAGCCCTGGGTGTTCTTTGGAAGGAATGATGCTAAAGCTGAAACTCCAGTACTTTGGCCACCTCATGTGAAGAGTTGACTCATTGGAAAAGACTCCGATGCTGGGAGGGATTGAGGGCAAGAGGAGAAGGGGACGACAGAGGATGAGATGGCTGGATGGCATCACTGACTTGATGGACATGAGTCTGAATGAACTCCGGGAGTTGGTGATGGACAGGGAGGCCTGGTGTGCTGCGGTTCATGGGGTCGCAAAGAGTCGGACGTGACTGAGTGACTGATCTGATCTGGGAAACTAAGCATGTGATTTGACTGTGCTGATGTCCCTTGAAAGATGCAAAACCTTGTATTGAATCCTGCAGGTCAGACACAGAGTATTTAAGTCAAGGTCACAGTTGTAGCGCAACAAACCATCCCCATTTGCCTAGGGCTGAGGGATTTCGGTAAGATGCGGGACTTGCACTGCTGAAACCGCAACAGTTCCAGGCAATCCAGAGGCCCTTGCTGTTGTTCAGTCGTTAAGTCGTGTCCGACTCTTTGTGACCCCCATGGACTGGAGCATGCCAGGCTCCTCTGTCTTTCACTATTTCCCAGAGTTTATTCAAATTCTTGAGTTACTTTCATTTCATGTACCTTAATTTTAAACACCACTTTATCCTACCATTCCCTGACCAATGCCCTGCTTTATTTTCCTTCATAGTCCTTTATGCTTGGATTTATGTTGATGTAATTATGAATTTGCTTCTGTGTTTTCTTCTGCATTGTCTGAGGATAACCTTTATGATGACCAGAACTTTGTTTTATTCTTTACTGGCTCCCTTGGGCCCAGTATAATCCTTGGCACATAGCACGTCCTAGATAGGTAACTATGGGATTAATTGGAGAAGGCAATGGCAACCCACTCCAGTACTCTTGCCTGGCAAATTCCATGGATGGAGGAGCCTGGTAGGCTGCAGTCCCTGGGGTTAATGAGTGTCTTCCCTATTGGACTGGCAGGGGAAGAGACTATGGTTATTAAGTTTGCCTGCAGTCAGACTTTTAGTAGATACTCAAAGAAGCATTCAGGGTTTATTTGTGTATTTTTTTTTTTCTTTTGGGGCAGATTTTTTTTCCCTTTGTTTGTTTTTAGTTCTCTGTTTTCTAATCCACCTCAAACACTACCACCAAATGAATCTTCCTAAAATTAAGTTTTTATTCTTAAGTGCCTCTTGAAAGCCTGGATGGTTTCTCATTGCCCACGTGATGAACTTTTGGATTCTGCATGTTCAGTTTATTTGGTCGATATTCTTGGTTCCAGGAACTCTACTGTCTGATCTTCCCTATTCACCCAACCTCATATCTCATTCTTCTTCAGCAAGTTGCCTTTGTTCCCCAGACAGGTTTTGCACAGCCCAAGAAACAATTCCTTCTTGTTGCTCATGGCTCACCTCTGCTGCCCCTCTTCTTCCTACCTGAAAAGCTCTCCTCTTTCTGCTCTGTCTTCCTCCTTCCAGGTTAGGTGCTCCAAGAGGCCCCTGCTGCCTGCCCTCTCCAATTCTGTGAATTCCAGCTGCCTTTGTGGCTGGCACTGCCCAGGTTGGCACTGCATTGTGTACTGGTTTGTAGAGCACTTGCCTTATGTCCTGGGGGCTTTCCCTGTGTCTACAGAAGGCCAGGCCTTTGTAACATTCACAGTCCTAACATCTAATAGGAGTCCAATCAATGCTAGTCGCATTGACCTGCAAGTCAGAGCAGGGATAATGGTTGCAAAATGGTCAGTAAAGACTCTTTGGGGAGGTTATTTTAGGGACAGTGTCTTGTCCTTGGCTCAGAGCCACGGGCTTGAAATTGCGCAAGACCTGGCAACTCGGCTGAGTCCCTTCCACTCTGACTCCCTCACCTTTCACTTCCATTTCCAACCGAGTGTCTGACATTGCAGTGATTGGCTCACTCTCAGGCACCCTTCCAACCTGCTCCCAGGACCCCAGGGCCTTGACAAATCAATACTGAGGAACAGACCGTTCATAGACATTTTGCTTTTGTCCCTCATGGCTTCTGGCCAAGCAGAGCCACTAGTTGCTGGAACCAGCAGCATGGGCTGGGAAGAGAAATGCCCTGCAGCCCACATAGCACACACCCAGTACTGTACTCTACAAGTTTTTTTTTTTTTACTTTATCATTTTTTGTTGGAGTATACTTTGCTTTGCAATGTTGTATTAGTTTCTGCTGTACAACAAAGTGAATCAGCTATGTGTATACATATATCCCTTCCCTCTGGAACCTCTCTCTCCCCACATAACCCCTATACTTTACAAGTTTGAATCCATGCAAGGAACTTCCTTCAAGCGCAAGTACTAGCTGGACTTAGTATGGGGTTCTGGGGTCAATCAGACTTGGGTTCCTTCAAGTCTGACTCCTCTTTCCAGGGTCTGATCTTGGACAAGTGACTTAACTTCTCCAGTCTCCATTTGCTCATCTGTAAAAGGAGGGCGATGCTCACACTAGGGCCCTATGATGGGCTTGGCGGTCTGGTGCGAATGAAGCAGGTGATTGAGTCGTTATTTACTCTTCAGGTCTTTGCCTCCTGCTCCATGTCAGCAATTCTCTTGGTCCTGTATCCTGGCCCAGGACATTCGTGTTCCCTAGGTGGGAGTGGCGGCAATAAGGACCAGGATCTTTGCTGATACTTTGCTGAAGTATCAGCCATATGTCTGATACTATGTCAAGTATAGCTATAAAAAAAAGCAGAGCACAAAATCCTCCTTGTCTTCAAGCAGCTTATCGTCAAGCAGAGGACCCCAGACATTAAATAAGTTATGACAGTCTACTAGGATGAGCACAGTCAGAACTGTATGCCAGGGAAACAAACAGAATGAGAAATGTATGGATCCGATTTAGGGAGGAGATGGTCAAAGAAGGCCTGAGAGTGGGTGATGTCTGAGCCGTTAGGGTGTTAAAGCAGGGTCCAGCAGGGTCCACGGCCTGTTAGGAACGTGGCTGCACACCAGGAGGTGAGCGGCAGGTGAGTGAGCGAAGCTTCATCCAGCACCCATCACTTGCATTACCGCCTACCCCATGCCCTACCAGCCCCGCCCCCATACGTGGAAAAATGGTCTCCCAGGAAACCGGCCCCTGGCGTCAGAAAGTTTGGGGACCGCTGTGTTAAAGGATACATAGTGTTCACCAGGTGATTCTGGGAGGGAAAGGAGGGGTTGAGGACTGGGGCTTCAGGATGAGAGAGGCCTGCGCAGGAAAAAGGGAGGATGCATGAGAGACATCGCACGGTCCAAGAGGAGGTCTGAGAGGTGGATGTTGGAGCATAAAGGCTGGGTTTGGGGACATGGCAGGAGAGGAGGAGGAAGTATTGGTAGGAAGCAGGAGGCCGACATCAAGCAGTTACATAAACGGTCACCGGCTTCTGCCATGCCTGGGAACGGTCACACACTCCCTTCTAGAGGCACATTCTCCTTGGCTTCCGTGGTATCAGATTCTCCTAGTTTTCCTGCTGTCCTATTATGGACACTCTTTAGTTCTTTTCTCACTTTTGCTTTTCATCTAACCTCTCAATGTCAGCATTTCTCAGGACTTAGCCCTGGAGCCACTTTTCTTATCCTGCATGCTCTCTTTAGGTAATTTAGGGTGCTCCCAAGCCTTCTATTACTGCCTCTTTGTAGATGACATACAAATCTGAGCTCTAGACCTGTGTGTCTCCCTTCCTATTCTACATTTCCACCTGGACATCTTGCAGATATCAAGCTTACCATGTCTAAAGCTAAATTCAATATTTTTACTCCATAAACTTGCATAACTTTCTTTATTAATCTGCTGCTGCTGCTAAGTTGCTTCAGTTGTGTCCGACTCTGTGCGACCCCATAGACGGCAGGCTCCCCCGTCCCTGGGATTCTCCAGGCAAGAACATTGGAGTGGGTTGCCATTTCCTTCTCCAATGCATAAAAGGGAAAAGTGGAAGTGAAGTCGCTCAGTCGTGTCCAACTCTCAGCGACCCCATGGACTGCAGCCTACCAGGCTCCTCCATCCATGGGATTTTCCAGGCAAGAGTACTGGAGTGGGGTGCCTTTGCCTTCTCTGTTCTTAATCTAGGCCTTACTATTTACTTAGCTGCTCAGGCCTAAGCCTGGGAACCATCCTTTGCTCCCCTCTCTCGGTCATCTCTCATATGCAAACACTCAGCAAGACTTGTCATTCTACCCCTTAAATATCTCTTGATTTTATTTGCTTTGTATCCTCTTTGCCACCCTCCTAGTCAAGGCCCCCATCGTCTTAGCTGGACTACTACTGTGCTCCAAGTTTATCTGTCTGCTTTGGGTCTTGATCCATTCAATCCAATCCAGTCCAATCTAATCCAGTGTGATCTTAAAAAAAAATCAAACCATGTCACACTTTTCTTTAAAACCCTTCAGTGGACCCCACATTGCCCTTTGGGTAATGGCCCAGATTCTTGGAAGTTCACCCATGATCTTGTCCTTTGTTTTTTCCCAGTTTCATTATATATATAATTTCCCTCAAGCTTCGCTCTCTCAATGCCACCCACACCGTTATGTTCTTTCACAACTTCAGGTCCTTCCTCATGTTGTTCGTGTCCCTTAGAACACTTTCTTCATGTTTCTCGCTTGACCTTGTGAACTCTTACTCACCCTTCAAGTGTCACCACCCCCCCACCTCCTCGTGGAGGCATTCCCTACTGCGCAGATGAGGCTAGTTCCCTTTGCTGCACGTGCCCACACAGTCACCTCATTGTCCCTGTCATAATTATTGTCTGTGTCCATTGCAGGACTGTATGCTCTGTGAAGGTAGGAAGTATCTCTCTTCTGCTCAGGACAGTGTTCTCAGACTAGCACAATGCATCACTCGTCAAGGTCTTTAGTCATAGCAACAGTTTTTCCAGTAGTCATGTATGGATGTGAGAGTCGGACCATAAAGAAAGCTGAGTGCTGAAGAACTGATGCTTTTGAACTGTGGTGTTGGAGAAGACTCTTGAGAGTCTCTTGGACTGCAAGGAGATCCAACCAGTCCATCCTAAAGGAGATCAGTCCTGAATATTCATTGGAAAGACTGATGCTGAAGCTGAAACTCCAATACTTTGGCCACCTGATGGGAAAAACTGACTCATTGGAAAAGACCCTGATGCTGGGAAAGACTGAAGGCGGGGGTAGAAGGGGATGACAGAGAATAAGATGGTTGGATGGTGTCACCGACTCAATGGACATGAGTTTGAGTAAATTCTGGGAGTTGGTGATGGACAGGGAAGCCTGGCGTGCTGTAGTCCATGGGGTTGTAAAGAATCAGACATGACCAAGCAATTGAACTGAACTGAACTGATCAGTTTGTCTTAGATTGAATGGGTTATCTTATAGGAAGTGGGAACCATTGATGAATTTTAGGCAGCAAAATAGTTCTGGCACATAATATTGAGCAGAGGTTTGTGTGCTTTACAATAGGTTATTGTTGGTTATTCATTTTAAATATAGCAGTGTGTACGTGATCTTCCCAAATCCCTAACTATCCCTGACAATTGTGTTTATTTTCTAAGTCTGACACAGCCACTTTTAAGAAAGGGAGATTATCCAGATAGACCTAAACTAGCAGGTGAGCCCTTCAAAGGAATTGGGCTCTTCCTGAAGAAGAAATTCAAAGTGTGAAACTAATTCAAAGTGAGGGAAAATCTCCTTTGTTAACTTTGAAGATGAAGGAGGCAATGTGGCAAGGAATGTGGGTGATCGTGGCTCCCAGCCAACAGCCAGAGAGAAAATGGGATGTGTGTCCTGCAACCATAAGGAACTGAATTATCCTGCAGGTACATCAGCTTGAAAGAAGACCCTGAGCTCTAGATGAGAATGTAGCCACCTGAATATTAGCCTTGGGAGTCTCCGAGCTGCTGTGCTCAGACTTCTGAGTTACGTAAGTGGGAGCTTATAATTGAATATTATTTTAAGCTACTAAGTCTGTGAATTTGCTATGCAGCAATAGGGAGCTAATGCAAGGAGCATGCTAGGCGCTCCCGCTGGGACGACGGGAGAAAACCCAATGAAAACTTGATGAGGATTGTGAAAGAGTCCCCAGGATAAGGAGAATCTGGCTTCGATTATATGGCCCACCATCATAAGCACTTTCTGAAGACATCTTGTACTTCCTTGCCTTTCTCTGTTTCTGTCATGTTTACCCAGAAAGATTTAACCATGGTTGGAGTCAGCTATCTGCTCTGTATCTATTTGCACCCAGTAAACTGGAGACGTTTGTCCAATTAGGGTGTTTATTTTCGATAAATTTGAGATCACAAATTGAAAATGAGCAGTTAGCTATAAGTTAATGTTTTCCTAGTCATTTTTCTTATTCTCTAAAAAGACTTTCCCAGACTTTCTCCCCTCTTCTCAAACAGGCTATTATCCTCTTCTTTCCTCAGGCCTCACACCCTGGAAGGAATGAATAGGAGGAATCAGAGAGGAGCTACTTCATTTTCCAACCACGAAATCTATCTGCGTCAACACATACGCTCTCCACCTTCTGTCACAGTACCAGGGAGGAGGCATCCTCAGTTCTTCCTATAGAGAGCTGCCCCTTCACTTCATCCTGGCTCACCTATTTAAGGTCTTGGGATCTAGGAGTAACTTAGGTTGCTTTGGGCTGCAAGTGAGAATCTAATCCAAAACAGTTTAACAGTAAGAAAGCGCTTTAGTTTCACAAGACAGGGTTTCCAGGTTTAATTCAGAAGTGTGCATGCATGCATGCTAAATTGCTACAGTTGTGTCCGACTCTTTGTGACTCTATGGACCATAGCTCGATAGGCTCTTCTGTCCATAGGGATTCTCCAGGCTCTAGTACTGAGTGGCTTGCCATGCCCTCCTCCCGGGGATCTTCCCAACACGGGGATTGAACCTGCATCTCTTATCTCTCTTACATTGGCAGGCAGGTTCTTAACCACTAGTGCCACCCGGGAAGCCCTCAGTGGTGTAACATTATGAAAAAAACAAAACAAAACACGGTTCTTTCCCGTGTTCCATCTTCAGCATGGAGATTGCCATAGTCTGGCTCACAAGGTATTTTTAAGATAGCTTCCTCTGTTTTAGGCATCGTATTCACTATGACAACCCCTGGTGAAAGGACAGAGGCTCTTTGTTTTCTTTTATCACCAAAGAAACCTTTCCTAGAATCTTCCTAGAGACTTACTCTCATTGGCCAGAACTGAACTAAATGCCCATCCCTAAAACTGCATTAAATGATGATCTCCTGTATTGCAGGCAGATTCTTTACCAGCTGGGCCACACAAGGGAAGCCCAAGAATACTGCAGTGAGTGGCCTTATCACTTCTCTAGCGGATCTTCCTGATCCCAGGAATCGAACCAGCGTCTCCTGCGTTGCAGGGGGATTCTTTACCAATTGAGCTATCAGGGAAACAAAAGCTACTTATGAAGGAAAGGATTACCGTCATGACCTTAGATTAGTGGTTCTCAAAGATTCTTCCTGGAGCAAGAACAGTGTTACCTGAGAACTCATGAGAAAAGTAGGTTTTTGTTGTTGCTGTTTTGGAGCCCTACTCCAAACCTACTGAATCAGAAACTCTGGATGCGGGAGTAGCTATTTGTGTTTTTAAAAGCCCTGTGGGTCATTCTGACCCATGCTAAAGCTTGAGACCCACTGGCTAAGGCTAATCTTTGAACTGGGGAAAGGACAACAGCCCTGGGGACTTGAAAAGCCCTGGGGATCTTTAAGCAAGTAGGAAGGAGGCTAGGGATTTTGGATAGGAAGTCAACTTCCTGCCAGAGCCTTCCTCTTTCCTGAATAATCATTTTCTCCTTTATTATGGCATCCCATCAACATACAAACATACTCTAATATCTGTGTCTTAAAAAACCTAGTCCATGACCCCAAATCACTGTCCAGCTGCTACCAGCATTCTTTGCCCCTCTTCATAACTGGAACTGTTTACTAACAGTTGTCTACAATCACTGTTATTTCTTCATCGACCATTCATTCTTTGACCCACTTCCAAATGGCTCCCATTAGCACCATCCCAACAAAATCTAATGGGAAGCTTACTAAATGAACTGAATTTTGTCCAACAGATAGAACCATTTCTTCCTTCTAGAAACATTTTCTCTCTGCTTCAGGGTCACTGCACTCTCTTGTTTTTATCATGCTGTGTTAGTTGCTTCTTCCTAGCTCTTCTTCGTTACATCTTTCTCCTCTATCAGCCAGTGGTTCTCAGTCTTGAATACCCATTAGAGTAACTGGATAGCTTCTAAAATTTCTGAAGACCAGATTGCATTCTAGGCCAATTAAATCAGAAATCCCTCCAAGTAGGACCCAGGCATTAGTAATATTTAAAGCTGATTCCAGTGTTCAGCGAAAATTGAGGATCACTGCCCTTGAGATTGGGGTACCATAGGGTTCTATCATAACCTGCTTCTCCACCTGTATTATCTCCGTAGGTCTGGGGTTTTCAGCTCTGACTCTACTTTAGAATCATCCTGGCAGCTTTTAGAAATTACCATTGCCTGGAAGTTCCCCCAAATGAACTGATTCCTAATTCCTGGGGTGATTCCAATGTGTAGCCAGAATTATGAACCACTTCAAAGAGGATTTCCTGTAATTCCATGGATTGAGGCGTGGTGCTTTCCTATAGGAATTTCTGTAGTGATGGAAATGTTCTAAATCTGTGCTGGATTTAAATGTTCTAAATCCAACATGGTAGCCACTAGCTTCATGTGGCTGTTGAGCACTTGAAATGTGGCTAAAGTGTCTGATGAACTGAATGTTTAATTTTATTCAATTTTAATTAACCTAAGTTTAAATTAAATAGCCTTGTAAGTGTGGCTAATGTCTACCATGTTGGATGGAACACTATATGCTGATGATTCTGAAATCTGAGCTCCAGGGTGACACATTAAGCTGTCTTGGTACCTCTTCTTGGGTATCGAATATAGTGTTTTTAACTTAATAAACACGTAAAAATGGAACTTTCTCATTGTCTTTTTCAAAATGTACTCCTCTCCTAGTCTTCCCAATCTTGGTAAAATTTTAACCACAGCCTTCCCAACTTTTAAAGTCCCAAACAAGGAAACCAGCTTTTTGGTTTTGTTTTGTTCTTTTTTAATTTAAATTTATGTATTTTAATTAGAGGCTAATTACTTTACAATATTGTATTGGTTTCGCCATACATCAACATGAATCCACCACAGGTATACACGTGTTCCCTTCTTTGCCTCATCTCTTTCAGCCAGTTTTCAGCAAGTCTTGTTTGTTTCCAAATATGTAATTTGGCTCTGTCTTTTCACCTCTAGCACCTGCCACCTGAGCTAAGCTGCCTTTATTGCTCACAAAGAGTAGTCAAAGCTAGAGTCATTGCATCCTTAATACATGCTTTCTAAGACTGTTGTATGTATTACCTCGTTAATCCTACAAGCAACCCTACAAAGTGGGTAAACTATTGTCCCCACTTTTCAGATGGGTAAACTGAGGAACAGAAAGCTTAAGTAGTGTGCTTTGGATCACACAGCTAGTCAGAGGCAGAAATGGGATTCAAAACCAGATTGTCTGACTCGAGGGTCTGTATTTTCACCTTCACTTTTCTTTTTCTCTAATTGGTTACAAGGCCCCATGTCAGTGGTCTTAATCCTGGCTACAACTTGGAATCACCTGAGGAACTTTCAAAAATACCAACTTCACGACCCCCCAGCCCATGTGTGTTACTCAGTCGTGTCCGACTCTTTGTGACTCCACGGACTGTAGCCTGCCAGGTTCCTCTCTCCATGGGATTCTCCAGGCTAGAATACTGGAGTGGGTTGCTTCTCCAGGAGGTCTTCCTGACCCAAGGATCAAACTTGGATCTCCTGTATTACAACAGATTCTTTACCATCTGAAGCACCAGGGAAGCCCCCACCCCCTAGGCCTGGGGGCATCAGAAATTTAAAAAAAAAAATAGGGAATTCTCCTAATTTAAACACATAACCCAGTGTTTAGAAACCACCCCCTGTCTGAGACATGCCCCTGTCCACATGTCCCACTGGTTTTAGCTCCCACCTCAGTCATACAGTTCTCTTCCCTTCTTCCTACCTTCAGAAGACGCCATACTCTTTCCAGCCACAGAAATTTTGGACTTCTCTTTCTTCTGCCTGAGACACACTTTTCTGTTATCCCCTAGGGCTGAGTAAGACTTCAGAGGTTCTAATCCCTGAAAATATTGAGGGCTCTAATCTGCCCTTGTAAATAAAAATAAAAACAGTATTAAACTTTAAAACATATGTAGGGGAGACAGAACTCTAATTCTGCCCGAGGTGCCTGTTGTTGTGTCTTTTAAAATATATTAGATTTAAAATTTTTCAAAATAAATGTTGTTGCCTCTACTTTGCCGGCACCTTAGATACGTGTTTAAAAAAAAAAAGGAACTCCATCCCACAGCTAACTGGGTTTAGGTGGCTGTGTTTGTCTCAGTCCATTCATTCACTGGGGCCCACCAGTGCAGGGCTGGCACAAGCTTTGAGGGGGGCATTGAGTCCTGCCTTGCAAAGTCCAGCCCTGTATCTCTCAGGCTTATCCCGAGGGTCACCTCCTCGGAGAGAATTCTCTTACCTATCCTTTCCAAAGTGATACTTCCAACACTCTGAGACTCCCATCTATCATATCACCCTGGTTTTTAAAAATTTTTAATACAAAGCACTAAAAGCTTCAATTGTCGAAGTTTACTTCTTTATCGTGTGTCTCCTCCGGAAGGGAAGGGTCTATCTTGTTTGCTGGTTTTTTTTTTTTTTTTGGCCTAGCCTAGTGCAATGCCCAGTATAAAATTCATGTTCAGTAATTATTTGTTTTTTTTTTAAATAACTGTACTTATTTATTATTTATTTTCGGCGTTTCTCTGGTTGTGACGCACAGCCTTCTCATTGTGGTGGCTTCTCTTGCTGCAGAGCCGGGGCTCTAAGGTGTGTGGGCTTCAGTAGTTGGGGCCCATGAGCTCAGTAGTGGCAACTCCCAGGCTCAGTAGTTGTGGCACACGGACTTAGTTGCTCTGAGGCACGAGGGATCTTCCCCAGCGAGGGATCGAACTCGTATTGCCTGCATTGGCAGGTGGATCCTTTCCCACTGAGCCACCAGAGAAGCCCCAGTAATTATTTCTGAAATGAAAGAATGAATGAATGCAGGCTGGTGTATGGGAAGTCGTAGTGAGTAGTTTCATCGCAAA
Organism: Bos taurus; assembly: GCF_002263795.3. Classification (NCBI taxonomy): domain Eukaryota; kingdom Metazoa; phylum Chordata; class Mammalia; order Artiodactyla; family Bovidae; genus Bos; species Bos taurus. The sequence goes on from NC_037343.1 coordinate 73,655,986, forward strand.
GCTGATGGGTCATATTGGGTTCTTACCATGTAAATGGCGGTCTTCAGGGGGTGAGATGGGAGAAGTGAGTTCACAAAGAGAGGAGACTCCCGGCTGGTTAAAAGGAGGAAAGACCCTGGTACCAGCAACCCGGGGAAGACATAGAGCTAAGGAGAGAGGTGGCAGCGGGAACCGGCCGTAATGTTGGATGGATTCTGGAGACAGTGTAAGCTGAATGTTTCTTTTTAGGTTGTAATTTCCCTATGTCATCTTCATATTTTCAGTAAAACCTCTCAAACTCAGCAGCTGTGTCTTTTGTCTTTAGGAGAATGGAGAAAGGACCACACATTCTTGTTTGGGGCCAAAACAGGCTGGAGCGATCAGGGGCGGCATGAAGAAATTGTAAAAAGGAAGCTAAGCGTGCTTGAGAATAAGCAGCGACTAGAGAGAATTTGCATCATCTGTTAGCATCTCCCTAGAATTCTCAGAATTAGGGTTGTTTGCATAATAGAGGAAAGAGTGACTCGGATAGCGAAAGAAGATGAGATCCCTCTGGCTGCATGATTAATGAGTTGTTTGGCAATGATGTACTTAATGTCTGTGTCCCAAGAGACAGTAGTCGCCCTCTGGACAGGGATGCATCTGATTTATTTACTACGGGGTCCCTGGATGCCTGGCATTGGGTGGGTACTTAGTAAATGTTTATTTTGTGAATGAATGGCTCAATATGTCTTTGTGTTTCTTGGTCAAAAGTCAGAAGGGTTTGCTGAGACGTGAGGAGAAACTGGAAGAAAAGCTCAGAGTCTGAGGATGAGGACCAGGCAGAAGCTGTGGGCGGAGGGGGTGTCAGTGAGCAGGCTGCTGTGCCGGGACGATTCAGACCCAAGCTCAGGCCCTGAGGATAACTGGTGAGGGGGACCGGGTCCTGTTAGAGACCCAGGCAGAAAGGCCAGAAGAGCAGCTGTCAGGATACACAGAGGGATGTAAACGAGAGATGTCGCCCACAATGCTCGTGCCAGCCCTGGGACACTGCTGGTCCCCAGTGAATGAATGGACTTAGACAAACTCATACACCTAGACTCAGTTAGCTATGGGATGGAGTTCCTTTTTTTTTTTTTTTAAGTTGCCAGTGTTTTAAAAAAAGATATTTTAAAAGTGTGGACCATTTTTTAATTCTTCATTGAATTTGTTACAGTATTGCTTCTGTTTTATGTTTTAGGATTTTTTTTTTTAGCTTCAAGGCATATGGGATCTTAGCCCCCCAACCAGGGATCAAACCCGCACGCCCCTGCACTGGTGAAGTCTTAACGACTGGTCACCAGGGAAGCCCCTGGGGTGGGGTTTTTAATGGACCAGGCTTGACGCTCATTGGCCAAGGGTTGAGATAGGCCTGAAACCCCTGGCGGAAGGACAGGCAGGGGCCGACAGACCTCCTGCTACAGGTGTCCCTTGGCTCTGGAAGTGACCAAGAACCCTTGAATCGTGTTTAGTTCTTACTTCCCAAGACCTTCTCTCCCTTTGTGCCCTCCCCTCCCTTGGACCCATATTTACCCAGTTCGTTACCTCTCAGGCTTCTTAAAGCTTGGATGTCTTGAGGACCCGGACCCATGGCTCAACTCCAGAAATATTTCAATGCCAAATACTGAATCTACTTCCAATTTGACTCCTGGCCATTCTGTCCCCAGCCATGGTGGACGGGGCAGGAAGCACAGCTGTGGAAGTCTGCTGATCAGTGGATCGACTCCTCGTGAATTTTCTCAGGTCCTAATTCTTAAGGGGATAAAAATGGTGTTTCTTTTTCTGGATGATTTTCTATCTATGTTGTCTTGAGAGGGAGTTATAGGATGATATTCACGACATCATATTCATCAAACACGCTTTGGCAGGTTTTTCCTTGCATCAAGGATTCACACTAGCACATCATGCTGAGTTGCCTCAGTCATGTCCGACTCTTTGTGAGCCTATGGACTGTAGCCCGCCAGGCTCCTCTGTCCGTGAGATTCTCTAGGCAAGAAGACTGGAATGGGTTGCCATGCCCTCCTCCAGGGGATCTTCCCAACCCAGGGATCAAACCTCTTATGTCTCCTGCATTTCTTTACCTAGTGCCACCTGGGAAGCCCCACTAAGACATCAGGATACATTTGTTGAGCCTTTAACTATGTGTAGACAATGGGTGCGCGTAACTCAGCAGATAAAAAGAGTGGCCAAGGTTTGCCCTTCTCCTTAAGGAGTTTGCAACCCAGATTTGGGAGCAAATCACAAAGTAACTAAATCTTGAATAGCCCTAAGTATGTAAATATGAGAAAGAAGGGATTTACAAGACAGATTAGAACTGGTTGTTAATTGAATTGTATCTGTAAAGTCTACTACTGGAGTTTGGGAAGAATTTACAGAAAATAGCAGAGAAGCCATCACCTATCCAGAATCTAATCTGAATCTTGGATTTAGAATTTGGCCAAGTACACAAGAGGTGGGAAGGGCAATATAGACAGTCAGAGCCAGATGAAAAGAGCCTAAGAGTGGTCAAGGGAATGAAATGGCTGGATCAGAGCACTTGTGTAAAGCAAGGCTGTGTGAATTAGGGCCAAAAATGCAGCTTTTTTTCCAGCAGGACTCTGGGAGCCTGACTGTGGACTCTGTCTGGACTTTAACCTGGAGATGGTGGAGCGTGTATAGGTCAAAGTGCTTACCAAATCCAACTTCGCAAATGGAGCGCTAAGCCAAAACTCACAAAACAAAATGCAGTAGGAAAAAGTGCAAAGGCCTGTATGTGCTTCTGTATGTGTGCACCTGTGTATGTGTTTGTGTGTACATGCATGTCAAGAATAGCACAAATTCAAGACGACACCGAACGTGGATGGTTTTAATGATATTCGACTTGAAAAAGATGGAGGCGTTGATGCATCTATAAACTCATTATGAATCCTTGATGTTTGGCTGGGAAAAGCCTCCTGCACATCAGGACGCAGCAGTAGAAGCAGAGTCATAGTCTTTTCTTCCCCCAACTCCTCAAAGAGGACCATTTTGCTGAAGTGAGCCCATATCCAAATAGCTTCCCGAGCCCTTTCCTGTGGGAGAGTTTTATTCTCACATGCTATTTCCTCCTGGGTTTTTCTTGGATGTAGGGCCAACTTTGCTTTCTCAGATCACTGTGCATTTTCATGCAGAGATGGCTGAACCACTTGAGATGATGTCTTCAGAAGCTGTCAGGGAGAAAAAGTATCAGTGTGCAACCAGGTGACTGAGCATTTTTCTGTAACTGAAGGGTGTCCTGGGAAGTGAAACTCAGGGCTAAAGCGAGGAGAGTCCTGATGGACTAGGATGGTTGGTTAACAGCATATCAGAATCTTCTTGAAGATTTGCCCTCATCCCCAATGGGTTTTCCCTTAGAGTCTGGAGTGATGTTAATGTCTCAAAGATATTTACCCTCTGGGTACCACTTGTAGAGATGTCACTGCCTGTGCTGAAGGTTTTTCTATGAGGCCATCTTGTGATGCTTTGTTGCTGTTCAGCTGCTCAGTCGTGTCCGACTCTGCGACCCCATGGACCGCAGCACGCCAGGCCTCCCTGACCATCACCATCTCCCAGAGCTTGCTCAAACTCATGTCCATTGAGTCGGTGATGCCATCCAACCATCTCATCCTCTGTCGTCCCCTTCTCCTCCTGCCTTCAATCTTTCCCAGCATCAGGGTCTTTTCCAATGAGTCAGCTCTTCGCATCAGGTGGACAAAGTATTGGAGCTTCAGCTTCAGCATCAGTCCTTCCAATGAATATTCAGGACTGATTTCCTTTAGGATGGATGGTTGGATCTCCTTGCTATCCAAGGGACTCTCAAGAGTCTTCTCCAACACCACAGTTCAAGAGCATAAATTCTCCAGCACTCAGCCTTCTTCATGGTCCAACTCTCACATTCATACGTGACTGGTTTTGCAAATCTAAAACATTCACTATGGCCATTTTCCCTACCAGTTTCCTTGAGGAGTCACAGTCTATAAATTATTCTGTCACGAAAATTCTATTTTTTTTTTTTATGAAAAGCAAATTCTGTCAGTTTGGGGAGGCCAAACATTGAGTGGGAAGAGCAGGGATTTGGGGAACTTAAGGATCTGCTGTTGGATTCTGGTTTCACCACATACTGGTTGTGGTGGACAATACTATGTGGTCACTAAGTCCTATTTCCTTTTCCTCCTGTGGACATGTAGAAAGATCTCTTTGGAGCCCTGTGAGTAGTTCTGCCCAGTAGGTCCTAAGCACATGACTGTGAAGCCTGGGGTAACTGGAGAGAGTTCCTCAGTGCCATGTAACCTTGTCGCCGAGGCTGTTAGGACCACGGTCCTGGCTGCTGCAGATACGAGATGGCAGCTGTCCCTGGGGAACTGTGTGGAGCAGAGGCCCCCTCCTCTCGCCGTCGTCTTGCATTGCACTCAGCGCAAGCAGCAAATAAACGTTTGTCGGTTGTGTTAAGCTGCTGAGATTTTGCAGTTAGTTTATTACTGCAGTGACCTCATGGACTGTAGCCTGCCAGGCTCCTCTGTCCATGGGATTCTCCAGGCAAGAATACTGGAGTGGGTAGCCATTCCCTTCTTCCAGGGATCTTCCTGACCCAGGGATCGAACCTGGGTCTCCTGTATTACAGGCAGATTCTTCACTGTCTGGGCCACCAGGGAAGCCCATATTGGCTAAAACACTAGTTCTGTGTCTTCATCACTTCAGGCTGCTGTAACAAAATACCACAGATAGGTGGCTTAAGCAACATGGTATTTATTTTCACAGCTCTGGAGGCTAGAAGTCCAAGATCAAGGTGCCAGCAGAGTGGGTTCCTGGTGAGAACTGGCTTCCTAGCTTGCAGAGGACTGCCTTCTGGCTGTGTTCTCACTTGATGGAGACAGACCCTGGTGTCTCTTCCTCTTCTTCTAAGGGCACTAATCCTGCTATGAGGATTCCACCTTCATGACCTGATGTAAACCTAATTATTTCCCAACATCCCCGCCTCCTGATACCATCACATTGGAGTTAGAGTTTTAACATATGAATTTCTGGGGATACATATTTAGTCAACTGCATTTGGAAACCTTGAACAAGCTACCAAATAATGCTGAAGCTATAAAAAAGGGAATAATAATAAATCCTTCAAACAGCCACCCTAAAAGTCTGCTGTGATGCTTGAATGAGCTATTGTAGATGTGATGTTGAGTGATGCCTTACTTTCTCACACATTTACTAAGGAACTGCGTTAAGTGCTTTCTTGAAATAGATCTAACAACCTCAAGAAGCAACACTTCCTAAGAAGGGGAAACCACGTGTTATGAAATATACAAAGATGTAGAAAACTTGTAGATCACTGGGGCAGTCTGTGGGTTTAGTGGACAAGGTTCAGGGCAAAGGAGGGAGCAAAGAGAGGAAAGATGAATCACTTGTAGGTGGACAAAATCTCTCTCCTTCTGAAACATTTTACTTTTTATTTTTTACTGATTGTGCTAGTAAAATAGCCTTATTGTGGAAGATGAGAGCATCAGAGGAACTGTAAAGAGATGAAAAATGTTAACATTTTGGATATTCTCTCCCTGTCCTCTGGGTATTTTTCCTTTTTCTTTTTTAAAATTGAATTATAGTTGATTTACAATATTGTGTCACACACACACACACATATATATGTACACACAGATTCTTTTTTTGACTCTTTTCCATGATAGTTTATCACAACATACTGAATCTAGTCCCCTTCACTGTATAGTAAATGCTTGTTATTTTTCTGTTTTATATATAGGAGTGTGCACCTGTTAATCCCATATTCTCAAATGATCCCTTTCCCCTCCTTCCCCTGTGGTAACTGTAAATTTGTTTTCTATGTCTGGATCTGTTTCCGTTTTGTAAACAAGTTCCTCTGTACTATTTTTTAGATTCCACGTATGAGTTTATCATGTAATATTTTTCTTTCTCTGTCTGACTGACCTTATTTGGTATGATAATCTCTAAGTGCATTCATGCTGCTGCAAGAATTTCATTCCTTTTTTATAGCTGAGTAATATCCCATTGTACATATGGACTTCTCGGGCTGCTCAATGGTAAAGAAACTGCCGGTCAGTGCAGGAGCCACAGGGACCACAGATTCGATCCCTGGGTCTAGAAGATCCTCTGGAGAAGGAAGTGGCAACCCATTCCAGTATTCTTGCTGGGAAATCCCATGGATAGAAGAGCCTGGTGGGCTGCAGTCCCTGAGGTCACAAAAGCGTCGGACACGGCTTAGCCTAAGCAACAGCAGCAGAAAGCAGAGGCTCCAGAGGGAAAAAGTGCCTTTTCTCTGTCACCCTCAGACTTGCTGGGCAATTGCTCCGAGGTAAGGAACAAGCTGCGGTCCAGACCAGCTTTGACTCCTCTCTTTATCAGGTGTTGGACTCTGGTTTTATTAACTCTTGGAGGCCATAAAACAATGTCGGTTATGCTCCAGCTTGCTCTTCTGCCCTCTGTTTGTAAACACCCCACCCCGTGTCTTTCCCTGTCTAGGAAGGCCAGAAGTGTCACCTTGCTCTCAAGGAACTTAGCTCATCTGGCCCCCTGAGTGCCTCTCTTCCCTTCGGGTCCAGATCATTGCTCTTCGAGAATTTTACTTCGCCCCAAGGAACAGAGTGGAATGGGGGACCCGAGGCCTCCCAGTTGGCCCACTGTCTGGTAAGAGAGCTGTCAGACATCTGGATGGAATGGGGTTTGCTTTTGTTACAAGCAGCTGTGAAGACTGCTGCTCATACCCCAACGCCTGTGTGTGTGACGCACACGTGGGGACAGACTTTGATAGAGCACACGGCCAGCCAGGTACTTTGCTGGGAGTCCTGTATGCAGCGTTCCCTTTGATCTTTACAAGGATCCGTGAGGTGGACTGTTATTTGTCCCATTGGATGCAAGTAGCCTTGGCTGTGCAGAGTCACACAGCTGGTGAGTGAAGAACCAAGACTTTCCAACTTTTCTTTCACTTCCAACTCTAGGCTTTTAAGTGCTATCCTAAGCCACCAGCCCTGAAAGCAGGGCATCCTAAAGCTGGAGGGGGCTTCGAGCATGCTAAGTCGCTTTACTCATGTCCGACTCTTTGCAACCCTATAGTCTGTAGCCTGCTAGGCTCCTCTGTCCATGGGATTCTCCAGGCAAGAATACTGGAGTGGATTGCCATGCCTTCCTTTAGGGGATCTTCCCGATCTAGGGATCGAACCAGTGTCTCCTGAGGCTCCTGCGTTCGCAGGCAGATCCTTTACTGCTGAACCACTGGGGAAGCCTGGAGGGGGCTTCGAGGGAGCTTTAAAAACATTGTCAATGTCCCTGCCCCTCTGCCCACCCATTAAATCTCTGGCTGGGGCCTGACCTAAGTATATGATTTTGTAAGTTCTGCAAGTAATTCTGAGGGCAGCCTGGATTGAGAACCGGTAAAATCCAACATGTCTATTTACAAAGGATGAAACTGAGGCCCAGAGCAGGGTTCTCCCAAGTCTGTGCTTTTGTTGAGAAGCAGAAGTGGCATTAGGTCCGGGAGCTGTTCAAGTCCATCCAGAGACCCTATGTGGCCACAAGCACTGAAGGGAAGTGCTGACTCCACACCTTCAGGTGCGGTTGATTCCAGACAAGAAGCCAGACACACCTGTGCCCACTCCCCCTCCAACTGCAAGAGGCTCATTTGTCCGTACTCAACCCTCAGACGCCAGTCTGAACAGTAGGAACCTGAGTTTCTCTTCCTGGTGGCCCTTTTAGGGATGACGTTTGGAATTTTAAAGTCCCCTCTGCTAGCGCAGGGAGCCGATTTCCCGAGGCTGGTTTCCCCTGCCCTCTGACTCTGGTCCCTCTTGGCCATGCCCAGTGGGTCCCGACCTCACCTGTGGCTGCATTTCCCGCATCAGGTATAGCCTCTCTCCTCTCAGCCACGTGGCCAGCTCCACATGGCAAATTTGTGGCCAAAGTGCACAGAGGTTGGACTTAGGTTCTGAGAACCTAGTTCGAGGAGGGCAATGACTGGACCGTAGAGGGAGGGGCGGTGGGGGGTGGAGAGGGGCCGTGGTTTGAGCCAACCCGTCTGAGGAGGCGTGGGTGCTGAGTCACTCAGTCATGTCTGACTCTTTGTGACCCCATGGACTGTACCCCCCAGGCTCCTCAGTCCACAGGATTCTCCAAGCAAGAATATTGGAGTGGGTTGCCATGCCTTCCTCCTGGAGATCTCCCTGACCCAGGGATGGAACCCCCATCTCCTATGTCTTCTGCATTGTCAGGTGGGTTCTTTACCACTAGCACCACCTGGGAAAAGCTCGGGAATTTGGGAGGTCAGCAAAAGTGGCACAGATGCCGAGATATTCCTCCTTCTCGGGGGAGCCGGGAGCCAGCCTTCGACCTCACCACACTGCCGGCTGCACTGGGCTATACCCCTCAGGAGGGGGGGACATTTGGCAATGCACCCTAGGGCCTGGGAGATAGGACCTGGAAGAAACTGGGGCCCTGGGCTCAGAGGAGGGGATTCCCCTTCCTCTGGTGACAGGGGAGTTGTGTCATCCAGTCCTCACATTCTATCTTGTTTGTTTAATCTTGTCAGCAATCCGTGCTAACCTTCTCTGTCCTCCCACCCCTTGTGGGGCCCTCCTGTCCTCACTCAGAGCAGCTTCCTGTTGGAATGATGGGGAGATCCTGCCCATATATGCCAGAGGCTCTGAGATGGGGCAGCTGGAGCCCAGTAACTTCTCCACCTGTGCCCACACAGAAGACACTGTCTGCATGGGAAAACAAACAGAAAGTCACCTCGTGGGGGGTGTTCTGGGTGTTTCTGTAGCATCGGTGTTTTCCCAGGAGTCTCTGGTCCATGTTAGTGCTCCAAAAGCACAATTTTCAGATATCAGGTCCTGATTAGGTTTGGGAAACATCAAGTTCAGAGGCTGGTGGACTCTGGTCAAGGCTTACCAAGTGTGGAGGCAGGGAGTTTGGGCCACTTTAAACTCTAAGTAGTGGTTAAGAAGTTGAAGCTCCGATACTTTGTCCACCTGATGCAAAAAGCCAACTCATTGGAAAAGACCCTGATGCTGGGAAAGATTGAGGAGGAGAAGGGGGTGACAGAGGATGAGATGGTTGGATGGCATCACCAACTCGATGGACATGAGTTTGAGCAAACTCTAGGAGATGGTGAAGGACAGGGAAGCCTGGCGTGCTGCAGTCCATGGGGTCTCAAAGAGTCGTCCATGACTGAGCGCCTGAGTAACGGTGGTGAAGAACCTGAGTGCTGAGCAACTGGTCTGGTTTCCAATGACCACTTACTAGGGGACCAAGTTCTTGAAGATGTACCTCACTGTCCTCATCTTCAAAGAAAGGATGATAAGTATCCACTTCATGGGGACACGGTGAGTATGAAATATGGGGATACATTTACGAGCTTAGAACAGGGCCCAGCGCGCAGCGAGCTCGCCAGAGGATGTCAGCTGTGGTTAACTTCGGCCGACTGCCGGGTCTCTCCCAGACCGCAGGCCTGGGCTGATCGAAGTGCTGCAGGTCTGATGGCCGTTCAGGCTGGGAAGGGGAGGGAGGAGGAAGACGGACTCTGTGGAAGAGAGTCACCCTGCGATGGCAGCCCAGGGCCCTGTTCTGCCTTCTCCGGGTCCCCGCCCGAGGCTGGGCTCCAGCCTGAGTTCAGAAAGCCTGGGTCGGGCCCTGTTCTAAGCTTGTAGATGTATCCCCACATTTCATACTCACCGTGTCCCCATGAAGTGAACACTTATCCTTTCTTTGAAGATGAGGACAGTGAGGTACATCTTCAAGAACTTGGTCCCCTAATAAGTGGTCATTGGAACCCAGACTTTCTGAAACCCTGAGTTCAGGAGGAAGACAGACTCTGTGGAAGAGAGTCACCCCACGATGGCAGCCCAGGGCCCCGTTCTGCCTTCTCCGGGTCCCCGCCCGAGGCTGGGCTCCAGCCTGAGTTCAGAAAGCCCTACCTCTTCTCTCTGCGTGAGGAGTGACCGACTGTCTGGGCGGCTGAGCAGCTGTGGCCGGAGTGTAGACACGCCAGCTTTAGTCACATGGCGGATCCACAGGGCCCTTCCTGGAGCTCACCCAGCCCCACAGACGAGGACTCAGCCATGACTCACTGGGTCCAGGTGGTGCCCGAGCCGTGAGTCACCCGGTGTCCCTTCCTCTTACACCTGGGATTTGGCATTCACGGCCTGGACCAGGTTCTCTTACCTTCTCAACCTCTTCTCTTCTCTTCTCCCTCCTTCCCTCCATTCTTTGCTTCGTAGGCCTTTCTCTCTCACTCATCAGACCCTGGCTGATCGCCCTGGCAACATGGACGGCTTGAGCCTGTCAGATGGGTGATGGAGATGGCAGCTTCTCAGGCCACCCCTGAGATGTCGTGAGGGATGGTGGACAAGCAGGCAGAGGGGTAGACTTGCCTGCCCTGACACGGTGTCGTTTCTGTAACCTGGGGGCGTGTGTGCGTTAGTCTCTCAGTCACATCTGACTCTCTGCGACCCCATGGACTGCAGCCCTCCAGGCTCCTCCGTCCATGGGATTTTCCAGGCAAGAATACTGGAGTGGGTTGCCATTTCCTTCGTCAGGGGATCTTCCCGACCCAGGGGACAAACCCGTGTCTCCTGCACTGCAGGTGGATAATTCTTTACCGCCTGAGTCACCAGATTAATTCTGTCAGCTGCCTCTGCCTTTGGAAGGGGGAGCTAACAGAATTGCTGGATGGACAGACGTGAGTACGAGAGGAACAGGGGGTCAAGGAGAACCCCTTTCCTGAGCATTGGTTCTAATAAGCCAAGGCTCTGGGGAGCTGAGGGTGGGGGCTCTGGGGCAGGATGGTGGGTGGCAGGAGAGGAAGGAGACGTGGAGGGGAGGCTGTCGGAGCAGTGCCCAGCTTGCTTTTAGTCCCTGCCAGGTCCTGCCCTTGCTTCTGCCTCTGTATTAGACTTCTTGTCTCTGAACAAACTGAGTTCTGAAGTTTACGGAGTTCTGAAGTTTATGGCCGGTGCCTGGGGCCCTGCTGTCCTGGGGGCTGGGGGGTGGGGGCTAGATCCCCACTGGGAAGTGCTCAGCATCCCCGAGGGGTGAGGCTGGCTGGCTGGGCCCTCCTTGGGGTTTGCCAAAGCAACATCCTGGACTGGGCTGGGAACGCGGAATGGGGTGCAGGGGCCCACACAAAGCAATTGGCTTTCCCCTTTGTGAAGCCAAACCACGCTGGGACCTGCCCTGGCCTGCACCTATTTACCTGGGCTCCTGGCCTCTTAAGGGGAGAGGAGGAGGGGCGTTTAAAGGGCTCAGCCTCCTGCTGCCTGCCCGCCCCGCCTGTCTGGGGATCTGGGATGGCAGCAGCTGCTCCTTCTGCTGAGTTAACTATTCCTGAGCTCTTCGTCACATCGTCTTCCTGGCGGTGGGTACAGGACAGAGCTCCATGAGCAGCCAGGCTTCCTGGAAGCCCTGCATTCAGGGAGTTGGCAGGGTGGAGAGAGAGACCAGGCAGGTGGGCTTAAAGCCCCGGGGGTGTGAGCAGTGACCTTTCCCTGCAGGGGGCTGTAGGGCTGTGTGTGTGTTCTTGCTGCAGAGGCAGGGCCCAGGAAGGCCAGCTGCTTGTACTGATCCTGGCTTGTTAAGCCAGATTTTATTGGAATGTTTACACGGGTCAAGACGCTAACATGTACGGCAATGTCCGTTTTTTCATCTAAACGGCTTATTGTCCATTTGCTACTTAGGGTATTTCTCCTGCCTATCTAAATCTCTTGGGCTATATGAAAATCTGAGGGTTAGAAATGCCCAGTTTACCATTTAATCCACAAAATCCTCCATTTTGCCCTGAAGGATTCTCAAACCAGTTTCTTGGACACAACCCTCCAGTTCCTGCTTAGGAGACACTGACAGGCTGGACTAGCTCAATTAGAGTCTCTTTTAATAGAAACTTGGAGGTGACCGTGTCCAAACAATGCCCAGGTAGGCTGTGCCCGGCCAAGATCTGGACTGGGTGTCCTTCCAGATCTCTCTAAAAACCCTCGGACCCTCGCCTGGTGGAGGGGAGGCATGTCCTCCGAGACCAGCCCCTGTCTCTGGTCCTGTGACTGTCATTACAGCCACTCGCAGCCCAAAGCCCCGAACCAGGAGCCGCCCAGCGTCCCACAAAGGCAGCTGTGTTCTCAGGCCTGGCGGGGGCCCAGGGGAAGTCGGTCCAGCTGTGCCTCAGCCCTCCCTTCCCACCCCTTGTGGTCAGATCTGTTTTCTGGCCCTCCGGGCAGGCATTCTTGCCCAGTGGGAAGGGCTGGGAGAGCAGCCTTTCCCTGAGCTGGGAGCCGTGACTCACAGGTAGTTACCTGTCCTTGGGCTCCCTGCCAAGGCTGCGAGGGAGCCAGAGGGGAAACATTTAGAGTTCATGCCTGTTGAGTCCTCCTAAGCTTTTCTTGGGTGGGTTGGGCTCTGACCCCTTCCTGACGAACCAGAGCCTTTTAATCCCCCCTGCCCCACAAGAAGCAGGGGTTTTCCACTTTTTTGCTTTCCCTTGGGAGGGGTCTGGTGCTTTCCAGGGTCCTCGATGTTTGTGTCTTCTTCCCTTCCAGCTCACTGACAGGTCTGGGGCTGTAATACCCAATATGCAAGCCCTGATCCTTCTGTTCTCTGCATGGTCTTCTGTCCAGGGTGGCCCAGGACCCCGGGAGAGGCTGACCTCTACGAGCCTTGGGAAAGCACCCAGCGCAGCGGCTGTCACAATGTGAGTGGCCATCACCCCCTCACCCCACCGGTCCCCAGGAATCCTGGTCTCCAGTCATCACTCACATTTCCCTGGTGCAACCCCCACCCCCCCACAGCAAGTAGGTGGGCACTGCCGATCTTGCCATGAGGCCTCCGGACAGCCTCCACCTGCCCAGTCCTGTCTGGGGTGGCGGGTGGGGGTGCTGTGACGGCAGACGGGTGTGCCAGCGGCCAGATTCCTGAGTCCCGCCCTGCAGCCGGCGACGCCCAGCCGGGGAGTCTCCAGAGGTGAGGCCGTTGTTTAAAAACTGGGAGCCAGGAGAGGAGACCCCCACATTCAAGGGGAGCGTCTCGGAGAGGTGATCTGGAGAAAGAACAGCAGCAGCACGGAGCAAGGTCTGTTACCTGTCTCATCTGCCCCGTGGGGGCGGGGTGGGCCCAGGCTTGTGTGCCTGGGTGTCTGGGGCCTGGCTGCAGGTCCAGATTCCTTCCTCTTCCTGGGAGCTTCAGCTGAGCCCACTGGGATCCAAAGGCTGGGTGTCGAGTCTGCCACTGTTCGGATTGCTTTCTCCCATCTGATAAGCGTCTCGGTGACTTAGAAGACAGCAGGTTCAGAGCTGGGGCTGGACACAAAGAAGGAAGGAGAGGGTGGGCTGGCCTCTTCTAAGAACTTCTCACAGTGCCTAGTTCCAGGCAGGGAGGGGGCGAGGTTGCAGCCCCTGGAGGAAGCCAGATGATGGGTCTTCCTCTTGGGCCACAGTTAGCTGTGTGAGCTCAGGCCACCTGTCTCTTCCCTGGGCCCCTGACTGCTCTGATAGGGGATTGGAGGGAGTTTGAAGCCTCAGGATGTTTGATTTAAAGATGTCAGGGGGTCGCCAGTCCCCACCTGCCCCGTCCTGCCAAATCCCCCATTCCTCCATCCAGGCCGAAAGAATGTGTGGCTGTTGTTGGAGCAGAGTGGGCATCTGATCCGAGGCAGAGGTGGGCGCCCCATGAGCAGGGCGGGGCTTGCCTCAGCAGGGCAGCACCCTGCCTCTAGGACCCTTCGAGTATCACCCCCACCCCAGCCTCCTTCAGAATCCCTGCTCTGTGACCTCCCAAACCCCAGCCCTCCTGTACAGCCCCAGTGCATCAATGGAGACATTTTGAGTTGCTCCCAGTTCACATGAATTCCTCACTCACTTTTTAAACACTTCCAGGCCTCCCTCTCTTTCCCCGTTGTATTCCACAACCTGCTCAGCCTAGAGAAGCGGGCACCACAGTCTCACCCTCAGGGTGGCCGTGGCTGATACTGGAGACCATGCCAACAGCAGGAGAGGGCTCCCCTCCAGGCCACCAGCCTCTTTGAGCCACTCGCTGTTGGGCCTGTAGGTGGGCCAGGGCCTGAGAAAGGCCAATCCTCTTTCCTAGGGTGACATTGAGGCCACAGACTTCTCCTGCAAAGGGCCTAGTCCTTTCTGGCTCCCCAACTTGCTCTGTTGACCATGGGGGGCAGGGCAGGGTTGATCCCTCCCATCTGTTTCAGAGCGGGGAGCTGGAGTCCAGGAGGATGTAGTGACATTCTCCCAGGACAGCCTGGAAGTCACGTGCCAGCTGGGACAGGGGGCCAGGTCTCTAGCGTCTTCCAGGTTTTGGCTATAGATGCGCCTGCTGTTCAGAAGTGTCCTAGACCAAGGCCCTGAGTAAAGGCTTCTGAGAAAACTCGAGCCAGAAACAGCAAAGGGCTAGTGCAACCTAGGGGTCTGTGTGGCTTCACACAGGCTGCTTTGCTCTGCCCCAGGTGAGGTCCTGAGTGGAGGTCGCCTCGTCAACTGAAGATGAGGCCGCTCCTTCTCCTGTATTTTGGTGAGTATCCCTTCCCGTCCTTCTGGGGCCTGTCACACAGCAGAGAGGGGACCAGCCGTGGGTGGGAGGACAGTCTACCAAAGTGTGAACATCACCCATCACCCGGGGTCCTGGGGTTTGGAACACTTATCTACTGGGATGCCCATGAGGTTTCTCTGTCCTGGGGCCTCTGAAGAAGATGAGACTCTTGAAAGGCTCCCAAATGTCTTCTTCCTCCTACCTGAGGGTGGTTCATGGCAGCCCCAGTGCTCTGCTGCTGAATTTATTTTCCATCTTCTCACTCTCTAACTGGTCCCAGAGCCATCATGGCTTGAGTTCTCAATATTCAGGGAGCTGCAGCTGTGAAGTGAAAGTTGCTCAGTTGTGTCCGACTCTTTGTATCTCCATGAACTATACAGTCCATGGAATTCTCCAGGCCAGAATACTGGAGTGGATAGCCTTTCCCTTCTCCAGGGGATCTTCCCAACCCAGAGACTCGAACCCAGGTCTCTTGCATCGCAGGCAGATTCTTTACCAGCTGAGCCACCAGGGAAGCCCAGGAATACTGGAGTGGGTAGCCTATCCCTTCTCCAGGGGATCTTTCAGACCCAGGAATAGAACTGGGGTCTCCTGCGTTGCAGGCGGATTCTTTACCAGCTGGTTATTTGCAAAGTGTGACAGCGTGAGTTTTAGAGATAAAGGAGCAGACAGAATGAAAGTCTCTCCCTGTGTCCCCCAGACGGCCAGCAGCCAGCGCTGCTCCATTAACAGGCGAGGAGAGCTGTGGCCAAGCGTGTGTCTGTAGCTCAATTCTAAAAGCCACATATGGATGCCACATTTCAGGATCAACTTCTACTTTTTTAAAGCTGAGAGTTACAGACTATAAAATCAGCTTTTTTAAAAAACCAAACAGCACCAGGATTGCAACCGTTCCCACCACCAGCGGGTCAGAGCATGAAGGCAAGGAAGAGGGTCTAGCCCTGCCAATGGATGACTGCTTCCTTGGGGGGCACTGGGGTGGCCGGCTAGACTGCCCTCTCTTTAGGCTGTGCCCAAGCACCCCCTAAGCCCCTTGTGATTTCAGGCTTGCCCAGCCTCCTGTGTGCCCAGCAAGCATGCTCCCGTGGGGCCTGCTATCCACCCGTCGGGGACCTGCTCATAGGGAGGACCCGGTTTCTCCGAGCTTCATCCACCTGTGGCCTGACCAAGCCTGAGACCTACTGTGCCCAATATGGCGAGGTAGGTTCTTCCTCCACGGCCTCCAGGGGCTGGAAGAGGGCGAGCTGGGGGTATGCAAGGAGCCCGCCATCTGTTCACTGAACACTTAGAGTGGACTAGGTGTGGGCCCAGCCCCATGCGCTGTGGGGAATGTAAGCAAAGCATAAGGCAGGATCTCTGCCTCTCAGGAATTTCCACCTTCAATGGGCAAGAGAAAAACATACTCAAAATGACTTATAACTGAACAGCTCCTTTTCCTCTTTTGCTTAATAAAGCTGGAGTTTTTCTCAGCCCTTGGGCCTGGGCAGGATAGTCGCTCAAATCTGGGGCATAAGCAGTAGATCAAGACCAGTCCTTTAGGTGTGTGGAGGGTGAGGTGCCAGCTTTGACGGACGGAGTCAAGGCTGGTGGCACACAGATGCTGGGATGTGTGCATGGCTTGTCTTCTTGCCAGAGCGGGAATGGAGCTGTGCCCTGGCCACTCTCTGCTGCCTTCTCTTCTGCCCATGTTGGGCTAAGGGTGGGGCTGGAGCTACCGGAAGACTGTGTGATTGTAGGCTGGAGGCTGTCCTTCTGGGTTTTCTAATTGTCATGTGTGAAGAGCCAACCTGTTTACCTCCCGTCTCTGCATGTTTGGTCTGCATGTTTCACCACCCTGGGTGAAGCGGGAGGCTTTATTTATTTATTTATTTTGCAGAATTTCCTTTTAATTAAAATTTTTTTTGTGTGTGTGGGATGGATTGGGAGATTGAGATTGAGATAGATACACAACTGTGTATAAAGCAGGTAACTGATGAGAACTGACTGTGCAGCACAGGGAGCTCTACTCAGTGTTCTGTGATGACCTAAATGGGAAGGAAATCCAAAAGAGAGGGGATACATGTGCGTGTTAATATCGCTGACTCACTTAGCTGTATAGCAGAAACGAACACAACACTGTCAAGAAAGCATCCTCCAGTGAAAATTAATAAACATATTTTTGGAAGGATAGTTGCTTAATAATGTTGTGTTAGTTTCGGGTTAGAGCAAAGTGATTCAGTTATCGTCTTTTTTTTAGTTTCTTTTCCATTATAGGCTATTTTAAGACATTGAGCATAGTTCCCTGTGGTATACAGTAAGTCCCTACAGTAAGTTGGTTATCTGTTTTATACCCATCAGTGTGTATCTGTTAATCCCAAGCTCCTAAATTATCCTTCCCCCTGGGAAAATATTCAAATTGCCATTAAAGGACACAGATCGGTGAGGTAAAGCAAAGGGACTTGGGGTTAGCAAGAAGGCTCAGCGGGTGAGCTGATAAGGAGCCCAGCTGAGCAAATCCAGGCATTGGAACGCTTGGCTTATTTAAGCAACTGATTTGTTTTTCAAAGAGCCACTGTGATTTTCCTGCTTTCCTTCTGGGCCTTTCTGGTAGGAACTTTGCTTTTCTTTTCCCTTCAGTAAGTTTGAGGTCTTTCATTGCTCCTTGTGTTGCCCGAGGTGGAAATCACCCAGTGTTTGCTTGTTTCCCAGCTGCCTGTCTCATTTGGCCTTTTTTTTTTTTTTTGGCCCTCAATACACAGATTTGGACAAAGGAAAGAGGGCGGAAGTCGTTTTCCCTCGAGTCCCTGCATCTTTGGCATTAAAAAGACAGAGCAAGAAAGGGAGTGAGCGGCTGATGGCCCAAAGGCAGCTTGGGGTGTCTGCGGTTCCCTCTCTCTCAGCGCTCCTTGTCCTCAGGGCCATGCCTGGCGTCTGACCCCACCTCTGGCCTCACTGCTCCCTTAGCCTCCTGTGTCCTCTTGGCCGCTTGTGATCATAGATGGCACTGGGTCCTGGCTTTGGAGGTGTTGCGCGGAGGTGGCTGTGGTTTCTGCACCTCACCCACTTGGATGTGAGAAAGCCCATCTGACAGTGTTGGGAAAGACAGCCAGCAGCAGGCGAGTCCTCCCTGTGGGCCTAGATTACTCCACCGGCATCAGGGAACCTGGCAGTGGGGAGCTCTCCAGACAACAGAATGAGTCCAGCTGCCTCCTTCCCACTCACCCTCCAATTTTGTACCACTGAGCCATGTCTAAAATTTTCAGGGTGTCCTCTGCTGGGTCCTCTCTTTGGGTGGAGCCACCTTCAGGGATGGGAATCAGGCAGGGATCTGAGGCTGCTGAGAGAGGCTCAGTACCAGGCGTGCCTGGACAGCCGCCCTCCCTCTAGGCCACACTCCATCCTGTCCTGCCCTCTGCCTCTCTCAAATGCCCCAGGGAGCTAACTGCCTCCCCTGCACTTAAGCAGCAGTTTGAGAACACGTGGGAGCTTGCAGAAGAGAAGGCTAGACTTTTGCAACCCAGGGGATGGATAAACCTCAGCTATTTTGCTGCTGTGAAAGTTGAGATGCATTGGTTCTTTCTTCCCCTTGTCTACCAGGGGGAATACATCCATGTAACCTATCGGAAGAGGAGAGGAAGGGCATCTTGAGTGCAGTGTGTAGCCCAAAGTCTGCCACTAACTCATGGTGTGATCTTGGGCAAAAGATCACCCCCTCTAAATCTCGCTTTCCTCTTCCATGAACGAGTGTTAGACCAATGGTCTTTCGTGTCGCTCTTTGCTCCAGTTTTCTTTGGGAATGAGCTGACCATGGGGAACCAGCTTCTCTCCCCCACCTGCCTCCTCTCCGCCTTGTCTGATTTCTCTTTCCTTCTTTCTCCCCGGCCTCCCCTCCCAGAGGCCATTGGTTGCCTGTAGTGAAGACATACATGAAGGCATGGATACTCCTCTGTCCGAGTGGACCCTGAACCCTCCCCAGGCACACGGGTGGCTGTGTGATGAAAATTAGGAATCCAGATACAACTCTGATGAGTTCTAATTTCAGTTTTTAAGTTTATTTTTATTACTAAACGATATTATTGTAAAGCTATAGTTTATTGAGCACATATTATATGTCTCAGGCATTAGACTGAGTCCGTTTTATATAAATTATCTCAATTAATTTTCACAGTGCTCCATGAGGTAGCTCTTATTATCCCCATCCCCATGGGAAGGTCTGGGTGTGTGCTGGGATTCCCTGATGGAAATGCATAGGAACTGAGTTTTCTGAGTGGCTAGAGATGGTGCTGCAGTGGCCAGGCCCAGCTGGAGAGGAGGGCGGCATGGTACAAAGCTGCCTTGCCAAGGCCTGCCCCTCAGCCCCAACCTCCCCATCCCTCTCTGCCAGCCCCTCCTGCCACATATACACCTTAGTTAAGTCAGAGCCCCCGGTTAGCGCCTCTGTTCTAGTTTCTTGCAGGGGTGACATGGTGGGCCCTGAGCCCAGCAGAAATCACCCGGCCCCTGCTGCCTGCCTGCCTTCTGGGGTGACGTAAACGCAAGTGCACTAGGGATTTATGACTCTTGGACATTGTAGCATTGCTCGCTGCCCCCTGGCAACTCTGGGGAAACTCAGGGGCAGTGGGGACGCCTTCCAGTTCCAAAACGGCCTCTCCCAGCTCCTGACCTCAGAGCATGGCTGCTTTCTCCTGGGCCAGTCTTAGCCTGTCGGCCCATCGCCTCTTCTGCCTACTTTTGTCTCACTGGCTTCATCCTATTGGCCTTCGTGTCCATACTGCAGCCTTGACAAAGGACTTAGGACTCGGCCAGCTTTGCCTTGTCCCCCAACGCCCTGCCCAGCTTTGCTGTTCTGGGTCTCCCTGCCTTGACTACCCATTAACTGTCCGGACTTGAACCCAGACTGGTCTTTACCGAAACTGGCTCTCTCTCTTCCAGCTCCTAGGTAACCTCTGGGTAAACTCACTATACCCTTTCCCCCTAAAGCCCAAGGCATGGATGAAAATGTCTGTGATGTCTCCATACCCTCATTTCCTTCTGTGCTTTCCCCAAGCCGTCGATCCTCATTTGAAAAGGGGAGGGATGATAGCACCCACTTCAGTGAGTTGCTGTGTTCGCACATACTGAGTTCCTTCTGCCGTGTCCAACTCTTTGTGACCCCATGGACTGTAGCCCTCCAGGCTCCTCTGTCCACGGCATTCTTCAGGCAAGAATACTGGAGTGGGTTGCCATGCCCTCCTCCAGGGTTGTGTGGACCACATAAAAAAAGGAGCCAAGTGACCATGGGCCTGGTGTCTGGAAGGGGCTACATGTCCCAGCCCTTTGCCCACTGGCCTCCCGGGACCTGTGTCTGCATGCAGAGGCTGCCCCACCTGTCAATCATTCTCCTGAGCACTTCTCAGATCAGGACGTGCAGTTGCATAATTATTGAAGTCAACCTGCCCTTGGGCTGGCCCACTGACCACCGCACATCTGATTTTCAGTCTGGCTGCTGGATAACCCAGAGGCAGTCGTGGTTAGTGAAGTCTCCTGATGGGGGGTGAAGACTTTCTAGGTCTGGTCCTGTCTCTGACACTTAGAAGAGGAATGTGACCTTGAGAAGGTCATGGCTTCTGTCTAGACCGCCATTTCCCCATTCATGAAATGAGGGAATTAGTCAGCCTTTGTTGGTTCAGCTCTCACACGTGTGCCAGGCTTCTGGCTGGGCTGCATGTGACCCTGAGGGTCAGCCATGATCTCTGCCAGGTGGGCCCTGGCAGGGGCTGAGCCATGACCTTCAGTCCTCTCTGGGCTGGTGCACGCTGCTTGGGGAACAGAGGGGTTTTGCTTGGAAGCTTTCCAGCCCTGATTTCTGCTCTTGACAAAGTCTTCTCCAATGTTGTGTCTGTTCCCTTAGATGCTTTATTTATCCCCCACTCCCTCCCTTTCTGGGGGAAAACTTAATTATCCAGCTGCCTTAATAACAGTCTTACACAGTGCATTCCTCAGGTTAATTAGCTGTGTAAACCAAACAGCTGTCATTTTTATCTCTTGGAAACAAGCTGAGGACCAGTAGCCAGTTGACATCCCTTCCTCTTAACACACACACACACACACCCCACATAAGCACACTCACACCCACAGGCACACACCCAACAACCACTGCCTTTCTGTGTTTGACAGACATCTGTTTTCTTGACCTCTGGCATGGCTAACGTGTACACAGAGAATGTGAGAATGTGTTCAAATCCATCCTGAGGTCCTTGTCCTCTGCTCATAGAGGACTTTGAGCCTGTCTCTGACCAAAATATCTGCCCTCCTGTTTCCCAGGAGATCTTAGCAGATCTGAAACTTTCAAATCTCCTGCCATTGTGAATCTTCATTAGGATGAAACATCGTTGAGTTCTTTGTTTAAAATACAGATGCCCTTGGGAATGGCGTCATATTAATCTATCATCATTTATATTTCAACAAGGGTTTGCTTATCAGAAAATTAGCTGTGGCTTTTGCAAAGGATCCCAAGAGAATGAGACCAAGAATGAGTAACTTTAGAAGAGATAGCAGAAAATGAAAAAGATCACTGCGGGAAAGAGTCGCTATCAGAGGGAAGCAAAACTTGGGATGTGGAACGTGAAATTTGGGGGTCCTGGTTACCAGCTTTGGACTGGGGAGTGCGTCTTGTGGGGTTAAAAGGAGGGAAGGGAGTAAAAAGGTGAGATGGAAACCTGAACACAGACTTGGGCAGCCTCACGACTTTGTTGGCCTGGCCTCTCACACCGCTGCTTCTTGAATCAGGTCCCTAGAAGCTCTCTGCCCTTGCTCCTTTGCCCTCAGCGGTGAAAGGAACCACTGTCAATGGTAGAACTTTCAGAGGTCCAGGAATGCAAACCAACAGTCTGCACTCAGGTCTAGGAGGACACCTCTGTTTCTGGAGAAGTCTGGGCGGGGGGTGAGGCTGCCCTTACTAGGGGAGAAGAGAAGGAGCATCCTGAAAACCACCTCTAGTCCCTGCAATGACCCATGGTTGTCACGTGACTGCTGTGTCCCTCGAAGCCCTACAGGATGAGAAGGTTTGGAGACAGAGCGCCTGGGAGAGGAATTCCTGCTGCTTCTCTTCCTAGTCTTGCGGATTTGGACACATTTCTTAGCTTCTCTAGGACTTGCCTTCCTAATCTGTCAAATGAAGATACCCACTTTGGATCCAATATGCCTACCTCAGAGATTTTGGAAGGATAAAATGAGATAATGTATGTGTCATGCTCAGGTCAGAGTCTCAGTTCAGTTCAGTTGCTCAGTCGTGTCTGACTCTTTGCGACCCCATGGACTGCAGCACACCAGGCCTCCCTGTCCATCACCAACTCCCAGAGCTTACTCAAACTCATATCCATCGAGTCAGCGATGCCATCCAACCATCTGTCCTCTGTGGTCCCCTTCTCCTCCTGCCATCAATCTTTCCCAGCATCAGGGTCTTTCCCAGTGAGTCAGCTCTTTGCATCAGGTGGCCAAAGGATTGAAGTTTCAGCTTCAACATCAGTCCTTCCAATGAATATTCAGGACTGAATTCCTTTAGGATGGACTGGTTGGATCTCCTTGCAGTCTAAGGGACTTTCAAGACCCAACTGTGGTGCTGGACTCTCCAACACCACAGTTCAAAAACATCAATTCTTTGTCACTCAGCTTTATGGTCCAACTCTCACATCCATACATGACCACTGAAAGAACCATAGACTTGACTAGATGGACCTTTGTTGGCAAAGTAATGTCTCTGCTTTTTAATATGCTATATAGGTTGGTCATAGCTTTTCTTCCAAGGAGCAAGCATCTTTTAATTTCATGGTTGCAGTCACCATCTGCAGTGATTTCAGAGCTCCCAAAAATAAAGTCAGCCACTGTTTCCATTGTTTCCCCACCTATTTGCCATGAAGTGGTGGGACCGGATGCCACGATCTTAGTTTTTATCTGAATGTTGAGTTTTAAGCCAACTTTTTCACTTTCCTCTTTCACTTTCATCAAGAGGCTCTTTAGTTCTTCTTCACTTTCTTCCATAAGGGTGGTGTCATCTGTGTATCTCAGGTTATTGATATTTCTTTCGGCAGTCTTGATTCCAGCTTGTGCTTCATCCAGCCTGGTATTTCACAGGATGTACTCTGCATATAAGTTAAATAAGCAGGGTGATAATATACAGCCTTGACATACTCCTTTCCCAATTTAGAACTAGTTTGTTGTTCCATGTCCAGTTTTACCTGTTGCTTCTTGAGCAGCATACAGATTTCTCAAGAGGCAGGTCAGGTGTTCTGTTTTCCCATCTCTTGAAGAATTTTCCACAGTTTGTTGCGATCCACACAGTCAAAGGCTTTGGCGTAGTCAATAAAACAGAAGTAGATGTTTTTCTGTACCTCTCTTGCTTTTTTGATGATCCAGTGGATGTTGGTAACTTGATCTCTGGTTCCTCTGCCTTTTCTAAATCCATCTTGAACATCTGGAAGTTCGTGGTTCACATATTGCTGAAGCCTGGCTTGGAGAATTTTGAGCATTACTTTGCTAGTGTGTGAGATTAGTGCAGTTCTGTGGTAGTTTGAACATTCTTTGGCATTGCCTTACTTTGGGATTGGAATGAAAACTGACCTTTTCCAGTCCTGTGGCCATTGCTGGGTTTTCCAAATTTGCTGTCATATTGAGTGCAGCACTTTCAAAGCATCATCTTTTAGGATTTGAAATAGCTCAACTGGAATCCCATCACCTCCACTTTGTTCATGGTGATGCTTCCTAAGGCCCACTTGACTTCACATTCCCAGATGTCTGGCTCTAGGTGAGTGATCACACCGTTATGGTTATCTGGGTCATGAAGATCTTTCTTGTATAGCTCTTCTGTGTATTCTTGCCGCCTTTTCTTAATATCTTCTGCTTCTGTTAGGTCCATACCATTTCTGTCCTTTATTGTGCCCATCTTTGCATGAAATACTCCCTTGGTATCACTAATTTTCTTGAAGAGATCTCTAGCCTTTCCCATTCTATTTTTTTCTCTATTTCTTTGCACTGATCACCGAGGAAGGCTTTCTTATCTCTCCTTGCTATTCTTTGGAACTCTGCATTCAGATGCTTATATCTTTCCTTTTCTCCTTTGCCTTTACCTTTTCTTCTTTTCTCAGCTATTATACTCATGCAGTGTAATTTTGCAGTGTTGTGGTATTCATCATTTTGGTCATCGGCTTCAGAACTGAGCTTTCTGAACTTGGTTTCGATGGAGATAAGAGCTGTACTGAGTTAAGGCTTTGGTCAAGATGTTAGTTTATGACAGTGCTTCATAGCACTGGGGCTCCACTCCCACCTGGCCCCAAAACAGGCCCTGATTTTTCACCTTTGCTGGCAATATCCATTGACATATAAATGATGAGGCTTGTGGATCAGAGGAGCTTCCCAGGTGGCTCAGTGGCAAAGAATCTGCCTGCCAAGTAGGAGATTCAGGAGACGCCAGTTTGATCCCTGGGTCAGGAAGATCTCCTGGAGTAGGAAATAGTAGCCCACTCCAGCATTCTTACCTGGGAAATCCCATGGATAGAGGAACCTGCTGGGCTACAGTCCATGGGGTCGCAAAGGGTCGGACATGAGTGAGCACGCACGCACACACACACACACACATAGATCACAGTGGGAGTCTAGTGGAGACTAGTCTCGTCTTGCTGACCAAGGCCTTCAGGGTCCGTCTTTCCCTGCTCACTTTGCTGGGAAGAGTGCTTCTCCAGCACCATGTTTGGCCAACGTCTTATTTTTCTCTTGCTTCTTTTGCATTCTTGTTTGGAGTGTCTTTAACCTCTGAGCAGATAAGCTGGAGTTGGGGAGAATTCTAATAACATGTTAGAGCAAGAAGGAGCTTCATTATCTCATCCCACCCCTGCACTTTACCAATGAGGGAGCTGAAGTGGAGGGAATGTCTTATATGCAGCTGCATTTTTTTTTTTTTGGATTCCGGCTGTCTTTCTTTTGGCCCTGGCTGACAGCCATGACCCTGACTCCAGCTCCTTAGATGGACATAGGCCGTCTCTGACTTGCTCGGGGGGAGGGAGATGGCCATGGCTAAGCAGAGCCTGTTTTCCCATTTCCCTGCAGAATTCGCTCCCTTTTCTGCTAAGACACAGAGCTTTGATTTGCCTTGCCTTCCTTGTTCCACCCTCTCCACTGTGATTGAGGCTCCCGCTGTCTCATTTGCCCTCCCATAGTTCTCTGGTTTGTCTTCCAGCCAGACTGCTGAGCTTCTAGAAAGCTCCAGGATAAGGGAAGAGGCCCAGCCTTTCCAGACAGAGAATGAGCAGGAGCCAAGCTGGCTGGAGGCCTGACAGACTGAATGGATAATAACGCTGCGTCTCTGAGGTAGTCCAGCCAGGGGAGTGCTGGCCAAATGACCCTGGAGAGGGAGGCAGCTGCGGCTGGGAGCTTCCATCTCTGGGAGAGGCAGAGGCATGTAGCACACACGAGGGGAAGGGCCTTGTGTTGAGAATCTCTCTCTCTTTCACACACACACACTCACTCATACTCACACACACACTCTTACACACATACTGCATGTAGACGTACAGGAATAAAATGGAAAGGGAAACTGAGGCCCAGAAAGAGAAGGAATTGGCAGCCTGTCTTCATGCGGGCTTGTGCCATAAGCCACCCTATTTCAGGTCTCCTTCCCTCTGGTTGGTTGACAAGCAGAGCTGCTTAAAATACCTGTCCCAAGCCTGGAGGCTTAGGCTGTGTCTGAGGATTGAGATAAACCCCTCCTTTAGCTACGTTACTGTGATGAAGGCACATAGGTGTTCAGCTCATGAGCCCATCTGATCCATCATCACTGTCTGTACATGTGGAGGCAGGTGGCGGAGGCCTGGGGTGCCCCAGACTGACTGTGAAGACAGGGAGCACACAGGGTGGCAAGACCATGCTGAGTATCCTGGGCCTTTTGAGTTTGTTTAAAACAAGGCCTGGATATAAAAGTTAATATATATTCAAGGCATTGAAAGTTATTAAAAAAATAACTAAGAAAAAAAAGTTACCTGTAATCCCGTTTCCCAGAGGTAATTAGGTTAAGCTGTATGCAGCTGCCATTTTTGTGGGTCAAGATAGCTCAATATTAGCCATTTCGTTTGGTTCAACCTAATATATTGGTGCACTGCCTTCTACCTACTGATTCCTTAAAAAATGTGGATTTGTGATCATGATGTATATACAAGCTTCTGCCCAACTTTTTTCATAAAACATTATCATTTTTTTTCATAAAACATTGTAAGCATTTCCCCCATGCAATTAAAATCTTTCTGTCAACAGTCTTTTGAAAAGTTACATAATATTCCATCATTTAATATCAAGGGCATTTGCTGAGTCCCAGGTTGGGTTGTTCTAGCTCCCGTGTCCCATGGCCCAAGGAAAAAAAGAGCCTTGTCTCTGGCACTCTCTTGGCCAGAGAACAGGCTGGGATCCGTTCCCAGCAAGCCCAGAGGAGCTCGGATGACAGGTCACCGGAAGGCAGCTGGCCCCTGTCTCTCCACGGGACACGTGCTGAGCTCAGACAGAGGACGGGCGGTGGAGAAGTTTGCCTCTGGGAGGCCAGGCAAAGTGGGGAGGAGGGTGTGCCTGCTGCCAGGGACCAGAATAGGATCCTAGAGGAGACTCAGATGCCAGTAAGAGGCGGCTTTTGCCCAGAAAGGATTATTTTAAGTGCTCAGGTATTTGTGTTAGCCGCTGACATACGTGCAGTCTCCGCGCTAACTGAGTGAGGTTAGCCTGACAAACTAGCTTTCTTCCCAGAGCATTTTCTCTGCTGTGGTCAGCCTCAGGGTGACCTGAGCCCTGTGGGTGAGACAGAGATGGTCACCCTTGACCGTACTTCCTTGCTGCAATGTCAGTGCACCCAAATGGTTTCCTAGTGGAGAAGAGAGGATGGCAGAGAGGGAGGGATGGAGGGGAGGAGAGAGAGAGAAGAGGAGGGGAGGAGGAGAAGAGAAGGGCGTGGGGAGGGATCCTGTCTGGCGCTGGTGCCGGCACTAGCCATCAGTCATCGGGAAAGTCACAGAGCCTCTTGGAGCCTCAGTCTTCTCACACCTACATGGGAATAATATTACACGTAGGGTGGTTGTCAGGCTTAAATAGGTTATTGCACTGAAACTCTTGATACAGTACCTAGCATGTGGTCGGCACTCCAGTCATTTCATGTTGATTTTGGTCATGTCCTCACTCTCTCACACCTCTCTTTAAACTCAGGAAGGGAGGGTCAAGCAATAATATAAATGAAAGTGCGAGCCTTTCCTGAGCATTTCCTGCTGCTGCTGCTAAGTCGCTTCAGGCGTGTCTGACTCTGTGCGGCCCCATAGACAGCAGCCCACCAGGCTCTGCTGTCCCTGGAATCCTCCAGGCAAGAACACTGGAGTGGGTTGCCATTGCCTTCTCCGTGAGCATTTACTATTCATTCCAGAAGTATTTACAGAGGACCTACTAAGTGCTGGGCACTTTGCTGAGCAACTGGAATACAGCATAAAGGAAAGTAAGTTCTGCCCTTGTGGAGTCCACATTCTAACAGGGGGAGGCAGATGGCAAATAAACACTGGGAGCAAACGCACGGACACTAAATGAACAGCTTGTCAAGTGGAGATCTTACTGTGAGGAAGAATGTAGCCCGGCAAAGGATGGACAGTGGCTGCTGTTTTATATAAGGCGCGCGTGCCAGCCATTATGTGAGCACTAAACATCTCCCCACAGTATTTTAAGTACTTCATAATCATTTAAAATTCTTTTTCATTACAGTTTATCGTAGGATATTGACTATAGTTCCCTGTGCTATACAGCAGGGCCTTGTTGTTTATCTGTTTTCTATGTAACAGTTTGTATCTGCTAGTCCCAAACTCCTAATTTAAACCTCCCCCCACCCCACCTTTCCCCTTTGGTAACCATAAGTCTACTCCCTATGTCTGTGAGTCCATTTCCATTTTGTAAATAGGTTCATTTATATCATACCAAAATTATAGTTTAATAAAGCACTTAAGGAAGTGATGAGGACACCTTCAAGCTCCAGGAAGGGGACAATCCTCTTGTTTTGCAGATTGGTGGTGGGAGCTGGAAAATGGGGTGGGAAGCAGAGGCTCACAGAGCCAGGACTCCTGGCTCCCCTCCAGGCTTCATCCACTGTTCCAGGCTTTGCTCAGTGGCGCTGGGGGAAGAGCAATGTTGGGTGAAGAGTTTCTGTAACTCAAGGCACAGACTTGGCACGTTAACTCTTCCCTTCGGGACTGAGCTGTCAGCTCCACAGGTTCAGCATGTCTGCTGAACATGTGGGTCATGTTCAGATGGTCCACATGTTCAGAATCCCAGAACACCCATTCTGATGGATCTGATGACTGAGCTGTCAGCTTCACAGGTTCAGCATGTCTGCTGAACATGTGGGTCATGTTCAGATGATCCACATGTTCAGAATCCCAGAATCCCAGAACACCCATTCTGATGGATCATCCTCCCCAGCTTAGGGCCTTCCCTGGATGGGACCAAGGTTCAGGGGCTGCAAAGCCTCAGAGACGGCTTCCTGAGCTTTCTCCTGGTTCTGCTGGGTGGAGGCTTAGGGGAAACAGAGGCAAGGGGTGTGGGGAGGTACCATCGCCTCTGCCCAGAAGGACTTGCAATTCAGGGAGGTTCTCGTCCAAGCCTTGCTTTAACATGCGCGTTAATCTGGAGCCCTCTGAAAAGTGTTCTTTCTGCTGGACACAAGGTTTGGGACCGTGGTTACTCAGAGAAAACAGGTTGTATGTGTGTTGCATGAAGAACCTAGGCAAGGTCATGATGTCTCAGTGGTGTGTGTGTGCGTGTATGCGCCAGGGCAAACACATGCAAACATATGCAAATGTATGCACATTCACACATTATGGACAAATTAAAAGAACAAGGGCCAATCCTCTGGCTGTGTTCTTTTCCTTGATGATCTCTGCCCTGCTCTGGAGCCCATGGGGTTCAGTTCAGTCTCTTGTCTCACTCCAGGGTATGGGCAGACCAAGGAAGGTTATGTTTTGGGGGGACCTCCCTGGTGAGGCTGTTTCCTCCTTGGCTGCCCACTTTAACCCAGATCTTCATGGGGAAGAGACCCTGCCTTCAGCCCCAAGGCTGCAGACTTCCTCTGCCTTCCTGACCTTGGGACACCTGCCTACAAAGCTCCATCTGGTTGGACATCCTGGGCTTCTCTCCTGTGGGTCAGTTCAGTTCAGTTCAGTCACTCAGTCATGTCTGACTCTTTGCGACTCCACGGACTGCAACGCCCCAAGCCTCCCTGTCCATCACCAACTCCCAGAGTTTACTCAAATTCATGTCCATTGCGTCGGTGATGCCATCCAACCATCTATCCTCTGTTGTCTTCAATCTTTCCCAGCATTAGGGTCTTTTCCAGTGAGTCAGTTCTTCACATCAAGTGGCCAAAGTATTGGAGTTTCAGCTTCAGCATCAGTCCTTCCAATGAATATTCAGGACTGATTTCCTTTAGGATTGACTGATTGGATCTTCTTGGAGTCCAGGGGACTCTCAAGAGTCTCCTCCAACACCACAGTTCAAAAGCATCAGTTCTTCGGTGCTCAGCTTTCTTTATAGTCCAACTCACATCCATACATGACTCCTGTAGGTAGGGGATGCCAAACTGGGAAAGATCCTAAAGTCACAGATGTCAAGTGCTGGAAGGCCTCTAAGATCATCTAAATGGTACTAGAATGTTGGCTTCCTGATGGCTGGGTCTTTATTTTGTTCACTATTACAACTCCAGAGCCCAGAGCAGGGTCTAGGATGTAGTATGGCCTTAATGAATATTGTCAAATGATTGAATGACTCTACTTCAATATCCACTCAATTGACAGAGGAGAACTAGGACTGAACCCCAAATTCCCTTGTCCTTTTTTCCTGTCCCCTTTCCTAATCCTAAGAAACTCCACTTTCCCCAGGCTGCCAGGATTCAGTGAGATGAGCGATAAAACTCTCTAGCCTACACCTAGGACGTGGTGGTGGTAGTTTGGTCACTGAGTCATGTCTGAGCCCGTGGACTGTAGCCTGCTAGGCTACTAAATCGACGTGAGCTTCTCCTTCTTTCTTCTTTTTGCCCTTAGCACTCTTTGCACATTTCTCTCTGAGGCAAGGTCATATACAAAAATTAAGTTTTTACAGCCTCATACCTCTCTCCCAATGACAGCATCTATTTACTATTTACCTAGCTATATGTTGGGGGCTGACACAGAGGACTTAAATGGAAAGATGACCAGTTAGTCTTGTTTTGAGAGGCTGGTCGTTCTAAATGTATTAATGAAATCCATGAATCCCTTAGGGGAGCATTTCCATGGAGAGAATGCTCTGGGCTCTCAGTATACACAGGGAGAATTCCCAGTACACAAAGGCCCCACCTGTGAGTCTCTGATGTCTTCCGCAGTGGCAGATGAAATGCTGCAAGTGTGACTCCAGGGTGGCTCACAATTACAACAGTCACCAAGTGGAGAACGTGGTTTCATCCTCGGGCCCCACGCGCTGGTGGCAGTCACAGAACGGTAAGCGCCTGCCACCACCTCCACGTGCAGGGTGCCCTGGGGCCCTTTGGGTTTTCGCATGGCTTTCTTATGGTGGTGGGACACGGGTGGCTGGTGAGCAGAACCTTCTGTCTTTGTATTTGAGGCCTTTCGGATGTTGTAGGTAGAAGAATTTATTGGAGGTTAATGAAAAGGTAAGAAGAGAGAGAAATGCCTTCATTTCACCCTACTTGGTCGCAGTGGGCTTGCTGAAGGAACTGGGCTTTGGGAACAGATCTGTGTTGGGCTGAGGAGTTGAAAGTCTAAAGGTTTTAAAGACATCAAGGGACAGTGGGGAGGAAATTTGGCCGAGAAGACATGGGATCTTGAATAGGTGCTATACGTAGAAACGTACTGGCACCACGCCTCTCTGAGAGGGAGATGGGAAAATCAGAGTTAGATTTCCTGGAGCCTGGGAAGGTAGACAGTCTCTGCTCTAAAGTTCCTGGGTTTTGTGTCTTTCCAGATGTGAGCCCTGTCTTTCTGCAGCTGGACCTGGACAGGAAATTCCAGCTTCAGGACATCATGATGGATTTCAAGGTGTGTTTCCTGGGTATGGCAGTGGGTAGGAGAGGGGGACTCTGGGCCACGTGGGCTTGGACTCATGGGGAGCTCAGGCTGGAGGTGATGGTACCACATGCGGGGTGGGTCTCCCTTCCTCAGGTTGGGGCAACACTTAACCCTGAGCCTATATCATGGTGACAGCAGAAGTACCACTTCCGGGAGATCAGTGGCACCTCCAGGCCCCCTCTGTTCTCTACCTTTCTGCACCTCCCATCCTCAGCCCATCTAATTAATTCAGCTCTTCCAAGACCAATTCTACTTATACAGTTGTGTAATGACAGCTCATACGGTTGTGTATACTCTGTTTTAATAACTTTGCTGATGAGATGGAGTTTAACCAACAGCAAGGAACTGGCCAAGCCACATGTGAGATGTGCTTTCAGAGCCATTGGCTCGTTCAGTGCCATTACTTGTCAGGTTTTGAGTCTAGCCTTTGGAGATATGCCTTTTGGAGGGCACATTTTCATTCATTAGTGACAGGGTCTTTTCTTTTCCTTTACAGAGATTTGATTTTATTCCTTCTACGGGAATATTCGAATATTTAATGATAAATCTTGGTTGATGAGAATAGGTGATCAGGATAGGTAATATTGAACTGGGAATATAAAGCAATAGGACCTAATTCCTACATGACTGAGGAAGTTGCTGTAAGAACCTCACCTCAAGAATGATAAAAGGGAAACTGTTAGTTGCTCAGTCATGTCCAACTCTTTGCAACTCCATAGACTGTAGGCCACCAGGTTCCTCTGTCCATGGAATTCTCCAGGCAAGGATATTGGCTGGGTTGCGTTCCCTTCTCCATGGGATCTTCTGACCCAGGGAAGATGCAGGGTCTCCAGGGAAGACCCCTGACCCAGTGCAGGGGTCTCCTGCATTGCAGGAAGATTGTTTACCTTCTGAGTCACCAAAGAAGCCTCAAGAATAGGTCTCAAGTATTTTGAGAAATGCTAGAGCCATTTGAATAAATGCCCAGTCCCTAATGGTGACAGCTTTGAGGGGCAACGTTCACTTGGATGGATACTCGTGGTCTTATTGCTTTGTCATCACCCATTTATTTGTCCATTCTTGCTACACACGTATTGAACATCGATTATATGTTGCTAAACAGCTGAATAAAACTAGATCACAATCCTCAAGACAAAGAACCAGTAGCAAGACAGTGGGACGTGTGCTCTGATGTTGGTAGGAAGAAGTACTAGGGACATTAGCAAGGGGGCACCCAGCTTGATCTGTCTTTGGTGGGGATGATCAGAGAATACACCCACAGGAAGATGAAACTTCTTAGGCCGGTAATAGCCAGGAGAAGATTAAGTTCATTCCAGGCAAAGAGAATAGCAAAGTACAAAGACCAAGAAGCAAGAGACAAGAATGTATATAATTGGGGGAGGGGGCAAAAGAATGCACACAGGGTCTGGAAGGGCAAATGTGTGTATGGTGGTGAGAGGTAAGGATACGGGAGGCTACAGACTGAAGAGAGATGAGTTTACAGATGTGAATGGGGAGAAGGAGAGTGGATGAAAGATTCATGTATTCATTCAACAAATGTACTGAATGACTACTACGTGCTAGATGCTGGGGGGACAACTGTGAACCAGCTGGACAGGGGTGCTTGTGGTTTACTGTCATGGCTCTCAACCAGGTTGTATTTGGCCATTTATAGACCAATTTGTGGTTGGCACAGCTGTGGTCATGCTATTGACATCTAGTGAGTGGAGGTCAGGGGTGCTGCTAACCATCCTATAATGATGAGGATGGTCCCCATGGCAAGGCATTAATCAACTCCAGATATTAACAGTGCCAAGCCAAGGTTGGGAAACCCTGATCTGGTGGGAGAAAAAGAAAAAAAAAACCCAGGAAACCAAGAGATAAGTAATGGGAAATTGTGGTGACATTTACGACGGCAGCAGATGAGATCCCAGAATAGGAAATGATGTGGTGGGTGGGCAGAGTGTGGGCAGAAGAACGCAGGTTAGGTGGGTATAAAAAGATCTCTGTGAGGAAGTGACATTTAGCTGAGAACAAAAGAAAGAACCCACCAGGGGAGAGGAGTATCCCAGGCCAAGGAAGCCACATGAACAAAGGCTCTGAGGAGGGAGCAAACGGGCTGTGACTGAGGGCGTGAGGAGATGGAGGTGCACAGTGGCATGGTCAGGAGTTCAGATTTATTCAGGAAGAGCAAGCAGAGGACTTGGATAGATAATCCTCTATCTATCCTCTATGCCTCATAGATAATGCCTCTAATAAAGGAGGGCGTACAGAGGGCCAACAGGTCCATGAAAAGATGCTCAGCATCGTTAGCCAGCAGGGAAAAGCAAGTGGAAACCACAGTGAGCTGGCACTTCATACCTGTCAGAATGGCTATCATCAAGATCAGGGTGGCCTAGCAGGTAGGATTCCAGGCTTTCACCGCCATGGCCTGGGTTTAATCCCTGTAGTCGGGGAACATCCCGCAAGCCGTGTGGTGTGGCCAAAATAAGACGGAAGAGGTAAGTGTTGGTGGGGATGTGGAGAAAAGGGAACACTTGTTTACTCTTAGAGGGAATGTAGATTGGTGCAGCCACTGTGGAAAGCAGTATGAAAGTTCCTCAAAAAGTTATTAGAAAAAAAGTCTACCATATGATCCTGCAATCCCACTTCCAGTTGTATACTGGAAGGAAATGAAGTCACTGTCTCAAAGAGATGTCTGTAACGCCCATGTTCATTGCAGTATTATTCACAATAACCAGGAGATGCAAACAACCTAAGTGTCTATCAATGGATGAATGGGTAAAGAAAATGTCATGTACACACACACACACACACACACACACGTGTATACACACACACACACACACACCCAGAGTCTAGAATATTCAGCCATGAAGAAGGAGGGAGATCTTGGGACAACATGAATGGATTTTGAGGGCATTCTGCTAAGTGAACTAAGACAGACAGATGAATACCACATGTCTTCACATATATGAAAGAAAGTGAAAGTGAAGTCGCTCAATTGTGACCGACACTTTGCAACCCCATGGACTGTAGCCTACCAGGCTCCTCTGTCCATGGGATTTTCCAGGCAAGAGTACTGGAGTGGGCTGCCATTTCCTTCTCTAGGGGATCTTCCCAACGCAGGAATTGAACCTGGGTCTCCTGCATTGCAGACAGACGCTTTACCGTCTGAGCCACCAGGGAAGCCCTATATAGGGAATCTTAAAGACCTGAACTCATCAACGTAGAGACGAAGATGGTGATTGCCAGGGGCTGGAGGGAGGAAGAAATGGGTATGGGGTGCTGCTCATAGGATATAAAGGTCCAGGTATAAGATGCATAAGTTCTGAAGATCTGATGGACAACGTGGTGACCATTATAATTATTAACACTGTACTAGACACCTGGAAGTTGTTAAGAGAGTAGACCTGAAATGTTATCATGACACAGGAAAAGATTATTATGTAAGAGGATAGACGTGTTAACTCACTTTATTGTAATAATCATTCTGTTATATATGACTATCAAATCATCACATTTGATGATGGCGTATATTGCACTGGCGTATATTGCACATCCATAATATCTCAATAAAGCTTGGAAAGAAACAGAGTAGGGAAGCCATTGGAAGGTTTTGAGGAGAGAAGAGTCGTAGCCCGTTTTACATTTTAGAAAGGAAGTTCTCTTTGTGTGGAGGTTGGGTTTTTGAACCGAAAGAAGTTTTCCAAGCTGGAAGCTGTCAGCATAAAGACAACATGGAAAGCCATGAGAAATGGATGGAATCACTGAGGGCAGAAGTAGGCCAGTGCAGACCCATCGAAGGGTCTCATGCAGGGAGCCATGTGATCAGATAACCCTGCAGGTGAAGTGTGGGGGCGTGGCTTGGAAAGGCTGAGGCGGGCTTGAGTTCTAGGCTGTTGCAGGAATCCAGGCTGAGCGCGATCAGGGACCTGAGCTCTGACCATGGATGTGGGAGAAAAAAGAGGAAAGGACAGAATCAGTGTTTGGCTGTAGGAAGCCCCGTGGGAGAATTTTCTGGCCTGACTGCCTGGGTGGTGGACTGAGTAGGGATCGTGCCTTCTGGAAGTTAGATCTGCTTTCTGTTAGTTTGCAGAAGCAGGGAAAACCTGCTGGGGCCCGTGGTTTGCCAGCAGGATCAGACCGCAGTGCCCCTGAGCCTACTTGCTCCGTGCAGCCCTCCTTCTCCCTCCTCACTGGGGTTCTCAGGGGCCGCCAGCACTTAAGAGCGTCTTTCTGTGACCGTGTCCCCCAGGCGGGGTCACTCAGGCCTCCCTCACCCCCCCCCCCACCCTGTGTGTCCCTGCAGGGGCCCGTGCCTGCAGGCTTGCTGATCGAGCGCTCCTCGGACTTCGGCAAGACTTGGCAGGTGTACCAGTACCTGGCTGCTGACTGCGGCTCTGCCTTCCCCTGGGTCCGCCAGGGCCAACCCCAGGGCTGGCAGGATGCTCGGTGCCAGACTCTGCCCCAGAGGCCTAATGGGCACCCGAACGGGGCCAAGGTAGGAGAGGGCACCCTGAAAAATAGGCATGGGGAGAGGTTTCCCACTTCCTGTCACTCATGTGGTCACCCAGGCTTTGGGGAATCTGTGAGAACCCTCCCCCTCCTTCGGGCAGAGCCTTGCTATCTTTCCTGAGCTCCCCAACAGTG
Source organism: Bos taurus (assembly GCF_002263795.3). Taxonomy (NCBI): domain Eukaryota; kingdom Metazoa; phylum Chordata; class Mammalia; order Artiodactyla; family Bovidae; genus Bos; species Bos taurus. The sequence continues at coordinate 73,691,232 of NC_037343.1, forward strand.
ACCCCTCTAGGAGAAGTACATGTGAGTGCATGCTCAGTCATGTCTGGCTGCGACCCCACGGACTGTAGGGGTCCTCTGTCCTCGCCAAGATCCTCTGTCCATGGGATTCTCCAGGCAAGAATGCTGGAGGTGGGGTGCCATTTCCTCCTCCAGGGGATCTTCCTAACCCAGGGATCAAACCCACATCTCTTGCGGCTCCATGTAGGCAGGCATATGTTTACCACCATGCCACCTGGGAAGGAGCCCTCTGGACACCCTCAAGACATTTGGCAGGGCATCAAATGGAAAAGAGGACTTCTGGGCTTGGCCACAGCTCACCTCTTCCTGGGTCTCCCCTTACTCCGCCTCTCTGCAGGTCCAGCTCAACCTTATGGATTTAGCCTCTGGGATCCCAGCCACACAAAGTCAAAAAATTCAAGGTCAGTGTGGCTACTCCTCTAGCCCCCGGCCCTGCTTAAGCTCGTAGGGGTATGGTGCTGGCCAGCCACTCATAAGGCCCGAGTCAGGGTTGTGGGGGGTCTTTTCTGTTGTAGGAGGGTTGGGGAAGATGGGTAGTGAGACCAGAGTTCCTTTCCTTATTGTCCTGCCCTAGGAGACTCTGTGTCTAAATTCTGTTTTTTTTTTTTTTTCCTTTTCCCCCCATACCTGCCCCCTCCCTCCTTGCTGTTCGTTCTCCGCAGAGCTGGGGGAGATCACCAACTTGAGGGTCAACTTCACCAAGCTGGCGCCTGTGCCCCAGAGGGGCTACCACCCTCCCAGTGCCTACTACGCTGTGTCCCAGTTGCGTCTGCATGGGAGCTGCCTCTGCCATGGCCATGCGGACCGCTGCGCCCCCAGTTCCAGAACTCCTGCCAGCCCCTCCAGCGCCGTGCAGGTGGCAGCCCAGGGCAGGAAGGGAGAGGGGAGCGGGCGGGGCAGACTGCGGGCATCCTTGGGACCCCTGGAGAGGGGTGGGGCACTTGATTGAAGACTTGAGTACTGACTGTTTTAGCGATGGCGAAGATGAGTGTAAATGGTTATCGTTTTCAAGGTCCCATTTGGTAGCACTTCTTTGGATCTGCTTTATTATTTGAGATGATTTTTATTCAGTAACATAGATGTAAGTATAAGTATACGTGTAAGTAGAAGTACATGCATGGGTATTGCAGGGAGCTCAAGGCATTGATTCTTAGCCCTGGTCATATATCATAATTTCCTGGGGAGCTAAAAAGATCACCGGGATCCCTACCTCAGACACTCTAATTGTATTATTATTATTTAAAGCTCCTGGTGATTCTAACAGCTTGCCAGGATTGAGAGTCCCTGGTTTGGGGGACTTTGAATTCCCTTTAGAGGTGAGATATGGGACAGGAGGAGAGAACAGAGGCTAACACGGATGCTGAGTTCACCCCAGAGCAGCTGAGTCAGATGCGTCAGGGATAGAAAGGGAAGCTCCAGCTTAACAAGTGACTCAGGGGCGTTTGCTGGGAAGCCAGGCTTGAGAGCCATCAGCAGAGGAGAGAGACCCTTGGACCAAGAAGCAGAGGGAGCTGTCATTTCACTTTCCTGCTTCTACAATATTAACAACCGGGAGCAGGATACTTGTTCTAGTGATAAAGGCACACGATGAAATCCTATCAGGTGGCCTGCTAGGGAAAATAAGGGGACAGGAACATTGCGCAGCCTTTTCCTTTCCACTTTCTGGGCCAGTGCTTCCCCCAGGCTGCAGAGGAGGCCAGAGGGAGACTGGTGCCAGGGATGTGACAGCCGTTAGGGCCCAAAAACACAAGACCAGAACACAGGCTGAGTGTGATTACTGGCGTATAAGGATGTAGAGGAGGGCGAGGGCCTGCCCAGCCCCGGTGGTTCTTAACTCTGGCTACTCCATGGAAACACCAGTTTATAAAGTACTGATGTCTGGGCCTTGTCCCTGAGATTGGATGGAATTGGGCCTGAGCATTTATATATATAAAGCTCCTCAAATAATGCTTAAGTGCGTCCAGAGTTGAAATCCATGGAGTTAGAGGGAGCAGGCAGGCCTGATGAAGGATGTGCCATTCCAGCTGGGAAGGATCTCGCTGGTGAATAGAGGGGGAAGGGACTTCTAGGAAGGAAGCAAAGCATCAGTACAGGCCACAAGGTGGGGAGACGTGGGGCTTGTACAGGGAGCAGCCAGTTCAGCTCAGCTGTGCTGTTAGGGGCGAGTGGAGGGCGAGCTTGGAGCAAACACAGTGCGGGTCCTGGATGCCAGCCAGCGGGTGGTGAGCTTAATTTGGAGGACGATTAGCACACAATTGCTATTCTATTTCTGCACCTTAATGAGTCTAGTAACAATTCATCATCACAGTCTCATTAGCCAAACAACTGCAGTCATAGCTTGTTGGAATAAAATCTCCAGAGGGCCCACAAGAATTGCAGTTTACCAACAAGGCTGTGGGAGCAACCTTCCAGGCGCTGTTTTGCATTGGGCAGTATGGGGATGGATACCATACCAAAATGCAAGGACCGCGCTTTTAAAACCCCAACAGGAGGAGCAGTGTAGATGTGCATGCATACAAACACACGTGTATGTACACACGCACACGTGTACCACACAAGCCGGCCTCTGGGAGTGTCAGAGGAGCTCAGTGCAGGCTGGAGGAGCTGGGGTCCGAGCTGGACCCTGGGGTCTAAGCCGAGCGGAAGGGTCAGAGAGGAGAGGGCAAGTCTGTCCCTGGGACGCTCCTGTGATGGTTCCTCCTGGTGACCGATGGCCCCGCCCCCAGGTCCATGAGGTCTGTGTCTGCCAACACAACACTGCCGGCCCCAACTGTGAGCGCTGCGCGCCCTTCTACAACAACCGGCCCTGGAGACCCGCGGAAGACCAGGACCCCCACGAATGCCAGAGTATGAGCCTGGGACCCCCCACCTCCCCTGCAACCACTGGCTGGGGTGCTGGCCTCTCTGGGCCGTGATGATCTCCTCTGGGACACGGGGAGAATCTCATCTTTATTATTAATATTTAAATCTAAACCAATTGCCCCGTAACTAAAGCTCTCCTTGCTCTTTGGGGAAGGAGAGGGCCTGTGAGTCGCATCCTCCCACCGCCCAGACCTCACAGGGACCACGGGTGGGTTCATATTTTTGATGCCACATGCCGTTCGTGCTAACCCAGGTCCTCCTTCCTCCAGCCTCTCCAGTGCTTTATCCTGTGTAGGACACACTTGGTCTCCCTGTTGTCATTCTTTCTCTTTCAGATGGGCCCCCGGGGGCAGGGCCCTTCCCTCCATAAATGAGGACAGCCAGGGTCCCAGCCTAGAGAAGGACAGTGACCCAGCAGGAGACCCATGGTGGCAGTGGGGGAGGGTTGGCATGGGACGTTTGAACAGCTCTCTCTTTGGCCCCACACGGATATCATCCTGGGATGAGTCCCCACATTGGGAGTCGGGAGGCCCGCGTTCTCTGTTTTCCTTTCTTACTGTATGAACTGAAATAAATTAGACAAGTCTCCCTGGGCTTCAGTGTCCCCGTTTTTCAGACCTGGGCATCTTACAGAGTCACTGGGGATGCCAGCAAGTTAGCATGGAGCGTGCTTTGTAGATGCCAACGAGGCTGGTCTAGTGTTCAACCCCAGGAATCTCCTTTTTCAGGATGTGACTGCAACGGACACTCAGAGACATGTCACTTTGACCCAGCCGTGTTTGCTGCCAGCCAGGGGGCGCACGGAGGTGTGTGTGACAACTGCCGGGACCACACTGAGGGCAGGAACTGTGAACGCTGTCAGCTGCACTACTTCCGGAACCGGCGTCCTGGGGCTCCCATTCAGGAGACCTGTATCCGTGAGTAGGGGCTCATCTGTCTATTAATCTGCTCTGGGCTCAACAGAGCACACGTCCCTGAGGACTCACATGAAGTCCCCATGAAGACTTGGGGGCAATTGTTTTGACTTGGCTGTGCCTTCCTAAGCGAGTCACCCAGCCTCTCTGGGTGTCAGTCAATTGGTCAGTCGGTCATTACGTAGAACTTATTTTGAGTATGCTGCTGCTTAGTCACTTCAGTCGTGTCCGACTCTGCGACCCCATGGGCTGCAGCCCGCCAGGCTCCTCTGTCCCTGGGTTTCTCCAGGCAAGAATACTGGAGTGGGTTGCCAGGCCCTGCTCCAGGGGAATTTTCCCAACCCAGGGATTGAACCCGGGTCTCCTGCATTGCAAGCAGATTCTTTGTCATCTGAGCCACCAGGGAAGCCCTTTTTGAGCATAGGAAAGAAAAAAGTCAACATCAGATACAGTTGCTGCTGTCAGGAAACACACAGACTGTTTGGTAGTAGAAACCACACACGCAGGAAAATGAGGGTGCACTTGGCCCGTTTACTTGCCTTTACCAGATCCAACCAGGCCATTCTGAAGGAGACCAGCCCTGGGATTTCTTTGGAAGGACTGATGCTAAAGCTGAAACTCCAGTACTTTGGCCACCTTATGTGAAGAGTTGACTCGTTGGAAAAGACTCTGATGTTGGGAGGGGTTGGGGGCAGGAGGAGAAGGGGACGACAGAGGATGAGATGGCTGGATGGTATCACCGACTCGATGGACGTGAATTTGAGTGAACTCCAGGAGCTGGTGATGGACAGGGAAGCCTGGTGTGCTGTGATTCATGGGGTCGAAAAGAGTCGGACACGACTGAGCGACTGAACTGAACTGAACTGAACTGAACCAGGTTGTAATGTGGTTTGCTTATTTTTCTGTTTCGGCCAGCATTAAGAACTCCTCTATGGCAGGGATTATTCTTGTATCCTTGGGCCCTAGCACAATGACAGATGAATAACTGATGCTCCAGAAATGTTTACTGAAGAAACATAAGAGACCCAGGAGTGACTAGACACATTCACAGGGGTCAGTGGGGCTTCCTGGGTGGCTCAGCGGTAAAGAACCCACCTGCAATGCAGGGGCCCCGAGAGATGCATGTTCAATCCCTGGGTCAGGAAGATCCCCTGGAGGAGGGCATGGCAACCCACTCCAGTATTCTTGCCTGGAGAATCTCATGGACAGAGGGGCCTGGCAAGCTATAGTCCGTGGAGTTTGAAAGAGTCAGACGCAACTGAAGCGACATAGCGCGCGTACAGCAAGGGTCAGTGAGTTTGTACAATTCGAATCGAAAGCACTCTGATTCAGGTGGATTAATCAGGCAAAACTTTCCAGAAGTAAGAGTCTCTATTTTGAAAGCTGTGAAAGGGGCCAGGTGTTAGGGTGAAAGAAAGTTGGTTCACTTGCGGTTGATATGATCTGCTTACGGAAAGAATGAGAAAAGCTTGGGTTTGACTTCCATTTCCAGCACTACTTGCCGTATGACCTTGAGTATGTTATTGGAACATCTCTGAGCCTCAGTTTCCTCATCTGTACAATAGGGATAAGCATGGTCAATTCTCAGGGTTATGATAGGATTACATAAGGCAACATGTAAGAGTGCCCAGCTCAGTGCTGGCCACAGAGTGGTTTGTTCAGTATATCATGCCAACTGAAACTTTCGTACTACATAACATGTGCCAAGGACTTCCCTGGTCGCTCAGCTAGCAATGCAGGAGAATCCACATTGCAATGAGTTCCAAAGAATCTGCCTGCAATGCTGGAAACCCCGGTTTGATTCCTTGGTTGGGAAGATCCCCTGGAGAAGGAATAGACTACACAGTCCAGTATTCTTGTCTGGAGAATCCCAAGGACAGAGGAAGCTGGCGGGCTGCAGTCCACGGGGTCCCAAAGAGTCAGAAGTGACTGAGCGACTAAGCACAGCACAGCACAGCACAGCAACACGTGCCAAGCCCTGTGCTACCTGCTTTATTCCTCATAAGAGGCCCTATGAGTGTTAAATAATTATCCCCATTTTATAGATGAGCAAACTGAGGCACAGGGGACCTTAAATAACTTGACTAAGGTGGTCAGGTCGTAAGCCAGGAAGTGGGGTAGGGAGGATAAGAATTTGAACCAGAATGCGCTCCCAATGCTCTGCTTTTCCTCTCTGCCGCCCTGGTGCCGCCTTTGTCTTGCAGCCTGTGAGTGTGATCCCGACGGGGCAGTACCTGGAGCACCCTGTGACCCCCTGACTGGCCAGTGTGTGTGCAAGGAGCACGTGCAGGGGGAACGCTGTGACCTGTGCAAGCCGGGGTTCACGGGGCTCACCTTCTCCAACCCGCAGGGCTGCCACCGTGAGTAGAGGGTCCCAGCCTGCCGTGGGGCGGGGCAGCGGCCCTGGGGCCGGCCCTGCTCCCCATGCGGTGTGCCGGGCCGCTGTGCCAGCAGCCTCCTGCAGGCCTGACTTGGAAGGGGGACAGAGCCCGCCCGGGGGAGGTGGGCGGCTGGCCAAGTGGCCAGGTGCTGGGACTGGAGGGAAAGCGTGGCGGCCTGGCTTTCCAGGTTTTCTGCGGGGGAGCGGCCCTGCCGGGTTCCTCTCCCTGATGCGTGTCCTCTGGGGGGTGGTGGGGACAGATTTGGGTGCCCCGCCCCCAGCTCAGCGGCCCCTTTCCTGTGCAGGCTGTGACTGCAGTGTCCTGGGCGCCCGGCGGGACGTGCCGTGTGACGAGGAGACTGGGCGCTGCGTGTGTCTGCCCCACGTGGTGGGCCCCAAGTGTGACCAATGTGCCCCCCACCACTGGAAGCTGGCCAGCGGCCGGGGCTGCGAGCCCTGTGCCTGCGACCCGCACAACTCCCTCGGCCCCCAGTGCAACCAGGTACACTGCGGGCTGGCCCCCACGCCCCTGGAGAGCCCCGGAACGTCCCTCCCTGTGGCTCTCGGCTTTGGCAGGCCCGAATACGTGCGCCTGCGGCGGGGCGTCCTGGGTCTGACTGCGGAGCTTGTGTCCTGGCGGGAGCCCCTGCGGCTGGGGGGTGCGCCGGGGAGTCCCGCTCGCTGACCCGCTCTCCCCCGCAGTTCACAGGGCAGTGCGCCTGTCGGGAAGGCTTCGGGGGCCTGACCTGCCGCGCCGCAGCCATCCGCCAGTGTCCCGACAGGACCTATGGAGATGCAGCCGCAGGATGCCGAGGTGCGCCGTCTGAGTGGTGGGGGCTACGCCGTGGGGGGTGCGTGCTCGGCTGGGCTTGTGCTGGGGGGCGTGTGGGTCTGTGGTGTCTGGTCCACGGGGGCTGGGCCCTGGCAGCCCGTGAGAGTACTTGGCCCCTGCTAGCCCATCCCCATGTCCCCGTGTTTCTATGTCTCCATGTCCCCGTGTCCCCGTGTCCCGGTGACAGGAGGGCTGCTTTGCGCCTCTCTTCCCTGAGAAAGCGTCTCCCAGCTGTGGGGCAACCCCCTCCTCCCTCTCCACTGATGCGGAAAGTGAGCCCCGCGGTGGTCAGTTTGGCAAGTGGTGGCGAGAGCAGGCAGACCCCAGTCTGTTCCCAGCCCTGTTGCCCCCGGCGGGGTTGCTCCCCGTCTCTGGGCCTCGGCCTCCTCGCCTGGGAAGGGGCACCCTGCCTCGGGTGCTTGCGCCCGTGATGGTGGGAGAGCAAGCGTGCCCACCCCGCCAGAGCAGGTGCGGGTCAGAGTGCACGCGTGCACTCGGGGAGCGAAGCTCGGGGCCGCGCCTGCACGAAGGGGCTGCTGAGTGAGCCCCGCCGCCCTCGCCGTGGCTCCCCGGCCTGGAGCGCTGGCCCCTGACCATCCTTTCTCCCGCCCCAGCCTGTGACTGCGACTTCCGGGGCACCGAGGGGCCAGGCTGCGACAAGGCCTCGGGCCGCTGCCTCTGCCGCCCCGGCTTGACGGGGCCGCGCTGTGACCAATGCCAGCGGGGCTACTGCGACCGCGCCCCGGTGTGCGTGGCCTGCCACCCCTGCTTCCAGACCTACGACGGCGGCCTCCGGGAGAGGGCCCTCCGCCTGGCCGGCCTCCGCAATGCCTCCGCCGCCCTGTGGCCCCAGCCGGGCCTGGAGGACCACGGTCTGGCCTCGCGGATGCTGGACGCCAAGAGCAAGATGGAGCAGATCCAAGCCACCCTCGGCGATGCCTTGGTCACGGAGGAGGAGGTGGCCCAGGTGGCCAATGCCATCTTCTCCATCAGGTCATTCCCTCTCCCCACCGAGCCGTTGGGGTCCACGGAGGGGCCCATATTGCTTACAGCCCTTTACCGTCTACCAAGCCTTTTCCTAGGGCTTCCCTGGTGACTCAGAAGATAAAGAACTTAACTGCAATGCAGGAGACCCAGGTTCGATCCCTGGGTCGGGAAGATCCCCTAGAGAAGGGAATGGCACCCACTCTGGTATTCTTGCCTGGAGAATCCCATGGACAGAGGATTAGTCTGTCTAGGGCTAGTCCATGGGGTCGCAAAGAGTCGGATAAGACCGAGCAACTTCCACGTTTCACTTTCAAGCCTTTTCTTGGACACCTCTCTTTTTCACCGTCACTGCAGTCCTGGGAGGTTGGTGGAATGGGTGTTACTATGTCAGTCTTGCCAGTGAGGAAATGGGCACAGCTTGGTGACATGACAGAACCAGCTATCCACAGAGGGGCAGAGTGGGGGACCAGGAGTGCAGGCGCCAGCCCAAGTGCCTGGTGCTCCTGCGGGCGTCAGCTCTGGATGAGTCACCCTGATGGAGGGCATCCGAGAGGCAGGGCTCTGAAAATAACTTGTGTTTGCCTTTGGAACGGGAGCGGTCCCACCCACAGCCCCCTCCTACCAGCAGAGGCCTCTTCTCAGTGAGGTTTGGTTCCGAAGTTTTCATAATGAGTTTTGCCTTCCCTGAGCCCTTGCTGACTCGCTGACCGTGGGGGGCCTGAGCCACCCCGGTATGCGGTTGGCCTTGGTCTCAGAGCTGAGCAGGGAGCCTATGGGTATCTAATGGGCTGGGCGTGCCGGCCTGGAGGGGCCTCCTGAAGGATGGTGCACATGGAGCAGAGGCTGGCCACGGAGAAGGGGAGGCTAGTGGCAGGGACTGGTCAGGTGGAGCTGCAGAGGGCCGGGGAGGGAGGAGTCTCTGCAAACTCAGTGACCATGGGTCAGGGCAGGTGACCCCCTTCGGGCAGAAACAGACCGACAGGTCAGCAGCTCTGGGAGCCCTGGTGGGGAGAGGAGAGACCCGGGTGCCCAGGGTCCAGGCGTGGCTGATGGCAGCCTGTAGGGACCCCAGGAGGAGAGGGTCAGGGAAGCTCCTCGTGGAAGCTGGTGTGGGGACGCAGAGGAGAGCTGGGAGCCTTAGGCTCACACCCATCCAGGAGAGAGAGGTTTTTCTGGATCTGCCTGCCTATGGATGGAGGGAGACGATGCTGGCTTTAGCGTGGCAGAATCCTCTCCCGTCTGCGGCTTTCCCTGATGGCCTCTGTTTCTCCTGACTCAGTAGCTGTTTCTCCGGGGGCATGGCTGGGTCTGGGAGGCAGCCCCTCTCCTGTATTTTAGTGGAAACTTCTCCCCCTACCTTAGGCGGACGCTTCAGGGCCTACAGCTTGATTTGCCCCTGGAGGAGGAGACCTTGTCCCTCCCGGGAGACCTGGGGAGTCTGGACAGGAGCTTCAATCGCCTCCTCGTCACATATCAGAGCAAGAGGGAGCAGTTTGAAAAGATAAGCAGTGCCGACCCTTCAGGTGAGCGGGGTGAGGGGGGAGCGTGGAGACTCCACGCCGGGCCAGGCTTCAGCTCCCCTCCCGCTGGTCCTCCGCCTCCAGGCCTGGGGGGTCCAGGGCTGGCTCAGTGAACCTCTCTTCTTTCCCCTCCTGCACCAGGAGCCTTCCGCATGCTGACTGCAGCCCATCAGCGGTCATCCCAGGCTGCTCAGCAGGTCTCGGACAGCTCCCGCCGGTTGCTGCAGCTCAGGGATAGCCGGAGAGAGGCGGAGAGGCTGGAGCAGCAGGTGGCAGGAGGACCAGGAGCCGGTGGTCCCCAGCTCGCGGCCCTGAGGCTGGAGATGGCCTCCGTGCCTGATCTGACGCCCACCATCAACCAGGTGACGCCTGTTGCGGAGCCCGACTTTCCCCCTCTGGCCCCCTGGCCTGGCTTGTCACACACCAACGGCTGCCCCACCATTCCCACCGGGGCTGTGTAGACCCCACCACCACCCCATCCATCCTGACCCTCAGCCCCTGCATGGGCTGCTCAGCAGCGACGGAGCCAACCAGTTTCTGGGGGTCCGGTTGCCACAGAGACGTCTGTTGGCTGTTGGCTTCCCAGGTGTGGGATGGGAGTGGTTGTTGCAGAGCCTTGGGGACCCCTTTTGACACCCCCATCTCTCCACAGCTCTGTGGGGGCTCCAGGGAGATGCCTTGCACCCCGGGAGCCTGCCCTGGGGAGCTCTGTCCCCGAGACAACCGCACGGCCTGTGGCTCCCGCTGCAGAGGCGCCCTCCCCAGGGCAGGTGGGGCCTTGCGGACGGCGGGGCAGGTGGCCGAGCAGCTGCGGGCCTTCAGCACCCAGCTCCAGCAGACCAGGCAGATGGTAGGTGTGGCGGGTGGCGGTGGGCACCCGTAGTCAGGGGAGGCAGAGGGGACAGAGCCCCCGGGCGAGTCAGAGCTCCCGTTTGGCAGCCAGGAGACACAATCCCAGAGGTGTCAGCTGACTTGCCCGCATGGCCCCACAGCCAGTGGGGCATCTCAGGTGACTCTAGTGGAAAAGAACCCGCCTGCTGGTGCAGGAGACATAAGGTACTCAGGTTCAGTCTCCCCTGGAGGAGGGCATGGCAGCCCACTCTAGTACTCTGGCATGGAGAATTCCCATGGACAGAGGAGCCTGGTGGGCTACAGTTTATGGGGTCACGAAAGACTCGGACATGACCTAAGTGACTTAGCAGGCGGCAGGCATCACGGCAAGTGAGAGATGGAGGCCAGTGTTTCTACATCACTTCTTGTGAGGCCAAACAAAGCTAGTTACACGTCTCCCAGGTGGATCCCGGGTAGCCAATGCCTGCAGACCCCCACCCCCTCCATGGGGGCCGCCGAGAGGCTCCCTTGGGGACTTTGACCCCCGCTGACCCACAGCGTGTGTCCGCAGATCAGGGCAGCGGAGGAGGCTGCCTCGCAGGTCCAGTCGGACACTCAGCTCCTGGAGACGCAGGTGAGCGCCAGCCGCTCCCAGATGGAGGAGGACGTCAGACGCACGCGGCTCCTCATCCAGCAGGTGCGGGAGTTCCTCTCAGGTGAGCCGGTCCTCACCCTCCCTTGGGCTGATGTGTCCATGCCTGCTGGCCCGCAGGGCCCTGTTTGCTGTCCCCCGATCCCCCACCCCCTACTTCCCATTCCTCCATCAGCGCCTCCTCACCCTTGACCAGTCCGCGTTTTCACCTGGGTGGCTGCTTCCTCTCCCATCTCCTTCCAGCCTCTTCTCCACCCAACAGCCTGAAGCATCTTTGAAACATGTGCAGGTGGGGTGGCATTCCATGCATACCTAACATCCTTCATTCCACAGCCTCTGTCACCTCCTGGATGTGGCTTGGAGCCCGGCTGTTTGACTCACGAACTGTCCTTGAACAGGCCAGCTCTCTATTTGACTCACAAACTGTCCTTGAACAGGTCAGCTCTCGCTAACCTCAGGGGTGCTCTCTCTCTTTCTCCGTCTGGGATGCTGTCTCCAAGGCGACTGATTCTTGCCCTCCAGGTCTGAGTGTACATATCTCCCTCGAGGGGACTTTCCTGATCACCTTCTCTGGTCAACCCCCTCCCCCAGCCCCCTCTGGAGTCGGCCCTTCACTGCTCTGAGCCTGTGGTTGTTGAATTCTTCTGTCAACGAGGGTGTTGCTTGTCTCCGCACCAGACTCTCAACTCCAAGAGGCCAGGGACGGCTGTGTGTCTTGTTCACTGTGTCCCTGAAAAAGCACCCAGTGTTGGCTGAATGAGTAAAGGAACCCGAGGCACTCCTGAGCTGCCCTGGGGAGTGGCAAAAGATCCCAGCACAGGGCTCAGGAAATTTGTTGAACTTTGAGCAAGTTGCTTTCCTCTTTGCCTCCATGTTCGCTTCTGCCAACCGAGATGAGAGTATTTTACAAGTTTATTCTGGGCATCAAGCAACTGATGGAAAATGTGTTTTGAAAAATGAAAGGTTCCTCAAGAATATGAACCAATATTACTATATTTCTGGTCCCTGACAGGGTATTTGCTTGGCTGGGAGCCAAGGGCCTGGTGTAACAGTATTTCCTCCTGCTATTATTGGGGTGCCTTGGCTCCAAGAGCCCAGAGCTCCCTCCTGAGTGCATGTGGCAGGTTGGAGAGAAGCAGGAAGGATCCGCCTGATGTGCCCCGAGTGGCCCCAGGCCAGGCTGCAGTCAGCACCCCCTGGAGATCCTCAGAATGGGGACGTGCCGCGTGCATGCTGGCCAGTGGGGCCTAACAGTGGACGAAGGGGCAGGCCAGAGTTTGGGGCTCAGCCTCCCAGATAAGGAGGCCTTGCCCCCGAGTGAAGCCGAGTAAGGCTGACCCCCTCCTCCTGCATCGACCCCAGAGGTGAGAGGGGGTCAGGAGCCTCTCCTTGGGGTGCTGCCCCAGCTCCTGTGAATGGGCAGGGAGCTGCCGGGCTGTGGGATGCCTGCTGCCCCCTCAACTCAGATTGAGTCCTGGGATAGGACGCAGGGCAGAGAGGAGAAGAGGGGCCTCAGCCAGGATGGGAAGGAGCCAGGGCAGTTCTTACAGTCTCCAAGGTTCTCGTGTCCAGGCTCCTACTGCAGCGGCATGCGTAGCAGCTGCTGTGGGCACGCAGGGTCACCCAGCGAGGGCGGGAGAGCGTGAGGCCAGTGGAGGAGGGAGGGGACCCCATCTTTCCCAGGTCTTCAACGGGAGTGACAAAAATAGTAAATCAGGTGTACAGAGTTCTTACTAAGCGCCAGGCACTGTTCTAAAGTGCCTCACGTGGATTACATTATTTAATCCTGCATGCCTGCCACTTTGTAGATGAGGACGCCAGACACAGGGAGGTTAAGAAGCCTGCCCACGGGCACCCAGCTTGGAGCGGGTGTGGGTAGGGCTCGCCTAACTCCAGGGTCCACACTCTAGATCATTGCACTCTGAGATGGAGGCCCCCCACCTCGCCACACACACACACACACACACACACACACACACACACACTTGCTTCCTTGTGTTTGCTCATATTCATCTTCTTGCTTTCTCTCCCCTGCTCTGCCTTGCACCTGCTAATTCCTATCCACCCTCTAAGCATCCTCTAAGTATCTCAGTCTCCAGGAAGCCTCTCTGGACCCGTCAGAGCGGGTTAGCCGCCCCTCCAAGGGCACCTAAGTGGTTAGATGCCCCTCCGCAGGTGCCGCCCTCACACCCCGTGCTTGGCCCCATCACCCAGGGTTGTGCTCCCTGGTCCCGCTAGATTCCAAGCTCCACAAGGGCAGGGACCAAGTCCATCTGGTTTGCAGCCTCTGCGCCCCACGTCCTGCTCCTCAGAGCGGTGAAAGTTTGCTGAGCCCACCCTGAGACTCAGAAGCCCACGAAACTGTGTGATTCAGACCAAGCCCTCGGGCGCAGCTGAAGTGAAACGGAACGGAGGAAAGGCAGGCGCTCGGTGGGGGTGTGCTAGCCGTGGGCTGTTGTCTAGGAAGGCGTGTCTAAGCCGAATTTTGAGAGTAGGACTCTGGGTTAGGCGAGCAGTTGATGGTCTCTACTGGGAGGTCCTTGTGAAAGCAGGTGGTTGGGGAAAATCTCACTTGATTAAACTCAGCTGCAGTCATGCCCTGGGCTCCTGCAATGTGCTGCTCTGGCCCCGTAAGAACCCAGCAGCAAAGAGGCACGGTTTCCACCTTCCAGGAATGTCCTTCCATCTGGCATGGGGAGGGGATTTGGTCTGGGACCTGTGTAGCCACCTGGTGAGGAAGCTTTTGATTGCAGAATAAGGCTAGACCTGGGGCCCCCAGAAAAGTCCCAGTCACGGGGCAAACCATCTGGATAGGCAATGCCCTCTTCCTTCCCACAGCGGTACCAGTGGAATCTGTAGAGTGACCACGGGGAAGGAGACGCCACCTCTGTACATCTGATCTTACTCTCTGACCCGGAGGTGGTTTGTGAAATTCCTGATAATTGTTTCCTATCAGCTCCTTCCACAGATCGGGAGACTGAGCTCAGAGAAGCTAGCTAACTTGGCCTAGGTGGCTTGAGTAGAAAAGGGGAAGCCTGGGTCTGGAGCCCCTTAAGCCACTCATTCGCTGTATACAGAGTGCCTCCGAGTGCCAGGCACCGTGCTCGGGGCTGGGCTATAGCCGTGGCTGAATGGCAGTCCCTGTCCTCACGTTGCTTACGTTCTAGTGGGGAGTCAGACGGAAGATCTGACAAACGAGTAAATTGTTCGGCATGTGGGTGGTGATAAACGTTCGGGAGAATGATGAAGCTGAGTATGAGGAGAGGGAACATTGGCAGAGGGTGCAGATTACCACCCTCGATCAGATGGCCGGGGCCCGCCTCCCTCAGAAGGTGATGTGTGAGCAAAGCCCTGATGATCATCTGCCTTTGCACAAACAAGCACTCTGGCCCGAGGTGGAGGGGGCACGTGGCAGGGGTCTTATTGCCAAGGAAGCAGTTTCAGTTCCTGGCTGGTGTCCCCACTCCGGGGCCGCTTACATCTGCGCTCCAGGCATTGTTCGGGGCCAGCTGCCTGGCACTGCCTCCTCTCTCCAGCCTGCAACTTCCTGTGGTGCCACATAGTTGCCACAGCTGTGCCAACACCCCTCCTCCCACAGCAAGGCGCCCGGAAATTCTCAGAGCAGGGTGCCTGGGAGGGGAGGGCGGCAGCTCTGTGGGCAGCTAGTCGGAGATGCCACGGATGCCGCTGGGCCTGGGGGAGGCCTATGACCTTGGGGGAACATGTCTGGGCTCCCCCAGTCCAATGGGCGGCTTGTCTTCCAGATCCCGACACTGACACAGCCACCATCCAGGAGGTCAGCGAGGCTGTGCTGGCCCTGTGGCTGCCCACCGACTCGGCCACAGTCCTGCAGAAGATGAACGAGATCCAGGCCATTGCGGCCAGGCTCCCCAACGTGGACCTGGTGCTGTCCCAGACCAAGCAGGATGTTGCTCGGGCTCGCAGGCTGCAGGCCGAGGCCGAGCAGGCCAGGTATGGCCTGGCGTCCTGAACTCTTCTCCCAGGACTGGGCTGGGGTTTTGCTCCCTGGCTGTGTGGCTGGAAGCAAGAGAGGAACCTCTATAAATCAGGGGGGTCCTGGGAGACAGGAGGGGTGCTGACTGTGGTGGCAGATGGTCAAGTGATACCCAGCGTCCAGGCTCAGGTTCACTCAGTGTGGCCCCGCCTTCCATACTGGACACCATCCCCAAGGGCCGCCTCAGCTCTTGCGGTTGGGGAAGTTCAGTTCAGTTGCTCAGTTGTGTCCAACTCTTTGGGACCCATGAACCACAGCACACCAGGCCTCCCTGTCCATCACCAACTCCCGGAACTTACTCAAACTCATGTCCATTGAGTCGGTGATACCATCCAACCATCTCATCCTCTGTCGTCCCCTTCTCCCGCCTTCAGTCTTTCCCAGGATCAGGGTATTTTCAAACAAGTCAGCTCTTCACATCAGGTGGCCAAAGTATTGGAGTTTCAACTTCATCATCAGTCCTTCCAATGAATATTCAGGACTGATTTCCTTTAGGATGGACTGGTTGGATCTCCTTGTAGTCCAAGGGACTCTCAAGAGTCTTTTCCAATACCACAGTTCAAAAGCATCAATTCTTTGGAGCTCAGCTTTCTTTATAGCCCAACTCTCACATCCATACATGATTACTGGAAAAACCATAGCCTTGACTAGACGGACCTTTGTTGGCAAAGTAATGTCTCTGCTTTTTAATATGCTGCTAGGTTGGTCATAACTTTTCTTCCAAGGAGTAAGCATTTTTTAATTTCATGGCGGCAGTCATCATCTGCAGTGATTTTGGAGCCCTAAGAAATAAAGTTAGCCACTGTTTCCACTGTTTCCCCATCTATTTGCCATGAAGTGATGGGACCGGATGCCATGATCTTAGTTTTCTGAATGTTGAGCTTTAAATCAACTCTTTCACTCTCCTCTTTCACTTTCATCACGAGGTGTTCATCACTTTCATCACGTGGTTGGGGAAAGCGCACCTTATTAAACTCAGCTGTAATCACGGCCTGGGCTCCTGCAGTGTGTTGCGCTGGTCCCCAGAGGAGACAGCAGTAAAGAGGCTTGGTTTCCACCTTCCAGGAATATCCTTCCATCTGGCATGGGGAGGGGGGCTTGCTAGGGTCCTGGAATGGAAAGCTACTACTGAGTTAGTTCTCAGCCTCTTTCCTTGGCTGGAGAAGGTACTGTCCGGGACTGGAGAGCGCTTTCACTCAGAGCTCTCCCTGAGTGAATTCTCCACTGTCCCTTGTGCCCGTCCCGCCCCAGGAGCCGGGCCCATGCGGTGGAGGGCCAGGTGGAAGAAGTCCTGGGGGCCCTGCGGCAGGGCACGCTGGCGCTGCAGGAGGCCCAGGACACCATGCGGGGCACCCGCCGCTCCATGCGGCTCATCCAGGACAGGGTCGCTGAGGTAAGTGTCCCACGTGGGGGAATGAACGTTCAGACCCGGGCACGAGGCAGAGACAGTGTCAGGAAGGGACCTGGCTGGGAGCTGAGATGGGGCCCTAAAGAATCAGGGGCTACAAGCCTTGGCCTGGCTTCGAGCTTTTAGTTTTCTGGCCTCGTGGCTGATGCAGAAGCAGGGGTGGCCTGTGAGCTCCGGCAGGAGTAAGGGGGGATGGTCAGCTGAGCCGGTGAAGGCTGGGAGGCTTGTATGCTGGGGGCAGTTAGGGGATTGGATGGGGGTGATAGTGATGCCCTGATTGGAGGCATCAGTTTTTGTGGCCCAAAAACTGGAAAGAAGACCGAAGGTCGCTGCCTATGAGACCCACCCCAAACCCCCGGTCTCTCTTTTTCCACAAAGGTTCAGCAGGTACTGGGACCAGCAGAAAGACTGGTGACCAGCATGACGCAGCAGCTGGGGGGCTTCCGAGCACGGATGGAGGAGCTTGGCCGCCGGGCCAGGCAGCAGCAGGCACAGGCAGCCCAGGCCCGACAGCTGGCAGAGGAAGCCAGCAAGGAGGCGCTGAACGCGCAGGAGGTACGAAGAGGGCAGAGAGAGCCCGAGGAAGCACTGTCAGTGGGAGCAGGAGTGGGCTCTGTACACTTGATAAGACCACGGCTCCAAAGCATTTTGCATGGGCATGGTCGCTTCAGTCCTGTCCAACTGTTTGTAATCCTGTGGACTGTAGCCCGCCAGGCTCCTCTGTCCATGGACATTCTCCAGGCAAGAATATTGGAGTGGGTTGCCATGCCCTCCTCCAGGGGATCTTCCTGGCCCAGGGATCGAACCTGTCTCTTATGTCTCCTGCATTGGCAGGTGGGTTTTTTACCTCTAGCATCACCTGGGAAGCACCTCCCCCACCAAAGCACTTTAAGTACCAGTTACTCTGAAATATACCTGGGGTGGGGGGTAGATGGAGCTTCTGGATTCTTACACCTTTGGCTGCTTTTGGTGGAGCCACTTTGGGGATGTTGGAAACAGCTGGTCCAGTTCCTCTCCTTTCACAGACAAAGTGGATTTTGTCCAGGCACAACGCTTGTCTACAAAGCAGGGCTCTTGACACCCGACCCAGAGCTTATCCTCTGTCTGCGGCTTCCCAGCCCAGACAGGCACTCTTGATTTAGCACAACCTGAGCCCCATCACTGTCAGAATTAGATCAGAGAGAAGGTCAGAGGGCCATTCTCAACATCTCCAGGGTACCGGTGGTCCTGGTACAATGGCCAAGCTGCCAGGCATGCTATTAAGTGACAGCCATGTATCCGGCCCTGCGCTGGCAGTGAGCTGGGAAGTGACAGGCGCTGCGGATGGAGGGAAGTACAGAAGTTAAGGTGTGATTTGTGGCCCAGGGGCTTTTATAGAGCAGACCCACCCCATGGGGGATATTAAAAGGCACCTCATCTCCGTGTCCAGATGTGGGTGATATCAACTCCTTTAGCCAAAGGCCTTTAGGACTTTGGACGATGGTGATGATGGTGATGCAGAAATGGGTTTTCCTTTTTTTCAGGGGTTTGAGAGAGTAAAGCAAAAATATGCTGAGTTAAAGGACCGGTTGGATCAGAGCTCCATGCTGGGAGAACAGGGCAGCCGGATTCTGAGTGTCAAGACGGAGGCGGAGGAACTGTTTGGGGAGACCATGGAGATGATGGACAGGATGAGAGGTGAGGGAGTGGTCCAGGGCCTTGGACCGCGGGGCATCCCTGAAGGCTGCTGCCAACCCAGGGTTTCTGAGGCCCACCCTTTGGAGCTGGCAGTACTAGGGGAGTGAGAGCAATTGGGATTTCCTGAGTGCCTAACGGGGACAAGGCCTAGAATGGGGCTGTGAGCAATGTGGTGATGTTCGCAAAACTAGGCCTGCCTTTGAGGAGCTTGCAATTCAGAGGGGGGCATTTTTTCCTGTTGGCCATTAGCTTCATGAAACTGCATTTAACAGCACAAGGAGATCTGTGATGAAAGCCTGAATAATAGGCGCTTGAGGGGCTCAGAGGATACATAATGTCAGAGGGAAATGTTCAGTGACGGCAGTGTTCAAAAAAGATCAGATTTGAGGTGGGCCTGGAAGGATGAGGCTGTGAGGAGGAGGAGGGGCATCAGGACAGGGTGGTTAGGGAGGAAATAGAGGATATGGGCAGGACCACCCTCCTGGGGAGGAGAGTTGACGAGGACGAAACTCGTGGTAGCGAAGGAGCAAGGAGACACGTGGCTGGTGCCCACGGCCGACCCGCACGCCAGGAGGAGGGGGATAGACACAGCCCTGGAGGCAGTAGGAAACCAGCCAGCAAGTCGTAATGAATGGAGCTTTCAAAAGCGTTCTGAGGCTCCCCAGAAAGGCGAACAGGGGCTTCCAGGCTCAGTCTCTTAGGATGCGATGATGGGGTCACGGCCCTGGGGTGCCCTGTGAATGCCACGACCAGAGTTTCTTTGAATTTTGGAGAAAGCTTTTGACAAAATTCTGTTTGGCTAGCCAGACGGACGGAATGGACAAAGGTGGGCTGGTGAGTCGACAGTGAGTGGATTCGAGGCTGTGGCCAGCTGCACCTGAAGCAGGAGGTGTGAGGGGCTGACCCAGATGGAGGAGCCCAGCCCCGGGCCAGTGCCTGCCCTGCCCTTGTCCATCAGCGTTCTGTATGAAGACAGAGAATGTGCTAATCAAATCTGGGGATGGCAGGTAGCAGATACACTGGGTGACAGAACTAGCATTCTGAGTCTCAGAAGGATGGGCTGAAGCTAACAGGATACAATTAAGTGAAGAGAAACATTCTCTCTCAACCTGGCATTGTCTGCACTCAGAAGTATAGCTCAGGTAAGGCCGGGCTACTCAGGGGCTAATGTAGCTAAAAACTTTATGACTGGTAAGTGATAAATGCTTACACATTGTTACTCACCTGAAAAAGATGCAGGAATTTTGATATAAGCCAGAAGTGCCTTGCTCCTGACAGAAGAGCTAATAAATGCAAAGCAGCCAAAATAAGGGGAGTAATGGCTCAAGGGCGATATTAAAAATATGTAGTAACTGGTGTGTCTTACGCCTACTACCAGCCAGGAAAAAACTCACTGAAGCAAGCATTTACCTGCTTGCTGGAATTTACCATTAATTGTAGGGTTATGGGGAAGATCATGCATAGGGAGCCCCTAGGAATGAGAACGGAGGGGGAGAAGAGCAGCTAATAAAATGTCACTACTTATCATGGCCCATAGGTCCATATGGGGGCCTACTGGCTGAATGTCAACCTGGTAATAACCCCTGCTACACTCCACTGATAGTCTCACCTGGGAGATGGGGTTCAGTGGGGGCCAGTACATCTCCAGAAGAGATATTGACGAACCGGTGTACATCGGGGGTCAGGGCGGGGGTGAGCAGAGTTGGGAAGTAGGGAAGGCCTAGAGATTCTATCAGGTGAGGCATGGAGGAAGGAACTAGGGCGGTTTCCTCTGGGGAAGATGCGGCTCAGACATGTGAAGGACTGCCGTGTAGGAGGCATAGCAGATCGAGTCTTAACAGCCCAGGATACAGACCCAGGACCACGGGGTGGAAGCAAGACATGCTCAGATTCTGGCTTAATGAGAAGATTTTGTAATGAGGACTGCCTGAGGATGGAGCCTTGTGAGGCAGTGACCCCCACTGCCGCCCTGCTCTGGGAAGTTGAGGCTGAGGCTGAGTACCAGCTCCCGTGAATGCCGAGCTGCCTAGGACAACAGGAGGGACAGGCTGGACCAGATCCCTTCGGAGTCCTTCACATCCTCCACACATAACCTGGGAGGTGGGATGCGTAATGGACCAGTGGGGCAGGACTAGGTGTATCTGGAGTGTCGGGGAGAGAAAACGGGGAGGAATCCAGCCTTGCAGCTCTTCTGCCCTGGTGCCCACCAGGATCCCTGGTGGGATGGCAGCTGACCGGGTCCACCACAGCGAGTGTCTAACCTTGGTGCCAGGGGCCTCCACCATCGGCCTGGGACTGCTCCGCCTAGAGCCGAGGAGAACCATAGGGGCAGGGGACCCCCGGGTCCAGTCCTGGCCTGGTTTCTCTAAAAGTGGGAGAAGGGGCTGGGGAGAGCTGCCTTGGGGGGCCAGGCTCCCCTCGGGGTGGAGGTGGTTTCTCGGGCAGGTGCAGCTCCAGGTGGGCGGGAGGGGACGGAAGGGTTGGGAGTCTCGGTGCATCTCACCGGCTCCTCTCCCCACTCCGGCTGTTCCTTCGGCCCTCAGACATGGAGTCAGAGCTGCTTCAGGGGAGCCAGGCCATCGTGCTCCGCTCGGCGGACCTGACGGGGCTGGAGCAGCGCGTGGAACAGATTCGGAACCACATCAACGGGCGCGTGCTCTACTACGCCACCTGCAAGTGAGGCGGGGCCTCGCCCGCCGCCCCCTCGTCTGCCCTCTCGGCTCCCGGGGCCCTGGCTGGCTGGCAGTTCTTTCCTGCTCCAGGAGACTCTTACGCAGCCTAAAGCACAGCCGGAACTACCCCCAGGATGCAGCTGAGCCTGGGCCGGTGGGGCAGCTACAGCTGGGTGACGGCGACCGTGGAGGCGGGCCCGTGTCACCATGTCCAGCGGCTCTCGAGTGCAGGGCGCTTGGCTGGGCAGGGTCCTTGCCCTTCATTCTCCACTGAGGCTGAAGTCCTGGGCCCACACAGAACTGTAACTCAAAACGTTGCACAAGGGAAAAGTCCAATAAAAATCTTGGGAAAGGAGCCTGGAGGTCCAAAGAGGGGAAATATTCTGTCTCCCTGTTACATAAACCTTTCTCGCCTGTTTCTGTCTCTGGTCTGGGGTCCCTGGGTGCTCCCCTGCTCAAGCCCAAGGCCTGGTGGCATATGAAGCATAGGCTGACACTCTCTGCCCAGTCTAGCTGGCGCACCACCCAGACTGAGGGAGACGGGGCCCATTTGCTCCAGGAACTGACTGAATTCCTTCCTTAAGAGGCCAGAGGAGCTGTTTTCATCTTTGAACAACTATCCAGTTTCTCATTTGTAGATGGAGAAATAGAAACCCAGACATGGGGAGGAAGTTGTTCGAAATCACACAGCTCCAAGAGGCAGAACTAAGACTAGACTTTGTGTCTCTTGGGATTTTAAAAAGAAGCTATAAACGTGTGTGTGTGTGTGCGTGTCGGCAGATATGCAAGCGGCACGAATATTTGTGTGTTAACTGTGGTTCAGGCGCCATGCTGGTGTTCTGTCTACATGGAGCGTGTGCATTTTATTTCATGATATGGGTGGCAGTGTTGTTCCCATTTGATAGGCGAGGAGACCAAGGCCCCAGAGGCTCACAGATGTGGCAGGCAGGGCTGAGCTGAGCCTCAAACCCACGTTCATCTGTTACAGGCATTAGGATGGATGCTGGGCCGGGCTGTCTGGGTTCCAACGGCGCCTACTTCCAAGGGGCTGTTGGAGAGGAAAATGAGTCGATGTGTATAGCTCACGACACTGGGTGCCTGGCCCACCCC
Source organism: Bos taurus (assembly GCF_002263795.3). Classification (NCBI taxonomy): domain Eukaryota; kingdom Metazoa; phylum Chordata; class Mammalia; order Artiodactyla; family Bovidae; genus Bos; species Bos taurus. Next base: position 73,713,110 of record NC_037343.1, read on the forward strand.
ACAGAGCTCCTGCCCTCGCCAGATCCTGCCTGACCTCCAGCTCTCCATGCGTCTTCCACTCCGCAAAGCCCAGAAGCCCCTGAGCTGCTTCTGACTTAGAGAAGGACCAAAAGAAGTCTCATAGAGAAAAATATGTCCATTTTATTCAGCACAACACAGAGCAGGAAGCCGGAGGGGGCGGAGGACAAGAAAACAGGGGTGGGACAAGAACAATGAGCCTGATTTTCAGGGAGAGAAAGGAGCAGAAGCAGGATTTGAATGACAGGCTGAAAGGACAACAGTCGACTTCCAATTTTTACTTAATTGAGTGTGTGTGTGTGTGTGTGTGTGTGTGTGTGTGTGTGTGGAGGCGTCCGGCCAGGATAAAAAGTGCTTACAGTACCTAGTGGTGGGTTTCTGTTTCATCTTGGAGGGTGTGGTACTGCTTTTGGACGGGGGTGGAGGCATAGGCCGATCAGAAGTGGATCGTCTGGGAGTTAGGGAGTTGGGAGGTGAATTCGGAGAGCTCACAGGCAGACTGCGATGCTGCCTGTCGCTCATGCAGACTGACAGGCCCCTCTGTCAAGGAGAGGCAGGAGCATGTGTGTGCTGAGTGGGGAGGCAGGGTAGCTGCTTCATATGGCTTTGCTCAGAGATGGCAACACAGATGGGCCAGCCCGTTAAGCTTTTCACGACGACACAGACCTGGGCACGAGCTGTCTACGCACCCTGCACAGAGCCACCCCAGCAGGGGTGGGTGTGTCGGGGTGGGGGGCATGGAGCAGGCAGGCCCGGGAGGATGCCACTTCTCCTGCCCGCAGCTTCCCGAAGCTCCACCGCGGCTGGGGCTCGCTCCTGGGCCTTCAGGGAGGCTCTGGCCTGGGCGGCAGCCGGCTGCTGCATCTGATCAGGTCTTGGTCTGCTGCTCTCCCTCCCGCCGCAGGGTAGACTCCAGGTTTGGAAGGGCGAAGAAGAGTTGAGTATCTCTCCTGGAGAGGAAAGGGGTTGAGGGTTGGGGTTGGGGGGTGCTGCCGCCTCTAATACCCTCTGTAGCCCGTTGTGGAGACTCCGGGGCAGGGCTCTCCCCCTGAGCTTGAGGCCTTCCTTCCTCTAGTCCCCTCACCTGAAAACTGTAGTGAGACAGACATGGGCCCTGGGGATCACATGATGAGACAGACTCCAGTCTGCCCCACCCGGCAGTGGGAGCTGCCGCCGGCTTTCACTGGTACCATGACTTCTGATTTGAAGTTCCTGGAAAGGAAACGTCGCAGCAGGCTGTGGAGTATTTGGAGAAGGAGGAAGGGCCGCGGTAGCCCTCTGTGCCTGTGGCAGCCACTCAGACCTCCCTTCATGAGGTGCAGAAAGTACAAGCCTTTACAGAGAAGACGGATGAGATAAGCAAGCCCCCTAGTCCTCCCAAAACACAGTGTCCCTGGAATCTAACCCCCACCACTCACAGGTACACACTTTCCTGCAGGCGTTTATAGTCCCTGATGCCTCACTAAACTCTGACAGCAACACTGTAGGGTTTCCCTGGTAACTCAGAAGGCAAAGAATCTGACTGCAATGCAGGAGACCTGGGTTCGATCCTAGGATGGGAAGATTCTCCTGGAGAAGAGAATGGGTACCTAGTCTGGTATTCTGGCCTGGAGAATCCCATGGACAGAGGAGCCCATTGGGCTATAGTCCACAGGGTCGCAAAGAGTCAGACACGACTGAGCAACTTTCACTTTTCCTGTGGGGCAGACTGAGCAGGTGTGATCCAATCAAACCATTTTACAGACGGGGAAATAGAGACACAGATGGACATGTCGGGGGCCACACAGCTGGTGAGGGGTGGGGACTGGGCTGGAGGCATCTCCATTGACGCCCCCGACCCTTTCCAGAGCTTTTCTACACCACGGAGCTGCTTCCAAGTGGGAGAGGCTCCCAGGTCTATTTTTTTTTAGCTGCATTGTCCTGAGTTCTTTCAGCCCCAGGTTGAGCAGGACTAAGCCTGGGGCTGGAAATACGTACTGTTTTTTGTTGGCCTTTTTGAGGAGCGTGGGCTCGGAGCAGTAGGAGGCGTTTGCTTTGGTCCCGACGTTCGTGCAGCTGGAGCAGCAGCCGCAGGGCCCGATGGCCAGGGGCCCCTGCTGCATGGGCACCAAGCTGCTGCTGATGCGGAGGGAGCCATTGACCAGGCAGTTGAGGGACCTGCCCCCGGGGGCCGTGGGCTGGGGGCCGTGCCGGCAGGGCAGCCGGGTCAGCGTGGGGGCCGCCGCGCTCGGGCCTGGGGCGGTGGCTGTCTCGGTGATGGTGATCTCCGGGGAGGTGGGTCTCGAGGCTGCAGGGATGGGCGGCCTGTTCTCCGCCTCAGGCCGGACCCCCGGGCTCTGAAGGTTCATGTGCAGCTTCCGCATGTGGTGGACCACAGCCGCTGCGTTGAAGGCTTGCTGGGGAGACACGAGACCCGTCTCTGACCGTCTCCACCCCAGAGGGCCTCCAGCCTTCCCTCTGCCCCATGGACGCTTGAAACCAATGTGCGCACCTCTCATTTCACAGAAGGGTCCAGGGAGCTCCAGCGTCTGCTGGGAGACCCCAAGGAAAGCCCCCCGCCCCAGCTGCCCCAGCCCAGCCTCCAGGGCCCAGACGGCCTGCCCGCCTCCTGGAGAGGACAACTCACCCTCCACTTGCTCTTGGCGAAGTTCTTCTGGATCTGGAGGCTGACTGATGGGTAGATGTCCCGGTGGAGGGCTGTGTTTCCGTTAATCCTGTGGATGTGGAGGGGACACCTGGCTAGTGGTGGTGACGGGGACTCCGTCAGGGGTTGGGCAGGGGCTGGGCATGCAGATCCAGGGTAAGCTGCCTGGAGTTCCCCAGGACAAGGGCTGGAACCCCCTGGAAAGGTCATAGGGGGCCTATGGTTTAGAAGGGCTTCCTAGGTGGCTCAGATGGTAAAGAATCTGCCTGCAAGGCAGAAGACCCAGGTTTGATCCCCAGGTCAGGAAGACCCCCTGGAGAAGGAAATGGCTACCCACTCTAGTATTCTTGCCTGGAGAATTCCATGACAGAGGAGCCTGGTGGGCTACAGTCTATGGGGTCTCAGAAAGTTAAACATGACTGAGCAACTAACATTAGTATTACTACACTTTAGAAACTTGCTTTTGAGCTGGGTGGGCAACCTATAGCCTCATTGCCTGCTTTTGTAAGTAAGGTCTTACTGTGACACAAACACACCCATTCATTCAGCTATGGGCTATACTGCTTCCATGCTGCGAGGGGCAGATTGAGTAGTTGCCATGGAGACGATATGGCCAGCGAAGCCTAAAACATTTACTACATTTACTATCTGGCATTTTACAGAAATAAAATTTACTAATACCCCATCCCTTACCCCTGGCCCAGTGTCAGAGGGCATTTGGCTGTTACTATCCTTTGACTCTAAACTTTGCACAGAAGCCACCTCCTCTCGGAAGCCTTCCTCTATGAGGCCACCCCCACGGAGGCTGCCTGTTCCCTGTCCCCTGAGCCTCTTATCCGTCCATCTCTAAGTGTCCTCAGACACTTGCCGTGTAAACAGTATTTCCTAGGTACTAAGGGACCTGGAGAAGTAACAGATGTGGCCCTGCTCACTGGGGGCTTACAGTGCAGGTTGGAAGCCTTGTTTCATGCCATGAACTAGAGTAATTCATGGTGAGCTGTGTGATTGTTAAAGAGAGATGGGAAGGTCTGTCTAGATTGCAGGAGCCAGGGCTTCAGAGGAGGACACAGATGGCTCTGGATCCTGAAGGATGCGCATCCAAGGCAGGGCCCTCGAGGTGGTGAACATGTGACCCAAGGTGAAATGTGGAAAGAGCTTGGGATGGAAGAGGGTAGGAGAAAAATAGTCATTAGGCCTTTCTGGAATAGAGAAGGTGTGTTGGGAACCCTGACAAATGAAGTTGGAGGTGACAGGCCAGGCCAGATTAGGGAAAACCACGGCTTGCTGCAGTAGGAACTGGGGAGCTTGTAAATTTTCCAGCAGGTGGGTAGCACACAAAAAAGGAAGTGTTTCAAGACTTTCTTTACCTGCTTTGTGTGTATGTGTGTGTGTGTGAAGCCGCTTGAGTCGTGTTCAACTCTTTGAGACTCTATGGACTGTAACCTGCCAGGTTCCTCTGTCCATGGAACTCTCCAGGCAAGAAAACTGACGTGGGTTGCCAAGCCCTCCTCCAGGGGGTCTTCCTGACCCAGGGATCAAACTCCTGTCTCTTGCATCTGCTGTACTGACAGGCAGTTTCTTTACCACTAGCACCACCTGGGAAGCCCCTTACCTGCTTTACCAATTGGTTGTTTTGTGATTGTTCTCAAAGCGCCTCGCATGGAATAGGCTTTGATCCCAGAGTAAGATGATGCTCTTAAGCAGAGTAAAGTTGTCTATCTGGCTGCATCTGATTCCCCATTTGATGATCCAACTGCTACTGTTGGATCAGAATCCACCTCATTAAATGCTGTTTATATCTCTGGCTTGATCTGATCTGTGCCCTTTGGGTGCTATACCAGTACACAGCTCAGGGCAAGCAGACTCCAGGGAAATGCGTTGTGAAAAAGTCAGCGTGGTGTCCGAGGAGCAACAGCAAGGGTGTGGAGCCCACCCGTGCCTCACTCACCAGGGGTGCCTCAAGGCCTTCTCACAGGTGTACCGCTCATTCGGGTCCTTCTCCAGCAAGTGGCAAATAAAATCCTTGGCTGTGGGGAGCAACCAAAGACACAACAGCTAAGGACCAGATCTCATGACTGATGGAGAGTCACTTCCAGGCTGGTGGGTGGCACAGAAGGCATCTTTAGCTCATCTTCCAAAGAGGCAATTTTAAGAGTCTTGAAAGAGAAAAAGAATCCAAACCACCGAGCAGCAACCCACCTGAAACCACCAGAGTGGCTCCACGCAGCTGTGTCACCCACACAGCACTGCAGATACATCTCTGGTCACGAGGCACCCCGTGCCTGACGCCACGCGGGTGCCCGCCTGCACCAGTCAGGGGCCAGCACCACACATGGGCACACGCGTGAATGCTGGCTTAGCTCTGATCCCCACTTAAATGGACCCAAGGACAAATACTGATGGCCGTCGCTCACACAGACCTTGCAGGCTCTCGGCTGGACAGGCGAAAGGCAAAACTCGGCCTTGGTTTTGTCCTTCCTGCCTGGAACGCGCCCCTGGGCTTGCTCTGCCCTCCTGGCCCCTCGTCTGAAGTACCTCCCTGCTTTTCTAGGCATCCCACGGTTCTGCCTCCAGGAAAACAAAAGCAGGAACCTTAGATGCGAATCATTTATTTGGCCTTTGAACCAGATGAAGATTTCTCCACTTTCCTTGGCAGCCTGTTCTGTCAGATTCCCCTGGGACCGTTAAGAGCCAGGACTGTCATCCGTTATTAAGCTCTCTTCTCTTGGCAGCCTCTGCCTTGAACCTGTTATTTTGTCTTTCCCTCAGACTGGTCTTACCTGACTCAGAAATGTCATCCCAGAACGGAGATTCAAACTCATAGTAGCCTTCCTTGATCTTCTCAAACAGCTTAGACTCAGTTTCTTCGTAGAAGGGGGGATACCCACACAGCCTGCGGTGGAACAGCAAGGTATATGCTGCTGAAGGACCCCGTCCTGGGCCAGCCGCTCCCCTCTGCCCAGCCTCCACTATATACACGCGCAGGCAACAAGGGTCCCCAGTCAGCAGCGTGACCAGTACATGGGTCTGCCCCTGATTCATGAATGATGCATGCATGTGCTAAGTTGCTTCAGTCATGTCCAACGGATGCAGGAATGATGCAGGTTCCATCAGATGTTTATGCAGGAACCAAAGTTTGGAACAGGTGGCCCTTTATATCCTACATTATATCCCCCAAACCCTCACTTTCTCCCTCCCCTGACTCTGCATGCGTGCAAAGTCACTTCAGTTGTGTTGGACTCTTTGGAACCCTATGAACTGGAACCCACCAGGCTCCTCTGTCCATGGGATTCTCCACCCAGGAATACTGGAGTGGATTGCCATGTCCTCCTCCAAGGAACCTTCCTGACCCAGGGATTGAGCCTGTATCTCCTGCGGCTCCTACATTGCAGGGGTATTCTTTACCACTGAGTCCCTGGGGAAGCCCCCATGATTCTTGAAAAGTGAAAGTGTTAATTGCTCAGTCATGTCCAACTCTTTTCGATCCCATGGACTGTTGTCCAGCAGGCTCCTCTGTCCATGGGATTCTCCAGGCAATAATACTGGAGTGGGTTGCCATTCCCTTCTCCAGGGGACCTTCCCAATCCAGGGATAGATCCTAAGTCTCCTGCGTTGCAGGCAGATTCTTTACTATCTGAGCCACCAGGGAACTTTGACTCTTTAGATGATGTATCAACTATCTTCAAGAAGGATGGTAGAAATGTCTACTTGAATGTAACTTTCCAAGGGATTCTTTTTAGGCTGTTTTGTTCTTCATTCTTTAGAACCTAAACCACTGATTGGCACAGAGGAGACAGCCAATGACAATTTGTTGAGTATATCATTGAAGAGAAGACTTATTCAACATACTTTGAAGAAATAGAGAAATGCATCCATACTGAGGAGGAAATGATTAATTTCAGGTTATTTTCCAAGAGCAAAGTTTGCTATCAGTGAGAAGGGATGCCGGGCAGGGGGTGGTGAGCAGCTTTGGAAAGGAGAGCCTGAGAACAAGAAGTCCAGTCTCCCTTCGAATTGCGAGGGGGAGCTGGGGATTGCTCTCGAGTCACTGCAGGGCAAATAGACCTCATTTAGGCTTGTGGAGGAGGAACCATGACGAGGTTCATCCAGGCCATCATTTTGCCTTGGGCTGACGTTATCAGGAGAGAAATCTGAGACGCGAATATTGTGCCCTCTTGGCTTCTAAGTTTAGGATGTCTCCTCCTTCTTTAACTGTTCATTCTATAGAGTGGGACTCAGTACATTTATATACAGTAAATGGGGGTGGGATGCAGAAAGCGGGAGTGCCGTGTGGCTGCACAGTGGGTTCACACTGAACTCTGTTTTTATAACTGAGTGGCGATCAGGACAAGATCCTCTGGAGCTGTGTGCATTAGTAAGTGTGTGTGTGTGTGTGTGTGTGTGTGTGTGTGTGTGAATGCACGTGGACGTGCACATGCTTTGGAGGTGGATGCTGCTTGAGGTGCTGAGATGGGGAGGAGAGAAGAAAGGGTGAGCAGGCGCTGAGACTCCTCAGGAGCTGGGCCAACGCCAGCTTCTACTCACAATATGTAAGTGATGACGCCGATGGACCAGCAATCCACAGCCTTGCTGTAGGGTTTCTGGGCCAGCACTTCTGGAGCTGCAGTAAACCATAGGAAGAGTCAGGCTGAGCAGGAGCAAGAGCAGAGGGTGAGGGATGCACGTCAAAGGTCAGCAAGAGGCGTAGAGAAGAGGGTTAGGGTAGCACCTGGGATGAGTTGATGTTTAAGGCTAGACATTCTCCTACAACACAGACAGTGTCTCTCCCAGCAGGCTAAATCTTTCTCCAATACACGAGGAGGTCCCATGACAGGCCCCATGACTCCTCCATCAGACTGGGGATCTCCAGGGCTAGGTTTCCTCCTTTAGACTTAGTACTCTGGAGGCAGGGTCTGTAGCTTTCCACTCAGATGGGAGACCCCCAGGGCAGGGATCCTTAGGGAAATCTGCAAGGTAAGGACTTTTTCCTCTCACGAGATGGGGATCTCCCTGAAAACAGAGGTTCCATTGATTGAGGAACTTCCAGACGGCAGGTAGGAACTGTCCCATCAGTCTCTGTTACCTCCTAAGGGCAGGCCTTCATCTTCCCCATCAGCCCAAGAGCTCCACGAGGGAATGGGCCATGTCTTCCTTTGACTGGCAGCTCTGCAGCAGTAGTGAGCTGCCTTCAGTATTTATCCCAGATACCAGTGATTTGTATCCAGTGGACTCAAAACCTGTTGGTAAGTAACCACCTCTCTTTCAGGGAGAGAGAAGATTCCCTCTGTTGAGTCAGGGTTGTACTTCCTACTTCCAGCCCCAACTACTCTTGATGAGTGGCCAAGAGAGAAGGGGCAGACGTGGATGCTCTAAGCTTTGGCTTTCTCCTTCCAAGAGCCCAGGAATGCTTTCTCCTGGTACCCTGCCTGTTGGCACCTTTTGGGGGGCCCTGGAAGCCTACAGAGCTATGAGGCAGGGGGCCCCACTTCTGCCAGTTTCCTAGGCTATGTCCTTGGGTATATATTTGGGTGCCCATATTTAAGTTCCTCAGATTCAAACTCAACACTGCACCTCCAGGATACCAGCAGTTGGGGGGGCTGAGGTCTCCTCCAGACTGGGAGAAAGGAGAGAGGGGGGCTACTGGCCAACCCCTCTGCAATCTACAGATCTCTGGGTTTGTGGTCTTGTTTCTGTCCCTGGTCTAGGTGGAAAAACAAAAGCAGGAAGCCTTGCTGCAAAAATGAGAGCCAAAGTATAGACAGGGCAGTGGGAAGGCTCAGGGTAGGATGTCTTTAAAAGATGTAGGGTTTGGGAGCAGGCAGAGGCGTTTCAGATAGATTGAAAGTGAAAATGAAAGCTTCTCAGTCATGTCTGACTCTTTGTGACCCCATGGACTATACACTCCATGGAATTCTCCAGGCCAGAGTACTGGAGTGGGTAGCTGTTCCTTTCTTTAGGGGATCTTCCCAACCCAGGGATCAAACCTAGGTCTCCCGCATTGCAGGTGGATTCTTTACCAGCTGAGCCACCAGGGAAGCCTAAGAATACTGGAGTGGGTAGCCCATCCCTTCTCCAGCGGATCTTCCTGACCTAGGAATCGAACTGGGGTCTACTGCATGGCAGGCAGATTCTTTACCAACTGGGCTACTCAAACCTTATACCAGATAGATTGGGTGGCCCTAAACCTCACACGTGACTGCTGTACTGGGATCCCACTGTCTCCTCACAGCAGTCTTTTTCTGTGAGTAATATCCACGTGGAGGGATGTAGCCAACTGGTCAACCTCCCTTCTGTCCCCAGACTCACCCACGTAGCCTGGGGTCCCACAGGCAGTGGACATGACACCATTCTGCTCCATCTTGGAGAGCCCGAAGTCTGTGATCATGATCTTAGAATTCTCCTCGGGGGTGAGGTACAGGAGGTTTTCAGGCTGTGAGGGAAGAGAAATATCATGTAATGTAGGATACAATCACCTGAAACACACATTTATTTCCTTTCCCCCATATCTAATTTCTTAGGAAGCTGTATCCTGGGCTCCTGACTTTAAGGCCAGACTTATTTCCCTCCGTTTTTCCTATCTTCTTCCTACTTGACCTTCATTCACCATAACTCAGCACCTTGTATTTTGCTTTTGGCCCTGACTTTACTTAGCTTTATAGCTATTGATGTACTAACCCTTCCTTCTTCTCATCCCCAACTACTCCAAAATTGTTTTGTTTTTTGAGGAAACCAACCCTTATTTTGTCTGATCTTTCTAAACTCTGGTACATGTCTGGTGCAATGTTGACTCTCAGTAAGTATTTATTAAATACTGTATTCAAGGCTGTGTTCAAGGAATAGCATGGATTTTCTCGGTAACCTCGTAGGGTGAGGATAGTGAAAATCAGAAAAAGGCTGAGGTACAAATTAACAATGGTTGTTCAGTCACCCAAGATTTGTTTTAGAATCCGAGAGTGAAAGGGACCTTAGGGATCATCTGGTTCAACTCTCTCATTTTACAGAGCTTAGACTGCCCACGATCCATGCAGTTTCCCAAAGAATCATTCCATGTTTCCCGGAGGGCCCCATCTCAGCACCTTTAAGTCTCTGTGGACGATGCCGTTCTCGTGGAGGTATTTCACAGCTGACAACACCTGCTGGATCACCAGGCTGGCATCCTTCTCTGTGTAGACGCCCCGTTCCAGAATCCGGTCAAACAGCTCCCCACCAGAAACACTGTGGACACAGGGGCAAGTGCAGGAATCCAGCCCTTATTTCAAATCAAAGGGATGTGAATGCCTTTGTTCTCGAGCTCTGGGGACGTAGAGCCCTTTGATGGAGAAGGCAGGTTTCCACCCACCACTGTTCAAGGGGGGCCGGGGGAATTACTCCAATCTCAGGATACATCCTTTTGAGTACCTGGAGTGCTATCACTAGGGAGTCATTTCTTTTAGCCAATCATTGACCTCTCTCTGGAAACTGTCTTTTAAAATGGAAAATACCACTGTTTAGGGTTTCGCAAGAAGTCAGTTTTCAACTAATACAACATTGTAAATCAACTATATTCCAATCGTTGCTTCCTGTGGACATATTTCCACAGCTGCCTTCTTTCCTGGCCTGGGACACAGGGAGCCATGACAAAAGGGAGAAGTGAAGCTGAAATCAGACAAAGTAGGAAAGAGAAGGAAGTCCAGATGAGGCTAACTGGGCTTCTGCCAGGATTTCTTTCCTCATTTTGGAAAACTGAGTTACCTAAAGCTGAAATTATGAGGTGGAGTCATAGCAGTGTTTTTAGGCTCGTGTGGTACAGTATCTGAGAGTTCACAGGCGCTTGAAGATCAGGTCCAACCTCACGTCTTGCTGTTCTCTAGCTACTTGCACCAAGTTTTCTGTCAGTGCTGGAACGCGTCAGTGGCACAGAATTCCCTCCCTAAGACAGGTTGTTATATTTTTTGGCATCTTCTTAATATTTCTATGTATTATGATGGAACTCGGCTCCCTGCAGTTTCTACAAGTGACATCGCTTGTGGATATCCACACACGTAGGCGCCGTGCAGCAATAAGGGAGCAGAAATTTCTTTAATCGAAATGCACACCGTCCTGTTCCTTTTGTTTCTTCCTGAAGCTCTGGGCTCTGTTGTGGGAGCTGGAGGCTCATGAGAAAGATATTCTTTGTCCCTGACTGTGGATTCCTGACTCACAGCAGCCTGGGTCCTAGAGCTGGTGCTCTAGAAGCCTTGGCAGGACTTTGTGCATCGGTGCGTGCTTGACCATGTCTGACTCTTTACCCTGTAGCCTGCTAGGCTCCTCTGTCCACGGGATTTTTCCAGCAAGAATACTGGAGTGGGTTGTCATTTCCTCCTCCAGGGAATCATCTGGACCCAGGGGTTGAACCTGTGTCTCCTGCATTGGCAGACAGACGCTTTAGCACTTGAGCGACCTGGGAAGCCCTTGGCAGTACTTTGGTGACATCTAAACCTGCCCACCCTCCCACCTGGGTGACTTGTGCTAATTCTGTTGGCTTGGTCTCATTAAGACGCCATGTGATCCCTGCTCACTTGTTCGTGCTGCTCTGGGTCCCTCTAAGCTCACTCCCTTGGCTGCTTGCTACCACTATTCACTGGGCCTCACGTGAGTCCAAGAGTTAACAGCCTGAGTAGACTCAATAAAATACCTGGGGAATCAGCCTATCAGTCAAAAAGACTGCATCCACCTTTGCTGAGATTGCAGGGTTAGCGTATGTGTATGTGTGAGTGTGTGTGTGTGTACCTTATACACTGAAGCATCTCTGAGCCTAAGGATGAGCCCTCAGGGGCACTGACTAGCCCTATATCAGTCACTCTCAGGCATAGCTCTTATCTGGATGTTACCATCACATGGACACCTTTGTAATGTGGCACCATTTCTATCCAATACACGGACACAGGCACAGTCTTAGCTTATTTTTAACACTGGGTGGCTCTCTTTTGAGAAAGTCATTCTTTCTATTGAATTGCTCTCTATCTACTTATGGCTTCTACTTCCACGGTAATTTTACCCTGGAGTGATGCTAAGATATTTAATACCCAGTTTAGAGAACACGGGGGGCTTTCCTAGTGGCTCAGATGGTAAAGAATTAGTCTGCAATGCAGGAGACTTGGGCTTGATCCCTGCATTGGGAAGATTCCCCTGGAGAAGGGAAAGGTTACCCACTCCAGTATCCTTGCCTGGGGAATCCCATGGACAGAGGAGCCTGGCGGGCCACAGTCCACGGGGTCGCAAAGAGTCAGATACAACTGAGCGACTAACACTTTCACTTCATTTTCTTTATGGACCATGGACTTATGGGTCAAAATGGACTCAAGCCACAGTGCCAGAGGAAGGTTCTGGAGGCCCCCTGCTATGCTGGGCACTACCCTTTCAATTGTAGGGTTGTGAGGCGGTCCAGAAAGTCTGAGAGGCATAGGGAAGCAGGGGAGGATGGACAAGTTAGGGCCACAGCCATTTCAACAAGTGGTAAGGCTACACTGGTTCATACCAACTCAATTATCAGCCCTAGTTTTAACTCTCGGTCCACTCAGAACACATCCACAACCAGAAAGAACTCTTGGCATGTCAAAGCCTCTTGAACTAATCCTTGATTTGTCTTTTAATCACAATCCTTCCCTTACCACCGACAAACCTCTTCTAGGCTTCTAAGGCCCCACCAGACTCTGTGTGGGGGAAGAGGGTCGCCATGCACTTACAGCTGCATGACCAGGTAGTAGTGAGTGGTGCTCTCATAGATGTCCTCCAAGGTCACAATGTTCTCGTGCTTGATCCTGAGGAAGAGAGAGGGTCACCGTGAGTGACCTATGGTTCACGTGGTCCAGACAGAGAAAGCAGATCTAGCCTAGATGGACTTTGATTTCTTTCAGAGACTTCTGATGACAATGTTTAGGAAGACATGATCCTTGTGACGCCTTCCTGATAAGTAGGCAGTCACAAAGAAATTCCAGAGAAAAGATTCCCAGCATGGTATTCAATTCGCATTTATGAGTGGGTAACTGATCCTCCTGACTTCAAGGAACAAACACCTCACCATTACTCCAGAAATCTCTTTAAACTTTACCTAGAGAGAAAGCTCAAAGAGCTGAGGGAAGCTGAGGGATCTGTGATCATTAGTTTATTTTGAAAAATGGGGCTCCAGGTCTCCTTCGGAAACATCCCATCAAGTGTGATCCCTCAACAGCTGGGATGTAGGTTAGCTAAGCCTCCTCATGGATAACCTAGAAGGAAGCATTGCAAGATGATTGTTCCAGGATATTGTGAGTAAGACAGATGCTCATTTTGAGGGTCAGTTCCATGGGAAGCCTTAGATCAGTGATTCTCAAGCGGGGGCTCTTTTGTCCCTCAGGGGATCTTTGACAATATCTACTGACGTTTTTGTTTATCACAATTGGGGACGGGGGATGTGTTCCTGGCATTCAGCAGGTAGAGACAGTAATGTTGCTAAGCACCCTGCAATGCTTAGGAGAGCCCTCAACACAACAAAGAATTAATTGGTCTAAAATGTCAGTAGCACCTAGGCCAAGAAACCCTGCCCCGGACTACCTTTGTCTGGGATTACTCAGAGGCTGAGTCAAGCAGAATAATCATATTAGCTGAGGGGTTGGTTTGCAAGCAGCAATTCTGTGCATGCCCATCCAGGAGGAAAGTCTCTACCCAGGGGAAGAGGTAGTTTTACCCAGGGCTGTGCAGTACAAGGATTAACTTCAACTTGGAGACAGCTGAACTTGAGTTCAGGTCCATTTGCTACTTGGCTAATCTTGGCTGGTTTACTCAAACCTTTCAAACCTTGCTTTCCTTGTCCATACAGTATATCCCTCCCATAGAATTATATCAGGATGAAAAGTGATAAGACACGTAAAATGCTTAGTACAGTGCTTGAGGAATAGTAAGCACATAATCAGGAGTAGCTAGCATCTTGAAGACGTTAAAAAAATACAGACTCCATGCAGTGACTGTGATGGATTCATCTACATTTATAAGCTGATGATGCTAACAGTAATCTATCGATGATTTACTCACTGAACAAATACTTATTGAATATCTATGCTGTTAGGGACTGGGATACAATGTAATGATAAGAAGGACCAGTGAGCCTATAGTCTCTCTCTACCCTAATCTCTCTGGAGCCCAGACCAACACTTCTACCAGACACTCCTATGTAGAGATAGCTGGATATATTTATTCAATATGTATAGAGGTAGGTGGATATTTATATTCAATATATTGCAACCCATTGCTATTTCGTCTCAGCCTACACATCCTTTCCATTTGCTGTCCTAAGCAATGAATGATATGCCTGTCCACAGAACAGCTCCATCTCAAGGTCTTTTTTAATGCTTTTTTTCTTTTATACTCCTTCCAGCCAACCCCAACCACCTCGCTCTCTGAAATATCTCTGGGATTCAGTCTTCCTGCTGCCACGTGATCTTGCCACCACCTCTGGTCCTCATCCCTGGCCTCGATGATTGAGAAAGTTTGGCAGTTGGTCTTCTGCCCTCTAGGCTGGCACCCTCCAATCCATCCACCACCATGCTTAAGAGGGATGGCTCTAAAATATAAACCGACCATGGAAATTTTGCCTTAAAACCCCTTGATGACTTTTCTCTGCCAACAGAATAAAGCCGATATTCTTTCTCATGGCATCCCACACCCTTTCAGGTCCGCTTCTCCGCTGCTTCACCTGTCCCTTGACGGCGCCCACTCTCAGTTCAGGGGCTTTTCAGTTCTAACTCTCCCCTCATGTCCCTTGCCCTTCCATGATCCTATGTTCATATTTATGCTACACTTGACCTGACTTCTCTTTCTGCACTGCCCTTCCTGTCTCCATAAAATGCTACTCACCCATCAAGGTCTGTTGGTCTTTGAAAATGTCCCTAAAGTTCGTACTCACGAAGACACACATACAGGCAACACGAATCTCTGTCTCTTCTACACTCTGCCTTTTGCTAGTGTGGCTCACAACCAGTGGGACTGGCATTTGTTATGGGCACCTCTGTCTCTGCTAACAAAGATATGAGTTCCTGAGGATAAAGCGTTTTTTCGACTTCATCTTTGTGGTCCTGATGCCTAATCACTTTTGGATTACTGTAGGAGTTCCGTAGGGGTTTGGTTTCTGAGTCCTGTTGTAAACATTTGATGACTTGGTAGTGTTGTCTCCATCGTGATAGTTGGAACACTGAACGTACATTTGCGTTAGAAGAAATTGAGGCTCATTTCCAAATCTTGTACTGCTGCTGCTGCTAAGTCACTTCAGTCGTGTCCGACTCTGTGCGACCCCAGAGACGGCTGCCCACCAGGCTCCCCCATCCCTGGGATTTTCCAGGCAAGAACACTGGAGTGGGTTGCCATTTCTGTACTACTTCCTTAAGTGTTACTTCTTTCTGGTGTTGACTTTCAATTGATTTTTGGTCCTTTGAGCTAATTACTTTGTGGTCTATGTGTACCACCAGCTCTGCTCTCAGTTGATCACTAGTTGTTTTGATGAAAGAAAAAAATCAGCCAGGATAGCTGTCTGGCTAATATAGCTGATGGATCAAACTGACTCATCAGCTCGAGCAAAGGGAGTTCATACCTTTGGGGGTGGAAATCCCACCTCAGTCTCTCTCAAAGGTCATTTGTGAAGGAAAGGTTGTGATCCCCTGGTCGTCCTTGACCAACAGTAAGACCCACTCACTTTTTCAGCACAGCGATCTCATTCTCCAGGCTGCTGTCCCGGAAGGCAGGTGACTTTTTGATGCACTTCAGGGCAAAGAGCTTCCCAGTTACCCTTTGCTTCACCAGGAAAACTTCTGAGAACGCTCCTCTGAGTAGAGAACACCAAGAGATAAACATTAGTACTGGCAGGCGAGGGAATCCTGCTGGAGACAAAAGCAAAGGGCAGATGAAAGAAGGTGTGGCTGGTAATTTGCTTCATTGTCATCATGGGCACCATGGCAGATCCTATCTGACATGCCATTGTATTCTTTGACTCAGGGGCTAGAGGGCTGGTTGCTCTGGCCTAGTTCCACGATTTGGAAATGATTCTCAGAAACTCTGCTTTAGGTCTGCAGATTTCTCCTCTTGGCAAACCCTTTAAGGAGAGGCCACTGCTGATCTTAGAGAGGCAGCGTATGGCAAATTCTGTAAAGAAGTGCCCAACTATACGCTTACAACCCCAACTGCTGTAGCTTCGTGGTTCCCCAGTTAGGGCAGCCTTCAGGAGCTCCTTAGTAAAGGACTCACTAAGCTGCTTTCAAAGCACAGAGCTCAAGTAATTTACACCAGAAACACCAATGGTGGAGACACTCTAGCTGCTGGTGAAGATGCGTGAACAAATGCTACAACTGTACATTCTGAGAAAACTTAATTAAAAAAAAAAAAAAAAGAGAGAGCGAGAGAGGTCACTACAGAGTCAATTTACTTGTCTTCTCCCGACATGGTGTGGGCTTCCTTGATAGGAATAATTACTCCTGAATATTCATTGGAAAGACTGATGCCCAAGCTGAAAGTCCAATACTTTGGCCACCTAATGTGAAGAACTGATTCATTTGAAAAGACCCTGACGCTGGGAAAGATTGAGGGCAGGAGGAGAAGGGGACAACAGAGGATGAGAGGTATCACCGACTCAATGGACATGAGTTGGGTAAACTCCAGGAGTTGGTGATGGACAGGGAGGCCCGGCGTGCTGCAGTCCATGGGGTCGCAAAGAGTTGGACACAACTGAACGACTGAACTGAACTGAACTGAAAGAATCTGCCTGCAATGTAGGAGACTCCGGTTCCATTCCTGGGTCAGGAAGGTCCGCTGGAGAAGGGATAGGCTACCCACTCCAGTGTTCTTGGGCTTCCCTTGTGGCTCAACAGGTAGAGAAATTCACCTGCAGTGTGGGAGACCTGGGTTCACTCCCTGGGTTGGGAAGATCGCCTGGAGAAGGAAAAGGCTACCTACTCCAGTATTCTGGCCTGGGGAATTCCATGGACTGTATAGTCCACCGGGTCGCAAAGAGTCAGACACGACTGAGCGACTTTCACTTTCAGCATGGTGTTGTCCCTGCTTGGCAGTTAGAAGTAGCACTGAGAGATGGGGCTCTAACCTGAGAGAGAAAAGACTCCTCTGTTAGTTTTAGAGGCTGATGACTACTGTGATCCAACCATCAGCGGCAAGGGGGCTGAGCATCTGCTTGCTCAGTAGTATCTGTGAGAACGAAAAACAGAGCCCAGCTGCTCTGGGCAGGCTGTCTGAAGATGGAGAAGTTGGAACCCAGTGAGAACACAGGGTAGGATTCCAAACTGCAGGCTTCTTGGTTTAAGGGCTGTGTCGGGGGCGCTGGTCCTCTAAAGACGAGGCTATAACAACATTTAGTGAACAGTGGATGCTGGGGCCTGATGTTAGAACCTCAGATTTTGGGTAACAAGTCATATACCCAGTTTCTCCATCCAAAAAATGAGAATGTCAATAGTATCTGATTCATAGGGATGTTGAGAAGAGTATGTGAGTTAGCAGGTGTAAAGTGCATGAAAGTGTACCTGCCATCTAGTTAACCACACGTGTAAAATACTATTACCCTTATAAGTACTATTTTAGGGAGAACACAGGTTAGTAACGAGACGAGACAGAGTTGGGGGGGAAATAGCGGAGCCATCCTCTCCCTGCCATCTGGGGGTTCTAGCATGGAGGCTAGTGGCAGTCCAGCTTCCGGAAGGACATCCAGAATCTGCATTAGAAAGCGCTTGCTGTTTCCGGTGTCTGTTTCCTGCTTCCCCCAGCTGCACTTGGATCCGAGTTAATTAGAGCCTTCAGAGCTTGCTCTATTCATTCATTCACCCATCCCTCCAATCAAGATTTATTGAGCACCTACTGAGTCTTAGACACTAGAGATAAAAAGGAAAGTTTTTATTCTGCTCTTAAGCAGCCTGTAAATTAGTGAAGAGCCCAGACAAACGAGCAATTAGCATTCACTTTGAAAAATGCTGTTAGGCTTTCCATGATCGCGGGTTGAGCTGACAGAACCTCTCTGTGTCAGGCCCTGGGATTAGTACTGGTCTGGCTTAGAATCTAGTGTCAGAAATAAGACACAGACAGATCCACAGGAAGTGCTATGACCCCACAGAAAACAGACACTTAAGAGAGGGCCTTGGCTGTGCTTGGGAGGGTGGGTCACACACTGCACAACCCCAGCAGAGGCCGTCACCTCAGAGCCACTGTATGTTTTCATATAATAATTACGATAACATTTTTACTCTGGACCACGAGCTAGAGAAAAGGGCCTTTTTTCCCCCTAATGTGTACAAAGTGACCTCTTGGGTTGGCTGAGAATCACATCATTCGTGGCCCTCTGACTTAAGAACATGCTGAGCTCAGTTTTAAGGGATCAGTGAGGGTTAGCCCAGGGAAAAAACAAGTTGGAAGTGATGTTTCAGGTGGGGGTGAGGAAGAAGCAGGATTAAAAAGCCTGGAAGTGCAGAACAGCAGGGAGGGGTGGGGCTGCTGGAGGGTGGTCCAGCCCCTTTGTTATGGATGAGGCAGAGAACGAGGGGAGATGGATGCGGAGGGACACCGGGTCCTATGCCTGGCTCTGGGTGGAAAATGCTCATGTGTTTGTGTGATGGACAGATGGAAGGAGGGAGGTTGGATGGGTGAACGGGTAGGAAGTTTGGACTGGGATTATCACTGTGTTCCACTCATCTGAAGACCTTGCTTTCCTTATAAAGGAGAGTTGAACCACACGGCCTTAAAGATTCCTCCCACCTGTGATGTTCTCAGGTTTGCCTTCGGATTTCTCCTTTTGCCTGTATCTTTGGAACCGCACGAGTATGGTTCCCTGATTTCAAAGCTGACACCCCCTCTGAGTCCACTTGGAAAAAGAGATCCAACTAAGAGCTTCCTGGGGGATCTGTCCTGCAGTGAGTGGCATCTCCTAGGGTTGTGCAATGTTATGGTAATTACTGCTCTTCTGCTCAGGCTGCTTTATGCATGGTGTGTGTGTTTATGTGTGTGTGTGTGGAGCAGGGGCAGAGGAGAGGGATTAGAGGACTTAATTGTGCCGTCTGCCAGACTGGGGAGCAGAGAGCTAATTTTGAGTGGCCAAGGTCGCATGGGTCAGAAGGCAAGACGGCTGAACTTCAGTGCTAAGAGCACTTGCTGTGATAGAACTTGATTTGCGTTTCCTGCTCTGAACAGCTTTCTGCTCTTGCTGGGAGCAGGGGTGCTAGAAGAGGAAGGGAGGAACCAAGAAGAAAAATCTCCTTCTGGGCCTTGATAAAAGGAGGCCTGGCGCTCGAAGACATACCCTCTGTAATGGACGAGTTTTGCCAAATGTCCCTACAGCTGCCCAGGGCCCTGGAATTGTGGGTGATGTCTGGATAGATTTCACAAAAGCCTATTTTCCCCTGATGGGTGGTTCCAGGGGAGCTGAGGACTAGGGGGACGGCGCCTTCATTGTGAGATCCTGGCGCTTCCTGAACAGGGCAAGTCGGCGCTGCCTCTCTGCCGAGATCACCCGACCTGGGTAATGCCACGGGGTCTGCAGCCTGGGCTGCCTGTCCCCATCCTGAGCGCCACAGAGGTGTCTTCTCCCGAGCTTCTGTTCGCCTTAGCTGCTGCAACAGCTGTGACTTGCCCCGTCTTGTCTGTCTGCTCCCCTCATATTAGTGCTGGGCTGGGTACGTGAGAGCCACCAACAACACAAAATATAGATCGCTGGCCGCCGGGTCCTAGCCCCTTTAAATTCCAGTTTAGTATCCTGAGACCAGGAAGCTGTATTTTTCAAAAATTCCCTAGATTGAAATGAAACTAGGAAATGATTCCTTTTCTTGACTGTGACAGTGGCACTGTGGATATAGGAGAAAATGCCTTCGTTCTCAGGTGGCGCAGACAGAGGATCCAGAGACGATGTGTCATGATGTATGCGACTTGTTTACAAATTGTGCGGTGAAGTGTGTGTGTGTGTAAAGCAAATACAGTGAAATGTTAACAGTTGGGTTTAGGTGATAGGTATAGCAGAGTTCACTGTACTATTATTTCCCTTTCACTTAACATTTTCATACTTAAACGTTAGAGGCATAATAAGCTCCCCAGGTGGCTCCCCTATCCCCTGGCGTTTAGAAGCTGCTTGGCAGACTTCACTGAGCTCCTTGAGGGTGGCACACCTCTGTCTCCGAATGTCCTGTAGCACAAGTCTGAGTAGACGGTGAATACACTCTTGTCAACCTGGGCTTCTTTTTCCCTCTTTCTCTGGATTTTCGGGATGCTTAGCAAAGCATTTTTGATTCACTCATAAGTTGTCCTTTTTTCCTGCCCAAATGCCCCTGCTAACCACCTCTGTCTTGGCAAAGGCCCTTCATGGACAGCGGATGCTCTAAGGCTCAGGGTGGCCGCTGAGACCCTCCTGTGTGCTGAGTGCCACGCCTGCCTGGGATGGGAGGGCCCAGAGGCCTCCTCTCAGGGTTGAGCTGGCTCCTCTCTGGTTTCAGAGACTGTGTGGGCAGCATCACTGCCTAAGGTCACTGCCTCCTAGCCAGGAGGAGGGAGCTAAACTTAGCCAGAGTTGGCTCAAAGGAAAGCTGGCTTGCGTGGACAGCCCACGAAGGGCCCCTCGCATCCCCAGCCCAATTAGCCTAGACTAATTAGCTGACCAGCAGGGGTTTGGAGGCCATGAGAGCCGGTGGCCCGGAGCCGCTGCCAGCCTGCGTCAGAGGCCGCGGCCTCCTGGAGGCAAGGCAGGACTAAGTGGAGAGTCAGCCCCAGGCAGGCTGTCTCTGCTCCACCAGGCGTGCAAGCGCTGTCCAGGGGCAGGCACAGACACCCCAGAGGCGGGCAGGAGCTTGGCTATAACTCGACTTTATTTTTCCAACATGGTGCTTCAGTATGGAGCCAAGAAGATGGTGGTGGTGGTGGCCGTGCACGTGTGCTCAGTCATGTCTGACTCTTTTCGACTCCATGGACTGCAGCCCGCCAGGCTCCTCTGTCCATGGGTTTCTCCAGGCAAGAATCCTGGAGTGGGTTGCCGTGCCCTCCTCCAGGGGATCTTCCCAATCCAGTCATCGAACCCAGCAGACAGATTCTTTACTGTCTGAGCCACCAGGAAAGTCCAAGAATACTGGAGTGGGTGGCCTATCCCTTCTCCAGGGGAATCTTCCTGAGCCAGGAATCGAACTGGGATCTCGTTCATTGCATGCTGATTCTTTACCAGCCGAGCTACCAGGGAAGCCCTAGAGGATGGTGATGGTGGGAGGCAATTCAGGTGTGTGTAACCCATTGGCTTCATAGCCTCAGAAGCACCACCTTCTGTAGACAGCAGACAGTGGGTTTGACCTGTTCACTGTGAGGGGAGTGGAATGAGGAAGCCAGGTGAGGAGGCCCAGGAAGGTTCAGGTCACTGGATCCCTGGAAGTGCTCCAGAACTCCTCTTCCCTGCAACCAGGGCAGGACTCACAAGTTGTTATGGATCTGGAAGCAGGGCGGGGTCTCAGGCGGGGGGTGGGAGAAGCCAGAACCTTGGGGAAAGGGCTGAATTGACCTCTGTATCACCCCAGGGCACCTTTCCCTGAACCTCCCCTCGAAGCCCCTACTCTGCTCCTGCAACCTGTTGAGATGGTGTATCATCTGCTGCTGGCCCAGGACGGCTGTCTCCAACCCGCCCCCAACCAGCAGGCAGCCCCGCACCCCAGCCTCGGCCCCTGGACTCACGATCCCAGCACTTCCATGAAGATGAAAGTTTTCCGGATGTTGGTGGTCTGTTTCTTCCAGGAACTGCAGTCATCCTCTTCCTTTCGACCCATCGCCTCCAGAGTTGAAGCTTCTGGGGATGCTTGGTTTGAGGAAGGGAAGAAAGGATCTGATCAGGTAATTTCTCCAATAGGATGAGAACAAGTTGTAAAAAGGATCTATAATACTCACATCCTTCATGTAACAACTAGGAGTAAGGACGGGGAGCAAAATCCGGATAACTGGCAAAAATAGGTTACATTACCATGATGAATTTTATTGACAGGCCACTACATGCCTATTGAGTGTGTCCCATGCTCACAGGGCTTAGACTCTCATAATGGAAACTCCCCCTTGTGCAAATGTCTTTAAGGACAATAACACATTTACAAATAGATTAACATTGGACTATCCACCTTGAAGGGATCTGAACTGTTTATGATACCACTAGAGCTTCCCTGGTGGCTCAGACAGTAAAGAATCTGCCTGCAACGCTGGAGACCCGGGTTTGATCCCTAGGTGGGGAAGATCCCCTGGAGAAGGAAATGACAACCCCAAGTTTTTTTTTTATTGATTCAGACTACTGAGTCAGCCGGACTTCTATTATCACAGCTTGGCTGCCTCCTCCAATCATTACTATTCTTAACTTCTCTCCTACTATTCTGAGTTAAATGAATGAATAGTAGATGAATGAGCATCGTTTTTCCTCTGCAACTCCCACAACATTTAGCACGGTGCTGTAAAAATAGTTCCTCATTAAAATCTGAATTGAAATGTGCCCTGAGTTTATATTAGGCTTCTCTCAGTACTAAATAGTGTATTTATTCAACGGTCAACACCTACGATGTGCCAGGGGCTGTATGTACCCTATCTCACTCCCCCTAGATAGTACCTTTGGGAAACCCTCTTCATCCGTCAGTGTGTGTTTGTTTTCCTGACTGACGTAATGAGAACTGGAGAACCAGAGAAGTGGTCTTATATCCTAGTGTGGTAGATAGAGCAGATCTCAAATCTTTTATAAGGATGATTCAGGATGTATCTGAAGATCAGATCATGTAGCCAAGATTATAGGGCTAATGGTTTGCATTCTAGATTTCTTATTCAAGATTAGGAACAGAAGCTATGGATCTCCTACTATATTATACTGCATTCTAGCCTCTTGACACTTAGTTCTATGGTCTTCAGTCTTACTTAGTGTTTTTCAATGCATTTCTAGACAAATGGGTTCCTGTTACATTTCACTGTTAGGTAACATTGCTTATGGTACTCAGTGTATAACCCAGTGGTCAGATGAAGAACACTGGCTTTAAAGTGCCAGAAGACTGGAGAAGTCAGGAACCAAGCAAGTGAGCTAGTATGTACACAGTGCTAAAGCCTGGATAAACCAAGAAAGAACAGAACCTGAGCTTGTTACAGAAACGATCAGGTCTCCCTGGTCTTCTTTAGGTGAAGGTCAAAGAGGACTCATGTCATAAAGTAGCTTCTAGGTTCTTCTCTGCCTTTAAGTCATACCTGGGGGGCTTAAGACCCTGGAAATAAGAAGAATGTGACCGAGCGTGGTTCTTGCTAGGAGGAAGAGGCGTGGAAAGACTGACAATTCTGGCCCAAGTGGATCCTGAGAAGGAGATGGGAAGACAGATGGTGTAGTTGGCAGAAGCACACATCTTGGTTTCTAACCCTCTTGGAGTAAGCACCCATCCAGGAACAGAGGAGATCAGGGACGTGGATGAGTGGGCTCCCCAGGACCCTGATGGTGGGAGACTGCAAGCCTAGGAGGAACTCTGACCGCAACCACATTGAACAGTCGCCTCTGGGTGGCCAGGGGTGGGTGGGAAAGCAGGGTCACATGGACTGCAGGGACCCCAGAAGCTTCCCAGGGCCTGAGGGGGCTGCAGCTGGCTTGGACAAGCTCATGGTGTCTAACATGCTCCATGCTCAGTGGCCTCATGTTGTTAGCATGGAATCAGCCACCATGGGAATACTTACACAATGGAAACAGGCAAATGTTACCATCGGGACCTCTCTTCCACTCCTTCTCTTAGCCCCCAAGAGCCAGACGGTAAACATCTACCAGCTTACCTCTGCCCATGGCCCTGGAGAGGGGATATATAACTACCAGGGTGCCTGTCAACCAGAGTCCAGAAGAAGAGACAGCTACAATCAGGGCTTCTCAGATGGAAGCAAATGTCTGGGGTCAGGGCTTTAGTGGAAGGTGTCAGCATGACACCCTAGGGGCCAGATGGAGCCCGGTGCACTGCAGAGGCCCCTGGGCAGCCTCTGGCAAGATCCCCGAGAGCCGTGATTCGAGGCCCCTGATAAGTCTGGGTCCCCCTTCTCCCTGCCACTAGCAGGCTAAGTAAGTACCTTAAACACAGAAGGCCACCTTGAAATAGAACAGGGGGAGGAAAGGTCGTCGCAAGGCTGTGTGTTTTCTTCAAAGACACTGGATCAGCCAAATGAGACTCTTTATTAACCATGAGGTCATATGTTTACGGACAAGGTTATAATGGACAAGGTCAAATGTAAAGTTTCCCTTTTTGCTGTCTGGTAAGGCTGGAGTCCATGGGGAAGCTTTCATAGGAAATAAAGAAGCTATATTCCCTTTGTACATTTCAGTCTAGTGTGTAAATGTGCAACCTGGCTATATAATGCATGCCAAGTCACTTCAGTCGTGTCTGACTGTGTGCAACCCTAAGGGCTGTAGCCCATCTGGCTCCTCTGTCTGTGGGATTCTCCAGGCAAGAATGCTGGAGTGGGTTGCCATGCCCTTCTCCACCCAGGGACTGAACCCACATCTCTTATGTTGCCTACACCTACCTTGGCAGGCGGGTTCTTTACCACTAGCGCCACCTGGGAAGCCCCATAGAGGCTCTTGTTATGAAAGACACATGTGGGCAATGATAAGCATTCTTTAGCATTGGGTCCAGCCAGATGTAGGCCCAGTGTACTCCTCCTTCATATCTCTAGGCCCATTGGTTGATTTATTCCTTTTGGCAGGATGGCAGCCAAGAGGGACCACAGCAGCTGAGGGTCCAGGCACTGGCCAGCGGAGGACCCACCAGCAATGTGATGGGCTGATCTCGAACTTTGAGAGCACAGTCGCCAAGGTGGAGACAAATGAACGCTGAGTGGCAGAGACTGCTTTGGGGAAGATGAGATATTAGAATAGAGGGCTATCTTTAGCCAGGTACTATTCTGCAGATTCTTAGCCCCAAATCTAGCAGCTTCCACTTATCACAGTTATTGGCAGCTGGACTTGGACCAAATGCATCTTACTGTCTAGATACACAACAGCTGAGAAGTCTTGAAGGCTGTAGGGGATGAGGGTCAAGGCTTGGATCTTACAAGGAGCAACAGCATTAGTTTGTGCGACTCCCTCTGTGTCTCCCCCTCCATAGAACAACAGGCCTTCAGACGCCCCTTTTCCAAGTAAGGAGCCAACCCAGAGCCTTCTTTCCAGTGCACGTCCATCCATCCACGGGGCGCGCGTCACTCCCCTTTCTGGAACCCCTTGGATTGATGGTCTCACTCTCCAGGAGGCATCACCGCCTCATTAGCAGCTCTGTACTCACTGTTCCTTCTTTCCCATTGCTCTTAAATAGCTTAAAAACACAGTATTCTTAGCCTAAGCTCAGCTATACGAAAACATCTTTCCCGCCCACCCCTACTCCCATACACTCCATCCTAACGATTCAGTTCCATCTTCCAAGCCACGTGGAAAGCTCAGGGCCCCCGTCTGAAACCCCACTGAAGTTCCACTTCATTCCCTCCTTGATCGTGGAGAAATCTCAGGACCTCGCTGCCCCTGTGCACTGGGGGCCTGACTGGACACTGAGCTGGGGCGGGGCAGGGGCAGCCTGCTATTGCTGCCTCTTGCTTCTTTGCCTGGAAATCTTCCCCCTCCTCTCTAGACTTCTGTAATTGAGGCCCTTTCAGTGGAGGAAAAAAAAAAAAAAAAAACAAATTCTGAGGAGGTTGAAACTTCAGTATTGTTTTCACTTGCTTCTAAAGTGATTCCTGCAGAACAATGCCTGGCTTTTAGTTCCTGCTCTGTGGTGTGGTCTTCCACAAGACTGATGGCCTTCCTGATCTCTTGGGAGAAAATTTCATAGCTTGGGGGAGTGGGGGAGCAGGGCGGGAAGACCACGGATGGAAAAGTTCTTCCTAAAGGCTGCACAACCTTCTGGTGGGCTCTGCCCCGGATCGTGACCCTTTCTGAGCTTCTGGGAATGGGCTGGTGGCATCCCGCATGGCTACGTATGAGATTCTGGTGAGAGATGCTCAGGCTGTGAGCCTGGGAGGCAGGCATGCTTCACATACTTCTTCCATGGAACACTGCTGTCCTTGTCTCCTTCCCAGGCTCCATCTGGTCACCGGGGGCGGTGGGAGGGGGGCAGTATTAGCCCCAGACAGAACTCGAAGGCGGAGGAAGCTTATCCTCACCATTGTCGTCACCATATCCCATAGGGATCCAGTCACCTCCTGACCCCACCCTGCCCTGGGCCCTCTCTCCCTGGACCCTCATTCCTGTCTGCCCTGATCTGCATGGCTTCCTTAGCTGAAGTTTTCTACTTTGAGTCATAGCCACTTAAGACTCTGCTCCGAGGTGCTTAAAAAAAAAAAAAAAGAATCAGCAGGGCTAATTGCTTCAGTGTCACCCCACCTGATCGGATGTCCCAAAATCTCAGGGGCACCACGGTAGAATCCAGAGGCATTCAACGCAATCCAAATGTATATCTCCCAAACCAACAGTAGCTTTCTAAGCTGGATGTGAGTAAACTGGGGGAGATGGACACAGGGAAGGGGAGGATCTTTGAGCAGCAGGTCTGCCGCCTAAACCCAGGGATGATGGCTCTCAACTCTGTCTCTGTGAAGCACCTTCTTCTCCAGGGTCTCACCTGAGGCCTCTGAGCAAGGATGTGTGCGTGCCTCTGGGGCATGTTGGGCAGGCCTCAGAGCCCTCCTGCGGGGCAGGTGTGGCTCTTTCACAGACCCCAGAGGGATCAGCCCACCTGAGACAGTCTCTGGGGTTTCCCACTCCTTGAGAGCATGACTCAGAAAGGGCAGTGGGTCTTAAGAGGGAGGTTATCAGTTGGCTCATCTTTCATAAGAATGTACTCTCTGTCTCCAGGCTGGGGCACACAGAACCAGAGGAATATATACATTGTTTGGCCATAAAGGGGCTAAAAGACCAAAGCTGGGACAGTTTCTGGCCCAGGCCCCACAGTTTCCTGGACTAAATTGCACTTCTCATCATCCCCTGGACTGAGAAGTGCACTGGAAAGAGGTCAGGTTCCGGCTCCAGTCTTGGCGTGGCACCAGTGAGCTGTGCAGCCCTAGGCAGAGTTCTGTACATCTCTGGGCTTTCACCTTTTCCTTAGTAGAAACAGGAAAATGAACTAGATTGGGGTTCCTTGACTTTTTTGTTTTAAGAATATTCGTCCCAGGAGACTCTGCAACCAAAGTGGATTTGCTATCCGCCCCTTCTTGGAGAGTCAAGATCCATGTTAGCTTATTAAAGGCTCTGAGAGTTTTAAAGACACCGCTTCATGTTCTGTAAGCTGGCATCTCCCAACTTTACTAGATTGTAATTGTAAATTCTTTCCTTATGCAACTCCTACGAGCATCCAGAAGATCTAGGCTTGCTCAGAGCCTGCTGGGGAAAATGGGGACTGGGCCAGCTCTGATGCTCTGCGATTGCATACTTGAGCAATATATGACATTTCCAGCAGCGTGCTGTCATCACTCACAGCCCTGCTCTCCTCTTGGTGCGCGGGCACGTGGCCGGGCCTTGTGCGTGCTGTCAGAACCTATCTCCAACCATGGGCTGCAGCTCAAGTGGCTGGTCTGCTTGCCCGGGCCTGGGCCCTGGACCCGAAAGGCCCCTGGACACTTCTTGATGGACAGACTCTCCCAGGAACACCAGCTGCCTCCCCAGCCTTCTCCCTAATCTGGCGCCTCCAAACCCATCTCTGCACGCCAGCTTCTGTCCCCCGCCAGGTCACTGAGGAAGGTTGTTTTTCAATTGCCTCCTGCAGTTTACTTCACTCTCAAACCCACATTTAGGTTTAATCAAACCCTGCTGCACTGACAAGTCAGAATTCACAAGCTGCTTGAGGTTTATTGTGTGACTCTTACAGAGGAAATAAAGAGGAAATAAGGGGTTTGGGTTGGTGGCTGAGGGGTCGACACATGAGTCACTGGAGAGAGCTGGGCGTGTTCCTTACTCTTCGTGTGTTCGGTTTCCTCCTCTGCTGGATGGGACTAATAATCCCTACTGTCTCCATTTCCCAGAATTCCTGTGGGTGTCCAATACATCAATGGGCACAAAAGCATGCTGCAGCCTCTCAAGCCGTGAGCCCACTTTACAGGCATGGGGATGAATTGCTGGGGGTAGGAGGAGAGGGGAAACAATTGAAATAGGGGTGAGCGCACAGCAGGAGACATGAGTCTGCTGTTTCCCCAGCAGATCTCAGCTCCCACGTGCCTCTCAACTGTGACTCCTTCTCACTGTGATTCTAAAGTGCTTGAGGACACATAACGCTTCATACATCATGGTCCTGAAATGCAGACCAACGATTTTATCTGCTGCTCTCCCAAAAAGGGATCTACTGGAGCACAGAGGGAACCCTGCCCGAGCTGGGTTTCTCCGTGGGCTGATCTCCATCGGGGCTTCTAGTTCTAAGCAGCGCTCAAGGGTCTCATTATTTTTTAATTAATTAATTACTTTTGATTGGCGGATACTTACTTTACAATATTGTGATGGTTTTTGCCATACATAACCAACATGAATCAGTGACAGGTATACATGTGTGCCCCCCATCCTGGAGCCCCCGTCCCACCTCCCTCCCTACCCCATCCCTCTGGGTTGTCCCAGAGCACCGGCTTTGGGTGGCCTGCTTCATGCACCAAACTTGCACTGGTCATCTATTTTGCATACGGTAATATACAAGTTTCAATGCTATTCTCTCACATCATCCCACCTAGGCTTAACTGTGTGTCTGCCACACTTTGCCTTTAAGACCCATTTCCACACGGGAGGTGGGGGAAGTGGGGGGTGGGAGGGGGGCGTCGTTGGTACCCAAGTGGGGCTCACTCTACTGCACCCCTGGGAGGGTGAGAGGAAGGATTGCCGGGAGTGGGAGCAGGAGGAAGGACCATCTTGAGCTCACGATGGCGTGGGTTACACCACTTGAGAAGCTCTGAATTATGCCATGCTTCCCCTTCCCCACCTCCCTGCTCCGGGGCATTGACAACCATCCACAGCCTGTGCAGCGCCCCCACCCCACCCCCCCAACCCCATCGCTAGCTAGCTCGGTTTCACGCAGGCGGCTGCCCAGCCCCAGCCCCCTCGCCCTTGACCACTCGTTTGTAGAGCCGGCTCGAAGCCTGTTTGCAGACAGCCGCCCTCCCTCATTCATGCTGCAGCTCATTCACTCTGCTGCCTCTGGCAGGCTGCGGCTGGGTCCCAAGGCTTATTTATTTCTGGCCGCGTGTCTGTGTGTGAATGGGGGACAGGGAGTCAGGGAGGCACTGGCCTCCTAGAGGGGGATTCATCTCAGTCGCCACCGCCAGGAATTGCACCCAGACCCTCAGGTTTTCGCTGCTGCAGACTGAATCCCTGGGTGGGTGATGCCTGTGCTGGGCGCTTTACCTGCATTATCTTGTTTAATGTCTCTCAAGGTAGGGATCGTTAACCCTGTTTTGTAGTGGAGGTACTGACAGGTGGAGATATTAAGAAAAATGACCTAAATCTAACACAGGAAGGGACAGAGCAGGGCACAAGCCCCAGCCCTTCAGACCCCCACAGCAGTCTCCCTGTCCAACCCCCACCCCTCCCCACATGGAACCTGTTGCCTCTTTCCTGGAGGTGGTTGTCCGAATTTCACTTACCTCCAACCTCATCCTCAGGGTGCTCTCCTATAATCCCACCACCAGACTGATTGCCCCTGGAACATGTGGCTGGCTCCCGTTATCTGGGAAGCCTGGATTTCTCAGCTGTCTCAAATTTACGCTGAGGCTGGACATCTATCTAATGCCTAAGTGACTCCTGGCTCCAGCTCAAACCTTTTCTCAGTCTAACCTTGAGCTTCTTTCCCAAAGTTTTGCCCTCTCTTTCTAAAGAGTGCTCTTAATACACATACAAACACTCACACCCACACCACATCTGTCTGTAGTATAGTATCATGGAAAGGTCTCTGATTATATCAGAAGATCTGGGTGCAAATGCCGCTGTCATCAAATGGATACGACCATATCCAGCTTTGCCTGGTAGAGCCTCAGAGGAAATGCGACTCGCCCCACCAACCCTATGGGCTTGTCTTAAAGATGATTAATTAAAAGCACATTACTCACTGTCAAGTGTGGTCCCCATATCAGGTATTACTAAGCACTTTGTGCTATGGCCTGTGGGGTCTTGTCTTTGGTCCTAGATAAAGCTTCAGCCAAGTAGGACTGCCCGGGGTCGGACTGTCTCCAGCCTCTGATATGAGAAAGATGGTCTCCTTACCCAAGAGGGAACCCTCTTGACTCCCGTGACCCTTCTCAGAGATTTTCCTCTTCATCGGTTGATCTGATTCCAGAACAAGCAGCTGGCCAGCCATGCAGTGCCGCCAGGGCAGCGGTGAGAGAGCCCCGACAACTGCCTCCGGGAGCTTCAGGGTTAATGTTCGTGCGTCAAAGTTACGTGGAGAGAAGGGGCCCCAGTGCGGATGGGGGTGGTGGTGGTGAGTCCAGACCTCCTGTGACCATCCTGACTTGAGAACTGAACTAGGGAAGTTGAAAGACGGAAGGGGAGACAGAGGCGCCCCCGGGGAAGGCGAGGGAGGAGCCGCGTGACTGACAGCGGTGCCGCCGCCGGGTTCTGCATGCTAACGCAGCCGGGACTGGCCGGGAGGGACTGAGGCTGGTCCTTGGGTCTGTGGAGCCACAGGCTGTTTACTAACCTCCTTTCCCCACCTCCCCGCCCCCGCTCCACACTGGCTCTCCTAATCCTCACAACAACCGAACAGGTAGGGAGGACCAGAACAGGGCATTTGACAGATGGGTCAGAGGTTAAGAGATGCAGGCAGAGCAGGAGGGAGGGAGGTGAGGATGCTGGCGGTCCTGACACCCTGCACACGGACGGCCCCTCCAGGCACAGAGCCGACAGGGCTGCCCCTGGAATGCAGGCGGGCATGGCAGGCGAGGCACATACGAATATTTTGCTCCCCTTTCTCTGCCCAGAAGGGCAGAAGGTTCCCACTCAAACCAGCCCTGAAGTTATGGCCAGATGTCTGCCCCCTCACCAGAGATTCCCTCCCAGACCTCCATTCAGACTTATCTTCCCAGGCAGCTACAACTTCCTTCTGACACCTCCAGAGTAGGCAAGACAGGACCTGGGGCTGAAATAAACACCTAAGTTGTTTCCAAGAGTGGCTGTTGAAACCCACTCTCTTGGTGCCAGCAGCCTCCGGCTAAGCGAAGAAGGCTCCCCGGACCAAATAAAGAAGCAGGTTCATCTTACCCAGGGACTCCAAGAGAATGGTCCTCGTGGTCCTCCTACTCCAGCTCCTACAGGTCTGGGAGGCTTAGCCGGCTCCAGCTCTTCAACAATACACCGAATTAAAGGGGAGGAATGCAGAGATTTTCTTTCCCAGGACGGTAACCAAGCAGTCTTAAAGGGGAGGAAAAGGAGCTAGGGAGGCTTGCGTGTCTCCTTCGTTTCCTCTGCCTTTCCTTCCCTCTGAACAGATCCAGAAAAAATCCTTTTGCTCAGGGCCCCTTTTATGCTGTGTGTGTGATTGTGTTTGCGTTGACATGTGTGATGCAGAGAGGGGAGGAATCAAAGGCAAAACAAAATGACAAAGATTGCCATCGGCCTGAATGCGGTGGTAACAGAAAATCAGAGACTGCTTGCCTCAGTCTCCCTCTTAACCACTCTGTAGCTGGTATATGTTGTCTCAGATACCTTCCTGAGCAATAAGACACCTATATTGGCTGAAGGTAGAGACAGTAGAGCCCCCTGGGTCTTACAGAACGGGAGGAGAAGCACTTGGGTGTCCCGCAGGGGGACACAGTGCTGGACGGCTTCACCCGGTATTGGTGGTAGGTCCCCTGTTTTTAGAAGTAAAGCATTCCGATCCCTAAGTCTGCCATCCTCTTTTCAGTCCTAACCTGTTGGCCCCCAAGGAGACCATTCCCCTCCTTCCGGAAACTCTAGGCTCTTAAATTGTGCCTTTGCAGTTTTTATCACTTGGGTTTTTTGAATAAACACCACATTCCTATGGGTCAGCAATCAGGATTCTATTGAAAGCCAAACAGAAAGGCGTCTCACCCCGTGCACTCCACACCCACCCCTTGCCCCTACCTTCCCTCTACAAGTGGTCGCTTTTACCAGTTTCTCCTGTGTCTCTCCAGCGTTTCATGCAGATACAAACAAAAGAATATATATATCCCCTGCCCCCCTTTCTTATGTAAAAGGGGACATCTATTTTCATCTCCACAACCTTAATTCCGGTCCCCCTTCTCTCTTGGGTACTGTTGTAATAACCTAGATTCTAATTGGTCCCTGGGTGAAGTAGTCCATTGGGATAGTTAAAAGAGGCTCTGGAGAAGGCTTCTAGGTTGGATGCCTGGGTTGTCTATTAACTGGGTGTGTGACCTTGGACAAGTGGCTTAACCTCTCTGTGCCTCAGTTTTCTCATCTGGTCAATGGGATGATCACTGAACTTGTCTCACGCGTTAGTTGAGTGGAGCAAGACAGAAGGCTGAGAATGATGACTGGCACTTGGTAGGTTGTCGGTAAGTGTGAGCTGCTATTATTCTCTCTCCAACTTTAATTTTTGGTAGAATGATCACCTCAAAAATATCCATTCCCTACAGAATAAAATACAAACGCCTCATCCCGTCATGGCAGGCATTACAGGATCTGTCACGATACTACCCCGCACCCCACCCCATGTGCCCCTGCCCACCCAGCGGATGCTCCAGCCACATCATAGAAGACACTGATTTCTAACATGCCACTGATTTCCAGAGCTCCTGACCTTTGCTTCTGCAGCTCTATCAGGGTAGAATAGCCCTTCTTCATTCTCTGCCTATGGAAATGCTATAGATTTTAAAAGCTCACATCAAATACCATCTCCTCCATGAAACCTTCTATTATTTCCTTACCTCTTGAGAAATAATCACTCCCTCCTCTGTGCTGGTTCCCAAAACTTTTCATCTACCGCTCTCTCTCTTACCCTTTTTCTGCCTTGAATTCTAATCTGTGTTTCCACTGCTGTCTCCCTTCTGGGACTGACAGTTTTTGCTGCTGCTGCTGCTAAGTCACTCCAGTCGTGTCCGACTCTGTGTGACCCCCTAGACGGCAGCCCACCAGGCTCATCTGTTCCTGGGATTGTCCAGGCAAGAATACTGGAGTGGGTTGCCATTTCCTTCTCCAATAGAGAGTTCTTAGCAGAGTGATTTTGCCTCTCTTCCCGCCGTCTTGACCTCCTTTCCCTAACCCTCCTGTGTCTCGCACAGGGTGGGCACTCAGCCAGTGTTTAGTGATGAACCAGATAGGTCCCACCAGAAGTAGAAATGCCTTTGAGAGTCAAATAAATAAGATAGAACTTCTCATGGCAGGTATACTAGTCAGTACTCAATAAATGCTAACTCATCAGTATTGGTCACGAGAATAACAGCATATTATTGCTATGGGTCTAGCTTCCGCTTAGTGCTTAGGTTCTCTGCATATAGCATCGTTGATGGCTGCTCTCCTTTTCCTGCTTGGACACTGGAACCGGGGAGTTTATCACTGTATGAGATTGTCCGGTAAGTTCCATGGGCACCAAAGATGTCAGCAGCTCTGTAGGGAGCTGAATTCTGCCCCTCTGAAGTCTCCCCCAGCGTGCATATACATACCCTCACTCCTTAACTACTTATCAAGCCAGTGCTAGGGATCTGTACTAGGGATTGAAGATGGAAGTCGGACTCAGAATCCACACTCACAGAGCTTCTACCGTCCAAACAGAAGCCAGTCAGTTCTGTACTTTGTAACGCAGAATGTGTTGCTCTGTGGTGAAGAGTACTTTGCATTCTGATACCACTTTGCATCGGGCAAGGACCTGTCTGTGAGCATCCGCTGGCCTCCTCCTGCCAATTCCCTCCCATCTCCCTGCACACTGCTGGTGCTGGCGAGCCACAGCGCTGGGACTGAGTTCTCAGCTGTGCAAACGCAAGTAGGTTCAGCAGGTGTTAGACTGCGTGGGGGCACAGTGTCACCTCTTCATGCCGAGTTCAGAAGGCAGGTACTGACTGGGTCACACGCCAGACATCACAGGTCAGAGCAGGCACAGAGCATCCACTGCTCTGGTACTGACAGAGGTGACTAGAAAATGTTTCCCAAGGAGGTGGAAGAGCGCTTTGGGTCTGATAACACATGCACACCTATGCACACACACACATGTGCACATACACATCCATGCTTACAGTTAGACCCCCTTCAGATTCTTGTAATGGCCTTATCACTGTTTCCCCCAATCAGCAATTCAACAAAATGTTTATTAAGCATAAACTAAAACACAGACAACAATTAGAGACAAAGCAACAGCAGCGAGGATGCTATTAACTCCCAATTGTCACCAGAGATGCGGCCATGGGGAGCCAGCTGTGGGCTTGAGATGTCAGGACAGGTTTCATGGAAAAGTTTCATGGGAGTCAGCCTGGGCCTTAAGGACGAGTAGGCCCAGATCTGGGAGCTGTGGTGGGGGGGAAGGGATTAGGAAAACACAGAGCTTGGAACGTACAAGACGCGTGCTGGAGATGACAGCCTGCGGTGCAGCGGGAGATTAGATTGGCCGGGCAGGGTGTTGAAACAGCGGGGGGCTTTGGGCTTGCCCACCAAGGCAGCAGAACGTCGCTGCAGGTTTAGAAGCGAGGGTACTGATGGGAGCCCAGCGGCGAGGTGTTTGATGCTGGGAGAGATGAGAGCCTGGAAAGCCAGCAGAGAAACTGTGTGGTCACCAAGACCTAAGGCAATGGGGGCCAGAAGAGGGAGCGGGAGTGGGGAGGAGGAGGAATTGGCCTGAAGGGGGCGCCCTTGTCAGTCAGAGAGTGTCCTCTCGCCCCGCAATAGCTGGTGGGTCTGAGCTTATCAAGCAGTTAAGTTCACAGTGACGTTGGCAAAAGCAGAAGCGGTCAGGTGTATCCCCAGGTCCTCACCTCTGCTGCTTCCACGTGGCCACACTTATCCCTCAAATGAACAAAGGGGTTTTCCTGAGGTTAGGGTCAGGAGGAGAAAGGGGAGGTGCACTCGTGAGGACAGAGCAGTCCTTTGCCTGTCAAACAGCAGAGTCCTGCCTCCCCTTGGTCTGTGCTGTCTTTTATATTTTTTATGCTAAAATGGCTATTTTTAATTTTTGCTTAAAGAGTTAACATGCACCGCACCAACTCTGTTACTAAACTGCCTCAAATCACAAAATGAATTTACTATTGTAGGTAGAGGAATCATACAGCAAATAAAGGAAAAAGATAAATTCAAAAAGAGGAAATAACAGTAAAGGTCAAGAAATGAGATAGTGGGGGCCGTTCGTTGCTATTTGCCTTTTACATTTAATTATATCTCAGATTGCGCTTTCTGGAAAACAAATGACAAGACATGATGAGGTGCCAGGGTGGAAAAGGGAAGGGAAAACAACCTCCATCCATTCGTTCATGAAGCGAATATTTGCGAGCTCCTCCTCAGTCCTGGGTGATTAAGCTAAGCTCTGAGCATACAGTGATAAACGCAATAGGCACAGCCTCCCCTAATGAATTCCGTGAATTCCGTGTTCCACCAGTAATGTCAGATATGGACAATTACAATTGTGATAAGTACTAAGAACAGTTTAGGGCATTAAGAAAGTGTATGTTAGGGGGATCTTACTGGCCCTGAGGAAGGGACTTTGAAACTGGAGTCAGAAGAAAGAAGAATGAGCTAAAAGAAAAGAACAGCCTGTGTCAAGGCCCTGGGGCGGGAAGGAGCCATACCTATTGGAAAAGCAGAGAAGTACATTGTGGCTGGGCTGGGGGAGCAGGAAGGAGAGGAGCCCCAATTGCTGCTGGTGGAGGCAAAAAGGAGGAAATTGTGTGAGATCTTCAAAGTATGATGGGAAGGATAATGAGCAGGGTGGGGCCGCCAAGGAACAAATCCCACTGACGTCATAACACATTCCCACTGAAGTTGGTTAATAGAGACCAGAACGAGCTCAAGGAGTGGGTATGAGGGGTGGGGGCATGTAGGGAGGGAATGGAAATGATAGGACAGCAGAGACAGGCTGGCACACAGGTGCGAATCAGTATGATACCTGCTACTTTAGTATTTATGTTTTAAAGATAAGACGCCAGATTTCTAGTGCTTCCAGGAACAGGCATGGGCTGCATTGCTCCTGCAGCCTGTGGTGTGCTCATTTTTTTCAATTTGAGGTGGTCTTATAAAAAGTCTCCTCATCTAAACACCTTTCTTTGGGTCCACAGGCAAAAGGGACCACCCTCTCTGTTCTCCCAAAGCCCATCTCTGCAGGGGCATCCAGCTTGCTCCATCTGATACGTGTCAAGTTTGGCCCGTAAGTGACAAGTTCTCTAGGGGTTAGGAGCCTTGCCTCAGTGACCTCTAGAATGGCCCTACTGCCTGGCAGAGAGCCGGTTCCACAAAGGTCTGCAAAATTAAAGCACTGAGTAAAACCTAAAAGGAGAGTTTTCTGGTGTGTCCTGAGTTTGACCCCGTTAATGATGGAGTTCAGCGCATTAGTAACAGGCTGCCATGAGCTGCCTTGAGCACATGCAGAATCCAAAAGAAGATGCCAAACAGTTCTTTTCTTCTGTTTTGCTGCATCTTGCAATTTCTTTAGGGTCCACAGAACTGGGTGTTGGGTGGCTTATTCAGTCAGCATCTCTGGCTACTTCCCCATTCCGCACTCCATTTCTGTATCCGTAGCTGGTGGAATCGATCATGACTCTCCAAGGTCACCAGTGTGACCTTGAAAGACGGTAGGGGGCGGGTTAAGGGTAGTGGATAGGCAGTTATGCGTATCAGTTGCCCGATTCAAAGTTTTGTTAAGGCTGCTTACAAAGCACCCTATTGTGCAATTTGATTTTAATCTCCCTTTTCTGTTTCTTCTTAACCCTGCAGGGGATGGACAAATAGACTGGCGTATAAAAATTATGATGGTGAAAATTTCACTGAAGAATTCAGCCCACGTCACCACATTTACAAACAGAGATGCCCTAGACTGGGGATTAGGTGACCAAACATTTGTCCCCAAAGCATTTTTTCTTCTTTTTTTTTTCTATCTAAACAAGCTGGGATTAGTGGAAATTTCAAGGATCTTCCTGTTCTGCCCTGT
Organism: Bos taurus; assembly: GCF_002263795.3. Taxonomy (NCBI): domain Eukaryota; kingdom Metazoa; phylum Chordata; class Mammalia; order Artiodactyla; family Bovidae; genus Bos; species Bos taurus. The sequence continues at coordinate 73,749,815 of NC_037343.1, forward strand.
GAAATTGGGCTAACAGTGTCAGTCTGCCCCATGAGTCTGTCAGGGTCAAATGACATGAAACGATGTGTGTGGAATATGAAAAGTAATGCTGTGTCTATTTCCGGTCGAAACAATGTGTCCGACGCCAGGTCCCCTGCCTTGGGCAGAGTTTCAGTACAGCAGGGCTGCTCTTGGCTTCTCCAGAGGAAGGTGGGGTAGCTGGGCCCCTCTGTCCCAGAGCGAGCCGCCACTGCCCTCTAGTGGCAGCCTTCTGCCCAGACGTGGAGTCCGCCCTCTGGCTGAGGGGGAGAGCAGACCTCTTTCCTGGTAGGACTGTTTCTGACCCATCCTTCGTCAATAAATCCTCACCTCAAATTCTCCATATGTGTGCTCTGGGTGGGTGAGCCCTGATCTTTTCCTTGCTATTCTAGGAACTGACGAGTATGTGTCCGGAGTCTGCTATGGGGGTAGGCAGTGTCAGGGGTCTGCTATGGGGGTGGGGTGTGTCAGGGGTCTGCTATGGGGGTGGGGTGTGTCAGGGGTCTGCTATGGGGGTGGGGTGTGTCAGGGGTCTGCTATGGGGGTGGGCTGTGTCCGGGGTCTCCTATGGGGGTGGGCTGTGTCCGGGGTCTCCTTTGGGGGTGAGCTGTGTCAGGGGTCTCCTATGGGGATGGGCTGTGTCAAGGGTCTCCTATGGAGGTGGGCTGTGTCAGGGGTCTTCTATGGGGATGGGCTGTGTCAGGGGTCTGCTATGTGGGGTGGGCTGTGCCAGGCATGGAGATGATTCCCCCTCCCCCCCTGCCCATGTTCTGTCTCTCTGAGGAGTGGATGATCTCATACCAGTCATCTGCAGGATGTCAACCTGCTGGAAACTTTCCAGGGGTGATAACTGAGCCTCCCGCCATGTCCCCTGGCCCCCCGACCTGGAAAGGACCCGACAGGACCAAAGAGACGACCTGCTGATCGTCTCCATCCCCACGGTGCCCAGCACAGAGGCGCTCTGGAAGGACCCACCTGTTGAGGAATTTGTCTGCTGAATGCATAAGTTCACCTCCAGGAGTGCCTTCCTGGATACACCCTGAAATTCTCTAACATGTGTACATCTCCTTGAGCATCAGAGTGAGGAGGCTAGGCGTCAGATGGGAGAGCAGACTTGAGACTGCCTTTTAAGTGTCTGATTATGAGTGGCATGGTCCCAGGCACGTTTGTTAACCTTTCTGTTTCTCTCATGCAAAATGCACCTAAGGGAATCACCTTCCTCGGCTAGAGGGTCCTAAGAATTAAATGAGACAATGTACATGAACTCCCTGGGAAAGGATCTGCACTCAGGATGTGGACCCTTTGGGGGTGTGAGTAAGAGAGAGAGACAGGGCAGGGACCCCCACACAGAGGAGGGCAGCTCAGAGGCTGGGCGGACGGGGAAGTTGCCATGTCCTCGTAGATGGTAGGTGTGACAACGTGAGTGTGCTTTGTAGATGGTAGGACCTAAGAGCTGGACAGCGTTCTGGGGACACACCCACCCCCAGTGCCCACCGCAAAAGTCGCCACAGAAAAGCTTGCTTTCCGTGGCCCTCTGTCCACCCTGGCCGAGGGTAGCTGAGCCCCTTTGTTCTCCCTGCATCCAAAGTTTCAGAGAGGGAGGTGCTCCCAAGGCTGCTGGCAGCATCACTCTCCAAATGTTCTCATCTCCCATTGTTCCTGAGATAGAACACTTAAATAATAGAGCTGATGATAAATAGAAATCAGCAGAAATTGTTTAGTCCTGAGGAAGAAAACCATTGGTTGATTCAGATGCCGGATCTCTTGTCCGACTGTTCACAGTGCTGTGGTCCAAATCTGACCTTGGGAGATGCGCTGAAAGCATCTTGTGGAAGGAGAGGCTGCAGGCAGGAGGCCTCCAGGGCTAGGTCTGCGGGCTGAGAACAATGGCCGGCCTTGTCTCTGGCTCTGGGCCCCGCTCTGGGAACAGACACGATATACTCCTTGTCCAAGGCTAGTTTCTGTACCTCGGGCTGGAGGCGAGTCTGCACGCGGGGTGGGGGTGGGGGGAGCGGGCTGGCACGGATGCTTCGTGTTATGCGGTGTTTTGAACTCAGCTTTCAGCACTGCTACCTCCCCTACAGATGGGAGGAAGCAGGAAATGGTCTGCCCGGGCTTTCCAAAACTCTGGGGAAAGCAGCCAAACTAGAAGCTTACCGACAGAACAAGAGATTGCCTTCTGGTTGTGGTGGCAAGGTCAGTGTGCTCAGTAGCACTGGAAAATGACTGACTGATCTCGGGCTGCAGAGGTCCTCAGTGAGCCTAAAGGGTTGCGCTGGGGGCCCAGGTCTGCAAGATGAGAAGGAGGGTGGGGAGGAGGCATTTCTTCTGTTCCTCTCCTGGACGAGGGCACAGCAGATCCCGGGGACAGGAGGAAAGGGTAGCACCAAAGGCAGACCTTGTTCCTTTTCCAATCCTAGGAAGCTTTGGGAGGAACAACCCCAGGAAGGAAAAATCCCAGGAAGCTTTTTGAAACAAGGCAATGTCAGTCATTTTGGACATTTCTCTGTAAGGTAAGGTTGACCTCATGGCAGCCTGTGACCGGCTGAGAATGGGAGGATTAGGGAACAAGGCAGAGCTAGAGAGGGAGCTGATGGGTAACAGCTGGTATATCCCGCAAGAGGCCACGTGTGCAGGGCGCAGCAGTTGGGGTCCTGGAGCAGGCAGTTTTCTGAGATCATCCTGCCATATGCCTTCGTGTGGGCCGCCTCCTTTGCCTGAGTGTTCTCTCCTTTCCTGATGGGAAGATTAATTACTGACTGTGCTTTAAAAACAGCTCACATCTTACCCCCTCCGTGAGATCCTCTGTGACAAAGTGATTCATTCTCTCCACAGTGTTTGGCCATCTCTTATTCATTTTTGCTATCATTTTCAAAATGCTAAATTATTAGATGAACGTTATTTCATGAAATATTGAGTCCTTAGAGTAGATACTTGGTCTTTAAGTGCTTCCCATATAGCAGCTAGTAATTTATTAATTCATTCAGCAAACATAAATAAGGATTCAGAGAGGTCAGCTGGCTGGTAGCATGGGGGTGAGATTTGACGGGGTGGCTATCAGGGCAAAACCCGGAAACCCAAGATGAGGGTGGAAACAAAAGCAAATAAGTGTCCTTGTCCCTCGGGAACTGGACACTGGGTAGAGTTCTGATGCAGGGATTCCAGCACAGGAATCCAGGTTGGAAATGAGGTCCAGGAAGGAGAATTCACTGCAGGAATGAAACAGGGACTCTGTCACTGAGTTGAATGTTTGCCCCGAGAAAGGCTGGATGCTGACTGAGTTTCAGGAGCATTGAGCAAAAGGATCTTCTAGGCTCCTTAATGGAAGGCAGTCCTGATGTCCAAGCTGGGATGGGTCTGAGTCTGCCGCTGGGGGCTCAGGGTTGAATGGATCTCAGCTGCAGTTGGAGGACTGATGCAGAGTCCTGGACCGTGGCTTTGCCCTCTCTTCTCCACAGAGGGAACCCAGGTATCCATTGCCAGCCCTCCAGCCTAGAGCAGGGGAACACTGGCACAGCTGATGGGATCCCTGGAGAACTGACCCCTGCTCCCTCAGATATTAGACATGCCACGTGCAGCATATGGAAACCACACCTGCAGAGACACGGACGCACCATCCACACCTACTCCCTGTCCATGTTTTCTGCAGAGCCTACATCTAGTTTTAAAATTCAGTAACAGTTCCGTGGCTTTTCTCTTTCCATGGGGAGCATCACACAATTTCTCGATCCAGGAAAAATCTCCTAGGAGAGATCTTGCTCCTAATCCAGATTAGAGAAGGGAGGATTAGAGTCAGGTGTGCTAAACATGTCTGTGGGTGGTGGTTAATCATCACCAAAGCAACCAGAAAGTGAAGTGACAAGTCATGTAAGTTTTAGTCTTGAAGACATTTCAGGTCCTAGTAGCCCTTTGCAAATTCTCATCTCATAGACGAGGTTTTCATTCTAGGTTTGAGTCCTTGTGGGGTGACTTCAGATAAATCTGAGCCTCAGTTTCTTCAACTCTACAATGGAGAAATAATCTTGTAAATTTTGTAAGATATCTTATAAGTGGGCTTCCCTGGTGGCTCAGTGGGTAAAGAATCCACCTGACAATGCAGAAGATACAGGATATGCAGGTTTGATCCCTGGGTCAGGAAGATGCCCTGGAGGAGGGCATGGTACCCACTTCACTATTCCTGCCTGGAGAATCCCAAGGACAGAGGAGCCTGGCAGGCCACAGTCCACAGGGTTGCAAAGAGTCGGACATGACTGAAGCAGTTGAGCATCCAATCTTGTAAGTAAGTACTTGTCAGTAAGTAATCTTGCCTGCATTCAGGTTCTTATGAGAATAGAGGATACAGCTCCTGTGGGGTCTTCACAGCCCCCTTTGTCTTTTCTGGGTACACCCCTTTTTTTGCTGGGAAATTCTCATTTTCTTGTCATATGGCTCTGATGGGAGCCATCATGAATATGTAGAACCTACCCTTGGTCACAGTTGATGGATCAGTGGTGAGTACAAGTCAATCACGTTTAGTTTTGTTGCTAAATGAGCTTCAAATTTATTTTTTAAAAAACGTTTTCTTTTGCATTTTCTGGGCTTTGTGGATTTTGTGATTGTAGATAATGGGTGGTGGAATTATAGGTAGTTGAGTCTACACATATTTAGATCGCACATGTCTATTTTCTCTACTGGAATATAAATTCTTTAGGGAAGACATGAACACCTCTCCCAGGGGTCCCACACCCTCAAGTTCATCATGACTAATGTGAAGTTAGGAGTAGGAAGCGTCAGGGGTGATAGGGAGCCAGGAAACCAAACGTGACATTGTCTTTCCACCTCTGGAAAGACAGGTTCCTCTGCCTGCATCCTGTGTTACCCTCTTGGTCATCCACCGGATCCCCTGAGTCATCTGGGGTCCCCCAACCTCCCTCACGCTTCCGTATCCAATAAATCTCCTAGTCTTGCTGATTTCACTTCCTACGAATTTGCCCTTTGTTCTCTATTCTCTATTCCTTCATGACTTGACTCCACCACCTCTTGCCTGGATCATCATAAGAGCTCTGAACTGGTCTTACTTCCTCTAGTTTTGTCTCTCTCCCATCCCCATTCTTTGCTAGCCCTGCTAGAGTGCTTGATCTGTAAGGCAAACCTGAACATATCACTCATTAAGATCTGCCCACAGCTCCCCACTGCTTGCAGGACCAAATCCAAGCTCTATGGCACAGCACAGATCTGGCTCAACTCCCTGCAGGTACTTGATGTTTCGTGCTTCATGGACTTTTTCATGCAGAACCTCTCCTTTTGCTTAGGATGCCCGTCCTGTGTTCTTCACCTTTAAAAGTCATCTCAGGCTTCCACTCCTTGAAGAGCCTTCTTTGGACTAGGTAAAAAAGTCTGTGACACTTTATCACTCTATTTATGTGTCTTTATCACTCAGCACATGATTTTGTGTTGAAAATATTTCCCTAATGACTGTCTCCTCAGCTGGACTGCAAATCCTTTGAGAACAGGGACTGTGTCACATTCATCTTTGTAGACTTAGTTCTTACTTAGTGCATGAATAGAACTTAGTAGATTCTTAAGACGTGCTGAGAAAGATGTGAGTGTGAGAAAGAAGCTTCTGGTCTCATCAGGGAACCTCACGTGGTTGACCTGCCAGTGTCTGCTTGCATGGAGGTTGAGTAGATTCTGAGAAAGCACCTCAATGTATGTCTGCTGATGGGGTCCAGATATAAGAGGCCACATCTTAGGAAACCAGGATTGTTCTATAGAAGCCCACGTGCAGGGGAGCCAAGGAATGCTCCAGGAGAAGGCACTCTGAGGCACGATCAGCTTGCTCCTGGGAAAGACACTGCTTGTTAGATGGGAGGAGTATAGACTGGTGGTGGTCACTGGGAATCACCTTTGGCTTGGTGCTAATATGTGCTCTCCAGAAGAAAAAGCACTTCTTACTGAACCCAGAAAGTGTCGTTTCAGCAAACTCTGTAAGCCATTAAGGCACAAAGAGCCTCTTAACAGTGTTCCATGAAGGGGAAAGAGCCATTTCTGACGGGCTCCTCTTCATTCTCAAACTGGCTGTGCACAACAGGATAGGTACTGAGAAGGTCAGGACACTGAAGACGGTGTGTGATGGATCAGTGATGGTCACCAGGGAGGAGCTGCGTGGCTCAAAGCAGGTGAGATCAGAGGGGCATGTGCAGAGTCCCCAGGCATCTCAGAGCAGCAGCAGAGAGACTCGCTCAAGGGCCAACATGAAACAGCCCCTGAGGATTTGCAGTAATACTTGGGGCAACTTTGCAGAAGGCTTCCGGTTTGATGAGAACTGGAAGGGTGGAGTCGAAAAGGAGGGGACATTTGGGTTATTACTCAGGGGGATTTCCACTGTGTACTGATAGGCAAGCTGGAGAAATTAAATCTAGAATCTAATTAATAGGTGGTTTCTTTTTCTCTTTACCCACTGGACATGGGCACCCCATCTGGCCTGGCAGATGAGTTGGTGGTTGCAGGAAGGTATACCCTCCTGTTATGGGTTGAACTGTATTTATCTCAAATTCATATATGGATTTTGAGATTTCCTAACATACATCACCAACCACCACCCCCCTCCAATGCCAGTAACTCAGAGTGTGACTTTACTTGGAAATAGAATCCCTGCAGATGTAATTAGTCAGCATGAAGTCATCGGGGTGGGTGCTATTCCAATATGACTGGTGCCCTTATAAAAGGGGACATTTGAACACAGATATGCACACAGAAAGTACACCATGTGAAGATGAGGGTGGAGATTGGGAGGAAGCCTGGATAAGCCAAGAAACACTACAGATTGCTGGCAAACCAGCAAAACTAGGACAGAGGTGAGGAAAAGACCTTCCTTCGTGACTCCCTGAAGGAATCAACCCCACCAACTCCATGCAGAAGGCTTTCAGTTTGATGTGAACTGGAGGGGTGGAGTGGAAGCGGTAGGGACATTTGCGTTACTACTCGTTGAGGTTTTGAACACATAGCCTTCAGAACTGTGAGATAGTACACTTCTGTTATGTAAGCCCCTCATCTGCAGTCCTTTGTTACAGCAGCCCTAGAAAATTAATGAGATTCCCTGGTAACTCAGTTGGTAAAGAATCCTCCTGCAATGCAGAAGACCCTGGTTTGATTCCTGGGTCTGGAAGACCCCCTGGAGAAGGGATAGGCTATCCACTCCAGTATCCATGGACTTCCCTGGTGGCTCAGATGGTAAAGAATCTGCCTGCACTATGGGAGACCTGGCTTCGATCCCTGGCTTGGGAAGATCCCCTGGAGAAGGGAACAGCTACCCACTCCAGTGTTCTGACCTGGAGAATCCCCATGGATAGAGGAGCCTAGCGGGCTTCAGTCCATGGGGTCGCAAAGAGTCGGACACGACTGAGCGACTAGGCACAGCACAGCGAACTACTACACCTTCATAGGGACAGATGGGGCTGAACTGGGGGTAGGAAGCTCGAGCAGCTGGGCAGGGATGAAGCAAGGCAGTGCCGGACGCGCCTGCCTACCACCCTCCCCGCTCCCCCAACACGGGCAGGAATGCGAGCTGGGGAAGGTCCCAGGTCTGTCTCTGTGGTTTGTTCTCTCAAAATGTGAAATCCTCAATCCTCATTTTTTCATTCTCAGTCTGGAGTCAGAGCCCATGGGGTGCCCTCCAGGAGCTGTGTAAGCAACATGCTTTGCATGTCACAATTAGCTGACAAGTGAGTGGTTATCGCTTGTTTTCCACAGCCCCATTCCCACTGCCGGCCCATCTGACTCTTGCAGGAAAGGAAAGACGTGATCTCACGCCTTTGACCACCTGGAGGTTCAGTCAGAGAGAATCGCTTTAGTCGCTGCTTTACAGCGCTGTGCCTTGGGAGTGCCAAGCACACCCCTGGGCAGACTGAGACCCTCCCAGCACAGGCCTTCAGGGCAGGGTAGCTGACTGGAGCACTTAGTTGATTCTCAGTCGTCTGTCTTCTGTCAGACCCCAGGTTGTGGACAAAGGCTTCAACTGTTAGCAGAAAATGATGTCTGTTGAGCAAGTGTGTGTGTGTGTGTGTGTGTGTGTGTGTGTGTGTGTGTGTGTGTGTATCTGTGAGTGAGTGTGTGTGAGAGAGAGGGAGATGGATGGAATAATTGGCCTTGGATCTTTGATAGCTGTCTAAACAAAATAGCCAGTATTTTTAGATCGCCTTGAAAACTGTAGTGTTTCAAAAATCATTGCCAGGGAGATTTTGAACTTTTATTAAGAAAAACAGGAAATGAGAGAATTGTAAACCCCAGGGAAGAAATCTGACATTTTGAGGCCAAAGACTGACTCCCTTTGATGCACTAACAAGGATCATTGAATAGCCTGTGGTTGGGTTTAACAAATCCCTCTCGATGATGTAACCCTAGAAATACCAGGAGTGACTGCTGCTGCTGCTGCTGCTAAGTCGCTTCAGTCGTGTCTGACTCTGTGCAACCCCATAGACAGCAGCCCACCAGGCTCCCCTGTCCCTGGGACTCTCCAGGCAAGAACACTGGAGTAGGTTGCCGTTTCCTTCTCCAATGCATGAAAGTGAAAAGAGGAAGTGAAGTCGCTCAGTTGTGTCTGACTCTTAGCAACCCCATAGACTGCAGCCTACCAGGCTCCTCCGTCCATGGGATCTTCCAGGCAAGAGTACTGGAGCAGGGTGCCTTTCCAGGAGTGACTAGAGAAGGCCAAACCGAAGCGCAGAATTTGAAGCTCTGATCATCGAAAAAGCAAGAGAATTCCAGAAAAACATCTATTTCTGCTTTATTGACTATGCCAACGCCTTTGACTGTGTGGATCACAATAAACTGTGGAAAATTCTGAAAGAGATGGGAATACCAGACCACCTGATCTGCCTCTTGAGAAACCTATATGCAGGTCAGGAAGCAACAGTTAGAACTGGACATGGAACAACAGACTGGTTCCAAATAGGAAAAGGAGTACGTCAAGGCTGTATATTGTCACCCTGCTTATTTAACTTATATGCAGAGTACATCATGAGAAACGCTGGGCTGGAAGAAACACAAGCTGGAATCAAGATTTCTGGGAGAAATATCAATAACCTCAGATATGCAGATGACACCACCCTTATTGAAGTAAGTGAAGAGGAACTAAAAAGCCTCTTGATGAAGGTGAAAGAGGAGAGTGAAAAAGTTGGCTTAAAACTCAACATTCAGAAAACGAAGATCATGGCATCCAGTCCCATCACTTCATGGGAAATAGATGGCAAAACAGTGGAAACAGTGTCAGACTTTATTTTTGGGGGGCTCCAAAATCACTGCAGATGGTGACTGCAACCATGAAATTAAAAGACGCTTACTCCTTGGAAGGAAAATTATGACCAACCTAGATAGCATTACTTTGCCAACAAATGTTCGTCTAGTCAAGGCTATGGTTTTTCCAATGGTCATGTATGGATGTGAGAGTTGGACTGTGAAGAAGGCTGAGCGCCGAAGAATTGATGCTTTTGAACTGTGGTGTTGGAGAAGACTCTTGAGAGTCCCTTGGACTGCAAGGAGATCCAACCAGTCCATTCTGAAGGAGATCAGCCCTGGGTGTTCTTTGGAAGGAATGATGCTAAAGCTGAAACTCCAGTACTTTGGCCACCTCATGTGAAGAGTTGACTCATTGGAAAAGACTCTGATGGTGGGAGGGATTGGGGGCAGGAGGAGCAGTGGGTGACAGAGGATAAGATGGCTGGATGGCATCACTGACTCTATGGACGTGAGTCTGAGTGAACTCCGGGAGTTGGTGATGGACAGGGAGGCCTGGTGTGCTGCGATTCATGGGGTCGCAGAGTCGGACACGACTGAGCGACTGAACTGAACTGAACTGAGGCCGTAGACTAGCGCCCTTTGCTGGCCATTCTTGGATCAGCCGAAGGCCCTCTCTGCACCAGAGACCTACTCCGCTGGTGAGGGAAAATCAAACTCTCTGGATTTCTGTCTCCTAGATGTACTTTTTTCTAGCTCCTCCGTCCCCCATTTCTTATGAAATTGGGATTTAAATTTACATAGGGTTAAAGATCTATTTATTTATTTATTATTATTTTTGGCTGGGCTGGATTTTCGTTGCGGAGAGCAGGCTTTCTCTAGTTGTGGCGAGTGAGGGGGGCGACTCTTCATTGCAATGCATGGGCTTCTCACAGTGGCGGCTTCTCTTGCGAAGCATGGGCTCCAGGCGTCTGGGCTTCAGTAGCTGTTGCCTGTGGGCTTAGTAGCTGAGGTTCACAGGCTCTAGAGTGCGGGCCCAGTAGTCGTGGTCCACGGGCTTGGTTGCTCCAGCGGCCTGTGGGATCTTCCTGGACCGGGAATTGAACCCATGTCCCCTGCGTTGGCAGGTGGATTCTAACCAGCAGACCACCAGGGAAGCCCGAATGTGGGTCTTTGATAAGACACAATAGAGGAACGGTTTTCACTGGCATCACCCATGACGTTTTGAGAGCCTATCACTATCAGTGGGAGAAAGGCTCATTTTTCATGTAGGTATTCTAACCTGAAGAGCTGTTTTAGTCACCACTCACTGGGATTGCCCTTCAACAAGGCTACGACTCAAAGCCTGCTCCTACGATGCTTTCAGATAGGAACCGAGCTCAACAGTAGTGAGAGGAGGTGCTGAGACTTCCATGGTCACATCACAGCTGGCCATGTTCCTCCGGGTGGATCAGGGCCAAGGGGAGGGGTTGGGGGTAAAGAGGGACAGAGTGCGAGTAAGGACATCCCTGGGTCCCCATTTTAGGAGGACCTGTATGATCTGGGAGGCAATTCTATAAGAAAAGTCAAGAGATGTCTTATCTCATCCTTTTGATCACTGAAAAACTCCTAGGAAGACTGTTCTTCTAGGGGAACTTCCTTGGCCTTCTGGACATTGTGGGCCATCACTGAGGGCCTTAAAGACCTTCTGTTGAAACTGGATCTCATATTAATATATCCGGCTTGAGCCAACTCCATATATCAGTAGCGTTACTGGTGTGGTGTTGCTCTCTGTAGAACTGTTTATATTTAGAATAGTCTGAACTATCAGCTTATCCAGAAACTAGGCCTTCCCACTAGAGTCTCCTCTATTCTCTCTTCAAATATAAAATTAACTGCACAGTGATGGGGCAGACAGTGGTTGAAAACATGGCCTCTAGTGTTGGACTGGCTGGATGGCAATCCCAGCTGTGTGTCTCACTACCTGTGTGGCCTGGGAAAACTACATCAGCACACGTTGTTTCAATTTCCTCATTCGTAAAATGGAAGCATAAATGGTACTTACCATTAGTGCTGTTGTGAGAGATAAGTGAGTTAACACACAGGAAGCACTTAGTTCCTGGTACATAGTAAGCACTCAGTGGTTATTGCCTACCATCATCACCACCACCACCACCACCACCACCACCACCATCACCACCACCACCACCATCACCACCACCACCACCACCACCACCACCACCATCACCACCACCACCACCACACCACCACCACCACCACCACCACCACCACCACCACCACCACCACCACCACCACCACCACCACCACCATCACCACCACCACCACCATCACCACCACCATCACCACCACCACCACCATCACCATCACCACCACCACCACCATCACCATCATCACCACCACCACCATCATCGCCGCCACCACTATCACCACCATCATCACCACCACCACCATCATCACCATCATCACCACCACCATCATCACCATCATCGCCACCACCACCATCATCACCATCATCACCACCACCATCATCATCATCATCGCCACCACCACCATCACCACCATCACCACTATCACCACCATCATCACCACCACCACCATCATCACCATCACCACCATCACCACCATCATCACCACTACCACCATCACCACCACCACCAACATCACCACCACCACCATCATCACCATCACCACCACCACCATCATCACCACCACCACCACCACCACCACCACCAACATCACCACCACCATCATCACCACCACCACCATCATCGCCGCCACCACCATCACCACCATCATCACCACCACCATCATCACCATCATCACCACCACCACCATCATCGTTGCCACCACTATCACCACCATCATCACCACCACCATCATCACCATCATCACCACCACCATCATCACCATGATCACCATCATCACCACCACCACCATCATCATCATCGCCACCACCACCATCACCACCATCATCACCACTACCACCATCATCACCATCACCACCATCACCACCATCATCACCACCACCACCATCACCACCATCATCACCACCACCACCATCATCACCATCATCACCACCACCACCATCATCACCATGATCATCATCACCACCATCATCACCACCACCATCATCACCACCACCACCACCACCATCATCACCACCACCACCATCATCACCACCACCACCATCACCACCATCATCTTCCCATCATTACCATCATCGTAACCATCATCATCGCCATCACTGCTCTATGATCAGCATGTAAGAAGCTGAAAGCGTGTCCCGATAACCACCGTTCCACGTTGACGAGGTTGCACACGTTCCTGTAAGGGAGCGCATGTGCTGGACGGGCAGGGTTGCAGTCCAAGTGACCCGCAGCATCCAGTCCAACTCCCTCTCCTTCCAGGGACATGGCAGGCTTCTACCTGGAACATGGGCAGGGCTTTGTGAGTGGTTGTGGCTGGTGAAATGTGAATGCGCATAATTAGTGTCCTCACTTCTGGGCTGAGACAGTTAAAAGCCCAAATGTGATTCTTCACTTTCTTTTCCTTTGTCACAGCAGCTTAGAAGGTGAGATGTTCCAGCAATTGCAGCTATAAGATGATGAGCCATCTGTTGACCCGAGTCCTCCAGTGACTGTGTGTAACGGAGATGCGCTGACTCGTATTCCATATGCAGCATGAACAAGAAATAAACTTTCATGGTGTGAAGCTACTGAGATTTGTGAGTCATTACTGCAGCACAGCCCAGCCTGGGAGTTCTCAGTCTGGTCTGCTCACCTGGGATCCTGTTAGAAATGCAAATTTTCAGGCTCCACTGCACACATACTGAATCAGAAGCCGAGGGTGAGGCTGGGTTTTAACAGCCGCTCCAGGTGAATCTGACATAGGTCAAGTTTGAGAACCACTGCTCTGACTGATCCTGAATAGCACAAGAGGCAAAGGCCAGGGAAAAAGGAGGCCTGGTCTCTCAGCTCCCAGTTACACAGGTACTTTGACCCTCTAGGTAGCTGCTGTTTAGGATGATCCCTTCTGCTTCACCCTTTCCCACTGGTAGAGATATTAAAGCATTGGCTATCTCAGAGATGGTTGGATGGCATCACCGAGTTAATGGACATGAACTTGGGCAAACTCTGGGAGACAGCAAAGGACAGGGAGGCCTGGTGTGCTGCGGTCCGTGGGCTTGTGAAGAGTCAGACATGCCTTAGTGACTGAACAACAACATCTCAGGATAGTTAACATCAGACAGATCAAGGCCCAGGGTTTTACTTGAAGTCAACAAATCTCTTCATTTACTTGAAGTCAACGGGTTCATTGTTGCTTTAAGATGGTGAAGGCTTTCTAGTTCTTTCAAGTGTGTCTGAAACCCTGGGCATTTACTGCTGTCTTTCTCACTCTCTGCTCCACAGTCCTTCCTTTCTCCAGGGAGGACAGAGTCTGGTGGTCCCCATTTCACCAAGGAGGAAAATGAGGCTCAGCATGTTCAAGTTATTTGTCCACGGAACGGTGTCACAGCATTGCACTACAGCCCTGGCGCTCAGCCTCCTGTAACAATAAAGATACAAGGACATTAGCTCGCCTAATACATTTATTTAATTGTCTGAGCTCAGCTGCATCTCAGTCCTGGTGCCCATCGCCGTGCCTGGATGGGTCCCAACAACACTAAGGAGGCATCTTGGCAATGCACAGTACAAGAGGGACAAAGCAGATGACTGAGCAGGAACAACCTGATCCAACACTTCGCGAGTCTTTTGCAGAAGAGCTGTCTCAGAGAAATGACAGCCTGTGGTCAGCAGAGGGCAGTATTGTTCTAACAACTACTGTGTGGGGAGCAGGATGCCTGCTCCCATCCACCCTGGCAATACTGATAGAATTGACAGAGGCCAGAGGGTGCATTTAAAGAACAAAAACAGCAAAAAAAAAAAAATTCTATATACCCACCATATTATTAGGCAATTAGCATTGCTTATATAATTCTTTCAAATTTCTATCTGAAAATTTTCACATTAAAACATTAGAAGAAGAAAGAGGATAAAGCCCTAAGTTGGCCCAGCTCAGTCCCATGGCTAGTGAGTAGCTCACCCATCTGGACCAGTCCCACAGCTGTGGGATGGATGTGTTGGCATCGGCCTTCATTAAGCATCTTATTCTTAACATTCATCGTATTCTCGCCACTCAGAGACCTGCCCCCCAAGAGCTACCTTGCTCTCTTTCCTTCCCTGTCTTTTCTTTCTTTCTCTTCTTCCTCCCTCACACTCTCTTCTTCACCCCTGGTGTGAGTCTAGGCAGATGGCTGATGGGGTAGCAGGGCCAGGTACTGGGAACTAGGTGTGAAAAACACAACCGATCCTTTCCCTTAAGGATTTATATTCTTGGCAAGGCAAATCCACAGAAGCAGAACTTTGAGGAGGAGAAGCAGGAGAACATTTAAATCCTGTTCTCTGAGCCATAGGAGAAGCCTCAAACTCAAGTCTTGGAAAGAGGCTCTGAACTTCTTCAGGTCTTCATCACCATGAACTTCCAAGAATGTACCTCTTCCGTGTCTCCAAGCATCCTGCAAGGTCTTCCAAGGTAGAGCTTATCCCTATACCCAAGGGATAAAGGGACAGACTTCTTAATTTGGCCATGAGAGGGCAGCTCAGCTCACCCCAGAGGTTGCAGATACCCTTCCTCTAGGGTTGTTGGAATCCACTCTTACACCGCCTGAATCACTCCAGGGCTCCTGACCCACGGATGGCCTAGAATTGGGGCAGGCCTCCTAGGGCCACTCCAGCCAGAGGCAGGGCTCAGCCAGGTTCCACACCAGCCTGGCTCCCTGTCCCCAGGTACTGGCTGAGGCCTCTGAGAAGGATGCTGTTTCCTGTTGTTTTGCTGCCAAAAGGAGCCAGGATGTCCCCCTGCCGCCCCCCGGGAACTGGGTGCTGCGAGGTGAGAGCACCATTAGCAGCTGTGGCTACACTGGCATTAGGATATTAATGAGGCTTTTTGAATAAGGAATGTAGCTACAGCCAACTGTTGGCAATTAGTTAGAGCAAAGCCATGCTGTGCTTCGGATCTGTCAGCTGGGACCCCCAAAGGAGCAGAACAGCAGGAAGGGCTAGACAGAGAGGAAGAGTTGAAATTCCACCTTTCCCCTCCTAGGCCAGTGCTCTGCTGTTACAACCCCAAGCTAAGCCTTCCATGACCGTAGCCGTCTGATATCTGCCATGTTGACTGGGGGCACACAGAAGGCAATGAGGGTTTTTAAGGGGTCATCTTGTCCACCAGCCCGCCTCCACTTAGGAGCACATAGCAACGCTTCTCAAGGTCGGATCTGGGTCTAGATGACCTGGGATCCTGGAAACCTTGCTCGCAGGTGATTCCCGATGCTTCTGGTCCAGGTTGGGCACTTTGAGTAGTATGGCCCAGAGCAGCTGGGGGAGGGGGGCGGGGGCGAGGGAGAGCCTCTATTTCATTAAGCTGAGGTCTTAGTGTTTATCCTTCACCCATCATTTATTTGTTCATTCAACAGTGTCCACTCTGTGCCAGGCAGCTGGATGCATAGGTCTAAGCACAGAGGTAGGTAAAAGTAGCCTGGAGTAAGCAGAGTGATGCCCTGGGGGCTAAGAAGAGGAGACGGGGGAGGCAGGGTGGGCGCAGGACTGGGCACTAGGGAGGGCTGTGGATTCTCGGGGAGCCCGTGCCCCTCCTCCCTGCTGAGAAAGCCTCCCTGGTGTTGCAGTGACTGCAGCCAGCAGCTAGGCAGGCAGAGGGGAGAGAGAAGTGATACTCACACCATCTTCTTTTTAAGAGAGGAAATGCATCTTAAAAGCAGTGGGAGCTAATTTGCTCTTCTGTAATCAATCACCCTGGACAGAAAACAAAAACACATCACAGCAAGCCGGGAATGGCTGAGAGCAGGCAAGGTTGGCAGGCAGTGAGGAGATTTTTCTTTTAATGGGTTTAAAGGAAAATGACTCTTAAGGACATTTGGTATACATGTTCACGTGTGTGTGCGGGTGTGTGCGTGTGTTTGTGTTTCTGTGACGATCTTTTTCAGACTTCTAAGCAGTCCATCCCAAAGGAAATCAGTCCTGAATATTCAATGGAAGGACTGATGCCGAAGCTGAAACTCCATACTTTGGCCACCTGATGTGAAGGACTGACTCATTAGAAAAGACCCTGATGCTGGGAAAGATTGAAGGCGGGAGGAGAAGGGGATGATGGAGGATGCGATGGTTGGATGGCATCACTGACTCAATGGACATGAGTTTGAGTGAACTCCGGGAGTTGGTGATGGACAGGGAGGCCTGGCGTGCTGCAGTCCATGGGGTCTCAAAGAGTTGGACATGACTGAGCGACTAAACTGAACTGAACTGAAGCGATCTCTAGCTCTCCCCACTGTCTGGCCTCTTCTCTGATGCATGTGTGGGCAGCGGGGGGTGAGGACTTCAGGTAAGGCTTCTCTGTCCCTCCTCCCACTTGGGAAGATGCCCTGGAGGCAGGGAGCTTCCCCTTACCTCTGCTGTCTGGCTCGTAGCTGGACAGATGCTGTTCCCTCCTGAGCCTTAGTTTTTCTCCCTGTAGAATGGGGAGGCCCACATTGCTAGGCTGAGAAAGAGGAGGGCCGTGACTGACACTGGTAAGGTAAACTCCAGGAGACCTGGTGCTCTGGCTGTTCCATCCGGATCGTGGAACTGGGGTGGGGGAACAGCTCCAGCTCCGGAAAGAGCGCCCCATCGGGAGCACCGCGTTCACCCCATGCTGTCCCCAGCTGCCGCGTCTCACTGCTGAGATGTGCCCCAGCCAGCTCCTTTCCTAGCGTTCGCTTTCCTTCCCTGTCCTTTCTTCCTCTTCCTCTCCCTCCTCCCTCATGCTCTGTCTTTCACACCTCTATCTGTGCAGCTGCATTTTTCAAATGGAAGTTGAGACATGGTTTGACCATGGTTCAGAGTAGTTGAAATCTGGACATTCATGGGCATCCTAGGATGTGTCATCAGTCTGTTGCTGTTGTTCAGTCATTCAGTCGTGTCTGACTCTTTGTGACCCCATGGACTGCAGCACGCCAGGCTTCCCTGTCTGTCACCAACTCTCAGAGCCTGATCAAACTCATGTCCGTTGAGTCAGTGATGCCATCCAACCATTTCATCCTCTGTCTTCCCCTTCTCCTCCTGCCTTCAATCCTTCCCAGCATCAGGGTCTTTTCCAAGGAGTCAGTTCTTCTCATCAGGTGGCCAAAGTATTGGAGTTTCAGCTTCAGCATCAGTCCTTCCAAGGAATATTCAGGACTGATTTCTGTAAGATGGACTGGTTGGATTTCCTTGCAGTCCAAGGAACTCTCAAGAGTCTTCTCCAGCACCACAGTTCAAAAGCATCAATTCCTTGGCACTCAGCCTTCTTTGTGGTCCAGGTCTCACATCTGTACAGATGATCACTCTAAACACTCTAATTTATACTTCCTCCTTTGCCCTACTGCTGCTCTGGGCTATAACTCCACAGCCATAACACTCTGAGTTGTGGTCAGCGTGATGCCAAACATCCAGATGTTTAGAAGTGTCCAGATGGTAGATTTAAGTTTTGCAGTTTTGCTTACTCTGGGTGCTTGAAGCCCTTTGGACATAATTCAGTAAAACAAACAGGTGAATAAGTAAAGATAACCTCTATAAGCCAAGCAGTGAGTTGTTTAGCATCTTGTTTTCAAAATAACTGGGATACAGATGGGGATTTTTTTCCTTCTTGCTGGCATTTTGGGTGCTGTATGTCACCTCAGCTGTCTCTGACCATGCTTTCTGGGGATTCTCCTAGAAAAGAGAGTCTTCCAATAGAACAATCTGAGAAAGAAACACCATTGCTTGGTTTTCTGGACCCACAGAGGCTGTAAAGAGTGTAGTTTCTCATCCAAATCCTTATCACCTCATCCATCCATCCACCCATCCACTCTTCTACTCATTCATCCCCTCTCCATCCCTTCATCTATCCACACAATTCCTGCTTTTCTTTCCTCTCTACTTTTATGCTTCCTGCCTTCCTTTCTAATTTTCCTCCTTCAAAACTATGTTCTTTGCATTATACTTGGTGCTAGTCAGAGCCTGCTAGGCCTCATAGTGTATCGGGTGAGCAGATGTGAACACAGCTGTTAACACACAGTTAGTTGTACAGCATGCACATTTTTACCCAGATCCGTCTCTGGACAATCCCACCGTTTATCTATCTCCCTTTGGCCTCACATTTCCTCTTCTTTCCCTGATGGGCATTGTCTTCAGGAGTTCACAGAGTCCTACAAAAGGGCTGCTCCTTTGTTAACTAGATCTCCTTCCCAACAAGTTCGGGAGGTTGGAAGGAGGAGTGATTTATATATAAAGGTTTGAATGGTGTCCTTTTCTCTCCTCTTCCTCTTAACTTCTTAATTCACGCTTCTGCACAGAACAGCAGCCCTTCCGCCAAGGAGCACAGTAAACTTCTGATGAGATGAAGGACTTTTCTTCCCTGCAAACGTCCTGCCCTCACATCACCACCCCCAAAAGGGAGCAGATGGGCTGGGAGGGACAGCCATTTATTCATTTCAGTTCCGCCTGGGGTCTGGCTTGGTGGGAGACTGTAACCGAGAGGAGAGAAGGCTTGTGGGTTTTGGAGCTTATTTAAACATATTTACAAAACCCAAGACTGGTTAACTAGGGAAGCAGAGAGACAGAGGTTTGTATTGGGTTATAAGATTAATAAACCAATTAAATAAAGATGGCAGCAGCCTCGCAGCCCCACTGGGGCAGGAGGCGAGTTTGACAGCTGCTCTTTTCTGATGATTTCCACACACTTTAGAAGAAAAGACAGCCTGGGCTTCCCCCCTTCCATAAGAGAATACCCCAGGCTGTTGTCTTGTCTAATCACTCACACTGCTACTCAAGTTGTTTTCTAAGCCTGTAGGTCGAATGTCATGGTTAGCCAACTGGGAAAAAAAGAAAACAAAAGCTATTTCTTCTTTTCTAATCCTTAAAAAAAAAAAAAAAAGCACCAGTATGAGACCATTTATTTCTCCCTGTGATGCACATTCCCAGGTAGGCAGGGGAATTCTGGGAGTATCCGTAGGCAAACCCCAGAGAAGTCTAGTCTGGCTCCCTCTCTGTTGTGCGAGCACACCTGTCCACAGCTCAGGCTCCCCCAGGGTCAAATCCGGGTTTGGTGTTTTTCGAGTATTACATTAGGTTTAAATGTTCCTCCCGCCCCCCACCTCCCAGCCATTGCTTGGGGCATAATTAGTGGAAAAAAACCAAAAAGGCCCTTTTGCAAAGTCTAGTGGAGACCCTTCCTTTCTAAAGCAACAAGTACCCCTGTTCAGGCAATGACAGTGAGAGGTGAACCCCACACTCCTCCTTTTCTCGAGACCTGTAGGCACGCCTCTTTCTTGGCCTGGGGATGGAAGGCTCCTTGATTAAAACTGAGTGAGACTGTGGACAGACAGGCGCCCTCCACGGGCCGGGTCAGTTTGGAGCCCTGGCCTGCACTGCTGTCTGAGAGCACAGAGGGTGTGAAGGGCTTCCCGCCCGGCTCGGCTGTGCAGCCCTGCGTGCTCTGGGGGCCCCGCTCCATCAGCTGCCTTGGCTTCGTTTTCACAGCCGTCAGATGTGTCAGATCTGGAGTCTGTCAGATGCTGGGGGTCGGGGCAAGTTTCAGGGAAGATTCTGGGCGGTTAAGTTTTCTCATTTGCAGGAAGAAAACAAAAAGTGAGGGGTAATAATTACAGAATGATGATAATTTAAAAATCAATTATAAAAAAGAATAATTATAATAAAATCAATTCTGTCCACATTATGAAACTGGCAAAAAAAGAAAAAAGAAACTGGCGGAGACACAGGATGAATAACGTACTTGGAGAATTCTAGAAAAAAAATGAGTATTTGTAGTTATCAGGAAGTGCCTGGATGCTTTTCTGGAACAAAACAGGGAGTGAATCAATCAGTCAGATTGACCTGGGACTTACCGATTTCTATCTGCCCAAGTTTAACCCTCTGAGCTTCGCTTTAAGTGGGTATGACAACACGTAAGGTCAGAAATGCGGACTTTGATGTCATGATTGGGCTTTCTCACTTACTAGCTGTTGATTAATATTGAAAGATTTATTTGAGCCTTATTTTTCTCATCTGTAAAATTGGAATGATCATACCTCTTGCCCTGTAGGATTATTGTAAAGACTGATTCCCATCACTCATGTAAAGTTTACAATTTAGTGTCTGGTGTGCGTCGGTGTGTGTGTGTCAGTCACGTCCGACTCTGCGAACCTATTGACTGTAGCCTACCAGGCTCCTCTGCTTGTGGAATTTCCCAGGCAAAAATACTGGAGTGGGTTGCCATTTCCTACTCCAGGGGATCTTCCCAATCCAGGGATTGAACCAGTGTCTCCTGCATTAGCAGGTAGATTCTTTACCACTGTGCTACCTGAGAAGCCCTTTAGTGTCCTGTACATAGTAAGTATTCACCATAATAACTATAACTATATATCGTAACCTTAATTATTCCTATTAATAAATGAAATCACATGTATATAAACATCCTGCACAGTATCTGGCACATGGTAGATGTTCAATAAAGCAAAGTCCCCACATTCTCTCTTTCCTAAATGAATAAATCAGTCTATGCATGAAAAACCTGGCTTAGAGGGGCTTGCAGTTGAACAGAAAGACTGCTGTAATAGCCGACAGAGCCAGAAGGGGTCCCAAGCCTTTGAAAGCTCTTGGTCCAAAGAGTCACTGTGTTCTTTAGAAAAAAGAAGCCCTTAAGGAATTATGTAGAAGCACAAGGTAGCCAATCACGACTCTGCAGGAAACCCAGAGCTGGCCTCTGCTGCCAGGACCCCTCCCCACCCCCGGACTCAGAGGCAGCGCCATTCCGTTTTGCTCACGTGCCTTCCAAAAACGCATCCTAAAATCTAGGTGGTGCCTCCAACATGCTTAAGTAAATATTTACAATTTTCTCCATAAGTTGAAATCATTTCAGAGGATATCATAAATATGGACTCTTTAAACGAAAGTATCATCACTAGTTAAATACATTCTTTGGAATCTAAATACCATAATGATTTATATCCACCTTCATCCATTTAAAAAGCCTGTGAGTAAACTTTTAACAGTGCGAATTTTATTTCATTCTCCTTCTTACACTTGTCTTTCTGTTCTTTCTCAGAATTTTATTCTAATGCAGTAAGGTTTCGTATTGGATAATCCTTTATTGACTATTGAATATACATTTCTGAAATAATACTATGTATGTGTTATATATGTGTCAGAACTTTAAAAAAACATTTTTAATTGTGATTAAAAAACACATAAAACTTACAACGATAACCATTTTTAAGTAGTGTTAAATATATACACATTGTTGTGTATGTTTTTAATATAAAAATATTTCCATAAAGTTCTAAATATTAAAATTGTTTCTTGAATGAGGGATCATTATAATTATTATCAGTGTACCAAAAATCAAAATATAGTATATATGACATAAATTTTGTCAATAATAAATTAAATAATAAAAATTCATTGTGGCTACATTTCTTAATGAGGTTAATGGGATTGTCCTAGTTGGATAACAAATATTACATATTGCTAGAATGAAAAATGGAGCCACATCAATGCTATGTTTTTTAATTTTTTTAAAAAATTCTATTCTTTTCTGAAGACTAGTTGCTTTGTTTTTCTTAGATGTGAACACTGACAGATCTTACTAACACAAGTAAGTGGATAGGAACAGGAGATATTTTGATAACTTCATTAATTATTTGAAATCTTTTTGGGTTAAATGCCCCAAATCACACAGTGATCCATCTTCAAAAATTATTTTCTTCTTTAATTTTGTTGAAAAAGAAAAAGCTTCCTAAGGCATTTGTTATCCATCATTAGAACCATTCACTTTTTCAATTTCTGAGACTATCCTAAAGACTTTTCTGAAATTTATTAAATGACTAATAACTACATCTGCTATTTTTTCACCTTGTCTAGTTCAACTTATTTATAAAAATTGGAAAATTAAAATATTGTTAATTTCAATCCACTTTTCCCAATGCAATTTTAAGAAATAAAATACTTGTATTTTATAACATGTTTAAATACCTTTTGGTTAAAACCTTAGAGCTCAGATTTAGCCCTTTTGACTTATGGAAAATGCATAATCTATTTAGAAACACTAGTCTTTCTTGTCAACCCAATCTGCAAAAGAGATTTACTTTCTCTAAGAAAAAGTCTGACAAATTTTTAATTCAAATCAACATTATAGTACATTTTGGGGGATATTATGAAACCTACTATTAAAAAAGACTGCTTCTAATCTTGTAAAAATGATTATTAAAAGCAGACAAGATGAAGGTCATGAAGAATATAATTAACCTATTTCCTGAAAAGTTGTAGAAACAAGAATAAACCCATTCGCTGTTTTTCATCAGTTTGTCGTAATTCAATGTTTTGTGCCCAAATTTAAGTTATTTATGAAACAAAAAGCATGATGAAAAAGTGTAGCATTTTTTGAGTAATTCTGTATGTACTGAACTTTAGAATTAATTTTTGGAAATAAATAAGAATCTTGTATGAAACACAGAAATAACTCCTTTAATTTCATAGACATTGAGATAAATTTTCTAACACATTTAATGAGAGGAAAAAGTATATATTGCTAAAAATGAGTTTGTCCAGCAGCTAGCATTTAATTTTCTTTCTTGATTAATAGGAGTTGTAGGAGGGAAAATATTTAAACATTTTATAAGATGAAGTAATCTCAGGATTGATTGTAATTGAAATACATATCTCACTATATTACTTGATAAAATAGATTTTAACAACCTACTAAATAATGCACACTGCATTCAAAAGAAATCACATAAAACTTTTATCTGTGGGTTATAACCAGTACAACTTCCCAACTTCAGTAGCCCCTGAAAAAGCTTCTGCTGCTGCTGCTAAGTCGCTTCAGTCGTGTCTGACTCTGTGCGACCCCGTAGACGGCAGCCCACTAGGCTCCTCTGTCCCTGGGATTCTTTAGGCAAGAACACTGGAGTGGGCTGCCATCTCCTTCTCCAGGAAAAAGCTTCAATTGTGTTTAAAAGAATAGGTGTTACAAACCTGTGCTGGTGCAGCTGCTCAGAGGTTTTGTTGTTCTTTGCTGTTTTGGTTTTGGCTCATCCTAGAATTGAGTATTGAGAGAAGTTGAGAAGGATCACTTTTCTTTGCTATGGTGGGTGAGGGAAAGCCATTTTTAGCCTTCATTAGTGCTTACAACGTTGTCTTTCCTTCACTCTCCCCAGACTCTGTCAAAGCCATGAGGTTTTGACAAGACTTAAGGAATGCAGAGCTGCTGTCCTTACCCTGAATGCCAACATACCCACTGTGTGTCCTCCGTAATACATCTGACGAATGCCACTGATGAACCTGTCTGCAGGCAGCACCAGAGACACAGACAGAGAACAGACTTGTGAACACCGTGGGGGAAAGAAAAGGTGGGACGAATTGAGAGAGTAGCGTGGAAACATACATGTTACCTGTATGGTGCAGGGAGCTCAGACTGGTGCTCTGTGACAACCTAGAGGGGTGGGATGTGGTGGGAAGTGGGAGAGAGGCTCAGGAGGAAGGGGACATATGTATTTCTGTGGCTGATTCATGTTGATGTATGGCAGAAACCAGCATGATAGTTATTGTAAAGCAGTTATCCTCCAATAAATTTTTTTTTTAAAAAGGCACTTCTCTAAGGATCCACCATGTAGAATGTGGCTTTCTTTTACCAAAAGAACGGATGAAACAGGGAAGGAATGGAAGTCCCGAGGTGGGGTTCTTGTGCCTTAATTCACCAAAATAGTATCTTTAACTGTCCTTTTTGTTTGGTGTGCTGAAGGATTTTACATCCTGGAGAGAACACCATAATGGAGTTGAGAACGGGTGAAGGAAACACTTTTCTTTTGTAAAAACAAAAGAAGGGTGATTAAAATGGGGGAGGATGAAAAAAGGGAACCAGAAATTTGAGGACTTGCAACTGATAAAATTAACCATATCTGCGGACCCCTAGGAAAATCCATACATATTGAACGTCTTTTTCCAACATCTATATGCATATGTATACATATACACATGCACACAGCCTTACAAGCTCATATCCGCTGTATACTCCCAAACGTTCTCTCACACACCTTCACACTTACACATACTCTTGTGCTCACACGCATATAGACTCACAGACTCACAAACGCAGAAAAGTCCATATATTCTCACAGTCACTCACACTGACTTACATAATCACATACATCCGCACACACCTACACTCACACAAAGTATAGAAGTTGGTACCAGGCCCAGAGAGGTCTTTTAATTGCCTTAGGTCACAGAGCACATGGAGAAGGAAATAGCAACCCACTCCAGTGTTCCTGCCTGGAGAATCCCATGGAGAAGGAGCCTGGTGGACTGCTGTCCATGGGGTCGCAAAGAGTCAGACATGGCTGAGCGACTGAACCACCACCACCACCACACAGCACAGCTGTGTGCTTCAGCTTTAAGGCTGCTTTTCTAAGACATCATCTGTAACTCTCCTCACCTAGGCTGCAAGTTTGGCTTGTCTTCTAGGAGACTGGGAGTGATCGGATTGTTGAGATGTTTGGCCCCTCACCTTGCTAGGATAATAAGGTGCCAGATCTTGGCAAGTTGAACTGAATCCTGTGCTGTGTCAGTCTGCTTGCCCTCGGAATCAGCAGTGTTTCTCTCGGAGGTAGTGCAGCCACGGAGACCGGTCCTGACAGCATAGGAATCCAGGAATGTCGCTAACTGATGGTTGGTTCTGGCATCAGTTGATGCCTCTGGCATCAGCGAGAGGCAGCCTGGTTGCCTGGATGGGGTGGTCACCTTGGGATACGGTCCCAGGCCTGCCCCGGGTGTGCTGTGTGACCTAGCGCAGGTCAAACACCTCTCTGGACGTCCCACCAACCTCTGTAATGTGCCTGGGGGTAAGCATGTGTCTTAAGTATGCAATGCCTGTGAGTGTATGAGTGTGTGGATATGTGTCTGAGCATGAGTTTGAGAGTGTGTGGCATGTGTGTATGTGTGTGTGTGTGAGTGTATATGTGTTTCAGTGCAACAGTGTTTGTAAGTGTGAAGTTGTGTGTGTGATCAGTGTATATGTGTGTATGTGTACATGCAGATGCTGTACAAAAGAAGGGTGAGACAAAGGGGAATCTCTCTTGGGATTTTGAGAGATTCGGGAGTTGGTGAAAGACAGGGAAGTTGTGAAGTTCCGGGAGCTGGTGATGGACAGGGAAGCCTGCAGCCCATTGGGTCGCAAAGAGTTGGACATGACTGAGCGACTGAACTGAACTGAACTGAACAAGGGATTTCAGATCATCATAGTACCTCCCAGTAGTGGGTGAGGATGCATGAGATTACTCTGTTTCCTTCAACAGACACTGATTGGTACATGCAATATATGTCTGCTGCTGGGCCCAGAGTAGGAGCTCAGTGCTACACCAGGCCAGTGTGGTTCTTGTCCTCACGGAGCCTATGGTCTTGGATTCAGATTAGAACACAGGCTTTAGCACTTCCATGTGAGAGTGACCACAGGGGCTGTTAGGGACTGTGGGATCACAGAGGGGGCCCCTGGATGCAGCTGGAGACAGTGCCCTTCCTGCTGGGCCTGAAGTGGGCACGGTCCTAAACCGAGTAGAAGCAGGATGCTCTGGTGGCGCTGCCCACTACGCTGTGCTGTGTTCAGTTGATTCAGTTTTGTCCGATCCTTTGCGACCCCGTGGACTGTAGCCCAGCAGACTCCTCTCTCCATGGGATTCTCCAGGTAAGAATACTGGAGTGGGTTGCCATGGCCTCCTCCAGGGGATCTTCCCAACTCAGGGATCGAACCTGCATCTCTTATGTCTCTTGCATTGGCAGGTGAGTTATTTACCACTATCATCACTGCTAGCTAAATGTGGCTGTTGAGCACTTGACAATATGACATGTCCAAATTGACATGTGCTATAGGTGTAAAATCACTGCAGATGGTGACTGCCGCCATGAAATTAAAAGACACTTACTCCTTGGAAGGAAAGTTATGACCAACCTAGATAGCATATTCACAAGCAGAGACATTACTTTGCCAACAAAGGTCCGTCTAGTCAAGGCTATGGTTTTTCCTGTGGTCATGTATGGATGTGAGTGTTGGACTGTGAAGAAAGCTGAGCCCTGAAGAACTGATGCTTTTGAAGTGTGGTGTTTGAGAAGACTCTTGAGAGTCCCTTGGACTGCAAGGAGATCCAACCAGTCCATTCTATTGGAGATCAGTCCTGGGTGTTCTTTGGAAGGACTGATGCTGAAGCTGAAGCTCCAATACTTTGGCCACTTCATGCGAAGAGTTGACTCATTGGAAAAGACTCTGATGCTGGGAGGGATTGAGGGCAGGAGGAGAAGGGGACGACAGAGGATGAGATGGCTGGATGGCATCACTGATTCAATGGATGTGAGTCTGAGTGAACTCCTGGAGTTGGTGATGGACAGGGAGGCCTGGCGTGCTGCAATTCATGGGGTCACAAAGAGTCGGACACGACTGAGCGACTGAACTGAACTGAACTGAACTGATAGGTGTAAAAACATACTAGTCTTTGAAGATGTAGTGTGAAAAAGAATGTAAATATCTTAATATTTTATTATCTTAATCGCATGTTGAATGTTGGATACATTTTGGATGTTGTCTAGTTGTTCAGTCGTGTCTGACTCCGCCATCCCATGAACTGTAGCCCATTGGGCTCCTCTGTACATGGAGTTTTCCAGGCAAGAATAATGAAGCAGGTTGCCATTTTTCTTCTCCAGGGGATCTTTCCCACCTAGGGATTGAACCTGTGTCTTCTGCATTGGCAGGTGGATTCTTTACCCCTGAGCCACCAGGAAAGCCCAATATTTTGGATAGATTGAATTACATAAAGTTTATTATTAGTGATAAGATCACCTATTTCTACTTTTTTTTTTTCAATGTGGCCACTAGAAAATTTAAGATGGTATAAGTGGCTCGAGTTCTTCTGGCATTTTTCTACTGGCCAGCAGCTCTAGGCAACAAGAATGGTTTGTGCAGAGATCCAGAGGTTCTGCGGTCTGTGCAGAGGTTCAAGGGGTTTGGAGAACTGGAAGAGTTTTCTCATTGCTCAGATTGGGGGTGGGGAGAGAGCTCGTGAGAATGGGAGAGGTTTCGGGGCAGCAGCAACATGAAGGAGCCTGTGAGCCCTTTCAAGGCATCACTGGAGGAGAGTTCCCTGGTGGTCCAGTGGTTAAGACTCTGTGCTTCCACCACAGGGATCACAGGTTCGATCCCCCTGCTTGGGGAACTAAGATCTTCCATGCTGCATGGCATACCACCCCAAAAGCATCACTGAAGGGAACAGGGAGGATTTTTTATTTTGCTGCACTGGCTCTTCACTGTGGTCTGCGGGCTCTCTAGTTGTGACACGCAGGCTTAGTTGCCCTGCAGCATGTGGGATGTTAGTTCCCTGGCCAGGGACTGAAACCACATCCTCTGCATTGAAAGGTGGATTCTCAACCACTGGAGCACCAGGGAAGTCTCAACAGGAAGGATTTTAAGCAGGAACATGCCTTGAATGGGCTACCCTGGAGGCTCATCAGTAAAGAATCTGCCTGCAAAGCAGGAGACGTGGGCTCGATCCCTGAGTCAGAAAGATCCCCTGGAGGAGGGCATGGCAACCCACACCGGTATCCTTGACTGGAAAATCCCATGGCCAGAGGAGCCTGGAGGGCTTCAGTCCATACAGTCGCAACGAGTCGAATGTGACTGAAGCGATTTAGCATGCGTGCAGGCCTTGAACAGATGGACATACTTTAGAAATTCTCCTCTGGCTTCTTCATGGAAAATGGAACAAGAAATGGAGGCAAAATTGACAGCAGAAAGGCCATGAAGGAGGTTCTAGTGGTGACCCAGACGCGAGAAGTCAGTGGCTGGGCTTGGGGGTTCCCAGCGTGGATGCAGAAAAGGAAGCATGAGTATACTTACGACAGTCACAGAATCACTTCTGTAGGGAACTCTACAGGAACCGAAGTCTTCAGTGTTTGCATCTGATATACGTGGAATCCTAAAATCACAGACTGATGGGGGCAGGAAGTTATCTGGCCATTCTTCTTTAAAGCTTCTGATAGAATGAAGCTGTTTAGTCCCAAACCTGAGGAACTCCACAACAGGTGGGTGATTGCTTCCTGGGCAGGAGAGAGAAGGTTTTCTTCCCAGGGGAGGTTTGTCAGAGTGGCAGCTGTGTGAGTATCCCCTGGAGAGCAGGCCCCATGCATCTCTGAGAGGTTGGTCTGGAGGTGGCGGTCCCCCCGAGCAGCTGGGCCCTGCGCGGTCCTCTTTCTGCAGAGGTCACTGCTTTGGCAGATGCTTGGGAATTGCCAGGTGCCTATTAAGAGCTCCTGGCTCCTTGGTGCTGCCCACAGTCTCACACCCTCAGGAATTTGATGGCCCTGATGTAGAAATTCAGCCACTACTTGGCAGCTGTCCTTAACACAGTCTCCCAACTGGTTCCCCCATCGATGATTTTGTGCACTGGCCCCAGCCTCGGATTCTTTGTGATGCTGAAATCTAGTTACTCTCCACCCCTGCCTCAAAATCTTCCAAGGTGCCCCACGTTCCAGAGATGCAAACCCACACACGCGTGCATTCTAAGTTGCTTCAGTCGTGTCCGACTCTGTGTGACCCTGTGGACCATAGTCCGCCAGTCTCCTCTGTCCACGGGATTGTCCAGGCGAGAATACTGGAGTGGGTTGCCATGCCCTCCTCCAGGGGACCTTCCCGACCCAGGGAATGAATCTCTTAGGTCTGCCTGCATCAGCAGGTGGCTTCTTGACCACTGGAGCCACCTGGGGAGGCCAACACGCCTTCACAGGCTCTTCAGGGCTCTCCACAATCTGGTCCTCTTCCTCCCCTCATCTCATTCTTCTTTCCAAGTCTCTGACCCTCTAACGGTGCTGACCATCTGCGAGTCTCAGAACATCCCCTAGTTTGACTCACACTGGTTTCTACCTGCTGTCAGCCTTGCAGCTTCTCCCCTGAGATGTAGTCTGTGCATTTCCCAAGGTCATGGAAGGCTAGTGCCTTCTTGAAGCCTTCTCTCTGCCTCACCGTCATTCACCCCAGGCTCTTCTGCCCTTCCACATATCCCTCTGTCAGGCACATGTCCGAGCCAACCTGTTTACACGCTTTCCTTCCCTGACGTCTCTGAATTGCTTACAGGCAGGGACTCTGCTTTCTTCGTGCTTGGATGGATAAGAAACACTAATGTCGTTTTGAGGCCTTGGGATGGATGGACTCCTACTTTCAGTCTCACACAGGGGCCTGCCTGGCACAGTCCTTGGATCAGGAGGCCGAGCTAGGACCAGAGTGAGTGAGGAGCCTAAGGGGCGAAATATAGAAAAGCATGCAAACAAAAGAAAGCATGAACTCTCAGGCGCCCACCCTGCGCTGGCCTGATGCGGGGAGAGAGTGTCTCCTAGGTGCCTCCCTTGCCTGATCCTAGTCTGAGCTCTGGCAGGAGGAAGGGATTGGAGAAGTCTTGGAATCTAGAATGGGTCCAACTATAAGGACAGGCCAGATTCCAGAGTCCAGTTCCTCTTCTCACACTGACACACGAAGCGATCAAAATGAGCCCATGCCCACGGGGCACAGAACTCCCAGTGTGATTCCAGAGCCCACTGGCACCAGGCGAGTGACAGGTTCCCAACAGATGGGAGGGCCTAGGGATCCTGGAATGACTGATGCTTGGAACACTCCCAAGACAGATAAGATGACAGCGCTCACGTGACGTCCCTCTAAGGGAGCAAGGTACCAGCTGTGGGCTGGGGCGTGGCACCAGGGAGTAGTCTTAAGACGTAGAGCCAGTCAAAGCATATGAACCAGCAGGGCCCCTAAGTAGTGACTAGGATCTAAGGTTAGATCAGGGACTTGAGGTTAATTGATTAGAACTTATGAGTTGCTCCACATTTCCACGCGCCAGCCTCAGTGGGACTGAGTGGGGAAGAAGGAATGGAAAGAATTACACCCTGGCGGGAGTGTGGACAGCGAGGACAGCCAGCCTGTGTGCTGGGAGCACCAGGCCCTGTGGCTGATGGCACCGGAGCACGGGGGTGTCACAGAAACCCCGCCCTCTTCCCTGGAGCCGTCTCTCAGGGTGTGGGCAACATGAAGAAAGGGGACGTGGAGGGGAGGCGAGGCAGAGAGGCAGAGGCTGTTTAAATATGGCCCAAGCCGCATCTGTACTGGTTTGTGGATGGAAACAGAGCGTTTATGAAGAGTAGCCAATGGTGTAGTTATAGAGCTCCAGCAGTGCTCCTCTGCGGCCGGGTCATGGCCTCACTGAGTCAGAAAACCCAGGGAATCATGCTGTAGGTACAGCTTCATGGGCTTCAAACCTGGGAGTTTCTGGTTCATAGGTCGAGAGTTCATTTCAGATGAGCTCTCAGGGTGAGATGCAGCCCGATTTGGGAGCCACTACTGGGAGCTGAGTTGAAGGAGGCCAAGAAGCTGGCAGTTCATTTGGAGTTAGTCTCATGTTTTTCTTTAGGCCTCCTTTAAGCCATGAAATTCTCCCCAAAGTGCACCACTGATATTCAAACTAGAATATTAAGGACAAGATTCTGAGAAATATTAAATATTTCTAGCTGTTGTATTTTCCTTTCCTCTGTATCACTCCTTTCAGATGTCCTGATGGTCCTTTTCTTGCTTTAGTGAAGAGGTTCTCAAACCTCGGCATGCAAAAGAGTCATCTAGAGATCTTGATTAAACACACATATCTTCCATGCCAGAGTTTCGGAATAAATGGATCTGGGTTGGAATGGAGCCTGATAATTGCATTTTAAATGACTTTCCAAGTGATGTTGATATTACTGGTCCAGGGACCATACTCTGAGAACCACGGATCTGGTGAAACAAAAGGTATAACACACACATAATTAGAATTCCAAAAGGAGAAGAAAGAGATACACGAGCAGAAGAAATATGTGAAATAGTAATGGCTGCGAATGTTCTAAAGTTGATGACAGACACTAAGCCACAGATTCGGGAAAGCCAAGCCTGAATGAGTGGGGCAGTATTATGTGGACACCTAAGTTAGTGACGATGAAGGAGCTGCTAATGGAAGGTGATTTGTACCCTCCCAGCTCTGCCTGAGAAATGGGCTTGCCAAAAGAGTTTTACTCTAAAAGTCAGTTTTTGGGCGGCCTTGATTTTTGTTTGTGTCCCAGGAAGCCTTCCAGGCAAGCCAGAGTGAGGAAACAGGTCAGCTCACTGCCTGGAGCTGAGTGAGAACAGAAGGCAACGGGGAGCGGTTTGTTGCTGGAGGGAGAAGGCTCACCTCGGCCATTCTGGCTCTGGGTTGCTGTTGCCGTTTTCTGAGAAGGACGCTTGTGACTTTGCCTCTCCAATGTGCCAGCAACAAAATGGAAAATACAACATTTCACTGGCTGTTTTGTCGCATCTCTTAGGAAGCATTTGATTGATGTTTTGGACTGAATTGCTCAGAAGTTGAGTGTTCTGGAATTTAATGCTCTGATGTCTGAGATGATCAAAATGCACTGAAGAATATCAGCTTCAAGCAGTATTAAAAGATGCTCTATGTGTCTGTATTGGGTAGGTAGTGCTGTGGGAAGAGGGTGTGGAGAAAGCCGGGTTCTGAAATGCCTTCAACAAAGTGAACAGGTTTCTTTGTTATGAACCTTTAATGTGAGCAAATGTGCAATGGGAATTCTTTTTTATTGAAGTACGGTTGATTTACAGTGTTGGGTTAGTTTCAGGCGTACAGCACAGTAATTCAGTTATACACCTATGTATTCTTTTTCAAATTCTTTTCCCTTATAGGTTGTTACAAAATACTGAGTATATTTCCCTGTGCTATACAGTAGGTCCTTCTTGGTTGTATATTTTATAATGGGAGTCTTGACAGACAAGGTGGAGAACTATCTTGTGGTGTGAAATATTTCCCAAACTTATTTGAACAGAGACACTTCCTCCCCACCCCACAGAATGCCTGTACTAGAGGCGAACAATTTCCAGTGTGCTGTTTAAACAAAGTAAAGTTTTTACTTCCGTTCAGATGAATGAAATCCAGACGTTGGCAGTCCAGGTGACTAACTGTGATATCCCCTGGGGCCTCAGGCTCCTTTCATCTCTCTATTCTTAGATTCTTGGCTTATTACTTCCATCCCCCAGTCACTACACAGTTCCTGATGGCTAATGCTGAGCTCACCATCACATACCTGTTCCAAGCAAAAAGTTGGGAGAAGGGTGAAGGGCATGAAGTTGGTCCCCCCTGTCAGAGCATCTCCCTTGGGATTTCCTGGAAGTCTCATTCCATAAGTTCTATCTGTATCTCATTTGTTACGTTTAGCTGACATGGAGACTAGGAAATGTGGGCCCAGAACTGGACACATTGCTGCTGTAAAAATTAATAAACAAACATCTCAATTAAAAAAATCAGGAGATCAAAAGAGGTAGCTCTTATGTCTTGTGATGAGAGCAGAGCCCAACAACATGAAGAAAGGCTTCCTCTTCTTGCCTGGCAAGAACTGAGCCAATGAGAGGCAGTTACAACTCAACCAATGAAAAACCAGCCTGGCAAGAACCCAGCCAATGAGAGACAACTCAGCCAATGAAAGCCTTCATGCTTCAGACTTTTAATTCCTCCAAGGGACCCTTTGTTTACTATATCCCTCCAATTTCCTTTTCTCCTCTCTAAAGGAGTTATCTCCATTTTTGCTGGAGATTTGCATACGGCTCACCATGTGCAAACACTGAATTGCAATTTTTGCTGATCCCAAATAAACCCTCCCCCCACCCCCCTTTTTTTTTCCTGGAGAAATAATTGGCAGTCTATTTGTTTTAGGTCAACACTGCTCTGAGTTAAATCAGAGGGTTTTTTCTTTTTTAATTGGGGGATAATTGCTTTACAATGTTGTGTTTGTTTCTGCCATACATCAAGGGGAATTGTGCGTAAGTATACGTGTGTCCCCTCCCTCTTGAACCTCTCTCCCACCTAAGTCAGAGTGTTATAGCCAAAGAGGAAAAGAAGAAAAAATGTCAAAGAGGCAAACAGTCTCTATACAAACATCCAGCCAAACAAATCTCAGGGCTAAGTTTAGGAAATGTTGATGTGTATTGATTCCTCAGTGGTGTCCAATGTTTTGTCTTACAGGCTACATGATCTTTTTTGTTTTCTCTCTCTCACACACACACATTCTGTATCTCCATTTATCTTTGTCTCTCAACACACATATAAGTATACAGAAATTTATATATCAATGCAGGTATGTCTTAGATTATCCACAGACTATAAATGACTAATAGAATTAGAGCAGGAAGGAAATTTAGAAACTATTTAGCTCAGTGGTTCTCAACTGTGGTAGCATGTTAGAATCAGTTGGGGGAATTTATAAAAATATTTATGCTTGAGTCCTGCTAGTTTGGACTATAATCTTTGGGGATAATGCCCAAATATTCACCTTTTTTTCCTAAGTCTTTCTTCCCAGTTAATTCTACTCTGTAGCCAGGTTGGAAATATGTGGTCTAGACTTACTTCATCACTTTATAGGAAAATTATCTATGAAATTATTTCTTTCATGTCTGTTTACCCCATTAGACTGTAAAACCTATGAGAGCAGTAATAGTACCTATTATGTTAACACGATATCCATCCCCAAAGCTTAGCACAGCCCTGGCACAAAGTTGAGTGAATTAATATGAATGAATGAGTCAACCAAGGCTCAGAGAGGAGAAGGTCCTCATGCAAGGTCATAGAGCAAATACACACACGGCTGAACGAGGATTGGAAATTTTATCTCTCAACTTCCTGTTCCGGGCGCCTTCAGGTATCCCATGGCTTCCATAGTCAGACGGTCAGAACTTGGAGCTCTTTACTCCAGATGTGCTTTAGTGTTCCTGCAGTGCTTATTATATGCTGTTGTAATTATTTGTGAATCTCAGGTAAGGAGCTGTATCTTATTTCTTCAAGCATCATCAGCCACATACCTTGCCCGGCTCACCATAAATAACTCATGATAATAGCTAACAGGGAAAGAAAGAAAGGAAGAGCCAATGCAAATTCACTCCTTTGGAATACCATAACTTATTTTCAGAGTCTTTCTTGTCAAAAACCACTTCTTCAACCTTCCTTTTCTGTGCCTTAAATCTGGCTTTTACCTGGTCTCTAGCCAATTGTTCAATTTTAATTACCTGTCTGGTTAAAAAGTTTTGAAAACTAATTCACAGTAAGGTGTTAATGATTGATAAGGTTTGATGGAGCACACCTTTTTGGGATCTTTGCATATCAACCAAGAACAGTGTCCTGACTTGAAAAAGGAAAAAAGTCTAAGTATAATGATCAGAACTCCTGAGGGACAACTAGGGATGTAAGCAGAGTGACCTTCCAGGAAAGATATAATCACATCAAAACACTTGTCATGTAGCAGGCAGCTAGGTTTTCCTCTCTGAGTAAGGAACCTGGAAGGTACGCCTAGGGGTCAAGTCCTCGAGATCTGCCTTGATCGTGGGGTCCTCACTGTAGATACATCATGCGTGCAATGGTAAAGACCAACAGCTTCCCTGGGGTGAAGTGGGGGCTTGGCCACAGGGGCTCAGACCCATATGGTCCAGAAGGAAGGAGATGCATATTCAGTGCCTGAGGCAGAGCTCTTAATAAATGTTAACTCTCTTTCTTCTCTCAGCAGGCATTGCTCAGTCAGCAGCCCCAGAGGGAACAATTACATTGTTTATCCAAACCTCAGCCACTTTGCTATGTAATTGATTTTTCATTGAGTGTATTTAAGAAATGGTTATTTACATGAATACAGGCACGCCAGGGACATGGCAGCATCTGATCATAGGAAATGGGAGGGAACCTAGATCAAAGTAAGGAATTTAGTGGGAGGGAGGGTGGGCTTAGGAGGCAGACAGCCTTGGCTGGGAGTCTGACTCTGGCTGCTGACTTTGTATATTTGGGCAAATTATTAACCCTCTGAGCCTTGGTCTCCTCATTTGAAAAGGGGGTAAATGTACTTGCTATGAGAATGAAATTGAACAATGCTTATAAAATGCTGAGAGCTGGGGCTGCTGCAATGCCACAGTTATCTCTAGACCATTGTTATTATTACTACTACTGTTAGCTTCCGTGGCGGGGAAGCTCTCAGCCCACCACTTAGCCTGCCTGACCCTAACCATATCCCACTGCTTACCCTAAGTCTTACCTCTTCC
Organism: Bos taurus; assembly: GCF_002263795.3. Lineage (NCBI taxonomy): Eukaryota > Metazoa > Chordata > Mammalia > Artiodactyla > Bovidae > Bos > Bos taurus. The sequence continues at coordinate 73,785,269 of NC_037343.1, forward strand.
CCAAAGCACCCGCTGTTGGTTCCGGCCCTTCTCTAGTTACCACCCTCTCCCATGAACATTTATGAGATTTAGTCTGTAGCATCATGTTTTAAACCTTAGTTAGAAGCCATTGTGTCATCTTTTTCCTCATCTAGACAAGGGATTGGCTACAGCACAACGGCCAAATCTGGTTGGTTCTTGTGTGGGCTCTAAGCTAAGGATTCACTGGGGGCTCAGCTCCTGCACTGCGGGAGACCTGGGTTCAATCCCTGAGTTGGGAAGATCCCCTGGAGAAGGGAAAGGCTACCCACTCCAGTATTCTGGCCTAGAGAATTCCATGGACTGTATAGTCCATGGGGTGGCAAAGAGTCAGACACGACTGAGCGACTTTCACTTTCACTTGAGCTAAGAATAATTTTCACATTTTTAAATGATTGAAAAAAAATCAAAGGAAGAATAATATTTTATAATACATGAAATTGATATGAAATTCAAATTTTGGTGTTTGTAAATTGAGTTTTATTGGAAGACAGCCACACCCACTCATTTGTATATTCCCTATGGCTGCTTTTGGGCCACAGTGGCAAAGCTGAATAGTTACTAGAGATTGTTTGGTCCATAAAGTGAAAAATATTTAGTATCTGGAGAGGGGTTTAGGGGAGAACAGATACATGTATATGTATGGCTGAGTCCCTTCACTATTTACCTGAAACTACCACAACATTGTTAATCAGCCATATCCCAATACAAAATGTTTTTGGTGTTAAAAAAAAAAAATTAGTATCTAGTCCTTATAGGAACATTTGCTGAACTCTAGACTATGAGCTCCTTAGGTGGGCAAGATGTGCCATTCTTGTTTGAATCTCCATGGCACAGAGCAGAACACTTGTCATATAGCAGGTGCTAGATAAATCCGCTGCATTCCTGAAGCAACAGATCAGTCTTGCCATGTAGGGTCTCCTGTCCATCCTCCCTCTGCTCTTGCTTTTGGGGTGCGAGTGGAGGATTATTTGTACAGCAGGAGTGTGTGGTTAGCTATCCCTCTTGTGGATTTGAGGTCTTTAAGGCAGAGAAACCAGTTCTAAGTGCAGTATCAAGAGAAGGAAATGAATATTCACGGGCACCAATATGCGCCTTGCATGTGCTGTGTCCTTTGGATGCCTTATCTTGTTTAATATTCATTTATTCAAAAAATAGTTATTAAGTGCCTACCACGGACCAGGCATTGTTCTAGACACCGTAAATGTAGCTGGGAACAAAACAGACAAAACAGTTTCTTCTATCATTGAGTTTACTTTATATGTTGAAATGGGCAGGCATTCTACATAAATAAGCACAGTATACCGTATTGTTGTTTTAGGTGCTAAGTCATGTTCCACTCTTGCTACCCCATAAACTATAGCCCACCAGGCTCCCCTGTCCATGGGATTTCCCAGACAAGAATACTGGAGTGGGTTGTCATTTCCTTCTCCAGAGGATCTTCCCCACCCAGGGATCGAACCCGCATCTCCCTCATTGACAGGTGGATTCTTTACCACTGAGCCACGAGGGAAGCCCAATATATTGTATAGATAAGATCATAAATGATAAGGGGAAAAATAAGGCAGACATGATACTTGCCAGCTTTTCATTTTTGATGGTGGGGGATTCTTAGAATTTTAGATGGAGAGGTCAGGGGATGCCTCTCTGAAAAGGTGATTTGATTTGAGCAAAGACTAAGCGGGTGAACTATGCAGATATTTGGTGAGAATATTACAGTTGACCTTCAAAAACACAGGTTTGAGCAGCAGGGGTCACTTATATGTATGTTTTTCAACAGTGGGTACTATGGCACTACAGGATCTGAGGTTGACTGAATCCATGGATGCAGAACTGCAGATACAGAAGAACCATGGATATGGAGGGCTGAATGTAAGTTCAGCTCAGTTCAGCCACTCAATCATGTCTGACTCTTTGCAACCCTAGGGGCCGCAGCCCACCAGGCTTCCCTGTCCATCACCAACTCCCAGAGCTTGCTCAAACTCATGTCCATCGAGTCAGTGATGCCATCCAACCATCTCATCCTCTGTCGTCCCCTTCTCCTCCTGCCTTCAGTCTTTCCCAGCACCAGGGTTATACACGGATTTTCCACCATGGAGAGTTGGCACCCTAACCCCTGTGTTGTTCAAGGGTCAACTGTATAGGCAGAGGGGCAGCAAGTGCCAAGGCCCTGAGCAAAGAGGGGACTTGGGGTCCAAGAAATAGCAGCGAAGCCTGAGTGAGGAGAGGGAGAAGAAAGGAGGAGGAGGTGGCAAGCTGAGCAGGGAGGGGAACGGGAAGGAGAAGGACCATGGAAAGCGCTTCCTATCAACTAGAGGGCTTCAGTTTTCCTTCTGGGATGGGAAGTCCCTGAAGGTTTTGAACACAGGATTGAGGATATCTGACTTTTATTTTAAAATAAGAGCTGTATGAGGTAGAGCTGATTTTTGTTTTCATTCTACGGATAAAAACATGGAAATTTGCAAAGGCCGGGTGGTGCGTGGTTATGCAACCAGTAAAAGGCAGAAGTGGGATTTGAATAATGTCTTACTGAGATTCCACTGTCCTCTCCGTCTGGCTGGCTGGCACGGAGTAGAGCCTCAGTAACTGTCATTTAAGTGAATTCAAAGTGGCTTCTGAGACTCGGGCTGTGGATTGAGCTGCACAGCCCCACACGCTGTCCCTCTGCTTAGCTCTGCCCTGTCCCCTGCGGGGACAGCCAGGAGCACGGCCTAAGTGCTGGCCACTGAGCCCTTCTGTCTTCCTGAAACTTGCGCCAGCCATGCAGTGGCCGAATGACAAACATTAATTAAAGTACGAGGGAGCAACTTAATTAGCTCCTAATACTCACATGCTGCCAATTAAACACCTTGATGACTGGTTTGCCCTGGAGCTTAATGAGGTGTTTCCAAATAAACCTAGCCCTGTGCCACCACCTGTCAGCCTCAGAGCCAAACCTTCCCCTGGATGTGCCCTCTCTTCCTCAGGAAGGAGTAGGAGGGGCTGGTTTGGGTGGAGAAGTGAAATCAGACATTGGCGTCTCTCGAGATGCTTTCATGGTCCTCTGGCGGATTTTTAAACTTGGCAAAAATCACTGTGCGGGTCATATCTCCATCCCCTCCTGTGCTCTCTCCAGACTTCAGGCCACAGGACCCTTTAGCTAAGGGGCCTGTGAGAGACGAAAATTCTAATGTGTATTGGGACTTCTCCTTCCTGTGGGTAACATGAAGTCCCACTGTTTCATCCCTACTGTCTGCTCCCTAAGCACAGGCTATTGTGGTGGTTCAGTTGCTAAGTCATGTCCAATTCTCTGCAACCCCATGGACTGCAGCACGCCAGGCTTCCCTGTCCTTCATTATCTCCCAGAGTTTGCTCAAACTCATGTCCGTTGAATTGGTGATGCCATCCAACCATCTCATCCTCTGCTGCCCTCTTCACCTTCTGCCCTCAATCTTTCTTCTGATACTGGGAAAGATTGAAGTACAGATTATCCTCCTAAAAATTGTGGAATCGCATTGTTCTGAATGAGAGGCCAGAGTTTAACAGTAACACAGGAGAGTAACACGGGCTCTGGCAAACTCAAGTTGTGTTAACAGAACCAAGAGATGGCTGGAGATGCCAAACTGCACATCATTTGATCAAGGGATGACACTACAATACTTGGTGCTGGAGAGGGACACAAGTACTGAGGGAAGGGTAGCATTTTACAAGGACATTGTAACATTGACAAATAGACATTCCCTATGGACGCTGGTCAGTGTGGTTAGTGGGGATGGCGGGGGGAAGTGCTAGAAATCAAATCAGTCAAGGAAGAGATGAAGAAATTGAGAAAACTTTGTCCAGAGCCCTGGCAATTCTTGGGACTGGGGACTGGGCATGGTGGCCATCATTCAATCTGTGAGAGCTGCTGTAGCATATTCTGTGTTGCTCTACAGATCAGTGCAAATTTCCAGGAGTGACAGTACCATAACCCACATTTTTATCCATAATACTTTGCAGAAGGAAGGCGAGGGATTTGCTTGATTTCACTTACCATTCTCCCCATAGCTGAAGCCATTTCTTCCCAACTTGAAGTCTGCAGATAAAAAAAGCTGAGTACCAAAGAATTGATGCTTTTGAACTGTGGTGTTGGAGAAGATTCTTGAGAGTCCCTTGGACAGCAGGGAAATCAAACCCTTTAATCGTAAAGGAAATCAGTCCTGAATATTCATTGGAAGAAATGATGCTGAAGCTGAAACTCCAATACTTTGGCCACCTGATGTGAAGAACTGACTCATTGGAAAAGACCCTGATGCTGGGAAAGATTGAAGGCAGGAGGAGAAGGGGATGACAGAGGATGAGATGGTTGGATGGCATCACTGACTTGATGGACATGAGTTTGATCAAACTCCGGGAGTTGGTGATGGACAGGGAGGCCTGGCATGCTGCAGTCCATGGGGTCACAAAGAGTTGGACACAACCCAGTGACTGAACTGAACTGAAGTCTGCAACACTTTTAAAACATGATCCCCAAATCTTCAGCTCTCCTCTCGTCAATAGATGGAGTCTTTGTCCCCTTTTCTTAGATCTGTGACTTTTTCACCACTAGAGTATAGGGTAAGTAGCAGTATGGTAGCTTCTGGGCCCAGGGATTAAGAAACTGGCCGCTTCCATGCCTCCCTCTTTGGTTGCTCCTTCTTCAAATCCAGCCACCGCAGTACAAGGAAGCAAGCAGGTGCCTGGACAGCCACATTCAGGTTGTTCAGCTGAGAGCCCAGCGGATGGCCAGAATTAAACACTGGCTGTGTGAATGTGATTCTCTGCACGGAGCGGAAAGGAACTGTGCTCACTGAGCCCTGCCCCAAAAGCACATTTGTGAGCAAAATAAGCGATGGTTGCTGTTTTCAGCCTCGTATGTGAGAAGGTTTGTTCAATAACTGGATCACAGGCAAGGCAGGCTTCCAATTTTTAGAAACAGTCCCAACTTGAATGTCAGACTGTCTATGCAGAAAGTCAGGTCAGCCTGACCCTGGGTAAACAGTAGTGACTCAGAGCATTTGCTGAGTGGATGAATGACTATGTGTTCCGGTCATGGAAACTGAACCCTTGCCCTAGTTCTGAGACCCAGTCTTCCTCCAGTGGCCTGGTTCAGTGTATGGTTTTTTTTTAACCTTTTATTTTAATAATGATGTCCATTTTTAAAATACAATTTGAAACAATCTGAAGGTGTTTCAAATACATAAAAGAAGTAAGTGAGGAGCTGCTCTGGGCGAAGTGAGACAATGGCTGTCCGCGCTGCCAGCCCAGCCTGCCCTCCCCACCTCACAGGGAGCCCGAGACACTTGCTTTTGTGGAAACCCGATACCCCATTCCCCTGTGTGCGCTTGCCTTTGGCGCCATGCTGGAGTCTGTCCTGACCACCTTTCTCCCCCACATATGGGACCAGGCATTGAAACGGAAACTGAACTGCAGGATTACTCGTGGTAACAGAGGCCGGGTTGCCCACTAACAGCCCTGGTGAGCTTCCTGAGAAATGAAGGACTAAGGTATTAGCAGATAAAAGCAAGGCCCTTGCTGGGGCCCTGGAGCCAATGAAGCAGGCCCTCCTTGTGGGGAGAGAGGTGAGGCTGGCTGTGATCTGCCTGGCCACCGTGAGGGAAGGGCAGGGTCAAGAGGGTGTCTCTGCATGTGGGTGTTAGGTTGGCAGTCTATGAAGAGGGTCAGGACACCCACAGCTGGGCTGAAGCAGATGCCATAGGAGCCGTCACCAGTGGGAAAAGCTGAGTACCCACCAGATCTAACGGGAAGTATTTAAGTGTGATGGCTCAGTAGTAAAGAATCCATCTACAATGCTGGAGATACAGGAGATCTGGGTTCAGTCCCTGGGTTGAAAAGATTCCCTGGAGGAGGAAATGGCAACCCACTCCAGTATTCTTTCCTGGAGAGTCCCATGGACAGAGAAGCCTGGTGGGCTACTTTCTATAGTGTCCCAAAGAGTCAGATAGGACTGAGAAAGTGAATGAGTCCAGTCAATGAGTTTGGAAGGTGGAACATGAGGCTTGAATGGACAACAGAGGACAGTCCACTTTCCCAGGGCCCCCTGGACATGGAAGGCTGGGCCTGGGGTGGTTGGGGTGAAGGCTGGAGTGCTGGAGGGGTGCTGAGACGTGTGCTCAGAAGGCAGGAGGACAGGACCCAGTGAGGCTGGCAGAGACCAAGGGGGAGGTCAGGGGAAGGGCTGGAAAGGGCAGAACCAGGACTCAGGGAAAGGCAGCTGAAAAAAGAAGCTTGTTCCACAGAAAGGACCTGATGTTCAGACACATGGGACAGAGAAGTGGAGAGGGCTCCAGTGAAGAAGCCAGGCTTCCAGAAGGTTCTGAGAGGATTGCTCAGTTTCCAGTGAACTGTGATGGGCGTTGGGGTTGGGGGTGGGTCCAGTGACTGAAGCCTAAAGGACCGTTACTTCTTCAGAAAATCAGTGTGATGTCATGAAAAGAACAACATCTAGGAGCCAGGAGGTCTGGCTTCTCATCTGACTTAGCTGCTGAGAAGTCATTTTGGTTTTCTGGGCCTTTCATGGCCTTATCTGTAAAATGAGGAAGTTAATTGCAATTGATTGCCAAGTCCCTTTGAGTTCTAGAAGTTCTAGACTTTGTAAGATCCCATCCAACAAACATACATGGGTCAGGCGTGGTGCTGGGCCCTGCTGAAGGGGCAAGAGGACCGGATGCCCTTCCTTCAAGGGACTCACACTGTAGGAGGGAGAACAGGAGTTTCTGCAAGTAGCTGGGCTACAGTGTGAAAGGAAGAGAAAGCACTGATCTGTTATAGGCCCAGATTAAGGTTTAGGGTGACCTAGTGAAGAGAAGATGGCAAGAATACACAGAAGAACTGTACAAAAAAGATCTTCACAACCCAGATAATCGCGATGGTGTGATCACTCACCTAGAGCCAGACATTCTGGAATGTGAAGTCAAGTGGGCCTTAGAAAGCATCGCTACGAACAAAGCTAGTGGAGGTGATGGAATTCCAGTTGAGCTATTCCAAATCCTGAAAGATGATGCTGTCAAAGTGCTGCACTCAATATGCCAGCAAATTTGGAAAACTCAGCCGTGGCCACAGGACTGGAAAAGGGCAGTTTTCATTCCAATCCCAAATAAAGGCAATGCCAAAGAATGCTCAAACTACTGCACAATTGCACTCATCTCACAGCTAGTAAAGTAATGCTCAAAATTCTCCAAGCTAGGCTTCAGCAATATGTGAACCATGAACTTCCTGATGTTCAAGCTGGATTTAGAAAAGGCAGAGGAACCAGAGATCAAATTGCCAGCATCTGTTGTGTCATAGAAAAAGCAAAAGAATTCCAGTAAAACATCTACTTTTGCTTTATTGACTATGCCAAAGCCTTTGACTGTGTGGATCACAATAAACTGTGGAAAATTCTGAAAGAGATGGGAACACCAGACCACTTGATCTGCCTCTTGAGAAATTTGTATGCAGGTCAGGAAGCAACAGTTAGAACTGGACATGGAACAACAAACTGGTTCCAAATAGGAAAAGGAGTACGTCAAGGCTGTGTATTGTCACCCTGCTTATTTAACTTACATGCAGAGTACATCATGAGAAACGCTGGGCTGGAAGGAGCACGAGCTGGAATCAAGATTGCTGGGAGAAATATCAATAACCTCAGATATGCAGATGACACCACCCTTATGGCAGAAAGTGAAGAGGAACTAAAAAGCCTCTGGATGAAGGTGAAAGAGGAGAGTGAAAAAGTTGGCTTAAAACTCAACATTCAGAAAACGAAGATCATGGCATCTGGTCCCATCACTTCATGGGAAATAGATGGCGAAACAGTGGAAACAGTGTCAGACTTTATTTTTTTCTGGGCTCCAAAATCACTGCAGATGGTGACTTCGGCCATGAAATTAAAAGATGCGTACTCCTTGGAAGGAAAGTTATGACCAACCTAGATAGCATATTCAAAAGCAGAGACATTACTTTGCCAACAAAGATTCGTCTAGTCAAGGCTATGGTTTTTCCTGTGGTCATGTATGGATGTGAGAGTTGGACTGTGAAGAAGGCTGAGCGCCGAAGAATGGATGCTTCTGAAGTGTGGTGTTGGAGAAGACTCTTGAGAGTCCCTTGGACTGCAAGGAGATCCAACCAGTCCATTCTGAAGGAGATCAGCCCTGGGATTTCTTTGGAAGGAATGATGCTAAAGCTGAAACTCCAGTCCTTTGGCCACCTCATGCGAAGAGTTGACTCATTGGAAAAGACTCCGATGCTGGGAGGGATTGAGGGCAGGAGGAGAAGGGGACAAGATGGCTGGATGGCATCACTGACTTGATGGACATGAGTCTGAGTGAACTCTGGGAGTTGGTGATGGACAGGGAGGCCTGGTGTGCTGTGATTCATGGGGTTGCAAAGAGTCGGATACGACTGAGTGACTGAACTGAACTGAACTGAGTGAAGAGAAGTGGAAAATCTCAAAACTGGTAACTGAAGGAAAACAAAAAGAGTCAACAAAAGAGTTCAAAATGCAGTACTTGGGTGCAATCTCAAAAATGTCAGAAGGATATCTGTTTGTTTACAAGGCAAACCATTCAATGTCACAGTAATCCAAGTCTATGCCCCGACCAGTAATGCTGAAGAAGCTGAATTTGAACAGTTCTATGAAGATCTACAAGACTTTCTAGAATTACACCCAAAAAAATATGTCCTTTTCATCATAGGGGCCTGGAAAGCAAAAGTAGGAAGTCAAGAGATACCTGGAATAATACGCAAATTTGGCCTTAGAGTACAGAATGAAGCAGGGCAAAGGCTAACAGAATTTTGCCGAGAGAACGCACTGGTCATAGCAAACACCCTCTTCCAACAACACAAGAGAAGACTCTACACATGGACATCACCTGATGGTCAACATCGAAATCAGATTGATTATATTCTTTGCAGCCAAAGATGGAGAAGCTCTATACAGTCAGCAAAAACAAGACAGGGAGCTGACTGTGGCTCAGATCATGAACTCCTTATTGCCAAATTCAGACTTAAATTGAAGAAAGTGGGGGAAGCCACTAGACCATTCAGGTTTGACCTGAATCAAATGCCTTATGATTATACAGTGGAAGTGAGAAATAGATTTAAGGGACTAGGTCTGATAGATACAGTGCCTGATGAACTATAGACGGAGGTTTGTGACATTGTACAGGAGACAGGGATCAAGACCATCCCCATGGAAAAGAAATGCAAAAAGGCAAAATGATTGTCTGAAGAAGTCTTACAAATAGCTGAGAATAGAAGAGAAGCTAAATGCAAAGGAGAAAAGGAAAGATAAATCCATTTGAATGCAGAGTTCCAAAGAATAGCAAGGAGAGATAAGAAAGCCTTCCCTCAGTGATCAATGCAAAGATATAGAGGAAAACAATGGAGTGGGAAAGACTAGAGATCTCTTCAAGAAAATTAGAGATGCTAAAGGACATTTCATGCAAAGATGGGCTCAATAAGGGACAGAAATGGTAAGAACATATCAAAAGAAGAAGAGATTAAGAAGAGGTGGCAAGAATACATAGAAGAACTGTACAAAAAAGATCTTCACAACCCAGATAACCATGATGGTGTGATTACTCACCTAGAGCCAGACATCCTGGAATGTGAAGTCAAGTGGGCCTTAGGAAGCATCATTACTAACAAAGCTAGTGGAGGTGATGGAACTCCAGTTGAGCTATTTCAAATCCTAAAAGATGATGCTGTCAAAGTGCTGCACTCAATATGCCAGCAAATTTGGAAAACACAACAGTGGTCACAGGACTGGAAAAGGTCAGTTTTCATTCCAATCCCAAAGAAGGAAAATGCCAAAGAATGTTCAAACTACCACATAATTGCACTCATCTCACATGCTAGCAAAGAAATGCTCAAAATTCTCCAAGCCAGGCTTCAACAGTATGTGAACTGTGAACTTCCAGATGTTTAAGCTGATTTTAGAAAAGGCAGAGGAACCAGAGATCAAATTGCCAGCATCTGTTTTGTCATAGAAAAAGCAAAAGAATTCCAGTAAAACATCTACTTCTGCTTTATTGACTATGCCAAAGCCTTTGACTGTGTGGATCACAATAAACTGTGGAAAATTCTTCAAGAGATGGGAATACCAGACCACCTGACCTGCCTCCTGAGAAATCTGTATGCAGGTCGAGAAGCAATAGTCAGAACTGGACATGGAACAACAGACTGGTTCCAAATAGGAAAAGGAGTACATCAAGGCTGTATATTGTCACCCTGCTTGTTTAACTTATATGCAGAGTACATCATGAGAAACGCTGGGCTGGAAGAAGCACAAGCTGGGATCAAGATTGCTGGGAGAAATATCAATAACCTGAGATACATAGAAGATACCACCCTTATGGCAGAAAGTGAAGAGGAACTAAAGAGCCTCTTGATGAAAGTGAAAGAGGGGAGTGAAAAATTTGGCTTAAAACTCAACATTCAAAAAATGAAGATGATGGTATACGGTCCCATCACTTCTTGGCAAATAGATGGGGAAACAATGGAAACAGTGACAGATTTTATTTTCTTGGGCTCCAAAATCACTACAGATAGTGACTGCAGTCTTAAAATTAAAAGATGCATGCTTCTTGGAAGAAAAACTATGACCAACCTAGACAGCATATTAAAGAGCAGAGACATTACTTTGCCAACAAAGGTCTATCTAGTCAAAGCTATGGTTTTTCCAGTAGTTATGTATGGATGTGAGTTGGACTCTAAAGAAAGCTGAATGCTGAAGAATTGATGCTTTGGAATTGTGGTGCTGGAGAAGACTCTTGAGAGTCCCTTGTACTGCAAGGAGATCAAACCAGTCAATCTTAAAGGAAATCAGTCCTGAATATTCATTGGAAGGACTGATGTTGAAGCTGAATCTCCAATACTCTGGCCACCTGATGCAAAGAACTGACTCATTGGAAAAGACCCTGATGCTGGGTAAGATTGAGGGCAGGAGGAAAAGGGGATGACAGAGGAGGAGATAGTTGGATGGCATCACTGACCCGATGGACATGAGTTTGTGCAAGCTCTGGGAGTTGGTGATGGACAGGGAAGCCTGGCGTGCTGCAGTCCATGGGGTTGAAAAGAGTCAGACATGACTGAGCGACTGGACTGAACGGAAGGAAGAACTGATTGATTTAAAGTTAAAGCAGGAAGCTCTGGGAGAGTGTACTCAAGGCTTCAGAGCCAAGGGCAGAAGCAAGGGGATGAGGGCTGCCTGTCTCGGGCCCACCCTGCACCCAGGCCTTCTCGGAACAGCTGAGGCCCGGTGCTGAACACAGGGCTGTGGGAAGACTCTGCCCCGGTCCTCTCCTCCATGGACAGGAACAAGAAGTGCTCATTTCATTCCTTTCAAACATCTCTTTATTTTCATTTTAGAAAAGTTAAAGAATTGAAATAGCAAACGATTCATAAGTTTAGCAGCCAATTAGCTTAGTGTAGCCCAGGTCTCCCACCACCCCTCTCTCTTTCTCTCAGCACACCTACACACACACACACTTTTATTCAGCTACATTTCGCTTTTCTCATTTGGCAATACAATCAAACATCTCCCTTTGTTTATAAATACAGATTGATATTGACCGAAGACTGCAGGACTCCAAGATGGCGGCAGCCACTCCAGTGAAAAGAAAGAAACTCACAGATGTCAAAATAGGGGAGCTGCCAAGCAGGATATGGATGTGGGATTTCACCCCAGAGACACTGTTGGAGCGTCTCAAAGCAGTTACTACCGGTTCTACAACAGGTATGTCTAGTGAGGAAAAAAAGGTGTAACTGGGTTTTTCTGGTCTGGCGGCTTACATGGTTTCCAACTATCGCCTTTCTCACAAAGGAGCTCAAACGTGAGCAGCCACGCAAATGCCTCTGAGGCTTGGAGGGTGCCCTGTGAATCCCTTACTGTGACCTTCATTGCCTGGCGCCCCTGAATCCTTTCATAGCCTAACTGAGAATTAACACCCGACAAAAGATGACTGGTAAAAAAATATATATCAACATGCTCATTTTTAATGGCTTCATAATAATTTTATTGTGTGAAAGAAGCATAAATTACTTAACAATTCCCTATTGTTTGAAGTTTAAATTTCTTACCTTTTTTATTCTACTGTTATAAACAATGCTTTAATGAACACAGTGTTCTGCATAGATCTTGGCACACCTACCTAATTATTTCCTCGAATATAATGATTTCACAGCTTCTGATGTATATTACCATGTTACTCTCTGGAAAATTTGTTCCTACTTATTCCCTATAGGAGCATATAGATGTCATTCCCCCCTACTTGCTGACTCCAGGCATTATTCTTTTTAATTTTTGCCATCTGAAAAGTGAAAAGGGCATATCATTGTTTTAAGTCGCATTTCTTTTATTACCGTTGAGGTTGAACATTGTTTATATTTTAAAATCGTATTTGCATTTCTTTCATGATTTACTTTTTCAATATCACTTTGCCATTTTACGCCCATGGTGTGTATATTAGTTTCCTAGCACCGCCGTAACAAATCACCACAAAGTAGGTGGCTTAAAACAACAGAAACTTATTTTCTCAGAGTTCTGGAGGGTGGGAGTCTGAAATTAAAGTGTCATCAGGGCCAGGCTTTTTCTGAAGACTCTAAGGAAGAGTCCTTTCTTGCTTCTTTTGGCGGGGAGACCACTGCGCTGTGCTTTTCTCCCCTATTAATTTGTAGCAGCTCTCTACTTCACCCTTTAGCTCTTCTGACTCACACTTGGCCCTCAGCTCAGCCAGAGAGAGACAGAGATCGGATTAGATTTGAGGAAGGGAGGTTTTGATACCTAGACACCACGTGAGTCATGAGTCCTGAGGGTCTCAGGAGTTCTGTATTAACGAGAAGCTAAGAGATGGAGTTAGAGAGGTTATCCCCTCGGCCCCGCTGTGAGGGACTCTTGGCAGCGCCCTCACTAGAAGCTCTTGAAGCTAGTTGTTTAGAGGCATGGTGATCAGGCTGGGAGAGACTGCTTGAATCATAAGTAAGTAAATGAATGACCTCTGGGGCTGGGAAGAAAGTCATCTGGCTTTGCTGGGGCTTCCAAGCTTGTACGAGGCCGTTTGACTAACACTGGTTTATTAAGAGGATCATCTGGCTGTTTTCCTATTTCTCAAGCATTTAAGCATTTCAAGTGTCAGCTTGACCCTGAACTTATAGTTTCCTTGCCCCTGAAAGGATCCTGTTCATCCTAAGAAGAAAAACTGTTACCAAATTAGAAGACTCTCCGCTCTCCATGGCCTTTGCAATGTCCTTCTCTAGATGGATAGGAAGGTGGAGAAGAATTGGCTCCACTTTCCAGATGAATTAAGTTGGAGCCATAGTAGTCTAGTGGAAACTTCCACAGGGCTCAAACCCAGATCCTTCCTTTCTGCAGCGTCACCTCCAAGGAGCAGCTCTGCAGAGTCAAGAGAAAGACAGGACTCTGGAGAGGTTCTGGGGTCTCTGAGAGTGGGAAGTGCCTTGTCCCAAGGTGGTGCGGGGGCAGTGTGGCAGGTCAACCTTCCCTCTAATGGGCCTGGGGGCAAGAACCACTGTGGTTGGAAAAACCTTTATCTTTCAGTGGGACATCAGGTACTGTTGGGGCCAGAAGTGAGTGAGGATGAAGAAAAGTGTGTCATGCCCACCACTGCCTGTTCCTGCTCAGGAAACAATACAAACATCAAGACAAGTGTCTTCCAGAAGGCAAAGGCCAACCATGGGAAGTGTGCTGAAGTAGAATACTCCTGAATTTAGGGAAAGTATAGGTGCAGGTTTGAATCTTAGCTCTGCAATTTACTAGCTGAGTAGCGTGGCTTAATTATCTTAAATCTTTCCATTTCAGTTTTCTTTTTGTAAAAGTAAGACAATCTTTTGGTAAGTTGTTTACAGGATAAGATAAAATACTATATGAAGAAGAGTCCTTCGCAACCCCATGGACTGTAGCCCACCAGGCTCCTCCGTCCATGGGATTTTCCAGGCAAGAATACTGGAGTGGGTTGCCATTACCTTCTCTAGGAGATCTTCCCGGCCCAGAAATTGAACCTGGGTCTCCCACGTTGTAGGCAGACGCTTTACCATCTAAGCCACCAGGGAAGTCCATGGCACATAATAGGTATCAAATAAATGTTACTTTACTTCTTCTCTGTAGCAAGCCACCCCAGTAGACTTGCTTGGGAAATTCCACAGACAGGGGAGCCTGGCGGGCTATAGTCCATGGGGTCCCAAAGAGTTGGGACATGACTGAGCGAGCAGCAGGGCATTTTTGAGAAGCCAAAGCAGTTCCAGGAAAGCTGAGGTGCTTGCCAAAGGCCCCACAGCTTTTGATGGCAGAGCCAGGACTGCGGCTGAGGACCTCCCTGGCCTCTTGATCCTGGCCTCTCTCACCAGATATGAGTGTGGAAAACGAGAACGTAAAATGTGCCTGAGGACTTCTCTGGCGGCTCAGTGGTAAAGAATTCACCTGCCGATGCGGGAGACTCGAGTTCAATCCCTGGTCTGGGATGATCCCACATGCCATGGAGCATCTAAGCCCGTGTGCCACGACTACTGAGCCTGTGCTCTAGAACACAGGAACTGCAATGGCTGAGCCCACACACTGCAACTGCTGAAGCCTGTACGCCCTAGAGCCTGTGCTCTGCTGCACAGGAAGCCTCTGTAATGGGAAGCTTGTGCAGCAGAGCTGGAGAGTAGCCCAAGCTTGCTGCAACTAGAGAAAGGCCCAAGCAGCTACGAAGGCCCAGCACAGCCAAAGATAAAAGCATTTTTTTATCCTACGTAATTTTATTGGAGCAATAGCACTGAGTGATTCTCCCTAAAGAAATCCCTTCATCCGTCTAGGTTGATAAATTCTCTCTCATTCTTTGGGCTAAGGCACTCTCCCTTAAATAGGCTTTGGAAAACTTACTTCTGTGTTCACCTGATCAGAAATATGCATACCATAAGATCTGGCCAGGCCTTATTGGGACACGTTGAGCAGGACTCTGATGGGGAATGTGGGGGAGAGAGCTAGAGCTCCACCCTGTGGGTGAGCAGGTGTGAGCGGCTCCCTGTGGGTATACGCTGGATTGGAGATGGGAGACACAGGGCAGGAACCCCAGGACCGCCTGGGAGACACATCGCTCTCCCTGGGAGAAGGTTCATCACACAGGCTGTCCAGCCTCCCTTCTGGGCAAATGGGAACCTGGGGGAACCGGAGGCTCTGGGTAGAGTGTGAAGATGAAGGCATTACCTGCCTACAGGTGAGGAATATGGGACTGAAGGGAACACCTTGGGGGAATAGTTGGACCCCAAATCTACAGACTGTTGAAACAAGTCATCAGTTTGAAAGGGCAAATCAGAAAAGCGGAGTCAGGTGGGAAGACCAGTGGACAGCACCCAAGGAAATCAGAGTTGAAGATGTTGAAGGTTCGAAGCCAGGGTGGTCATGGAGATTGAGCTGTGCTTTGAGACAGCAGCTACAGAGGTGTCTCTCAGCCCCGCACAGGAGCCATGACGATGTGGTAAGATTTTCCCTGCAGTCCACAGTCAGAATCTCTACTTCCCTGCTCAGTTTTAACCCCTCTTCTTGTCTTGCACCTGAGGGGGAGAAAATACAATTCCTAAAGCAGGTGCCAAATCCCAGCTCCTTCTTCCCACCTCGGAAGCGGGAGTGAAGGATCTGCCAAGAAACAAAGCCACTTCAGTGAGTGTCAGACCGATGGATGCTTCTGGAAACCACTTTATTGCTTTGGAAGAAGCCTTTGTGTTATCATTGCTGAAGCTGGAGCCTCATTTAGGGCAGTTGAGACACTCTGACCTCAGGCTCAGCTCCCAGGGGCATTGTCTCCCACAAGTCGGTCTTTTGAAGGATTAGGCATTTTCATCACCAGCGGTGATTAAACACCACAAGGACTGCCTCAGTCTTCTTCCCAGGAGGGTCGTAATTCCATTGACTAAGACTCTGGCTCTGTGTATGGAATGATGGACATTATCCTCTGTGTGACTGAATGTGTGACTCATTTGACACTGAGAATAAAACCAGGTTGAATAATAAGAAAATATAAGCCACAGAGGATCTGAAGAAAACCCTTGAAATCATTGTCAAATTGTAAATTAACACCCATAACGAGACTAGAAATTTATCTTAAATTTAGGACATTCTGTTTTTATTTTTTCCACTGAGTTTAAAAGCTTTCCATAAATCCTAAATATTTGGAGGCTGTAAAATTGATTAAACACCTGAAATGTGTTTCCCTGGGACATAAGGAGAAAAATATTAAGCACTTTTTTAAAGTCCATGAGTGAGGACTGAGTTATGGTTTCTTTGAATAGTGAGACTTGTGCCTTCTCTAGTGAAGTCAAGAGGAAATGAAGAGAAAGGAAATCAATAGGAAAATGACGCTCATGCTTGAACCATTATTTTCTTCTTCCACCAGGCACCTGCCATTGGTTCACATAATTAGTAGTAAAGTGATTAAAAACATACTAAAACCTTGAAACAGAGCGTGGGGCAGTAGCCTGAGCAGAAAGATCCTTGCTCCTACATCATTCCATCATTCTGCCTCTTTGACGCCCCCCACCCCCAGCCATGAAATTAAAAGATGCTTACTCCTTGGAAGGAAAGTTATGACCAACCTAGATAGCATATTGAAAAGCAGAGACATTGCTTTGCCAACAAAGGTCTGTCTAGTCAAGGCTATGGTTTTTCCAGTGGTCATGTATGGATGTGAGAGTTGGACTGTGAAGAAGGCTGAGTGCCGAAGAATTGATGCTTTTGAACTGTGGTGTTTGAGAAGACTCTTGAGAGTCCCTTGGACTGCAAGGAGATCCAACCAGTCCATCCTAAAGGAGATCAGCCCTGGGATTTCTTTGGAAGGAATGATGCTAAAGCTGAAACTCCAGTACTTTGGCCACCTCATGTGAAGAGTTGACTCATTGGAAAAGACTCCGATGCTGGGAGGGATTGAGGGCAGGAGGAGAAGGGGACGAGATGGCTGGATGGCATCACTGACTCGATGGACGTGAGTCTGGGTGAACTCTGGGAGTTGGTGATGGACAGGGAGGCCTGGCGTGCTGCGATTCATGGGGTCGCAAAGAGTCAGACACGACTGAGTGACTGAACTGAACTGAACCCCCACCATCCCCAATGCTTTCATCCATCTTTTGAACACGACTCATGCCTTAATGCTGCTATGATGTTACATATTTCTATGGTGATTCATCTTTCAAGAGAGCCTGTGTCTAGCCTTGCAAATGGTCTAGCAGTTTACATTTTATCGGCTCTTCCCCCAAGCACTGACCTGTGATGTCTCTGGTACCCAGAAGCTCTGTGTTGGTGGGCCTCCCACTTGCTGTAAGTGGGACCTTGCCTACAGCTTGATATCCTTAGTCAAGTCAAGTCAGTGTGTTCACTGAGTACCGGTTCTCAGGTCCTACTTTTTGACATGTGAGGGCAAGGAGGAGCAGGCTGGCCAGTTGGCATCCAGTGACTGGGGGTAGAGGCCTCTGATCCACAGAATTTGTTATCTCCTTCCTTTGGGGAGGTTAACTTACAGAAGGTTCCGGACTACTAAGTGGTTTGGATTTGTACCCAGGTCTCCTTGATCCTGGGCTTCCCTGGTGGCTCAGCTGGTAAAGAATCCTCTTGCAATGCGGGAGACCTGGGTTTGATCCCTGGGTTGGGAAGATCCACTGGAGAAGGGATAGGCTACCCACTCCAGTATTCTGGCCTGGAGAATTCCATGGACTGTATAGTCCATGGGGTTGCAAAGAGTCAGATACGACTGAGCAACTTTCATTTTCTCCTTGATCTTAAGAAAACGATGAAGTAGGGAGTGACAGAGAGGATAACTGAGAAGCTTCAATGGATTCTGAAGCTGGCCTGCCATTACCAGCAGGGAGTTGTCCACACCCTCCCAGCATGCACTTGAGTGAGCTGAGTTTACTTGATGTATTGGAGCAGATGGGCATCTAGTACATACTTAACACAATTCCAATGACTGTGGGCTTGAAAATTACCAACCAGGATCTGATTTCCACTATTTTATGCCACTTGAGTCAAAGACAAACACAGTCAGAGTCTTGGATGATGAAACCTTGGGAATCAAGAATTAATTCACAGAGTGAGGCAGATGTCTGGGACCAGCTGCAAAGAGGACTGTCCACAGAACTGTGGTAAGGAGAGAGAGGAAACCAGTTCTCAGCCTGGAGATGTCCCCTGAGGTGGCAGAGGAGGGCAGAGGAGCTTCTAGGGTTTCCAGGCAAAGTCAGTCCCTGAAGGCAGGTCTCTTTTCTGTCTGATTGACCTCAATTTGTCTTTGATCGATTTTCTTTCCACAAGTCCAATCTATCTACAACTAGTTACCTGACTTGAGTTCCATCCTAGCACTTTGGGGGGCCAGTCCTGCCTCTCCCTGGATGGGAAGGACTGGTGGATCATCCCCCCTGCTCCATTGCTTAGGGCCTGACTGGCAACCGACACTCTTTGGGTGGTGACTGTTTCCTCTCATATGAGTCCTAAATATCAACTGATACTTGGGTTCTTCGTCTTGTGCTATGACTTTGGTCCTCTCCCTCCCCAACAAGTGGATCTCCCTTTAGCACCTGTGACCTGAAACATGTCTGGGGTGACAGCAGCCTTGAACACTGTACCTCGACTTCACCTTGGCAGGGAGATGCTTCCAGACTCTGCTCTGCTGTCAGTATCTTCAGCTCCTGTCTCACTTCAGAGTGAGGTTCTTTTTAGACACACACACACACACACACACAATTTTGTCCACTTGCTCTTGGCTGTGCTGGGTCTTCATTCCCACACGGGCTCCCCTCTCGCTGTGGTGCTTCTCACTGTGGTGGTGTCTCTTGTTGCAAAGTATGGGCTCTAGGGAATGTGGGCTTCAGCCGTTGTGGTGATAGGCTCCGTAGTTGTAGTTCTGGCTTTAGAGAACAGGCTCAATAGTTGTGGCTCACTGGCTTAGTTGCTCCAAGGCACGTGGGATCTTCCTGGATCAGGGATCAAACCCATGTCTCCTGCCATGGCAGGTGGTCTTTACCACTGAGCCATTAGGGAAGCCCCAAGGTGAGGTTCTTGAGCTCATCCTAGATCTGTCCCTCTTTTTACCTCCCTGCTTCATCAAAAGAGGTCTCAAACCTGGATCCTGCTCTCAGAGAGCCTGCAGACTTGCTAGATCAGCAGTAAGTATGCAAACAAGACAGATGGACAGCATTCCAAAGAAGGACACAGTCCAGCGCTAAGCTATGTGACGTGACAGGTGGTAGGAAATCAGAGAAGAGAAAGCAGCACAGATGCTGGAGCCGGACAAGGCTCCACGGAGGAGGTGAGGCGCAGACTGGACGGTGAGGGTGGAGCAGTCAGCCCTCTATTATTGCCCCACCCTGGCTACAGAGGCTCGAACTGGAGTCCTAAAGGTATGTGGGCTTCAGACTCCGGCTTTTGTATGCGTGCGTGCAGCAAAGGGGACTAGGTGGTTGAGAAGGTCTGGCTTCTCTCTGGATGGCCATCAGGAGCTATTAGTGAGGAAAGCAATTATTTACCAACAGACATTAAATCTTGGCTGCTTGTCCATATGGGTAATGATCGTAATGAAATGTAGACTCCTGCCAAATGGATATGGATGAAGTCTTAGGAAATGAAGAGATGAATTTTTTGACAGGGAGCTGGAAGCAATATCTATCAACAAGAGGTACCCCATCCTCCAGGAAACCCTGCAGGAAGTTAAGCCGTCAATGGAGCTGGGAACAGGGAGGAAAGGGCTGGAGTCATGTGTGGTACTGAGGCGGTGAGCCCAGGGTTCACACAACAGATGCGTGTGGGACTTTGTGAACTGTTTATGTCAGCTCAATTTCCGCTCTGAGATTCTGATGCAGTAGGTCGGGGTGGAGCTTGGACTAAGGTGCACATCTCCACTTGGATCATAGGAAGACACAGTTTCATCCAAACTCAAATCCCAAGCCCACTTGAAAGCTGGGAAGTGCTGAGAGAATGAATGAGAGAACCACGTCAAGAATGGACGGGACCCAGAAGCCGGGTGGGCTGGTGGTTCTCAAAGTGTGGTCTTGAAACTGAGCAGGGCCCTGAGAGGCCCTCCTGGGTCCAAATCCTTTACGTGTCCCCATTGCTCATTTGTAGGGAAAAGGCTTTGTCTGCCCAGAACTTCCCTGAGTACCACAGGGCAGGTTCAAGCACTTGCAAATCAGGGAAGTAAGGGAAGGCAGAAACAAAGGAGTAGCAGTCAAGAAAGGTGGTGCAGCGATTAAAGCGGGATCCTGGATCTTCCTCAAGGGATATACATAACAGTATCTTTGAATTTTTCCTGCAGAAACTAGAGTGTTCACCCAGCTGGAAGAGGGCAACTTCAGGCTGAGCACAGGATTCCTGGAGCACTGCCCTGTTCAGTTCAGTTCAGTCACTCAGTCATGTCCGATTCTTTGAGACCCCATGGACTGCAGCACGCCAGGCCTCCTTATCCATCACCAACTCCTGGAGCTTGTTCAAACTCATGTCCATCGAATCAGTGATGCCATCCAACCATCTCATCTTCTGTTGTCCCCTTCTCCTCCTGCCTTCAATCTTTCCCAGCATCAGGGTCTTTTCAAATGGGTCAGTTGTTTACATCAGGTGGCCAAAGTATTGGAGTTTCAATTTCAGCATCAGTCCTTCCAATGAATATTCAGGACTGATTTCCTTTAGGATGGACTGGTTGGATCTTCTTGCAGTCAAGAGACTCTCAAGAGTCTTCTCCAACACCACAGTTCAAAAGCATCAATTCTTTGGTGCTCAGCTTAATGGTCCAACTCTCACATCTGTATATGACTACTGGAAAAACCATAGCTTTGACTAGAGGGACCTTTGTTGGCAAAGTAATGTCTCTGTTTTTTAAAATGCTGTCTAGTTTGGTCATAGCTTTTCTTCCAAGGAGCAAGCATCTTTTAACTTCATGGCTGCAGTCACCATCTGCAGTGATTTTGGAGCCCGTTTTGGAGGTAACTGCCTGTTGCTGCTGCTGCTGCTAAGTCGCTTCAGTCATGTCCAACTCTGTGCAACCCCGTAGACGGCAGCCCACCAGGCTTCCCCGTTCCTGGGATTCTCCAGGCAAGAACACTGGAGTGGGTTGCCATTTCCTTCTCCAATGCACGAAAGTGAAAAGTGAAAGTGAAGTCGCTCAGTCATGTCTGACTTTAGTGACCCCATGGACTGCAGCCTACCAGGCTTCTCTGTCCATGGGATTTTCCAGGCAAAATTACTGGAGTGGGGTGCCATTGCCTTCAAACCAAACAGAATAAATTTACATACTCCACAGCTCTTACTCCAAGTTTTGCCTATTAAAAACGTTTCCCCCCACATCATTGGGGAGTTTGGTTTTATTTTGGCCACGAGCCACCCATTCACTTTGCTTGATCCTGCAATAAACCTTTCTCTACTCCAAACTCCTGACATTTCGGTTTGTTCGGCCTCATTGTGTATCCAGCATGGGGAACTTGCATTTGACAACAGGCTATGGACCCTCTACAACAGAATCGCTCCAGATCTAATGAACTGAATCTCTAAGGGGTGTCAAGAAGGAATCTGCCCTTTTAACAAACTCACTAAGATTGCAGATACTTAAGTACTTACATACTAAGTTTTGAGAAACACTCAAGAAATCTCAATCTCTAAAAATATAAGCACAGAAGTCCACCAAGCTCGTACAAGCGGTAAGGGTTGGAAGTAGGATTCATTCCCTGATATGGCTGGCAATGCTTGGGCAGAAAAGAACTAGATAATCAAAGGCTCCCACACAGAGTTCTAGACTTTCTATTGTCGCCTAAAAAATATAGTCACAACCTGAAAGGAGAGAGTTACTGTATTTGGTGGGAATGTTTAGGACTCTGAGTTCAGGAGACAGCATTTCAGTAGCTCTAAGAAAATGGCTCCAGGAGGCAGGAAGGCAAGTCAGGCTATATACAAGTTTGTAACAAAGGGCACAGGCAGTCTGAACAGCAAAGATCAGGTTATCAAGTTAAGGGATTTAGCGTTCTATCTATGGGAGGATGCTAGCCTCTGGGCTCCCTGAATTCATTCCTTTCATTTGCATCTCAGCTATCTGAGGTCAGTTGCTCACCTTGCTTTTTGTATTCCCCCAGCTCCTCAGCAATCAGAAGTTTGGGGAGCTCATTCACATTTGGAGGCCAGAAATCACTGATGGCTGTGACATTTCTTGTTTGTTACCATGGCAGGAGGTATTTTCATTTTATACTAGCACCATCAGCCCACTCATCCTAGACAGACTCTGTTTACATGCTAACCCTAGCATTGCCACTCAACCCTCAAATCCTGGTCTTAGTCTGGTGATAAATATTTTCCTTTTTTTTTTTTTTTTGGCTGTCCTGGTTTCAGGTGGCCTCAGCCTACAGCAACTTGAAGCAGGGTTTCGGTTCCTAGCCAGAGACTGAGGTCTCTGAGCCAAGGCCATGAGAGCCCTGAATCTTAACCACTAGGCCACCAGAGACCGGGGGCCAGTGGCAAGGCCCTCACCTGTCAACTGTGTAGAAATGAATTTCCATACAGAGACAAAAGGAGTGAAACAAGTAACGAGTTTATTAGGAGGAAAAGAATAGTGGGGATAGACACACGGGTGGGCTCAGAGAGAGCTGTGCCCTCCTGGTCATTTGGAGGTAGGAGATAGGAGGGCTCCAGGCCAGGCATTTACAATTGGGCTCCTGTTCACATACTCTCAGGTAGGAAGATGAACTCCCCGTGGACATTTATCATCAGCCATCTGCCATCTGTTTACATTTTTGGAAGCAAGAGAAAAACGGACCCCAGGACTACATATCTGTAATCAAACTCCTGTCTATATTTTGAGATCTACACTTTGATATAAAAACCAATAACAGGAGTAAAGGTAAATAATGGACTTTGGGCATTATCATATAGAGTGGGACTAAACTTTGTTAAAAGATCAAGAGGTCACATACTTCCCATCCTTGGGGCAAGGGAGGCACTACACATGTGCAAAAGCCTTCAGGAAGTCAGAATGACAAGAGATGCCAAACCACAGTGAGTCCGGCTCTCCCCTCACAGAAGCCTTTATGGGGGGATCCATCTGTTTAGCCATGGGATCAAAACAATATGATTCACCAAAAAGAAGACAAAAACCCAAGATTTAAACTTCCCAATGATGATATTCTTGCTCTGAGTTCGTCCATGTATCTTTCTGCATGTCCTTTTCTTTTCCAATAAATTTTTTGCTTTTCTGTTTATTTTCTGCCTCCTCACTTGAATTCTTTCTTGACAAAGTGGGCAAGAACTGGGGACTGTGGACCTAACTGCTTGCCCTTGTGGTCCAGTGGTTAGGACTCTGGTCTGGGAACTAAAATCTTCTTCCAACTACTGTTCGCTGCCTCTTGCAAGCTGCTGCTTACTGGTAATGTAAAGTGTTAGTTGCTCAGTCATGTCCAACTCTTTGTGATCCCATGGACTGTAGCCCCTCAGGCTCCTCTGTCCATGGAATTCTTCAGGCAAGAATACTGAAGTGGGTAGCCATTCCCTTCTCCAGGGGATCTTCCCAACCCAGGGATCAAACCCCCTCTCTCCTGCATTGCAGGGGATTCTTTCCCATTTGAACCACAGCTACCTGCATCCCAAATCAGTTTGAGTCACTCATATGGAACATTTCTTCCAGGTTTCCTTTGGCCAGTTATCTTGTTTTACTTAATTCTGAGTCTGTATTTGGTATATCTCAGGGTCTTCCTCTATGCATGAGTATCTCTCAGCCAAGATGGATTCTAGTCAAGAGGCCTAGGGGTGGGTTGACATCACCTAATACCAGGTGGCACCCCCTCCCATCTTTCTGACTTCTAAGGAGCCTTTCTGTGCGTGTAGAGTCTGAAAGGTCTCCTTGACTTTGAGAATGGGGAATATGTGCAGTCTTTAATCTCTTATCCGAGCAAGGCTCTGCTTCTCCTCCGTTCTGCTGTTGTGGAGCATCTGTCCACCAGGGATGGACTCCAGCTGCTCAGCCTGGGACCCAGCAGTCTTCTGCCCCAGTCCCACATCTCATCTCCGTTTTCATATTTGGAGAGTTCTTGACTCTAGAAGTCTTACTGAAAAAACAGATCATGCTACAAAGTTTAGATACTCAATTTCCAGTCTTCTATAGTTAGAAGTGGGATAAATGACATAAAGCCACCTGGACTTTGCTTGGGAGCTGGTTTCTAAGGGCAGCAGAGGGTAGGGCTGTTGTCCTGTGCCAGTACAGATGTTAGGAGTGTGGCCCTTAGTTCCTGTGTTCAGCAGTAGCTATTCAGGACCGCTCACTGTGGTTCTGTGGATTGAATTTGGCTATGGGTCTTATTGGTTTTTCCAGTAGTCATGGATGGATGTGAGAGTTGGACTAAAAAGAAAGCTGAGTGCTGAAGAAGTGATGCTTTTGAACTGTGGTATTGGAGAAGACTCTTGAGAGTCCCCTGGACTGCAAGAAGATCCAACCAGTCCATCCTAAAGGAGATCAGTCCTGAATATTCATTGGAAGGACTGGTGTTGAAGCTGAAACTCCAATACTTTGGCCACCTGATGCGAAGAGCTGACTCATTTGAAAAGACCCTGATGCTGGGAAAGATTGAGGGCAGGATGAGAAGGGGACGACAGAGGATGAGATGGTTGGATGGCATCAGCAACTCAATGGACATGGGTTTGAGTAAACTCCAGGAGTTGGTGATGGACAAGGAGGCTTGGCATGCTGCAGTCCATGGGGTCACAAAGAGTCAGACACGACTGAGCGACAGAACTGAACTGAACTGAACTGGTCTTGTTATGTAGCTTCTCTCATTTCTGGCAGTTCTACAAATGACCCATCATTCTCCTAAAAAATTACTTTTCTACTCAGACTAATCAGAAGGTATCAAATTTCTGATAGGAAAAAGAAACAACTCTAGGCTTGTCACCTAAGCGTATTTAATATCAGGAACTAAATACAGAGCAATGGAGAAACAAAAAACCAAACAAGG
The DNA here is from genome assembly GCF_002263795.3 of Bos taurus. Classification (NCBI taxonomy): domain Eukaryota; kingdom Metazoa; phylum Chordata; class Mammalia; order Artiodactyla; family Bovidae; genus Bos; species Bos taurus. The sequence goes on from NC_037343.1 coordinate 73,810,247, forward strand.
AATGCTGAGGCGACCCAAAGATTAACAGGTGCAGAAAGGTGCTGCCTCTCCTAGGACCAGAGTCATGGTGGCGCATGTGTTTTCTGATCCCTGAGGCTGAGATAACCAGTTCGAATTTGAATCAGCCTGCCTCGTGGGAGGTGGAGCTAAGGAGACACAGCCAGAATCAGAGACATGGCCTGAGGCAAAGCAAGACAGGAAAAAACACCCTGACTTTTCCCTCCTCCTTTCCTCCAGGCACTACTGGCAGAACTTACCCGGAGGCCAGCTGCAAGGGAGCCTTGTCAATCCCTGCCATACAGGACAGAGCAAGGGGAGGGCAGAGGATGGATACAGGAGATAACGCACAAATGACAAGTTTTCTGAGTTCATCTCTGTTGCTTTCAAATAAACGTGTTGCTGATAAGATGCTACGGGAACATCTTCAAGTGAAATACAAAAATATACTGGATATTAAAATCTACAGGGTGGGTATTTCTTACATTGAGGGTTCTCCCAGCAGGAAAGCTATAGGTACACAGTGTCAGCCCAGACTTTATTCAGTACTGTTATCACCCGGGTCTGCTCATTTTATTGTTTCACACTCATGTGCTCTCTGCCTTTTCTCTTTCAGTCTGGAACCCTGGGGCAGTCTCTATTGTGAAAGAGAACCAGTAATAACCTTGTGCATGCGTGTGTGTTAAGTCACTTTAGTCATGTCTGACTCTATATGACCCTATGGACTGCAGCCAGACAGACTCCTCTGTCCATGGGGATTCTTTATGCAAGAATACTAGTGTGGGTTGCCATGCTCTCCTCCAGGGGATCGTCCTAACCCAGGGATCGAACCTGTGTCTCTTATGTCCCCTGCACTGGCAGGCGGGTTCTTTACCACTAGCACCATGTGGGAACCACTTCTCTTCTCAAATATCCAAGTTTCCAGTCTTTTCTAGACTTCTAAGCTTCTTGGCCCTGTGGTTTTTTCCCATTAAGTGGCTGGAGTGCCATAGCTCATGAGAATGAATTAAGCCCGTAGGCCATCAGGGAGTGGCCATATACCGGTGGAGGAGTGGCCCAGGGCTGCAAGAGGCTAGCGACCCCAGCCCCAGGGGGAGATGGCAAAGGCCTGCCCTCAGGCAGAACCATATAATAATGGTAATATAATTCATGACCCCAAGACCTCAGCTTCCAGGGTTCTTTTTCCTTGTTTTGCTCTGAATAAGATTTTGATTTGCCCTGAGTCAAAATTGGAGACTGAATTTGATGTTTGTTTTTTTTTCTTTCTGTACTGGTACCTTCAGTGCTTAACATAGTCCAATATAAGTGTGGTGAAGAAGAAAAATAATGAATGAGTAAATAAGAGAATGAAAGAATGAGTAATAGCCTCTCCATTGTGTGGCCAAGTGAGATAAATGACTTATACTTCCTTTTCTGTGGCTCTTCCTAGAGATGAAGTGTTAGCCACGCAGTCGTGCCCGACTCTTTGCGACCACGTGGACTGTAGCCTACCAGGCTCCTCTATCCATTAGATTTTCCAGGCAAGCATGTTGGAGTAGGTTGCCATTTCCTTCTCCAATCCTAGAGATGTGTGTGTGTATTTTATGACATTTGCTGCTGTAGAAAGGAAGATGAGAAGCTCAGAAGCTTAGAGGCTTCCAAAATGCAGAAAATGCAAGGAGATGGCTCATTCTCTTTGCTACTCCAAAGGGATGGCTCAGTGGCCAAAGATGGCACTGGGTTAACTTGAGTCTGCCTTTCTGCCTTTGACCTGTATCTCTCCATTCAAAGTAGTAGCCAGGTCAAGCTGCTATGAGAAATTTCCTTGTGGATACATGCAAGCCTATGGTTCTCTCTCCTAAGGTAAGAATTTTTATGATGGGGAAGGAGTGGGGAGTTTTTACTCTGAAAGTTGAACTCAATTTTCAATATGGCAAAAAAAAAAAAAAAAAAAAGCAAGTGGAGACACTAGTTTCTAAACTCTGCTTGTTTTATGAGACTTTTCATTGTGAGTAACTGTTTGATGACAGAGGATTCTAGAGTCCCAAAGCTTGGAAACGGCTAGGTCTCTACGGATGGGCTTCCTCTGACTCCACTTTATTCTCCATGAAAGCCTGCCTTTGCACACACCCCCAGATACACACAGACACACACATGTGCATGCATGCATACACAATGGTGTTCCCCCATCAGCCCCAAGACTGCCTTCCTGCTGTTAATTTATGATTCTTCTTGCCTGGTGTCTGTTCTGGCTGATGCTGAAGTGACTGTCTCCCTCTGGAGATCTTGGGAAACTCCAGGAATTTGGAAAAGATCAGGACACGGGGTCTGAAAAATAACAATGGATAACATCTGGTTGGATGAATAACAGGTACAGAGGGATGTCTCGCAGCTTGCCAGAGACCAGGACCATATGCTCCTTGAGGGAAAATGTCATCACATCTCCTGGGTAGCTCATTTTCTTCTCAGTAGGAAGTGAATGAACATGAGACCTCCCTGGAACTGGCTTTCTGGAAAAAAAAAAAAAAAAGCTATTTTTGACCATTACCCAGGTTCTCAACTTTAAAATTGAGAGTCCCTGGAGCCACAGTCATAGAGGTGGGTGATAACATGGAAACCACTAGGGATTGCCAGGAGCCCATCTAGCTGACCTTTCTGGAGTCCACTATTAACCCCAGAGAGAATGGCTGGATCATTTTCCAGGAGGCAGTCCAGGCCCCATTAATAGCTTTAGGGCTGTTCATTAGAGATCTAGTCAGAAAGAAGGTGCATATTTGCGGGTAATTCTTTAAATACAGAAATGTTCCTCTCTGTTTCTCATGCTCTATGTGCAGGAGCTGCGTGTGTGTTTCTTTCCTTCACCAGCACCTTTATATTCTACTTTGTCTTCCTTCTGAGTCTCGTCTCTTTGTCTCGAGTTCTGACCCCTCCTGCTTCTCTGTTTCATTTCCTGCTTTTGCCTCCTCTCTCCTCCTCTCCCCTTCCTCTTCCCCTCCTTCCCACCTTTCTCCTCCTGCTGTTTTTTCTCCTCCTCCTCCTTCTCCCTCCCTTCTCTTCTCTCTTGTGTTCTCTCTTCCAGTTGCTCAGTCTTTCTCTCCTCTGCCTGGCTCTCCTTTCCCTATTGAACTTGCTTCAATAGTAACAGTCCCTGTCCCAGATTCACATTCTACCTAGAACTTCATAATGCGAACTTACTCGGAAATAAGATTGTCCGAAGTGAAATTAGCTAAGTTACAATGAGACCATACAGGAGAAGGGTGCACCCTTGATCCCATATGATGCTGTCTTAAAAGGAGAGGAGAGGCTCTGAAACAGACGAGCCCAGGGAGAACCTGTGTGGCGATGGAGGCCCACTTAGGAGATGATGTATCTCCAAGTCAAGGAAAGCCAGGGACAGCTGGCCATAGCCAGGAGCCAGGGAGAGGCAAGGAAGGGCTCTCCCCTCACCTTCAAAAAGCATGGCCCTGCCTTCCCCCTGACTTTGTATCTCAAGCCTCCAGAACTGTGGGAGTATATGTTGTTCGAAGCCATTCTGTTTGTAGACTTAGGAAACTAATACATTTATCACTAGGTTCTAGAATCCTTCTTTCCCCATTCACAGCTTCATTTTTTTGAGACCCAAGCTATTAACCTCATCCACTGCATTTCTGGTATCAGCTGGCTCTTTCTCTTTGAGGGCAAAGCTCACCTCTGCTGGACTCACAGCTCAACAGCCCTGTGGACTGCTTCTCTGCTCAGAAGTGTCAGGGTTTGTAAATATTTCACGAAGGGAAACTCCTTTGACCTGATCTTCCCAAGTGAGTATGCTTTCTTCAAAAAGACAGAAAGATTCAAGCATCTGGGTTTTAAATCTCCACGTGGCCTTGGGGCAAGTATCTTAACTGCTCTGTGCTCCAATGTCTTCATCAATAAATTAAGAAAACCATTTTGGTCTCGCCTGCCTCTGGAGAATGTTGTTAACAGGAAAGAACCTTCAGTAGTACATTGTAGGATGCTGTGCATGTTTTATAGCCTTTTATTGTCCAGACTTAGGATGCTGGGATGAAATAAATATTTATTGAATATTCGGAAGGTGATAGGGACTTTCAAAAACACTATTCTATCAAACCTTCAAAGTAACTTGCAGATGGGTGATTCCCATTTTTAAGTGAGGAAAAAACAGACTTGAAGACATGCTAAGAAATGGTCTTAATTAAACCCAGATATTCTGACGTCTAACTCAAAGGTTATTCTCACACTACACTGTGACCGTCTGATGTGTTGATTACTTTTTAATGACATATTTCCTTTCCACCTTGAAATATTTCTCTGGTTTCTCAGGAGAAGAGAGTAATCCAGTAGAATCTGGTCCCTTTCATAAGATTTCTTTTTTTTCAGAAATCAAAAAAGAAACATTTTGGTGGAATAATTGATGAGAGCAGATACGAGTCTATAGGGAGGTGAAGGATGTGGGGTGTTTGTAATATTGAAGTCTCAAAGCTTTGGAGGGGATACAAGAAAGGCTGCTTCCAAAAGGAGGGTGAGATTCAAGAGCCCCAGTGGGCTAGACAATGTGCCAGTCTGCACCCACAGTCTGCAGTGGAGACGAATTTATCTGCATTTTGTGTGTGTGTGTGTGTGTGTGTGTGTGTGTGTGTGTGTGTATGTGTGTGTGTATGTGTGTGTGAGATAGAGAGAGACTGAGAGACAGATAATTTCTTTATTTCTTAGGCATCTTCGATTTCTCTACTTTCTACACATCTTTCTGTTGCTGAGTCTCTCCTTTCTTTCCAGAGCCATGGAAATGCCAGCTCCTTCTTTAGATGGCTATCTGACAGCTGCTTCGCTGCTGAGGGAGCAGATCCTTTTTCTTCCCTTCCTGAGGTCCCAGTTGTAGCTTCCATTTTCCCATTTTGAATGTGATTAAGGTGAAGAAAAGCTCATAAAAAAGAAAATCAAGCCGTCTGATAATTACAGCCCATGATTTGTTTATCTTTAAGAAGCCCACATTGGAGAAGCATTAGTCACTCTGAGGACGCCCGCATAGGCAGATGAATCATTTATACTGAAGCATATTATCTGCTGTGATATTTATGATGGAATGAGTTTGCCAGCCATCGCCTATCAGGTCATAAACATCTTACTCAGGCTTGAAAAATGGCTTTAATATGGTCTTGTTGGAAGACTGGGTGGATGGGCAGTATGTGACTTCCCACTTCACACCTCCCGGGAACGGGCTGTGCAGGCTTGTGTCTCAGGGTGGAGAGCCGTGTTCCTTTGCCTCGTTTCCTCAGTCCAGTGAAATCACAGGGTCTTAGGTACAGAATCCATATCTTATTCATCTTTGTATATGCTGTGTCTGGCACATGGCTGTGCATCAACGAATTTGTAAAATGGAAGAAGATGAGCTGATTCACCTAAGAAGATGTTTAGATTCGAGGATCACGATTTCATGAATTCCTGGGGGAAAATAGAAGAAATACTTCGCATCAGGGCTAAGGGCCCTTGAGCTTGTTTATTTGCTTATTAACTTGTTCAACCATGCATTTCCTTACTTGTCCAACAAATGCTTATCCAGAGCTGTTGTGTGCAGGGCACTGCAGGGGCTGAAAGGATGAATAAGAAATGCCTTCCACCTTCAAAGAACTTACAGTCTAGACCTGAATGTAAGAGAGAAAGAGATAGTACAAAGAAGAAAATAGAGACATAAGCATCCTGTGGGTGTGCTGAGGATGAAAAGGTGGCTTCTAAATGTAGGCGTAGGCATGAGTAGGTGTTTGAATAGGATTAGAATGGATGGTGTGCATGTTTTATGTTTGCAAGTAAAACAAGTCAGAGCTAATCTAGCTTTAGATGTTCACAGGGAGTCAGCCGTGGTATCTCACAGAATCTAAGGAAGGACTCAGCAAATAAGTCTCAGGCAGGGTAGATGCAGAGATACTCTTTCTCTTGAGAGGCCCACTGACAGTAAGATTCAGTGCCAATGCTTCTTTGTCTTTCTGGTCCAAACTTCAGCTTCCAAGAGATGTGATATGATTAACTTAGGTGAGTGTCAGGAGTTCAGTCCCTAAACTCATTAGCTCTGGCCAGAGGAACTATCCCCAGAATCATGGCTGCTAAGACCTCCTTTGGGTGGTGGAAGGAGTTCCCAGGCCCCTTGGTGCCCTTTGACGACACTGAGAGTCTGCTCTGCCCAAGACCACCCTGTCCTCCCACCCTCCAGGCTGAGGTTTTTCAGGCCAATCCCTCAGAATGGAATTCCTCAGAACACGTCTTGTCCAGATGGGCTTGTGTCTGACTGTGTATGTGTGTGTGTGCACCTCTGAACACTTGTGAGTGCACGTATAAGCAGATGTGACTGTGGTTATACATGACTGTGTGAATGTGCGTGTGTGAGCAGATGTGGGAATGTGTGTGTGTGAGTGTGATTATCTGTCTGCTTCCCTGGATTCTGCTTTGGGCAGGGCAGTGGGGTGAGGAGATCATAATCAACAGCCAATCTGAACCTTCTTATGTCAAATGGGCTTCTTCTTAGCATAGCTTTTACAGGCCATTATGTGAGATGTTTTTCTTGTTCTCCACCCGAGAACATTACTAAAATTACCAAGTGCACTCTTTTGTTAACCTATCTTCTCTATGTGCCATCCCGGACAGCCTACTAGAGCAGGGAAGAAAAACACCTCTTCTGCATCACAACAACAGTTTCATCCAGTAGCTTATTTTCTGCAGCATAAGTTTATTTCATCCTCTTCAACTTCCTCTGTAGGTTTCTTTTTACGATAATCCGTAGGCTGAATAGAGCCATCTCCTTCTCTCTTCCTAGCCACCTCTTTTCTAGGCAAAATAATTCTGATTCTGTATGCTCCTTTGAGCTCCCTTTTTCAGCTTGCAAAGGCATGGACTGCTCCATGTAACTGCTTTCTCTTTCTCCACTTTCTCTTTGCACATTCCTCTGTATGCCCACGGAAGCCCCACGTTTTCTCAAACAGCTTAAGAAAGGGGACTTTGTGTCCGTCTCTCTATTAGAAATTAGAGATGTCTGCCTCTCCAGGGAGGGTCGATGTCTCTCGGTAGAGAAGTTATTTGCAAAGGCCAACGGCATAGAAGAACAGGCATACACTGTTGAAAAAAAAGCCCTGGGTGCTCTTCCTGGAATGAAAAGTGGACCCTATCAAGATGGCACCATGAAAGACTACTGCACGTGTATCTCAAAGGACTTCTGTTGATGCAGTAAATATTTGTGGTTTGAGCAACCACTCATGCTCCCCAGAACTTCTGTGGTTACGATAGGAGAGGATAGGAGTCTTATTTACCTCTCTAAGCCCTTTATTAAAGGAACCACCTGGCTGGCCCTGCTGATTTATTCACCACTGGAGAAAGCTGGTTGCATGCATATCAAGGCTGAATCCCTGCAGCACAGGCCCTGATTTTTTTTTTTTTTTTTTATCAGCAGCAGTTAATTTGTAAAGTATTAACTTTTCAAGAGTCAATGTTTGCTCAGGGCCTTCTTGTCCACTCTGAGCATCAGTGCTGTGCTTGGGAGCCTGTGGGGGAAAGACTGAGCGGAGAGCTGGAATTGGGGAGGAGGATGGCACAACTGTTGATTGGGAGATATTTATCCTGTACAGCAAAATGATTCAGTTATATATGAGTAAATATAAATATACATATGTATGCATCTCCATTCTTTTTCATATTCTTTTCACATGGTTCCTTCCCGGATTTTGAATACAGTTCCCTGTTCCGTAAGTGGGGCTTCCCGGATATTTCAGTTGGTAACGAATCTGCCTGCAATTTGGAGACCCTAGTTTGATTCCTGGGTCAGGAAGATCTGCTGGAGAAGGGAGAGGCTATCCACTCCAGTATTTGTGGCTTCTGTACGTAGGACCTTACTGTTCATCCATTCTCTATATTATAGTTTTCACCTGCTAATCCCACACTCCCAATCCATTTCTCCCCAACCTCTTTCCTGCTTAGCAACCATGAGTCTCTTCTCTATGTCTGTGAGTCTGCTTCTATTTTATTTCTGTCATATTTTAGATTCCACATATAAGTGATATCATATGGTATTTTCTCTTTCTGATCATACTTCTTTCATATAGTATGATAATCTCTGGGTCCATTCATGTTGATACACATGGCATTATTTCATTATTTTTTTAAGACCAAGCAATAATCCATTAGATATATGTACCACATCTTCTTTATCCATTCATCTGTTGATGGAGATTAGATTTTTTTCCATGTCTTGGCTATTTGTGAATGGTTTTACTATGAACACTGGGGTCCATGTATTTTTTTAAAGTATAAGTTTGTTTGGATATATGCCCAGAAGTAGGACTGTTGGATCACATGGCAATTATATTTTAGTTTTTTGAGGAACCTCCATACTGTTTCCATAGTTGTAGGCCAATTCACTTTTGAGGATTTAATGAAGTAGGGAGTTCTAAATACTGCACAGAGAACTATTTCAAAATGCTGGAATTCCACTTTGGATCTTTAAATGGGAACTTCTACTTGTCTTCCTATGTGGCATACATTTTCTTGGGAGTCTTTCCCAGAAGACGGTAGGTACATTGGAAACAGAAACCATGACTTAATCATCTCTGAATCCTGAGGATTTATCAGGGACCCAGTGAACTGAGTGAATGAGCAATTAACTCTAGTTCTTTAAGTTTCTCTAGATCAAAGAGTCAGCTCTTATTAAAGCAAATCTATAGCTCAAAATCTAATCTATGTACATTCAAGTACAATATAGTATGGTAAGTATAAGTCACTTATTGACTATTACATGTTGCCACCATTTCCAAAGAAATGGTCTATCATAACACGAGTAGGTGGTCTTTGTGGAGAAAGTCTACAAAATATTCTCTCTCAAAGGTCACCATCAGTGACTCCTATGATCTCGTTGAATAGTTTCAGGCTGAAAATTATCTAGTGTTTCTTTTACCTAAATAGAGTATTTGCTGAGCAATATAAAGTGACCAAAAAGGGAGGAGGCATTACTAGGAAGGGCATTAAAAATAAAATGATCACATTCACTTTTAAGAAGTTAAGCATCAGGAAGACTTGAATTCCAATCCCAGCACTACTTCATAATATGTAGCTTGGTCACATCGCTTAACAACTCTCAGATTCAGTTTCCTCATCTGTAAAATGGGGGTATTCTTCCTATCTCAAAAGGTTACTGTGAAGACTAAATACTTGGACAGGACTCAGAACAGTGCTTAACACATAGTAAGAACTCCGTAAGAAGTTAGTTATTATTTTCATCATCATCACCACTGCCACCATCATGAGGACTAAGTGAGAAACTATCTTAAGGGTCTTGCATAGTCCCTGCTGTATAATAGGCACCTAAGAGGTGAAAGTCAACTAGTACTAATAATTACAGTTAGACATGATAGATGATACATTTTTAAGTTATGCAAAAAACCAAAAGATCTTGTGTTTCAGATAACCAGCATCAGTCTGTTTCAAGGTACTTGAAACTAACATTTATTGGGCACTTAACTTTGCACCAGCTACCCACTAGGGGTTTTACAAAATGTTTTTTCCATTTAAACTAATCATTATTCATAATTTTATAGACAAGTCACTTGAGACACAAAGAGATTAAACTTCTCTCCCAAGGCTGTGTTAGCTAAGATTTCAACTGGATGTATTTGGATTCTGTTTGGAGTCCATAGTATATGCTCTTCCCACTTTTCAAATTTACCTAAACAACAACGGCCATGTCTCGGAGCTCTCAGGAGCTCTCAGCTGTTCTGACCTTCCTCTGTTATGTAGGGAAGCAGGCACACTTTGGCTCAGGCTGAGCTCCTCTGTTTGCCAAAAGAGCCATCTCAGGGGGCAGAGCCTGGAGTTGCAGCTCAGCAAACATATGTGTGACTGCTGAGTGCCAAATGCCACACTGAGATCTGGACTTACTAAGATGAATAGGAGGTGGTGGCGGCTGCCCTTGAGGAAACCAGAGCCTAGAGAGACAAATTCCAAGTAATTTGATAATGTGAGCATAATAATAAGAGTTGAAGGGCAGAGGCGTGCCTAGGGAGCTAGAGGAGCACAGGGGAGCCTAGGCTTTGAAGGAAGATTTTCTGGGAGAGAAGATGACAGAACGTAATGCTGAAAGGTGAATAAGAGCCAGAAGAGGAAAGGTGGAAAGCATGTTCAGGACGAGCGGAGAGCAGGAGTAAAGCCACAGAGGTGAGACAGAGCGTGGAGTACTTGGGGGAGTCCCCAAAGTGGAAAGTGTGATACAGAAGTGGGCGGATACCAAGTGAGAAAGGTAGGCAGGGTCAGGTCTCAGATGTGGTGTGTAAGTTGCCTGGGAGTTGGGACTTTTCCCTGTACTTTCTAGAGATCCAATCAAGACCTCCTGGCAGAGGAGCAATAGATAGAAAGGTTGGAACTGAAGTAAAAGAGACTGGGAGTAAGAGGACCTCTTGGGTGGCTATTATTCAGAGGGAAAGATGGTAGGAATAGAGGAGAAGGCAGAGCTTCAGGAAGCATTAGGAGGCCAAGTTTCCAGGACTTGCTGGTTGAGTGTAAGAAGGAGGGAAAGAGGATCAAGGATGATATCCAAGATTTTGACTCAGATAAAAAGGAAAGCGATGGTGCGATTAACACCAGCAAGTATTAAGAGGAAGAAGCTTATGGAAAGATACAAAGCATTGATTGCTGTGCATGTTGAATTTGGGGTGCTTCCTGGACACCCAAGTGAGGATAAATGTCCATCGGGGGTTGTATTTTGAAACTGAAATTAAGGAGGAGATCAAGTTTGGAAACCATCACTTCTTGGCCACATCCAAGACCAGAAATTAGCAATGACTATACGGGCTTCCCTGGTGGCTCAGAGGTTAAAGCGTCTGCCTGCAATGTGGAAGGCCTGGGTTCGATCCCTGGGTCGGGAAGATCCCCTGGAGAAGGAAATGGCAACCTACTCCAGTATTCTTGCCTGGAGAATCCCATGGACTGAGGAGCCTTGTGGGCTACAGTCCATGGGGTCACAAAGAGTCGGACATGACTGAGAGACTTCACTTCACTTTCTTTATAGGGACGACAGAGGATGAGATGGCTGGATGGCATCACTGACTTGATGGACATGAGTTTGGGTAAACTCTGGGAGTTGGTGATGGACAGGGAGGCCTGGCGTGCTGCGGTTCATGGGGTCACAAAGAGTCGGACACGCCTGAGCAACTGAACTGACTGACTGATATATGTCTCTTCTTGACCTGCCTAGCCTTACATCTTCCCTACTGCCTATTTGCATGTTTAAGCAGAGTAGCACTACTGTGAAGGAAATCGAATCGCTTGGCCTAGATTCTCACCATGGTATACCGTCCCTGTGCCTTCGTTTATGCTATTCCCTCCACACAGAAGATGGAATTTTCTACTTTATTCACTCAGTTAATTCTTACGCAGCTTTCAAGACTCAGCTTTAGGTTCAGGGGAAAATATCTGAATCAACTCTACAAATAGCGCCAGGATGTCCATAGTCTGCAACGCAGATACGCAGTTGGTTTTGACAAATCACACCAAGTCACATCAATGAACATCTTGTGTGTTGCCGGGTTTTCCTCTCCCCATTTTCCCTTCCCTCCTCCTCTAGGATTCCATCAAATCTTCTTTTAGGTCCTGAAGTTTCAAGCACAGCAAGCCTAAGAGTAGTGACTTCAAATTAAGGAGTTTTCCTCCCAACTGTGTTCTACATGGCGGGGTCCCCATGCAGCCCTTGCCCTGGGATTTTTCAGTCAGTGTGGTGATCTGCATTGGCTTGTTTTCAGCTGTAAGTCATGTCTGACTCTTTTGCAGCCTTCTGTCCATGGGATTTCCCAGGCAAGAATACTGGAGTGGGTTGTCATTTCCTTCTCTGGGGGAATCTTACCAACCTAGGGATTGAATCCATGTCTCCCGCATTGGCAGGGCTATCCTTTACCACTGAGCCACCCAGGAAGCCCCTGCATTGGTTTATTGAAAGTCAATACTAAGTCCAAATGACAAACTCACATAAAGGAACACTGTTGCTTGGCCCAGCAGCTCTGGAATCAATACCATTAATTGTAGAATCTAAAGTGAAATAAAAATAGAAAGGGAGAAATGAAGGAAGGAAGGAGGAGAAGGGGAGAAAGAAGGAAAAAGAAAGAAGCAAGGATTCATTCAGTTTCTACTATGTGCTAGATTTGGTAGTGCAGTGGAAAAGAATCTGACTGCCAGCGCAGGAGGGGCAAGTGACTCAGGTTCCATCTCTGAGTTGGGAAGATCCCCTGGAGGAGGAAATGGCATCCCACTCCAGTATTCTTGCCTGAAAAATCCCATGGACAGAGGAACTTGGTGGACTATAGTTCATGGAATCGCAAAGAGTCAGACACGACGGAGCACACATACACCAGACTTTATACAAAAAGCTGGTGATCTATAGGTTTACTTGACCTCCGTTTATGAAGCACTTACTCTGTTCCAAATATACCGGACACTGAGGATATAGAGGTAAATAAGCATTTACTCAAGCTTTGCAACGCTTTTGATTTAGGGAGGCAGACAAGTACCTAATGAATACCCAGCAGAATCATTTTTATGTACAGAAGGCTATGGAAGCACACAGGAGGGAACGATTTTCTTTGGTTGGGGAGGGAGGTGGTCAGAGAACACGTCACAAAAGACTTATAGGAGATTTGAGCTGAGACGGGATGGGGGCGTGTCCCAAGCAGAGATCTGCAGGAGCAAAAGCACACAGCTGCCTGTATATTTGGGATTGCTGAGTACTTTGGCTTAAAGTGGCGCCTACTCGCCAGTGCCCAACAGACTAGCTCCCTGAGTGTTTACTTTCTTTATTTGCCTTTAATAATTAAGCACTAAGGAAGTGGCTTTGATTGTCAGCCTCACTCTCGGGGTTAATTAGATATTTCCAACTAACTGGCCAAATGCTTGCTTTTGTCCCAAGCTTGGCTCCCCCTTTCTTTCCCTTTCCCCAAACATTGATTTCTCCAGAGAGCTCTTGTTGGAGAACTGACTGGAGCTAATTATTCGAGATAATTAAGATCGCTAAGCAAAGCAATTCAATTCCTTCTATTAAAAAAATAATTTATTTTTGGAGAAATGTTAATGCCTGCATAACACACCATCAATAAAACTCTTTTTAAAAGGTTAAGTTGGCTGAGTGCAGCATTGAATTGAGAATGACTGGGTTCAAACGAAATCCAGTAAAGATATTTAGCAGAATAATGAAGTTTATTTGGGAACAAATGGCTTTTGCTTATCAGAGTTTGTTTTTACTCAAGGCAGTGTTGAAATGTGAAGGACCAGGTCAGCCCAAGACAACTGTATTAAAAGAAGTTTGTTTGCTGTGACCTTCGGTTCCTGCTTTGCCCACCCTCTGCTCTTCCTCTCTCCCTCCTAAGCATAAGCCTGAGAATCTGACTTCCTTTTTTCCTTCATTTCCTTCCAAGCTTGGGTCTGTCTAAGGCTATAATTCTCTCCGGTGTCCTCTGCATCACAAAAGGATGACATGTAGGTCAGAACTCTTGTGACAACTTGGGGAGGGGGGTGGGTAGAATATACAGTATTGAAAAAGCAACCTGAATTTGATGCCAACATTTAAACATTTGGAGATGTCACATAAATCCAAATTTCTAGCTCTTAGAAGCCTGGCGTTCCTCCATGATAGCAATTGACTGGAAGAGAGCAGTCCTGTCCCTTTTAGACCACGCACACGAGCCAAGAGCCCACCCAGCCTCCTCCATTTGTTACCTTACCATGCTCGGTCCTGTAGGCAGTGAAGTTTGGAGCCTTTGATGGAAATTACTCTTTCCACTTTCCCCCTTCGCCATTGCACCCCAACTAGCATTTTCTCTTTTCTTGGACGGATTTTAATTTTGTGATCAGAAAACAATCTGATTAAGCAAATCCATTTACTGAGAGTAAATGGCTGATTGTTTGCTTAATCTCAGCAGGGTGATTGCATTTTCAAATGGTTTCACTTGGATCTCTGTTCAACTTTTGGGTCCTGTGCCAGAGAAAAAGGAAGAATATTAGGTTATAGGGGGAGTCTTATTGGATAGCCAAATCACCTGGGCGGTCTTCAAATGCTCTCATGGTTGCAGCATGCTTTCATGGAGAGAGAAGGGGTTTGTACTCAAACAGATCCAGGTCCACATCTGGATGGTCCCTTGTTATCTCTGGTTCACAGTTTCTGAGCCTCCGGTTTGCACATCTGGAAATATAGCTTGTTCCTAGGACTGTTGCAAGGTTCTGCTGGATCAGTAGATGGAAAGTGCTTGAAACATATTAGCTGCCAAAGAAATATTACTCTTGCCACTTTTACTTTTATCTGGGCCTGGAGAGAGATATTCTGAATGTGTCTAAATGACTACAGAATCTCATTTTTTTATTTACAAAGAATTATATTCAAAATAAATGTCAAAAAACACATTTACTATTTAAAAAACACTTGCTTAAATTACCTGATTTGGTGATGCCCATATATAACCATCATCTTAGCTAGAAACTGTACAAATCACAACTCACTCCCTTATTCATTCTTTTATTGGTGCTCGCATTTATTCAACAAACCTCTGTTGTGTCTGTTTTAATCAGCTTTCACTAGGTTATGATGTGGTAAGAAACACACCCCAAACCTCAGTGGCATACGACTGAATAGCTATTTCTTCTTCATATTCTATACCGGTTGCAGGTCAACTATGATTGTAGTTCTGTTCTGGCTTCTGGGATCCAGGATGAAGGCGCAACCTCTATCTGGGACTTGCCATTCTTATAGCAGAGTAGGGATGGGAGCTGTCATAGCACGCAATGCCTTTTGAAGTTGCTTTTTGGAACTGCTGACCATCACTACCCCCTCACATCTCATTGGCCAAAAAACAAGCCACACGATCATGTTGCTATTGTTCAGTCACTTAGTCATGTCTGACTCTCCGCGACCCCATGGACTGTAGCCCGCCAGGCTCCTCTGTCCATGGGATTTCCCAGGCAAGAATACTGGAGTGGGTTGGCATTTTCTCCTCCAGGAGATCTTCCCAACCGAGGGATCGAACCTGCATCTCCTGCATTGACAGGTGGGTTCTTTCCCACCAACCACCTGGGAAACCCCAGACATGATCCTGGGTGCTGTCAATGGGCATGGAAACGACTTTTCTCTTAGGAGAATGCTGCAAGTCACAGCAATGGGGAGCGATGCTTAATTGTTTTACAGGGAAGAGGGAAGCAGGTGATTGGGATGGTACGCTAAGTGCTAGGCATAAAAGAATGGACGTGATATGGACTCGTCTCTCAATGAACTTACAGTTTAGAGAGGAAGATGGACCTGACATGATTGCAGGGAAATATAATTAATGGCTTTAATAGCTCATCACAAGCACTGTTGTAATATGTGTAATTTACACGTATTAAGTAATTTAGTCCTCATACAACTCTGTGATGTACAGACTGTTATTATATCCTCTCCATTTTATGTGAGGAACAGGAGCACTCACAGTCAAGAAACTCACCCAAGATCACAGAGACAATCCCCGGCAGGGCTTAGACTGAGACCTGGGTGATGTGGCTCAGGTGTTGTTTGCTTGACCACAGCACTGAACTGTTGCTCTGGGTATGATGGTAGAGAGTCCCCGAGGCTCTGGTGGCATAGGCTGGAGGTAGGGATGGGGTAACAGTAGATGAGATGATCCTTAAGGACAGAGGAGGATTTAGGCAGTTGGAGGAAAAGGCACTCCTGATGGAGAAGAAAGAGGAAACAGAGGCTCAGAGTGGCCCAATGTCCTGAGGGCGGTACCAGTAGCATTTGGATGCTGCTGAAGCTGGAGATTCGTGAGTGCAGAGGAGCCAGATCATGGAGTCTGGCTTTATCTTTTGAGGTTCTGGGGAACCACTTAGTGGCTCTGGGAGTACAGGGAGAGTGGTGTGGGACGATCACAATACGTCCCTCTACTATCTCCCTCCTCCAGAAAGCTTTCCTACTAGGAAATATATTTTCCTATTTACAGGATCATTTTTCCCTTGCTGTCTGCCTCTGCCTCCCCAGGGTAGGTGTGCTGAGTGTGGAGCAGAGGTCGATGGCCTCTGCGTTGATGAAAGAGATGGCTGATGTGCTCTGGTTGCGGTATTTCTACCGCATCACACTTGTAGTCCACAGGTTTGCAGAAACATTGAGTATTTTTGTTTTCCCTGCAAAGCGGAATGTCGGCAGCTTTATTTTTCTCCAGGGTGTAGTGCTGAATGTTATTTATCGTTCTGACTCTGGATTCAGTGGTGTCTTTCTTTTCTATTTCCTTCTGACAGATGATTTGCTCTTGAACAATTAACAGACTGAAGGCTGCGTTCCATCTCCTCACGCTCTCCTGCCAAGGCACCCCTGGGAGTTCAGCAGGAGGAAGGTTTTCTTCTTGATCCTGTTACTCCTGCCCAGCATCGAGAAGGATTAATTAACCCACCAGGTTTCGCCTCATTACCAGGAAGGAAGAAAAGTCAGTGACATTGGAATTCAAACATGGAGAAAGCCAAGAATAGGGTGCTCGAGAGGCTGCAAGCCCTTCTAAGAGCCCGGCTGGCCAGTGGGTGACCCGGTTGGTACAGTTATAGACCCTCACGGTCCTTGTGTATCATCCTCAGAACTCACACTTCCGTTCTGCAAAATGGACCACAAACTCTGAGCGGAGCCCCACAGGGGCCAATAAGAAACTGTCTCATTCTTCAGAAGCTCACTGTCTGGTCTGGACTGGGGAGCACACTCACACCCATTTCTCTGGCTTGTTGTGTGAATTAATTAAATGTGGTACCATGTGTGAAAGGACTTGGTAACTAAGTGCTATGTAAACGTTAGTTATTACCATTCAACACTTGGTATGCGATGGCAACCCACTCCAGTACTCTTGCCTGGAAAATCCCATGGACAGAGGAGCCTGGTGGGCTGCCGTCTACGGGGTCGCACAGAGTCGGACACAACTGAAGCGACTTAGCAGCAGCAGCAGCATGCTGACATTCCAACAGTGTCTGAGCCCTTATTTGGGAAGAGGACTGTGTGTGGAGCTAACGGTTAGGTGAAAGGACTGAAACCATTTTCTTTGCTGTTCTGGAAAGCACAACAGATGTGCACACGAAATACCAACGACAGATCCCGGGCCTCAAAACAAAGTTTCATCTCACACACCAGCCAGGGCTGGTTGGATGGTCATCTGGAGTACTTGCTAAAATGGATTCTGAAGTTGTTTCTAAGCTCAGTTTGAAAGGATGTTGAGGCCAAAATGAAGTGCTTGTTGGTCTTCAAATCCCATTGACCCAGTGTTTATCCACGAAGACAGGCTGAAGCCTGGAGCAAGACATGGAGGTGGGTGTGGCAGGTCAACCTCAGGCAAACATTGTGCAGAAGACGAAACCTGGCCTTGGATCCTGATCCTGCATCTGGAAAAGTGACCGATTACAGCTGGGAGTTACAGTCCTCAGGAAGTATGCCAAAAGACATCAAGACCCTGTGCTAACGCAGGCCTGGGAACCCCAGGACGAAAAGCTGGGAGCCTCCGAACGTCCAGGAACTGGAATGGGGCGTTGGAGCAGGTAACCAGCACTGCATGCGACTCCATGAGCTGCAGCTGGAAAGCTGGGGCACACACACGGAAGACGAAGTCTAAGTTTACACCTCGAACGATGAGTCCTGCTCACCCTTTGAACCCATCTACCTGCTGATCTTGAACAGATCCAAGACCGTAAGTAGATAAGTAGACTTGTATGCAGGTCAAGAAGCAACAGTTAGAATTGGACATGGAACAACAGACTGTTCCAAATTGGGAAAGGAGTATGTCAAGGCTGTATATTGTCACCCTGCTTATTTAACTTATATGCAGAGTACATCATGTGAAATGCTGGGCTGGATGAAGCACAAGCTGGAATCAAGATTGCAGGGAGAAATATCAATAACCTCAGATATGCAGATGACACCCCTTATGGCAGAAAGTGAAGAGGAGCTAAAAAGCCTCTTGATGAAAGTGAAAGAGGAGAGTGAAAAAGTTGGCTTAAAATTCAACATTCAGAAAACTAAGATCATGGCATCCGGTCCCATCACTTCATGGCAAATAGATGGGGAAATAATGAAAACAGTGACAAACTTAATTTTGGGGGGTTCCAAAATCACTGCCAATGATGACTGCAGCCATGAAATTAAAAGTCACATGCTCCTTGGAAGAAAAGCCATTACCAAACTAGACATCATATTAAAAAGCAGAGACATTACTTTGCCAACAAAGGTCCATCTAGTCAAAGCTATGGTTTTTCCAGTAGTCATATATGGATGCGGGAGTTGGAATATAAAGAAAGCTGAGTGCTGAAGAATTGATGCTTTTGAAGTGTGGTGTTGGAGAAGACTCTTGAGAGTCCCTTGGACTCTCAAGGACTCTCAATCTTAAAGGAAATCAGTCCTGAATATTCATTGGAAGGACTGAGGTTGGAGCTGAATCTCCAGT
Source organism: Bos taurus (assembly GCF_002263795.3). Lineage (NCBI taxonomy): Eukaryota > Metazoa > Chordata > Mammalia > Artiodactyla > Bovidae > Bos > Bos taurus. Next base: position 73,828,669 of record NC_037343.1, read on the forward strand.
ACTTTGGCCACCTGATGCAAAAGACTGACTCATTGGAAAAGACCCTGATGCTGGGAAAGATTGAAGGCAGGAGGAGAAGGGGACAACAGAAGATGAGATGGTTGGATGGCATCACTGAGTCAATGGACATGAGTTCGAGCAAGCTCTGGGAGTTGGGGAGGACAGGGAAGCCTGGCGTGGTTCAGTTCATAGAGTCACAAAGAGTCGGACATGACTAAGTGACTGAACTGAACTGACGTGGTAATTTTGAACAAATCCAAGACTGCAATGAGGTAAAAGTACCATTAGGTGGCGATGTAGGAAAGGTGTTTTTTGTTTTTTGTTTTTTTTTTCCCTTGCCCTGAAGAAAAGTGCCTTGGGTTTGTCTTTAACCCTAACCCTAGGCTCACAAGCACCCACTCCAGTATTCTTGCCTGGAGAATCCCAGGGACAGGGGAGCCTGGTGGGCTGCCGTCTCTGGGGTCGCACAGAGTCAGACACGACTGAAGCGACTTAGCAGCAGCAGCAGGCTTACAAGCAACTAACTCATCCGTACCTCTGAGTAGACAGAACAGTTTTAGCATCCCCAAGTGCCAGCGGCATGCGAGGGCTGAATGCCCTTGGGTGAACGTGTGGGTGTGCGTGCGCATGCGCACGCTTGCCTATCTGTGTGTGTTCTGCTTCAATGTCAGTGACCAGCAGATGAGGCCGCAGGAACACTCGGGCAGCAACTGACCATGCGGGGCCACACTCTGTGAAAATGGATTGCCTCTGTCTTCTCTGCTTGATCCTTGCTAAGGGAAAAGACTTAAATTAGATTTCAAGGAGCGCTCCATGGCAACCCTCTTTAGAACAAGCTCGTTTCCCTAGAAGATGCTGATTTTTCTCCCGGTCTGAAAAGGCCTCCTAGTCCCTTTGCCCCAGACAGGCTGTATTCCTTCCCAGCTCCGCTTCTTCTTTGTCTCGGTGCTATCGTTGCGTGGCCAGTGGAGGCTTCTCCCCATCCTGCTCTTCTCTCTCTGGGTCTTGACCAAACTGCTCATCAGTTTCCCACCTAAGCACAGGGCTGGTACCTGCTTCCACGGAGTCCCCAAAGTCAGAGGAACACAATCAGCCTTTCTCTGTTCATCCAGGTTGGACTAGAGCCCTCTCACCCTGGGGGTGGGTGGAGGGGGGAGCACACATTTTAGTTTTGTCTTTTTAATTGAAATAGAGTTGATTTACAATGTTGTTATATGTGTGTGTTCTTTGTAAGATTACTATACATAATTACAAGATTTGAGTACAGTTCCCTGTACCATATAGTAGGTCCTTGTTGGTTATCTATTTTACATATACTGGTGCACAGATGTTAATCTGAACCTCCTAATTTATCCCTTCCCACCCTTTCCCCTTTGGTAACCGTCAATTTGTTTTCGAGGTCTATGAGTCTGTTTCTGTTTGGTAAATAAGTTCATTTGTATCACCTTTTACAGTCCACTTATAAGCAATATCATATGGTATTTGTCTTTGTCTGACTCACTGCCAATTTTGGTTTATAAGTCAAAACAAAGACAATGTGTGATTCTGAAGGAAAATTCGTCTTGGTGAAAGACATACTTAAAAGTGCTGAAGAATAAATTCCGTTCTGTCCTTGTGGCCACCCTGTTAGCAACTTTACTTGATTTTCTGTTGATTATAGTCTTGCTCTGTGTGTCTAGGGAAGAACTTCACCCATGTTCCTTGAATTCCTCCCTAAGGCAAAGCACTAGGCCAGGAGCCGCAAAGAGACCTGGTTTGTGAAACTCAGCCTTTGCTCTGCAGTTTCTTTTACCCAATTTGTGATGGACTAGTCACCCATCGGAAACAGTGTCAGACTTTATTTTTTTGGGCTCCAAAATCACTGCAGATGGTGACTGCAGCCATGAAATTAAAAGACGCTTACTCATTAGAAGGAAAGTTATGACCAACCTAGATAACATATTCAAAAGCAGAGACATTATTTTGCCAACAAAGGTCCGTCTAGTCAAGGCTATGGTTTTTCCAGTGGTCATGTATGGATGTGAGAGTTGGACTGTGAAGAAAGCTGAGCGCCGAAGAATTGATGCTTTTGAACTGTGGTGTTGGAGAAGACTCTTGAGAGTCCCTTGGACTGCAAGGAGATCCAACAAGTCCATTCTGAAGGAGATCAGCCCTGGGATTTCTTTGGAAGGAATGATGCTAAAGCTGAAACTCCAGTCCTTTGGCCACCTCATGCGAAGAGTTGACTCATTGGAAAAGACTCTGATGCTGGGAGGGATTGAGGGCAGGAGGAGAAGGGGACGACAGAGGATGAGATGGCTGGATGGCATCACTGACTCGATGGACGTGAGTCTCAGTGAACTCTGGGAGTTGGTGATGGACAGGGAGGCCTGGCGTGCTGCAATTCATGGGGTCGCAAAGAGTCGGACACGACTGAGCGACTGATCTGATCTGATCTGACTGTGCTGGGTGATGCTCGTGTATGCTACACGCTCTATGAGTGGGCTCACATCAGGCAGTGAACCCCTGAGTGGGCTGGAATGCCATTCTTTTCTTCCTTGTCTGAAAAAAAAGATAAAAGAATACAAATGTGAGCCATCTTGCAGGAATACTATTGAATCTGCTCCATTTTACACATTTACAGGAGTCGAAGCTATTTAGTCTAATAGATAGAAATGGTACACAGATAACTAGGATAGGAAGCAGAATATGGAAAGTAAGACACAACGCATGGTGAATTCTGGGGCTTTAAGAGATGGGAGCAGTGCAGCTGAGAGCAGGGGAGTGGGCACTGGGAAAGGGCCTCCCCCGAGATAAGCGTTGATGGATGAATGAACTATTTCAAGGGATATATTTTTTTTAGCTTTATTGATGTATAGCTGACAAATAAACTTGTAAGTTATTTAAAATGTTTATTGTGATGATTTGGTCTATGTATATGTTGGGAAAGGATTCTCACCATGTAGTTGATTAGCACATCTATCACCTCTCATATCTTTTTTATTTGTATTTTTAAATGAGAACATTTAAGTTCTCTCAGCAAATTTCAAACAACTGTTATTAACTATAGTTATCATGTTTTAGAACAGATCCTCAGACCTGTTTATCTTATGAAAGGTTGTACCCTTTGACCAACCTCTCTCTATTTAGACACCCCCAGCTCCTGGTAATCACCTTTTTACTCTTTGCTTTTATGAGTTCGACATTTTTGGATTCCACTTGTAAGAGAGATCAAATGGTATTTGTCTTTTGGTGTCTGGATTATTTTGCTTAGCATAATACCTCCAAGTCCATCCTTGCAAGTGGCAAGGTTTCTTTCTTTTTTGTGCCTGGATAATATTCCATTAGGTGTATGTGTGTGTGTGTGTGTGTGTGGTGTACGCACGCCTGCATGTATCTTATTCTTTATCTACTCCTCTGTTGATGGACATTTGGATCTTTTCCATGTGTTAACTGTTGTGAATAATGCTGCAGTGAGCACGTGAGTGCAGCTACTTCTTCAAGATAGTCATTTTATTTCCTTTGGATGTATACCCAGACGTGGAATTGCTGAGTTATATGGTGGTTCTACTTTTAATTTTTTGAGAATCTCTGTACTGTTTTCATAGTGGCTACACGCGTTTAACTTCCCACCAAGCGTGCACAAGGCGTCCCTTTTTGCCACGTCCTCACCAACACTTTTCTCTTGTCTATTTTGATGAAACCATTTTAGCAGGTGTGAGGTGATACCTCATTGTGGCTTTGGTTTGCATTTCCCTGATGACTAGTGATGTTCAGCTCTTTTTATGTAGCTGTTGGCCATTTGTATATCTTCTTTGGAAAATGTCTGTTCAGTTGCTCTGCTCATTTTAAAATTAGATTGTTTGGGTTTCTTTCTATTTTTATTACGTTAGCTGTACGCTTTCTTTATATATTTTGGATATTAGTTCTTTATCAGGTATATGATTTGAAAACATTTTCTCTCATCCAGTAGGTTTTTGATGGTTTCCTTGGCTGTTCAGTAGTGTTTTATTTTTTGCAGTCTCACTTGCTTACTTTTGTCTTTGCTTTTGATGTCATACCTAAAATAACCATTGCCAAGGAACTTTCCTCTTATATATGTATTTTTTCCCAGAGTTTCATGGTTTTGGATCTTACATTCAAATCTTTAACCCATTTTTGAATTGGTTCTTCTGTATGATATGAGATAGGGTTACTCTTTTGCAGGTGGCTGTCCAGTTTTCCCAGCACCATTTATTGAAAAGACTATGCTTCACTATTGTATGTTCTTGGCTCCTTTGTCATATATTAATGGACCATATATGCATATGTGTATTTCTGGATTGTCCATTCTGTTTAGTTGTCTGTTTTTATTACTACAGCTTGGTAAATAGTTTTAAATAGGGAAGTGTGATGTCTTAAGCTTTGTTCTTTTTTCTCAAGATTACTTTGGTTGTTCAAGGTCTTTTGTGGTTCTATATAAATTTTAGGATTGTTAAAAATATTTCTGTGAAAAATGTCATTGAAATTTTGATAGATGTTGCATTGAATCTATAGATTGTTTGGGGCGCTATGGACATTTTAACAATATCAGTTCTACCAATCCATGGGTTTGGAATGTCTCCATTTATTTGTCTCTCCTTCAGTTTCTTTCCTCAGTGTCACGTGGTTTTCAGTGTACAGATTATTCCTCTCTTTGGCTACAGTTACTCCTCGGTATTTTATTCTTTTTTGATGCAATTGTAAACGGGATTGTTTACTACAAGGTATTTTTTTTTTAATGTTTTTATTGAGATAGACTTCAAATGCGACAAAATTCATCTATTTTACAGTGCAATGAGTTTTAGTATGTTCATGGAGGTAAGCAATCGTCACAGTGATCGAAACTCAGAACATTTTGTCACTGTTGCAAAAAGAAACCCAGCATTAATAAGCAGCCGTTCCTGTTTCCCACCACTTCTCAACCCTAGACAACCCGTGACCTACATTGTGTCTCTGTAGATTTCTGTATTCTAGGTATTTGATGTTAATGGCATTACATAGTACATGGTCTTTTGTGACTGGCTTCTTTCACTTAGCATGATTTCAAGGTTCATCCATGTTGTAGCATGTATCAGTATTTTAATTTTTAATGGCTGGATAATACTCCATTGTATACCACATTTTGTTTATCCATTCACCAGTTGTAGGACATTTGAGTTATTTCCAAATTTTGGCTACTGTGAGTAATGGTGCAATGAACATTCATGTACAGGGTTTTGTCTGAACATATTTATCTTGGATATGCACCTTGGAGAAGAATTACTATGTCATATGTTACCTCTTACATGGAACTTTTTGAGAAACTGCCAAACTGTTTTCCAAAGTGATTGCTACTTATTTCATCCCCATCAGCAACAATGAGGATTCCAACTTCTCTTTACACTTGTTATTGTCTGTCTTTTTAATAATAGACATCCTGGTGGCTATGACATGGTATCTTTTTGGGGTTTTGATTTACATTTCCGTAGATACTGATGCTGCTGACCATCTGTTCATGTGCTTATTGTCCATTTATATGGGAGTTTAGGGGAAGAAATGTTTATTCAAATTCTTTGCACATCTTAATTGGGTTCTGTGTCTTTTTATTATGGAGTGAATGAATGAGTTTTTGAGAGGCAGAGTTTAGTAGCAAAGCTTCCATATGGAAAAAGGTGAATACTAGTCAAGAGTGGGAAATAAAACTGATTGGCTGGAGGGTAGCATTTAAGTAGGAGATGTGACTCTGGATTTAGCAGAGATGACTGCCAAACATCTCTATTTATCTATCAAATGGGGATAACAATGAGACAAGATGCAATAAAGAACCAGTGTTTACAGATAGGATAACCTCATATAGAAACTGATGACATTGTTGTTACTGGCTGCCTAAAATGGGTTGATCATGACCTTAGGGATATTATGTATGATCTGATTTAATCCTCCCAATCACTCTATGAGTTCTCTGCTTTTCATATGGGGTAACTAAAGGTCAGAGAAGTTAAGTAACTTGCCCCAGGTTATCCAGCTAATAAACTGCAAAAATAAATGCCAAACCCAGGCCTGTCAGCTTCTGCATGGCTTGGGAAGTGCAGTGCATCACTTGGGAGAAAGAACTACAGAAGAAAGTTTGGGGCTTTTATTGTATAGAAGCTTGACTACTCAGAACACAAGTTTATGCTTAGTTAGAAGGCATGGGGAGCTGCCACCCATAAGTACGGAAGACTAGAAAGACAGAGCTGGATAGTTTTGGAGTAAGCGTCCAGAAGCTGGGAGATGGGTTTGGAGGCCAGTTAAAGGATATAGAGGGCAAAGCTGAAGAGGTCACAAGTCACCCCAGAAGCAGCACAGATATGCGGAGCTATGCTCAAGCCAGCTTGTGCCACTGCATGAGAGCCAGTTATTAAATTTTCAGTCATATGTTAAACATTGCTTTTATTATAAATTAAATTACATAAACTCAAAAATTAAAATTCATATTAAAAGCAAAGATAATATCATATGATCCAGGAATATCACTCCTGGGGTGTAAATCCAGAGAAAACACTAATTTGAAAACATACATGCACCTCAAATTTCATAGCAACACAAATTACAATAGCCAAGACATGGAAGCAACCCTAATGCTCACTGACATATGAACGGATGAATGAATAAAGAAGATGTGGTACATACATACAGAGAAATATTACTCAGCCTTAAAAGAGAATGAAATGATGTCATTTGTAGCAACATGGATGGACCTAGAGATTATCATTCTAAGTGCAGTCAGACAAAGACAAATACCATGTATTACTTACAGATCAGATCAGTCGCTCAGTCGTGTCCGACTCTTGCGACCCCATGAATCGCAGCACGCCAGGCCTCCCTGTCCATCAACTCCCGGAGTTCACTCAGACTCACGTCCATCGAGTCAGTGATGCCATCCAGCCATCTCATCCTCTGTCGTCCCCTTCTCCTCCTGCCCCCAATCCCTCCCAGCGTCAGAGTCTTTTCCAATGAGTCAACTCTTCGCATGAGGTGGCCAAAGGACTGGAGTTTCAGCTTTAGCATCATTCCTTCCAAAGAAATCCCAGGGCTGATCTCCTTCAGAATGGACTTGTTGGATCTCCTTGCAGTCCAAGGGACTCTCAAGAGTCTTCTCCAACACCACAGTTCAAAAGCATCAATTCTTCGGAGCTCAGCCTTCTTCACAGTCCAACTCTCACAACCATACATGACCACAGGAAAAACCATAACCTTGACTAGATGAATCTTTGTTGGCAAAGTAATGTCTCTGCTTTTGAATATGCTATCTAGGTTGGTCATAACTTTCCTTCCAAGGAGTAAGCGTCTTTTAATTTCATGGCTGCAGTCACCATCTGTAGTGATTTTGGAGCCCAGAAAAATAAAGTCTGACACTTTCCACTGTTTCGCCATCTATTTCCCACAAAGTGATGGGACTGGATGCCATGATCTTCGTTTTCTGAATGTTGAGCTTTAAGCCAACTTTTTCACTCTCCTCTTTCACTTTCATCAAGAGGCTTTTTAGTTCCTCTTCACTTTCTGCCATAAGGGTGTTGTCATCTGCATATCTGAGGTTATTGATATTTCTCCCAGCAATCTTGATTCCAGTTTGTGTTTCTTCCAGTCCAGCGTTTCTCATGATGTACTCTGCATATAAGTTAAATAAACAGGGTGATAATATATAGCCTTGACGAACTCCTTTTCCTATTTGGAACCAGTCTGTTGTTCCATGTCCAGTTCTGACTGTTGCTTCCTGACCTGCATACAAATTTCTCAAGAGGCAGATCAGGTGGTCTGGTATTCCCATCTCTTTCAGAATTTTCCACAGTTTATTGTGACCCACACAGTCAAAGGCTTTGGCATAGTCAATAAAGCAGAAATAGATGTTTTTCTGGAACTCTCTTGCTTTTTCCATGATCCAGCAGATGTTGGCAATTTGATCTCTGGTTCCTCTGCCTTTTCTAAAACCAGCTTAAACATCAGGAAGTTCACAGTTCACATATTGCTGAAGCCTGGCTTGGAGAATTTTGAGCATTACTTTACTAGCGTGTGAGATGAGTGCAATTGTGCAGTAGTTTGAGCATTCTTTGGCATTGCCTTTCTTTGGGATTGGAATGAAAACTGACCTTTTCCAGTCCTGTGGCCACTGCTGAGTTTCCCAAATTTGCTGGCATATTGAGTGCAGCAGTTTTACAGCATCATCTTTCAGGATTTGGAATAGCTCAACTGGAATTCCATCACCTCCACTAGCTTTGTTCATAGTGATGCTTTCTAAGGCCCACTTGACTTCACATTCCAGGATGTCTGGCTCTAGGTCAGTGATCACACCATTGTGATTATCTGGGTTGTGAAGATCTTTTTTGCCCAGTTCTTCTGTGTATTCTTGCCATCTCTTCTTGATATCTTCTGCTTCTGTTAGGTCCATACCATTTCTGTCCTTTATCAAGCCCATCTTTGCATGAAATGTTCCTTTGGTATCTCTGATTTTCTTGAAGAGATCTCTAGTCTTTCCCATTCTGTTGTTTTCCTCTATTTCTTTGCATTGATCGCTGAAGAAGGCTTTCTTATCTCTTCTTGCTATTCTTTGGAACTCTGCATTCAGATGTTTATGTCTTTCCTTTTCTCCTTTGCTTTTCACTTCTCTTCTTTTCACAGCTATTCGTAAGGCCTCCTCAGACAGCCATTTTGCTTTTTTGCATTTCTTTTCCATGGGGATGGTCTTGATCCCTGTCTCCTGTACAATGTCATGAACCTCATTCCATAGTTCATCGGGCACTCTATCTATCAGATCTAGGCCCTTAAATCTATTTCTCACTTCCACTGTATAATCATAAGGGATTTGATTTAGGTCATACCTGAATGGTCTAGTGGTTTTCCCTACTTTCTTTAATAAGTCTGAATTTGGCAATAAGGAGTTCATGGTCTGAGCCACAGTCAGCTCCTGGTCTTGTTGGCTGACTGTATAGAGCTTCTCCATATTTGGCTGCAATGAATATTACTTATATGTGGAATCTAAAAAAAATGACATAAATAAACTTATTTACAAAACAGAAATAGATTAACTGACATAGAAAATTAATTTATGGCTACCAAGGGGGAAAGGCAGGAAGGAATAAATTAGGGTTTTGGGATTAGCAGATATAAACTATTTGTAAAATAAATAACAAGGTCCTACCATATATCACGGGGAATTGTATTCAATATCTTGTGATAATTTATAATGGAAAAGAATCTGAAAATAGGTAGGTATGTATGTTCATGCTCAGTTGCTTCAGTCATGTCTGGTTTTTTGCTACCCTATGGACCATAGTCCGCCAGGCTCTTCTGTCCATGGGATTTTCCAGGCAAGAATACTGGAGTGGGTTGCCATGCCCTCCTCCAGGGATCTTCCCGATCTAGGGAGGGAATCCACGTCTCCTGTGTTCCAGGTGAATGTGTTACCATTGAGCCACAGGGAAGCCCCATATATGTGTATGTATATATGTGAAAAAGTGTGTGTGTGTACACATATAACTGAAATTAACACAGCTTTGTAAATCAACAAAACTTCAATTAAAAATATCCATACAGATGGCACTAGTGGTAAAGAACCCACCTGCCAATGCAGGATTCATAACAGACACAGGTTTGATCCCTGGGTTGAGAAGATCCCCTAGCAGAGTCAGACACAACTGAAGTGACTTAGCGTGCGTGCACGCACACACACACAAAGTTAATCCAATACTCAAAATTCCTAGCTTCTGGGTTATTTGACTGCTTTTTGCTGATATCTATGCTCTTGAGGTTACTTCATCTGGTTTTCTTTATGGTGGAAAGACCATGTGATGGGGCACTGATGTAGGTCTTATCCCAAGTTCACTGACATCATGTTGGCACCTTGAAAGTGTCCACAGTGGGGTAGTTAGAGCCAATTCCGTGAATCCGGGGTTTTCCTTGGGGGGGGTGCTGCTTGTTGTTTAAACATTTACCAGCCACCACTGGGCAGCAGAGATGTTGGGAAGAACCGGGCAGTTCCACAGATGGCATGCAGAGGGAAAGGCCAGGGAATGGTGTGAGGGTTTCTGGTCTGAGACAGTCTCCTGCAAGTTCTGCCCGTGAGGGATGTGGGATGTGGAGCGATGGGGAGGACAGGCTGACCAGGACTGCTTTCTCCAGGAGGCGTGTCTGTTTCAGGCTTTGAGAGAGAAGGAGGGATCCGTCCAGGGATGGTGGAGCACGTGGTACACACAGGCTTAGTCTGTGGGTTCTTTGTTTAGTCACCTGACGTCTTCAGCCACGGGAGGAGGAGTGGGGCTTTCCAGGGCAGAGATTTTACCTCTGACAGAGTGCTCCGATGACCACGTTCTCTGGGAAGCTAAAAGCCTACGAATAAGTAGGTGTCTGACTTTGGAAAGCTTGCTTAACCACTCTAAGCCTCAGTTTCCTCTTCTCTTATATTAGGACATTGAATGAAGCATTTCCAGTTTGAGTTCTCTGAGCCTTTGCCCTTCATGCCATGTCTCCTTGCTGTCTGCTCAACTGCTGGGAAGACTTGACTGAGTTCTGGGGGCTCTGCTCCCAAGAGAGTAATTTATGAAGCAGTCACTCATCTGGGCATCATCCATCACGTGGGGGAGGAGGAACTGTGATGCCGTCAGCCTGCGTAAAGGTGCTACAGAAAGGCTTTATCAAACGAAATGGGACGGATGGATGGCGGGCTTCCCAGTGTCAGGGAAATATTGATTCAGGCAAATGTATGATCTATCGCATGAATATCTCAGAGGCTGTTGCAAATAGAGACACTGCGGTATGGAGAGTGTTTTTTACATGATGAAGGATGGCTTTTTTGGTGCCGCTTCACTGCAATGAGAAGTGATGTGTGGAGCCCTAGCCTCACTCCCAAATGGTGCATTATGGAAACAATGATGCTCTTTCATCATGACAGGTAAGCGGAGAAATGTACAATTATGGTCCTAATAAAATCAGAGGAAGAGAGATGACAGCGGCTTCTCTAGGGACCCAGAGTTGCCTGGGACCAGGCAAGGTGCAAGGCTGCTAATCAGACTCTCCCGAAGGTGCCCTTCGGAGGGGGTGGCGAGGTAACTGCTGACTCCCTGTGCTGTTGTTTATCTTGCCTGAGAATCAGTGAGCCCACAGGCTTTATCAGGCCTTAGTCACGCTAGTTATTGCAATCTATTGGATTCATCTTAATCAAAAGTGTCCTAATTTTACATTTAAACTCACTTTCTATTTCTCTCTGTATTGGCATTTAAGCCTATAAGCAAACCTGCTTTGATGGTGCTGAAACTGAACTCAGAGAGGTCATTTGACTCATCGAGGCTATTTTCCTATTTGGCACAAAAGCCAGCACCAGAATTCAGGCTTTCCAAATAGTCCAGGACTGATTTCTGCCATTTATCAGTTTTGAAGAATACTACAGAGAAAATGCTCACCTCAGTAAACTCCCCCATAGCCCATTTGGAAATGTCAAAAACTGCATTCCATTCGAACTAGTGTTAAAGGACGAGACCCTTCTTATCAGCCTTCTTCTGTGGGCCTGGAGAAAGATACACTTGGTTTCCCATCTCAACTCTGCTATTTCCAACCCTATCTGCTCCAAATACTCACTATTTCTAAGCCTCAGTTACTGTTACCATATCTTTAAATAGAGATGAACTCATCGTCAACCTGTATTAACTGAGCATCTATTATGTGCCAGGTACTAGGATAGATACTTATAATAATAGTGCTGACCTCATCAGTATTTTGGCAAAAGTTAAATGAAATGAAGGCAAGTAAAGTACTAGACATGGTGCCTGGCCATTGTTAAGCATTCAGCTGGTGCTAGCAATTAAAATGAGGATAAAGTTCCCAAGTGTCCTTACTTCTTCCTTTTATGGATATTTATTTGAGGGCCTGATATAATCTAAGTGTTAAGGAGTGGAAAAAGCACCGTCTCTCTCACTGAGGAGTTCTATCTCATGGCACTGCTCATCCTGGGATTGAATCCTGTCTCTGCTATTGGTTCAACAGTGTCAAGCCTACACGATGTCTAGTCCAGCACCTCAAACAAAATTATCACGCAATTAGTGATGCTGATTACCATTACTATATTATCATTACTGTTAGATTATTATTAAGAGTATTCAGTGCAATATGGGGCTTCCCTGGTGGCTCAGACAGTAAAGAATCCCCCTGCGATGCAGGAGAGCCGGGTTTGATCCCTAGGTCAGGAAGATCCCTTGGAGAAGGGCATGGCAACCCACTCCAGTATTCTTGTCTGGAGAAGTGCATGGATGGAGGAGCCTGGAGGTCTACAGTCCATGGGGCTGCAAAGAGTTGGACATGACTTAGTGACTACATGATCAAAAAATGTAATATGAATGTACTGGGTGCCTAGAACACCAGTAGCATTTAACTGATGATGCTGAGCATCACTGCTGTTAGATAGATGCTTTCAGTGCAACGTGGATATCCTGTAGGGAACAAAAAGCAAAGGGGCCATACAGGTATGAGTTCTCAGAGCCAGCCTTTGACAGGTGTATAGAAATTTCTCTGAAAGGAAAGGAAGAGAGGGCCTGCCACAGCCGAGGGAACAGAATACGCAGAGCTCAAATGATCTGGAGAGGGGGCAAGTTCCGTGTGGCCAGAGGAAAGGGAGAGCTGGGGAGGACGTGTCAAGGTGAGGCTAGAAAGATGGGGCAAAAAGACACTGTAAGACACCCAGGAGTGCGCTCTGTGGAAACTGGCAGTGGGGAGCCATTGCCGATTTATCAGGGCACGTTTTGGGATGGGAGACCAGGCAGGCTGCTTTTTCTGGCCCCTCCTGTCACCGCACCTCAGTCATCCAGCTAAATGCTCAGCCAGTAGCCCTGAAAGTGATGCCCCCCTGTCCCTGCTCTTAGGGGGCCGAGCCTGGGGTGGGATTTATACTCATCTTGCCCCCTGCATGGCCCTGTTTTGGTGGAAGCTTGGCTGAGCATCTGAATTCACCTCCCAGAGCAAAAGGAAGACAGATTCTGAGCCAGACTGTTTGAGCTCCACTTAGCAGAACTGCATTTCCAGGTTCAGGGGCTTCAAGGCTGAGGCAATGTCCCTGTGATTGATACCTAGAGCTTGATGTGGCTGATCCTGCCCACTGATCTCCCTGGGACTCGTCGAATAAGGAAAAAGCAGATGTGAGCAAAATCTCTCCTGCAAGCCCACCGTATCAGGGAGGTCGAGCTCCCTCACTGTTCTTTCTCTGTTTCCCTTTCATTTTCGTTGTTTGTTGGTGCCTTTCCTGATCATCAGCATCAGTAATTGAATGGTAATTGTGTTCGGGCATCTAGTACATTCATATTGTCCTGAAAGTATCCATTTATCTGTTTAATAACAATCTAACAGCAATGTTAATAGGATAATGATAATCTGCATTATTAGTTGAATGCTAATTGTGTTTGAGGCACTGTGCTAGACGTGCACACAGATAAGCTTGACACCTCACATGAGCTTGCATGATTATGCCAGGAGCAGAGGAAGGTTTCAAACCCAGAATGCCCTGTGCCCTAAGACAGATCTCCTGTTCTCTGTTCTACATGAACGATGAACTGTTTTCCACTCACCCCTTCGAGATTTTAGCAGTGCTATTCACTTGTCCACAGGTTGCCCCTGCATTTTAATTTCCTCTTGCTCAGCAGCAGGTGGTGGGACAGGGGTGCAGCTGATTTCTGAACCGATTTTCCCTTCAGGGAGTGGCTTTGGCATCTCTCCCGGTGAGTTCTCTGCGTGGAAGTCACACTGTCTGCCTGGCAGCGGTGCTGAGCCCAGTTCTCTCCCTTGGACTGCGGGAAGTCCACCGCCTCTGGCCGGGAGCGCCCTTGCTTGGCTGCTTCTGGGAGGATTTGAAGGGATGGCCATTTCCTGCCGCAAAGGGTCAGACTGCGTGGGTCAGAGAATCCAGGCCTTGCCCTTACTGGAGCTTCTCTTTTCTCTGTGCTTAGGAACTAACTCCCTCAGCACAATATAAACAGAGGCGATATCTACTGGTATCAGACCTTCAATTTCTTACAAAACTTCCGGAGCCTGAGGTGTTCCATGGAGACCCAGGACCTCACAAGCCCAGCTGGGTCCTTCATGGCAGAGGTCCCCAACCCCTGAGTCACAGACCAGTTTGGGTCCATGGCCCATTACAAACTAGGCCACACAGCAGGAGGTGAGGACAGGTAAATGAGCGAAGCCTTGGGAGAGTGTTCTCAAACTGCGGTGTTGGAATCCCTGGATGTCCCTAAGACTCTTTCAGGATATCTAGGAGATCAAACCACTTTTTTTTTTTTTCTTACATGTATAAAACAAGAAATGAAACGTGATTTTATTTAAGGCAGTACTGGGCTACTTCACAAATCATTACCTCAAATATTTATACTGCTCCACACTACAAGTTTCTATCACATTCACAAAAGATTTTTTTAAAATACCAAATGCTTAAAATCTTTGATGTAGCAAATTCTTTATTCACATATCCATTATATTTCATGGAGTCAAAGTAACTATATCCAATTAGAAGTACTGAAAAAAACAGTAGCCATAGGAAATTGCTAAGGAGTCTGCTCTAATTTCACATGAATATCACCCAAACAATCCTGGAGGATAAATTTACAAAAAGCAGAGAAAGGTGTTGATATAATGTGTCTACTTCATGAAAAGCAATTTTCTTGTGGATAAATGTTTTATGTAAAAATGAATGAACTATGGCAGAGTCTCTAGTCTTAGTTCAAAGAATTCTTAAAACAATAAAAGAGCAGTTTTAAAAACTTGATCACTGAGTTAAAAATTAAAATTCCAAATGTAAAAAAAGACACTGTTCATGCAAATACTAAAATATTATTTTCCTTTCCCACCGTGTTGACATTAGCACTGGTCATGACAAATCAGTTGGGGGTGAATCGGCTGGCAGCTTAGCAGGACTCAAGCCATGGCACCGAGCTGTGCTAGGAAGCACGTTTTTCACTACAACACATTTGCTGAAAGGAAAAGTAAAACTTTGGGTTTCCTTAAGGAACCTTCATTGGGTTCTTCAAAATATTTTGTATGGCAAAACAAGAAGTGACCATAAAGCACTCTGCCGTGTGCCAAAGTACCATGAACATTTGTGGAAGAGCAGTTGTGTGCTTTTCCCATGGAACGCCACGTTTATCGGAAAGAACGGCCGACAGGCAAAATGCCATTATTCATACCTGGGTGTTTAGCAGGTATTTTCTAAAAAAGGCATGACGTGGGCCAGTCAGTTCAAGGAGAACAACTGGCAATATTCTTGACAGAAAGAAAACTGAGCTTTCAAGTGAAAATCAGACTTTTGAAGAAATTCTAACTACCACTGTAAGTTTGATAGCTCCCCAGTTCTTAAGACTTTTCTGATGAGATTGATGGTGATATTAATCACTGTGACTTTTTTGGAATGGTATATAATGAACTGTGTCAACAATCGGAGGATCTGCATAAATCAATGAACGAAAATATTTTCCAAATGACCAACGCGTACTGCTAGAAAATCATGCATGGATGCATACCTTTATTGTTGGATTTCTCTACTACCAGCTTAAGTTTAAATTTTTCAAGTTTGCTAAGTCACGAAGTTACTCTTTTTCATGTGTTTTCCAGCTTCTAAAATGTTGTTGCTTGTTTGTTTTTGAGCATTTAGGTTTTAAATCCCTTTGCGGTAATACAAGTGAGATTTTGGGAAAGGAGAAATGTAACTATGTGTCTAATCTGTCACAACAATTTAGAAGTATTTTTTTCCCTTTGAATGGATTAAAATCACCTGAGATGGTCTAAAATGACCAGATTTTCAGTTGTCCTTTCTACCAACCCCACTTTTAGAGCCTGCTCTGCAGATAGATGTGTGTGTGTGTATTCATATGTGCATTTGAAAGAGAGGGCAATCATGTGTGCAGACAGATTTCCAGTCCTATAATTTTTTACCATTGGCTTCACGGTCATTTCTTCAACTATAGTGAAGGTGAAAGTCACTCAGTCGTGTCTGACTCTTTGTGACCCCGTGGGCTATACAGTCCATGGAATTCTCCAGGCCTGAATACTGGAGTGGGGAGCCTTTCTCGTCTCCAGGGGATTTTCCCAGCCCAGGGACCGAACTATGCTTTGAATGTCTGTTGTATATCATGCATGGTGACAGATGTGCAAGGAGATAACTCACTATAGTTCCTTTCCTCAGAGAGTTTCTACTCTGGAGAAAGAAAAATTTCAAACTCTTGGAATAGTACAGTGTGATACATAACTGATTGAAATTGCAAGGTGTTGGGACTGGGTGGTCTAGAACTGAACAAGGGGAGAGAGAAGAGGGCTGGGTAGGTAAGGGCTTAGAGAGGCGGTGAGGCTGCAGTGAGCCCCACGGGCAACCTTTGGAGGGGAGAAGTGGAGAGGACATTCTAGGAGGGGGAACCCTGCGTATCCCCTCCCTGGCCTGCTGACTTCTGGCTACGCTAGCCTTTCATATCGCTGGCCGGTATCTGTCCTCTTGCAGAAATGTGCTCACGTTCACTGCCCGCTGGCATCCTTCTTCTCCCATTCTTTCTTTAGTTCCCTTTGAACTCAGTAAAATTTTACTTCCTTAAGAAAGCTCTCCTTGGTCCCCTCAATCCAGATTACCCACCCCTCCACCTGTGACCAGGTGTTCTATTCTCACATTATGCATCAAGCTTCTTGTTCTTGGTTCCTCCACCAATTGGTAATTGTACATGTATTTGTGTGATTATTTGTCTGACTTCCATTTTTCACACTCAACAGGAAGTTCCAGGATGGAACTTGTCAAAGTGAGATCCAAAGAAATAGTTACGTCAGAATCAACCAGGTGCTTAGGAATGTAATGCAGATTCCCGGGTCCACCCCGGTCTCACCGGATCCGAATCTCTGAGTGGAGCTTAGGAATCTGTGCTTCAGTCATTTCCTGAAGGATGCCCATTGTCCACCGTCTGCTCTGCTGCTGTCTGCAGCTATGAACTGAACTTGGGTACCAGTTATCAGGGGGAACTTCCCACAAGGACCTGAAGGATCTTGTGGGAAGATGAAATAGCATGAGGAATCTCGTTCTCAGAAGGTCTGTAAATGCAGTGTGAATTTTCCATCAGATGGGTAGATTTAAAAAGTTCTTCCTTAGCCCATGCCAGGAAGATCTGTGAAATGAATGTACTTCTTTATTATGCCCACAGGAGGTCAGTGAAACATTAGGCCTATCTTTTTTTTTTTAAATAAAATTCAGAACAGAAGAATTTTGAACAGTGCTGTTTTAGAAGTAGACTGCTTCCACATCACAAACGATAAGCCTTATTTACTAATAGGCTTCTTGGGTGAGTGTTTGAGTTTCTATGCAGCCAAAAATCCAGCAGTGCCCTGCTCTTTATAGAGAAAGGTACATTAGCTTTCAGGTTCATAAACTTTAATCCATCAGTAGGCTTTCTAAAATAACTGTCCTTGGAGCTCTGGGAGTCATTTTAAGGCAGAGAAAATTCTCTGCTTTGAATTGCTCTAGGTCTCCTCTTGAAAAGAGTTCAAGATGTCTGGCATTTCTTGATTCAATGTCCCCCCAGTGGACCGGGGGCAGACAGATGATTAGCTGAGCGTAGAAATGGGATAATGGAGGCTCAGAGAGGCTAGACCATTGGACTGGAGGTGCACAGCAGTGCAACGGACAGCAGACTGTGGGCCCACTGCCCCGTCATCTGGGGCCGTCCTTCCGAGCCGTGATCCACATTCTAGGGTGTTCAAGCCAAGTGTTCTCTTAGCCCATTGATACCATCCTGTTTGTCTTTTATCGAGCTGCTGTCTGGAGCTCAGCAGTTGGGCTTTTCCCTAGCTCAGTTTCTTTCTCATGGTCATCAGGTGAGAGTGGACGAAGCAGGATTAGGGAAGAACCCATCGTAGTGGGCCTAGGGATCTACACCCACTTCCTGAGCACTTGTCACTGCCCCAGCATAAGACCCAGACTTGCCCTGGGGGTTGCCCACAGCGACTCCTCACTCAGGAGAGGCCTCTGAAGCTGTAGGGCTCCGATGGGTTTCCTCCCCACCCTCTTTTATTTTAGACACATGCAAACAGCTTCAGGGCCAACACATCACAGATCCAGACAGGGCCAGGTCATAAGCACCTGACTCCAAGTGAAAGGTCGTGGTGATCCCCACTAACAAACTCATGAATTTATTAATTAGGTTACTTGTCAGATGATGTAAGAGGACCTCCTCCCTGCCAAGCATTTTCCCAGGTCCTCAGGGTCTCAGAGATGCATGAGGTATGGGCTCTGCTGTGAAGGAAATTGTTTCAAGGAGAGGAGGATGACTATAAAACCAGTCATGACTGAGTTACGTTCTGAAAAGTGCTACAATAGGTGTATATCTGGGAGAAAAGAGAAACATAAGCAAGAGGACTTCTCTCACCTGGAGGGGATAAACTGATAAATGACACTTTTTACACATCCTTGAGAACATCCCAGCGAAGATTTGTGGCTATTGTGGAGTGAAAGAAAAGGCGAGAAGCGAAACGGGCTCCCTCCCTTATGAGACTCCCTGTGGGACTGGGGAATATGGTGGACCGGTTCTGCTGAGTGGAATGTGTTGACAAGTTCAGTGTGAAGGGCTCCTACCCTTGGAGCCTTCCTGGACAGAGCAGAGTCTTCCAGATTGCAGAGGGGGATGATCCCGTTCCCCAGCACCCCCTTCCCAAGACTCATTGATCAGAGTAGAGGTCCTGCTTGAATCCTGAGTACTGGTTCCCCTGGACTGACAAAGAGGCCCATCTGGCCAAGCCACAGGAAGGCAAGGACTGCCCAGGACTGCTCTAGATCTGTTCTACATTCTGGGGGCTGACAACTTCTCCCATCACACAAACCTTTCTTCTTCCTCCCCTCTCTTGACTCCCTCTCATTAGATGACCAACTCATCCTTGTTGGCCTGGGATTGTCTCCTTTTTCACATGGAAAGTCCTGTGTCCCTGGAACCCCCTCAGTCCTGGGTAATCTGGGATGCTTGGTCATTCTTTTGTTTTGTCACCGATGAATGAGAAGGACCCAACTAGACAGACAGCGCCAGGCTGGCTCCGAGGCACCCTGGACTCTTGTGTCTACACCCATGCCCAACTGATCTGCTAAGTAGCAAGGATGGTTTCTCTAGCAAAACCCACAGCTACTTCCAAAGCAAATGTGTTGTTCTCCCAGGGCCACCTGAATAAAGAACCGCCACCTGGAAGTGCCTTAAAGGAGCAAAATCTTATCGTCTCACGATAGTGGAGGCTGGAAGTCCAAGATCAAGGTGCCAATTGTCCTCTGAAACCAGAAGGGGAGAATCATTCCTTGCTCTTCCTAGTTTCTGGTGAAGTGAAGTGAAAGTCGTTCGGTCATGTCTGACTCTTAGTGACTTCATGGACTGTAGCCGGCCAGGCTCTTCTGTCCATGGAATTCTCCAGGCAAGAATACTGGAGTGGGTAGCTGTTCCCTTCTCCAGGGAATCTTCCCAATCCAGGGATCAAACCCAGGTCTCCTGCTTTGCAGGCGGATTCTTTACAGTCTGAGCCACCAGGGAAGCCCTAGCTTCTGGCTGTGGCCTATAATTCTTGGCTTGCAGCTGCAACATTTCAGTCTCTGCCTCTGTTGTCATGATCGCGTTCTTCCCATGTATCTCTGTCTCTCTTATCTCTGTAAGGATATCAGTCAAATTGGATAAGGGTCCACCCTGTCCAGTATGACCTCCTCTTAACTAATTATATCCACAGTGACCTTATTTCCCAACAAGGTTATGTTCCAAGGCGCTGGGGGTTAGAACTTCAGCATATCTTTTGGGGACACAAGTCAGCCCATAACAGCAAGTGGGAAAGGATGGATTGGGGCCCCTTTCTTTAAAAGGTGGCTGTGTACGCAGCAGGCATTAAGGCATTCATAGAGTTGCTTCAGATCACTAAATTGGCCTTTGGGGGAGCTCTCTTTCTATTCCTGTTTTTTGTTTTTGTTTCTGTATGTTTCTTCTTTTATCTGTTCCTCTGGTTTTTCCTTTCCCCATTCCCCAACCTCCATTAACAGAGAAGGCAATGGCACCCCACTCCAGTACTCTTGTCTGGAGAATCCCATGGACAAAGGAGCCTGGTAGGCTATAGTCCATGGGGTCGCTAAGAGTTGGATACAACTGATATGACTTAGCAGCAGCAGCAGCAGCAGCCTCCATTAAGCTGCTGCTCCCAGTACGCCCCCCGGAACCACCCCCCCAACCCTCGCCACACAGACTATACCTTCTTGTAGGACAGCTCTCTGCTTTCATAGTTCCAGGACTTACCACAACCTTCATCTCAGCTTGAACCCTTTTCTTAGAGTCATTGCTTTGTACTTTCAGTCCTGGGGTCTACAGAAGGGCTGGAGGCGTGATGGTGATAAAAGCAAGGAGATTCCATACAAAAGAGTATCGCTGAACAATAAAGATGTAATCTGCCCAGAGCTTTCTTTATTCCTTTGATTTCTTCTTCATGTTGTTTTTCTTATATGATTTCATTTAGGAAAGGAGTTCTGCTTTAAAAAAGAGAGACAGAGAGAGAGGAAATTACATCTCTAAGACATATAGTGAGAGGAGTCTTCTGCTCGTAAGGTTGATAGTTCAAGCGGGTAGTGACTTGGAGAGGTGCTGGAGAGCTGAATAAGCATTCATTCAGTGTTAACACTCATTGGAGAAGGAAAAGGCAACCCACTCCAGTGTTCTTGCCTGGAGAATCCCAGGGATGGGGGAGCCTGTTGGGCTGCCGTCTATGGGGTCACACAGTCAGACACGACTGAAGTGACTTAACAGCAGCAGCAGCAGTGTTAACACTGGCCTGAGACACACATTAAATATGTGAAATCCCACTCTACCTTAACTTGTCCTTTTTTTTTTTTTTGCGTGGCTTGCGGGATCTTATTTTTCCCCACCAGGGATTGAACTTGGGGCCTCAGCAGTGAAAGTGCAGAGTCCCAGCCACTGGACCCCAGGGAGTTCCCAACATGTCCTTTTTTAAAAAGCTAAGTGGAAGTCCATCATGACAAACAAATGCAATAGTCCTCAGCGTTTGGAAGGCAGGGGGTGCATGGTGAAGCTTGGTTTCAGAATCACTATGTCCTCTCCTCACTCCTGCAGACACCAAAGTGTGTGGATGCTCTTGTCCTTTCTATAAAACCGGGGAGGACAGCCAGTCCTTTGCATTCTGATCGGATTCGGTTGGTTGAATCCGTGGATACAGTGGGCTGCCTGCATGACTGGCAGCTGCTCTGGTGGCTGGCCCCGAGTCCTGCCTCTTTTCCTTTCCCTTTGGCCACTGCTAAATGTTGCAGGAATATTTTCCCTTTTGAGAACTGTCGAGTGGTAACCCAACCCCCAAGTTTTAGGTGAAGACGGGGCCCAGAGAGGAGTGGTAGTTTGCCCAAGGCCCTGCAGCGATTGTTGGCAGAGCACCAAGTGGAGGAGAGCTTTCCCAGGGTGAGAGCTGAGCTTGGGCCTCGGCCAAGAGCTGAACAGGACTCCTCTTGCTTTGACGTCCATAATCCCCATCTCTTGGCCAGGAATTTTATCCTCTTGTTGTTCCACCTGTCCAGCGACCAGCTCTTACTCATCCTTCAATATTGCATCCTCCTTTACGAAGTTGAGAATTTCTCAACCGTCCATGCCAACTTAGCTCTTCCCATGTGCCCACCCTGTGTGATCCATATCAGAGAACTTCTTACATTCTGTCACATAGATTTGTCTGGTGTCAGTCACTGCCGCTTCTTATTAACCTATAATGTGCCTCATTCCTGAAAGATTTCAGATAACCATTTTCTCCACTATTTGGGGGTATTCAACAGGGTAAATCTAGCATCTAGCACAGTGCCAGCGTGTTGTAGGTGTAGAGCCATTATTTTTTAAAATAAAAGAATTATACAGCTGGGTGGAAATCAACTTATATTCTAAGCCAAGGTGCCCCAAACTTTAAGGCATGTTAAACCATTTGGAAATTGTGCTAAAATTTAGATTCTGATTCAGGAGGTGTAGGTTAGGGGCCATGATTCTACATTTAACAAGCACCCAGTGGATACTGATGTTGCTGGTACTCAGATCATACTTTTGGGTAACATAGAGAAAATTGTGGTATGCTCTGTTATCCATAATGGTAAGTGTCAGGAAGGTATGGATAGAGTAGGCATAGTCAAGGAGCTGAAGGCATATCCAGGAACGCACACAGCTGGGATTCAGAATGAGACTTGCAGAAATCCTCCAGCTAACAGTTCCTGTCTGCCTGGGGCTCAGCCAGAAATGGACACTGGCACTGTTGACTTGGGGAAAACTCAAGGCCATCAGGAAGTTCTCTCACCATTCACCATGATGGGGCCTTTGGAAGGGAAGACAGACTGGGAATCTCAGGAATACTTTCTCACCTTTGGGAAAGAACATGCATTTGTACAGAATGCTACACATACTCTGTCTCAAAGATTCTTAAGGGAGAGGTGTCATCATATGGAAGACAAAACTGAGACTCACACACACACACAAAAGGCTTGCCAGGGTTATTCAGGCCACAGGGCATTGATGAAAGGGATACTGCAATTTGATTTTCATTACATCTATGCTTATATCATGCTCCCTATCCTAACATCTTACTACTTTAGTATTGTAGCTGTTTGAATAATTATCTTCCAGGAAAACTGGGACTTAGTCTGAGTTGTTTGTCATCAAACTCTTGGCACCTAAGGTGGGGGTCTTGGACCTAGGAAGCACTGCAAGAATATTGGTTAAAGAAAAGAATATTGAGTTTCACCATGGGAGGGTCTCCACTTATACACTCCATCAAGATTATGGATTGTGTTCAGCTGATGACAATAGAGCACTAATGAGGTCAAGGCCGTGGGTTTGGTTCCCTTGTATGAGTGACACAGCTTTGCTTTGTTCCCCGCCCATGCTTCTTAACACACTCAGCAGTCTCAGTGAAAATGAGACCTATCACTAATTCAGGAACTTGGCCTCCTGAATCAGAGTCTTTGGGGCTGCCCTAAGAATCTGCATTTTAAATAAAATCCAGTGTGATTCTTTAGGGCTCGAAGACCTTTGGTTTAGGCTGGTCAGACACGTCTCCCCAGAAAGGGTTAAAAAATCTCTGTCCCCGCCTACTCCCCTCCCCCACCTGCCCCCGTGACTCACTCCAACTTGGGCAGGATTCAGACGTGCCAGTCAGTCATGGATTTTCTTTGAAGCCCCTTCGAACTAATTCCTCTCCCTTCCCTGAAGGGCTTAGAGTGGAACAAGCACACTTGGCTCAGGAACAAACAGAAATTTCACCCCAAATCCCCATCTTCGCCCCCCTCGCCTCCTCCCCCGCCTCGAGAAACAGTTCCGGGCCCTCCCTTCCCTGTGCTGGTGGAGAAGGGGGCGGGTTTGAGCAGGAAAATGATTCATCTGCCAGGTGGGCATCAAGAGATACAAGTCCAGTCTTTTATCCCTTTTAAAGTCCTGCCGCAGGGAGAGGGCAGTAAACCAGGACTCCCTGTACTCTGAGGCCCTTGGTCACTCCTCATCCATCTCGAGATAAATCAGATCAATTAAGTTCTCCTAGGAACACAGCGTTTCTTTTTCTGTTCCGTGCCTTCCCAACAGCAGCTCTGCCACTGGGGGCTCGGCAGCCTCCTCCCAGCGCTACAAGGATGGGGTGTCTCTCCTCAGCTCTAGGACAGATGGTTTCTATCATCTGAAACAGCAGAGTTTGAACTCAGAGGACTGGATTCCAATCCAATTGCTACTCCTTACGTGTCCCATGATTTGGCCAAGTCACTAAACGTCTGTCTCTCTTTTCTCAGCTCTAAAAAAGAGGTGATTCTATTCCTCCTTGCCTTCACTAGGGCATTTGAGGGCAAATAAGATGACTCTTTGTTTTGAGAAGGGTAGAGCTGTGACCTGTTCTAAGCAGGAGATGACCTGAGTGATGTCCTGAAGTCCTCTCCATCAGCGTTCTATCTGTAGCCAACAGGAGGTGAGCCGCTGGGGCCTCCAGTAGTCCACAAACATCGTTGAGAGCAGAATGCTGCCATACTTGAAAAAGTCACATTTCCAGGCTCTGCCAGAGGATCAGTGGTGTGCCATGTCATCTAGTGTGGGTGGACTGGTGGTCCAGGTATCACCTCCAAGCAACCCTAGAAGCTCCATGTCATTCTAGTGCAGAAGGACCAGTGGTCCAGGTATCACCTCTGACATCCCTAGAAGGAGATGAAGAGGGCTGGCTCACTCCATGCATGAGGCTGATGGAGAACTCTACCTTCCATCACCCTTCGGAGACTTTGACTCCACAGCTGCCAATGTGTATCAAGAGATGTTGTTGTCCAATCACTAAGTTGTATCTGACTTTTTGCGATCCCATGGACTGCAGCACACCAGGCTTCCCTGTCTTTCACTATCTCCCAGAGTTTGCTCAGACTCAGGTCCCTTGAGTCGGTGATGCCATCAGCATCAAGAGATGGGAAGTTGCCTATTCAACTTCCCCATAGTTTTTAAACATGTTAGTTTGAACGTGTTATCTTATTTGTCCCCAAAAGCCCTAGTGAAGGCAGAGAGGAATAGAATCATTTCTTCTTTAGAGCTGAGAAAATAGAGACAGACATTTAGTGACTTGGCCAAATCATGGGGCATGTAAGGAGTAGAGATTGGATGGGAAGCCAGCCCTCTGAGTTCATGTTAGTTTTCCGGGGAGCTAAACAGGCTGTTGGAGAAGGCAATGGCACCCCACTCCAGTACTCTTGCCTGGAAAATCCCATGGATGGAGGAGCCTAGTAGGCTGCAATCCATGGGGTCGCTAAGAGTCAGACGCGACTGAGCGACTTCACTTTCACTTTTCACTTTCATGCATTGGAGAAGGAAATGGCAACCCACTCCCGTGTTCTTGCCTGGAGAATCCCAGGGATGAGGGAGCCTGGTGGGCTGCCGTTTATGGGGTCGCACAGAGTCGGACACGACTGAAGTGACTGCAGCAAACAGGCTGTTCACACTATTAGGTTTTGAGGGACTCCTGGCCCAGCCCCTCATCTGAGTGTCTTCTCAGCCATGCCCGCTCTCATTGGCACATCCAGGGTCTGCTACCTTGGGTCCATGACCCAGGAATGAGCTGTCTGTTCAGTTGATTCTGAGGTTCCTGCACTGACCCCTTTGTGTTTTTATTTTCAAGAGGTTTGCTATCTTCTTTGCCAGAAAATAATTCTTTACGAACAAGAATTTTGGGAACCTTGACAGGGGCTGGCGCATCAGATAACAGCATAAAGGATCTGACCCACTGGGCCTTTTGAGAAATTCTTAACCAGGTAAACAATTACATCTCAGGCTGTAGGGTGCCAATTATACAAATGATGTCAGTCTCCCACTGAAAACCTTCCGATGGGTTCTCATTATATTTAAACTCTAAACACCTTACTCTGGTCCTCGCCTGCAGCCCTGGGCTCACCTTATATGCTCAGTGTCTCCCACACTGACCTTCTTCCTGTTCATCTGATGCAAACCAGCCCCGCTGTGGGCCCTTTGCAGTGACCATGTCTTCTACTCAGATTCTCCTTTCTTCTCACTTTGTAGGAGCTGGCTCTTTCTTGCTTTCAGATCCCTCCTTAAATGTAACCTCCTCGGAGAGGCCTTCCCTGACTACTCAATCTACTACTTGTCTTGTAACATGATCCTATTTTCATTTTCTGCAGAGCACTCAGCACTCTGATATTTTTCTCTCTATTTCTTGATTTTTGTTTCTCTTTATTAAGCTAGAAGACAAAATCTCTTGTTTGCTTTAAAATTTCCTGCTTTTAGTATAGTTCCGGGCCTGGAGCAGGCCCTTAGGAAATATATGACGACTCAGAAAGAATTGCTTTTAGAGCTGGGTGATCAGAGCCTCAGTTTCTTCATTTATTGAGTAGAGATTGTGTAACACTGACTTTGCAGAGCTGTAAGTATTTAATAGGAAAGAATACATAAGAGGCAGACAAAGACAAATATCACCTGTACATGGGATCTTAAAAATGGTACAAACGAACTTATTTACAAACCAGAAAGACTCACAGACTAGAAAGCAGACATGGATACCGAAGGGGAAAGGAGATTGGGGAGCGATAAACTAGGAGTTTGGGATTAACAGATGCATATTAGTGTATATAAAATAGATAAACAGCAGGTCTTACTGTATAACACAGGGAACTCTATTCCATATCTGGTAATAAACCATAATGGGAAAGACCATGAAAAAGAATATATATATATATATATATATATAATGTATAACTGAATCATTCTGCTGCACACCTGAAACTAACACAACATTTAAATCAACTGTACTTCAATTAAAAAAAAAACTGCCTTGAACATAAGAGATGCTGACAAAAGCAATTATTAATTAATTAAAAGAACTCCCCTCCTCTCCTTCCTCTGGCTGTAGCTCTGCCACTTAGGAGCCCATGGCCTCGGAGGTCATTTTCGCTCTCTGGGCTTTGTGAGGGGAAAGGAATGTCACCAGGTCGTCGGCACAGACAGTCTGAATTTCCCGTTTACCAGGTGGAAGGAAGCTAGGTCTCTTTTTCCCCAGCCACAGGGCCTAAAGGGCTTCCCTAAGTTAGCATGGAGGTGCTCCTCTCCTGCCTAGATGGGCATGCCTAGCTTCGGAAGGGAAGCTAGTGAAAGGGACCATTCTTTGAATACTAAGCAGGATCTTAATTTCTCCTTGAATTGACAAGCTTTATATTATGGCTCTGCTGTTGGCAGATAGGGGAGAACCTTGATAGTGGCTGAGTTAAATATGGCCGGGATTTACGGTAGAATAAAAGGTCCCAGATTAATAGGGTTTCTTTTCTCTGAACCGTAAATTGGAAGCCCTCATGCCTGATAGGCTACTAAATCTCCAGTGCCAAGGGCTGCTGGATGGAGAGCTTTGGAAGCACCCACCTGGCAGCTGAAGCTTCAAGCAGATGATCTCAACAGAGGCTTTGCTCCGCAAGGCGTGCTGGGTTGAAGGGCAAAGAGACCTACCTTTTGCATGGTGATGATGACATCACACTGGCTTAAGAGGACTTCAGGCTTTCACTAGTCATCTCAGGGGAGGGCCTGAGCAGAGAGCAGCAGGTGGAGGGCTGGAGGGAGCACAGGCGGGCAGCATCATGGTTCAGCGGTTCGGAGTTATTTGTGCAAATTTGATAAGCACATTCACACCCTACCTCTCTGAAAGAATGCTGCAGAGACAGAAAATGGTCCAGGGTTTGTGATTGCTCAGGGCCATGCCTGCAAGCCCCCAAGGACATTTTCCCTGGGAAAATAGCCTGCAGCACTTTAAGAAGCAGACTCTGGGTACAGCAAATCGAGTTCTCTCACTTATTTGAAGTCTGGTGGGTGAGGGCCAGAGCACAAGGCTGAAAGGCAGGAAGTCTGTTTCCTTGTCACAGTAAACTTCAAGGCGGTTAGGACGTGTGATCGACGTCATCTTAGGAATGAAGAAACCAAGATCCAAGGAGATTAGGTGACTTGTCCACAGTATGCAGCTGGGAGACAAGTCACTGAACAAGAAACAGATTCCCCGGACACCTCAGCCCTTCATGCGTTCTCCTGTTCAAGCTGCCTTCAATGCCCCTGTCCATAAAGAGGAGTACAGGTGGTGATGGGAGGATGTGGACATGGTGATGATCCAGGGTTTTGTCCTGCTGCTTCCAGCTTTCTCCAGGCAGGGAAACAGACTGTGGACTATGATGGTTATGAAGACAGGCTAAGATATTCAGTGCTTTTATGGGGCTGAGAAAAGATGCCTATTCTGGGTAAATGTAGCCTTGTGCCAGGCCGAGACTTTTGCCTCAACTTATCCTTTAGGCCCCTCATAGCTCAGTTGGTAAAGAATCTGCTGGCAATGGAGGAGACCCCGGTTCGATTCCTGGGTTGGGAAGATCCACTGGAGAAGGGATAGGCTACCCACTCCAGTATTCTTGGGCTTCCCTGATGGCTCAGCTGGTAAAGAATCAGCCTGCAATGTGGGAGACCTGGGTTCGATCCCTGGGTTGGGAAGATGCCCTGGAGAAGGGAAAGGCTACCCACTCCAGTATTCTGGCATGGAGAATTTCAAGGACTATCCATGGGGTTGCAAAGAGTCGGACATGACTGAGCGACTTTTGCTGAGAGTTGGACTATAAAGAAAGCTGAGCACTGAAGAACTGATGCTTTTGAACTGTGGTGTTGGAGAAGACTCTTGAAAGTCCCTTGGACAGTACCAGTCCATCCTAAAGGAAATCAGTCCTGAATATTCACTGGACTGATGCTGAAGCTGAAACTCCAATACTTTGGCCACCTGATGTGAAGAGCTGACTCATTGGAAAAGACCCTGATACTAGGAAAGATTGAAGGTGGGAGGAGAAGGGGATGACAGAGGATGAGCTGGTTGGATGGCATCACCGACTCGATGGACATGAGTTTGAGCAAACTCTAGGAGTAGGTGATGGACAGAGAAGCCTGGCGTGCTGTAGTCCACGGAGTAGCAAAGAGTCGGAGACGACTGAGCAACTGAACTGATACTTTAGGCTGTTGTTTTTTTCTCATTTTTGCAGAGAATAATGTACACACCCACACACAGCTGCTCTGCTGATGGGAATTCAAATCACAGCTTCATAAGGAGGCTTTCTATCACAAAGACTTCCCATTTACCTCTCTCCTCCTCCTTCTGCTCTTTGAAGCAATTCCTTCAAGGAATTATCTGCTAAAAACACCTGGACAACTTACCCCACTGCCTTTCTGGGACTTTTGACAGAACTCCTGCCACAACTTCACCCTACCTGGACCATTCAATCTAGGAAGTACATAGAAACAAGCAGCAGAGGTTGGAAAAGCTCTGCTGAAGTTGACAGTCAGGTGGGATCCACTCCAGGCATCATTTCTTCTTGTGTCATCTACCATCTTCCTGGTGGCTTCCACTGTTTTCCTGGCCAGTCTTGGAGTGCTTCCAACCCATCTGAGCCAGTAGTCATTAAGCTGCTTTGGCTAGAGCTTCCATGGACACATATCAGAATATTAATGTACAATCCATTTTTTCTTTTTTCTTTTTTAATGTCAACAACTCAACTTACTTTTGGCTTTTACTTTGTTGAATTAAAAGTCAATTTCTCTTATGAACAGGAAGGTGACCTTCTCTTGGATAAAATACAAACATTTTCCCACTAGTAACTGTGCTTCTGAAGACCAAACTCTCCCTGCCATAAAGTAAAAGGAACACCTATTGTGTGTGCATGCACATGTGTGTGTGTGTGCTTGTGTGCACAGGCATGCATGTTAATTATTTAGGATTCATTAAAATTGCACTCAGGGGTCTAATGAAAAAGAAAAATAAAATAAAGCTTTTGGGTTGAGGGCAATGCGAGTATGTTCTGAAGATGAGAAGAGGCTGAGATAAAAGGAAAAAGGAGGAGAATCTGGTTCTGGGATCTTGTTGGAGTAAAACAGCCAAGTTGGGGCTCCAGACAATTGGGCAGAGAGCACTACTATGGGGGCACTAATTGAGTTTCTAAGAGGTAGGATAAAGTAAGATCTTTGCCAGGTGAAAAGTGACAGTATTAGCTGCTCAGTCATGTCTGACTCTTTGCAACCCCATAGCCTGCCAGGCTCCTCTGTCCATGGAATTCTCCAGGCAAGAATACTGGAATAGATAGACATTTCCTTCTCAAGGGGATCTTTCCAACCCAGGGATCAAACCCAGGTCTCCTGAATTGCAGGCAGACTCTTTACTGTCTGAGCCACCAGGGAAGTCCTGGTGAAAAAGTACCTGATATTCAGTTCACATGAAGGGACCATCTTGTGTGCCCTAGAGTCCTCGTCAGCCAAAACTCCAAGGACTTGCCAGTCTTTTCTCCATCATCATATAGGTGCTCCGTGAAGCTGTCTCTCTGCAGAGGCCCCAGGTCAACTGTAATGGTGGAAGGGATTTTGAGCATACAGCATGGAGGGCAAGATGGGGAGGAGCTGGTATACTTGTCTGAGTAAACAAGGGCCCAGGGACTTAAACCACCTGAGGCTTGATTTCTCAAATAGGTAACCTCCTCAAAGTTGATAGGATTATTTTTTGGTGAGATTAAATCCAGTCCTAAAGACATGAGGAGCACTTGTAATTGTGAAGAACATAACTGCAGGCTGTTTTATGAAATAAAGAATCCCTTGGTCATGAGCCAAATTTGCCCCATGATGGAACTTAGATAAAATCCTGTAAAAATCCAAACCATTTTGGAAAGTGGATTTTCCTAAGCCTAACTAGAAATGCAGCTACTCTTTAGGTTCTCCCTTAGAGGAGAAGCAATACCCCCTTGGACAGGAGACAGAAGGGTATCACAGGAAACCCTTCCATCTTCTCTACTCACATTCAAGTTGAAATGTATTTGTGACATTTGCTGGGACAAGACTTCTTAGAAGTAAAACTCATCGGATATTGTAGATAAAAAGCATCTCAGAAATCACACCTATTTTAGCAATATCCTCCCCTTGATGGATGGCCACTTGAGGACAAGGCCCACCAGGTCTCATTTGACTTCAGTTCCCTACACCAAGAACATCATTTGTCAAATAGCAGATGCTCAATAAATATTGATGGAATTACTGACTGATTGAGTAAATGAATGCATCTCTCTCAGTAACACAGATTCTCTTCTTGATCAAAATCCTAACTGGGCACCTCTGAACTGTCTTCTAAACTAAGCTGTGACTTTTGGGTTTCTGTGTTCAACTTTTCTTTGTCCAATTTTAGCAGGAATTCTGTTATATCAGTTTAACCAAAATCCTCTACCTTTAATATCTGATTAAGTTCTTCATTCACTACTATTTCCCAGGTGATGTCTGATCACCCTGGAATCACCTTGGCATGCCTTCAGCAAGAATCCCATTAGGTTAATTTAGCTAGAATCCTCTCTTAGCCCTGATGTTTCCTCTTCAGTTCAGTCGCTCAGTCGTGTCTGACTCTTTGTGACCCCATGAATCACAGCACGCCAGGCCTACCTGTCCATCACCAACTCTCGGAGTCCACCCAAACTCATGTGCATCGAGTCAGTGATGCCATCCAGCCATCTCATCCTCTGTTGTCCCCTTCTCCTCCTGCCCCCAATCCCTCCCAGCATCAGGGTCTTTCCCAATGAGTCAACTCTTCGCATCAGGTGGCCAAAGTACTGGAGTTTCAGAGTCAGCATCAGTCCTTCCAATGAACACCCAGGACTGATCTCCTTTAGGATGGACTATTTGGACCTCCTTGCAGTCCAAGGGACTCTCAAGAGTCTTCTCCAATACCACAGTTCAAAAGCATCAATTCTTCAGTGCTCAGCTTTCTTCACAGTCCAACTCTCACATTCATACATGACCACTGGAAAAACCATAGCCTTGACTAGACGGACCTTTGTTGGCAAAGTAATGTCTCTGCTTTTGAATATGCTATCTAGGTTGGTCATAACTTTCCTTCCAAGGAGTAAGCATCTTTTAATTTCATGGCTGCAATCACCATCTGCAATGATTTTGGAGCCTCCCCCCCCCCCCCAAATAAAGTCAGCCACTATTTCCACTGTTTTCCCCTCTATTTCCCATGAAGTGATGGGACCAGATGCCATGATCTTAGTTTTCTGAATGTTGAGCTTTAAGTCAACTTTTTCACTCTTCTCTTTCACTTTCATCAAGAGGCTTTTTAGTTCCTCTTTACTTTCTGCCATAAGGTGGTGTCATCTGCATATCTGAGGTTATTGATATTTCTCCCGGCAATCTTGATTCCAGCTTGTGCTTCTTCCAGCCCAATGTTTCTCATGATGTACTCTCCATAGAAGTTAAATAAGCAGGGTGACAATACATAGCCTTGACGTACTCCTTTTCCTATTTGGAACCAGTCTGTTGTTCCATGTCCAGTTCTAACTGTTGCTT
The DNA here is from genome assembly GCF_002263795.3 of Bos taurus. Taxonomy (NCBI): domain Eukaryota; kingdom Metazoa; phylum Chordata; class Mammalia; order Artiodactyla; family Bovidae; genus Bos; species Bos taurus. Next base: position 73,860,531 of record NC_037343.1, read on the forward strand.
CCTGATCTGCATACAGGTTTCTCAAGATGCAGGTCACGTGGTCTGGTTTTCCCATCTCTTTCAGAATTGTCCACAGTTTATTGTGATCCACACAGTCAAAGGCTTTGGCATAGTCAACAAAGCAGAAATAGATGTTTTTCTGGAACACTCTTGCTTTTTCCATGCTCCAGCGATGTTGGCAATTTGATCTCTGGTTCCTCTGCCTTTTCTAAAACCAGCTTGAACATCAGGAATTTCACAGTTCACGTATTGCTGAAGGCTGGCTTGGAGAATTTTGAGCCTTACTTTACTAACGTGTGAGATGAGTGCAACTGTGTGATAGTTTGAGCATTCTTTGGCATTGCCTTTCATTGGGATTGGAATGAAAACTGCCCTTTTCCAGTCCTGTGGCCGGCCACTGCTGAGTTTTCCAAATTTGTTGGCATATTGAGTGCAACACTTTCACAGCATCATCTTTCAGGATTTGAAATAGCTCAACTGGAATTCCATCACCTCCACTAGCTTTGTTCGTAGTGGTGCTTTCCAAGGCCCACTTGACTTCACATTCCAGGATATCTGGCTGTAAGTGAGTGATCACACCATCATGATAATTTGGGTCATGAAGATCTTTTTTGTACAGTTCTTCTGTGTATTCTTGCCACCTCTTCTTAATATCTTCTGCTTCTGTTAGGTCCATACCATTTCTGTCCTTTATCGAGCCCTTCTTTGCATGAAATGTTCCTTTGGTATCTCTAATTTTCTTGAAGAGATCTCTAGTCTTTCCCATTCTGATGTTGATGTTTCCTCTTAGGAAGTTTTAATCCTCTGACTCCCTCTCTGCTCCTTGGCTGTAAATTTACACTTTTCCTTGTACTTGGAGTTGAATCTCATCTCTCTTCCCTACTGTAAAACCCCTTTGTAATAACGATCCATCCCTTGAATAACGTCTGCCTTACCATCTTTTGTTGAGTGCCATGAGTAACTTTTATTTAGCATCAGCAGCTATCTGGATATCTCCAGGGATAGGGACAGGCTGCTTACTAGCTCAGAAGGCAATTTAGTGTTTTTGTAGATCTTTCTGATTATTAGGAAGTTATTTAAATTGAGTCAAAGATGGATTTCCTGCAAATTTTCTACATGTGCCCTGGTTCTGCTCTCTGAAGGCAGCAAAAAAGCCTCTTCCTTTATTCTCTTGCTATAGATTTTGCTGTCCTATTTCTCATGTGCTCTTTCTTCAGTAACCAGTGACCTCATGCTTTTCCCTGCTGGTCTGGAACATATCCAGTGAAGTGTTTAACTCAGGAATGCCTTGCCAGGGCATTGCTCTATGATTTAGGTCTCTCCTTCTCTCTTGGCCCTGTTCATGTTGAATGAACTTGTCACAGGTGTCATCCTTTTTCAGCTAGCTGCTATTGCAGAAAACTAGCTAAAGGATATTTCTGGTGGCTATATTATCAGTGATGTTTATTTTCTCCTTTACATTTTCTTGTAATAATGGGAAATGTTTACAATGAGAGTGCTTTCCTTTAATAATCAGGAAAAAAATTTTCTATTATGGAAGAAAGATACTGATAAACTAGCTTATAATAGAGTGTTGAACAGCATTGGCCTAGAGCAACTTTATCAAATATCTACTGTTGGGGAAGAAAAAAATTCCGCTACTCGTCTAGGCTCATTTGCCTGGCCTAATAACTAAATTGAGATAAGACAGATTAACAGGAGAAAAACAAATTTAATTATGCATATACAGGAGCCCCAAAAGAATATATGAGACCCATAGAAAGTCAGGCAGTTGAGACTTACATGCCATCTTGAGCTAAGGAGAAGGGAGGAGGGGGTCTAGGGCTTCAAAGGGAAGGAAGACAGTTTACAGGAAGCTGGGAAAAGCAAGTAGTGGGCACACAAGTGTTTGTCCTGCCACATAGAGACAATGGGACACAGGAATTCAGTCTCTAGGCCCTGCCTACCTTCCCCCCACCCCAATTTACCACACCTAGTCCATATTCTTTGGTGATAGCTCTTAAGGAGAAAGGTAAAAAGTTCTTCCTGAGTCTTTTGGGCCTTGATGGTCTTCAGCTCAAATTAATCCACATGCCAAAAGGACACATTTGGGGGAGAATCTTTCTCGAACCCTCCAGTCCTGCCTTTAAAATTTAGTCAAGAAATTTTATAGCCCAGAAAGTTGAGTTAGTAGATTGCTCTATCTTACGGAACCAGTCCCTCAGTGTGAAAATAGATGAGTTTGGTTAAACAATTGTGTCTCATTTTAAGAGGCTTCAGTCAGGTGGGTTCCAAAAGTGAGGCCTATGTTGCAAATATGTCCATGGAGACAAAATAAAACAGAAGTTAATGATTGGAGCTGCCTCAGTCATTGGAGATTTCTAGATGTCCAGCTCAAGACATCTTCAGATGGTATGAGGGCAGGCAATGTCAGTTTGATATATTTATTGGTTTGCAATTTGAATGTCTCTGGTGACCTTTCTGAGTAGCCACACAGCCACAGGCACAAAAATTGTCCACACATGAACTGTTCCAGTGACTTCTCTACAGTTGATATCAAGTTGTCCAGGCTTATTTGTGCAATGGGCTTTATTGGCTCCAGAAAGTCAACCTTAGTTCCTTAAACCTGTCTGGTCATATACTAGTCTATATACATTCCTCTCAAATGTAACATTTCATTCAAAGCCTTGGTAATATAACCAAGATTTCTAACTGTGTCCTGTTACAAGGAGAACGGGTTCTTAGTGAACTTGTGCAAATAATTGTTATGGAAATAAGAATACTCCCTGACAATTTCTGAATTCTGGAGGGATCAGGCAGGGAAAAATGTGTTTCATTTTTGTTCACAAAGATTAGATCAGATCAGTTGCTCAGTCGTGTCCGACTCTTTGCGACCCCATGAATCGCAGCACGCCAGGCCTCCCTGTCCATCACCAACTCCCAGAGTTCACTCAGACTCACATCCATCGAGTCAGTGATGCCATCCAGCCATCTCATCCTCTGTCATCCCCTTCTCCTCTTGCCCCCAATCCCTCCCAGCATCAGAGTTTTCTCCAATGAGTCAACTCTTCACATGAGGTGGCCAAAGTACTGGAGTTTCAGCTTTAGCATCATTCCCTCCAAAGAAGTCCCAGGGCTGATCTCCTTCAGAATGGACTGGTTGGATCTCCTTGCAGTCCAAGGGACTCTCAAGAGTCTTCTCCAACACCACAGTTCAAAAGCATCAATTCTTCGGTGCTCAGCTTTCTTCACAGTCCAACTCTCACATCCATACATGACCACAGGAAAAACCATAGCCTTGACTAGATGAACCTTTGTTAGCAAAGTAATGTCTCTGCTTTTGCATATGCTATCTAGGTTGGTCATAGCTTTCCTTCCAAGGAGTAAGCGTCTTTTAATTTCATGGTTGCAGTCACCATCTGCAGTGATTTTGGAGCCCAGAAAAATAAAGTCTGACACTGTTTCCACTGTTTCCCCATCTATTTCCCATGAAGTGATGGGACCGGATGCCATGATCTTCGTTTTCTGAATGTTGAGCCTTAAGCCAACCTTTTCACTCTCCACTGTCACGTTCACAAAGATACTTTTTACCAAATTGCTCTAAGTCATAGGTAGTATCCCCTGGAGGAGGATTGCAACCCATTCCAGTATTCTTGCCTGGGGAATCCCATAGACAGAAGAGCCTGGCAGGCTGCAGTCCATGGGGTCACAAAGAGTTGGACAGGACTGAGTGACTAAACAAGAACAACATAGGTAGCATAGAGAAAAGAGAAAAAAGTTTGCTCCACTCTGGGAAAAATAAAACATAAAAGAACCAGCAATGTTTCAAAAAAAAAGTCATAAAAAATTATTATCATCCTCTATCAATTCATTCAGCCCAATGAACTTAATATTTGTTATACTAAAATCTAGTTTTCCCACTAGTCCTGAAAATTTTTACTCAGTTTAGTTAAGTGATATTAAAATTAAAATCATCAGAAAGTTGTATTCTAGAATACTTATAAAAGTCTTTTCCATGAATCCCTCTGAAGATGAAGTTTTGCAAGAACACTTTGGCAAAAGCATCAGAGTAAAACAATCACAGAGTAAATGATGAAATACTTTAAAATGTCCACTTTTAAAGATCTGACAAGCATTTATTATAATGCAATTGATGAGGAAACTTACTTATTTCTATGACATAAAACATTTTAGGATAATAACTCTAATTATAACTAACAGCATACCAGGACATATAAGAATTTTAAATATTTCATACAGTTTTTGGAGCACTCACATTAATAACATATTTACGGAGAAGGCGATGGCACCCCACTCCAGTATTCTTGCCTGGAAAATCCCATGGACGGAGGAGCCTGGTAGGCTGCAGTCCATGGGGTCGCGAAGAGTCGGACACGACTGAGCAACTTCACTTTCACTTTTCACTTTCATGCATTGGAGAAGGAAATGGCAACCCACTCCAGTGTTCTTGCCTGGAGAATTCCAGGGGTGAGGGAGCCTGGTGGGCTGTCGTCTATGGGGTCGCACAGAGTCGGACATGACTGAAGCAACTTAGTAGTAGTAGTAGTATATAAATATAATCTAAGGTTTAGCATCACTTATTTGGTAATGCTTCATGAACTTATTAAACAAACCTAAGTATTTTAACATCTTTCTTTTTATAAGGAGAGAGAATAAAACTTTTAAGATGTTCCAGAGGCCCTCTGGAAAATCTCACAGTTACTTCTGGGTCAAAAAAATCTTCATTTAAAATTTGATTTGCGGAAGTTTGTTAAAAATATCAAAAGTTTTGAACACAACTAAATAGAATCACAGATCATTATGAAACAATACTTAATTATGCATTTAAGCAAAATGACAAGAAGATTTCAAAGGCAAACATAAAAATTTGGACAGTTCTGATGAAAACCACGGTCCTTTAATACTGAGAAGACTTCATTTAGTTAAGTAATCAAAAGACCAGGTGATAATTTGTCAAAATAGGCTCTAGTCTGGCGAGAGTCACGAGCTCACCAGTCTGAGAGGCTGACTAAAACTTCAGGCTCAGAGGGTCTGAACCTCTGTTCTACCCTATGGTTTTCCATCTTAGGGGAAATGACAGAAGAGACAGAGACGAGGAAAACAGCAGTCATCTCTGGGAGGGAAAGGATGAGTAAAGGAGCAAGAGTGCTCACCGCAGATCTTTACCAGAGCTGCTGTACCTAAGAAACTAGCTTCACAGATGTTTTTTCCTGCTAATTTAAATGTGGAAAAGTAAAAGGAGACTCTCACCAGTCTCGCTTCCCCTGGACCTTGCAGGCTAGAAGACTGACATGGTGAGAATTTCCCCCTTTTGCTGGCTTGTTGTCAGCGGTGCCAAATTTTCTCAGCTGCAGCAGCCTCAGAGTGAGCAGTGTCCAGCAAGAAAAGTCAGTCCCATCTGGGTCACCAACTGTTGAGAAAGAAAAAAATTTCCTCTGCTGTTCTAGGTTCATTTGCCCGTTCTAATAATTAAATTGAGATAAGACAGAGTAACAGGAGAGAAACTAATTTAATTATGTCTGTACAGGAACCCCATAAGAATACGAGGCCCATAGGCAGTTAGGTAATTGTGTTAATATGCCATTCTGAACTAAGAAGGAGGTAGGGGACTGGGGCTACAAAAGCGAGGAAGAAAACTTACAGGAAGATGGGAAAAGCAAGTGTTTGGTAAACAAATATTTGCCCTGCCACACAGAGACAGTGGGACACAGAGAGGAATTTAGTCTCTAGACCCTGCCTACTTCCCCTCATCTCAATTTATCAGAACTTGTCCATATTCTTTGAAGCTAGTTTTGATGATATCTTTCTTTCTGGGCCAGATGCTCGATCTAACATCTTTTGTGGAGTAAAGGGAGAGGTAAAAATCTCTTCTTATATCTTTTGGACTTTGATTGATTTCACCTCAAATTAACCCACATGCCAAAGCGGCACATTTTAGGAAGACTCATTTTGAATCCTTTCATTACTAAGTAACAGGAACTGACAGGTAATACAAAGATAAAGAAAAATAACCTTTTCATAGTTAATTTGCTCAAACAATTATTCCCCCATTGGAAAAAAAAATGCTCAAGTTGCTATGGGAGCACCAAGGACGTGCACTGAAAGTGAACCGGGAGAGCTGCAAGGAACTTATAAAAGGTGTCCAACAGGAAACAAGAAGCGGGGACCAGACTGAAAGATGAGTGTGTGTATGTGCTAAGTCACTGCAGTAGTGTCCAACTTTTTGAGCCGCTATGGACCATGATCTTTCAGGCTCCTTTGTTCATGGGATTCTCCAGGCAAGCATAAGGGTGTGGGTTGCCATGCCCTCCTCCAGGGGATCTTCCAGACCCAGGGATCGAACTGGCATCTCTTATGTCTCCTGCATTGGCAAGCATGTTCTTTACCACTAGCCAAGTGGGAAGCCTGGAAGTTGCACTGATAGGCAAGAGATCGTGGCCCCTTTAAGTAAGTTCCAAAGGTTTGGTGAGTTGGGAAGGCAGGGTGTGAGGAAGAGACGGGGAGGGGCAGAGGCAAGCGATCAAAGTCATGGAGGACATGCAGCTGGAGTTTTAGACTATTCTGTGTGCATGCATGTGTCTGTAAGGGGATGGGCAAGGAGGCAGGAGCCTTTAAGCAAGGAAAACTAATAACGTTGTCTAGAGAAATGATTGCTAATGGTAGAGTTCCTGGCAATGTGATGGTTAGGAGGAAAGATTTCAGGGTGAAGACAGGGGAAATAGGAGTGTATATGTGCTTTCATTTTTCAAGGAATATTATACTTGTAATTACTCAGGGTCCTTCTGCTCTGCCACAGGAAATGGGAAAAATCATTGCTCAAGGCATAAGAACATGTATTCTAGGACCAGTCTTCCTAAATTCTAATCTCAGTTCTGTTAACTCTTAGCTGTGTGATCATGGCTTGTCTGTGTCTCATTTTCCTCATCTGTAAGTGAAAACAATAATAGTACCCGCCTTATTCAGTTGTTGGGAAGATTAAATAAATTAGTACATGTATAACTCTTAGTTCAGTTCAGTTCAGTTCAGTAGCTCAGTCATGTCCAACTCTTTGCGATCCCATGAACCGCAGCACGCCAGGCCTCCCTGTCCATCACAACTCACGGAGTTTACCCAAACTCATGTCCATTGAGTTGGTGAACAACTATCTCATCCTCTGTCATCCCCTTCTCCTCCTGCCCTCAATCTTTCCCAGCATCAAGGTCTTTCCAAATGAGTCAGCTCTTTGCATCAGATGGCCGAAAGAGTTTCAGCTTCAACACCAGTCCCTCCAATGAACACCCAGGACTGGTCTCCTTTAGGATGGACTGGTTGGATCTCCTTGCAGTCTAAGGGACTCTCAAGAGTCTTCTCCAACACCACAGTTCAGAAGCATCAATTTTTTGGTGCTCAGCTTTCTTTATAGTCCAACTCTCACATCCATACATGATTACTGGAAAAACCATAGCATTGACTAGACAGATAATGTCTCTGCTTTTTAATATGCTATCTGCTGCTGCTGCTGCTAAGTCGCTTCAGTCGTGTCTGACTCTGTGTGACCCCATAGACGGCAGCCTACCAGGCTCCTCCGTCCATGGGATTTTCCAGGCAAGAGTACTAGGTTGGTCATAACTTCCCTTCCAAGGAGTAAGTGTTTTTTAATTTCATGGCTGCAATCACCATCTTCAGTAATTTTGGAGCCCCCCAAAATAAAGCCAGCCACTGTTTCCACTGTTTCCCCATCTGTTTGCCATGAAGTGATGGGACCAGATGCCATGGTCTTAGTTTTCTGAATGTTGAGCTTTAGGCCAAATTTTTCATTCTGCTCTTTCACTTTCATCAAGAGGCTCTTTATTTCTTAAGAAGTATTATTATTAGGTGTGACTTATCTTTTAAAGGGTACCAGAAGACACTGCCCCCAAATATACCTCTTTGGCATATGGGTTATTTTGAGTTAAAGAGAAATTGAAAACCAGCAGGAAGAGCTCTAAAAGAAGGGTGCAAATTTTCTTTTCACAAAGGAAATTTTCATTTGCGGAGATGTCTATCTTGCCCATGGTCTTCCCAGGTGGCTCAGAGGTTAAAGAATATGCCTGCCAATGCAGGTCACACAAGAGACACGGGTTCAATCCCTGGGTTGGGAAGATCCCCTGGAGGAGGAAATGGCAACCCACTCCAGTATTCTTGCCTGGAGAATCCCATGGACAGAGGAGCCTGGTGGGCTCCAGGTCATAGGGTCACGAAGAATCGGACACAACTCAGTGAGTATAAACACACAGGTGTGTGTTTTTGCCCATTCCAGGAAGAGGAGGACTCCTAACAATTCTTATTGCCAATGTAGATCTGCATAACAAAATTCACTAAACTCATTTTACTAAAACACAAGTTTATTGTCATTTTCCTAGCCACCTTTCCATGACCTGTCTTCTCATTCCCCTCTTCCCCCCAAGAGCCCCAAACCCTTTTTCCTTTGTTTGGCCTGAGATGATATATAAGCCCAAATACAAACCACTCCGAGTTACTCACTGCCCATATTAATGAACTTCTGCTTATTTCTGTCTTGTTAATCTGGCTTTGGCCAGTCTCCTTTACGGGATTCCTGCTGGAGAAATTAAGATGGGTAATGAAAAACCAGATTTTCCTCCTCTACACTTTTCATCATTGTTTTATCTAAGAGGGAGGAGGAAGTGTCAAATGGGGTCTGAAGCAGCATGCCCCATCACTGACCTTGTGACCTGCACAGTTTAACCTACCAGTGCTAGTTTTCCTATTGGAAATGCAAATAATGATAATTCCCACCTCATGGGGTCTTGCGGGGATCAAATGAGATAATGGATGCAGAACCACTTTATAAATTGCACGTTGTTGAATAGCAGCCACTAGATTAATATTCTCTCACCATGAATATAAAGAGGGCAGTGATGGGTCTCCCCGTTTAACAGAGAAACTGAAGGCCAAAGGGGTTCAGTAATTCACCACAATTCTTCTGCAAGTCCGGGTTGGATCTGGCCTGGTACAGGCCTCTGCTCTCAGCAATTTTCCTACACTGTCTGGTCAAGTGTGCTCTGCTGGCCACCTCCAGACCCAGAGTCCACGTGATAAAAGCAAAATCTTGGGCCAGCTCTGACAAAGTCCTGACGTGGCCCCCTCCTGCCACTTCACTGGGTTCTAATTGTCTCTTTCTTCAGAAAGAGGAATAATTAAATAGAAGTTTTCTTTTAATAGGCCTCAGGTCAGGCTCAGCATTCTGCATCCTTGGTCAATTTCCCCATGTTTCTTAGCTCATCTGGGGGACAGGAAACTGTCCAGAAGCGGCTCATTTGCATCAAAAACACTGCAATTTGTAAGTAAATGGCATTGCTTTTAAATGCAAAGGAGCATCCTGAGTTGACAGAGAAGACTGTCTTTGATCCTTCAAATACTGCAACCCCTAATGTTCTGGAAATAATCTTTCCTTCTCTCCAATTACACCCATCCCTGGAGAAGTCTCCCTTATCCCTCTTCAAAATACAGCCATTAAAGTTTCGCCAATCAAGGGCAACTCTCCTTTCCCATAGGGGGACTTATTTGAGGAACAATCCTCAATTGGGCAGACACACTGAGATGCTACTAAATACCAAGCATTGGGAAACAAGATGAATAGGACACTGTTGCAGCTGTTAGGAAGTTTACAATCTTGGATGGAAGATAAGGCTGATGAATGTGTAATAGAAGCTAGAATATGCTGCTTGAAGAGAGATGCAAAATGCTTCATGAGATAGTGTGAACCTGCTTGGGAGATAGGAAAGACAGGGAGAGGAGGTGGTTATTCGTCTGGAGCTCAAAAGCTGATATGATCTCTCCAGCAAATCAATTCTCCACCATCGCCACTCTCCTTACTCACCTCACAGCAGACTAGTTGCTTTGCTCAATGTTGGTTTCCCATATTTGACAGTCTTTCATGTTAAAAACAAGACAAGAGACCCCAAGATGAAGTCACTTGTCACCAAACATCATCAAACCAAGACCTAATGCTTAATTTAATGACAGTTTCAGCCTCTCCTAGGCTTCCCTGACAGCTCAGTTGGTAAAGAATCTTCCTGCAATGCATGAGACCCTGGTTCGATTCCTGGGTTGGCATGATCTGCTGGAGAAGGGATAGGCTACCCACTCCAGGATTCTTGGACTTCCCTTGTGGCTCAGCTGGTAAAGAATCCACCTGCAGTGCAGGAGACCTGGGTTCAATCCCTGGGTTGGGAAACTCCCTGGAAAAGGGAAAGGCTACCCACTCCGGTATTCTAGCCTGGAGAATCCCATGGACTATCTATAGGGTCACAAAGAGTCGGACGTGACTTTCACTTTACTTCAGCCTCTCCCAGGTATGAAATCTTAAACCAGTCAACCTGGAATTACCCGGTCAGACACTAATGAAGTCATCTAACTGATAGATCCTTATTGTTGCCTATAGGAAGACGACCTTGTCACAAGCAACCCACTTTTAGCAGGGATAAATTCCTTGTCCTGATCCCTCCTACATATGAGTCTTCTACTTTGTGCAACTCCTCAGAGCTCCTTTTTAGTTGCTAGATGGCCAATTCCTGAATTGTTCAACAAAACCAATAAGATCTTTAACATTTTGCCAACTATTAATACAAACTGGCACTTGCCAGCTACTTCTACCAGGATTAAACCCTGAGCTGCTGCAGCTGCTGACCTTCAACACACCCTGAAGGGAGCACAAGGCAGCGATCAGGAATGAGGCTCTTTGTGCTGTGGGAAAACCGGCAGAACAGGTCTCCAGATAGTTAGATATTTCCAGGAGATTTTATGAACCCACTTCTTTGTATGTCCTCGTAACTAGGGAAGCACTAAAATCATGAACAGTGACATCTGCTCTTCTGACTAGCAGTAAGCCACTGCCAAGTATGTGCTTGACTGCATGCACCCCCTCCTCCCTTCTCTAAAGTCATACATAATGCTGACTTTTCCCGCATTGCTTTGGAGAAGTTTCTCTGAGCCATCTGAAATGCTACCTGCCTGGCTACAGTCCTCATTTAGCCCCAAATAAAACAACTTAGAACTTTCACATTGTGACTACTTTCTTTTTAGACAGTTAACTCAATTGATTTCTTTTTTTAAAACAGTCTTTAGTTAAAACATCTCTCCCTCCAGGAATCCACCAGGAATAAACTTCACCATTGTTCAAAAACAAACTTCAACTGACTTCATCTGAAGATCTAATAGGCTTGCTTTATTCAATGACTCATGAATTGGGCAGCTTGCTCTCTGGCCAGTAGAAGGGCACTCTGAGGGGTTGTACAAAATGGAAGGTTTGTATAGAAAGAAGAGTGGGGTAAGAGAGCTATTAGAAAAAGAAGAGAAAGGATTACTCCTAGGCCAGGATATCTTCTTTTTTGGGAGAGGGAAAGGCAAGGGATTCATGCAGATTGCCTCTGGGGGATGGAGAGAGTCCACAAGACAGATTACCTTACTGCTGCTGACCGGAAAATTCCAGACTGGTTGATTAAAGTTACATTTCTGGCAAAAGTCTAAATTGTAAGTAGGTTATGTATTAAATCTAAATGCGATTTTATTTAGTAAAGTATCATGGGTTTTAGCACAAGTGGCACCATTTTGGGCCTGTGCTTGTTCTCTTTGATGCCACCTAAAGTGAATCGGTGTAGCCTATTAACTAGCTCCCCAGTTTCTTTTTAGACTTTGTTCTGTATTCTCTGTGCCCGAATTCCTTCTTACTTGGGGCAGACTTCTGAATGCTGAAGATAGTTCAATGGGAGATAGAGTTGGGAGTGGGTTAGAATCCAGCCTCTAACCATACACAGCTGGATAACCCTGGGGAGAGTTATATAACCCTGAACCTCACACTCCTCATCTATGAACTGACAGTAATAGTATCACTGTGCTGAGTTACTGTGGAGGGATAGTAAGTGAACATAAAGCGGTTAGAAACTACTCCCTAAAAAAGTTTGTTTTCCTTATGGCTAGGTCTTGCTTTTGTATCCATTCAGCCAGGTCTCTGTCTTTTGGTCGGAGCATTTGATCCATTTATATTTAAGGTAATTATTGATATGTATGTTTCTTTTATAACTTTCTTAATTGTTTTTGGTTTATTTTTGTAGGTGTTTTAAGTTCTTTTGCTGCTGATGCTGCTAAGTCGCTTCAGTTGTGTCCGACTCTGTGCGACCCCATAGACAGCGGCCCACCAGGCTCCCCCGTCCCTGAGATTCTCCAGGCAAGAACACTGGAGTGTCTGAAATGTCTCTCACTTCTGTTAACTCTTTTTAAAGCTCCTCACCTCTACTCTGGTCTTTCATTTGTCATCTGAATGCCTGTAAGATCTCTGCAGCTAGGCTCCCTGACTTTAGTCTCTTTCCTGATCAACTTGTCAATCCTAAATCATTAAAACTTTAAAAAAAATATTAAGCAGAGTACATTCTGGCTTTCTGTCTGAAGAAACAGATCTTCATAATAACCTGAAAGCCCAGATCAAGTTTCACATTTTTGTACTCCTGAGTTACTTGATGGGATAAAGTGGAACAGGAAGAAGTAGATCTTGGGCCCTAGCTCATCATCCACACCCTTTTGTCTTCCCATCCCTGACTGCTCATAACAGAAGAATTATGTGAGAGTATGTTGCACATACATGTGAGAATTCTGAGTTGGCACGTGTAAGATTTATCCACATCCCATGCAAGCAGCCAAGCTTTGGCCACTTTCCAGCCGTGGGTGAATAGGACAAAACCACAGTCTTACCTTAGGAGGAAGAATCAAAGACGGTAATTGTTTGTGCCACGGAAGTGGGCTTGCAGCCTGTGCTCAGGGATTCCCAGGGTTCCCAGAGAACACTCTAGAGGGAAGGACACGGGCGAGGATGCTCTGTCCTCCTGGTTCCAGGTACTATCACCCTCTGGGTAGGGCATGACTGGAGATATGGGTCAAAGTGCATCCTACTACAGTGGGAGGCCTAGGGCAGGGGTCCCTCTTCCTGAGACTGAGAGCGATTCTATAAACCATAATCATGATCAACGTTGACTGAGCAACACTGATGTGCCAGGCATCATTGCAAATTTTTTACTGATGAAGAAACTCAGCAAACCTATTAATCTGCCAAAATCATACTGTTTAGTTCAGTTCAGTTCAGTTGCTCAGTTGTGTCCGACTTTGCGACCTCATGAATCACAGCATGCCCGGCCTCCCTGTCCATCACCAACTCCCGGAGTTCACTCAAACTCATGTCCATCGAGCCAGTGATGCCATCCAACTATCTCATCCTCTGTCGTTCCCTTCTCCTCCTGCCCCCAATCCCTCCCAGGATCAGGTCTCTTTTCCAATGAGTCAACTCTTCACATGAGGTGGCCAAAGTAATGGAGTTTCAGCTTTAGCATCATTCCTTCCAAAGAAATCCCAGGACTGATCTCCTTTAGGATGGACTATTTGGACCTCCTTGCAGTCCAAGGGACTCTCAGGGGTCTTCTCCAACACCACAGTTCAAAAGCATCAATTCTTCAGCACTCAGCTTTCTTCACAGTCCAACTCTCACATCCATACATGACCACAGGAAAAACCATAGCCTTGACTAGATGAACCTTTGTTGGCAAAGTAATGTCTCTGCTTTTGAATATGCTATCTAGGTTGGTCATAACTTTCCTTCCAAGGAGTAAGCGTCTTTTAATTTCATGGCTGCAGTCACCATCTGCAGTGATTTTGGAGCCCCCCAAAATAAAGTCTGACACTGTTTCCACTGTTTCCCCATCTATTTCCCATGAAGTGATGGGACCAGATGCCATGATCTTAGTTTTTTGAATGCTGAGCTTTAAGCCAACTTTTTCACTCTTCTCTTTCACTTTCATCAAGAGGCTTTTTAGTTCCTCTTCACTTTCTGCCATAAGGGTGGTGTCATCTGCATATCTGAGGTTATTGATATTTCTCCTGGCAGTCTTGATTCCAGCTTGTGCTTCTTCCAGTCCAGCGTTTCTCATGATTTCTGCGTTTGGGCTTCCCTGGTGTCTCAGACGGTAAAGTGTCTGCCTGCAATGTGGGAGACCTAGGTTCGATCCCTGGGTTGGGAAGATCCTCTGGAGAAGGAAATGGCAACCCACTCCAGTATTCTGGCCTGGAAAATCTCATGGATGGAGCATGGTAGGCTACAGTCCATGGGGTCACAAAGAGTCAGACACGAATGAGCGACCTCACTTCACTCTGCATTTAAGTTAATTGAAGAAAGTAGGGAAAACCACTAGACCATTCAGGTATGACCTAAATCAAATCCCTTATGATTATACAGTGGAAGTGAGAAATAGATTTAAGGCACTAGATCTGATAGACAGAGGGCCTGAAGAACTATGGATGGAGGTTCGTGACATTGTACAGGAGACAGGGATCAAGACCATCCCCATGGAAAAGAAATGCAAAAAAGCAAAATGGCTGTTGGAGGAGGCCTTACAAATAGCTGTGAAAAGAAGAGAAGTGAAAAGCAAAGGAGAAAAAGAAAGATATAAGCGTCTGAATGCAGAGTTCCAAAGAATAGCAAGAAGAGATAAGAAAGCCTTCTTCAGTGATCAATGCAAAGAAATAGAGGAAAACAACAGAATGGGAAAGACTAGAGATCTCTTCAAGAAAACTAGAGATACCAAGGGAACATTTCATGCAAAGATGAGCTCGATAAAGGACAGAAATGGTATGGACCTAACAGAAGCAGAAGATATTAAGAAGAGGTGGCAAGAATACACAGAAGAACTGGACAAAAAAGAGCTTCACGACCCAGATAATCACGATGGTGTGATCACTGACCTAGAGCCAGACACCATGGAGTGTGAAGTCAAGTGGGCCTTAGAAAGCATCACTATGAACAAAGCTAGTGGAGGTGATGGAATTCCAGTTGAGCTATTTCAAATCCTGAAAGATGATGCCGTGAAAGTGCTGCACTCAATATGCCAGCAAATTTGGAAAACTCAGCAGTGGCCACAGGACTGGAAAAGGTCAGTTTTCATTCCAATCCCAAAGAAAGGCAATGCCAAAGAATGCTCAAAGTACCGCACAGTTGCACTCATCTCACACGCTAGTAAAGTAATGCTCAAAATTCTCCAAGCCAGGCTTCAGCAATACTTGTACCGTGAGCTTCTAGCTGTTCAAGCTGGTTTTAGAAAAGGCAGAGGAATCAGAGATCAAATTGCCAATATCTGCTGGATCATGGAAAAAGCAAGAGAATTCCAGAAAAACATCTATTTGTGCTTTATTGACTATGCCAAAGCCTTTGACTGTGTGGATCACAATAAACTGTGGAAAATTCTGAAAGAGATGGGAATACCAGACCACCTGATCTGCCTCTTGAGAAATTTGTATGCAGGTCAGGAAGCAACAGTCAGAACTGGACATGGAACAACAGACTGGTTCCAAATAGGAAAAGGAGTACATCAAGGCTATGTATTGTCACCCTGCTTATTTAACTTATACTCAGAGTACATCTGGAGAAGGCAATGGCACCCCACTCCAGCACTCTTGCCTGGAAAATCCCATGGACAGAGGAGCCTGGTGGGCCACAGTCCATGGGGTTGCTAAGAGTCGGACAAGACTTAGCGACTTCACTTTCACTTTTCACTTTTCTGCATTGGAGAAGGAAATGGCAACCCACTCCAGTGTTCTTGCCTGGAGAATCCCAGGGACGGGGGAGACTCGTGGGCTGCCGTCTATGGGGTCCTACAGAGTCAGACACGACTGAAGTGACTTAGCAGCAGCAGCAACAGCAGAGCACATCATGAGAATCATACTGCTACTGAACACAAATTCATGTGCCTGATGCACAGAGACCAAACCAAGGTGACGGAGTTTGGAGCAGAGAAAGGTTTATTGCAGGGCTTAGCAAGAAGAATGGGAGACTTGTGGCCAAAGAGCCCTGAACTCCCCAAAGTTTTTGGCAAAGTGTTTTAAAAGGTGGGCATTTCATCGAGGTGAGGGAGGAGCTTCCTAGGATCTGTGACCAGCTTGTGCACAATTCTCCGACTAGGGTAAGGTAACAAGGGGGTTAATATCATCAGTCCTTAGGTACCAGTAGGTCCGGGGTCTACACGCTCAAGATGATCAAGGAGTTATTTTCCATTTGGTGATAGCTTTTAGCATCTAAAAAACTCAGGAAATATGCATGGGATACTATCATCTGGGTACTTCAGGGAGGAGCTACAGCAGAAGATATGGGGGAGGGGTCTGTCCTGGGAAGACCCCAAAGAGTCCTGGTCAATGACAATACAGCTCCTGGGAGGCAGAGTCAGGAATTGCATCCCAGCAAATCGATCCCAGCACGACTACACGTACCGTGCTACACTACCACTAGAATCAGCTGAAAACCCCAGGTCTGATTGAGGCTGTCTCCTGTTCACCAAATGCAGTGTGGGATCCAGTAAAGGCAGCATAGGGAAAGAACCCCAAGGTTTGCAGCCAGAAGATTTTGGTTTTAATGTTAGCTCCACCATCTGCTAGCTCTGTCTATTAATCAAGAAACTTTGCCTTTCCATAAAATTAAGAGAGTAATAATATGTTCCCCATTGGGGATTAAATGAGTAGTGAATATGAAAAGCTTTAAAGCTCTGTTATTATTAAGCCTGTTATTATTAAGATGATATTCTAGTTACTATGGATACATAATAAATTATCCTAAAACTTAGTAGTATAAAAGAACCATTTGTTATGCTCCTGGATTCTATGGGTCAGGGATTTCAATGGGGTATTTTCTATGCTCTGCAATGTCTGGGGTCTCAGCTGGAAGACGCTAGTCTGGGAGCTGGAATCACTGCAGCCTTGTCCCTCTTACAAACGTACTGGTTGACGCTGGCTGTTTGCTGAGATCTGCACCAGGGCTGCAGGCTGAAACCCACATGTGAGGCCTCTGAATGTACCTGGCTCCCCTCAGGCTGTGTGGCTAGATTCCGTGGGTGAGGAAATAGAGAGATAGAAAGATGATGATAGAGACAGAGATAGATACAGAGAGAGAAGGAGAGACAGAGAAAAGGGCAAACAATGATGAGCAAATCTCTGCCCCTTCAGGTTTATATCTTTCTGAAGTGACATTATCTCTCTACACTTTTCACATTAGCTGGGGAACCAATTGCAAGGTCTCCTTGCTATGCCAGTAAGCATCACAAATCAGGATGGATCCTTGTCTGCTTGCCTGAAACATCCCTCATCTTTCTGGCACATGCTGGATGAAAATTTTGTTAAAGAGCAGGTAATTGGCTGTGCAGCTTTTCTTTTGAATGGAGGAATTTATGGTGTATCGAGTAGCAACATGCCCTCCAACATCATATTATGCTAATTCTTCTCCATCATACGAAGGTGATTTGACACAGCTTAATATGATATGACTATGAAATATCAAAGAAAAAGATGGGATTGGATTTAACTGCCCAGCCTCCTGTTCCTGGAAGGGAAGACGTTCCCAAATGGATTGTCCTAAAAGCCCTGAGAGCCCAGGGCATCACTGCTGCTGACTAAGAGCTTTTTATGCACAGCACCTCATTTACTCCTCACACCATAATCTTGAGGGATAAGCTTGAGTAGCACTCACATTTTACTAATGAGCCAGTGAGGACTCAGAGAGTCCAAGTTGCTTTCCTAAAATCACTTGGCTGTTAAGATGGGGAGCTGGGAGTCTGGAGAAACAAGAGGGATGTCCAGTGCATGAGCTCGGAAGCCCGGATTGCCTGATACTGAGCTAGCTGGGATCAAGGGCTTCCTCCTCCACAGAGGGAGGGGCAATGCCAAAACTTAGCTTCCTGGTGGTCCTGAGCACCACAAGCATCTAATACAGCAGCAGCCGGCTGTGTTTCTCAGCATCCCCCAAGAGCCAGCACCTAAGCTTAGACGCTACATGTTTGAGCTCCAAATGTGCGTCTCCCCTTACAAAGCTGGTCCCACCCTCATCCCACAAAACAGTGAGCAGACGGAGGCTTCTTCTGGGGGCCAGCTGTACTCTGGCAACTTCTTGGGCCTCAATATGTAGAGAGAAGGCCCCCCGTGAGCATCTATCAAGGTCCCACCCAAGAGGGCCTTCACCCTGATGGGGCTTGCTGGTGTTGCTGGAGCCCTCGTCTTACACAGACAATTCCAGATGGTCTATTTGTCATCCTCCACTTCCTGTGTTGTTCAAGGCCATTGCATTTCATGTGGACCTGTTCACATTTATTCAACTTTATATTAGTTCATTACCCACATCATCTCATAGAATCCAGATGGGTCTGGGAACGTGGCATGAGATACAAGGAAATTTATTCTTTTAGATCTGCATTCTAAGGAAATGCTTGGAGTTAAATAGAAATAAAATTAGCTTCTTTTTTTGACATGAAGCAGTTCCCTATTGACAATTGTTTTTCTAAATTTGGGTACAATTATTTTCATGAGATCAGGGTAGATATTGCTTTGGATTTGAAGAATCTAGAACAGTATTTGAATAATTATCCCCAAAGTGAGCCTCTGTAGACAACCCCCAGTTGAACGTTCTCCTAAGATCAAGTCCTAATGGGGAAAAAATAGTTCACTTAGCTACTTGGAAATGATGCCAAATAATTCGGTTCGGGCAAAAGGAATCATTTTGAAATGACACAGTCTGACATGATGTAGATCCAGAAGTAGAAATCAGGAGCTATGAGACTGCTTGAAAAGTGAATGGACTGACTCAGAACAAAGTAAATCCTCTTTCTCAGAGGTGTTCAGATGGGTGGCGATTTGGTGAAGCTACTTTAGAATGGCCAAAAGAATTAGACGGGGGTCATAATAATAATTATAGTGATAATAATGGCAAATTTTATTTTTTGAAACTTATCTAGGCCTAGTGAAGTGAAAGTCGTTCAGTTGTGTCTGACTCCTTGCGATCCCATGAACTATACTTTTCATGGAATTCTTTAGGCCAGAATACTGGAGTGGGTAGCCTTTCCCTTCTCCAGGCCTAGGAAGGAGCTAAATACTTTACACACACTCTATTACTTGATCCTCATAACAACTTCATGAAGCAGGTGTTATTACTCACATTTTGAGGATAAGAACACTGAAATACAGAGGTTAAATAATATATTCAAGCTTAGACATCACAGAAACAGGTTTAAATCCAAGTCTTTTTGATTCTAAAGGCACTCATTCTTAACAATTAGTCCTGGAAGTCAGAGACATTCCTTGCAAGAATTCTCTGACCTCTGCTAAACTCTTGACTTCCTGACTTAATAGGCAGGGAAGAAGTCCCCCTTCCAGGGAAGTTCAGAGCCCTTGCACTGCGTGTGGTTACATTGGAGGTTATTTTCCTACAGCGTTTTCCTCTGACTGGTCCCCACCTCTCTACCGGCAGATATAGGTGAGCAAAGGCAATGCCTCCTCACAGACAGTTGTCAGGGAACATTTAACAGGAGGATTCCTGCATGCTGTTTTTTATTTCTCAAGGATTCTCTGTTCCTTATCAGTTCCTATTCCGAGAACGAGTAGAGCTGCATGCAGTTCTCAGGACTGAGGTCATAGGATGAGACATGCAGTGACTCTTTTCAGCGTCAGTGACCTTGTATTTATTAGACTATCCGTATTGTGGCTATTGATAAAATTTCATCCTGTGTAATAGCTGAGTAATCATCTTACTAAAGATATATAAGCCTGCATTTCTGCTAATAAAGCACCCTTGCTCCATCAGAGCTTGGGTCCCTGTGTCTTTCTTTCTCTCTCTCTCTCTTTCACTTTCTTATCTTTGACTCTGAACCACCAGGTTCCAATCCCTTAAAGGACCACAACAGACAGTGAGCAGGGGGGTACCTGCGGAGAGTAGTGGCCTTTTATGAAGCCGAGGGATGCAGGACGGGGCTACTCCAGGCCCTGAGTGCAAGGCTCTTTTGAAGTAGGGTGTGAAGCTTCTTTGGGGAAGAGTTTCCTAGTGGGTGTCCATGGCACCAGCGGATCATAGGAGTTCCAACACCCCGATTCCCTCAGTACTAGGAAGGTAGGTTTGAGGATGGCCAGAGCCTGGAGCCAGAGCCCCAGATGACTTTGGGCCACAAACAACCTTTCTGAGGTCCCTTGTGTTGTATAGACACCATTTTGTACCTGTACCTTGATATGAAAAAGTGAGAAAACTGTATTTAGAGCATATCACAGGTGGCAGGTTAGTTAGGAGAAAATCACTGGGTTTTTAATGGATGGGGAGACTGAGGCACAAAAGTTTTATTCTGGAGGCTGTTCATGAATTCCTAGATTCAGTGTGAATGACAGTAGGAAGAAGGGGAAAAAATAAAACGAAAAGAAGAAAAAAAACAAAAAACAAAGAGAAATAGAGTATCTCTACTGTTAAAGGGGAGGGAGTGGTGTAAATATTGTGGGGCCTTTAGAACCTTGCTGGTCAAACAGGACCTTAACCTGTGACTCCTTAGCAAGGGGAGATGAATTATTGAAACTCTGAAGTTTAACATGCTATTCTTACAAATAAGCACTGTTAGCTACAACCCCCCAAATGCCACTGGATGTCAGGAGAAGATTCATCATGACACTTAAGTTTGCAGAGAATCCCATTTTGAAACTGCAGCCATAACCCATTATCCATGTTGTGCTGAACTCATATTTAATTCTGACAAAGGACAAATATGAGGTGGTGAGAACTTGATGTTTTTTCCTCTGCCGCTAGAAAAGAGAAGTGTTGGGCCATATTGTTTTTGACATGGAGCCTCAATTAGGCCTTAAAGAATAGGTAGTACATGCTTGATGAAATTGGAGACGCGACGGTGATCCGAGGAGAATTCAGCTGCTTGGTTTGAGGTTTGAGTTTGATGTTCCCCCACCAGGGACCCACCAGTCACAATAATTACAGTGCTGTCTTCTCATAATATGATTTATTTAGATGTTGCTTTATGAATTAATTCCCTCTAATTGCTGCTCCTCTCACTGTAAATCAAGGTTTCTTGCTTTCTGTAGTACGACGAACATTATCCTACAGTGCGGTAATTAGTCCAATTAGGAAGCAAGGCAGATGTGGAAAACCAATTAGTTTCAGGAATATCTCCGTGCCTGTGTATCCCAAGCACTGTTCAATTGAAATTTAATAGCAACTTAATAAAACATTGTTTTATTCATAAACCATCTCCTCCTTCCAAGCTCCCATTTGTTTGTTTATCTGTTCATTTCTAATGGAGCCAGTGCCAACTTGCTTCATGCTTGGCGAGTCTCTTTCCATGCAGACGAGATTATTATTTTCTTCCTGCGGTTGGAGTTTGAAAGGATCCTTGTTTGGAAAGGGAGGCAGAGCCTGGTGGTTTGGGGAGGGGTGAGATTATGGCAAAGTCATCCTCTTTATCATAAATGTAACCATCATTTGATCCAAGGACTTAAACCAGGAGACATCAATACCCCATTCTACATACACACATGTACACACACAACTTACGCACACATACACACAGATACACACATATATAGATACACAAAGACAGAGAAGCATACACATGTATACACGTGCACACATACACATATGCAGGCGTGATACACGTGTACCCAGACATATGAGCACACATACACACAAACATATACATACATCACATATAGAAGATACACATGCGTGTACACATTTATATGCACACATATACACACAGAGAAACATGCATGTGTATACGCACAGGTACACACATCCAAACATACATGTGTAGACATGCACGTGTATACAGTCATGCATGCACATACACGTGCTCCTGGCCACCACCCCTCAAAAGGAACCTTGTTCTTAGACCCCTTTCTGAATCTAGCAATCTCGCTGGGGCTTTTGTTGCCTTAGTCTGGGTGTGACTCAGGAGATGTCCTATCCCCTGAAGTTTATTCCATTGGGAAATTGGAATAAAATGAGTTATTAATCCCCTGGGTCCAAAAGTTCCTCAGTTCCTCAAAGTTTCTAAGTACTAAGCCTCAAATAACAACAAAACAAAATAGTTTATCATGCAAACAATTTGTGCTCTAAACCAGGACAAATTATCGTGGATGACATGACCTAGTTACACGTGTAGACAAACCATTTCACCAAGTGAAAAGAGGAGGAGGCTTATACCACCCCTTGGTTTGGCGTAGGGTCTACAGAGTAAAGGAATGCGCACACAGTAAGGGAAAACTCATGTTTCTTTAGTTAGTGAAGGACTGGTCAGCTTTCCCTAAATCTGCAGCTCTCTGGAAAGTGGAAGGCAGGAGATGCCACATTGCATTTTGTCTGGGGAGTGTGGTACCTAGAATCTCAGTGAGAAAGGGACCCTCAGGAGATCAAAGACCCTTCTACAGTATTTGATGGAAGAATCTGAAAGCCGGAGAAAAGATCTGGCTTCTCTCCCCAAAGTGGCAGACCTAAAATTAGCTCGAGTCTCTGGACTCATCAAGCCACCATGTTCTTTGCACAGCATTCTCCTTGCCTCCCTCAGGGAAACACATTTCCAGTTTCCAGAACATCTATGTACAAGAGTTATTAAAAAAATCTATCACAAAACAATCACAATAACTGAAAAATCCCTATTCACTGTTCCATCTGATAGGTAAATTACCGAACTTTTGATTTATGTAACTCATTATCGCTGCATGGTGGCTGCAGTGATACGCTCCATTTGTCTCCTTGATCATTACGTGGTTGCTTCTCTCTACGTCCTGAAAGCAAGACCTTAATCATAACCAGCAAGGGTAATACAATTAGCAAGATGTGGCATTAACGTGTGCAGTTAGCTGTGTGTGGGTGTGTGTTTTGGGAAGACACGAGTGGTGAGGATTTCAGGGCGAGCAGAAACTAAGCCCATCTTTTGAACCAGTGACCCCCTTCTTTCCTGATCCAGGAGAGGGATGGGGCCTGTGAAAGTTCTATATAGATGCTTAGACAATCCAGTCCGGGGCCCTTGGCTACGAGCTGTAGTGTGAGGGGCAAGGGAAAAGGGAATGTCAGGGTGGAAAGGAACAGAAAGAATGGTGATAAACCTGTGCTGGATCTCAGAAGACGGTTGCCCTTGTGACCTGAGAGATGAAGTTGTTCATTCCCGCTCAGGGACAGTCATTATTGCTCTTCTGATTGCATCTCTGCCTCGGGGGACATTGTGGCTGCGCTCGGGTTACAAACACCCAGCCACTCCAGTCTGGGCGATGCACCAACCTAAGCTGATGGAGGGGTGTTAAAATCGAACCCAGAGGAGAAGAAATGGCCTTCTTTGTTTTCCCAGCCTTTCACCTGTACAGGCGCTTTGGGGGATGGGTAGGGTAAAAAAGGCAACTGCAATCAAACCAGTGTTTTGTAAAAACGAGACTCCATTTCTGACAATTCGATACAATTTAATTCAACAAATGCTTGTTAAAGAATACCTGATTATCATAACTATCATTAATAATGTATCATAATTATCATTAATAATGTATATAATCACATTATTATTTACATAATGCAAATAATTAAATTATTATAATATAATAATTACATTATTATAACAGTCCTGAATATTCATTGGAAGGACTGATGCTGAAGCTGAAACTCCAATTCTTTGGCCACCTGATTCGAAGAACTGACTCATTGGAAAAGACCCTGATACTGGGAAAGATTGAAGGCAGGAGAAGGGGATGACAGAGGATGAGATGGTTGGATGACATCACCGATGTGATGGACATGAGTTTGAGCAAGCTCTAGGAGTTGGTGTCCTGACAGTTTCCCTTTCAGGACAAGGAAAACCTGACATGCTGCAGTCCATGGGGTCACAAAGAGTTGGACACAACTGAGCGACTGAACTGAACTGAATATAAATAAGCATCTACTATACTGGAGTGTATAGATTATTTAAAAAAGAATCATATAGGATTTCTGGCCTCAGAGTTTGCAGTCTATTCAGTCATGAGCAGATGGTCCAGATGCTGCTAAGACAAAGCAAGAATGAGTGATGCCGGAGGCAGCCAGGTGGTGAGGGGTCTGAGAGAAAGGGGGTGAGGACCAGGGAAAGCTTTGTGAGGAGCGTGATATGTGCGCTCTGTCTTGAGGAATGGTGGGTTTGGGGCAAGCAGAGGAGGGCGTCGCAGGCAGGAGGGAACAGAAGGCGGCCACATGGTTGCAGGAGAGTTGCGGTCACTGTCATGGGTAGTGGGCATCTGATTCGTCTAGAACCAGGATGGAGGTGGACTTTAAAGGCAGGATCTGCTCTTGAGTTTGGTTAGCACGGGGCAACAACGGAAGCCTCAGCCAGCGTGTCTATCATATTCTTGGGACTTTTTCTAACAGAAACCATCTCAGTGATCCATTCTATCTGCTCGGCTAAAGGGTTGTGTCGGAAAATGAAACGCGTGAACCCTTGCAAGCGACATTTAATACTGTGCCCTTCTCAGCTCTTATTAGATGAGGTTTCGAGCATATACTCCTTGTGGGCTTGTTTACAGTGACAATATTGCATTATTGGTGAGTCCAAAGATTTGTAAACTACTGCTGTAAGGTAAGTTTTGTAATCACAGAGCAGCATAATTTTTCTGTGTTAATAATGCAAGTGTGTGTGTGTGGTGGGGGGAAGGTGCTGGATAATAAAAAATAGCAATTTTTAGGTTTTTCCAGGGACTTCTCGGGGCCACACTTCCCCAGGACTTTTTATTTGGAGAGACCTGGAAACCAAGACAAAGGCTCAGAGATCTTCTCAGCCCTCCCTGGGGCCCACACCCACACTGACGGTGAGAGGTTCTGCCTTCAGGGTATCTGCTTCCCCAAGCAATCGATGCAACAACAGAGTGAGAAATGAGGAACAGCAACCGCTTAGCATCCATTCTTCCTTGTAATTAACATCACGTGGCTGCGTGAACAGCCCGGAGCTGTCTGGTGGAGAAATGCTCATTCAGGGAAACCAAGCAACACACAAACAAACACGAAAAGGCGTGCTGGCCCATAATTCTTGCAAAATGCAAAAAAAGGAAAGGGCCTACTTCAAAGCTGTCTATAACTGAATTACCAGTTTATGTTTATGTTTAGTATTTTCTTTCCTTTTCCTCTGAAAAATCAGCTCATATATTTTCTTGCAACCACGACAAGCACACTCTTAATTGTTCCATTAAAAGAGGTGTTGAAATGTTACTAATTGTCAAATGCAATTAAGCGTAGCAACATGTCACAGGTAAATTAACAGGAAGCCAGGTGCTGTGTGGGGAGTGCGGGTGGGTGGGGGGAGTGAAAGGACATTCCTGCTGATGGGAATAATGGTTTTCCTTTCCTGTAGGTGACTCCTGCTTGCCCAACCACGAAACTCGATGCATCACACTGGCCTCTGATTACAGCTTTTAAGGGTTTCTGACTCATCGGTGTCCATTTACTGGGAGTAGTTTTTAGCTGTTCTGTCTCTAAAAGCTTGATCATGATGTTAGGAGCAGAGTGCTGTAACTGGAAAAGGAAAAGTCAGTTATTACCTTTGAGTCACCCAGAGAAAGGGAACAGTATTTGCAGGATATCCCCAAGCCCACACCTGAAATTGCAGAGAGGCATCCACAGAGAGAGAGGTGCTTTACACACGTGGTCCTGTTGCCCCTGGAGATCAAGGATGCAGGAGAGAAAGGGGTGGTGCAAGAGGATGGTCACACCCCAGGTCTCAGGCCAGGCCCTGGGACAGGGCACCCGTCCACGGCTTCTCACAAGGAAGAATTCAAGAACAAACCATGGCAAAGTGAAAGGTTTGTTCAGGGAGATCCACACTCCAGTGAGGGCCATCTCAGAAAGTGAGAGGCTCCAGGGTACTGAGTCACCAATTTTCATTGTTGTCATCATTCATTCGCTAAATTGTGGCTGCCTCTTTGCGACCCCGTGGACTGTAGCATGCGAGGCTCCCCTGTCCTTCACTGTCTCACCGAGTTTGCCCAGATTCATGTCCATTGAGTTGGTGATGCCATCTAACCATCTCATCCTCTGTCGTCCCCTTCTCCTCCTCCCCTGAATCTTTTCTAGCACCAGGGTCTTTTTCAATGAGTTGGCTGTTTGCATCAGGTGGCCAAAGGACCAGCTTCAGCATCAGTTCTTCCAATGAATATTCAGGACTGATTTCCTTTAGGATGGACTGGTTGGATCTCCTTGCAGTCCAAGAGGCTCTCGAGTCTTCTCCAACACCACAGTTCAAAAGCATCAATTCTTAGGTGCTCAGTCTTCTTTATGGTCCAACTCACATCCATACATGACTACTGGAAAAACCATATCTTCAGCTATGCAGATCTTTGTTGGCAAAGTAATGTCTCTGTTTTTTAATATTCTATCTAGGTTTGTCATAGCTTTCCTTGCAAGGAGTAAATGTCTTTTAATTTCATGGCTCCAGTCACCATCTGTAGTAATTTTGGAGCCCCAGAAAATAAAATCTGTCACTATTTCCTCTTCTATTTGCCATGAAGTGATGGAACTGGATACCATGATCTTAGCATTTTAAATATTCAGTTTCAAGCTAGCTTTTTCACTCTCCTCTTTCACCCTCATCAAGAGGCTCTTTAGTTACTCTTCACTTTCTGTCATTAGAGTGGTATCATATGTATATCTAAGGTTATTGATATTTCTCCCAGAAATCTTGATTCCAGCTTGTGATTCATCCAGCCTGGCATTTCTCATGATATATTTTGCATTGAAGTTCGATTAGCAGGATGACAATATACAGCCTTGTCATACTCCTTTCCCAATTTAGAACCAGTCAGTTGTCCCATGTCCGATTTTAACTATTGATTCTTGAGCTGCATATAGGTTGCTCATGAGACAGGTAAGGTAGTCTGGTATTCCATCTCTTTAAGAATTTTCAAGTTTTTTGAGATCCACATAGTCAAAGGCTTTAGTGTAATCAATGAAGCAGAGGTGGCTATTTTTCTTACATTCTCTTGCTTCTTGTATGAGCCAACAAATGTTGACAATTTGGTCTCTTGTTCCTCTGCCTTTCTTAAAGCCAGCTGGTACATATTGAAGTTCTTAGTTCATGTACTGCTAAAGCCTAGCTTGAAAGACTGAACATAACTTTGTGAAATGAGCTCAATTGTACAGCAGTATGAACATCCTTTGGCACTGCCCTTCTTTAGGATTGGAATGAAAACTGTCCTTTTCCAGTCCCATAGCCACTGCTGAGTTTTCCAAATTTGCTGGCATATTGAGTTCAGTGCTTTAACAGCATCATCTTTTAGGATTTTAAATAGCTCAGCTGGAATTCCACTACCTCCACTAGCTTTGTTCATAGTAATGCTTCCTAAGGCCTGCTTGACTTCACACTCCAGGATGTCTGGCTCTAGGTGAGTGATCACACAGTCTTGATTATTCGGGTCATTAAGACTTTTTTTGTACAGTTCTGTGTACTCTTGCCATCTCTTCTTCATCTCTTCTGCTTCTGTTAGGTCCTTACTGCTTCTGTCCTTTATTGTGCCCTCCCCCCATGATGAAAAGGGCATTTTGTGTGTGTGTTTGTTTTAGTATGTGTTGCAGGTCTTCATAGAACCAGTCAGCTGCAGCTTCTTCTGTCATTTTTGAGATTGCTTCTAAGTACTGCCTTTCAGACTCTTTTATTGGCTATGAGGGCTCTTGCAATTCTTCTAAGGGATTCTTGCCCACAGTAGTAGGTATAATGGTCATCTGAATCAAAATTGCCCATTCCCATCCATTTCAGCTCACTGATTCCTAAGACATAGATGCTCACTCTGGCCATCTCCTGCTTGTGCTAAGTTGCTTCAGTCATGTCCAGCTCTTTGTGACCACCTGGACTGTAGCCCACCAAGCTCCTCTGTCTGTGGGATTCTCCAGGCAAGAATACTAGAGTGGGTTGCCATGTCCTTCCTCAGGGGATCTTCCTGACCCAGGGATTGAGCCCTGGTCTCTTACGTCTCCTGCAATGGCAGGTGGGTTCTTTACTGCTCGCACCACCTGGGAAGCCTCCTGCTTGACAATTTCCAGTTTACCTTGACTCGTGAGTCTAACTCGGAGAAGGCGATGGCACCCACTCCAGTGCTCGTGCCTGGAGAGTCCCATGGACGGAGGAGCCTGGTGGGCTGCAGTCCATGGGGTCGCCAAGAGTCGGGCACGGCTGAGCGACTTCACTTTCACTCTTCACTTTCATGCATTGGAGAAGGAAATGGCAACCCCCTCCAGTGTTCTTGCCTGGAGAATCCCAGGGACGGGGGAGCCTGGTGGGCTGCCGTCTATGGGGTCGCACAGAGTCGGACACGACTGATGCGAGTTAGCAGCAGCAGCAGCAGCATGAATCTGACATTCCAGATTCCTATGTAATATTGCTTTTTTTTTTTTTTTTTACCACATTGGACTTTACTTTCACTACTAGATTTTATAGAGTGGGTAATAATTTCATAGACTAATGAGTGGGAGGATTATTCCAGCTATTTTGGGGAAGGGCGGGGGATTTCCAGGAATCAGGCCGCCACCCACTTTTTGACCTTTTACGGTTGGCCTCAGGACTGTCTCGGTACCTGCGGGCGTGTCACTTCGCATGCTAATGTAGTGCAAGGAGCACATACGAGAGGCAAGGTCTACTGGGAGTCCGCTGTCTGCCGTCTTGGACCTAGTTGGTTCTGACCAGTTTATGTCGTGTCTTCGGTGGCTGTCATTCTTTTAAACGTTGTGCCCTGCCCCCTTCGCCTCAGTACGTTTTGCAATCCTTCATTTGATTTTGCATTTTGCTCCCTTCCTGGAGCGTTTCCCTTGTTCTATGTGTGGTGGAGCTTATAGATGGATAGCTCAGGACACCAAGACCACCGCTTTCGTTGTCAGCTCCTTTGTCGAGCTCAGCCACACACATTTTCAACTAGATTATAAGCTCTCTGGTGACAGGGACTGGGTCCTATTCTTTTACTGTACCTCCAACATCTAGGGCTATGCTTCGCATATATTGAGAACTCAATATGCATTTAATGAACACACGTAAAGAATTCAGCAAGTTGGGAGAGGGAATTTCTCTGGAGGGAGAGGGTGTATCTGGTTGGGAATTTGTGCTCAGGGAGGATTTTGAAGGCTAGTCAGACACTTAAGAGATCCAGTTCCAAGATGAGGTCAGAGCTGGAGGCAGAAAATCGATATCACTTGTAAAGAAGGGAGAGCTGACCTGTGGGCTGAGATCTGTTCCTGACAGAGGAGTGAGAGGCCCAAGACTCGGCCTGGGCGGGTGCTCCTGGTGACAGTGGGAGGGGCTCTGGGGGGAGACAGAGGGCTCAGGCCCCTCTGTTACCCTCCATCCTGGTGCCAAGCCCTGAGGGGGCTGGGAGGCAGCAGGAGACATTGTCTTCCCAGCGGGTAGGCCCTTTCTGGGCAGGGATACGGCCACGGGAAGACAGTATCTTCACTGCATGTTAGTGCAGACCCCACCGGTCAAGGGCTCAGTCCCCAAAGACTGCCCCCACTCCAGATGAGCCATAGATGGGGTGCCCAGGTGAACCACATGTGTGCCCAGCTGACTGCAAATTAGAAGAGTCCTACCACTCTTGCCCCCTCTGACACCACCCTTATGGCAGAAAGCGAAGAAGTACTAAAGAGACTCTTGGTGAAAGTGAAAGAGGAGAGTGAAAAAATTGGCTTAAAACCCAGCATTCAAAACACTAAGATCATGGCATCTGGTCCCATCACTTCATGGCAAACAGATGGAGAAACAGTGGAAACAGTAACAGACTTTATTTGGGGCTCCAAAATTACTGCAGATGGTGACTGAAGCCATGAAATTAAAAGATGCTTACTCCTTGGAAGAAAAGTTATGACCAACCTAGACAGCATATTAAAAAGCAGAGACATTACTTTGCCAACAAAGGTCCATCTAGTCAAGGCTATGGTTTTTCCAGTCATCATGTATAGACGTGAGAGTTGGACTGTAAAGAAAGCTGAGCACTGAAGAATTGATGCTTTTGAACTGTGGTGTTGGAGAAGACTCTTGAGAGTCTCTTAGACTACAAGGAGGTCCAAATAGTCCATCCTAAAGGAGATCAGTCCTGAATATTCATTGGAAGGACTGATGCTTAAGCTAAAACTCGAATACTTTGGCCACCTATTGTGAAGAGCTGACTCATTGGAAAAGACCCTGAGAGACTGAACTGAACTGAACTGAACTGAATCCAAAACTTCCCACCAACTCATCCTCTGTTGTCCCCTTCTCCTCCTGCCCCCAATCCCTCCCACCATCAGAGTCTTTTCCAATGAGTCAACTCTTCGCATGAGGTGGCCAAAGTACTGGAGTTTCAGCTTTAGCATCATTCCTTCCAAAGAAATCCCAGGTCTGATCTCCTTCAGAATGGACTGGTTGGATCTCCTTGCAGTCCAAGGGACTCTCAAGAGTCTTCTCCAACACCACAGTTCAAAAGCATCAATTCTTCGGTGCTCAGCTTTCTTCATAGTCCAACTCTTGCATCCATACACGACCACTGGAAAAACCATAAGTAAAAATCACTATGGTGCTAGCCCTATTAAATAAATGATGTATGTAACATGAAGACATTATAAATACTTGGTAACCGCCAAGAGTTGTAGCTGGTGTGGCTTCTGTGGTTGTCATTGTTATTATTGTTACTAGTTTCCTTTTCTAAAAAACGGGGATAGCATAATGCCCACCTACTGAGGGTTGAGATGGATGGCTGGCATCTTCAACAGAATGGACATGAGTTTGAGCAAACTCCGGGAGTTGGTGATGGACAGAGAAGCCTAGCGTGCTGCAGTCCATGGGGTTGCAAAGAGTGAGACATGACTGAGCGACTGAACAATGAACAAGAACGACTGAGGGCCGAGAGGCTGCCTGGCCATAAGCTTACACCATGCCTACTACAGAGCAAGGTCTCAAAAGCATTTTCACTGTAGCCGTCATCCTCATGGGACAAGAGCCCACTTTTCTAGGCACTGTGTCTTTTTATCCCACTGAATGTGATCTGATGCAGCAAAACTGTATCTATATTTAATAAAATGCAAATTTTCTTGTCAGGGAAGTTTTAACCAGAAAATTCACCTATTTTATGCAGGAGTTCATATTTTAGTTACTAAAACCTGAAATGGTATTTTTAGTTATTAAAACATAGGAGAATGCACACCTTATAGAATTATTCAGCTGGGGGATCTGTGTTCCGAATTACGTAGTAAAGAAGTGTTCAGGTTCAATGTGGGTGATTAACCATTTGATACCTTGTCAGGCTTTGACAACTTCTCCCTCTGTTTTTTTCTATGCTACTCACTATGTCTTATGTAATTAAGAAAGGGTGCTGAGTTCTTGTCATCCACCATTAAGAACTAGTCATAGATAGTTTCATAACATCTGCTTCTTGCAACCTTCTAATTATCCATAAAAATATGGCAGAGGTACCTGACAGTTTATCCAGAATGCAGAATGTGAATACAAAGTAGGAGGCTTTGCTTCTCAGTGTAGAGTGAGGGTGTAAAACAGGTCCTCTCTAACCTCTTAGTTTGCATGCAGCTATGTTCCCTACTCAAATCAGATCTGGGAGCACGTCTTCTCAATGAAAGACTCAATTTGGAAGGGCATCTTTGGACAAAATGAAAGTGGGTCAGGAGTATGTTAGTGGTGCTGTGTCAGAATCCGCTGTTGGTGGCCGCCCCAATATTCTCCTTGCAGCCCAGCCGGATGTGGTGACTTCTGCTACCTCGCTGCCCTTATCTGCCAGCTTGGAGCTGTCTACACCCTCATGGAAAGCACTGAGGGGCTCCTGACTGGACCAGACACTTGCCTCCAGCAAGGTCAACCCCTAGCCTCCTGTGCACGTTTCTAGGGGTGAGTGTCTCTTTCCCACCAACTTGTCTGGCTTTCCAACTCATAGTCTCACTTTGGCTCCTGAACTCCTGCATTGTGTGTGCTTGGTCTGCTGAACCACGACTTTGTTCTGATGATTGGTCCCTGATTGGTCTGATGATTGGTGTGTCTTCCCTCTGCCGAGATACCCCTCCACCATCCATCTGGATCCAACTTGCCCGTTGGGTTTCAGGCTCCTACTTTTTCTGTCTTTAATTTCCTCTGGCTATGACCTCGCTGCTTCTCTTCAGCTCTCCTGGTCCTGCTGTCTTTCATTTACTCTCTCTGTGACTTACAACCAGTGGGATTAAAAAAAAAAATATTCCTATTCTTATTTATCATTCACTGAGTGTTTTTTGTACCTACAATGACCTTGAGGGATAAAGAACATGATTTACTTTGTAATTTTTTTTTGTCAGTTGAAGCACAAATAGGTCTACTATTTTATTAAGGTCACAGACGCTGGTGTGAAAGTGTTTGTTGCTCAGTCGTGTCCAACTCTGTGCAACCCCATGGACTGTAGCCCACCAGGTTCCTCTGTCCATGGGATACTCCAGGCAAGAATACTGGAGTACGGTAGCCATTCCCTTGTCCAGGGGATCTTCCTGACCCAGGGATTGAACCCGGGTCTCCTGCATTGCAGGTGGGTTCTTTACCATCTGAGCCACCAGGGAAGCCCAGACTCTGGATTTGAACCCATATCTGTCCTGCTTCAGCTTGAGTTCTTTCCACCCGGTCATTGACTTCATGAGCCAACATAGTACTGCTCAGAATGGTCATTTATCTGTGGTATTATTTTCTCCAGTAAACAGTGAGAACATAGCTCAATATTATAGGTATACATTTATAAATACATGTGATATTAAATATTTCATTTTTGAATTTTATCAGCTCTATGGTCTCCATATTACAAAAAAACTGTATTGAGACATTGAGGTTCACGGTGTTGATAAGTCTACATGGTAAGTCAGCAACGGTTCTTAACACAGCAGTAGAGTAGCTTGTTGAAAGTAACACTTGTCTACAAGGCAGGATGACTAGGTCAGTTCAAGCCCTGGCCAAGAGTCTTGATCTTCGGTAAATTACCCGAATTCTCTCTTCCTCCATCTTCAAAACTGCTCACTAAGTTTAGCTCTGAGTTTTCTGGCAGCCAAAGTATACTCATGGCTCCTAGTTCCAGGTCACTGGTCACAGGCCAAGATCCTTGAAATCGTTTCCTTGTGGTTCCTGAGTCTCAAAGATTTTATTTATAACAATGTACCTTATATATTAGGCATTGTATGCTAAGTCGTTCCAGTCGTGTCTGACTCTTTGCAACCCTATGGACTGTAGCCCACCAGGCTCCTCTGTCCATGGGATTCTCCAGGCAACGATACTGGAGTGGGTTGCCATGCCCTCCTCCAAGGGATCTTACTCACCCATGTCCTCCTTCGATGGCAGGCAGGTTCTTTACCACTAGCGCCACCTGAGAAGCCCATATATTAGACACTGGAGGTACGATTGCTATTCTGAACTGCTGTGAGTTCTTCAAATTGGGATCACATGGGCCATTCTTGGGCCCAGAAAAGACACCAACTTCCTGATCACATGTCAGAGCCTGGAGTGCCATGACAAGCCCGAACCACCCTCTTGCCCTCTGTGCCTCTCACATCTCCCCAGAGTGGCTGAGGTGCCAGTGACTTCAAAGAAAGACCAGAGGAAAAGGAGCAGAGGAAAGACCAGAGGAAAAGGAGCAGAGGAAAGACCAGAGGTCCTAGCCCTATGCTGCACGGAGGGCAGGCACGGTGTGGGGGGAACTGGCTTTGGCTCTCAAGCCCTCCGGTTCTTTGCTACTCAAAGTGTAGTCCTGGTGCCACAGCAGCATCCCGGGAGCTTGTTAAAAATGCAGACTCTCAGGCCCTACCCCGCATCTGCTGAATCATTTTGACAAGATTCCCAGTGACTTGTGTACACACTCAAGTTAAAGAAGCACTGCTGGTTTATTAATCCATAGAAACATTGGAAATTAACCCCCAAGACGCAGGACTTGTTTAATAGAGCCCTCTTGGAGGGGCCCAGGAAAGTTGCTGCCATTATTGTCATGGGCTTGACTGAAGAAGGAAGGACTGTGGACCAAATAGCAGTAGATAAACTGACTTAGCTGAAAGCCAGGTTGTCAGGAGGGCAAAGGGGAGTGCAGGAGGCTTTTGAGGTGAGGCCATTAACATTTGGATTATAACACAATGTGCCATAATGGTGTAGCAATGAAATGTAATTGATATGGTTATGTTATAAAAAGGGACATTTTCTTTGTTCCAGGCTCTCTTTCTTAGAAAGCAAATGATCTGGGGTAAGGTAAGGAGACAAAAGGAACTCCTTTTGTAAACATTTCCATTTCTCTTTTAGCCTGTCCTTTGTCCAGCTGCAGGTGAGACCCTTCCCAGTGCTGGCACCTACCAGGTAGGCAGTCTCCAGCCAGGACCCTCATCCTCTGAGGTCAGCTGGGCCCTCTGGGGGGCTCTCAGGTGGTTCAGTGGGTAAAGAATCTGCCTACAATGCAGGAGACCCAGGAGATGCAGGTTCAGTCTCTGGGTGGGGAAGATCCCCTGGAGAAAGACATGGCGATCTAGAAGGGTACGGTGACCTGAGAGCCAGGCGCCTGGCAGGTCCGGTCTGAATGGTGTAACAGCCCCACTTCTGTCTCTGAAAACCCTTGGGGAAGGAGCCCAGCTGCCTGGCGGGGTGGGGGTGGGACATGGCACACTTTCTGTTAGAGCTGTATTCTCTCTACTGCAATCTTCACAGCCTGGCTTCTGCTCGAAGCCTCTCCTTAAACCTCAGCTTCAGGGTACTGAGTTCAGAGCCATTGCAGTCCCCTCGCTGATGATCTGTTTGCTATTTCCTGATTTCGTTCTTGATTCATCTCTTGAATGCTCCACTTTCTTGGGAGTTAAAACCGCTCTTTTCTTTATTAGCTCTTCACCAGCTTCTTCTTCGCTTGTACCTTGCACCTGCCCTTGGGAAAAGAGTGAAAATTTGAAAGGCCACTTAACGTGGAAAAACGGCTACTTCTGATTTATGCCACGCCTATTTTGCAAAAGAGAAAAATGCTCAAGGTCCCTATGGTCATGTGCATGTGTCATACACTGAATATGAAGCTAAAAATGGAAAACTCCCTGAAAATGAAGGTGCTGGAGGAAGAGAGAAATGTTCTAGAAGCTGAGGTGGATCGTAGTTGAGACTAAATTGCACAGAAAACTCAACACTGGGTTGCTGGCAGCTAAAGATGCGCCAGTTACTTATTCCTGGTTGGTGAACACTGGGTAAGCGTCTCAAAGGTACTTGTCTTGATATCATTATTGTCTTGTTATGACAATAATAAACACTGTTTTTGATTCTTTAGATTCTACTGGGTACTTGCTGAAGGCTTTGCATGTGTTATCCTATCTCATCTTCACTCCAGCTCTAAGATATGGGAGAGAGTAAAAGAATCCTGTATGTGGACTTTAGGGCCAGGGAGTCTGGCTTGGAGCTCATCTCTGCTGCTCACCAACTGGTAGCCTTGGGCAAGTCCCTTACCCTCTCTCTGCTTCACTTTTATGATGATAAAAACTGAAATATCAATCATAACTTATAAGATGCTTGGAAACGTTAAATGATTTAATACACACCAAGCATGCAACGCCCGGCCCTTAGTAAGTACTTGACATTATTACTATTATTTCCACTTGACAGATAGGGAAACTGGGTCTTAGAGAGGTTAAGTAACTGGCCCAAAGTTCCCTGGCCAGCTCAAATTGGCACTGGATCTAATCTGACCCCTCTTAACTACTTCACATACTAGCAAACTGCTGCCTGCTGTCAGGCAATGCTGCTGCTGCTGCTGCTAAATCGCTTCAGTCGTGTCCGACGCTATGCGACCCCTAGACGGCAGCCCACCAGGCTCCCCCGTCCCTGGGATTCTCCAGGCAAGAACACTGGAGTGGGTTGCTGTTTCCTTCTCCAATGCGTGAAAGTGAAAAGTGAAAGTGAAGTCACTCAGTTGTGTCTGACTCTTAGCGACCCCATGGACTGCAGCCTACCAGGCTCCTCCATCCGTGGGATTTTCCAGGCAAAAGAACTGGAGTGGGGTGCCATTGCCTTCTCCTGCCAGGCAATGCACTTGTGTGCAAATAAGAAATCGTATTAGCTTGAGCAATCAATGTTCGATTATCTTTGGTGAGAGTTTCTCATCCATTGATTATCTTTTGGGGAACTTCTCCCAGCTGTTCAGCATGATGAGCCCTCTGGGATGATATCTCCTTTAAACATGACTTTTAAAATAATGAAGTTTAAATAATGAGGGAGTTGTATTGCACATCATAGTGTATGTTCATTTATAGATTCCAGTTACTTATATTTATTCCTAGCCAAATTCTTTCCTGATACAGTTGAACATAGCAGAAGTGTAGGTGGGTGTCTACCCAACTGCTACTGTATTTAAAGTCCACTTCAGTGCCACATACCCTGGGGAGCTGCTTGCCTTGTTATTTCCCGTGATCCCAGAGGGTGCACAAGTCTCCCTAGACTTGTGATGCTTGAGAGCCAGTATGAGTGTAATTCCCCTGTTTCCCACCGGGTGTCCCACCCAGCCCTGCTATCTGAAATGCATGAAGGAGAAATGGCCTGCTTCACCCCTCCAGATGGGAAAAAGGAACTGAAGAGGGATGGAGGGCTTCCCAGGCGATGCAGCAGAGGAGGGTCCACCTTCCAGTGCAAAAGCTTCAGGAATCACGGGTTCGATCCCTGGATCGGGAAAATCCCCTGGAGGAGGATGTGTCAGTCCACTCCAGTATTCTTGCCTGGAAAATTCCGTGGACAGAGAGAGGAGCCTGGAGGGCTACAGTCCATGGGGTCTCAAGGAGTCGGACACGACTGAGTGACTGACCACAGAGGCGTTGCGGGGAGGAGGGGGGAGACTGTGACAGGTCTTCTAGAAACTGCTTCTTGCCTCCAGACAAAGGGAATCTTTTGCATTATTTTTCTTTGATGCCTAAGTGTGTCTCTCCAGAAAGCCTTGTCAGTTCCCTGCAGTCTAGGTAGCTTTTAGTTCCACTAATGAACTGATGTCTGGCCAGCCCTTCCCATTTCTGAGCTTGAGTTTGAGGCTGCTGGCTGCCCTGTTTTCGTTTTGCCTGCAAGTCACTGACAGGCTCTCATCCTTTTGTGGGCTCTTTCCTTCAGGGTCTGATTTTAAAAAAAAGAGAGAGATAAGGGAGGTAGGGACCTGATTGGCCCCTCTGGTCTGATCCCTCACTATTTCCTTAATCAGGGGAGGTCAAAGATGGGAATTAGTGTGTGACTGCAGCAGGGACTAGCCCTCTTGTAAACAGTAATTTAATTTGTCCATGGTAGCAGTATTACTTTGACAGAAAGTCCTCCTTACTTTCAAATAAAATTGTCATTCGCCTCTACGGGTGGTAGGAAACGGGGAGGAAGAAGGGAATTTGGATTCACTGACTTTTAGGAACTGGGGACATTTAAAATTTCAGAATAAATATCGTATCTTTTGCGGGTGGTTGGCTCCTTGCTCGCTATCCTCCTCCCTTCCTTCTTCCTTTCTTTTGGGGGACCACACACAGGGTCAGGGTTAGGGTCAGCGTGAGAGCTCTGAAGCCAGGTGACTTCTCCCTCTGACACTGCCGCCTGCAGAGGGGTCATCTGGAGACCTCCAGCCACTGTCGTAGGTCACCCCGCAGACCCTGGAAATTTACCATAGACCCGAGGCGTCCAAAGAGATGCAGGTCTCTGAGCCGTCTGGCAAACAGAGGCCCAGATTGTGGCTTTTTCTGAGATTGAAGCTTCACCTGGACAACTCATCTGGCCCTGGCTTTAGGATATTTCAACGTGGGGAATTTCTTCCATAAAGGACCTTGATAAAGACCAGACTACCATCCTAGGGGAGCGTGTAGCTTCCATCTCATTATATGCATGGCTTTTACTATTTGGAGAACCCTCTGCCAATACACATTTTCTCGTGAACTGGGAAACCGGAGCCCGGGTGCGATGTATTATTGATAGGTTTGTAATTTACTCCTCTCAGGTTGTATCTACAGTGTATACCATTAGCACGAAATAGGAAATTACCCATGTTGTCTATATTTGTCTGTTCAGGTTTGGCTCAATGATACTTGCCTTTCGCCTCAATAAAAGATCATGAATAAAGCAAGCAGGGCAATATTATTTGTTGTTGTTGCAAGGGAATTTTGATTGAATCATTTTCTCTGTGCTGTATTGTGGCGAGCCATGCTTTGCAGTGAAGATACGGG
Organism: Bos taurus; assembly: GCF_002263795.3. Classification (NCBI taxonomy): domain Eukaryota; kingdom Metazoa; phylum Chordata; class Mammalia; order Artiodactyla; family Bovidae; genus Bos; species Bos taurus. The sequence continues at coordinate 73,898,512 of NC_037343.1, forward strand.
ACATAAAGTAGTGGGGGGTGGAAGAGGAAGATGGATGGGGTGGTTCATGCCGGCTCACAGCACACACTGGCTTCCCTGGCAGGCTGCTCCGGGCTGGCTCAGCCTCCTGAACGGGAATCCGCCATCTAGCCGGTGCTGCACGGATTGGGGGAGGGGGGGCAGTTCAGACCCTGCATGGCTGCAGCGAAGATGGCGTTGAGTGGGGCTTGGGTTGCGGGAACCCAACAGTGCATCACACAGAGCTACAGCACTGAGTCCTGGGTGGTGTTTGACAGTTGACCCTCTGGGCGTGCATGTGCGCGCGCGCACACACACACACTATCTACAGTTGACCCTATGAGCGCGTGTGCACACACCCACACACCCCCCATCTTGCTTCCTTTAAAAAGCATTCCAGGTGGTAGGGCTCAAACCAAGCTGCAAATGAAAATGCCCCATCACTCGGGCTTTGTGCTCTTTTTCTTTCAGAGCCTTGAATGGAAGATATTTGCTGGTTCATTAGCCCTGAGTCCTCTGACCCCGTCCCCACCCCCGGTCACTGCATAATTTTACGGGTAAACACGTTTTCAAAAACTGCCTGTGGCTTGGCCTCCTGGCCCTTTGGTTGTCTGTGGACCTCAGAATGAAGGGGTGAGGGTGACAGGGAAGAGGTTTTGAATCTGTTTGAATTTGAAGCAGGAAAATGTTTTGAAGAAATGCTTATTCCTCTTGGCTCCTGCCCCCAGTCTGGGAGCTCTTTATTCCTGAGGAGCAGAGTCCCAGCGATCGGTGGGGTAGGGGAAGAGTCTCCTCCCCTCAGAGGTCACTGACTGGGGGAGGGGCTTGGATACCCAAGTGACAAGCACCCATCTGCAAACTCGGAGTCTCCTTGATAGCAGCCTCCTGAGAAAACACCACTCAGCCAGGCCAGGGGACATCTATTGACTTTTACCATCTGGAGCACATTCTGGAGTGAAAACCGGGTTTTCTGAAGTCTTGTCAGAACCAGGCTTTGTTCAGACTTTGCTGCTTTAGCAGATTGGTTGCCTGGAGAAGCCCCCATTTACTTGTGTATGAATACTAAGTCACTTCGGTCATGTCCAACTCTTTGTGACCCCATGGACTGTAGCCTGCCAGGCTCCTCAGTCCATGGGATTCTCCAGGCAAAATACTGGAGTGGGTTGCCATGCCCTCCTGCAGGGGATCTTCCTGACCCAGGGATCGAACCTGCGTCTCTTACGCCTCCTGCGTGGGCAGGTGAGTTGTTTACCACTAATGCCGCCTGGGAAGCCCCCATTTACCTGAGGAAGGGGTGAGTCACAGAAAGCCGTGGGCATCTCCTCAGTAACTGGGTGGGGCTTCCTTTGGATTAAGGGACCCACCCTCCTCCCCACAAACCTTTTTTCTCCTTAAAGGAGAGATGTGGATAGAGAAAATAAATTTACACAGGATGGTAAACCCGATGAAATCAATGCTAAATCTATCAAAGCAAATCATAGACCCTGGCAGCTGAGAAGTATTATTTGTTTTTCCTCCCTCCCAGATTTCCACCAAGCCTGGTGTTTTAATCATGTGTCTTGGGGAGAAGAGACCCATATAAAGGCAATTACAATTGGTAAATGATTAATGTTGGTCCTGACATTTTTATGTGTCAAATGTGTTTAAGTGCATTAACCTTTACAGAATTTACATCTGTACTCTATGAGATATATCTTGTATAGTGTCTCAGATATCTTCAATCTGCCTTCACTTAAATCTTATTTACATTTATTTTATTACAATATAAATGGGTTTTAAAAATCTTAAGAGTTTTTTTACCCCATTCTGCAGGCCCTGCTGGCACTGCGGGGAGGCTGAAGGCAGTAGGGTTCCTTGCTGACTGCAAATAGAGTTCCAGCCACCTGTCTGGAGAACCCAAGGAGGTTGGAGGGGGGAGTTGTGTTAGTTGTTCAAGCCCACAACTCTGTTTTAGCCCAAAAGGGAAGTGACTTAGAAGGCCAGGGGATCCGCATGCAATAGCATGAGCCACAGAGACAGGCAACGTTTACTTTTTGTGAGTTACAGAAAACACCCATGTCCATTTAGAAGTAACAGGCAGATCCCGTCTGCAGACGGGCACACGCACAAGGTGTCTGCAGCTCGCACGCCTCTCACTGAGCCTTTCCTTTTCCAAGTCAGGCCTACTTTTGCCGGCAGCTCCGGTGTCAGTTCCACGCCTCCTGAACTTCACTCCACTGAAATCTGGTTGGGTACGAGACAGACTCCGGTGGAATGAAGGACAAGAGAAGCACATGGACTATCTGAGGTCTTGATCTCAGAGGGTGGGCCACGTGGCAACCCCAGCCTCTGCCCACAGGGCTGTTGCTTGGCCGGAAGCCTGCAGGATCTTTGAATCACAGACTTGGGAGGTGGGGGAGACCCGAGTACTCACACCCTCCGCAGGATCACTTCCTCCAGGAGCTGAGAGAACCAGCTCACCCAGAACCGCCCCCCACCAGGCCTGCGGCACCGAGGGTGCTGAGGGATGGGGATGGTGCTGCAGGAGCTGGGGCCCTTGCTGTTGGTCTCCCTCGAAGCAGCTATTCCACTCAAGTTCCTGTGGACATGTCTCTGCGTCTACCTGGCTGGGATGCTGGCCGGCCTCCCCATGTCTGTGTTCCCCTGCATGTGCCATAGCCGAGCTTGGTCCTGGCTGCAGAAGGTGGTTGTTCTGAACCTACTGTGCTCTTGCTTACCCAGGTGGTAGAGGCAGGGGTGGAGGTGTTCCTCTCCAGAATGCACTGTCCAAAGAGCACGAACAGCCCATTGCAGGCCCATTTGTGGGTGTGAAAAAGGGAGAAGAGCAGCCAGCTGCGGCTAGGCACATTCACAGGGGCTGGGATGGTCACAGGAGGGCGAGTGTCCTTGGTCTCGCTCCTATAAACTCAGCTAGGTTGGCCACTTTTGGGTGACCTCACATCCTTTCTCAAACCTGCCTGGAAATGGCACCTCTAACATCTTCTTCTCGGGGCTCGAGGATGCGGGAATGTGGGAACGAAGGCCATCACCTGCTCTCAGGGACTGAACTGCACCAAGGGAATGGCAACCCTGGGAGCTCTCCATCCTCCTAAAGAAATGCCATCCGCCCATTGCCCTGTAGTTCCTGCTCCACCCCTTCCCTTGCTGCGTCCAGACATGCCCCGGGCTCCGTGTAAGCCCGTAAAAGGCTGTTCTCAGCACCGACTTGCAGACTGGGTGAGTTAGGGCAGATCCACCCTGTTGTTTGGAATACTTTCTTCCTGGGGCTTGTTCTGACCCGAAGCAGGGAGGTAGCGGCTTAGAATGTGGCTCCCCTCCCCCTCCTTTCAAGCCCCTGGGCACCGGGCATCTCAAAGAGGCTCTTCAACCAGGGCCCGGGGTTCCAGCTACCACTGAGGCAGGGCCACGCTTTCCTTGGTCAGGGGGACCCTGGGGTGGGCTGGGAGCGCAGATCTGAGTACTGGGAGGAGGGAGGCTGACCCATCCTCCCCCAGCCACCTTCTTTTTTAACACTCAGGGTTCTCAATGATGAGAGAGAAGAGTGCCCTGCTTGTGAGTGATCTAGTTGATATAGTCCCTCTGCACTGCCTTTGAAACATTTCCTAGTCAAAGGAGAAAGGGGACCGACCTGTTTGGCCCTGTTAAATGATGGCAGATGATGGGAGGAAATAGTTCTGGGATGGAAGGATTCTTTGCTTTCTGTCTGGATTTCAGCCCAACTCAGAGAGCACAAGGGATGATTCCACTCCCTCCAGATCCTCCTTACCCCACTCTTACCCCTCCTAACACGCACGGTCCATCAGGTCTTCAAATCTTCAATCGGAGTGTGCAGAGAGCATCACCCTCATACGGGCTCCTTAACCTCCATGGTGGCTACTCCATCGACGACAGTCTGTAAAAGCACTTCAACTGTGAAAGGCTGTGCAAATAGGAGGTAGCACTGATATCAGAGAGCCCAGAAAAGGCAGGCCCTTCCCTTATCACCCTCTTCTTGCTCTACAGACCTGTAGCTACGAGACAGAGATGGGAAAAGATGAACTAGAATCTGTATCCAGAGCCTTGACCCATTCTGGATCCCATCCCTCAGCCAAGATTCTTCTGCCCAGTACGGCTTCACCAACTTGATGCCCCAGTGACCTCTGCCTTGGTCATTTGCAGTGTGGGGATTGCTCAGAGGAGCAAACCACACATGTATTTGGTTATAGAGTACATTCATCCACTGACTCCCCTCCTGCACTGTCGAACTGCCTTCAGGACTGTGCCTTAAGTAACTTCCTAATGAAACCAACTTGGACCCAAGAACTGAAGAATCTCCTGTTAGTGCTGTACCCTCCAGCCCAGGCTGCAAAGCCAGCCAGCCCCCTGTTCCTTTAATTGGGTAAATTTCCATGAAACCAGACAGAACTGCAATCATGGAACTTAACTGATTAGCACCCAGCTCAGCACACCTATTCCCATTATCAGGGAGACTTACTGAGATCCCTGGATATCAGGGATCAAGAAAACCCTGAACTGACTGGGGATTTGGTAGAAACGCAGCAGGCTCAGTCCCTTTAGCCCTGGAGAAAGTTGATGCTCAACTTCTAGTGACTGTGGCATTTTCCACAGCTCACTTTATTCTCTTTTGCCCAACGATTCTCCTGATGGAGCCTCTGGGTTTTAGTTTTCCAAAGTCCCCCCCTAGATGCGGAGAATTCAGACTCACCTGAACGTCTGAGTGTCTGTACCTTCAGGTAGCAAGGCCTCCTTTTGAGCTTGATTCAAAATAATGCATAGATTTTTCTGGTAAGATAATTCCAAACAAAAAAATGGCTAGAGACTCCAGGATTCTTGCCTGGAGAATACGTGGACAGAGTAGCCTGGATGGTTAGTTTATGGGGTTGCAAAGAGTCGGACATGACTGAGCGACTAACGAACAGGCCCAAAGACTCACACGCATGAAAGGAAGAAGAGGAATCCGAGTCTTGCAATGCTCGTTGACTCCTAAGATTTGAGGACAGGGAATAAGAAATGAGAAGCACTTACTGTATAAAGTGTCCAGCTGAGCAGGCCCCGTGCAGAACAGAAATGGGTCCTGAGGGCAGGTGGGGCTCAGTCCCAAGGAGTCACTCTAAGCATAGGATAGCGGAGGAAAGGGGAGATGGCATACCAGGGAGCAAAATTAACCAGAAAGAAAAATTTTGGAGTTACGGTGGGGTTCAGTTGAATTTTCAGCACAGACAATACAAAAGACAGGAGCCGGTTTCCTAAGGTGAGGGTGAAGAGGTAGGACTCAGCCCCTTTCAAGGAGGTGGTGCTAGTCCCCCACTTTATTTATGCACCGCTTGGCCGAGCTTCGTGTTACCTGTGGAGTCTGCCCAATGGGGAGAGGTCTGGGCTGCCGGCTCCTCCTCTCGGCACCCACACCCTCAGAGGCCTGGACTGACACGGCCTTTCTGCACCTACCCTCGCTTTCTTATTGTTCTGTAAACACCAGAAAAGGGAGGGCAGGTCTCTGGGTTGCAGAGAATGGTGATCGGAGCGCTGTTTGTGAAGGTCCTGGGCTCCCAGAGACCTGGGCAAGGAAGGAAGAAAGGGAAGCACAGATCTTATTTTGGCTAGGAGAGACTGTGTGTGTGTGTGTGTGTGTGTGTGTGCGCGCGTGCACTCATGCGCACTCCAGGACAAACACAGTTGTGGGACCGGTTGATCTCTGGAACTTTTAGAGCTTTTGCTGTGCCCTGAGTCCTAGCTCCATGCAGGGCACTTCAGGAATCCAGCAGAGGTCCGTCAGCCCATCCAGGGACCCTTGAGTCTGAGGAGAATCCCACCCAGTGTGTTCTCCTGGCATTTAGTACAGAGTGAGTTTGCTCTGCTCCTTGAGAGGAGTAAGTGGCTTTATAATCCAAGAGGCTTTGCAACCTGTTTCTCTTTCACTTCAGAGGGTGGGGAAGAGACAGCCTTGTCAGGCGAAGTTGGGAAGAGGAACTGCAGGGAGAGCCAGCCAGCTCGTCAGGAAACATGAAGGCGGCTGGCCTATCAACTCCTGATTGTTTTAAGATCCCCTCCTCCCCTCCCTGGTCCCTGCTCCCCTCTCCCCTCTTCTCCCCCTTGCCACACCGAGAAGGTTAGGAGAGTTGAAGTCTCCTCAGAGGTGGTGTCGGAGAAGGCAATGGAAACCCACTCTAGTATTCTTGCCTGGAGAATCCCATGGATGGAGGAGCCTGGTGGGCTGCCGTCTATGGGGTCGCACAGAGTCGGACACGACTGAAGCGACTTAGCAGCAGCAGCAGCAGAGGTGGTGTATTTTGCGGAGCCTCCTGGCCTGACTTCCGTTTGTTTACAAGGCAGGTCTCCCAGTGCAGAGGGAAAGGAGGGGAATTAAAGAGCCGGATTGATAGGATACTGCAGGGCCGCACTGTCTCACAGCCCTTCTTAGAACCCGAATACTCTCAGCTCAGAACCTCTTTAGACAATCAGTCACTTCAAGCCTCTTACCAAACAGATGGGGAAACAGGCTCTGAGGGGAGAATTTCTGTCTCACGCCTAGGGTTAAGATTCAAATCTACTTGGATCCCCCAGCCTCCATTAAAGGACTGTTTAGAACAGACACTCTGTGATTGTCTTCCTCATCTCTGGAGGGTCTTGCATATTTCTGGAGCATTCCACACTCTTTCTGGAAGAAGAGAAGGCTCCGCTGGGATGGGGGGAACAGATTTTCCAGGTGAGGATTATCTTAAGTCTATGGGCTCCGCCCCTTGACGATCAGGGCCCCTGAACTCCCTGCCAGCTGAACCCTGTTCGCCTTATCACAGTCTCAGCTCTCCCTTTCCCCAACTAGTGATGTAGAGAGAGAGGCAGAGATGACCAAGATGACACACCCCTGTGCCCTGTCCACCCCTCCCGCCCTGTGTTTCATTCATTCACTCTCTCTCTCCCTGCCTCCGTCCACAACAGCATGATTCTGTACCAGCTGAGTGAGGGACTGTGCTTACCCTTGAGGAACTCCCAACTTAGCAAAACACACACATGGACAGAAAAAACAGGCTGAGAAAAACACTGTGAGTACCCCCAGAAGGAGACTGCCAACTTTTGTCTGTGAGATTCAGGAAAAGTCCCAGAGAGAAGGTGCCATCTGAGCTGACTCTGAAAAGATGAGCTGGCTTGAATGAGAGCAATGAAGAAGGAGCCCTCCCCCTCTGGTTAAGAAGCTTGCCCTGGTTGTGGGAAGAACTAGAGGCAGGTGGCTGGCTGCTGGCCCCCAAATGTGGGGTATTGGGAAAGGAAGGATGGGTACGGAGGGCATAAAATATGCACAAATTCTGCCCATCAGATTCTTTCCCCCACAGTGACATTTTTGATCTCTAAATTTGTTCAGAAAAATGGAAACAAATGATAACCTAGCTGACATGGCCAGAAAAGTCTCACCTGCCCTTTATTAGTGGGGCTTCCCTCACAGCTCAGTTGGTAAAGAATCCGCCTGCAATGCAGGAGACCTGGGTTCGATCCCTGGGTTGGGAAAATCCCCTGGAGAAGGGAAAGGCTACCCACTCCAGTATTCTGGCCTGGAGAATTCCATGGACTATACAGTCCACTGGGGAAGGCAGTGGCACCCCACTCTAGTACTCTTGCCTGGAAAATCCTATGGATGGAGGAGCCTGGTAGGCTGCAGTCCATGGGGTCAGTAAGAGTTGGACACGACCGAGCGACTTCACTTTGACTTTTCACTTTCATGCACTGGAGAAGGAAATGGCAACCCACTCCAGTGTTCTTGCCTGGAGAATCCCAGGGATGGAGGAGCCTGGTGGGCTGCTGTCTATGGCGTCGCACAGGGTTGGACACTGCTGAAGCGACTTAGCAGCAGCAGCATACAGTCCATGGGGTCGCAAAGAGTCGGACCCGCAGCAGCAGTAGTAGTATCTGCCTTCGCCTCAGCTTGATTCATGAGGGTGTAGAGGATGCTCTGTGGACTGGCTGGACACTGGTTTGTGTGATGGGCAACAAGGTGGTGAGAAGCACCTCAGGGTGGCTTTGTGGGAAGCCTCCTGTCCCCCGCTCCTGGGTCTGGCTTTTTCCTCCAGAGTCACCTTGAGAGGCAAAAGCCCCGCGCTATCTCCCTCCCCCACGTGTCTAGTTCCGCGTCTGTAAGAGGCTTTCCTCAGACCCTTTCAAGGGCTGCCCTGCCTGCCTGCCCAAGAGTCTTGGTGGGCAGATTGAGAAGGGAATGGGATGGCAGAGTTGCTGAGCTCAGAGCATGGGGCTCTCCTCTGAACTCAGGGGCTGGCTGTTCTAACGGTGTTTGCTCACTTTCTCCAGCTGAGCCGCACAGTTTGGTTGGACCGATCCCGACTCCTTCTCCCGTCCCCACGCTGAGCCAAGCCTGGTCTGCTGCGGAGGACCTTGGTCCCCACATGCCTCTCTGGGTCCTGGAAACTCAGCACCTTTGCCTCTGCTCTGACCTCCAGCCCTGTGTCTAAGTGCCCCTTGGACTTCCTGCAGACTGGAGTCTTTGTTACCAGCTTTCCACTTATTCTGGGGCTCCAGCTCTGCCCCACGTCATGAGGAACCAGGAGGAAGGCTCCCTGAGAGGTTTCTCAGGGCCCAAAGTCCAGAGGAAAACAGGCTAACTCACCTGCTTCTGCCTGGTTCTATACTTTGGCCCAGAAAGTAACTGCACAAATGTAGGGTAGAGAAGTATGACTTAGCAGCAACATAGAAAACAAAACTTAGGATTTGAGTTTATGATAAGCTGGGGCTTCCCTAGTGGCTCAGACGGTAAAGAATCTGCCTGCAACACAGGAGACTGGGTTTGATCCCTGGGTCCGGAAGATCCCCTGGAGAAGGGAATGGCAACCCACTCCAGTATTCTTGTCTGAAAAATCCCATGGACAGAGGAGCCTAGTGGACTGCAGTCCATGGGATTGCAAAGAGTCAGACACAACTGAGCAACTAACACTTTCACTTTGTGGGACTCAACGTTGTCCTAATGTTGTGGCTGCCCAAAGAGCAAGCTCTATCTTTGGTTGTATTATTAGAAATACGAGCTGGAAAATGAGGGAGGTGATATTTCTACTCTGCTCAGTAGTGCTCAGATTATACTTGGTTTATTAGGTTTGATTGTGGTTTCACATATTAAGAAGGGTCCACACAAGTCTGAAAGTGAGAAAAAAGTGATCAGAATGGTGAGTGGACTTGAAAATAGGTCACTTCACTCTGAGAAAGGATTAAGAGAAGGGGCTATTTAGTCCGGGGAATTGATGGCTGGGGAGTGGAGGGAGGGATATGATTGCTGTTTTCAAACACCTGAAGATAACGCCATGTAAAAGGGGTTTATGTTTGTTCTTAGCGGTCTCACGGGATAGGATGAGGGGTTGCGTTTTTTTCCTATCAGCAGTTCCTCATAGAAGTACCTTCTCAGAAACAGACCGCAGAGGGCACAGGCAGGCAGCAAAGGAAACCAGATGGATCTGGAGTCAGTGTAGCCCCCGGAAGAGGGTGAAGTCTCACCCCAAAGTGGAGGATGAGGCACGCTTTCTGCATACACCACTGGGAGGTACAGAACACCTGTCTGAACAGGCGGAGCCAAAGGGCTAAACCCAAGTCCGTAAATCATGTCGAGGCCTCTTTCTGCCATGGTGAATGCCTTTCCCTCCCACTTCGTTGTATCCCCGTAGTTGACTTGCCTCGTGCCAGTGGTGTGTCCCTAGGAGTGTAGTCTGGGGTTGCTGTTCACTAGCCAGCCCTTAGTATGCTGGCTGTTTCCTAAGGCCACATCCCCACTCTGCACACACGATCTTGTGACCTGGTGCACGCCTCTGTAACACGTCACTTTATGGGTATTGATTTCTTGCCTTTCTCTCTCTTGAGATCATGAACCTCTTAAAAGAAAGGGAAGCCAGCGCGTAGAAGTTCCTGGCTTGGGGTAAGTCCTCAGTGAACATTTGTTGACTGGGTGAAGGTAGTGGAGAGCTCTGAATGGGAGACTTGGGGTCCGGAGCTAACACCCCTCCCCCACCCACCTGCCCCCATTTCACTCCAGTATGGATCAGAACCGTATTGGATTTCACTCCAGTATGGTCCCAGAGTTTCCGGACCAGCTCTTTTCCTGCTCTGGGGGCTCTGACAGCTTGCTGTCTACTCTTCCATTTCTGGGCTGGAGGGCCCTCATTCTGGAGGTGGGTGTGTTCTCCAGAGATTGGACAGTGGGTGAAGCCTGTCTTTTGTGGGTCTCCTCTCCCAGACCCCTCCCTCCCAGGGCCTAATCTAGTCCTTCAGGTGAGAGGCTTGACTTTGATGCCTGCCCCTGTGCCCATACTGGGCAGAAGAGGGGGCCCAGGGGACATTAGAGCAGGTGAGAGCCAAGTCCTTGTCTCCCTGGTGGCTCAGGCAGTAAAGAATCTGCCTGCAACGCAGGAGACCTGGGTTCAATCCCTGGGTTAGGAAGATCCCTTGGAGGAGGGCATGGCAACCCACTCCAGGATTCTTGCCTGGAGAATCCCATGGATAGAGAAGCCTGGCGGGCTACAGTCCTTGGGGTCACAAAGAGTCGGATACGACTGAGTGACTAAGCACAGCATAGCACAGCAACCACTCTGGGCACTTCCTGCAGTTATCTGCTCCCCTAAACATCTCTGCAACTTGCCTGGAGGTTTTGTGGGTTGGGGGAAATTCCATTTCCCTGGAGAATGCTTGTTGGAGATTTTATTTTACTCTGTCAACATCTGAATACTACTTGAGGACAGCAGAGGGGTGGGGGAGCGTTCTTAATAGAATAGGCTTGGATAAGCTAAAGCGGTTCAGGTTATTCAATACCCAGCGCGGTGCATGCTCAGTCACGTCTGATCTGTGCGACCCTGTGAACTGTCGCCCTCTAGGCTCTTCCATCCATGGAATTCTGCAGGCAAGAGTACTGGAGTGGGTTGTCATTTCCTTCTCCAGGGGATCTTCTCCACCCAGGGATCGAACCTGAGTCTCTTGCATCTCCTGTGTTGGCAAGTGGATTCTTTACCACTGCACGACCTGAGAAGCCCCTGGACACCAAGAGGGGAATTCAAAAACACTGAGCTAGAGAGAGCTTGCATCTTCCTCTGTCCTTGACTCCTGACCCTCACCATTTGGAGAATTAGAGGGTTTGAAGACCAGAGGAGAGACAGGTGCCATTTGTTAACTGAGATCTTCACCCAACCTTTATTGTGCACCTACTATGTGCCAGATACTCCATCAGATGCTGGAGATAGATGGATGACTCAGATTCAGCCCTGGGACACAGAGGCTTTCCAGTGCAGTGAGGGAGCCAGCATGGTGATCTGAGCTACAGGAGGGAGGGGCACGGACGGAGCCCCTGCATTAGCCAGTAGCGGCCAAGAGAGAGGAGCCTCTGTCCCTGCCTAGCAGATCAGGAGGACGTCACCGAGAGATGCCACCCCGATGAGCTCAGAAATGCAAGAGGACATGTGCCAACCGGAGAAAAGAGAGGATTTGGTGTGGGGACTCCTCGGGGTGGCAGAGCTGAGCAGGCGTGGGCAGGTTGCCTTCCTCCTAAAGTAAAAGATGAAAAAATGCAAGCTGTACCCTGGGTCACTGCCCAGACAGCAGGTTTACTACCCGGGGGGTCTGGAGTGAAGGGTGGGAGGGGATTGAAAGAGCCCACCCTGTAGAGGAGGAAAAAAGATCTAAGTTAAACTTCATCAGCACCTCAGCGAGATGGATCGACACAGGTAATCAAATTTGGCAATCTCCGCTGGCTGCCTCAGTGCGTGTTTTTGTACGTTTCATGAGATGCCAGTTAGAATCTGCTAAATAAAGAGGGAAGATTGGCAGAAGAGGGGCAAATTTTAATGGGGAGAAACTGACTGGTGAGCTGGTAAATGGAGATAGGCAGACCTGAGGCCTCTAGAATGCTTAGCTCAGCACTGGGAAGGGTTGGTGCGTGCATAAGTGTGTGCGTGCATAAGTGTGTGTGTGCACACAGGTACCTGCAGCTAATTAATAACATCATGGCATTTTAGCCTGGTTTACGTACTAGTCACAGAAAGGCAATTAGGTGGGCAAAATGAAGGAGGTAGAAAAAGAGGGGAGGATTGGACAGCGGCAAAACTTTTCTGTGAAAGGTTCCAACCCTCGCTGGGTTGTTCGAGGGCGTGGTGAGCCAAGTCTGGGTCTCAGCTCTTAGATGAGACAATTAAGAGACCAACCCTTCAGGCTGGGGAGTCGTTTGGGGGCTCAGAGCACAGGTCTCAGCTCTCACCCGACGCTGGCGAGTGCCAGCTCATCTATCGTGCCGAGTGCTGGAGAAGCCCACGCCGGTGCTGAGTTCAGCAGTTCTGAGCAATAGAGCAATAAACCAGTCTGGGAGCCCTGTCGCTGCAGTGGAGGGGGATAATCCTACAATTTAATAAGCAGGAACACGCGGCAGGACTGAAGCAAATTGGGTGGAGGTGATGAGATTGCAGTGCCTTCCCGGTGGAGAGAAGCATGTGAGCAGTTCAGGGTTTATGACACTGGGTTGGGGGGGTGGCGGATGAGGGGGCGATGAAGAAGAAGAGGGCCCAAACTGCACTGGGAACCAGGGGATTCACTTTTCAAAGGCTAGGAGAATGGATGACCTAAGTCTATTCAGCTTCATTTGAAGCGCAGGACGGGGAGGAGCTGTAGAAGGATCCATTCTTACTGAAGTGGGCTGAACCAGGTCTCAGGTGCTCTGAGGTGGGCAGAGGGGTCAGACTCCATTCATTGCTAATTGTGCAATTTACCCAAGTCACAGGTCACTCTTGTTTCCTGCCCTGTAACGAGGACGTAAGAGTGACGCCTGGAAAGGCCTGGGAATATTTCCCTGAAACCATGAAGGACTTCAGAATCATTAAGAGTGTTTATCACACCTGAGGTCCCCAAGCATTAAAAGGCAGAGTGGTATGGACTCAGGAAATTGCTAGGTGGGCCCTGTTTCTGGTTCCGTGTTGGATGAGGAGGACCTGGGGGACTTCCCCAGTTTTCAACTCAACCTAGAGATACACCGCAGCTGTAAGAGCCAGTTGTTAGCATTTCAGGAAGTAGTTTCCCATCTGGCTGTTACCTGTGTTGGTTGCTTGAAATCAGCTGCAGTGGGAGGACCGACACCTCGCTGCAAATCAGGGTCCTCCTGGGCGCTGGTGTCAAGGTTTCCCAGCCCATCCCTGACCCCATCTTTCCCCCTTCACTGGTTCTCCGTGTTACTTCCCCAAGGCCGGCTTCCCAGCCTGGTTTCTCCTCAGTAACGCTCAGCACGTTGGGGCAGGGATGGGAGGGCCCCCTTCAGGGCCAAGCTCTGGTTCCCCTGGGCTGCTTCCTGTTTCCAGAGGAGGCCGTCCATACGTCTGTTTGTTTAGCTCTGTGCTTTTGATCACACTCTTCCCTCCACGAATAGCTCTCTTATGATAACTATGCCAGGCCTGTATAGTCCACACGGCACAGACATCGTGCAGATATGGAAACTGAGGTTTAGCAGGCCGTATGAGGTAACCTAACTGGGAAGTGTGAGGATTGAGATTTGAGAAGGGATTTTTCCTGACCTGGGGCCAGGGCTTTTGCCGTTACTCTTCCCAGCACATTTTCGTAGGGAACATTTTCGATGTCATTTTCCTCTTCCCCACAGAACCCAGCTCAGTGCCCTGCACGGTGTCAGGGTTTACCGTCTGCGTGATGAATTGACTAAAACGTCCCTTCCTCTCAGTCACGTCTTTTGTGATAAAAATGAGGTGGGGATTAGGGAGGAATTATAGCATGGTATTACTTCTACAGAGTCAACCTTGTCCTCAGCAAAGTCCTGAGCATATCCACCCCAGCCCCCACCCCGTGGGTACTCAGCTAGAAGTTCCCTTCAGAGTGAAGCCTGGGGTGTGTGTGAAGGCTGCAGAAAAGGTTTCAACAGCGACACACGTCCGCGCACGTGCAGCAGAAGAATATTATGAACAAAATGTGCTGCTGTTATAGTGCCCGTGTCAGACCCTCTAAGCTACCGTAAAGCTCTTCTTCCTCTTGATCATGTTGTAGCCAGGACAGCAGTTTAACATTTCCCTTAAATGTGAGGACGGCTGGCGGGGGGTCCATGTGAGAATGAAAGTGAACATGTAAATGGACTTTTTGCAGTGAAGAAGAGGCCCTTCCAAAGGTTTTCCTTGTAGATGTATTTATTTATTTATCCTTTATTTCTTTGTGTCTTTAAGGGTCCGCTTCATCTCCATCACAAGAAAAAAACATAATAAAAGTAGGGAATGGTAATGATTTAACAATGAGATTTTTCCTATTTCTGCGTAGGCCTAGCGCTTCTTTCTGTTTGGGCCTGAAGATACGTGTCTTATTCTTATTCCTCAGCCAGTTTAAAAGGAAATAGAGACGCTTCCCTGCTCCTGTCTTTTCTGAGCTGTGAGAGCCAATGCCACACAGGGGCCAAGGGGCACCCGCTGGGTTTCCTCTGACGGAGAGTCAAGAGCTAAGTGTGTCTTCTTTCCCATGAAGGTTCTGCCAGGTCGACGGTAGGTGAAATTACAGGCTTACCTCCGGCCAGTGTTTTGAAGACCTGCGGTGTTCCTATTCTTTTCCAGCTAAGCTCTGATGTGTGCAGACTCCCTGTAATTATGGTATAATTGGATTTAACCATAGGGGTAGAACTAGTTTTCAACCAAGTCCTCCTCAAATAATTTGTTGCTTATTAGAAAAAAAGGGTACTCGTATTGGTTTTAGTGGCGTATATGGCTCCCCTCGACTCCCCAAGGGAGAAAGCAATCGCTGGTATGAGCCCAAGGGATTTAGTGGGGTTGGTTGAATCACAGCGCCCTTGTATCCTAGCTCTGAACATTCCAGAAGATTCACTTTCTCTGAAAAGGAAATCAGACATGAGGCTTTATAAGGTCCCAAAGTGAAATGATTCAGTCTTTCTCACTCCTGTGGTGAAGTTTATTCTCAACGTCCAGAATTTATAAACTGGAGTCTGTGGGTTGAACCTGGGAATGGGTTAGGGCTACAGATATAAATAAGGTGGTTTCACATAAAATTCCACATTTCAGCTTCTCCTGAAAAAAGAAAAAATCTGTCCATTTTGGGCTGGAAGCCCTTGTTTACTATACTTTGAGGGCAGGAGGAGAAGGGGACGACAGAGGATGAGAGGGTTGGATGGCATCACCGACTCAGTGGACATGGGTTTGGGTGGATTCCAGGAGTTGGTGATGGACAGGGAGGCCTGGTGTGCTGCAGTTCATGGGGTCGCAAAGAGTCGGACACGACTGAGCGACTGAACGGAACTGAATCTCAGGTCCTTTCAGGAAGGCAATGAGATTACCACTCACCCTCCAGTCCTCATCACTCATTTAACCTTCTTGACTGATGGCTTTTGAATGATTTGTATCCTTGGGTCTCTGAGGTCCCTCTCTCAATTTGCATCCACCCCACCCCTCCATCTCTCAGTAACATGAAATCATCTTTTATTGAAGGCAGTGTGATGTAATGCCAAAAATAAGGTCTTTCGGGTTGGAGAAACTTGTTAAACCCCCCTCCCCCTTCCTTGTTCATTAACTATGCTACTTTGGGTGAACAACTTTACATTTCTGATCACTGTTTCCACATCTGGGACTTACCTGATGCCATGTCACAGGTGTGAGCTCCAGCGTAATCCTTGGCACATGGTGAATGGTCAGTAAATATTAGTTTCCCATGCTCTCATTCTGCCCTAAATGGAAACAGAGAAGGCTATTGCTATCAGCCAATGTCACAGACTTCCTTGCGCTGAAAGGCATCTGGGAAGTTTGTCTTGTTTACTTCTCTGCCTCTGCCTTAACTCTCCCACGCAGGTGAAAGGCAGAGAGAGGCAAACCCACTTGCTCAAGGTTACTCAGCGAATAACAAGTAAACTCAGGTGTCCTGGGCTCTTAGCCGAGGGCTCATTTCACTGGAGACAGCCTGCCAGACCCACACAGATTCTTTCCAGCAGAATCGAGGATGGAGTGAGCGTGGGATTTCTGTTGCTCGGGGCTTGAGAAAACGGTTGCAGACAATGAGTGGTTTGAGTGTCTGAAAAGAAGCATCAGGGAGTGGATCTGAATTAATCACACGATTAAAGCTCTGCCAGTTCACTCTTTAATGATGCAGATTGCCTTACCTTCCTTTTTGAGGTGACTATGCAATAAAGGTGTGTCATCTAGGTCAGCACCTTAACTCAGCCTCTCTGGCTGTGTCTTAAAGTGAAGTAAAAATGATATCAAATAGCTGACCCAGGCTCTTCTCCCTCTCACCACCGAGATCCCTGGGACATGTGGCCATCAGACATGTGTCTTCACTTGCAAATGGCCCCAAAGATATGGTTAAGTGGAGGCCAGGTAGGGTCTTGGGCAATAACGCCACCTTCCTATAAAGTGATTCAAACTCCCTGAGGTCTGGGAGTTACAAGACCAGGATTCCAGCCCCACACTTGCTCTCAAGGATCTGTGTGACCCTGGACAAATCTCTCCACATCTGTGGATCTTAGTTTTCTCATATGTCAAGTGATGGAGGTAGAAAGACAAACTCTTAAGGTTCCCTTCAGCAGCAACAGTCTTAGATGACTATTAATGTATAACTTAACTCCTCAAAAGGTTGAAGATAGACTTCAGAAAGAATCCAAATCAGGTTTCTGAGGGACAGGAGGAAGGTTATGACCCTAGAACGCACCAGAGAGAGACAAAGGTCAAGGGATCAGATTCCATGATTTTTATTTACAATCCTTGGGACTCCCAATGAGCTTGAAGAATGCTGGGCTGCTGAGTCGTTTTGGTGGAACACAGTGTCGGGGTCTGAAGATGGTGCCCTGGAGGTGGGTGATGAGGTGCTGAGGTAGCAAATAGAAGGCTTTGCAATTCCATCCTTAGGTTTAGAGACTGAGCAATGCGTCTTTGGGTTTCACTCACACTTACCTACCTCAGAAATGTTAGATGTGGGAAGACTGTGTGAGTCAGGGATGAGATTTTAACGAGACTCGCTCTTTAGTTGGGGTCAGACCAAAGATAGGAGTAAGGAGGAAGGAGGTGATGGATTTCTCTTTCATAACCGAGTGGTTTCCAGCATACCATTTAGTCACTCTGAATCTCTGGGGTTGATGTCCTTCTTAGGGCTAATCCGATTCTGTTCCTTGAGCATATCCAAGTCTTCGAGGAGGGCGGCTTTAGCCAGAGCCAGAGACAGTGCATGGATATTGACCTTTCTTTTGACACGTGACTTTGAACTTGGCTCAGGACCACTAGAACTGGAGCTTGGCATTTCTTCTGTTGCCTGTATCCTACAGAGCTCTTGGACTTACCCAACAATTTAGAAATTAGGAAAACCCTGTGGAAATGGAGAGGCAGACTTGAATTGGTCTAGACTAGACTGTATCGGTCTTGGTTTCGCTGGGACTCTGATTCCAAGCCAACCATGCCCTCCCTTGCTTTCTTAAAGAGGTATTCATGCTGTGCCCCTATAGATGCTGCGTACAGCACCCACGGTTCTTCTGACCCCATGAACCAGCATCCCTGACTTATTTCTCTCCTCCTGTTTTATTCTACCCTTCATCTATGCTGCTGAATGGCCTTCATAATGGATTTTTTTTTTTCCTCAGCTGCTCCCACCCATGGTGATCTCTTTGGCACCAACCTGCTGTGGCCATAACATTCTGAACCCTTCCGTCTGGCTTTTAATTCCATGTTGCCTTGTATTGTTGTCCAGGTGTTTCACGCTGTTCTTTCACCTCTTCACAACCTCGCCAGATTGCACATTCTTGGAGCCAGGGACCATGTCTTCTTGAATCACCCCCTGACCCAAGCTTGCTGGCCTGAGTGTCACAGATTTTTGTAGGGGACTATCCCTCCTGCCTCCATGCACTTCCTCCAGCTCCCGCTTTGCTCCTGCCCATGACAGACTTTCCTTTTCAGCTGTGGCCGGCTGCTGCCCTAGCATGCCTGCTGCAAATCAGCTTGAAGTAAGCTGTCTGTAAGTGCCCTGGTGAGTCAACCGGGCCCCTCCTTGGAGACCAGGAATTCTGAGGTCTTGCAGGCACTTGCCTGCCCATCTGTGGAATGATTCCACAGCCAGCCCCCATCTTGCCTCTGGGAACGCTCCTTACTTTTACCTTGCTCCAGTAAGCTGCTTCCCTCCTCCACTGGCTGCCCTGACTTGTCAGGTATAGATGGCAGGGCAACTCCAAAGAGCCAGGCTTTGGTGGGGAGAGATGGGACTCTTTGCTTTGAGAGCCAGAACACTGTGGGATTCTGCTGGGTTTACTTTGGTAAACCCAGGAGAAAGAGGAGAAACCACTGAGTTATGGCTTTAAAAAAAAAAAAGTCTTCCTTCAAAGAGAGCCAGAGTAGGGTGGGGAAGAAGAGACCAGGGCTCCGATTTGGCTTGGGCCAGCGATTTGCTGTGTCATCTTGTATGAGTCACTTATCCTCTCTTATTCTCAAACTCCTCTTCTGGTAAGTGAGGCAGTCAGAGTAAAGCAGTAGATCTCGAATTTATAAAGCAGAAGCACTTATATCACATGAAATCTTGTAAAGAATTGCACTTTCTATAACAGAGAAGCAGAGTCATTCTGATTAATCCTGGGATACAGAGGGGTTCTTGGTTTCCTTCTGGTCTTTCAAATCATCCCCTCAAAATACATCGTTAGAAGTTCCCAGGAGCCCAGTTTGAAGAGCACTGAGAAGGATGCTCTCAATGGTCCTTCTAGGTCTGACCATCTTCCCCTCACTGTGCAGTTCTTGGGCTGGCAATAGCACCTGGGAGCTTGTTAGGAAGGCAGTGTTTCAAGTCTTCTTCAAGACCTACCGAATCAGAACTCACGTCCTCAGATTCTCAAGACCCCCGGATTTGAGAAGCGCTGGTCTGTACACACAGCTGGGGGTCACAAGCACCAAGCGGGTATCGTGTCTTTCATCGTCTTACGTGGGCCTGGTCAGTGGGTTGAAAGCGTGGCTCACATCTCTGTCTTGAGACTCGTATGTTTCAGTGCATTCATGGTCCCCTGGGTGGGGAACCAGCTCTGGGAAACAGTGAGGCTTGTCCTTGGCTTAGCTGAGGAGGACCTAGAAGGGAAACCAGTTGGTTCTGCAGGATCCATGTTCGGAAATGCTGGAGACACAGCATCTCAAAGAGGGATTTGTGTTTCTAGTGCGGAAGTGCTCACTGCTGATGGCTTAGGAGAATGTCTCTACTAGACCATGTGCTTTTCTTTCCATTTGGTTTCTTTTCTTGTCTCCTGACCCCTTCAGCACCTGGGGGTGTGACAGCTGGGCTTGGACCTAGAAAACCCGTATTTTAGTCCGAGCTCTGCCCTTTTCCAGTGTTGCTTTAGCTTCTCTGCCTCTCTGGGCCTATCCGTAACAGCACGGTAACCCAGCAGAGCTGTGAACTGAAACTGGAGAGGTTCTTCTGGTCAATCATAAAGTGCTGAAAGCTCAGGAATATTTTTGTATCAACTCTGAGCTATAAAAACACCCAGAGTTTAGCTTCAACTGACTCAGAAGCCACAAACATCCATATGAATCTTGCAGCTGGTATCTTGTGTCAGACTAAGCTTTTCCTTGAAATCCAGGTTTCCTCATAGTTAGCCCTGTTGGTGGTTCTTAGATACCCTTCATCAGAGTTGATAAATCAATACTTGATTTTCTTTGAAATAGTAATGCGGGATATTAGAAGGAGGAAAATAAATCTGAAACTATTCTAAAATGAAAAATTAAAAAGTTTATTAAAAATCCAAAAATAAAAGAAAAAATAAAGAGAAGAAAAATAGGTCTTACTCTCTTAAAAACTCTCTTGTCCTTAGAAAAGGCCTGGAGCCCCTTCCTGGTGTGTTTTCTTGATTTGGTGAGAAAGTTGGGATGAGATGTGTCTTGAGTCAACCTTGAAAATGAACTTGCTATTTTTTTTTCTTTTATCAGTTAATGTTTTAAAGGCCACTTCTGTAAACAAACAAACACAAACTCTTTCTGGTAATTTAAAAACGTGTTTGTGCTGTTGGGGGGATATTTCAAAAAATCTGTGTGTTTCTGGTGCTTTCCATGTTGACAGAAGAATTTGAATGTCATTTAATAAGACCTTTAGGATTTTCTTATGATTTCTCATTTCCTCACTCTTTTTTGAAAAACCTAAAATCTTCCTCAGCCAAGAATAAACAGATTTTAGCCCCGAAGGGGTGGGCTTGGTTTGACATTTAAGCATGGAATGGAGGGAGGCTCCTGACTTGGCAGGCAGCCTGTGCCCCACCCTGGCTCCGCTCGGGCACTGAGGTACCCCGCCCTCTCCCTTCTCTGTGCTCAGCTTGGCCCCTGCCACGTCATCCCACCCACCCCACCCCACCCCCCACCTACTAACGGCCTTCTTTCCAAGGGCACCTACAGAGGTTCTATGCCTTTAAAATGCTCCCTTGGGGACCTCGGGGCTAGAACTGGGGAGAAACTCCGCTTATTGTGGTGCCGTCACAAGGATGGAGACGAATCCAGGACAGATTGGGAAGATCTCAAAGCTCTTGAGATAAAACCAAGTTAACTTCTCCTGAAAAATATTTTTAAAAACCATTGAATGGGCTGGTAAATTCCCACCTTGTGAATCCATTCTTGGAAGCTGGGTTTGGTGGTGCTATTCAGCTGAGCCCAGGGGGCTTTGCTTGTCCAGTCTTCTTTACCAGGATCTTATGTCATTTGAAAGGTCATGCCATCATTGGCTGGGCCTGGCAGAGTGGAAAGGGAGGTTTTGTCCAGCTGTATCTGCCCAAGGATCAAGGATCAGTTTGCCTGTTGTGGAAAGATGCTTGAGTCTCTTGGCCAACCAAGGCTGCCTTCAGTGACTTATGGGATTTTTCACTAGATCAGCATCTTTCTTTGAAATCTAAGCTACTGATCAATTCCCAAAGCCTCATGAGATTTCTATTTGAATCTTCTTTTTAGGGGCTGGGAAGATACACATATCTTCTCCATCCCTTCCTTTTTCCCCACTTCACAAATTGCTTTAAGGCATGCCTCCCTTATTTTGTGTCTTTAGCCCAAATCTTTGTCCTAAACATAAGACCTGTTTGCCCAACTTTCTCTTGCTGCTGCTGCTGCTGCTGCTGCTAAGTCGCTTCAGTCATGTCTGACTCTGTGCGACCCCATGGACTGCAGCCTACCAGGCTCCTCCGTCCATGGGATTTTCCAGGCAAGAGTACGGGAGTGGGGTGCCATTGCCTTCTCGCCAACTTTCTCTTGAGCCTCTGCAATTTAAAGTCAATATGTCAAAATTGAATTCATCATATCCCCCCCCCACCAAACTTGTTCCCTCAAACACTCCTGTGTTCCTTTTCTCTCTAAACAGCATCACCTTCACCCAGTTGCTCATGTAAGAAATCGAGGAGTCACCGCGGATTCTTCTCTCCCCCTTACTCTTTAGGTCATCAAAACCTGTCAATTTCATCACCTTAATAGGCCTTAAATCCAACCATCCTTGCCCATTCTCATTGTTACCACACTGGTGCAGACCACAGGTGTGAATCACCTGGACTGGAATCAAAAGGAGACGTTTCCCCCACCCCCTACCCCCACCCAGTTCCAAGCACAGAGACTGACATGATAGATGTGGAGGAAATGTTGGCTAAATCATGAATCAGAGAAAGGAAGGAAAGACACATGAACTGTTACCAACTACTGTCTCCTGGAAAAGCCAGGCTAGACGCAAGAGGGAGATGAGGGACTCTTCAAATATTAAGACCTCGGATGAGACGTTTCATAACATCCCTCTGCTGCAAGACTCATCGCCAGTAACTTCATTATCTAAGCTGGATCCCAACTGCCACAGTATGAACCTGTTTTCGCTGGCTCTGTCCTTAAGGAAGAATAACTCATCCCATTTCTTCTGTATGAGGCCGAAGCAGCTATGGGGATTATACAGCCTTTGTCCAAAGCCTGGTTCCAATCCAGGTTGGAGACCTGAATCCATTTGCTGCGAGGAGAGCTGCTCCAGGGCTGGCTTTCTATGCCAGATAATTAGCAGAAAAACAAAACTGAATTTGAGGTTTGGGCTCAGCTTCCGATGTCTTTACGGTAGCCGTGTATGTCAGCTGTTCACATACTCTGCCCCTCCATTCTTTTCTGGGCAGGTTCCCCAATCCTTTGCAGTCTTTTCCTTTTCCCCAAATCTGGGAAGAAAGGAGATAGAAATACAGTAAGAGATGCCGAGAGTCTCAAAGCCCCACCCTTGTGAAGTGAATACTCTTCTCTCTTTGTTTCCACACCAGAACGTGATCTGACATGTTTTGCTGATGCTAGATCCTAGAACTGTGGGGAAGGGAAAGGAAGCCTTGACAGAATGCATTGTTTGACCTTCCTGGTTTTTTTACCCACTACCAAGGGAAAAAGAAAAAGAGGTGTCTTCAGTTTCATAATCATCTCTCTCTGTCTGGACTAGCTTAGAAGCCTTGGAAGGTGCCAGATATTTTTGTAGGAATGTGGCCTTCTGTTTGGAGAGGAAAACTCTGCACATGTTGGCCGCAGAGACCCCTCATTGCACTGGGGAAGTTGTGTCAATTCTGCTGAAGGGAAGCCAGCTGGCCAAGGCTCTGGGCCTCCTTGGGTGGTGAGGGTGGCTATGCCAGTGGTGGTGATGACGGGGGTGCAGGATGGGGCTGGTGTGTATTGGGGGTGAGGGTGGGTACAGGAAGGTATTGTAAAGGGGAAGGATAAAAAGTAAGCCTTCTTGGAAGTCACGGTGTTGATAGGCAAAATTATTTGCTCAGAGACAAGTTCTGAGCAGGAAGGTAATTCTGTGGGATTGGGAGAAATTCTTTTGATCTGCAGGAGAATTTTCAGGTACAGTAGAGAGTAAGAAGCTTTTTAGGCTTTCACTCCCTTAAAACAAAGGAAAATGACATATAGATTTAGCAGCTTTCTTAGCTCTATTGTGATACTCTGGTAAGAATTTGTCATCATTTCTGTTCATCTAGGCTGTTCCTCCAATTGACTTAAAATGATTTATTGTGTACTAGTTTTTATGAATGTCCAGATTTGTAATTAGTTACTCTTGGTAATTAAAAAAAATTGGATAAATATTACGTGTCTGCTGACATTGAACAGACTGTTTCTATTTCATCTTGAAAACAACTTCCAATGGTGTAATGTGTTATTAACTAAAACTTAACATAAAGTTACTAATGATTTGAAAGTCCAGTGTCTCTGTCTGCAAAGAATTATAGACTCAGAAGTTCACAGCTGAAAGAGGCTTTAAAGATATCTTTCAGTGAGTCTCAACCAGGGCACTTGGAAATGTATTTGGTTGCTTTGGAATGTCACAACCACAATGGCCGTGGCACATAATTAAATTTAGTGTTCTGAAATTAAGGATGCTAAGCATTCCATGTGCTTACCTGCTATATGGTGTGACGTTGTTCCACGGAGTTGAGAATTTCCTTGTTGAAAATGGCAGGAATGCTTCTGCTTAAAACAGAGCCCAGCTCATCACTTAAGTCATAATGTCACTAAGGTCTGATATCCTCCAAGTCAATAAAATGACAATGAATGGGGCTGATTTACAGATCTAGCTTGGATTTGATCCAGTTCCTTTTATTCCCTGCTGTCAACTTTAACAGTAGTTGTACCACTAATGTGAAGAGATCTTCTCCATTATATAATAAGAGAATCAATCAAAGCCTGATATAAGTTTTAGTATTTGGATATCTAATTTTTTCTCTCCTATCCACTGGGGCCCACAAACCTTATTTTCCTAACCAACGAATGGGCTTAAAAGTGCAAAAACAATGAAAATTACAGTTTCCAAGGATGGATGAGCTATTGAGAAATGGATGAGCTTGAGAAAACTGTAATGTTAGTAGATGAATGAGATGCGATGGAAGCCCAGTGGGAGTTTAAGTACAGTCTTCATCAAGAATATGAAAGTCAAAGGAGAGATATTAAAATATGAGTTAAGAGTGGGTGGGGAAATATTAACATGCAGTCATTTCGAGTCATATCACAGGTTCCGAGTCTAGGTGGTTTCACCCTCATGTATTAAAGGCATTTGCAGATGAAATCTCAAAACTGATTTTTAGCAATCATAAAGAATGGGAGAATCCCCGGATACTAGAAATAGAAAAATATTCTTCTAATCTTCAAAAAGAGAGGAAAAGTAGTTTTAGAACCTAACTCCAAGGAAACTTGACATTACATCAAATAAAACTCTTCAACAGTACATTAAACTCATACTTTATGCATACTTAGAAGAAAATGAGGTGATTTCTGGCAGCCGATATGGATACTACTACCATAAAAAAAAAAAAAAAAAAAAAGCCACAGGGCTTCCCTGTGGCTCAGATGGTAAAGAATCAGCCTGCAATGCAGGAGACCTGTGTTCCATTCCTGGGTTGGGAAGATCCCCTGGAGGAGGGCATGGCAACCCACTCCAGTATTTTTGCCTGAAGAAACCCATGGACAGAGGAGCCTGTCCACAAAGAGCCAGACGTGACTGAGCCACTGAGCACGGCACCGTAAACTGACCCAGTTTGGGCCAACTGCTTTGACAGACCCCTGGAGCTCCATAAACACAGGACTTGATTTCTACAACAATCGACAGAGTCTTCCATGATATCCTGGTGGATAAGACTACCGTAGGTTTATTAAGAAGTATTGCAGTTAAGTGAATTTCTAGTTGGTTCAAGCTGTATATTCATATTTAAAGAACGTTAACAAATAATAATATGGAAGGAAAGTCAGTGATTTACCTTTGCCTTAACCATGTCATGTTCCACACACATATCAATACTTTGAAGGAACAATAACAAGTATGATTTCCAATTTCTCTGTATGAGATAGAGTCATATGGGATAACATTAAAGTGACCCCAGTAGCCTGGGAGTCCGAACCAAATTTGAGAAGATGAGATTTACCAAATACAAATGTTGATCTGTTGTACTGAAACAAAAAATCAATTGCATAGCCACAGAATTAAGAGATTGTTTTTGTAGATTTTAACATCAAAAGGAAGAGGGCTTTCTAGGTGAAGGGCTTTTTATTGGACAAGAAACAGGAGATAAAACATCAGTGGGATGTGGTTTCCATAAAAATTATTGTTATCTGAGATGCTCCAGACAAGCACATTAATTTGATGAGAGCCTTGGAGAAGGTATCTTGTGAAAGGATGATTGAAATAACAAAAGCCCTTATAATAATTGGACTTCCCTGGTGACTCAGATGGCAAAGATTCTGTCTGCAATGCAGGAGACCTGAGTTCAATCCCTGCGTCAGGAAGATCCCCCTGGAGAAGAATGGCTACCAGCTCCAGTTTTCTTCCCTAGAGAATTTCATGGACAGAGGAAACTGGAGGGTACAGTCCATGAGATCACAAAGAGTCAGACGTGACTGAATAACGACTAACACTTTTTCTTAGGGGGGTAATAACTGGGTTAAAGAAGAGGTGACCAAAATGTCAAGGTTGTCTTCCAATATTTAAGGTTTCCTTGTGGGAAAAGTGGAGAGGGTTCACCTTATAAGAACTTAACTAGAATATAAACTGATGGACAATAGTTACAAGAAAACTGTTTAACTTGAGTATAAGGAAACCCTTACTGGTAGTTGAGAAGAAATGAGCTTCCAACCCATGTTCATAGCAGCATTAGTTACAAATTCAGAGTAGAAGCAACTGAATTGTCCATCAATGGTTGAATAGATAAACAAATGGAGTATATACACACGATGAAATATTATTCAGTCTTTAAAAAGAGGGAAGTCCTGATGCACACTAAAACATGGATAAACCTTGAAGACATCATGTAAAGTGAAATAAGCCAGACACAAACAGGCAAATAGTGTATGATTTTGCTTTTATGAGGTATATAGAGTAGTAATTCATAGAAACAGAAAGTAGAATGATGGTTGCCAGGAGTTGAGAGAAGGGAGGACTGGGAGTTGTTTAGTGGGTATAATATTAATAGAATTTCAGTTTGGGAAGGTGAAAAACTTCTAGAGATGGGTAGTGGTGACGGGTGCAGAACAATGTGAATGTATTTAGTGCCAGAGGACTGTACACTTAAAAATAATTAAGTGTGAATGTTTATGTTTTGTATATCTTCAGTTCAGTTCAGTTCAGTCACTCAGTCCTGTCCGACTCTTTGCAACCCCATGAATCGCAGCACGCCAGGCCTCCCTGTCCATCACCAACTCCTGGAGTTCACTCAGACTCATGTCCATCGAGTCAGTGATGCCATCCAGGCATCTCATCCTCTGTCGTCCCCTTCTCCTCCTGTCCCCAATCCCTCCCAGCATCAGAGTCTTTTCCAATGAGTCAACTCTTCTCATGAGGTGGCCAAAGTACTGGAGTTTCAGCTTTAGCATCATTCCTTCCAAAGAAATCCCAGGGCTGATCTCCTTCAGAATGGACTGGTTGGATCTCCTTGAATTCCAAGGGACTCTCAAGAGTCTTCTCCAACACCACAGTTCAAAAGCATCAATTCTTTGGCGCTCACCTCTTGTCACAGTTCAACTGTCACATCCATACATGACCACTGGGAAAACCATAGCCTTGACTAGACGGACCTTTGTTGGCAAAGTAATGTCTCTGCTTTGGAATATGCTATCTAGATTGGTCATAACTTTTCTTCCAAGGAGTAAGCGTCTTTTAATTTCATGGCTGCAGTCACCATCTGCAGTGATTTTGGAGCCCCCCAAAATAAAGTCTGACACTGTTTCCACTGTTTCCCCATCTATTTCCCATGAAGTGATGGGACCTCAAGCCATGATCTTCGTTTTCTGAATGTTGAGCTTTAAGCCAACTTTTTCACTCTCCTGTTTCACTTTCATCAAGAGGCTTTTTAGTTCCTCTTCACTTTCTGCCATAAGGGTGGTGTCATCTGCATATCTGAGGTTACTGATATTTCTCCCGGCAATCTTGATTCCAGCTTGTGCTTCTTCCAGCCCAGCGTTTCTCATGATGTACTCTGCATAGACGTTAAATAAGCAGGGTGACAATATACAGCCTTGACGTACTCCTTTTCCTATTTGGAACCAGTCTGTTGTTCCATGTCCAGTTCTAACTGTTGCTTCCTGACCTGCATACAAATTTCTCAAGAGGCAGATCAGGTGGTCTGGTATTCCCATCTCTTTCAGAATTTTCCACAGTTTATTGTGATCCACACAGTCAAAGGCTTTAGCATAGTCAATAAAGCAGAAATAGATGTTTTTCTGGAACTCTCTTGCTTTTCTGATGGTCCAGCGGATGTTGGCAATTTGATCTCTGGTTCCTCTGCTTTTTCTAACACCAGCTTGAACATCTGGAAGTTCATGGTTCACATATTGCTGAAGCCTGGCTTGGAGAATTTTGAGCATTACTTTACTAGCATGTGAGATGAGTGCAATTGTGCGGTAGTTTGAGCCATGGTTTAAAAAAAAAAAGAAAAAAAACAAATTAAGAGCTCCATCACCTACAGAAGCAACCGTAAAAGAACAAAGAATGAAAGGGCTGCTACGAGAGATACAGAGCTTCCCATAACCCTAGGTAGCCAAGCAGGGAGCTAGACAATTTCATGTCACATGTCCTAGAGGGAATTTCATGATTCTAAGGGATCAATGCCAATGAGTTCAGAACTTCTGTAGCTCTCCTTGACACAGATTGAGTCAGATTGCATACCTACTTAATACTGAATGACATGCATGAGTACTCACATGTAATATATCATACAAACATAAGCCCATGTTTTATAACAAGTATCATTTTCAATATTTACTGTTGAGTGAACATTTTAAAAATGAATATCTGTTTAGCCCCCATCCAGTTTCAACACTGGAACATTGCCAGTATCTTATGTGCCAGGAACCCTTTCCCAATCACATCCCTTCTGTCCTCCCTAAGATGACTTCTCTCCAGATTTTTGTGATGACTTGTTCCTTACCGTTTTAAAAAATAGCTTTATTACCTATTGAAAAGTGAAGTAAAAGTGAAAAGTGAAAGTGTTAGTTGCTTAGTCATGTCCAACTCTCTGACCCCATGGACTATAGCCCACCAGGCTCCTCTGTCCATGGGATTCTCCAGGCAAGAATACTGGAGTGGGTTGCCATTTCCTTCTCCAGGGGATCTTCCTGACCCAGGGATTGAACCTGGGTCTCCTGCTCTGCAGGCCGATTCATTACTGTCTGAGCCACCAGGGAAGCCCTATTATTACCTGTTATGTTTTCCTAAGTAACATAGTTTAATTTTGAATGGTATGCATGTCATGTTTTTATTTATTACTTTCTTCTTTAGCTTATTATGCTAATAAGATTCACATGTTGATACGTGCATGCAGCTATAATTAATTCATTTTCAATAGGTCAGACTGTTCCCTTGTGTGTATATGCCACCATTTATTTATCGTTTCTGCTGTTAATGGACATTTGGGCTGTTTCTAGCTTTTAGTTTTTATAGACATTGCTGCTAGGAACGTTCATGTGTGACTTTCCATACTTGTGTACTAGAAGCTGTCTGGGGAAAGTACTTGGGAATAAAAATTCTGGGTTGTAGGCTACATACATCCCCAAATGTTCAAGATAACACCTTCCTGATGATTGTATTAATCTACGTGACAACCAGCAGTGTACCGGCTCTCATGTTTTCATGTTCATGTCTGATTCAGACTTCAGTCTTTTTTTTCATTTTTATTTCATTGAAGTATAGTTGATTTACAGTGTTTCAAGTATATAGCAAAGTGATATAGTGATATAGATTCTTTTCTAGATTCTTTCCCATTATAGATTATTACAAGACAATGAATTAATGAATATCATCCCCTGGACTATACAGTGGGTCCTTGCTTTTGTTTATTTTATATATGGTAGTTTGTATCTATTAATCCAGAATTCCAAATATATCCTTCTCCCTTTGCCTTTTGGTAACCTTAAGTTTGTTTTCCGTGTCAGTGAGTCTATTTCTGCTTTGTAAATAAGCTCATTTGTATCATTTTCTTTGGTTCCATGTATGAGTGATGGAGAAGGAAATGGCAACCCACTCCAGTGTTCTTGCCTGGAGAATCCCAGGGACGGGGGAGCCTGGTGGGCTGCCGTCTGTGGGGTCGCACAGAGTCGGACACGACTGAAGCCACTTAGCAGCAGCAGCAGCATGAGTGATATCATATGCTGTTTGTCTTTCTCTGACTTCACTCACTTAATGGGATCATCTCTGTCCATCACGTTGCTGCAAATGGCATTGTTTCATCCTGTTTATGGCTGAGAAAGATTCCATGGTACCTCCTCTTCTTTATCCATTCATCTGTAGATGAACATTTAGGGTGTTTCCGTGTCTTGACTACTGTGAATAGTGCTGCGAGAAACATGGGGATGCATGTATCTTTTTTAATTATAGTTTTGTCTGGATATACGCCCAGGATTGGGACTGCTGGATCACAGGGCAACTCTGTTTTTCGTTTTTAAAGGAACCTCCACGCTGTTTTCCATAGCGGCTGCACCAATTCACATTCCCGCCAACAGTGTAGGAGGGTATCCTTTTTTCCACATCCTCTCCAGCGTTTGTTGTTTGTAGACTTTTCGATCATGGCCATTCTGATTGGTGTGAAGTGGTTTTGATTGGCATTTCTCTAATAATTAGTGATGCTGAGCATCTTTTCACAGACCACTGCCTTTACCTAAGGATAACAGAGGTGATAAGATTGACAACTTGGCTCTAATATCTCCTCATCACATGGGAAAATGTACTTGAGTTGCACCAAGGAGAATTTCGGTTCCGAATCAGTGGGAGTTCTTCTTTTGAGTTCAACGGTTGAAGAGAGATGGGCTTCCAACTACATCCACAGCACACAAAGGGCGGGAAAGGCCAGAATCAGCCGGCCATTGCTGCTTGGTCCCTCAGCCCTGGCTTCACAGTGCCTGCTCATCCAGTACTGATGACCTTATATTCAAAATGCAGTCCTCAAAGAAAGAAATTTCAAAGCAAGACATAATTTACTAAATTGTAGCAATGTCACTGTTTGATGAGACTTACTAATTGTTTTGAAATGAACTGGCCTTGAGAGAGTACTGTGGGCTGCAAAGCATTGTGTAGGCTTGGGCTCCGGTCTGAGCTTCAATTCCATCCTGCCCAAGCACTTTGCAGCTATGAAACTCCAAGCAAGTTGTCTGATCTCCCTAACCTCAGTTGCCTTGCCTGTACAATGGCTAGAGTAAAACGACCTCCTGCATGTGTGTATGTGGGGAGGGGGTTGAGAAGATGAGATAATTCATGTCAAAGTGCTAAGCTCAATCCCTGGCACTCAGTGCTCAGCAGTGTTGCACATATTAGAATCTGTATTCCTGATGAAATACTTTTATAATGGTTTCTTGGATAATTTAAACATGAATTTGCCTGGGGAGATGGGGCAGGACTTAACCTCTTCAGGGTCCCCCCCACTCCCAGCCTCCAACCTTGGTAATTTTCAGCAGCAAACATTCAAAATAAGCTCTGGTTTTACTCTTCATCAAACCCAAAGTGACAGCAAAAACAGACATTTCTTTCAGAAAAGAAATTAATCTCCTAAACAGGGTGATTTCCCCCCTTTTCTTTAAATACTTCTAAACTCATGAGGGAGAAGCACAGCACACATTATCCATCAGAATGAAGCATCGCCCAGCACTGCTGAGTTTCACTGACTTTAAGATTGCCCTCTGAGCTATAGGCTTTTTTTTCTCCCTTTCCCAGAGCACAGTTAGCAGGGATATTTTTCTTTAAATGGCCCCATTTCATTTGCATTTTTAAGCTTTCACTGCAGAGAGTAGAAACTTTGTAAATGGTTCCAAGAAGGCGTCTGTGATTTCACCCAACTCTGAGCTGCCTGCCTGAAGCTTCTGAAATTGAGTGTCAGTTTCCCCCGGAGTAGAAAGATATTACTTCATATTTGTGCGCACGGCTCGCCGCTCTGCTCTTGGTTTGATGGTCTCATTTAGCCGCAGGCATTCTCCAGCAATGATCCATTCTCCCCAATAAAATTAAATATCACCTCTCTCTCCCCCCCCAGCCCACTCCTCCCCCTTTTTTTAATAAGACAGTTTCTTGTTTAGACTGAGGCAAGACAAGGTGAGAAACTCTGAGTTCTTCTCTGATTCTTTTTATTGCCCTTTTTTGATAAGGAGAGAAGAGCAAAAAGGCAAAGAGGATGAAAATCTACCACCGGAAATCTGAATGGAAAGCTGTACCGAGATCACAGATCAATCTGAGTTTGTTTAAGATTCTATAGCAAGGCCTGGGGAGAGGAAGGTAAGGCATAGAGAGAGTTTAAGGATGCATACAATGTTGCAGGGCAAGGCATTCTCCCATCCAAGTATTAACCAGGCCTGACCCTGCATAGCTTCTGAGATCAGATGAGATGGCACGTGTTCAGGGTGGTATGGCCATTCTCTCCATGCTGATTCTTGAGAAGTGAAGTGTTCATCACCCAGTTATGTCTGACTCTTTGCAACCTTATGGACTGTAGCCTGCCAGGCTCCTCTGTCCATGGAATTCTCCAGGCAAGAATACCAGAGTGGGTAGCCATTCTCTTCTCCAGGGGATCTTTCCCTACCCAGGGACTGAGCCTGGGTTTCCTGCATTGCAGACAGATTCTTTACTGTCTGAGCCACCAGGGAATACTCTAATAACCCTGAAGTTAGGGGCCAAAGTCTGAAGTGAAGCTCATGGGATGTTGTGGTCATGGGCTCCTGACATCTCCCAAGCTATTTCAGGAGGGCGCTGGGTGGAATCCAGAAAGGGATGGGCATGCAGCTCTTTGTAAGATGAGCAACCATCAGGGAAAGAGGTTTTACAGCTTATAAAGAGAAGGGAGGTTTTGTGAATCGTCTTTATTGGCAGAAGGTGTAAGCCATACTACCTCGATTGATAGGATCCTTGAACAAAACAAGCTGAAACTTATACATTTTCTCAAACCTGATTTAATAGTCAGTCTTCATACCAATAAGCTGCGTGCCTGAAATTTACAAGTGGAGGTCTTTAGAACCCAGAACACAATCTACTTGAAAATGGTCCTTTAATCATGGAGTGGTCAAGTTTCTTCTGCTTGGCTGAAGAAATGTGTTGCTAAGAGTTTCATTGGGAAGGGGACAGGAGTCCATGTGTGGAGGGAAGAAGATGTAGAGTGTTCGTTACTTTGTCCTGGTTTTTGACCCATGCTCTGGAGAAATTTTGAGTTAGAGCTGGCACGTTTGGGCATCTTCCCTGTGTGTTTCTCCATCCCCTGTTTGTCAGGGCCTTGTGTTGCCTGCATGGTAGCAATATGCAGTGTTGTCAGGGACCATAGGGAGAAGGCAATGGCACCCCACTCCAGTACTCTTGCCTGGAGAATCCCATGGACGGAGGAGCCTGGAAGGCTGCAGTCCGTGGGGTCACTGAGGGTCGGACATGACTGAGCGACTTCACTTTCACTTTTCACTTTCATGCATTGGAGAAGGAAATGGCAACCCACTCCAGTGTTCTTGCCTGGAGAATCCCAGGGATGGGGGAGCCTGGTGGGCTGCCGTCTATGGGGTCGCACAGGGTCAGACACAGCTGAAGTGACTTAGCAGCAGCGGCAGCAGGGACCATATGAAGAGGATTCTTGCTTTGAATAGTGGGTGTGTAAGCCAACTGAGGCTCTGCCTACTTAGATTCTGTGATCCCTGGATAAACTGGAGGAACACGGGGATTAGAAATTCACTTTGATTCATCTCTTGGTGATTGGGTACCAGGGTTAGTCTTTACTCTTGTGTGTTCCTGATCGGTCCTGGTGAGATCTCTGCCAGGGTGACTTGAGGGCCCAGGTTAGGGGCTTCACCCTGTCCACCAGGGTGGTACATCCTACTTCCATCAAGGAGGATGCAAAAACTTCACTCTGAGAACCTTCCGAGGCCTAGGCGTCTTTATATTTGTCTGGCCTGGGGAGTTGTATTCTTTGTGATAAAACTTAAATCATTAGTAAAGCACTTTCCTGCATTCTATGGGTTATTCTGAATAATTGAACCTGAGGGAGCTGTGGGAACTCTTGGCAATGGGAACCCAGTTGGTCAGAAATGCAGGCAGCCTGGGGACCACTGAACTTATGGCTGTTGTCTGAATTGAGGGCAGCCTTGTTGGAGACTGTG
The DNA here is from genome assembly GCF_002263795.3 of Bos taurus. NCBI lineage: Eukaryota > Metazoa > Chordata > Mammalia > Artiodactyla > Bovidae > Bos > Bos taurus. The sequence goes on from NC_037343.1 coordinate 73,931,553, forward strand.
CCCTTCGCTCATGAAGTCTGAACTAACTCCAGGTAGTGAGTATCAGAATTGCACTGCGATATCGCACCGCCCTGGGAGAAAGCATGTAGACTTGCTGGGGAAGCACACTGACTGAAACTGCCCACCCTGGCCTGCACAGTCACCACTGGCATGAGTTGTTTTATGACAGGAGGTTCTGGTGAGGAACACGGAACTGAGAAGTCACCCCCCACCGGAAGAGTTTGGGAAAGGTCAAAAGGAGACACCACATGTCTGACCTCCTCCCAGAATCCTCCTTGCTGGCATCCATCTTGGCTGAAAAAGGCGGGCACCACCAGGAAGCACTCTGAGTCAGAATGATGGGCTAAAGACAACCCGGAAACTAATCCCATCACGTAAAACCAGAGACTGCGAGCCACGTGGCGGAGCAGTTCTCCTGGGTTCCCTGACCCTCCTGCTCTCCTCCTGGGCGCCCTTTCCAATAAAATCTCTTGCTTTGGCAGCAGCACATGTGTCTCCTCAGACAATTCATTCTAAGTGTTAGACAAAAGCCCAGTTTCAGGCTCTGAAAGAGGTCCCCTTTCCTGCAACAGACTCAGTGAGGGGCTGAGTGCCCTATGTCTAAAAGAGATGTAGTTATAGAACATAGAGGCAGAGAAAGGACTATATAGTCAGAGGCAATTGGAGACAGAACTGGCTTTATTTAGAAACAGTGTCTCTAGATTTTTTGGTAGGATAGCAATAAAGAGATTTTTTTAAAAGACAGAAAGATTGTTCCCTTTAAGTCTGGTCATACTTTGCTTTAACAGCTTTTGTGCTTCTGAGTTCTTGGATCTGTCCCTCAAAAATTTGCGAATACTATATATTTCCAGGTTAAAAAATATGACTTTTTCTTTTGTCCCCTGGAAAAGGCAGAGAGCAGCCCTTGGGGATAATAATGATGCATTTATGCTGTGCTCTCTTATAGTTAAAATTGTGTCAGCCATCTTGACCCCTGATGGGATTTATGGTGGCTCAGATCTCTGTTGGAGAAATGAGTTTTGGGCAGTAGACAGGAGGAAAAAGGTCTCAGGCTTGGAGCACATTATTGTACTGAAAAAATGGGGAGAAAATTCACTTGAGCCTTTTTTCCCCTTTTTGGCTGTAAAATCTGACCATTCATAGTCGATCACCCTGGTGTGCACTCTGATCTACCCGGCTCCCTTGCCTGGGGGCTTCTATTCTTTTTTTCTTGGAATATAATTGCTTTACAATGTTGCGTTAGTTTCTGCTATAGGACAAAGTGAACCGGCTGTATGTATACATACACCCCCTCCCTCTTGACTCTCCCTCCCACTTCCCCCATCCCACCCCTGTAAGTCATCACAGAGCCCTGAGCTAAGCTCCCTGGGCCATAAACAGCAGCTTCCCACTGGCTATCTATTTGACATGTGGTCGTATATATGGGGGCTTCTATTCTTATAATAATATGAGCTCCCGTGCTGGGTTGATCTCCTATGATGTGACTAGTCACAGGGTCAGCTCCTTAGAGACCCTCACTCTGTCCCTCCCTCCTACCTTTGCAAGTCACGAGTGTCTCCATTTTATAGATGAAGAAAACACAGCTTACTGTTGAGACTGAATCACTCTGTCGACAGCAACTGCTTGAGATACCATGGGGACTGGAGCCCAGGTCTACACAACATGGCTCCAGAGTGACTCTGAAATGTGGAGCACATCCTGAGCCTGAAGCTGGAGAGAAAAAGGATGACTAAAACTGATTAAAGAGTGAAGGAAACTGCAGTCAGATCAGAGAGACTGTTATGTTCTGATCAAGGTGCTGGTTTGGGGATAGGGTTGGTAGAATGAAGGTTTTAGTTGTTAAGGTTAAAAAGATCACCATGGAGGGTCTCTAGTAGCAGTGTAATTTAGAGGAAGCTTGCCTCTCTTTTTTGAGCCTTCTAGTGATCATTGCATAAACTTGAATTTGAATTTTCTTGTCTTTCCTTTGTAACCAAGTTAAATTCCACCCAGACTACCCCATGGAGATGGAAGACGATGATGTTTTTAGAAATTCCAGATCAAGAGACAAGAAAGTAACATTTATTGACATTTACTACACTCAGAGAACTTCATATGCTTAGAAAAACATTTTAATTCTTTTGAAGATCAAGATATAGAATCTCTGTGTTCAGCTTCCCTAAAGTCTTATGGCTTTTAAAAGTAAATCCATGAGTCAGTCTGACCCTAAGAAATATCTGTCGCCTGTCTCAAGGTTCCCCTTTTTTACTGCCTGGATAGTGATCAGATTATGTCAATGGCACTTTGAGCTTTTGCAAGTGTCTTCTGCTGTTCTGTTCTCAGTAATCAAAAAGTACCAGCTTCATAAGGCAGGGAACCCAAGTCTCCATCTGATTGAGGAAACCTAAGTGATGTTGTGGTGTTTAGGGACTAACTAGAGGCCATGAAACTCCTGAGAGATAGAAGGAGGACACAGATCATTCTATCCCAACAACTTTTAAGTGAACCTCCTCTTTCAATTAAAGATAAAAAAAAAAGAATTCGAAAGCTTACAGAAGCCAATCGCTAGACACTTTTTATTCACTTATTACAATAACTGTTCAAGTAAAGCATGGTTGTCCTTATTTTACAGATGAGAACAGAGGCTCGGAGAGGTTACCTCATGTTGCCAGAGTCACAAAGCACGTGGTGAGTCTGCTGTTTGCATCCCAGCACACTGTCCCACATGGCTAACGTTTTCTAGAGGATCTTTCAGTTGAACATGTTAAAAAAAAAGTCTTCAAGTCTAACTCATGTGAAAATAGAAAAAAAGTGAACCTTCTCTTAGCCCTGGATACCATTCCCTGCCTGCCCCTTCCCGATCCAGCCTTGTCAGAGACCGGCTGGATGGACAGTTGTTCCCCCTTGGTTTCTGGACCACTCATCTTGTTTTCTCCTGTCTCTCTCTCTTCAACTATGTCCTCTTTGTTGGCCTTTAAGTGACTGTGTTTCTCCACGGCTTTGTCCTCAGCCTTCTGCTTGTTCTCACTTATCCAACCAGTAGTTGTTATAGCTTATCAGGTGTCACGTCCTGGGCTAGGAGCAGTGACCAGAGGGTCTGAAACGTGAGCATTTCGTCCTCCTCACTGCCCACCCAGCCCCTTCTCTGCCTCCAGCCCTGTTCTGCACCACTCTTGCAATCCCCACATTTCAATGAGCTCTCTCTCGCCTCGGGGCTTCTGCAGGGGTGGTTTCCTCAGCTAGCCATGTTCTCTACATCTGTCCCTGTGTTTGCTTAGCTCTTTCGCACCTGTCAGGGCACGGTTCAGGTGTCATCTCCTCTGAGAAGGCATTTGTAACTCACCAGAGTGGTTCAGGAGCTACCTCTGTGCTCAAGTTCATCACAGAAACCACACACAGAACTGCACCCGTCACATTCTTCTATCCAGTCCCTGATGGTAGCAGCCAGCTCTTTGGCTCCCTCGTATCCTCAGCACTAAACACAGTCCTTAGCATGTAGCTATTTGTAGAGTGAGTGAGTTCCGCTTGCCACGATCGGTCCTTGGTCCTTTTCAGCATGGATTCCTGTCTCTCTTCTCCATGCATGTTTCCTATTAGCTTCTGTTTATTCACCTTGACTGCACATGAAATTCACTTGTGGGTAGGAAATAAAAAGGCAGTCTATTTCAATTGAATTACACTATCTAGTGGTGAGAACCAGATATCAACATTATTTAAAAACTCCCCACGTATTTCTGGGGCTCCCCAGGTGGTGCTAGTGATAAAGAACCTTCCTGCCAATGCAAGAGACTTAAGAGACGCAGGTTCGATCCTTGGGTCGGGAAGCTGCCCTGTAGGAGGAAATGGCAACCCACTTCAGTATTCTTGCCTGGAGAATCCCATGGACAGAGGAGCCTGGTGGGCTACAGTCCATAGGGTCACAAAAAGTCAGACACCACTGAAAGGACATAGCACGCACACCCAGGTGTTCCTGATGAAAAGGAAGTAATCGTGAGTCAGCTGTTTTGGTCTCAGCACTGAGAACAATGCTTGCATAGGGAGCATTCAGCTTCTAGAATGATTTCTAGATTTTTAGAATAATTGAGTGGAAGCCTAAAAGCCTACTGTTTGCATATTCAAATTTAAGCCAGCCATATGCTGTCTCCAAGCATGTTCACACAGAAAGCCAATTCTCCCAGAAATTTTGCTTCTGAAGGATTTGGTTCTCAAGACTATTATTTAGTGTTCAGTCCCTTTTTAACAAAAAGAATGAAGTTTTCAAAGCCTAAATCAACTGCTATTTGTGTAACTTAGTGATGCACAGGTTTTGTTTAAATCTCCAGAAAAACAGTAGTCAACTAAGTGAGATTTGGGTGAGAAAGGAGTAGATGGAGATTGCTGGCTTTCATTACCTAAGGATTTAGAAGGTTTGTCATGGTTTCTGGTAAATGCTGGCAAAAGTTTGTTTTGCCCTAGGCCCTGTAAAAGCACCGACCTGCTTCCTGTTTGATGTTACTGACTTTTCTTTGGCAAGGGAATAAGGTCTAGCTGAGTCTGTAGGGGCTGGAGTAGGGCAAGAATAGGGTGGGTGGAGGCGGGGTGGGGGGTGGGGGGGGGGTTGACAGCACCTAGCTCTCTTTGATCTGTTTCCTCAGGTCTTATCTGCACCTAGAAACTCTTTGAAAGCAATTTGAAGTCTCAGTGATTTCTCTTGTGTTCCAAGGGCAGGTAGGTGGGCGCTCTCCCCGCATTTTCCACCGTCATCTCACCTGCCACCCCACCCCAAGTTCATAGCACAGATTTCTGATATCAGAGAGCTTAGTCATTGTCACCGACTGGCTGTAACAGTTCCCACAGGTACCAGACCCTCTACAGGGGAAGTTCATGACCACAAACGTGTTGAGGGTTCACAGAAACACTATGAGGGAGGTGATATTAGCCCTATTTTATAGACAGCAACACTGAGGCTCAGAGAAGTTTGGTGACAGGGATCAGCTACCGAGTGGCTTGCACTGCCTTATCATCCCAATCTCCTGACTTCCCGTCTAGTGTGCATTCCACTACCAGCCAGGTGACCTACTTGGGCTGGGGCAGGGCAGCAGGGCGCAGACTGGCCAGGAGATAGCTCTTCTTGAAATGGACCGATGGGGGGTGATGGGGCAGCACTGGAGCTGAGACGCTGAGGGTTTGGGTGTCTCTAGACAGGCTGAAGAGGTGGAAAACCTTGGAGCTGACTCTCCTGGGCAAAGAAGTGAGAGCAGGCTGCCTGAGCTCCATGGCAGCCTCCTTCCAGTGCTGGAAATTTGGCAGAGAAGTCCAAGGCCTCTTCCCTCTGTTTGGAGTGTGGGGGGACCTTGGTAAACAGCCCTATAAAACCTACCTGATCTTGTCATTATAATCCCATAAAAGGTTAAGAAACTGTTGGAGGGTGGGAAGAGAGAAATCAAGCGACTTCTTGGTGTGGCTGGCTTGTTTACCGCTGGCATCTTATTTATCGGTGCTGTGTTTTCCATTTGTCAGGCTATAACCGTAGCGGCTTTTATGAGTAAGCGTTTTTTTTTTTTTAATGAACTCGTTCCAAATGTGTATTTCGTTCTTGGAACTCTCTGTGCTCTGAAGCAGCTTTATAATTATTGCCTCTGGTGGAATAGCCAGACTCGATCTGACTTTTATATAAGCAGTTTCACTTGGTCTGCCTCTTCTTCTCTTAGCTTCAAGTAAGGAAGATGAAGGGGTGGAAAATATAATAATCATAGCTTTTCTTAAAAAAAAAAAGTGCATATTATATGGTAGGTATTGTTCTAGATGTTATGGATTTGTTTTTTTTTTTTTTTTTTTAATTTTATCCTAACATTACTTGGGTCTAAGGCATTTATAGGCCCCATTTTACAGATGAGGAAACTGTGGCTCAGAGACATTGAACAAAGTGTTTAAAGTCACTCAGGTAGTAAGTGGTAGAGACAAGACCTGAATGCATGTCTGTCTGACCACACAGCCGGCGGTCTGCACTCTGCTGCCGTGTGGGCTGGGCTGCTTACGCCAGTGTGGAGCTGGCCGAGGAGAAGGAGCTTAGGACCCCTGATGCTGTGAAGTCATTAGTCATGTTGGCCCATGTAAGACATGTTGCAGCTCAGTGCCAGTGACTCTGCAATTATGGATAATTTTCTGGCCTTTTGCTTTTATAAAGGGAACTAGAAGAATTTTGAGAGCTCCCCAAACTTGTTACAGCCCACAGTAACACTGCCTTCTGCTTGGCGTGTGGCGGCACCATTTACCCTCAAGCTCAAAATATGTGCATGTCATAGATTGGCTTCTATCTTGCAACATGGGCTATTAGATACCATCTTATTCAAAAGCCTGATCCTGCCCAACCAGGCAGAGGCTGTTGGGGGTCCCCTGCTTCCCCATGCTGTGTGCTGCTCCAAGGGGGCAAGGACATAGCAGTCTTCATCGTCTCCATCTGCTCTTGAGCGATCTTGGCCATGTAAGACCAGCTCTGGCTTTAGCTGCAGCTCAGATTTCTGCCCCTCTTCATTCTTACTCTGGAACCATTTGGATCAGTCATTTAACCTCTCTGAGCCTCTCTTTCCTCGTCAGTAAAGTGGGGATCATAATAAGAGTGTCTACCTTATAGATTTGTTGTGAGGATTAAATGAAATGATGCCTATAAAATGATTGGCTCCATAAATTTGGGCACGTTATTCTCTCAGCTCCTATCTAAAGGCTGCAGTTAAGGACTGGGAGCCACTAGCAAACCGCCTTTTGGTATCCTGCCTTATTTCAACAAATGTGCACAGAGTACCAGGAGCAAAGCTGTCTCTAGGGCCCTGTTTCTTTTTTAACTTTTAATTTTTTATTGGAGTACTTTTGATTAACAATGTTGTGTTAATTTCAAGTGTACAACAAAGTGACTCGGTTATACATATGCATGTATCTATTCTTTTTTCAAATTCTTTTCCCAATTATGTTGTTACGGAGTACTGAGCAGAGTTCCCTGTGCTATATAGTAGATCCCTGTTGGTTATCTATTTTAAATATAGCAGTGTGTACATGTTAATCCCAGACTCCCTAACTATCCCTGCTCCCCACCCTACTAGGACACTGCTTCTTATTGCAGTTTCACTCTATGGGGTGAAAATGAACAATGAGCAGAGTTTGCTTTGGAAAGAGCCCTTCCATCTCCCATTTATCATCTCTGCCCCCTTGTTGCAAAGGCTGCCTTTTTGCACACCTAGTCCCCTCTCACTGACCCTGGGCTCCCCAAAGTTCCTAACGGGAACACCCAGGCTCCAGGGTCCTCTTGATTAAGACAGAATCAGATCTTTTACAGAGCAGGGGAAATTTGCTTGGTTTGACCCAGGAATGGATTTGTTTCTCTCCAATTACTTGGAAAATCGAACTTGATCTCTGAAGAAGACAGGTTTACAACGTGAGCTGATACATGACTGCCCTTGCTTTGTTGTAATGAAAGATGAAATCGCTCCAGTGGGGGCTTGGGTGGACATCAGGCTGGGTTTCTAATGATGGTTCCCTCTGATTTTCAGTGCCCGAGTGAAGCCGGCCTGGATGATCAAAGAGCCCTTCATAGTAGATAAAAGATAATTTGAGGAGCCGGAGAGGAAGAAGGTTGGAGGGTTTCTTTTTCCCTTTGTTTTCCATTCCACCCGCTTTCAGTGGGACTGGATTCTGCTCCTCTAGGTGGGGGAAAAGAGGCAAATTTTCTACAGATGTCTGCGCAGACTACGCGCCCTCAGGACAGATGGCCGCCAGCCTGGCCTCCACGGGGTGTAAAGGCTGTTTCCCTCCACTAGGCTCCTTCTCCCCACTAGGCTCCTTCTCCCCACTAGGCTCCTGAACTTCGCTTTCTCTGCCGCTCTTTAGCCGTTGCGTTTCTGCGGCCCCGTCTGTCTCGCTCTCCTCGCGGCTCCGTCCTTGGCTCTGTCTCCTGCCGTCCATGCTTCTAGTCTCCTGCTTTGCTCCCTCTCCCTTTGTCTTCCCTCCTCGTCCTCTTTGCCACTTCACTGCATCCTCTGCCTTGTTTGCCTCCTTTCCTTTCATGCTCTCATTTTTGATGCTCCTCTTTACCTTTCTCTCTCTCTCTGATTCTGATTCATAACATCTTGAAAGAGCGTTTGATAACGCTTGCCTGACCCTGCCTGACATCGGGTGAGTGATTCTCCTCAGGCAGCTTTTGATGTGGTCTGTGTGAGATTGATGAAAGCTGCTCAATTTGCTCTTCAAAGCTCTGCTTATGGAAAGCCCGGATGCATCTCCTCGGGATGCCACTCTTTCGCTTTCCAGAAACAAGGCCAAAGGATCGGAGGAACCCATGCTACTTCCCACGTGATCATCATCCTCACAGAAGCCTTAATGCTCGCAAGAGATGGAGCACATTGCATAATCCACCTTTTAATTTTTTCTTTAACTGTTGTTACTCCCATAGTCCTCGTATCTGAGATTTTTACCCACAAAGAAGATTCCTTGGGCAACCTTTAATTTGAATACGACTCTCAGCCCAGAAAAGAACTTAGGTTTGGACACTGAGTACTAAAATAGAAGAAAAATGTCATCTATTACTTCCAGAGTCTAAGGACATTAGGTATCCTGGCTAATTAGGATAGTCAGCCTAAAATGAGAGGAGCCATAATCAAAAGAATTGTCTGCAGCTTCTGGTTCTAGAAAGAACAGTGGGTCAGGTTCTTTCTAGCACTAATCACACTGGATCCCAAAAGCATATGAGAAAATGAGGTGTGTTTTTCATCTGGTTCAGGTTTTCTGAAGCACTGTTTCTGTTTTTCATCCTAAGAAGAGGATTCTTGCACCTGCATGAGAAGGCTTACATGTTCAGCTGCTTGAAGAAAGAGGGATAGACAAACAATCAGGAGGAGATCTTTCTAGCTCTGAGATGCTCTGATTCTGAGAATCTAATACTTTAGATATGATAAATATAGTGTTTTGAAAAGATTGCTGAGTTTTGTGGGATAATACTTGAGTTTAAATGCAGATTTGGACAATTATTTATTGATGAATGATCATCAATACATTTTTAGTTTTTTTCAGTTTTTTAAAACAGTTTTACTGAGGAATAATTTACCTACCATGAAAGTCAGCCATTGTAAGTGTGTGGTTCAGTGAGTTTTATTAAATGCATAGACTTGTGCAACCACTGCCACAATGCAGCTTAATGACATGTTTTATAAATCTTTTAACCTCCCTCCATTTTCCCCTTCATCTTATTAATAAAACTGAGCTCATGTGGTGGATTGATTACAAAAATGACCACAGTCCTAATCCTTCCATCCATTGCATCATGACTTTGTTGCTCCTTCCATTGAGAGGTGGGATTGATTTCCCCAGCCCTTGAATCTGGGGCTGGTCTTGTGACTTACTTTGATGAATAAAGTGTGGTCACTGTGAAGGTGAAATTGTTCTAAGCTGAAACCTCAAAGGACCTTGCATGCTTTTGCCTGCTCTTCTGGAACTCTGCTGTCTCCACTCTGAGGATAAGATTGGGCTGGCTTGCTGGAAAACGAAGAGTCATGTGGGGAGAGGTCCCAATCATCCTTGCCACCCCAACTGAAGCCGTCTTAGATCAGCCTCCCCAGCTGCCCTCCAGCTGGCATGCTTCCATCAACATGCTTCACCAAGTCTGACCCAACACAGCCTGGATCAGCAAAACTGATCCAGGGTGATGAGCCACCCTGGAGACCGACAAGATACAGCAGAAGGGGACTGTGTGAAGCTCCTGAGCTTTAGGGTGTGTGATGTGCATGTGGGCTAAGGTGCTTCAGTCTGTCCGACTCTTTGCGACCCTGTGGACTGTAGCCCACCAGGCTCCTCTGTCCATAGGATTGTAGCCCACCAGTTTCCTCTGTCCATAGGATTCTCCAGGCAAGAATACTGGGGTGGGTTGCCATGCCTTTCACCAGGGAATCTTCCTGACCCAGGGATTGAACCTGAGTCTCCTGCCTAGGAGGTAGATTCTTTATCGTTGAGCCACCAGGGACAGAGCTCCTGAAACCCTTGAAATTTCTCAAGTGTGGACAGCTCCAAGGGAGTCTTCTGCTATGTTAATGAAGTGACCTTTGGGAAACACCTAAGGATGGGAGCTGGTTGACAGTAAAACCAGGCACGTGTTTAGAGGGTTGGAACTTTCAGTCCCACCCCCTGATCTCTGGGGAGGAATGAAGGGCTGGAGGTTGAATCAGTCATGACCAATGGCCATTGTTTAATCAATCATACCTATGTAATGAAGCCTCCATAAAACCCCAAAAGGACTGGGTTCAGCAAACTTCCAGCTGGTGAACGCTTAGATATGTGGGGAGAGTGGTGTACCCAGAGAAGGTACGGAAGCTCCATGCCCTTCCCTCACACCTTGCCCTTGACATCTCTTCCATCCGACTGTGCTTGAGTTATATCCTTTTATAATAAACCTGTGATCTAGTAGGTAAAATGTTTCTCTGAGTTCTTTGAGCAGCTCTAGCAAATTCATTGAACCCAAGTAGGGGATTGTGGGAACCTCTAATTTATAGCCAGGGAGTCAGAAGCCCAGGTAACAACCTGGGCTTGAGATTGACGTGGGGACAGTCATGTGGGGATGAGCCCTCAATCTGTGGATCTGATACTGTCTCCAAGTAGAGAGTGACAGGAGGGAGCTGAATTGTAGGACCGCCAGCTGGTGTTGCAGAATTGCTTGGTTGGTTTGGGAAATCCCTCTGCACACTGAAACAGGAGTCAGAATTGTTAGACTGGTTTGTAAAACATCATGACTGTGGCAAGAAATCACTGATGGATGGTCACGAAAATCAATTTTTCAAAAGCTGTGAAAACATCTAGCCCTCTGCCTATTGCATAGTAAATTCTCACTAAATTAAAAACATCTATAGAGGTCCTTGTATGTGAAAAGCAGTTTGAGGTTATGAGAGATGTAGAATTGAAAAGAGACAATGATATAAACTCTTCAGGAGTCAGTTCCAGTGGGGAAAACAGATGCTTACCTAAACAGTTATAGTAAGACATTTATGTCTAAGTGGTTCCTCCATTGTCTGCAAATAACCATGTTGTTCTTTTCTTGGTATTTCACTTTGTTCAAAAATGTGTTCAAGGGATATGATGTGTTGAAAAATCCCCAATCAGCACATTGATCAAAATTAAGTTTTATTGGTATGTCCAGAGAGTGTCTGCATTTACAGGAAATGGCCCATATGGAAGCTTGGCTGCATGAAATGCCTCATGTAGCGAAGGAAACAGAAAAGCAGACATCAAATCAGAAGGAAAGGTGGGAGGAGAATGGAAAGGGAGAGATGGGTGGCTAGGAAGGTCTTAATTTTGAAAGTAACTAGGAGCTTTCATTCTAAGGATGCCTAAAGAGTAGAACTCTGCCTTGGCTGATTGCTTTTGCTTGCCTCCAAAATATTCTAGAAGTTTGGAAGGCTGGGATTGGGGCAGGGAGAAGAGGGGGGAGGACTGGTTCTTGCAGACAGGCTCTTTGGAATCCAGGATTCTTGCGGTTGGTGGGGCTCAAGCAGATTCTCTGAATCCATGCTCTCCAGGGAGCAGGCCATCTAGGTAGTCTGACCGCAAGAAGAGCACCAAACAGACAGCCCTGGCTTGGGAGCCAGGGGCCCTGGTTCTAGCTCTAACTCTGACACTGAACAACCCTTGCTGTGTGATCCTAGAAAGTTCCTTTTCCTTCCTGGGGATTGATCTAAGTGGTTTCTAAGGTCCCTTCTAGTTCAAAGAGTCTATGACTTCAGGTCTAATTGAGCCACTAAGTTGAAGGAGGAGATTGAAATCAGAGCAAACCAAGACAGATGGAAAGGCCTTCTGACAACATGCATGGACCTCTGGAAAGTGGAGCTGTTCAGAAAACCAAAGCAGAGGTGAGTCCTTCAGATCTGGGAACTCTCATCTGCACTGACTCTAGCGCGTTCTGACCAGCCTGTCCTCAAGGGCCCAGAGGTCTAGGGTGCTCCCCAACCTGGGGCCTGACCACTGGGTGCTCCCCAGCCTGAGGTCTGACCGCTCGGTGAGCTCCCAGACTCTGGTCTGGGTCCATTCAGTGGCTACTTCTCTTTCCTCCTAGAGCATGGGTGTCACAGGGGTTTCTTAAAATGCACATGAACTCCACTAAGGGCCTATTTAAACAGGGATAAATATTCCTAGCAGTCTGGTGAGAGGGGTACTGGTGAGGTGCTCCTTTGGCCAAGCAGTGGAACCAGAGGAAACTCAAAATGTGAAGAGCTCTTTGCCACACGTAACTCCCAGAAGCTGGGACGAAATGGACACTTTCAGTGCTGGTTAGGGTCTCTTTTAGGATGATGACTATCAACTGTCTCAGGGATAACTGGGCAACTTCTGGGATGCCTTTGGGCAGACCCAGTCCTTGTCACCTCCTCCTACAGCACCCCTGGGAGGTGGGAAGGGAAAGAAGCTGCAGAAGCCCCCTCCCAGCCCTGCATCACCAGGAAGTGATCTCTCTCTGGCAGTGAAGAACTGATTCTGACTTGAAGCTTCCGCATTGGGTTCACTGCAGCACTGGCGTCCCACTGTGAAGTCATTTGTCTTCCCACCGTGGGCGGCCTCTCAAATGCTAGAAGCTCCGCTCTTACCTAAGAGGCAATAAGAGAGGGTCCATGTGATGGGAGGCTGGGGACCACCAGCTGTGAGGGCCTGAGGGCCACTGCAAGGCTGGACCACCCAAAGCTGAGCCCAGGGATCACTTGTGAAGTGTGATTACGTTCACTTCCTTTTACCTTAAAAAATAAAACAATGCAAACAGCACTATTCAGGTCCCTGTCCTTTTTGCAGAGTGTCATTTTTGTGTTTGCTCCCTCCTCTGTCTTTTTTTCTAATGCTCTTCATTCTCACCTCTAGGATCATTGGAAGAAAAGTCATGACCAACTTTGATAGCATATTCAAAAGCAGAGACATTACTTTGCCAACAAAGGTCCGTCTAGTCAAGGCTATGGTTTTTCCAGTGGTCATGTATGCATGTGAGAGTTGGACTGTGAAGAGAGCTGAGTGCTGAAGAATTGATGCTTTTGAACTGTGGTGTTGGAGAAGACTCTTGAGAGTCCCTTGGACTGCAAGGAGATCCAACCAGTCCATTCTGAAGGAGATCAGCCCTGGGATTTCTTTGGAAGGAATGATGCTAAAGCTGAAACTCCAGTACTTTGGCCACCTCATGCGAAGAGTTGACTCATTGGAAAAGACTCTGATGCTGGGAGGGATTGGGGGCAAGAGGAGAAGGGGACGACAGAGGATGAGATGGCTGGATGGCATCCCTGACTCGATGGACATGAGTTTGAGTGAACTCCGGGAGATGGTGATGGACAGGGAGGCCTGGCGTGCTGCGATTCATGGGGTTGCAAAGAGTCGGACACGACTGAGTGACTGAACTGAACTGAACTGGGGATCATTGAGCCACTGAAGCCTTGCTATTCACTACAGATTGCCCAGACTTACTGGCATAAAGACACCATTTCATTCTGCTCATGGATTCTGTGGGCCAGGGGTTCACCCAGGGCAGGGCAGGGATGACTTATCTCTGCTCCAGAATGTCTGGAGCCTCAGCGGGGAGACTCAAAGGCTGGGGGCAATTCAAGGGCTTTGGGATGTGATGGTTAGGAGGTTCATCCATTCATGAGGCTGGCATGGGGTACTGGTGGTGGGCTGGGACCTCAGAGTGGCTGTCAGACTGGACACACACACACACACACACGGCCGTTCCACATTCTTGAGCTTCCTCAGAACATGGCAGCCCCAGGGCAGCCTTACACAGTGGCTCAGGGTTCAGAGCTCAGAGTGTAAGTATTCCAGCAAACAAGGCAGAAGTTATAAGGCCTTTTCCACCTAGCTACAGAAGTCCTGGAGCATCATTTCTGCCACATTCAATTGACTTCCAGCAAGTCAGAAACCCACCCAGATTCAGGTGGGGAGGCTATCAACCTATTTCTCCCAGGTAAGACTGTATTTTCAGACAGGTTTTAAAACCTCCACAGTAGCCTATGTTGTGAAATTCAATAGACCCTGCCATCATGGCATCCGGCCCCATCACTTCATGGCAAATATTTGGGAAAACAGTGGAAACAGTGGCTGACTTTATTTTCCTGGGCTCCAAGATTGCTGCAGATGGTGATTCCAGCCGTGAAATTAAAAGACGCTTGCTCTTTGGAAGGAAAGTTATGACCAGCCTAGACAGCATGTTAAAAAGCAGAGACATTACTTTGCCAACAAAGGTCCGTCTAGTCAAGGCTATGGTTTTTACAGTGGTCATGTATGGATTGTGAGAGTTGGACTCTAAAGAAAGCTGAGTACCAAATAATTGATGCTTTTGAACTGTGGTGTTGGAGAAGACTCTTGAGAGTCCCTTGGACTGCAAGGAGATCCAACCAGTCCATCCTAAAAGAGATCAGTCCTGGTTATTCATTGGAGGGACTGATGTTGAAACTGAAGCTCCAATACTTTGGCCACCTCATGTGAAGAGCTGAAGCATTTGAAAAGACCCTGATGCTGGGAAAGATTGAGGGCAGGAGGAGAAGGGGATGACAGAGGATGGGATGGTTGGATGGCATCATCGACTCGATGGACATGGGTTTGTGTAGAATCCGGGAGTTGGTGATGGACAGGGAGGCCTGGTGTGCTGTGGTTCATGGGATCGCAAAGAGTCGGACACAACTGAGCGATTGAACTGAACTGAACTGGACCCCTCTGTCATTTTCCCTAGAAGACGCTCCCTCCTTTTCACCTCTAGGATCCTAGGACACTTTGGAGGTTACCACAGGGAAGCGACTCAAGTGCTTCTTGGTTCTCTGAACATGGCTGAATTTCAAAATGGCAGCAGTTCTGTGGGAAACCCTCCTTCCTTTTGCTCTTTCCCAGTCTTGGCCCTCCTCTGCTCTGTTAGCTTGCCCTCGCCCACAGGCTCAGCTTGGGGGTCTATTCTGTGGGTCCCTGGAAGGGGTTTGGCACCCTCTTGCGTGTCCTTGCAGGTTGAGCTGGGTGAAATGATTCACATCCTGGTCAGTTCAAGTCTCTTCATTGTCAGTACCTCCACACTAAGTCCTGGCCTCATCAACTTTCTGACTGAAGTGGTTTCTTTCCTGTGGGTGGTTTTGGGGGAAAGGCCCTCAAGAATGTTCTAGAAGGTATTGGTCTCCAGTGCCTAGCACAGAGCCTGGCACTGGCACTTGCTCAATAAATGACTATTGAACAGATTAACCCTGGCTTGCATGGGCTCTAGATGACTCACAGGGTCTGATTCTGCCTGACTCACCAGAGGATTTGGGGGGATTTGACCCATAGAGAGGGCTTCAAGTTCTGAAAGGGGGGTAGTGTGTGTGTGTGTGTGTTCCTGTCCGTGTGCACTTTGGGGGAACTAAGGGCACGGGGTGGTCCTCATTGCACAGTGTTTCGGGCCAGGCCACCGGCGCTCGCCGCCGTGGTGATCGCCTGGCTTCCACTAACTGTCCCTACTTGCTTCTCTCCTTTATACGGAAACTTTGCCAGACACTTTGAACAAGCCCTCCAAGTGTCAGGCTACTTGCCAAGTTTCCAGGAGGCTCAGACCACTGCTGTTTCCTCTTTTCATCCCTAAAGTATGTGGATAAATCACCAGAAACTCTCTGGGTAAGCCTGACCTCACCACTGGAAGGACCTATTTATTTATGATATAGTTGAGGGTTTGTCAGGGGATGGGGAGGTTTCCTAGGCTTACAGGGCTCTGTGTCAGTGGAAGAGATGTAAGAGTATCTAGGCCAGTCAGTCAATCCAACTGGAGATGCTGGAATCCCAGGAGACTTTTAGAAATGAAACTATTTCTCATTTAAGAAAAAGCAAAAAAAAAAAAGCTTCCTTGTAGGGAGGGAGCAAACGGGTGGGACCATATGTCCGTGGAGATAGGGGCTGCGGACTGACCATGGAACTCTTCATTCCTGCTTTTTCTTTCCTTTTCGTCCTTCCCTAAGGAGACCCACGGCCTACGTGCTTTAATGCTCCGTGCCTATGGGCAGCATTGTGGTAGGCCTTTTCATAGGTTACTTCCAAACCTGAACAACATCTCAATGAGCAATGGATTGTTATCTGCAATATACAAATGAAAAATTTGAGGCCTAGAGAAGTAAATTAAATTGTCCGGAACATACTACTACTAAGTGGATAAATCAGGTAATTTATTAATTCAGCAGACAAACCAGATTATGCATTAAGCTATGGAGAGAAAAAAAAAGAATAAGTGGAGTGGGTTCTAGTTGATAAGAAATTTACAGTCTAGAAGAGGAAAACAGCAATTACACAGCAGTACGGTAGGTACAATGCTAAAGCTATAACAGGGCATTGGGCTAAGCCCCAAGGGGGCATCTAATGCAGCTTGGGAGGATCAGGGAAGACTTCCTGGAGGAGGTGACATTTGAGCTGAGAGTTATGGAAAGCAGAAGTTAGAAAAAAGGCTGAAGGGTGAGGCATTTCAGAAAGAGGAGGCAGCACAATCAAGGCATGGAATTAAGAAACAGCAAGGTATGTGGAACTACGAGCAGTTTGGTGTTGCCCTGGAGTTGGTCTGACTAGGGTTTATCTGACTTCAAAATGCAAATACTCTTCTCACTGTGCTTGATTTCCTCAAAGAGCTGATTTTGGAGGGTGTGGCATGTGTGCCACTTTCTGGGGCCTGGGACGCTCAGTTTTCACTCTTGAAAAGGCCCTTTTGGAATTAACAGAAGATAGGAGGGTTTACTAGAATTTCTACCTTGTAACTTCTCAGGAAGGCTTACAGGGGATCAAGAGGGAGAGGGAGCCGTGCCAAAGAGGCCAGTTGACTAACTGAGGGAACGTCGATCCACCCCTCACCGTGCTCCATGACTGCCCCGCGGCATTTTGGAAGAAGTAGGCCAGAGATCACTGGGGAACAATGGCTGCGGGGTTCACTGCCACAAAGCAGGCTGTGGTGAGTCAGAGTGAAGCAGCAAGTACACACACCAACATGTCTAGTTGGCAGCAGTGAAGATATTACCTCAGTGAGCGGCCGGGGCTGAAGATGGGTGTGGTCTAACTGTACCAGCAGTTTTGCTGGGCTCCTTCTTTTGTTGGTGGCCTGGTGGGAGTGGGGTTGGGGCAGGGGCTGGGGAGCTGTATGATAAACATGTCTATATTTCCCCTTACTAAACACAGGGAGCCCCCCAAATCGCCATCACCATTTGGCTTTCTGCTCTCTTTCCTTTCATAGGTTTCTCATGGGGCCACTTGAGAAGATCTGTAGGTACTCCTGCCTCTGTTCAGAAATACCTTATCCACAGCCCAGGTCTATTGCAAATAGGTGGATTTTCTGTCCTGCTGTGACGAATGCTATAGGAAGGTAACTGTGACAGATAATTTCAGGGACTTTTACTAGAAGTGCTTTCTCATATGGGGCCTGGAATCAGAGCTGGAGGAGCTGGAAATACCCTTTGTCCTTCCGCAGGTCAGGAAACTGAATTGAAGATTAGGAAGTGACTTGCCCAAGGTAAGACTCAAATCTAACATAGAACCAGGAAAAGTCCAGAGTCTTGACTCTAAACTTGGTGCTGCCCCCATGCTGGTCTTCTGCCCATCGTCACAAAGCCTGAAATACTGTTTAATTATCTTTCAAATGAGCACTGCTGTTTACCTTTTCTTTGCTAAAAAATAAAAGCCACTTTAAGGGCCATATTTTATTTGTAGGTTCAGTGCCCACCACATGGTCTTATGCAGTAATAATGTCCCTAGAACATTTCTACACTTGAATGCACATACAGAGGCCCCACTGGGAACTGAGATTTGATGGTACCTTTTGATTTAAATAGGACCTCATGTGTAACATGTCTTCCTGTCCATTATCTTGCCTGGGCCCTGTTCAAATCAAGCTATATTTTCTGGGTTATTTTTGCATTCGTAATTCTTGACAAGAAAATCCTCCCATCAAATCTTTGCTTTATTTCTTTGTTTCAGGAGATTATCTAGCATGTCTAAGAGAGCAACAAGTCACGTCCCGCGGCTCCAGGCCTGCAATTCCCTAGCATACCAATCTCAACCGCAAGACTTTCCCTCCGACCTCACCCAAGTCAAGGGTGGAGGTGGGGCTGCTCTCTGCCCCCTGGGGAGGAGGGATCTATGACCAAGTGGGTAATGTTCTGTCTTGATTTCTCCAGGTTTCCCCAGAGAGGTAGCATTCCTAGATGATGGGGTACAGAGAGCTCTGAGATTAGCTTTCAATGAAGCATTGCAAAGTTAGATTTAGGGTAGAATTATCCACCCGAGAGTTGCTGGAATATTGGTGAAATATCACTTCTTGCTATTTCATTCATTCATCTGGGATAGGAAAGACATCTCTTGGGGCTGATTTAGGTCAGTGGGTTCAACCTTTTTTAGTATGGAGAGCATATTTTAATCTCTAAAGAACTGCAGATAAAGATACACTCTAAGAACACGTTGGTAGAACAAATACTTAATAACAGAACCTATTACCTTTAAGGGAGTTTGAATGCTATTAATTACTGCCTTATCTATGTGCATGCATGCTAAGTCACTTCACTCATGTCCAACTCTTTGTGACCCTATGAATTGTAACCTGCCAGGCTCCTCTGTCCATGGGATTTTTCAGGCAAGAAGACTGGAGTGGGTTGCCATGCACTCCTCCAGGGGATCTTCTTGACCCAGGGATTGAATCCACTTTTCTTAAGTCTCCTGCATTGGTAGGCAGGTTCTTTACCACTAGCGCCATCTATATATGATCCCAAATCTGAGTTATTGCTTTCTTTCTGTGTTTCTGTAACTCTGTCTTCACCACTGGCCTGAACATGCCAAAGGCCATACTTGAATTGCCCCTTGTTCACTATCTACTGTATACTCAGCACCTAGCACGGTTCCTGACACAAAGTATGCGCGTTATGTATATTTGTAGAATGAATAAATGAATAATAATATCAGGATCGTTTGACTAAATAGCATGATTCATGTACAACTATAGGTGCTGATTCACACAAAAACAGTGTCCCCATGGGGTCCTAGGCTCACAGATTGGAAATCATGGATTTAAATTTCCATCCTTGGGTCCAGTATGTTCTCCATTTTCCCCTGAGGGAGCTTAGTGTTCAGTAGGCCACAGTGATTGGTCTGTGGGTTTAGAGACACACGATAACTAAAAGTGGGAGCAGTTGACATTCCAAAGGCCACACGAAAAGTCCATGAAGAAGACAGAACACAGAGCTTAATCAAGGCTGGGACTTCCCAACACCCACGGAAACCAGGAGGCTGATGACAGCTGCCTTCAAGAGCCTGTTTCTAACATTTGTAGGAAGAAAAAGTAAGCTGATCTCTGGGAACCTCTAGGCTGTGTAGTTGTTATTTTAGACCCAAACAGGCTTGCAAAGGTATCTTGCCTGTTTCCTCTGTCAACCTATTTGTGTGGAGTGCTGATCACTGAAATGACGCGCAGTAAATGCTCTTTGTCCTGTAAGACCTTGGCTGGGAGTGGAGGTGACTATGGAGTTAAAAGAAAGAAAGATTGATTTAAAAGATGGGAATGTGTCCCTCTGCATGCAGGGTGTGTATTAATATTTAAATGCTGATGTCTTTCTTCTT
Organism: Bos taurus; assembly: GCF_002263795.3. Taxonomy (NCBI): domain Eukaryota; kingdom Metazoa; phylum Chordata; class Mammalia; order Artiodactyla; family Bovidae; genus Bos; species Bos taurus. The sequence goes on from NC_037343.1 coordinate 73,951,104, forward strand.
TCTCAAGACAACGGGGCTTCTTCTCTGGATTCTCCTGGTTCCTTCCTCACCAAACAAAGAAAGGGAGGTATTCCAGGTGTGAACACATCAGGGAGGTTTCCTGCTTAAGATTCAGAGATTCATAGCCCTGAGGAAATGAGTAAAAGAGAGGAGGGGAAAGAGCAAGAGAGATGAAAAATAGAATCTTCGCCACCTGCTATTTAGTGATTAGCTCCCAGATAAGGAAGGCAGCGACGCATTCCAGGAGCTCAGGACTTGCCCAGACGGAACTCGGAATAAAGGAGGGCTTGGTGAAAAGTAAAGCCAGAGAAAGGGGTGGTGGTGGGGGGCATGGAAAACACCATCCATCAATTTGTCTCAAAGCCCCTCCATGTAATGCGGCTCTTACAAATTTAAGGTCCTCACTTTCCTCTCTTTTTTTGGTTTCCCCTGCCTTACCTGCCTTGGTTTATTACATAAGGAGTCATGTAAAGCTCTTTCACGAACTATCGGTGTGACTGGGGCAGATAACTTACCTTCTTAGATACAAGCCTAGTGGCTGCTATCTCTTGAGAGTTTCAAGAGCTTCCTCCAAAGCATAGGAAAAGAAATCAACGATCACAACCAAATCACCGAACCCCAAGACCCCTACTGCTGGGCAGGGCAAGCCCTGGTGAGTTGGTGGGTGAACAGCCTCTGTTCTTGTTCTTAGTTTCATGCACACCAGGCTGTTGGATTAAACCTCAGTGAAAAGCAAGCTCTTATTCATTCCCTGACAGGGGAGCAGCCTGCTGCATTGTGAGGTTTTCCTTTCTCAGGAGAGAATGTTGAAAATGACGTCTGCACAGCCTACCTCTCTCCGTGGCACCTGTAGCCACAAACATGACCAGGGTCTGAGCGGAGGGGGCAGGATGCTCTGTACTTGTCTGGGTGGTGCGGTCTCTTCCCTCATTAGCTTTTGCCCTTCCCTTTGTTCTTATGACTGAGAGTGTCTTGTCCTTGACAATGGCCATGTGTTCATTTTTTCCAACACGGTGAGGTGAGGTCAGCACACTGGCTTTTAACCTCTGGAGCAGGTAAGAACCATTGAACCTTGACAGATGCAAGATCAAGTTACTAATTCAGCCTGATTCTCATTTTGCTCTGCTCCCATAGAAAAAAGTGTGGAGCCATGGATAATTATGCTTTGGGAGAAAATAAATACTCTGGTGATTAAAAACTGGAAATCACTAGCTTTGAAATTTCTCCAAAAATATAGCCCCAGATGTCACGCAAGCTCCCATTCAAACATAGGCTGTAAAAATCCAACTGTAGACATCGCCTTGTAAAGTGTTCACAGATGCAAGAGCAGAAGAAATTCTCACAGCTCAGAAAAGCAAGACTTCTGCTTTTTTCCCTTTCTTTCTTTCCACCGCCCCCCCACTCTGGGGGTGATGGAGGGGTTATGCATCAAACTGTTCATTTCAATATGTAATTTGCCTCAAAGACTTTCCGACTTAATTTATTTTCTCACCAACCTGAATCCAATTCAAAAAACATTTATTGAAACCCGAACAATCTACTTTCTGTTGACGAGTGCTAATAGGTGCAATGTTACTCCTTGTCAACTTATAAGAGCACACACTGAGCTTGGAACTAAACAGGAAAACAGAAATTAAACTGGAGTTTGAATTTGTTTCCCTCTGAATTTTCCACCATATTTGGACATGTACAGTGCTGTGACATTGTGGACTTTCCTTTATTAAAAAAATAATCTTTTTTAAAAAAAATGTGGAATGTTTACATATTCGTGCTGAATGTATCTCTAAGGCAGAGGGGATAGAATTGTAGGGGAAAAAAAAAGAATGATGTCAAAAAGTCCCTGCAAAAGAAATTTTCAACATTTCTTTGCTAGTTCTTGGACTAAACAAATATTTTTCCTGTGAAAAATGACAAATACAATTTTTTCCCAATAGCCCAGCCTCTCTGCTCTCTTGAGTTCCGGTGGATATGTGGTTCCTCTGAGATCCTTAGCAACATCATGTCAGTTTTAGCTTGAGAGCTGTTAGAGTATCAGTAGGTGGGAGGAAATAGGAGGGTCTGAGTGAGTGTATATGTGTGTGCACCTCCCTGTGTGCCTGTGTGTAGTGCCAACAGTAGTATATCCTTATTGGACTAGAATTCTATACCAGAGCTTTGAATAAATTGGACAAGGTGGTTGCAAGGTTTGGCCCAACATTATTGCCTTTCCCCCTAGATTTGTAGTGAACAGAGAGAATGTGGCCATTGTGTTAACATTCTAGACTTTGCTGGCAAGTCCAGGGTCCATAAGAAAAGATGATTTCTCCCCTCCCTCTGTGTGCAGATTGTGTCTATCTATAAGTGACAGCCCAGATTTCTATTCCTTTTCAGTTCATTCCTTCACTCCTTTATACAACAGGCAATAACCAAGTACCAGCTCTGCACCCGATAGTCTTCCAGGTGTGGGAGACGCTACAGAGAAGGTCCTTGGCCTTGTGGGGCTTGCACTCTGATATGAGAAGACAGAAAGCGAAATAAATCCCATAATCTCAATTCACAAAACTCACCGCGGAGACGGAAAAATCATGGAGATAGGATATAATCAGCAGGTGTGTGTATGTGGGGCACAGGCTGGTTAAGGGTACTGGAGAAGCACCCTCTGAGAAGGTGATGGGTGAAGACAGCCTAGGGGGGCGGGCGGGCTGGCATACAGGGAAGAGGGTTGGCTGCTGGAGAAGCGGTGGAGATCCAGCAGGACACGTTTGCTTGTTCAAGTGAGTTCTCCTTGCACGCATTATATTCTAATGGGGGGGGGGGGGGGTGGTTTCTTGACTGGTTGGTAAACCCAGTGGGAAGTTGGACTCTGCTAGGAATGGATGTGAAAGTGTCTGCCGGGGTCCTTTACATGGGAAAACGAAGCGTTGCTTTCCTTAGAAGTGGAAGACTGCACGGAGAAGCTGAAAGACTTGAGCTCTGTGGTCCCGCTTGGCCACTGGTAGATTCTATCCTTTGAGGAAGTCCCTTCCCCTCTCTGATTTCTGTCTCTTACTGAAATAAGGTGCGGGACTGAGTGATCTGAAATTCCCCTCCAGCGCAGGCAGTCTTTGAGCCCCCTAAGAACAGAAACTGAGATCAAACTTTCCTGCTTGAGAATCCCAGTTAATATGGACACACTCACTAGAATGTTCATAGCCAAGCCCTGGGTGGAAACAAACATATGAACTGGAGTTGCACCTGACCAGTTCCTTCTAGAGTCTAGAGGATTCCTATTCAGACACTTGACATATTTTCCTCTCCTTGATTTGATCTGTGTTATGACTTTAGTCTGTAGGGAGCTCCTACAATAGGCAACCAGTAGAGAGAATTCCAAGTACAGACCAGACCTGCCAGTGTACACTGAGCAGAGGCATCTACCCTGACCACATGCAACTGCATTAGAAAGGGCAAGTCTGACAGCAGAGAAAGGCCAGACAGGAGTCCTAGGGTCTTGCCCTTCAATAATAGATGATCCGCCCTAACAAAGGTATGAAGCAGGGCAAAGGCTAATAGAATTTTGCCAAGAGAACACACTGGTCATAGCAAACACCCTCTTCCAACAACACAAGAGAAGACTCTACACATGGATATCACCAGATGGTCAACACCGAAATCAGATTGATTATATTCTTTGCAGCCAAAAATGGAGAAGCTCTATACAGTCAGCACAAACAAGACAGGGAGCTGACTGTGGCTCAGATCATGAACTCCTTATTGCCAAATTCAGACTTAAATTGAAGAAAGTAAGGAAAACCACTAGACTATTCAGGTATGACCTAAATAAAATTCCTTATGATCATACAGTGGAAGTGAGAAATAGATTTAAGGGCCTAGATCTGAGAGATAGAGTGCCTGATGAACTATGGATGGAGGTTTGTGACATTGTACAGGAGACAGGGATCAAGACCATTCCCATGGAAAAGAAATGCAAAAAAGCAAAATGGCTGTCTGAGGAGGCCTTACAAATAGCTGTGAAAAAAAGAGAACTGAAAAGCAAAAGAGAAAAGTAAAGATATAAACATCTGAATGCAGAGTTCCAAAGAATCACTTCCTCAGTGATCAATGCTGAGAAATAGAGGAAAACAACAGAATGGGAAAGACTAGAGATCTCTTCAAGAAAACTAGAGATACCAAGGGAACATTTCATGCAAAGATGGGCTTGATAAAGGACAGAAATGGTATGGACCTAACAGAAGCAGAGATATTAAGAAGAGGTGGCAAGAATACACAGAAGAACTGTACAAAAAAGAGCTTCACGACCTAGATAATCACAGTGGTGTGATCATTTATCTAGAGCCAGACATCCTGGAATGTGAAGTCAAGTGGGCCTTAGAAAGCATCACTACAAACAAAGCTAGGGGAGGTGATGGAATTCCAGTTGAGCTATTCCAAATCCTGAAAGATGATGCTGTGAAAGTGCTGCACTCAATATGCCAGCAAATTTGGAAAACTCAGCAGTGGCCACAGGACTGAAAAAGGTCAGTTTTCATTCCAATCCCAAAGAAAGGCAATGCCAAAGAATGCTCAAACTACCGCACAATTGCACTCATCTCACACGCTAGTAAAGTAATGCTCAAAATTCTCCATGCCAGGCTTCAGCAATACGTGAACTGTGAACTTCCAGATGTTCAAGCTGGTTTTAGAAAAGGCAGAGGAACCAGAGATCAAATTGCCAACATCTGCTGGATCATGGAAAAAGGAAGAGAGTGCCAGAAAAACATCTACTTCTGCTTTATTGACTATGCCAAAGCCTTTGACTGTGTGGATCACAATAAACTGGAAAATTCTGAAAGAGATGGGAATACCAGACCACCTGATCTGCCTCTTTAGAAACCTATATGAAGGTCAGGAAGCAACAGTTAGAACTGGACATGGAACAACAGACTGGTTCCAAATAGGAAAAGGAGTTCGTCAAGGCTGTATACTGTCACCCTGCTTATTTAACTTCTATGCAGAGTACATCATGAGAAACGCTGGGCTGGAAGAAGCACAAGTTGGAGTCAAGATTGCCGGGAGAAATATCAATAACCTCAGATATGCAGATGACACCACCCTTATGGCAGAAAGTGAAGAGGAACTAAGAAGCCTCTTGATGAAAGTGAAACAGGAGAGTGAAAAAGTTGACTTAAAGCTCAACATTCAGAAAACGAAAATCATGGCATCTGGTCCCATCACTTCATGGGAAATAGATGGGGAAACAGTGGAAACAGCATCGGACTTTATTTTGGGGGGCTCCAAAATCATTGCAGATGGTGACTGCAGCCATGAAATTAAAAGACGTTTACTCCTTGGAAGGAAAGTTATGACCAACGTAGATAGCATGTTCAAAAGCAGAGACATTACTTTGCCAACAAAGATCTGTCTAGTCAAGGCTATGGTTTTTCCAGTGGTCATGTATGGATGTGAGAGTTGGACTGTGAAGAAGGCTGAGTGCTGAAGAATTGATGCTTTTGAACTGTGCTGTTGGAGAAGACTCTTGAGAGTCCCTTGGACTACAAGGATATCCAACCAGTCCATTCTAAAGGAGACCAATCCTGGGTGTTCTTTGGAGGGACTGATGCTAAAGCTGAAACTCCAATACTTTGGCCACCTGCAAAGAGTTGACTCATTGCAAAAGACTCTGATGCTGAGAGGGATTGGAGGCAGAAGGGGAAGGGGACGACAGAGGATGAGGTGGCTGGATGGCATCACTGACTCAATGGACAAGAGTTTGGGTGAACTCCGGGAGTTGGTGATGGACAGTGAGGCCTGGCGTGCTGCAATTCATGGGGTCGCAAAGAGTCAGACATGACTGAGTGACTGAACTGAACTGAACTGAACAAAGGTCTCTGGTTAAGTCAGCCCTTTACTGTGATCCTCTGGCTTGCTGGCACAGAAGCAGCCTTCTTCAGATCATGCTGTAAGGTTCAGAGAACCCCATGGCTGTTTATTTCTTTGTTGGGTCTGTTGAATAATGTTCTATCATTCAGGTCAAAGAACACCCCGAGGTCCAGTAAAGATATAGGATGAGGGGGGTATCATTATAAATGTGTTTTGAGCATTCCTTCTACATGGAAGAAAGCATCTAAAGAGACACACAGTGGATCAGATGTAGTCCCTGACTTCCAGGAACCTTCTTTACATAGACTCACACAGATGCCTACCATGAACACAGGTCAGAGAGCAGGGAGTGATGGATGTAGTGAAGAGGAGGGCAGTCGATGCAATGACACCTAGAATTGGTCCTTAGCGATAATTCGGACTTCGAAGGTCAGGGACAGGGGTAAGGAAGGGCCTTCTCAGACGAGAGAGAGCACAGTGACTAAAAGCTAGGCTCGGAACAGAACTTCCCAGGAAGAACACCGAAGTATCTGGGATTCAAGGGCAGGAATCTTCAGTTTAAATTTAAATTCCAAGAGCTTGACACGAAGGAAACCAGAGCTCTACCCTTTTGGAATGAAATGACGTTTGGTCCTGATGTTTCTGGTTCCCATTCCAGAAGAGGCAGAACGGCCTCCTCCCCTCTTTTCGTCCCCCGCCCCCTCCCACAGTTGTAGGAAACCTGAAAGGAGAGCAAGGCTGTGGTTTTCAACAAGCTTGCATCACCTGTGGTCAGGGAAATATTTTAAAGTTTCGTCTCTCAAGGCATGCTGATGATTCGCTTCAGAGTTAGAAGCAAACTTTAGCTTAGTGTTCTTCATTGTTCCTTTGCCGTGGTTTCCAGTTGCCATGTCTGCGTCACCTTCCTCCGTCTGATGGCCTTCATCTCAGACACAAGTCTTTGGAGATGTCTCTGTTCCTCTTTGATTTCAGTTCTCAGATCTCACCTGTCCACGTCCCCCTCTCACCAATCCTCATCATCCAGATGCCTCCAGAGAAACTAAACCACATACTTCCTGGCAACCACCCTGGTCTGATTATTCATGCATCATCATGGCCTTGTCCCAAATTAATTCTGCCTTGTCTTTCCCGTCAATATTCTTTTCATCTCAGTGTGTGCCAACAGACTGATTCATATTTACTCTTGACACGCATTTGATGACCATATAGAATTTTACTAGCTAGTTATTTTCTGGCTACAGCATTTAGTTTGTGATCTCTACATTGCTTCTCTTGACAGCGCCATGTTGATAGTTAAACAACAGTACCATTGATTATCACACATTTGGCCACATGACAACACTAGTGGTAACAAAGAAGAACCTTTATAGAAGTTCTCAGAGCTGTGAAACAAATGATCCCATCTTATAAATGAGAAAACTGGGCGATTGACTCGGGACTTAATTAGGTGATTAAGTTTAAGGTCACTTTGGTAGAAATAGGAAGAGCTTGAACTCAGGACTATTGAGTACAGATGGTGGTTCTTGGGGCAAGCAGCCTGCTCTTAGTTCTGTCCGGGTCTACCTGTATCCCCCAGAGACCCTTCAAACCAGAGGTTTTCACCATCAGTGGAGGCAGAATCTCTGCCTCTCCCCCAAACACATTCTGACTCTGAGGTCCTGGAGCCCTAGGATTTTCTTCATTAACACGGACCCCCTGATGTTATTGATGTAGGAATGTATGTTGAAAATTGTTGGACATAGTGGAGAAGTTTTTTCAGTCTGATAGCCTAAAAATGCCCTCTTTTTCTTTTACCTTCCATTGTATGCAAATTTGAGTTCATTCAGGGAGAGATCATTTATATTCTGCTTTAGTTCTTATAAAATACCACTTTAATCTTATTTTAAATGGCTGCGTTTCTGGAAGAGACCATTTTATCCCAAAGAGAATTTTGTTTCTGATGGTTTCAGATAGGTGTCTTCTTTTAATTCTCTTTTTCTTTTTAAAATATGACATCATAATCGTCTTCACATCTAGATTTTTGTGTTACACTGGTGTCTTTTCATGGAATATTGCCAGAACTGGTATTAATGATGGAGTTGTCAGAACTGTATTCTAAATGAGAGTAAAATTCAAATAAGGATCCAGATGAAAAATATGTCTATAAATATTTGAAAAGATCTCTCTCTCTCTCTCTGTCCACCCCCCACCCCACTCTCTTTCTCTCTCTCTTGGCAGTTTTTCTATTGAGCAAAAGGAAATATTGAATTATATAAATATCTTAGGGAATGCATTTTGTTACATGCACCATCTTAAGAAATATTCAGCTAAATTGTGCTTGTCAGAATTCAATAGAGGTCAGAGTACTGGATAAAATATGAGTCCAGCTTTGATTTCCTTATGTAAATGTTTTCTCTAAGGTATATCCATTATGCCAAATCTAATGGTTCTAATAACCACTCCAGAGCCATCTAATTCAATTTAATTCTCCCCGATCAAAAAATGCAAAACAACTTTTTGAAAGACAGAGATTAGCTCTATTTCTACCACTAAAGGATATGAGAAAGGTATTAAAGAAATGAGATCTCAGGCAGAGGTTTCAATATTGATCTCGTCTCCCCCAAGCTTGATCTTGTATATACTACATAGAATGAGATTTGGTATGAAAATATGCATTTGTAAGGCCCAAGGAAACTGGAACAAATCATCTATTTTCATCTCTTCTTTGTGTGAACAGTATTTTTCCTTTGGATCAGGACAAAGATTTGAGTTCACTTCTCTCAAGATTTCAGATCATTGTCTTACAGCTGTAGTTTCACACAAGCCATGGTCTGGCTTCTTACACAAATGTCATATTTTACAGAAATATCTTCTTTCCATGGAAGATATTTAACCCTGTCTTGAGAAAATTAGAGAAAATGAGTTTGAGACAATGCAGTTCAAGTGTCTTCAGTCACCGTTCCTTCTCTTTGGTCATTCACACTCCTACTCTCTTTCCATCCCTTTAATGGCTCTTCAACCATCTTTTAAAACTTTGTGGGAGAGTGTCGTCCACCCATCTCAATTCTTGGCTCCATCCATGATGAGCTGCTCTAGGAACTTGTATATTTCCATCTCCTTTGGGAGGAGTCTTCTTCGAGCAGGAACCTCAGTGGTAGTTCATGAGTGCTCTTAGCCTGTGGGAATCTGGCTTGTGTCTAGAAGCTCAGAGCCCTCTCTCTCTCGGAAATGATTATGTTCTAGTTAGAGGTAAAGGGCCTAACGATAAAAATAGCTCCTGTTCATTGACCGCATGCTTTGTGCCACATACTGGGCTAAATCAGTTCCCAAATGCAATCAAATTTCATCTCACAACAGCCCTATGTGTTAGGTGCTTTTATTCCCATTTTTCAGATGGGAAAGTTCAGGCTCTCATTTGCTCTGGTGCCCAGTGAACTCAGAGTCGACATCTGAACCCTGGCCTTTCTGACATCAAAGCCTTTTTACTAAATATATGCTACACTTACTGAAAATATAGATAATAGCTGATGACCAAAGACCAGGAAAGATCAACAGAAAAATAAATTTATCTCCAGGGTTAGAAGGATTCAACTAGAAGCTAGAAGGCTTCATCTAGTCTAGTGTGGTAGGCATCCTTTTTAAATGATTTCCCCTTGCAGGCAGAATTTTCTGGAAGAATGCTGTTGACAGCATTCAGTGCATCATAAATAACATCCCAGGTGCTCCAACCACCCCCTCAGCCACTCTCCTCTAGAGAATTTCCATCTGAACCCCTCCCTGCACTCACATTCCTGCTTATTCCCTGCTCTCCACCCACCCCCGTTTTTAACTCAGCGTCAAGTGTTCATACTTGCTGATTGCTTTTCAAGTGCTCCTACTATTTTTGATTAGCATTTTTTTTTTCCTCAAAGGAGTACTGTCTCCTCAAGGTCTATTGCTTTTGTACTGTTGTTTAGTCGTTAAATTGTGTCCAACTCTTTAGCCACCCCACAAACGGGAGCCCATCAGGGTCCTCTGTCCATGGGATTTCCCAGGCAAGAATACTGGAGTGGGTTGCCATTTCCATTTCCAGGGGATCTTCCTGGACCAGGGATTGAAGGCAGGGTCTCCTGCATTGGCAGGTAGATTCTTTCCTACTGACCCACCAGGGAAGCCCATTCTACTATCAGATCAGTCGCTCAGTCATGTCCGACTCTTTGCAACCCCATCAATCACAGCATGCCAGGCCTCCCTGTCCATCACCAACTCCTGGAGTTCACTGAGACTCACGTCCATCGAGTCAGTGATGCCATCCAGCCATCTCATCCTCTGGCGTCCCCTTCTCCTCCTGCCCCCAATCCCTCCCACCATCAGAGTCTTTTCCAATGATTCAACTCTTCGCATGAGGTGGCCAAAGTACTGGAGTTTCAGCTTTAGCATCATTCCTTCCAAAGAAATCCCAAGGCTGATCTCCTTCAGAACGGACTGGTTGGATTTCCTTGCAGTCCAAGGGACTCTCAAGAGTCTTCTCCAACACCACAGTTCAAAAGCATCAATTCTTCGGTGCTCAGCCTTCTTCACAGTCCAACTCTCACATCCATACATGACCACAGGAAAAACCATAGCCTTGACTGGACAAACCTTTGTTGGCAAAGTAATGTCTCTGCTTTTGAATATGCTATCTAGGTTGGTCATAACTTTCCTTCCAAGGAGTAAGCGTCTTTTAATTTCATGGCTGCAATCACCATCTGCAGTGATTTTGGAGCCCAGAAAAATGAAGTCTGACACTGTTTCCACTGTTTTCCCATCTACTATAGTTAGTATCTAAACATTCCACAAACATTTTTGTTGGTTGTCTAGTAGAAGGGAAAGATCACCTAAGCTGCAGATTCCTCGAAGATTGGGTTGTATTTTCTTTTTCCTCTTTGGTTCTTAGCTGAATAGGACCTAGGGCAGGAGCTCACAGAGGTTTGGTGCACTAAACAAAATATGGAGCCGGTTGTCCTATGCTCTGCAAAGGCGAAACACAGAGGATCCTCAAATAAGTTACATTTGAGTGAGTGCAGAGGTCAATCAAGGTAAGTATATATATAACTTCAATACTGTACTGTACTAACAGGAAGGCATGGAAACCCACTCTAGTATTCTTGCCTGGAGAATCCCATGGACAGAGGAGCCTGGTGGGCTACAGTCCATGGGGTCACAAAGAGATGGACACGACAGAGTGCCTAAGCACAGCACGACTGTAACACAATGCAGAACAAGATAACATATCATAACAAGGATACTAAGTGCCAATGCACTTCAGAGGCTGGAGAGATCTTACCTCCTTACCTAAGTGAGGGGATCACAGGGCTTTAGATGCCCACCAAGCCCTCATCCCTGGCACTGGGGACATGCCAGGATGTTGTTCTTGGTAGTGGTGGTGGGAAGGGCAGCGTGGAGAAATCTTTTACTTTATACTTTCCTGATGAATGAGTATTTTATGATAGATTCATTCTTCTTGCAATTAAAATGAAAAAGAAAGGACTAGGTGATGAAGGCAGCACAGCACTGGGTTTGGAAAGCTCCGTGGGTGGGCTGAGGGACAGGAAGAAGGATTCCAGCCTAAAGATATGACACCAGGAAAATCCACAAGGTGGGAAAACAGGGAGAAGTTTCAGGGAGCCAGAACCGGGAAGGCTGGGCTGGCATGCTGATCCCTAGCAGGCGCAGAGCAGCAGGGAAGGCCCAAACAGGAAGCTAGGGCCATGCTGGGAAAGGCAAAGAGAGCAACACTGAAGCCATCTGGCCACGGGAGCCTCTCGAGTCTTCTGAGCTCTGCAAGGCATGATCGTGGCTAGGCTTTGGGACAAATCCTCCTGGCCTCTGCTCAGGAGTTGGATTTGTGCTGAAGGAATCCTTCTTGGCCTTGATGGCCTGCAGCTGTTCATGCCAGGCTGGTCTCTGTTCAACGTGCCTGCCCCGTCAGTGCTCCAACCCCAGGGATGACCCACGGCACGTCTTCCAAGGAGAAGCACCAGAAGAGAGGGAAGATGATAGTTGTCTTCACAGCACCTCACAAGCCTCTTGTAGTTTCTCTTTTCTTTTTTTGGTCTTGGAAAGTCAAGGGGACACTGAGATTTCCTTAGTTTCACATGTTATTTTTCACATCAAGAAAGCAAATCTCTCAAATATTGATATTTTCTTCCTCAGAATATTAAAAATAGAATTACCATATGATACAGTAATTCCATTTCTGGGCATAAAGCTGGACAACACTATAATTCAAAGATACAAGCACCCCCTATGTTCATAGGACTACTATTTGCAATAGTCAAAACATGGATGCAACCTAAATATCCCATGAACAGATAAACGGATAAGGAAGACATGGTGTATATACACAATGGAATGTTACTCAGTCATAAAAAAAGAACAAAATAATGCCATTTGCAGCAACATGGATGCAACTAGAGATTATCACACTAAGTGAAATAGGTCAGAAAAAGAAAGACAAATACCCTGTGATTTCATTTATATGTGGAATATAACATATGGCACAAACTTACCTACAAAGCGGAAACAGACTCACAGACACAGAGAGCAGAGTCGTGGTTGCCAGGGGGAGGAGGGGGGTTGGACTAGGGGTTTAGGGTTAGTCGGTACAGACTATTACATACAGAATGAATTAACAAGGCCCTAATGTATAGTATAGGGAATTATATACAATATCCTTGGATAAACCACAATAGGAAGAGTGTATATCTGTGCATAGTTGAGTCACTTCACTATACAAGAGAAATTAATACAACATTGTAAATCAACTCTACTTTGATAAAAATAAATTTAAAAATATCAATATTCTTATGCTTCTCCTGTCTATTCCTCTTTCTTTGGTCTAAATGCATTTCAAACGTAAACACACACACACTCACATACTCAGCGTGTTCACTCACTCACTGTATCTCCTCCCCTACCTACCTTGGATCCACTGGAAGCAATGAGGACAAAAAGACAATGAAAATTTCTATGAAATATCCATCTACTGCTATAGTTAGTCACAGACTTCTCATCAGCCAGCCACTTCCTGGCTGTGATCATTTCCTGTCATTTTGTTCTGTTCCATGCTGTCCATGCTGAAGACCTAACCTCCCACCCCCTGTCTTTTTGTTTTTAATTGTTTTTCAATTCTGACATGAAAACCCATGACTGGTTTCTTGAGACTGACTCCTTCGTTGATGTACGTCTTTTGTATTTTAAAATATTTCTAAGTATTTGTCGTCTATTTGTCTCCTAAAGACTTTTCAAGCAAAAAGAATCTGAGCGCAAAAAGAGTTACCCACTGAATATGACTGTTGCTGGATCAGACTCCAGTGGCCTTTGTGATGGTTGATTTTGTGTGTCAAAGTGGCTAGGCCATGGTACCTGGATATTTGACCAAGCTCACCTGAATGCTCTATGAAGGTGTTTTTTAGATGAGTTTAACATTTAAGCACCAGAGACTTTGAGTAAAGTAGATTATCCTTCGTCATGTGAGTGGCCCTCATCCAATCAGTTGAACACTTTAAGAAAAATGCTGTCCTCTTCCAAGGTAGAGAGAATTCCCCAGGCCGTGGCAGACTACCTTTGGACTCAAGCTACAACATCAACTCTTTCCTGGGTCTCCAGCCTGCAGGCCAACTGCAGATTGAGACTTGCTAGCCTACATAATTTTATGAGCCAATTATTTAAAATCAATCCATCTCTCTGGGTCTCTCTCTCTTTCTGGAGAAGAACCTTGACTGATACAGCCTTCATACTCATATTCCTCCATCAGGATTACGGTTTTTCTTATATTCAAGAAATAACCTATTGGATAACCAACCACAAGATGCCAATAAAGCAATTCTTCCCCCTCCTCCATCTTTTTCCCCACACAAAAATTTATATACATGAGAACCCCAGGTATCCAGTTCTCACCTTGTTTCATATTTTTTCTTTGCTTTTCCCATCAGTGGAGGAAAGTGGAATTTGGCTGTCGTCACTAATAAAATAGATATTGCAACTCTGAAGACCCCTGCCTTCTGGTTGAAATCTCCATGGCTCCCTTCATCTGTCTCTCGTAAGTGCTGTTTATCAGTGCTTTTACTCACCTGCATTTCTCTCCTCTGAGCCCTCTCCAAGTTCACTCTTTGACTTAACTTGGACCTTCACTTTGATCAGAATGATATATTTGATGGAATGACACAGTGTCCTTGGGATGAAGTCAAGTATTGGGCATTGCTAAGAATCTCCCACAGAAATCTATTCCTGAGTGAATGTACATCAACCTTAACCACAGCAGACATCAGCATTTACCAAGCCCTACCTACATGCAAGGCTCTGAGCAGATGATTTACAGCCATCGTCTCATTTTGTCCTGTAAATTAGACACAAGAGACTTTATTGATTGTTGCCCTGATGCTGAACTCCCGCTTTTAATAAGAAATGAAACCTCTGAGCTTTGGCTGGGTACATGGACATTAGAAATAAAAACTAAATCTCCCAGCCTGTCTTGCATGGAGATATGGCTTGTGTGACTAAGTTCTGGCCAGCAGACTCTAAGAGGAAGGGCTATGGGGAACTTCTGAGAAACACCCTTAAAGTGAGGATGGTGCTTTCCCCTCTTGCCTGATGACTGGACTTTGGACAGAGTGCCTGGAGCTGGCAAAGCCATCTTGAACCATGTGCTATAAGTGGGACAGTGTGGCAGGATGGTGGGACAGTCAGATAAAAGCAGCCTTGAGCCCTGCTGACTTGTGGAGCCATCCTACTCATCTGAACTGCTTGCATCCAGGTTATTTTTATTCTCTTTAACATCTTAAGTCCCTTGGGGTTTTCGAGTTTCTGTCACCTGTAGCTGAATCTGACACTAATGGATTCAGTAGGTTCAAATATTCTCATTTAAAAGAAGAAGAAATCGAGGCTCAAACAGGTTAGATAACTCATTCAAAATTACTTAAGTAACAAGTTATAAGAGCTGGAGCCTGGTTCTCTCCCATGCTGAAGCCCACTGCAGAGCTTCTCGTTAGTGAGTGTGGGCCTCTAAGTGATCTTCTTATCTTTTTTCCTGGTGGAAAGATTCTTCCGAGCAAGCATAGTTTGGTGCAGCTGCTGTCGTCAGGAGAGAGGTTCAGAGGCCCCTTCATGAAAGACGCTACCACCACCCCTGTACCCTCGACCGTTCAGGAACCCTGGATAGACTTATCCCCTGGCTGCCTGACATGTTTGCCAAGTAGCTCATTTTTAAAATGCAGGGTAGCATGGCTGTCTTGCACACCCTGTTAGACTGCTAAGCCTGCCTGTCCAAACAAATCTACTCTGCCATGACTTTATTCCCCTGGCGTGTTGATGCACACACTTCTCCCACTGGGGCTTGGGGCCTGAGCATGTCTGAGAAATTGAATGGCAGCAAGTGTTTCTGCCAACACTCGAGCAAACATCCCTGGAAACAAGGAAAGGGAGAGCCTTACTGTGTAGTGGCCTGGCTTCTGTGTGGCTCTTCTGCCAAAGGATTCTGGAAGCTTCCTTCAGATAGAGAGACCCTCAAGGTCCTTCAAATACCCAACAGCAGTCTACTCCACCATCAGAAAGACAGCCCCAACAGAGAAAAACGTGTCCTTTTTCTGCTTCTGTGAGTCCAGGCTCTGATCTAGTTTACTGCGTGACCTTGAAGAGAGACAACGTGTTGTGTTGAAAGAGCCCAGGGTTGAGTTTTTGAAAGTGTGGCTGCTTGGTTACAACTCCCACGCTGTATAGTTCAGTCTTGGGCAAGCCATTTAGACTCTCTGAGCCTCTCAGCTCTAAGATGAGAATTCATTCACTTCCCCACCTCTCCAGGTATGATACATCTCTCCATTCCTCTGACTCAGTTTTATAAAATGTGCAGTTTTCTGATCTCTGGGCACACAGATATAAACTGGGTATAGCTTCCCTGCTGAGTTTACCCCCTACCTAGCAGCATTATGGTAAATCTCAAAGTGTTAATGGATATCATGGTAATTGAGAAGGTAGAACGCTGTACATACAAAGAGTTATTTTTAAGTCACAACTTTGGTAACCTCAATTTCCCCTCCTCTAGGGTGGGAAATCTAAAATACGCCCAAGGGAGTCAATGGGAAAATAGGCGGTGACTAGCAAACGGTTCGTGAGGCCACTAGCAAGAGTTGGGTCATGGATGGGGCATCACATGTTGAACGTGGACTCACGCTAGAGCAAGTATGTACTGAGAAACTCCTTGACACTCTCCATCCTCAGAGCCCTTGCCCAAGTTCTCTGTCTAAAGAAACCGCAGGCCTCAGACTCCTATCCTTATGATCGGGAGATGCCTCTTGTCAGCTAGGAGAGAAATTTCAATCTTTTATTGAAAGCGTTTTGCAGCAGGAAACACTTTTTTTTTTTTTTTTGCCAGTGCCAACATAATTTAACTATGATTTAATAGCTTCTTTCATTTACTTGTTAAATTATGCCTCTCCATCACCTTCCCTTTGGGTTTTCCCGCCTTTTGGTCCTACAACCTCCCATTATTTATTAATGCCCCATAATACATGATGGAGGCAAGCAGAAAGCAGCCATTTCACAATGATTTAGGAGGCTCCTGGCAGCGACACAAGAACAGGAGCATATGTTCTGAGAGTCTCCCCTGGACTTGCCTCTTTGGACCTGAGTTGGGTAGATCTCGGTCATCATCTACGTGGGTCCTCCCCACCCCTCCCTATCCACCCCCCTGGCCATTTTCCTGCCCTGAGCCAATTTAAAATACTTGGCTTAAAATTACTAGTGAGTCACAGCTCATGTTTTTTTTTTTTTTCCTCCAAGTGCCAACTGCTAGAATGAGCATGCTTCTCAAAGTGGTACTTAACCTAAATGACATAAAGAGGTAATTTGCTTTCCCTCCAAGGGAGTAGCCCTCTGGGGGATGAGGAAGTTTCAGATGGCTTGAATCTTTAGGGACTCAGTTCTTAGAAGGAAGGTTGAAAGAACCTAGCTCCCTGCATCTCCTGCAATTCTTTTCTGGGAACAGCTTGGACTGTTTCGATTCGTAGGAAGACTCTCACAGGGAATGGAGTAAGGATGCTCCCAAGTACAGACTTGGAGGTGTTTCATGGCTTCCTCAAGGATACATATGGGCTCCTAGCTGGACCTTCGTCACAGTTCTGCTTCCTCCATGCGTTTGTGAGAGTCACCTCTGTTCACGTCCCCAGGCTAGGTTTCCTCCTCCTCGTCCCTTCCTCTCTGCTTTGGACTAGACTAGCCCTCCTCTGTGAGTCTGTGAATGGCCTATGGGGTTCTACAGGTGACGGGGGGAGAATGGCACCCAGAAAAGCACAGTGACCAGCCCATCGCCTCACAGTGGAAGGGGGCAGAGCCAGAATCAGAGCCAAGCTTTCTTTTCGGCTGTAAACTTCTGCTGAGGTAGGTTAGTATTTAATCTTTTGGAGATAATATACACTCAAGCCCTTAGCACAGTGCCTGGCATGTAAGGCACGTTGGCCTTCCTTTTCTACAGACCACCCAAACCCATGGCTCAGTGGTAAAGAATCCATCTGCCACTACAGGAGATGCAGGAGATGCGGGGTTGATCCCCAAGTCAGGAAGGTCCCATAGAGGAGGAAATGGCAACCCACTCCAAGATTCTTGCCTGAAAAAGCCAAAGGACAGAGGAGCCTGGTGGGCTATAGTCCATGAGGTCGCAAAGAGTCAGGTATGACTTAGCGACTTCGTAGCATAGCAGGGTTTCATAGGAAGGTCAGGGGAGTGCATGGACAGATCCCTGCAGTGAGAGACTTGGGCTTTCATCCTGGTTGTCCACTTACTGACAGGGCAAACTTGGAGGGGCTGCATGGCTCTGTCGGCCTCAGTCTTCTTATATGTAAAGTTGGGAGATTGGGTTATTATTTGAGATCCTTTCTGTTCTAACTTTGCTTTTCAGACTGCCTTAGTTGAGGTTGTCAAGGACTTAGAGTCCCCCCCCCCCCCAAATGAATAAGGAAGTCATGACAAGCTCAAAGTAATTGAGGTTTTATCATTGTTATCCTGGGTGATGGTCAAATCAAAGCAGAAGGATTTCTTGTACTTTTTGGCAGTCCAGCCCCTTATTTCTCTCCAGGTCCCAGATGCCACTTGGCATATGCTATGCTGTGTTCCCACTGGTTCCCTTTCCAGCTCTGGAGGAGCATGACGGCACTAAAGGCTGGGCATGCTCGTGATTCCTCCTTCATCCTCCAGTACACTCACTGGCCTCCCCCTCCAGAGGGCAGCAAGAGTCTTGGAGGCCTGGCATTGCACTCTGGGGACTTATTCTGACTTTCTCCTGGGGCCCACATGGCCATTCCCTATCTGGTGGTCTAGAACTAAAGCCCAAGGACGAGAGAGAGGAGATCAGAGATAAAATAATAGCTGGAACAGAGACCCTAGTCCCTTTGTCCCTCTATCATGTTACCTCCCATCCCCTGCCCTGCCCTGCAGAGGGTGGCCAAAAGACTAAGTCAGTTCAGAGACTGGAGCTTTAGGTTTCTCCTGCTCACCCCAAGTTTTCTTCTCTGCAGCAAGTTCGACTTTGTGGTGACCTCCACAAACCTCCCATTTGTATGTCTGCAGTGCCCCAGGTTTGCAACGACACGCTTCACTCCTCCAGAAGTTTTCATTCTTGTGGCGCCAAGGCTGGGAAACTTTAGAGAGCCAGGCTGTTCTGTAACTAACATCAATGTGGAATCTGCCTAAGCCTTGACTAATGTATTCCTTGCATTATTAAACACAGATTAAATATATATGGATATTTAAATGTAATGTGTTATTTTCCTAAATCTAGCTTTACTTGATGTTCCTTTGACTTTTCATTGCTCATCGTTGTCTCAGGGATCATGAATCACAGGCAGGAAGAAGCTGGAGCTTTCTCAGCACCAAAGACTTTGCAATCCCATTACATTTGCCCAAGAGACACAGCAGTAGTTCTCCCGCCCAGAAAATTACTGCTAGGGTTCTTCACACGGGAATGTATTTTTTTTCCTTCCTAGACGGAGCTTATTTCTCACCAATGATTCGAAGTCTAGGGCAGCCAGAGCCTGGCAGACTTGTGGGTTTGTTTCTGTTCTGCAAGAAAGCTTGTGCTCAGGGCAAGTCATTGAATAACAAATTCAGACACAGTCGGTGCCTTCCCACTGACGGCACCTTCACCCACCCTCCATCGACCGCACAGACTTGTTCTCCCATGGGTGCTTGGAGGACCCCAGTAAGTTCTGCTTGATTTTCTTTCTGAAAATAATGTAGTTCATTTCTCAAGGTTCCTGCTCAATACCCCCAACCTGATGGTAAGGAAATTACACCCATCCACAAAAGTGGTACATTTGGAGCAGAGTCTGTATATAACACATCATTCCCGCTTGCATGCCCCAGGTCCCCTTCTGTAAGAGGAGGAATAGGGAGTGGGTCTTGATTATCTACAGTCTTTGCAGGCTCTGACTTTCTATAGATCTCTGTGCTTCCAAGGAAGCTGAAGGGGGATACAGATACTGTTCATTTTTCCAGCTCCCCTAAAACATGCTCCCCTCTCGGTCTTGGTTAAAGATTTTCCATTTGATGTCAATCAGTCGATTGACCAGGAGCTTCTGTTTATCTCGGGTTAGTGTGTTAAACCATACGCCATTAGTGTTCTGAGCCAGTTCATATTAGCTGACAAGAGCTGATGGCGTCTATTTCTTCCCCATTCCTCATGTTCAAGCTTAAAATCAACCACTGAGGGAGTATTTACACCGTGGAAACTAGCAAAAGCTAGAAAACAGGGCATTTTTCCCCCTGCCGGAGAACCGGTTGTTAAAATTTGTAAGCACACTACTTCCATAAACTCCCTGAGGGCACTAATCAATTCCTATAGCTCTCTTTATAGCTAACTAAACACATATTAGCATTTACTGAAAGCTTTTAAAAGATGAGCACAGAAGACATGTCAGGTCGCAAATCTTTCCCAGTTTGACTATGAATAAGTTATCATCTCCTTTGAGCGCCACAGTCTACCAACGTTCCCTCTCTCCCACAGAATTGCATTACTGGTGTTGTATTTTCTCAGTGGGGAGACACGCTTGATTCCAGCACCCATGCCCCTCTGAGGACGGTCTTCCTCTCCTGGGTGTGCTAACCAGCCTCCAGCCCCGGATTAGGAATCCCAAGGCTTAAGAAAAGATACCTGTTTTCCAGCTTCCCCTGGATCCAACACAATTATTGATAAACTCTGTCTTCAACAGGAGAGCTACCTGAGCAAGCTGATCAAAGGCTTGTCTGGGAGGGAGGAAAAGAAGCAGATGCTGGGGTTCTTGGTGAAGAAGAGGGATGTGGCTGCACTGAGGCCAGAGGCAGCGCATGTCACCTGGACTGAAAATCCCACGGAAGGAAAGGAAAAAGCCAAGTTCAGTGTCCACAGTATACGGTGTTTGCTCTGTCTGTCATACAATTAGCAGCAATGTGCCTCCTGACTTGGAAGTCCTTCACAACAGGTTGACCTCTGTTATTCTTCCTAGATGACTTCTCTGGAGCCTGAGACATAGTAGACATTCAATAAACATTTATTAAGCTAGCAATTAATTTTATTTGACATCCATGGGGTCTCAAGGGTCAGAACATGAATGTGGCTGTGGTTGAGGGTGGAGTACAGGAGAGTGGCAAAGAGGATTCGTCCTTTTCCTGAACCCTGCTTTATTCTTTGCACTTTAGTCAACATACTGACTGGGCCCCTAGGAGGAAAGGGGTACTTTGCAAGATGTGAGGACCCAAACAGAAGAGAAAGATTGAGGCAAGAGGGAGGCTGGGTGCTTGTGCATCACCAGCTCTAACTTTAAGAGACTTTTCTCTGTTTTGTCTTTAAGAATGAACTTTTTTAAAAATTAATTTTTATTGGAGTATAGTTGATTTACAATATTGTGTTAGTTTCAGGGGTACAGCAAGGTGAATCAGTTAGGCATATACATAGATCCACTCCTCCTTGGATTCTATTCCCATGTAGGTCATTACAGAACGGAGTAGAGTTCCTTGTGTTATAAAATAGGTTCTTACTAGTTATCTATTTTGTGTATAGGAGTGTGTGTATATGTCAATCCTAATCTCTCGATTTATCCCTCCTCCCCACCCCCCCACCCCCTCTGCCTTCCTGGTAACCATAAATTTGTTTTCTACATCTGTGACTTTAAGTTTCTGTTTTGTAAAGAAGTTCATTTGTATCATTTTTTTTTTTTAATTAATGGATTCCATTAAGGAGCCTTTCAACAGAAAGTGTCTGTAACTCAGGTAAGCAGGGAGTTAAGGTCTGCGGAGAATGGAATTTTCCTCGTGGTCGTACAGACTTGTTTTAACCACAGGAA
The DNA here is from genome assembly GCF_002263795.3 of Bos taurus. NCBI lineage: Eukaryota > Metazoa > Chordata > Mammalia > Artiodactyla > Bovidae > Bos > Bos taurus. Next base: position 73,972,247 of record NC_037343.1, read on the forward strand.
TGAACGCAAGATTCAACTTGTTTTCTTAGCTATTGTCTGGAACTCTCTCCGCTCAACCGCCGGCAGCTGGAGGTTTAATGTGACATTTTTCTGAGTATTATGATTGCTCTCTGGGCTTCTCTGCACAGCTTTCCTTTCTTCTTTTGCTTCCCTCCTCCTGTCCTCTCAGCCCTCTAGTCTTCAAGCACTTTCCAGTAAGCAAGCACTTGCCTTTCTGCCTCCAGCCAGGGGAAGCCATCTGGGGCTGGTTTATTTACTTCCTTAAGATGTGTGTCTCCTCTCCTTCCTGAACTCCCTATCCTGCAACTTTCCCTTGAAACCACAAGCCGCCGCCCTTACCACTTCACCAATCCCGGAACAGAGCGCGGACAAGTCCTCAGGGAGGTGAGCTGGATTCAGATGCTGCTGCAGCCATCAGCAAGGGTTTCTCTACAGCCTCGTCAACACAGGGAAAGAATAAGCCCATTTTCTCTCAATAAATGATTGCTGTCAGCCCCCAAGCACTAAATACCTTCCAAGCCTTAGTTAGAGGTCTATTTATGGATTTTTGCTTTAGATATTCCAGTCTCTGTGCAGCTCCTTCTAAGGTCTACCCAATCCCAGCCATCTTCATTCATTCATCTTTAATTGAAGCAGAGCTCAGAAAAAGTTACCCCCAAACTGGTTGACAAATTGGGGGTGGGAAAGATGGATTATTTCACAGGTCCTCTCTTTCGATTGCCTTGATATTGTGGCCGCATCTATTTCATCTTTTTGCCTGGTTGTCTGAGTTCTCCCCGTGTCCAAGGGAGACAAATGGCCAGAGAAAAGTCAGCATGCCCTGAAACCTCAAGTAAGCTGAAAGCTCCGGGCTTGCCTTCTCTCTGCCAATATTGCAATGAAAAAGCATTCCTGAAGACAATTATGTTTTTTATTTTGTTTTAAACCAGCATTAGAGAGATTGAAACAGATTTCTTCCCAAAGCATTCCCCTTTGATGAGGTGCAAAAAGGTTAAACAAAAAAGCCAAACTTTGGTTTCAACAGTAAGACACCTTTATTCTAATTATAATCATAATGATCCAATGTGTTTGGGATTTTGTTATTTGGAATTAGAATTAAAAAAAAGACATCCTGTAATTACCATTGAACTTATCTTGAGGCATAAATCTAATAATTAAATACTTTCAGGTTTTATTCAGTGAGTAATTAAAATACAAAAAAAATTACTGTGGTTTCTTTTCCACCTTTTTAAGGAAAGTTCAAAAATTATCAATGGAGTTCTATGGAAAGATCTGGATATTATTGTGCATAAAACACAATTCTTAACAAAGTTTTAATTTCAGTTATTTATAGTCCTCTGCCCTGGTGATCAGGGTGTTTGAGCAGGTGAGAAATGATGGAACTAGGAGTTGAATCTGGATGAAAAATCGTTCCTTCAAGAAAGATAGCTCCCCAAACTCGAGCTTCATTTTTATTGTCAGCAAGGAAAGGGAGGCAGGTACTGTGCGATTTTTATGAGGACTGAGTTCTGTTTTCTGATCAGTTTTGGCAAAAATTAACAGGCCATATGTTTTCTCCTCCTGGAAGTGGAGTGAGATTTGGCAGCAGCAGATGATTGTCGAGTCCAGAGGAAGGTCTTGCTAAAGGGGGTGCTTGAGGAAATTGAGCTCCTTTCATGGGACCAGGCCCCAAACGTGACCAAACTCAAATTTGGATGGAAAGAGGAGGAGCGGACTGGTGTGGGGAAGTGCCTGCTTAGATGGCAGAGTCTCTTAAGAAAAAGAATTTTTACTGAAGGATAGTTAATGTGCAATATTATATAAATTGCTGTTGTTTTAGTCTCTAAGTTGTGTCTGACTCCTTTGTGATGTCCTCAGCAGAGTCTCTGCTCCCATGTACTTTTGCAGACCTAGAGAAAGGGGAGGAAATGCAGCATATAGTTTCTCTATTCACTGGAAAGTTCTAGGACTCAGATTTTCAGAAAAACAGAAGTACTTCCACCTAAATCTTTAGGCTTGCCTAAAGTACAGTTAAATCCATCTGATAAGTGGAGTTCTCTCCGTGTCAGCTTGGGTTTTCTGCGTCTATCTGGCACCAACCCAAACTCAGCACGGAACACTTGCTGAATCAATCCACAGCTACCCCTCCAGGTGAGGTAAGAGCAAAGAGATGTCCCCCCTCCCACCCCCAAGCGGTGGGCAGTGGTCCATGGGTCTATGGCAGTAACTTCTTCAGGTTCTTCTTTCCGAAGCCCTTCATTTCCTGATTCTCTTTGGTTGTAGCCTAAAACCAGAGCCAAGAACTCCACAGGCTTGGACCCCATTTCATCAAAATTTTCCCACAACTCAGTGATCCAAGGAAAATGAAATTAAATTGCTTCACCATAAAAAGCAAGAGCTGAGTCATTCATCTCAACTGAATAGAACGAGGTGGTAGGTCCTCTCTCTCTAAAGGCTCTTCACTTATTTTAAAAATCACAATGAATTAGGACCTCAAGTGTAACCCCAATTAGAGACACGGCTGTCAAGCCTTTGGACTCAGCCTCACAACATACCCATAATTTAGAGCCTGATGTCAGCCCCACAGGGAGCTGCATCTTAGCATTTCAAGCAGCTGCCTGAACAGAATCCTTTTTAGCAAATGGCACTAACATATATTGTAGGCAAAACAGTCAAGATGGACTAAGAGCCCAAACACAGAATGTTCGTGTAATATTGGGTGGGTGAGGACCATACTACCACACCAAGATACAAAGCATGAGACCAAAGGTGTCATCATTCAGGCAGTCGCTCAGTCCGGTCCGACTCTGAGACCCCATGGACTGTAGCCCGCGAGGCTCCTCTGTCCATGGGATTTTCCAGGCAAGAATACTGGAGTGGGTTGCCGTTTCCACTCAGGGATCAAACCCATATGTCTCACGTCTCCTGCATTGGCAGATAGATTCTTTACCATCGAGCTGGCTGGGAAGCCCAAAGGCAGATACTATTAAAAGAAAACAAACAGACAAAAAAACGATAGATTTAACCACAGAAACTTCTGAAGCCATTTTGCAATAAGAACTCAATAAAAAAGGCACCAAACTCAGAAGATTATTTGTGGTAAATATGATACAGGGTTAACATATAGATTTATGAACATACATTAAGAAAATTACAAGCATGTTAATACAGAAATAACGTAACATGGCAACTAACAAAAGGAAGGTAAGTAGAAAATAAATATTAATACATTAAAAATGCTCAACATTACTAGTTTTCAAAGGAATTAAAACAACTATACGGGATTTCAATCTGTCCATCAGTTTGGTAAAAGATTAAAAGTCAGAACCCAGCCAGGGTTCTGAGCACGTGGGGTAACAGTCTGCCCTGCAGGGAAGTCTCTGAATTGGCTCTAGTTTCCTATAGGGTCCTTTGACCACATGTATTTCAAGCCTTAAAAGCAGCCACAGCCACGGGCCTAGTGATTGTGGTTTGCTGAGAACTCATCCTCAGAAAATATCAGACAAATACACAAATATGTATGGGGAAGAATGCTATAACATCATTACTGGTATGTACAGAAATCTAGAAGCACCCTACGCGCTCAAAAACTATAGTACAATATCAGTAACATAGGAGAACACCGTGAAGTCAATAAAATGCTGGTATATCGAGTTATATCTGTCGATAAAGGAAGATGATTGCAATATATGGTAAGATGAGGAAGTGTGTTGGAGAATATTTAGTCAAGTTTTGTTTGCTTTTTTTTAAAGGACAAAAATGGAAGTATTTTTTAAATGTGTTTATATTTTGCTTTCTAATTTAAAATTTTTCTATGTTTCCTAACTTTTCTATTATTTGTGTTAAAAACACAAGAAATGACACGTGATAGGCAGAATAAAGGCCCCTCTCCTTAAAATGTTCATGACCTAATTTCTAAAACCTGTGAATATGTGGAGTTATATGGCCAAGGAGACTGCATATGTAATTAAGTTAATGATCTTGAGACAGATTAGCCTGGCGTATCTGGTGGGCCAGTGTAATCACTAAGGTGCTTATAAGAGGCAGGCAGGACGGCCAGAGTCATAAAGATTTGAAAATGCTTTGTGGCTGATTTTGAAGCTGGAGGAAGAGGCCAATAGCCAAGGGACATAGGAGACTTCTAGAAGCTGGAAAAAGCAAGGAAAAAAATTCTCCCTTAAAGCTTCTACAAAAACCCTGCTGATACTTTAGTTTTAGCCCAGTGAGACTTTCGACCACCAGAACTGTCAGAGAAAAATTTTGTATTGTTTGAAGCCACTGCTGCTGCTGCTGCTGCTGCTAAGTCGCGTAAGTTGTGTCTGACTCTGTGTGACCCCATAGACGGCAGCCCAACAGGCTCCCCCATCCCTGGGATTCTCCAGGCAAGAACACTGGAGTGGGTTGCCATGTCCTTCTCCAATGCATGAAAGTGAAAAGGGAAAGTGAAGTCGCTCAGTCGTGTCCGACTCTCAGCGACCCCATGGACTGTAGCCTACCAGGCTCCTCCATCCATGGGATTCTCCAGGCAAGACTACTGAAGTTCGGTGCCATTGCTTTCTCCTTGAAGCCACTAATTGGGTGGTAATTCATTACAGCAGCAATAGGAAACATATAATCTGTAAAACCACTCCCACTCTCAGGCCCTTCTGGGTGGAGGGTCAGTAGGAACAGGTGTGGAAGACCTTTTGGTTGAGGGACAATCCTTCTGTGTTAAATTTGGGGAAGTGAATAACTATGGGTAGATGGAGAGATTTCTTGTAAGAATCATACCCCTAAATATTTTTAGGTGTTTAATCATTTACTTTCCCTTTAAACTGAAATGTGGGGGACCTGTGTTTATTTTGTTCATCTCTGTATCCCTAGCATTAGTCCCATGCTCAGCTGCAAGTCAGTCCATGATCACATGCTCTTGAATGGAAAAATACATGGACAAGATTTCAAAACCTACTGTCTAGCCTTTGAAGCCCATCTTCCAGCTGATGCAGGAACTCAAGCCTGAGTTTCTTGTCCTTCTCATCCTCTCCCTTCCCTCGTTCTTCTCCCTGACCCCGCCCCCCCGCAAACTTCTTCTTTTTTTATGTGGATGGTGTAGAATTTAAAGCCAAGTGGGGCTTGTCGCTCACATTCGGGTGGTCTTTCCTTCTGGGTTTCAGAAGCCCAGAACTGAGCTTATAGCATTTGGACACACACCCACCCACACTCAAAACCACAAACAGCAGCCACGGTCCTGAAGCAGTACTTTGACACTTGGTGTGTGTGGAGGGAGACACGTAGGACTCTGGAGGGTTTTGGTTTCAGACGTTTTGCGGATGCTACTTGGATGAGCTCTCCAAGGAAGAGTTCCAGGTCCTCAGAACAAGGCCCGAGCCCTGGCGCAAGTGCAAGAAAGGGGTCTGCTTACAGCCACGTATGCTCGACTGCCCCTTGAGGCCGTAGACTGACTTCTTTCACAAAAGCCTGGACTCCGTACAGGCAGTTTCGGGGGAAGGAGTGGAGCTGGTTGCTGGTGTTTTCTCTTCAGAGTATTTAGCCTTTTCCATATGGAGTCCCCAAAGGCCACGTAGGGCTTCCACTGGTGACCCGCAGTGGAGAAGTGCCAAATGCCTACCTCCAGACTCAACATCACTGGCTCACCTTGGCTCTCACTGGCTCTCCCTTTAAGTCTTAAAGGGAGAGCAGAAGGAAGAACTGTCTAGCAGGTGTCCTTCACTAACAGGAAGCAGACTGCTTCACACAGTGGCAGCTTCCTTTCTAGATAGGTAGTTATTGAGGGAGAGTCTGAAAAGGCACTGACCGGGAGTGCTGTAAAGATGACTTCCACTCCAGATGGAGCTCAGTTCTATCGACAAAGACTTGGCCAACTCTCAATCACGTGACCCCATGATCATTCTCTAGAGGCTGAGTCTGAGGGGCTTATAGTAAAATGCAGCCATGGATAATCGATGGGGGAACAGGGTCTTAACTAGTGTGATCAAAGATAAAATTCAAGAGCTTATAGAATAAAGTAATGGGGATTTCCAACCACTGGCAGTCCAGTAGTTAAGATTTAGCTCTCCCAATGTAGGGGGCCCAGGTTCAATCCTTGGTCGAGGAACTAAGATCCTGAATGCTGAGCAGCCAAAACAGAAAAACAAAACAAAATAGAATCAGTCATGGAAGTGGGTAAAAAAGACATGATTTCACAAAATAAAAACCCCTGTGTCCCAAATCCACAGAAATCTTAAATCCACAAACATGTGAGATTCAGTACATACGGTAGTCAAAATAGATTGGCTTCAGTTCTGCTAGAGAGCAGAGGGTCAGATTAAATGCTGCCTCCAGCCTTTCCCATTTTGAACGTATCACTTCTCTTCCTGGTCCAATTTGCCATTGTTTACACAAAGCTGGTCATTTGTGCCTTCCCCGGTCTCACCCCTGCATTTCCACTTGTCAGTCATGAGCAAGGCCAGGCGGGAGAAGCAGGGAATTCGATTTGGATGTTGTTTCTCTGCTGCTGGAAAATCTCGAGGGACTTTCTTTCATGTAGTTAAAAGTCACAACTCAGGAGGGATCCAGGTCCTCGGGGAGTGTGAAAACTCCGTGCGGGCAGCTTGCCTGTTGGCAGCTAAACCCGTCGCTGTGAGAGGGCAGGGGGCCTTCTGGAAAACTGCACTAGACATTAGACCTGACCGAGGGGTTTTGTTGTTGTTGTTATTTTAATCATGAAATCTTAGCACTAAAGTCTAGTAAGATGGTGCTGATGAACCTGTTCGCAGGGCAGCCGATGGAGACTCAGACAGAGGAAACAGACTTGTGGATGTGGGGGGCAGGGGGAAGGAGAGGGTGGGATGAACGGAGAGAGTGGCATGGAAATGTATAACGATCATATGTGAAATAGACAGCCAGTGGGAATTTGCTGTATGCCTCAAGGAACTCAAGCCAGGGCTCTGTGATAACCTAGAGGGCCGAGTAGGGTCGGGGGTGGGAGAGAGGTTCCGGAGGGAGGGCACACATGTATACCTGTGGCTGGTTCATGTTGGTGTATGGCAGAAACCAACACAATGTCGTAAAACAATTACCTTTCAGTTAAAAACAAATAAATAAAACAAATAAGATCTAGTAGATCCTGGACATGGTTTGTCTGTGGTTCTTCTATGCACTCAGCAGACTGAGGCCGCTGCTTTACACAAGTACAATGAAAGGGCTTGTACTTGAAGCGTACGTTCAGAGGTGGCCGGATCCAATATTCCTCACGTTTTCTCTTCTTCCATGGTTTTCCTGTTTTCATGCCCACGCTGTAGCAGGTACTAAAGGCATAAAGACCAGGGAGTTTTTCAAACACTCTGTCTTAGGGTAATGTCTAAGAGCTCTTCCTTCTCCCCAGGGCCACCCCACTGAATCCATATCTCAAAAAAGAAAATTGCAAAATCAGAATAAATGTTTAAATCTCTGCAAAACAAAACATGTGCACCAAACTCAAAAATTACTGAAGTCTTAGATGGTTACACATCAATTTCTAGTACGCGCTGTAGGTACATTTTAATATCTTTGATGTGATGTAGGATGTGACCTCTAAATAAGCTTACCTGGGGCCTGCAGAAGCTTTACAGCATCCTTTTCTGTAGCTTCAGGACGGCTCCAGTGCCTACAGAGCCTGCGACGTGTGCGCAGCCTTCAGTGGCTTCTTCTGGACTTGCTCTCTGAACACTGGGTGGCAGCACGGAACTTCCTAAGCTTTCTCCAGAGTCTAAATGCAAACCTGAGCAATTCCACCTTAAGACGGGCCATGCGAAGAAGCATGCAAAAAGTGCAGTGATTCTGGGACGTGGCTAATCTCTATAATTCACCTGATTGCAGATACAAGTGACAGCTGCAATAGGGGTGATGTTCGCTCATTCCTTGTGTCACTGGAATGCTATTTCGAATCTTCCTGAGATTAGAAAAAGGATTACAATTGCCCCCAGGGCCTTGCCATGTAATTTTTATCAGTCTTGATCAGTGAGTTCCCCCAGGCAGTGTGTGTGTGTGAGATGAGCAGCCCATGATGAGAGGGGAGGCTCCTGGGGACCACATGGTCCATTTTTTCCTCCCCTGGGACTGAATTTCCAGATTCACCCCCAACCCCAGGACTCTTGCCTTCTCACCTTTGTTATGTCCTGGACTCTGTTGAGCAGGGCCACTTTAAGGACTTATTCATACAACCCATGCAGTTAAACCAGGCCCAGTGCTCAGAAGCTTCCTGCATTCGGTTTAATCCTCTGCTGCTGCTGTCTTAAAATTATGAATAATTTCTAAACAAGGACTCCTGCATTTTCACTTTGCAGTCAGCCCCCTGCATAAAATGGCCAGTCCTCCAATGGAGAAGTATCGTCAGAGGTAGATTTTTTCCTAAACCTGAACTCCATTCACTCTTAGCCTCCTTCAGCAGATGGCTTAGCTTAGAATTGGGAATGCACACAGCATGACTTTTGATCAGATATACTGGAGTGCTGGTGTGGAGCCCACCTCTTCACGCCCAGGTGACCGGGAACATATTTGCTAACCTCTGGAAGGGTTCCTCAGCTGTTAGAAAGGTCTAACTGTGCTTACATCATTCACAGGATGTGGTGAGTATCAAGTGTTAGGGTCTGTGTGAAATGGCCTGGCACAGTACAGACACTCAGTAAACATTGCTTGTCCCTTTGGCCCCTTCACTCCTGGAAGTCTACACTGATTCTTTCTTGTCATCTTCTCTCCCCAGAACAGCGCACTCCAGCTGGAGTTAAGGCTTGGTTTTGTTTTTGATGGAACAGGTCTAAGGCAAGAGTTCTGTCCATAACCTGATTCCTTGTGACTTGAAAGTCATTTCTCATCCTGTTCAGAGCTCTGTTCTGAAGAAGAGATGCATGACCAAATAGTGGTTATGATTTCTGCATCACAGGAAAAGCTGGCTTTACAGAACTACCTACTGTTTGGGGAGCCTCTAAAGACAGCTTCTGATGGAAATATGTCTCCAAGGAGTTTGCCCGGTAATAATTAGCGTAATATGTTGCACTTTTGCAATGCCTTTTTCTCCAAGGATCTGCAGACATTTGGCAAACAACCATTAATCACATCCCGCTGCCTTGATGTCAATTAACTGTCGGCTGGTCTACTTGTCTCCCCACCTGGATGTGGATCTGGAAGGTCCTGGGTCCTAGGCCTGCTTCTGCTCCAGACTTTTGTCTGGTATTGAACAACTTTTCTGGACCTCGGTTACTTGAGATGTAAATTGAGGTTAATAATTTCTATTTGATCTCAGAAATCCTATTAAGACAAAATGCCTCCCCGAATGGAAACACACTTTAAAAAGTAGAAATAACTTCCCAATGCAAGGGATGGCAATATTACATTTGGACAGTTGAGTTCAAGTTTAAGATCCAGCGCTGTACCAAACAATAGATTTTTGTAGGCACTGAAATTTCCTGTTGCTGAAACTGGGGTCAATATGTCCAAGAGGCAGCTGGGAAATTGCTTAGAACACTGAGAGCATAATTGGCTTTATAATAATATTCTGCAAGCAGCCCACTTGCCCTAGGCTCACAAAATACTGAGCAGGTACCAGAGGCTCAAAGAATTCTCAAAGAATTTTTAGAACTTCCTTAATCATCCCCATGTCAGAGAGATTTTTCCCTCTTCTGAATTTGTATAACCATCAAAAACTTATCATACTCATGTGGCATTGAATGAGGCAAGCTTGGGCTGCCCTTCATGACTTGAAACATAGCTCTGCCTTCTCACCTTGGTGGTAAGTAAATGAGGGAAAGAATAGAGGAGAGTAGATATTTGCAACCTCATACTTGGGCTTCCCTGATAGCTCAGTTGGTAAAGAATCTGCCTGCAATGCAGGAGACCCCAGTTCGACTCCTGGGTAGGGAAGATCCCCTGGAGAAGGTATAGGCTACCCACTCCAGTATTCTTGGGCTTCCCTTGTGGCTCAAGGGAATCCTCCTGCAATGCGGGAGACCTGGGTTCGATCCCTGGGTTGGGAAGATTCCCCTGGAGAAGGGAACGACTACTCACTCCAGTATTCTGGCCTAGAGAATTCCATGGACTGTATAGTTCATGGGCTCGCAAAGAGTACAACATGACTGAGTGATTTTCACTTTCATTTCACTTTCACCAAGCACAGTGCTTTGCACTAGTGTGCCTTTGATAATAATTATCAGTACCAAGAGGCTGGCTGAGTTAGTCTGCCACTTCCGACTTTTCAGGCTCTGCAAAACACTCTGCTGCTGCTGCTGCTGCTTAAGTCGCTTCAGTCGTGTCCGACTCTGTGTGACCCCATAGACAGCAGCCTACCAGGCTCCTCTGTCCCTGGGATTCTCCAGGCAAGAACACTGGAGTGGGTTGCCATTTCCTTCTCCAATGCATCAAAGTGAAAAGTGAAAGTGAAGTCGCTCAGTCGTGTCCGACTCTTAGCGACCCCATGGACTGCAGCCTACCAGGCTCCTCTGTCCATGGGATTTTCCAGGCAAGAGTACTGGAGTGGGGTGCCATTGCCTTCTCTGGCAAAACACTCTAGAGTTGTAAATACAAGAAGAAAATCTTACGGTAGTGCTTCTGTGCAATGGGAGCTGAAGTCTCCCATCCAGAAACATCATTCCTGTGCTAGGCTGACCGACTTAACCTTTAATCTGCAAAGGCCTTGATAAATGCTGTCACTTCTAGTGATTTAATTAGTTTTATGAAGGATCTTTGGTGACTTGTGTGGGAAAGTTTATCAAAAGTATACCCAAACGCTTTCAAAAAAGCCAAAATGCTATTATATTATTGAAAAATCAGAAGGCTCTTTGATGTGAGTTTTGAGAGAATAAGGATGTAGTTATGAAGTACTTGGAGCTTCTCACTGTTAAAACAAATGACAGATAAGATCTCAGGCTGCTTTGTCATGATAATTCATCACACTAAGTACATCTATATCAATTTCTATTTCTGTATTCTTCTACATCTGTATGGCTCTTAAAGGTTTTTAGCTTAAGCCTCTCCACCAGCTTGCACAGTGCTAGAATGATATCACATGAAGAATGCCTCTTGTGTGCATGCACGTGTGCTCAGACATGTCTGACTCTTTGAGACCCCATGGACTGTAGCTCACCAGGCTTCTCTGTCCATGGGATTATCCTGGCAACAACACTGGAGTGGGTTGCCGTTTCTTCCTCCAGAGGATCTTCCTGACCTAGGAATTGAAACTGCATCTCCTGGTCTCCAGCATTGGCAGGCAGATTCTTTACCACTGCCCCACCTGGGAGACCCAACAATGTATATTATGGCTCATAAAAGATTGATGCTCTCTCATATAATGAACATTCCCCTGGAGAAGGAAATGGCAACCCACTCCAGTACTCTTGCCTGGAGAATCCCATGGATGGAGGAGCCTGGTGGGCTACAGTCCATGGGGTTGCAAAGACTCGGACACAACTGAGCGACTTCCCTCCCTTCCCATCTAATGAAGGGAGATAACTATTCACAATATTGAGTAAGAGATGAATTAGTGTGTATCTGGTAAGTTATTGTAAAGGTAGGGAATAAACTTCAAGCCATCTGTCCCTAACTAATCAATATGCTATAATAATTAAGGTCATTATCTTTTTTTTTTTTTTTAAAGTTGACCTCTGAAACAGGGCTTGGAGTCTTACGGCATTAAATAGTCTCTGAGGCAAAGGCCAATTTCTTCCAGCCCCAAATCATGAATTTGCTTCAGAGAATTTCATGACTCAGTAACTCGTCATTGAAACTACCCTCCTTCCTGGCAGAAGCCAGGCTGACCTTGACCAGTTCTACAGCTCTCACACTCTGCAGCCGAGATGGAGTTGACTATGTCATTGAAACGTTTCATGGAAGAGGGATGAGCCGTCTCTATTTTAGGCTGAGGTTTTCTGAAAGCTTGTAAAGCTAACGATCCCTAGAAGCCACTTGCCTTCCCTCCCAAGCTTTGAATTGTCTACTTCTGGTGATAAAAACGAGTCATAGGAAGTCATTGAGTCCATCCCTCTGTCTCCAGGCTGGGTTATATGTTAAAAGTTCCAGAAAGATGGAGTCATAACAATCCTCGTGCTTGATAGTACCTTAGGGTTTACCAAGGATTTTATATACATCATTTTGTTTACCGCTTTCCCCCAAACCCTCCAAATTAGTTATTACTGTCTCCATTTTACAAAGCAGAGGGAAGGCCAAAGAGGTGATTATTCGTTTGTATGTGCCAATGCCTGAACACTGCTGCTGCTGCTGCTGCTGCTAAGTCGCTTTAGTTGTGTCCGACTCTGTGCGACCCCAGAGATGGCAGCCCACCAGGCTCCCCTGTCCCTGGGATTCTCCAGGCAAGAACACTGGAGTGGGTTGCCATTTCCTTCTCCAATGCATGAGAGTGAAAAATGAAAGTGAAGTCGCTCAGTCGTGTCCGACTCTTAGCGACCCCATGGACTGCAGCCTACCAGGCTCCTCTGTCCATGGGATTTTCCAGGCAAGAGTACTGGAGTGGGGTGCCATTGCCTTCTCCGGCCTGAACACAGATCCGGTCAAATGTCCTGTCTACAATATCGCTGTGAATTTAGGTTTTCTCCAGAACAGGAATTTCCACCACTTCCTTTTAGGTCCAACAGTCCTTGGAGAGGACTGCTACCAATGAACTCCTCCTGTCTCTAAACCTACATCCTTAGTTCTCTTCTGGTTTAATGCAAAGGGGCTTCTGTTCTTCAAGGAGTAGTCTTAGATGGACCTAGAGTTTATAGCAGCTGCTCTTGTAGTCCATCTTCTCAAGGTTGAGTACTCCAATCTTCTTATTTCACTGGCTTGGAAGTCTAACAGTTCTGCCTTTGGACATTCACCTCACTGATGTGTGTTCTCTCCTGTAATAAGGCCGTAGTGTCACATATCTGAGGGGTGCCTGTGAGGATTAAATCAGAAAATACATCTGAAGTGCATATCTGAGAGGCACAACAAATATGTTTAACGTTCCTTCTTTTTTGTTCCGTTTTTAATTTTTTACTTAAAAAAATTACGTTTGTTATTTTGTATTGGAGTATAGCAAAGACCCTGATGCTGGGAAAGATTGAAGGCAGGAGGAGAAGGGGACGACAGAGGATGAGACGGTTGGATGGCATCACTGATGCGATGGATATGAGTTTGAGTAAACTCCAGGAAGTTGGTGATGGATAGGAAGGCCTGGTGTGCTACAGTCCATGGGGTCGCAAAGAGTTGGACACCACTGAGTGACTGAACTGAATAGCTGATTAACAATGTTGTGATAGATTCAGGTGGACAGCGAAGGGACTCAGCCATACATATACAAGTATCCATTCTCCCCCAAACTCTCTCCCATCCAGGCTGCCACATAACACTGAGCAGAGTTTCCTGTGCTATTCAGCAGGTCCTTGTTGGTTAGGTTATCCATTTTAAATATAGCAGCGTGCCCCTTGTCCATCCCAAACTCCCTGACTATCCCTTTCCCCTGTCCTTTCCCACAACAACCACAGGTTCCTTCTCGGAGTCTGTTTTGTAAACAAGTCTGTATCAGGGCTCACCATCTTCTCTGGCTTTTCCATTATGCTTGTAGATCCCCGTACTCCCTGTTTAAGAGCAGAGGTTGGTAGCCTGGCACTTTTCTAGGAAAGGGACTTTGCTTTTGATAAACTTCCCCAAACAAAACACCAAAAGAGTCCCAGAAATACTTGAGGGGCACATCAGGGGTTAGCGGTCTCTGTGCTGACTCAATACCTTTTATTCTTGTATTATCCATGTGCACCAATAATAGCCCTAAAACATAGCCTGGAGGCACCACCTAAGAGCATTTGATTTATTAGTTTTATTAAACACAGATGCCTTTAATGTGGAGTTGTTTGTAGCCCGTGCTGGGTTTCTAGCTACTTTATCGCATCTATTGGCCAATGTATGAATTATCTTCAAAGGACACGGCTCTTGCTTTTTATCACATTTTCTCTCCAACTACCAAGGAAGAGGTCACTTGGGAGACACATCCTTTCATGGCTTTCATGGCAAGAAAGTAGCCTCATAGATCAAACGTGTGTTTGTTCTGGAATGGCGCAGCTGCCAGGCCAGGCTTGGAGGAGGGGCTGGCACTGCTCAGAAATGTTCATCCATCACTCACCAAATGGGACTCACAGGTGAAGGCTTTGCTGGGAGATGAGTCCAGGGAATGGAGGGAGTGGGGAGGGAGTGCTCTGCAACGGGAGCTCATTTGCCTTGGGGCCACAGAGGATTTCAAGTCCTGTGTGTGGAGCAGAGTAGTTTTATGATGTCAGAGGCAAATGACTGAATCGCCCTTAGCCTTGGCTATTTAATCTCTAAAATGGGATGAGCTTCCCCTAGCCTCCTTGCAAGCAGTGAGATTATCAACCAAGATGCATCCCCTTCCCCTTCCTTTGGCTAATTACAGCCTCAACGGAGGGTCTTGACCTTGAGGGTTGGAGTTGGTGAAGGAGAGCTAGGTGGGAGAGTCAAGAATCTGTCTCACTATGGTTTGTTTGCACTGTGTTCAGTCCTTGAAAAAAGGATTTTCCATAAATGTTATCAATGTTCAACACTTATTTCATTCTTCCGCCTTCTTCTATTACATTTTTTTTAATTGGAGAATAATTGCTTTGCAATATTGTGTTGACCTCTGTCCCTATTACATCTTAAGTTGCATAAAAGCATCATCCTCGCTTTGTTTCATTTCTGACTTCTCACAGCACCCAGCACCAGGGCAGGTGGTCAGAGAATGTTTTCTGAGATAAAGTTGAATGGACTCTTTTTTTGTACCTCTGTGATTATTTTGTTTTGTTTCTGTCTGGTCCAGCAGTCAGGAGGAAGACTCTAAGGGTACTGGCTTCAGAGTTCCATGCAACAGCCTGGTATCTTGGAAAGAACAAGTGATAAATCAAGAGACCAAGGGTCCTGGCTTGAAAAAGTCACTTAATATCCTGGGCCTTAGTATCCTCCTCCATGACACATGAATACTAATATTGGGTTGGCCAAAAAGTTTGTTTTTGGCCAACCAGATAGTATTTACCTTACGAGGTTGCGGTGCAGATTAAATAAGTTACTTTATCGAAACTCTTAGCAGAGTACCTGGCCTGTAGCGAAGGCTTGTCTGAATTTGTTACTGTCACTACCACTGCTATTATTATTATTATTTCTAACTAGCTCTGTGACATTGGGCAGAGCTCAGTCCCTTTCTAGCTACAATATTTTATAACTTTGATGAGTCCAGGGGAGTATTAAAAAGCAAGAAATAGGGGAAAAGAAAGGCAAGACAAGGCGGAGCTTGCATGTGGGTGGCCTGGAGCTGAGTCCATCTTTGCTGACACTGAGCTTTGCGTCACGGTGTGTGTGAGTTCATGATGGTGCCATCACTGAGGGCTTGGCCAGAGAGCTCCTTTCCCCCCAGGTTAAATGCTGAAGCTGACAGATTGAGTCCTGTGATGCTCTTAGCAGATAACCTCTCCTGGTTTGCAGCAATCTAAACTCATAAATGCTGGGGGAAAAAATTGCAACCCCCTGAAACTGGCAATGTTCCTCAAGGATGAGAGCCCAGGTGGAAGTTTCCATCCAAGGAATATTCTAGGAAGTCAGAGACCTGGAGGCTGAGGCTTCAACTTGGGGCTGGAATTATTTGAGTTGTATTATTCAACAAAAATTTTCTACCTTCTAGGTGGAAGGGTAATGGAACAGCAGTAGAAGAGTGGGCCTAGCTGTCATCTTTGGCCTTAAGCACATCCCGTCATCAAATACTTAATACGTTGGTAAATATGATGTGAGGGGTGGGGTGATGGAGCAGGTGGGGCTGACAAGGCTTCTTGCTTCAAGCAACAACTGTCTTCAGGATGGATGGATCCTCAAAGGAATGGCAGAACTTGATACCTGCCATGGGGTTGTGGAATGCAGCCCCAGGAGAAACACCTACCAAGGAGAGAGGCATTTATAATGCTGGTGGGGTGGGGTAGCAACAGAGTGATTTACTACTGACAAAGGAATGTCTTGCTTCCATCGAAAATAGAATTTATTGTCACTCTAATGTGTGGTTTATCCAGACAGAAGAGCAACATTTTGTTAGACATGGCTTGCCTGCTATATCTGCCCCTGATGCCAGAATTATTTAAATAATCAAAATTAACAGTTTTTAAATGAATACATTCTGTTGTAGAACGTTCACGTGGGAAAGCAGAAAGAAAAAATAAAATATTTTTTTGTAATCTGATGACCAAAGATAGCCAATTAACATTTTGTTAGAATTCATTCTAGTTGCTGTTATTTTTAAACATCGTTCAAAACAGTATATAAACATTTTAATTCTGGCTTTCAAATTTAGCAATTAAGCCTGAGCATTTCCATGTTATTAGAAAGGTTCATAAAGTGATTGTGATGAGATTATAGTATTCTGTTGGTTTCTGTACTGAAATTTACTAAACCATAATGCTGCTGACAAAGGTCCATCTAGTCGAAGCCGTGGTTTTTCCAGTAGTCACGTATGGATGTGAGAATTGAACCATAGAAAATTTGAGCACCAAAGAACTGATGCTTTCGAACTACAGTGCTGGAGAAGACTCTTGAGAGTCGCTTGGACAGCAAGGAGAGCAAACCAGTCCATACTAAAGAAAATCCGTCCTGAATATTCACTGGAAAGACTGATGCTGAGGCTGAAGTTCCAATACTTTGGGCACCTGATGTGAAGAGCCAGTTCACTGGAAAAGACCCTGATGCTGGCAAAGATTGAAGGCAGGAGGAGAAGGGGGTGGCAGAGGATGAGATGGTTGGATAGCATCACTGACTCAATGATCACGAGTTTGAGCAAACTCTGGGAGACGGCGAAGGACAGGGAAGCCTGGCATGCTGCAGCCCACGGGGTTGCAAAGAGTCAGACACGACTTAGTGACTGAACAACAACAAAGCTGGCAATCACTTCATGTCCCTTCCTCTGTGCCAGCGACTACTCCAAGTGTTTACATACCCTTACATACCCTAAGACACTTAATTCCCCAATAGGCTCACACTGTTAATGTCTCTTATTTTATAGGTGAGGAAATTGAAAGG
The DNA here is from genome assembly GCF_002263795.3 of Bos taurus. Classification (NCBI taxonomy): domain Eukaryota; kingdom Metazoa; phylum Chordata; class Mammalia; order Artiodactyla; family Bovidae; genus Bos; species Bos taurus. The sequence goes on from NC_037343.1 coordinate 73,989,254, forward strand.
TTAAATAACTTGCCAGAGGTCACTCAGCTAAATAGTGGCAGTTAGTGTTCTGGGGACTATTCCTAGCTTCTCTGCACTATCCAGCCTCTAGGATCTCAGATTATAGCTCTTAAAAAAATAAAACTGCTGTGAAGGAGGTGTCCTCTCTTCCATACAGGTTAGAGCTTGGACTGCTGAACCAAGGAGGCCCCTTGGGTGCATGGATAAAGAGGCTGCCTAGCCAGTGGTCTGGCAGGAACCAAGAGACAGAGTGCTGGGGACAAATTCCAACTTAAGAGCCTGAGTAAGAATCTGAGGTAGAAGCCTGTTTACCCCCTATTCTTCTTTTTTTATTCCTGCTACTTCATATGAAAAGACACCCAAAATCTTTTCAATAAGACAAGACACAAATTTTTTGTATGCAGAAACTCAGGCTTATTAATTGTAGCAGATTATTTTCTCCCCATTTCTATCTTTATGCCTTAGATTAGCATGGAGTGGGCTTTTGTTGAACTTTTAAAAGTCCTAGGAGAGGATCTGAAACCTTCCCTTATAGCTCAGTTGGTAAAGAATCTGCCTGCAATGCAGGAGACCCAGGTTGGATTCCTGGGTGGGGAAGATCCCCTGGAGGAGGGCATGGCAACCCACTCCAGTATTCTTGCCTGGAGAATCCCTTGGATAGAGGAGCCTGGCGGGCTACAGTCCACGGGGTTGTAAGAGTAGGACACTACTTAGCAACTAAACCACCACAGGAGAGGAGTTTGCATTGGGTGATGAGAGTAGGGTGACTCATTTGATTGGATGAAGGGCAGGTGCAGGCATGGCTCAAACCCTCCAAGGTCTTCTCCCTTCTGGTGAGCACCCTTCCTTCTGACCCCGCACCTTTGCAGGAAAGTCTAGACGTTCATCTGCCTCTTGGCTCTTGGGCCCTCTGAGTATAGGAAGGTGGGTGACAGAAAAGGCTCCTCCGGGTGGCTGATGGGCAGGATGAGGTCGGCTTTGTCTCCATCTCCCTTGTCGGAGGCCTCGGAACTAAATGTGATGGAAAGCAGGCAGGAGCCTGACTTTGATCGCAGGTCTAAGGTTCTGCAGTCCAGGTTCGCCAACAGATAAATTTCTATCTGGGTCCCCCTGTGGCTGTAGTGCCTGTTTCTCAATTGGTTTAGACCATAGGGAGAGGTGTGTGATTACAACCCAACCTCCATCTTTGTGTTTTGGAGACATAAAGCATTAATGTGAGAGTCACTGTCCACTCCACCATCACCCGCCACCACCCTGAACACTTAGGGGACAGTCTGGCGTCCTCGACGTCTCCATCTCCCACTCTCTATAAAGAATCCTATCTCGAGAGACAGATGGCTGAATCTCTCTGAGGTTCAATTCTTGGACTTTGATGATGCAGAAAAGAGGTGAGAGGCAGAAAAGAGAGGTAAGATGTTTGGGAGGAGGGGCTGCATATAAAAGGACTGAGCTTTACTCATGGGGAAAATGAAAGAAGAGAAATGGAAGAAACGGGGAGGCAGGGGAAAGCTAAGAACTCACACGGGTACCCACAGGACTCCTTGGGGAAAGGATTCAGATCCCCTGGGGCTGCGAGTTATCCTGAGAATCAGAGGAAGGAGGAAAGGTAATTTTTAAGAAGTTTTTACTAGGAGCTATGAATTGGGCTGCTTTGACATCTCTTTTTTTTTCCCCAAGAGATTCTGTTCAATATTAAAATTCTCTAAAAAGCTGGAAAGATGGGGTTTCTTTGAATATGACTTAATTTGTAGATGGGGCTGTAACTTGGGACCCATTTTATCTGGGTTACATACATCTTCCAAAATATTAAATCGGACTCAACAGACACTCTCAAATGGAAACAGGAGAAATGCTTCTAAGTGTCCCAAGCCCTGGGATGTGCAGGCGTGGACTCTGTGTGTGTGTGGATGCAAGGCTGTGGGAGGTCCCAGATTGAGCCAAAGCTGTTTGATACCAAAGATGGGCTCCCTCTGGGGAGCCCTCCTCACTGGCCCCCTGGCACCTACTTGTTGGAGGTGCCAAAGACATGCTGAGAAAGAGTATGTCCTCGACAAAGAAGGCCAAAGCGTGTGAGCGTGGTCCATGACCATGCAATAAAGGGAGAGAAAGGAAATTCTGACATCTATCTTTGAGAACCCAGACCCCGTGGTAAACACAAATTCTTGGATGAGGGGACAGCTGTAAAACAGGAGCACAATAGACCTTCCCTGCTGGTCCAGCGGTGGAGAATCTGCCTTGCAATGCAGGACATGCAGATTCAATCCCTGGTTGGGGAACTAAGATCCCACATGCTGTGGAGTAACTAAGCCCAGGCAACCAAACTACTGAGCCCTCGAGCTCTGGAGCCCACCCACCACAATTGAAGAGTCCGTAGGCCTCAGCGAAAGATCCCCCATGAAGCAATGAAGAAAGACCCTGTGTGCCGCAGCTGACACCTGACGCAGCCAAATAAATAAACATTGTTTTAAAAAAAAGAAATAGAGGAGCATAACAGAAGCATCGGCTTCCCTGGATGCCCCCAGATCCAAGAGACACCCTAGGATCTGCACACTGGTCTAGGTGTCTGTGGTCTCGGCAGTAGGTATCAGCAGAGGCGCCGAGAGTCAGCGGATACCACCTGGAATCCAAGGGATGTGGGCGATCACGTGGGGACAGAGACGCAGGGATGCTGTTCTAAGACAGACAATGGAGTCCGAGAAACACAGCTTACTTTGATTTTTATTCTCCCTCTGCACTCAGGTCAGAGAAACCTGACATTATCCCAGCGGGTAGAAGGAGGGAGAAACTTTCAAATAGGTGTCAGCTGCACCACGGAAAGTTTTGAAGAAGTTTGGCAAGAACCCCCGTTGGCAGTTACATTTGCGTTCCCGACGTCGGGTCTGTAATATTTGGATTCTGGGCCCGGGCAGATGGACCATTTGCCACGTGTCTGCTTTTCCTGGCTTCTGTTTTCCGACAGCCCTTGCTCACTTGGATCAGGCTGTTAACAGATCTGACTCCTATGCACTCGGCACTTTATACGTAGATGACATGTGTCCTTACACACGTGGTTTTCTGGTTCTCAGCGTAAGGACGTGAAGAAGTAGAGGGATGAGTTGCTTCGTCTCTAGCCCCATGTGGGGTCCTTCTGCCCCTCTCAAGTAGACCTTGCTCTGCGTCGGAGCGGCTGGCACAATTCGTCTGAGGCTCTTAACGCTATGCGGCCACGGAGCAGTGCATTCTGTGGTAGTTTAAGGAGCCAGAACATCCATCAGAGATCCATACCCTGACCTTTAGGAGCTGGTGGGAACTGGTGGAGGGGAGAGAGGATGGTCCCCGAAAGGCCTTGAGTTCATCTCCAAAGCTGCCGGGCAGCAAATCCAACTACAGTTGGTGCATACTGGCTGGTAGGTAGACCTCGCATGCATTTTGTTCCAAAGAGTTAATGGCATGTTTCAGAGGAAGAATAAAGACACACATGTATAAGTCAAATCTTGATGGGAACCTCTGGAACAGACAGCCCCGATAGTAGGCGCCACGGCTACCCAGACAAACCCGGTTTCAAAAGGCCACGGTCTCATCAGACCACGTGCACAGCCAATATGCCCCCACTGGGATAATGAAGGCGGCTGCACTCACATGGCCCCAGGCAGGTACCCAGTTGCCCTGTGCTATGATTTCCATATGAAGGAACAGCACCACATTGGAAAGAAATGTAAACCTAGCTGGTTTCGTGGGTTCTAGACACTATTACTTGCCATGATTGCCCCACGGCACCTGATTCGAGAGGGAGAGCTCAGCTAACGGCAGCTGCAGGAAACCGGTCTCTTTACCCTGTAGTCGTGGGATTCTATTTCCACCTTGGAGGCTCAGATCAGAAGCGACGCATTAAACATCATCCTCAATTCTTTGCTCCACAGACTAGTTACAAGATGGATATGCTTTTAAACCAGGCAAATCAGAACATGTGATAAAGAGGGATTGCGAGAACTTAGCTGAGACGGTCTGAAACGTCGAGCGAGTTTCAGATTCTAAAATAGAGAGGCGTTCACACTTTGCCTAGGTCTGAGGGAAGTGTGGCCTCCTGAGTTTCTAAAAACAAGAGGTCTCAGAATTTCACAAGCAGACTTTATATCAACATTTGAGTTGTGAGAATGAATCAGACAAACGTGAACCGAGAGGCTCTGAAAATGGATCTGCAAAGTGTTTTGGCAGTTGAGGATTTTGGAATATTATTAGCGCCCTCCCACCCCAGACACCACCAGATAATTGACTGTCTGCATCTGGCTGGTATATGTTTGCCTCCCAAACAAGTGGTTTGGAGCCTATCATGAGACCCCCCCCCCCCTTTTTTTTTTTTGTCTGAAATGCTTCCTTTCCCTATTGTTATTATTTTGGTGTTTCATGTGTATGTGAAGTATAAATCTGATAGAGTTTAGTGCATTTGGAGAGTGATTTTGGATTTAAATCTCTCCAGACACCCGCATCCAGATCAACACTCCCAAGAAAGAGGCCAGGACTGTAATAGACAAGCCTCATTTTCTGGCTTCAGTACCGGGACCCGAGCAGCAGGAGTCAGGAAATTCAAGACGCTGCCTTCTTAAACCTGATAAACATTCCGAAATTTGCCAATCAGACTGAAAAGCTATTGATTCCCTCCCCTCTCCCCCACCCCCGCCCCGGACCCCTGACCCCTGACCCCCCGACCCCCCGACCCCCGCCCCTCGCCTGCAAAAGATGACTCCCAACCTGGAAACCTGCGGAAACTGTATTTAGCATCTACGATGAATGCATTTTTGAGCTACTGAACCTGATAGGCTTATTGCTTCCTTTATTCTAAGAAACCTAGAGCCAGGCCATTCTAAAGTGAGGTGGAAGTGAGGAACGCTGCTTCACTAGCTGCATAGATGGCATGAGACAGCCTGATATGAAGCACCCCAGAGCAGGAAGGAAACGCTGACAAGGTCTCTCAGGAAAGACCTCTGGCAGCGCTGGGAACACCCTCAGGGTGGAATCTGAGAGTTGGGTGCTCCAGTCTGAGGGGCAAAGCGCTACCACTAAACGTGCGTCCTCTTCCACCGCTGCGATGGGACACTGTTGACTCAACGCGGCCATCTAGTGGTCAGACGCGGCCATCACCGCTGGCTCTCCGACTTGCGGGGCTGGACCCGTGCGGGTTGTGGGTGTGGGTGCGGGTGCGGGGGTCTTGTAACAATTTATCTGAGCTTCCTGTTCTCCCTTCTCATCCTGTTTTCTACCTTCTTCATTTTTTCCTGTAGGAAGCCAAGGCCACTGTTTCCACCTCTCCACAACTCCTTTGCTCAAGCCACCTGGCTTTTTGGACCTGAATAGATTTCTCCTCTCCGTTTGGAAATCACGTTATTGCTATCTACACATTGTCACCAAAACCAATTTGTGCAAACTAACAGGCTTATCAGCGCTGCGGAAATGAGATTAAAACTGCTTCCAATGAAACAGATAAAAACCAGATGAATGAAGCCCTCTAATAAGACATTAAAGATAATGACAAGAATGATTAACTAGTGTGATATATTGAGCAGTTATGAGGAGTTGGATGCCCAGGATCAGCAAACTAATAAAAAAAAGAATCTCCCTTTAATTCCCTTTAGTCAGTGAGGTATAATCACATCAACATTACGATTTTTTTTTGTTTGTTATTATTTATCTGTGAGAGCAATATCACACCTTGCCTCCAAATTGCTCAGAGCTTATTAGCAGAGAAAAGAGAGAGAGAGAAAGAGAGAGATTGCTTTGGGGCGGGGAGAGCTTGTCTCATTTCAGCTCTTTAAGAATAAAAAGGAATGCTTAATACCCTGCTTGCGTTTACACACCGATTATGCAGACACGCTCTCATTTTTGTTTCATCTCTGAGAGCGGTCTATTCAGAGCCAGACGGTTTTACATTATGCGATCAGTTCGTCAATTATTGCATTATCGAGTCACATCAAGACAACCTGTAAATTACATCTTGCTGGGGACGTCGCCGGAGCCACTCTGCTGCCCTGGAATGCTTCCTTGCAGGGAGCCCTCCTAGTCATGCTTTAGAGTGTTTCTCTTCTGGCTCTGTTGGATTTGAGGTCATGAAAGAAGGACGAGGCAGGAGAGGGCAGTCGTTTATTATTCATCTAGAATTTTTCCAGCCCTACTACGTGACAAGCCCAGTGCTATGCTCCAGGGAGACGGGTGAAGAAGAACTTGACTCAGCTTTCAAGGAGCCCATAGCATGGGGGGAGGGGGCAGGGAAAGGAAGGAAGACAATTAAACAAAGGCCATACCAAGTAAAGGAACCCATGTGACGAGTGTGTTCTTGGCAGACTCTTTGCGACCCCATGAACTCGAGCCCACCAGGCTCCTCTGTCCATGGTATTCTCCAGGCAAGAATACTTGAGTGGGTAGCCATTCCCTTCTCTGGGAGATCTTCCCCACCCAGGGATTGAACCTGGGTCTCTCACATTGCAGACGGATTCTTTACTGTCTGAGCCACCACAAGGGACTCTATGATTAACACCGGTTAGCATGATGGCTCTGGGATCCAGGTCTCCCACGTGGCGCTAGTGATAAAGAACCCGCCTACCAACGCAGGAGACTTAAGAGATGCAGGTTTGATCCCCAGGTTGGGAAGATCCCCTGGAGAAGGGCATGGCAACCCACTCCAGTATTCTTGCCTGGAGAATCCAATGGACAGAGGAGTCTGGTAGGCTGCAGTCCATGGGGTCGCAACAAGTCAGGCACAACTGAAGCGACTTAGCATGCATGCATGCTGGGGATCCCTGGAGGAGGAGACAATTCTGGAGAAGCTAGGGAAGGTTCCCAAACAAGGAACTCTTTGAAGTAGGTATGAAAGGAGGAGTAGGGTTTTACTAGAGAGGGAAAAAGAATAGGGTGGAGATGAAATGTGTGCATGAACAGCCACAAAGAAAGCCTGCTGTGTGCTGGGAATAAACGCTTCATGGGAAATGACAGCCTAGGAGAGTCAAGCAAAGCCTGGGCACAGCCAAGAAGGACCCTGTATTCTGTGCTGAGGTTTGCACATTTTTATCTTAAAAGTCGAGGCAGTCCATTCATTCTTTGTAAGAGTAGTTATATGATCAAACCTGTGTTTCAAACTATAACTTTGGTGAGTTGTAGAGAATGGGTTAAAGAAAGAAGAGGAGGGAGTTAGGGAAACTCTACTCTGAGTCAGAAACACTGACAGAACCAAGACAGGTGTATATCTGGACTTGAACAAAGCTACTAACTGGCCCTGCAATTTTGGGTGGAATCATCTCCTGAATCACAGTTTTCTCATCTGTAAATCTAGGATAGAAATAATTACTTTTTGAGGTTATAGGAAAGATCAAAATAACATAAAATAAGGCCCAGGTGTCCAGCACATGATAAGCTCGTAACAGACAAGGTAGTGATAATTCTTCATTGAGCATTGCTGTGGGGGCATGGAAGGGGTTGGGTTAGGATGGCAGGGGGGGTGTGTGTGTGTGTTTGGTAGGAAAAGTGATGAATAAAATAATACTAAATTATCACATTATGTTGAGAACAGAAGGGAATCTGGAATTAAAAAACATGTTCAGATGGTTATATTATTTTTGTCATTGATGTACTTCGTTGAATGAAATTTCATGGATTAGATATTTTTGCAATATTTTCGCGAGCCAGCAGGTTACAAACAAACACCCACCTCATCCGTTTCACAAGGCAGCTCTGAGAGTTCAAAACTGGTGGTGAAATTCTTTGATTACCAGAATGTCTTCATGAGGACAGGAACTTTGCTCAATGGTACATCCATAATGCCCAGAACTCAGCAAACTATATATTGAATGAGTGGATGAATTCAATATGAAGAGGTGTGAAAAGCAGCAGAAACATTAGATTACTTTCTAGCTAATAGGGTCCAAATACCCAGTTTCAGTCTTTCCATTCCGCTCACTAAAATTTGACCCATTGTTGATTCCTTCTAAATATCCTTGGCCTCTGTACGCCGTGTGTATAGAGTGAGGTGCTTGGTATCGAGAGGTGAGTAATACAGACACGGTGTCACCCTGAACTTACCACCTAGTGAGTGTGGGCAGTTGAATCTCACAAAGGCTGTGAAATGTGTGGGCTCCTTCCTCCTCTTCCACTGCACCCTGCTCTCATTCCACTTGAGATTTGAATGATGGGGAAACATGAAAGGCACGAGATGGAAAGTGGTGAAATGCAATAAAAGAGCATGTATCCCGGGGTCACGTGCCTCCTAATGCCACTACTTACTAGATATGAGAGTTTGGGCTGGATACTCAGCCTCTATAAGCTAAAATGTCCTCATCTTTAAATTATTTTCAATAGAAATTAGTAAAATCAGGCATGCAAATTATTTGGTGCATAGTAGATTCTTTTTTTTAAACTTTTTACTTTGTGTTGGAGTATAGCCTATTAACAATGTCATGAGAGTGCCAAGTGAGCAGTGAACGGGCTCAGCCATACCTATGCATGTATCCATTCCCCCCCAGACTCCTCCCCTGTCCAGGCTGCCACATAACACTGAGCAGAGTTCCATGTTCTATGCAGTATATCCTTGTTGGTCATGCATTTTAAATACAGCAGTGTGTATGTGTCCATCTCAAACTCCATAACTGTGCCTTCCCCCAATTCCCCCCCCTCCACCCCTGCCCCACCAGCAACCACAAGTTCATTCTCTAAGTCTGTGAATATTTTTCTGTTTTGTAAGCTAATTTGTATCAATTCTTTTCAGATTCCACATATAAGGGATGTCACACGACATTTCTCCTCTGTCTGACTTACCTCACTCAGTATGACCATCTCTAGGTCCATCCAGGTTGCTGCAAATGACTCAGTGGTTTTTTTTTTTTTTTTCCCCTTACCAAGAGATTTCCTTGTAGATGAAATTCATAGCTTGGAGAAGACAGTTGTTTTCCAAAGGGCTCAGAGCTTTGCTATCGACAAGCTGCTTCCCCTGATTCCATAATATGTCGGAGAAGATAGTCAACTAGCTCAACTTTGTTCACCTTCAGACCTTCTGATAGCTCTTGAAAATGTGTATCTTTTCTGGTGGTTTATTAGCATGCGACCAGACCTACATGTTTGCAGATAAAGTAGTCCTCTGAAAAATGAACAGGTAAAAATATGCTCTAATGAAAACAAAAACCTAAAAGCAGTATGTTTAAAAAAAAAGTTCTGTTTACAGAATCACAGACAGAGAACAGACTGGTGGTTGTGAAGGGGGAGGAGGTTGGTTGGGGGAAGGATAAGGTGAGTGCTTGGGTTTAGCAGACATAAACTTTTATGTATAGAATGGGTAGACAGCAAGGTCCTGCTAGCATAGGGAATTATATTCAATACCGTATGATAAACCTTAGTGGAAAAGAGTATTTTTAAAAAGGGAGAACAAACTTCTGTTTAACAAAACAATCTCACTTTTTAAAATACCACATAAAGGGAACTGAAAATATTAACTCCATTATTTTTATATTCACTGCTAAATTTTATAAACATGTTTAAAAAGCTATTATTTATGAATTTAATAAAAATTTAAATGTGTCTTATTGGTATCATTTTTAAGTTTCCAATCAAGATTTTCTTCTCGCTTAAGCCAATCCCTTGCCTGCCATCTTACCTCTTTCCTTGTCCATCTACAGAGGAAGGTTTTCATGAAAGTTTAGCATGCTCATAGACTCCAAATTTTATGATCAACATATTTCATTCAAAGACCATATTTAGAAATAGTTTAAAATATTTGTGTAGTCTATAAAGGTATTTTTAAAAATTCGTTTTTGTGGAAAATCTGTGTGACGACCGAATGTCCATTTTATGAAGTGGGTACTTACTCCTGGAGCAAAGACCTAGAGTCTCTGTAAGTTTGCATGTGTTACCATGGCTCCTTGACTAAGAAAGCGCCCTTCCTCTGGTTTCTAAGATCTCCTGTTTGGAGAGAGTTGAGGGTTATTATAGATAAAATGTAGATCCAAGAATACTGTGTAGATCTAATAAAGGGAGATGCTTATTGAGTCTGAGTTGCAGTACCTTTTAGTTCCTTTCTAACTTGAAATGTATATGTTTCTGTGACTTTGTGGTCTAAAATCTAGGAAGAGGCTGCAGCTAGGGTCTGTTTTATTTTCTGAGCTTTCTACTACTTGGTCCCTGGAAAATAAGACTTTTCCCTCAGTTCAGTTCAGTCACTCAGTCGTGTCCGACTCTTTGTGACCCCATGGACTGCAGCATGCCAGGCTTCCCTGTCTATCACCAACTCCCGGAGCTTGCTCAAGCTCATGTGCATTGTGTCAGTGAGGTCATCCAACCATCTCATCCTCTGTCATCCCCTTCTCCGCCTGCCTTCAATCTTTCCCAGTATTAGGGTCTTTTCCAGTGAGTCAGCTCTTCACATCAGGTGGCCAAAGTATTGGAGTTTCAGCTTCAGCATCAGTCCTTCCAATGAATACTCAGGACTGATTTCCTTTAGGATAGCCTGGTTGGATCTCCTTGCAGTCCAAGGGACTCTCAAGAGTCTTCTCCAACACCACAGTTCAAAAGCGTAAATTCTTCTGTGCTCAGATTTCTTTATAGTCCAACTCTCACATCCATACATGACTACTGGAAGAACCATAGCTTTGACTTTTCCCTCAGGTAAGTATATAATCAAAAGGATAAAAGGAAGTACCAAAATAGTTAAGATTATATAACATTTTGTCTATTTATTGCAATATAGGTGGGTTTATTATATGGATGGATATGAATTCTACTCAATCATTACTTTCAAAAATAGAAATATTTCTAAAAAATAAGATTTATGTATATCATGTGCATTAAAGTAAAATACAACTCCTTTATATTGACTATATAAATATTAGAAACAGCATAAATAAATAATTATTCTTGGTATATCTCTACATATTTAACTTCTTGGTTGTATCAGTTTCTAATATTATGACACAGGTATTTTTATGAAGAATACAATTTTGGATATGGCTTATTACTCATTTTTTAGATAAAACTGATTGCAGTATCCTTCAAAGCTACATTTTATGACTGACAAATTTAAAATTGTTCATAACTTCCATTGACTTCCTTTTGTAGACCATGCTATTTTTAGTCTCAAGAATACCTTAGATATTCATGTATCTATCTGGTAAGCTTGGAGTGAATTCTGCTGGATGAATGATATTTTTAATTTTCTTTTAAAACATGTAAATGTATAAATATTTTATGCCAAATATTTTTGCATGCTCTGTCCTTTTCCTCCATTGCTTCAAAAGATAGGTTTACAAAGTATAACTTATCAAGAAATTACCTGCAGCGTTTGAAGGCTATCTCAATATAGTCCCATTCAGTATAGAATATTTCATTAAAAAAGAATCCAAGGCATCTCCATTAGAAGGTTTTCCCTAGAGGTGAAGATATTCCAAAGTACAATTACAGAACTTCAAGGTTTAATATTTTATGCTTTTCGTCTCTTATCATTTAGCTTATCCATTTCTTCCTTTGCTTTTATGAAGTTACAATTCATCTTTCTGGTTTCAAGATTTTCTTTCAATAGTTATAATTTGCTGCACATTTCAAAAGCTGAAGTTGTTTGGTGTTCCATCAGTTGAATATCTGATTAAAGATTTACAACTTCTTTCAAACAAAATGCAACCTAAATTTAGATGACTGCTTTACAATAAGGTTCAGTATCATTGTCAAATAGTTAGATGGATCTACAAAGTAGTTCTTTAAAATTAAAACATTTCTAAAATCTGGTGGTGACAGACAGTAAAGAGAAAAAGCACGCAGTGCCACAACTGAAGCATTTTAAAATAAATGCAGCGTGAATTTTGTCACAAAAGTTTATAATTTGGCTGACTTTAAATGCAGCCTCTCTTTTGACAAGTAGATTATCAAAGCTTGTTTGGACACATTCATGAATAATACGTGCACTACAACCTATTCCAACCAGAATTCCAATTCCAAACCTGCAACACAAGTTTCTTGATTTAGTTGGAACATGGTTTTTACCACAATATTGGGCTCTACCAAAATTTGTATCATACTATCACTGCAAATACAAGTAATTTTATCGTCAAGGTTGAACTTTTTATCCAGAACTTAATAGCATTTATGAGAATGTTAAACTATTTTATCAAGACAGGATGAACTTCTAAATGTTTTAGCTTGATTTCATGTGTTGAATTTAAAAGACATTACTGGATTTAACTGAATTTCTATTTGAAGAATCTTATGACACTAATGTAAAACTGATATCATCTAACTCTTAGTGAAGTTCTCTAGCTAATGGAGCCAATACTTTTAATAGCTATAATTTCACTTTTACACATATACAGGAGAAACTTGGAATAAAGAGTGAAATTAATTTAGAAAAATACTCATTTGATCCCAATGATAAGTCATACTTTCCAGTGTTGTAAATGAACCTTCTGCAGCTGTACTTGTTATATTGACTCTTTTGGAAATAGTCTTTTTAAAATAATTACTAACTTTTGAAATAGACGTGGATGTAGCTTCAAAGTATTTGTGTCTTCTGGCAATGTCAGGTAGATGATAAATGTAAACCAAAATTTTGTGCAACTGACATTTTCATCACCAAGTTTCTTAAGAAATGGAAATTCAGCATTAAATATTTCATTAGACATTTGCTTGTTTGAGATCATTGCCTTGGAAGAGATAAAATAAAACCAAACCTTACTAAACAATAAAGTAAATACATAATTGTAGGTTTATACCATACAATAAATAATAAGTACCACTGACAAATATATTCAGGCTATTCTTTCTGTGATCTCTGGTAGGGCAGTCAAGTCTGTATTCCATGTACATATTTCATGTGCTCTAAACCGATCATCCCTGATGATTCCTACTGACCGGTAGGTAGCCTGGTAGCTTCCTGCATTTTGTAGGCTGTGGCCCTGGCCATGGTCCTGATCGCAGCACAACTGGCTGCAGGTTTACACTTCGGCCAGCAGGGGCAGCAACACTGAACACTTTCCCATCATAGCCAGACGAGAGGTAAGCTGTCCCTAGCCACTTAATCTGAACCTACTTTGTTTTACCAGGGAGTACATGCTGCTCTCGAAAGAAAAGTGTTAGTGCATATGTTTTGAAAGGAAAAGTCGGTTTGGTTATCACCTGTCATCTTTCAGATTTAACCATATGTCAATCAAAGCCCTGCTGCTGCCACTAAGTCGCTTCAGTCGTGTCCGACTCTGTGCGACCCCATAGTCGGCAGCCCACCAGGCTCCACCGTCCCTGGGATTCTCCAGGCAAGAATACTAGAGTGGGTTGCCATTTCCTTCTCCAATGCATGAAAGTAAAAAGCAAAAGTGAAGTCACTCAGTCCTTAGCGACCCCATGGACTGCAGCTCCTCCATCCATGGGATTTGCCAGGCAAGAGTACTGGAGTGGGTTGCCATTGCAATCAAAGCCCTACATGCTATACACTCACTGCCTACACAACTGCATACATACTATACTAACTACTATGAACCAACTCCATATTTGACAAGACCCTGGCAGAAGCTAGAGGTACCAAGTGGAAATTGCCAAACTTGTCTTAGTTTATCTTACTGCTTTGTTAAAAAAAAGAGAGAGAGAGAGAAATCTAGGATACATGTTAAACTGTGCAGGATCTGGGACATTAGATAAAATTCGGGAGTGTCCCAAGCAAACCAGGGTGCAAAGTCACCTTAATAATAGGCATTATTTTCAACTGTGAAATTTTAATGATTATTCAGTGTTGGTGATTAAATGAAGGGTCCAAAATTTTCCAGATGCATATAATCTACCCACAGAGAAGGAAATGGCAACGCACTCCAGTATTCTTGCCTAAGAATCCTGTGGACAGAGGAGCCTGGTGGGCTGCTGTCTATGGGGTCACACAGAGTCGGACATGACTGAAGCGACTTAGCATGCATGCATGCATAATCTACCCAAATTAAAAATTAGCAGAAAAATGCAAATATTAAACTAAGTATAGTTGAATTTCTGGTGGCTCTCAGTTTTTGTGTGTGTGTTTAAGATACAGTCTGAATACCAAATAAGTGAGCAGTGATTATGAAGCAAGCATTGCCACAGGAGAGCAGGGTCTCCCGGTGTCTATGAAGTCATTTCAAGTTACAGCCCTATTCGCTTGGTTGCCCTTTGGTTCTGTGTTACTCTTTGCGCTTGGTTGTTTACTGCCTTGGCTGTACTTGTGCTCTCTTTAATACCCAGGAGGAGATGTTCTCACACTTTCCTGTAAATATGCAATCTTTCTTTAGTGCTTGAATGATGTGTGCGAGGGCTCTTACCCATTATTCCCCTGCAGTGGATCTTACATCTTGCTTCACTTATTCCAAGCCTCCATCTGACATGGATCATCATAACATCACGTATACTCATTGTAGCAAAAGCAATTTTTATGAACAAAATGATATTTTATGAACTCACTGACATAGAGGGAGAAGAACCTGTAATTTTGTCTTCTGTGATTGAAGCAATCTCAGTTCTCATTCTCCGGCCTCCTTGGTCCCATCTAAAGGAAATTTACATCATTGGCACAGGACTTACATATATCTGGAGAGAGTTTATTCTTTCTCAGATGTCCAGTTAACCTGCAGGGGTAAGGTCAACAGGTGAGGTAAATCTGATACTATCATAGTTATCCTAATAAACAGTTGTCTGATTCCTGCTAATTCACGGTCTCAGAATTTCTTATACTTGTGTTACTGTAGGCAGCAGCCGTTTAGGGAAACCTGTCCATAGCCCTGTCTTTCATAAGTGCCTCAACCAAGTTCCTACAGAAGTGAGTATGTACATTCGTCATTCAACCTTCAACCTCTGAAAAAAAGTCACATCAAGTCACCAGTATATGGTGACAATACTGCCACTTCATTCAGCATTCAACGTGTCTTAATTGAGGACCTAGCACTTGTGGGTCACACAGGCAGGTAAAGTGAATAAGACACAAATCCTGGCCTCAAGGAGTTTAGACTGGTTAGACTGGTTAGACTGGCAGAGTGGTTAGACTGGCAGACACAGGGAGAGAACCAAACATGTTCTAGAGCGTGTCCATTGTTATAAGCATGGACCATACAAACTGTAACGAACAAATGGAGGAAAATGCCTGGGTCTGTGGGGAACTTTCCATGAGCCCTTCCAAGAGTGGAGGAATGCTTGAATTGGAGGTTTTGCCACACTTGGTGAACTGGGAGTAGTGGACGGGAGGACATTCCACGCACAGACAATAGTCATACATGATGCTGTTCACACGTGCAGGTGGGGGCCATTTCTGAGACGCTGCTGCTCTCATTTGGGACATCCTACCACCTACCTCGGAGAAGGCAATGGCATCCCACTCCAGTACTCTTGCCTGGAAAATCCCATGGATGGAGGAGCCTGGTGAACTGCAGTCCAGGGGTTCGAAAAGAGTCGGACACGACCGAGCGACTTCACTTTCACTTTTCAGTTTCATGCGTTGGAGAAGGAAATGGCAACCCACTCCAGTGTTCTTGCCTGGAGAATCCCAGGGACGGGGGAGCCTGGTGGGCTGCCGTCTCTGGGGTCGCACAGAGTCGGACACGACTGAAGCGACTTAGAAGCAGCACCCACCTACCTCAGGCACTGACCGGGCCAGTTCAGTCTCATCTCTCAGCAGTGCCTTGTTTAAGTGCTTCCATAACGCCCTGGACTCCTTCTAATAGTGAAAAGTAAATCCAAATTTTAAGTTTCAAATGCTAGTTCCTCCCACAAATTCTAAGGTTTTTAAAGAGACATACGGGAAGGCCATGTTGTTTATGGTCTTGTCCTGCTAGCTGGCACAGCCTGTGGTAGAGAATAAACCCTAATGTATGAAAAAAAAAATGAAAGAACACATAAGCACATTGACCAGGCCATGTAAACTGAGAGACAGTTTTCGCCAAAAGCTGACCGAAGTTCTTTTAAAGTCCTGTCAGCCGCTGCTTTTAATTTTTTTTTATAGCCCTCCTTTCCCATAAACTTGGTCCAAGGCACATTTATGAGTTTTTTCCCATCTTGCTTATGATGGCAAACTGAGACCTTTCCCCTCATAAGATCTCATCAAAATTATAGCTTGGAAGTATAAAACAGTGAACACCTAATAGCAAAGTAAGGTGGCGGTAGCTGCTCGCTTCACCACTGAGAGACTTCAGCCCAGCACACAGGATGCATGGAAACACGTTAACCGAGGAGGCGGTGGGGGAAGCTGCTCACGCTTGACCATGTGCTGGACAAGGCTGCAGTGCAGGCGGGCTTGGCCAGCCAGAACCCAGACACGTTTGCAGCTCTGTGTTGCTAAGCAAGGAGGGCAGTGGGGAGGGCAATTGCTGAAGCAAAGGTTAATCCAAGATTTATTTGCAGGATGCTATGTCATGAGCTCGATAAAGGACAGAAATGGTATGGACCTAACAGAAGCAGAAGATATTAAGAAGAGATGGCAAGAATACACAGAAGAACTGTACAAAAAAGATCTTCATGACCCAGATAATCACGATGGTGTGATCACTCACCTAGAGCCAGACATTCTGGAATGTGAAGTCAAGTGGGCCTTAGAAAGCATCACTATGAACAAAGCTAGTGGAGGTGATGGAATTCCAGTTGAGCTATTCCAAATCCTGAAAGATGATGCTGTGAAAGTGCTGCACTCAATATGTCAGCAAATTTGGAAAACTCAGCAGTGGCCACAGGACTGGAAAAGGTCAGTTTTCATTCCAATCACAAAGAAAGGCAATGCCAAAAAATGCTCAAATTACTGCACAATTACACTCATCTCACACGCTAGTAAAGTAATGCTCAAAATTCTCCAAGCCAGGCTTCAGCAATATGTGAACCGTGAACTTCCTGATGTTCAAGCTGGATTTAGAAAAGGCAGAGGAACCAGAGATCAAATTGCCAACATCTGCTGGATCATAGAAAAAGCAAGAGAGTTCCAGAAAAACATCTATTTCTGCTTTATTGACTATGCCAAAGCCTTTGACTGTGTGGATCACAAGAAACTGTGGAAAATTCTGAAAGAGATGGGAATACCAGACCACCTGATCTACCTCTTGAGAAATTTGTATGCAGGTCAGGAAGCAACAGTTAGAACTGGACATGGAACAACAGACTGGTTCCAAATAGGAAAAGGAGTTCGTCAAGGCTGTATACTGTCACCCTGCTTATTTAACTTCTATGCAGAGTACATCATGAGAAACGCTGGACTGGAAGAAACACAAGCTGGAATCAAGATTGCTGGGAGAAATATCAATAACCTCAGATATGCAGATGACACCACCCTTATGGCAGAAAGTGAAGAGGAACTAAAAAGCCTCTTGATGAAGGTGAAAGTGGAGAGTGAAAAAGTTGACTTAAAGCTCAGCATTCAGAAAACGAAGATCATGGCATCCGGTCCCACCACTTCATGGGAAATAGATGGGGAAACAGTGGAAACAGTGTCAGACTTTATTTTTCTGGGCTCCAAAATCACTACAGATGGTGACTGCAGCCACGAAATTAAAAGACGCTTACTCCTTGGAAGGAAAGTCATGACCAACCTAGATAGCATATTCAAAAGCAGAGACATTACTTTGCCAACAAAGGTCCGTCTAGTCAAGGCTATGGTTTTTCCTGTGGTCATGTATGGATGTGAGAGTTGGACTGTGAAGAAGGCTGAGCGCCGAAGAATTGATGCTTTTGAACTGTGGTGTTGGAGAAGACTCTTGAGACTCCCTTGCAAGGAGATCCAACCAGTTCATTCTGAAGGAGATCAGCCCTGGGATTTCTTTGGAGGGAATGATGCTAAAGCTGAAACTCCAGTACTTTGGCCACCTCATGCGAAGAGTTGACTCATTGGAAAAGACTCTGATGCTGGGAGGGATTGGGGGCAGGAGGAGAAGGGGATTACAGAGGATGAGATGGCTAGATGGCATCACTGACTTGATGGACGTGAGTCTGAGTGAACTCCGGGAGTTGGTGAGGCACAGGGAGGTCTGGCGTGCTGCTATTCATGGGGTCGCAAAGAGTCAGACACGACTGAGTGACTGATCTGATCTGATGCCAGGCTCCTTCATCCTCTCCTTTCTTTTTTTCTTCTTGCTATTTTGAAGATTTTATAATTTCATATCTACCTATATTTGTCCTGGCTAAATACAGCCAAGAGCTTCTAAAAATTTCTTTATTTCTTACTTACATTTTTTTGTACTTTCAAATACATATTTATCTTACATCAAAGTAGAGTTGAGTTACAATGTTGTGTTAGTTTCAGGTGGATAGCAAAGTGATTTAGTTATTGGACAGCAAGGAGATCAAACCAGTCAATCGTAAAGGAAATCAACCCTGAATATCCACTGGAAGGATGATGCTGAAGCTGAAGCTCCATTACTTTGGCCACCTGACATGAAGAGTCAACTCATTAGAAAAGACTGTGATGCTGGGAAAGATTGAAGGTGGGAGGAGAAGGGGACAACAGAGGATGAGATGGTTGGATGGCATCACCAACTCAATGGACATGAATTTGAGAAAACTGGGAGACGGTGAAGGACAGGGAAGCCTGGTGTGCTGCAGTCCATGAGGTCGCAAAGAGCTGGACACGACTGAGCAACTGAATAACAACAACAACTATTATGTTTTAGACTAGAAAAACATTTCCAATCTTTTTTTTTTTTTTTTAAGATCATTCATTTATTTTTGACTACACTGGGTATTCATGGCTGCACAAGGGCTTTCTCTAGTTGTGAGCAGGGTCTCCTCTCCAGGCGGTGCATGGGCTTCTCACTGCAGTGGCTTCTCTTGTGGGGCACAGGCTATAGGTGTGCGGGCTTCAGCAGTTGCAGCATGCAGGCTCAGTAGCTGTGGCACATGGGCTTAGCTTAGCTGCTCTGTGGCATCTGGGATCCTCCCAGATAGGGACAGAACCCATGTACCCTACATTGGCAGGTGAATACCCAAGTACTAGACCACCACAGAAGTCTCAGCATTTCTAATCTTGATGTTCATCATTTCATAAAGTTTCAAATTATTCATAGCTAAAACTTGAATCTCATATTGAAGAGTTTATCTCTCTTGTGATTATGCTTTTCAGGTTCTATGTTGAGTGTTGCTTATTGAGTTGATTTTTGGCTTTCGGAGCATTAGTGATCTTAGGGCTTGCGTCAGTGATGAGAAAGGAATGTGAGGACTTCTTAATACCAGTGCAAACATTTAGATGTTAGACTACTGTAAAAAAATGAACTTCAGTAGAAATAATAAATCAGCGTCAGAGGATATATAGGAATGAGTAGGAAATGTGGGTACTAACCACTTGAAACAAAGAATATGAAAATAAAAAAAATTATTTAAATAATTTGTTTCATTTATATTATGTTTGCAACAGAGCAATAATCTGAAATGAAAACCTGGTATTTATTTATAAGAGCTGAAGTAGAAAACCATTCAAATCATTATTTGATGAAGGGAGGAAAAACAATATCTTTGTAAACAGACTTATAAACACCTTTTACTCTGAGACACTTGGAGGTCTCCAAGTGATTTTTTTTTAATGAAGTATTGTAAGTCAGTTTGTTATGCATACACTAAAGGCAAGGGGTTTTGCTCAAATTTCTGAAGTCTTCAGTAAACTGGGAAAGCTTCAAACACAAGACACAGGAGTATGGATTACAATCCAAGATTATTGGTGGCAATAATCTCTTCTCTTCTACCACTTTGTTTAGGAGAAGGTCATATTTATAATAATAAAAATAATAATTAAAATTAAAATTTTGATATTGCTTTCCACACTAATTTGAATTTCTCTTTTTCCAGTGGAAGCCAAGATCTTGGTTCAGTGTCCGAAGAAATAGTGAACAGATGATCCTAATGGTGAACCTAATACATGCTTAATTACAGTTACTGAAAAGCATTTGTTGCTCAGCTGTGTCTGACTCTTTTGCGACCCCATGGACTGTAGCCTGCCAGGCTCCTCTGTATATGGAATTCTCCAGACAAGAATACTAGAGTGGATAACCATTCCCTTCTCTAGGGGATCTTACTGACCCAGGGATCAGATTTGGGTCTCCTTCATTGCGGGCAAATTCTTTATTGTCTGAGCTACCAAGGAAATAATTACAGTTACTAAATTACCTCCATTCATGACTTCCCTTTTATAATACTTCCTCATTTGTCTTGTGGCTTTCTGAATCCTTCCAAGTCACTACTCAAAAAGTCTGCATTTATATAATATGTAGTAGTGACTGATGGACTTCCCAGACGGCTCATTGATAAAGAATCTGCCTGCCAATGCAGGAGCTCAGGAAATGCAGGTTCGATCCCTGGGTCAGGAAGATCTCCTGGAGGAGGGAATGGCAACCCATTCCAGTATTCTTGCCTTGAAAATGCCATGGAGAGAGCAGCCTGGTGGGCTACAGCCCATGTGTCACAGAGTTGAGCACGACTGAGTGACTGAACTCGTGTGCACAGGTGTAGGCTGACAACTTAAACAGAGGAGGTCATAATTAAACGGGAACCTGGAAAAATGCAGTAGATGCAAAAAAAGATATTGTTCCCATTAATTGAGGTGTATTGTATGGAATACTATTTTAATTTTTCCCATTTATAAATTCTGAAGGATCCAACAACCCTACTAAAATAAAGGTCAGCTCTTTTATTTTTTATTTTTTTAATTTATTGGGGTATAGTTGCTTTACACAGAGAAGGCACTGGCGATCCACCCCAGTACTCTTGCCTGGAAACCCCCATGGATGGAGGAGCCTGGTGGGCTGCAGTCCATGGGATCGCTAAGAGTCGGACAAAACTTCACTTTCACTTTCACTTCACACATATATCTTGGAGAAGGGAATGTCAGGCAACCCACTCCAGTCTTCTTGCCTGGAGAATTCCATGGACAGAGGAGCCTGGAGGGCTACAGTCCATGGGGTCACAAAGAGTCAGACATGACTGAGCGACTTTCACTTCACATACATGTATCTAGGCTTCCCTGATGGCTCAGTTGGTAAGGAATCTGCCTGTAATGCAGGAGACCCCAGTTCAATTTCTGGGTCAGGAAGATCCACTGGAGAAGCAATAGGTTACCCACTAAAGTATTCTTGGGCTTCCCTGGTGGCTCAGCTGGTAAAGAATCCGCCTGCAATGTGGGAGACCTGGGTTTGATCCCTGGGTTGGGAAGCTCTCCTGGAGAAAGGAAAGGCGACCCACTCCAGTATTCTGGCCTAGAGAATACCATGGACTCTATAGTCCATGGGGTTGCAAACAGTTGGACGCGACTGAGCAACTTTCACTTGCATACGCACATCTATTCTTTCTCAGATTCTTTCCCCATACTGGTTGTTACAGAGTACCGAACAGAGTTCCCTGTGCTTTACAGTAGGTCCTTGTTGATCCTCTTTCCTATTCACAGAGTGACAGGCAAACTGATATTACTCTCTAGGGAAACATCTAGATTTTCGAGAATTCTCTAAAGATGAACTTTCTGGGGCAGCCAAGACAACTGAGAGTGGTGGCCCAGAGTAGAGACTGTCTTTTCCAGGATGGTTTATCCCAGGATGCTGTATATCGTTCCCTGTGCTACACAGTAGGACTTTGTTGTTTATCCATCCGCTATTTAATAGCTTGCATCCGACAATTCCAAACTCCCAATCCACCCCTCTCCCCCCTGCCCCCTTGGCAACTACAAGTCTGTTCCTCTGTCTGTGTGACTCTTCCATTCTAACTCCACAGAGCCCAGAGTGGGCCCGCTGGTGGAAAATCTGACCCATGAACAAAGTTCAGCCCGTCAAGAAAGAGGCATGCTGAAGGAACAATGCCTGCAAACTTGCAGTAAGTGAAATCCATCTATTCAGAGTAATCAGCCTTCTACTCAGTTCTTTAACGTAAAAACTTAACAGTGGTTGCCAGAGCAAGGAGGAAACTAGAGAATAAATGAGAACAGCCAAAATAATAAAGAATAGCTGATCCACAGGAAAAAAGTGAACAGAAGGCAAAGCTGTGCTCTATGAAAGGAACAATTAGGAGATACGATTGATCTCATGGAAATAAAACAATATGATTGTTGCAAAAAAGATTCTTAATGGTCATCAGTTCAGTTCAGTTCAGTCGCTCAGTCCTGTCCGACTCTTTGCGACCCCATGAATCACAGCATGCCAGGCCTCCCTGTCCATCACCAACTCCCGGAGTTCACTCAGACTCACATCCATCGAGTCAGTGATGCCATCCAGCCATCTCATCCTCTGTCATCCCCTTCTCCTCCTGCCCCCAATCCCTCCCAGCATCAGAGTCTTTTCCAATGAGTCAACTCTTCGCATGAGGTGGCCAAAGTACTGGAGTTTCAGCTTTAGCATCATTCCTTCCAAAGAAATCCCAAGGCTGATCTCCTTCAGAATGGACTGGTTGGATCTCCTTGCAGTCCAAGGGACTCTCAAGAGTCTTCTCAACACCACAGTTCAAAAGCATCAATTCTTTGGCGCTCAGCTTTCTTCACAGTCCAACTCTCACATCCATACATGAGCACTGGAAAAACCATAGCCTTCACCAGACGGACCTTTGTTGGCAAAGTAATGTCTCACTTTTGAATATACTATCTAGGTTGGTCATAACTTTTCTTCCAAGGAGTAAGAGTCTTTTAATTTTGTGGCTGCAGTCACCATCTGCAGTGATTTTGGTCATCAGCTAAGCGCAAAACTTGTGCTTCTTCCAAAACAGGCACTTATTGAGGGAAGCAGCTGTTGAACTAGGAACTACATTTTATAGTTCCCTTCAAAGTACACCTAGGCAAGACCAGGTGACTATTTCAATATAAGAAATATAAGAAGTGCAATGTGATATTTGCACATCAAACCTGTTGAGAATTAGCTTGCTCCTTCTTCTTTGCTGCGTACAGAGAGCTGTGCTATCTTGAGTGATGCGTGAGCCTGACTAAGGAAGGAATCAAGAGTCTTGAATCTTCCTATGTGGAGGAACTGCCTGATGAACAGGGAGCACTTGTGTTTAAAAAGGGACATGAATGTAGAAAATGTTAATTGTGGTAAGCCCCTGACGTTTGGTGGGTGTTTACTTATTTCAGTGGAAGTACAATTGATGTACAATGTTATATTAGTTTCAGGAGCACTACATCGTGATTCGACATTTACATGCCTTGTGAAATGATCACCAACATAGATCCAATTATCATCTGTCACCACACAAGGTTAATACAGCATCACTGACTGTATTTCCCATGCTTTACAAGACACTGGGGTTTATTTATTAGAGCAGCAGACAGTGCTGCCCTAAGGAATGCAACTGACAAGATGTAAAAGAAAAAATATCAGTAGGACAGTGGGAAGATAAGTTGAAGACATCTCCTAGAATTTAGAGCAATTAGGGAGGGAAAAAGAAAAACGTAAGAAAATACAGGTGACATAAGGAATCGATCCAGAAGTTCTAGGCATTACAAAGAATTTCAGGAAGAGAAAATATAGAAAACTAAGGAGAGAAAATTATCAAAGATGCACTAGAAAACAAAGTTTACAGATCTAGAGATTGAATTTCAGATCGAAAGGGATCAGAGAGGCCTGAAGAAGCCCAAATTTTGATACATACTTGCAAAATTTTAGAAGATCAAGCTTAAAGATTCCCTCACATCTATTAGAATGGCTATTATCACAAGGACAAAAATAACAAGTGTTGGCCAGAATAACACTGGTACACTTCTGGTAGGAATGTAAATTGGGGCAGCCACCGTGGAAAACACTATGGAGATTCCTCGAACAACTAAAACTAGAACTGCCATATAGTCCCGTCAATTCCACTTCTGGGTAATTAACTGAAGGGAATAACTCAAAGAAATATAGGCACCCCTATGGTTATCACAGCATTATTCACAATAGCCAAGATACGGAAGCAACCTGAGTGCCTGTAAATAGGTGAATGAATAAAGAAAATGTTATATACATACATGGAATATCATATACATGTAGTTATACTGGAATGTATAACTGGAATGGCATCATCGACTCAATGGACATGAGTTTGAGCAATCTCTGGGAGATGGTGAAGGATAGGGAAGCCGTGCTGCAGTCCATGGGGTCGCAAAGAGTCAGACATGACTGAGCGACTGAACGACAACAATACTGGAACGAGGAGGGCACGACAACCCACTCCAGTGTTCTTGCCTGGAGCTTGGTGGGCCACAGTCCATAGGGTTGCAAAGAGTTGGACTGAAGCAACTGACCACAGTTATACTGGAGCACATATATACATAACGGAATGTTATATATGTGTATATAATGGATATTTTTCAGCCACAAAAAGAGAAAACCTACAATTTGTGACAACACGGATAACGTGGATGGAACTTGAGGGCATTATGCCAAGGGAGGTAAGTCAGACAGAGAAATAGAAATATGATATGGTCTCACTTATATTGAAAAAACCAAATGCATATATATACAGAGAACAGACTGGTTGTTGCCAGAGGTGGGGAGTAAAGGGTGGACAATGAGGAAAAGTTATGGGAGAAGTCCTGGGGAACGCGATATGCCACAGCAGCACGGTGCCTACAGTTAATATTTGAAATATTTGAAATTTCAAATATTTGAAAGACGCTGAGAAAGTAGCATCTGAGAAAGTACTTTTAAGAAAGCAGATCTTAAAGTTTCTCATCACGAGGAACAAAAATTTCTTTGTGTCCTGATGTGTGTTAACTAATCTCACTGAGAGGATCCTCTTACAATATACACAAATATTTAATGATGTTGTACACCTTAAACTAATATGTTATATTATAAATTTTATAATATATTATATAATATATAACACACATATTTTTATATTATATATAATTATATATTATATATATCATATAAATATTATAGCATATAATATGTTATATATATTATAGCATATAATATTATATTATACAATATATATCATATAACTATTATAGCATATAATATATAATATTATATATTATATATATATAATTTTTGAAAAGATAAACCAATGCAAGAAAAAAAAAGACAGATTATACATAAGGAAAAAGAATTAGACTGGCTTTGGGTTATACAGCATCATGGTATATCAACAAGCAAGGAAGAAATGACTTCAATATTTTAAGGAAAAACACTTTTCAATCTAGATTTCCAATTTAGATGCAGCCAACTATTAATCAATTGTGAGGGTAAAACATGGTATATTGGGACATTCAAGAACTTAGTCAATCTACCTGTCACCTATCCTTCTTAAGTGATTTACTCCAATAAAGAGAGAAAAATCACCGCAGATAATGTGGGATCCAGGAAACGATAAATGTGTGAGCTAAGAGAATCACAAAGATTCTAAAGATTTGAGCCAGGGCTGCTTATTCTGTGAGATGATTAATGTGCATATGGTTCAAAACTGTTTAATTAGAATTTTCTATCATTTGTATTCCAAAATATCTATACGAATTCTATACAGAGGTTTCTCTAGAAACAAAAAGTATTGCACTAGGTAGGTTGGAGCCACTTAGGTGTCTCCTACTTCAGGATGACTAGTTTCCAGCCCATCTGGGCCCCTCCTTCTGGAATTTGAAAGCAGATATTTTCCACTACTTTTTTGGTATCCTTAGTTTCCTTTTCCTGGGTTCAAATGTCAGTCCCAAAGCCTTAAACATTTCTCCCACGAAGCTTAGGAGTCTTCAAGCAAAATTCCAGTGGACTGTGCCATTCTCCAGACTTCCTCAGGCAGGTATGCAGATTAGGCTCCTAGATTGACCCCTCCCGGGAGTTTTCCAGACTGGTCACAACATTAGTCCCTCCAAACTCTGGGATTAAAATGGTTCTGTAGATAATGCTTCCTCCTACTCTCTCCTTTCAGGGGGAGGGTTCTACAGTACGTTAGCATATTAACAACTCTGAATCCTTGCAGTAAAGAAACCTGATTAACTTTGTTTAACCCAGCATCTCCAAAACACAACTGACCATAGAACCTGTCTCTCTCCTTTTTTCTAGTAACGGAGTTTAATATCCCAAGGGAACGAGATTTCCTTGAATGTATGTTGACGAAGGCTGCTCTAGCAACAAAGCCAATCTATAGACTGCGTGTTTTATCTGTAGTATGATTTTAGATTAGAAACCACCACATACGCCATTGCATTCTGCTCTGGGCTGTACTTGGAAGAGGCAACCGTTCGTCAGTTCATGAACCAAGCTCTGCTGTCACCGACACCCAGGGGTATTGCTACACGCAAGCAAAGAGAAGGCTGGGGACCCACTCTGAGTTCTGAGTGTCTTGAATGCCACATCTGAAGATGTATAAAGATGACATAAAACCATGTCAAGCAGCTGCAAACAGATAGAGTGAAAATGACAAGCATGCCAAGGGAGCAGGAATAAATGGGGTGACCAGAACTCTATGTATGCGAAACTTAATAAATATTTTTGATGGTGACATGATGATGATTCAAAATAAAGAAGTCAGATACACAGGATCCCAAGGGGCCAGTGTGGAGGTGGGGAGACTGGGGCTCTGCCAGTGAGATAATTGTGTGCTTGCTCTTGTGTTACAATGAGCGCCTGGTCCTTGCCTTTTGCAGCTCTCCCAGTAACCTTCCTGCCACACCCTGTGGTCTACGGAAGTGGGTTTAGAGCATCTAGTTAATGGAGGAGTTGGGATGCTCTGATTTTGCCCATTCATTTGAAGCTGAATTTTAAAAGCGAAGCTAAATTCATTCAATGCACAAGACTTTGCTGCTTTCTTTACAAATCAGGCATTTACTGTTGTAACCCTCACTGGGCTACAGTGAGGGTTACAATACTAAGGCTTCCCACTTGGCTATTCATGTGTACACCAGTGTGCATGGTGGTTGAAACTGATTGTGGAGCCAGAGGGACTTGTGTTTGAAACTAGTTCCTTTAATTACTAACTGTAATTAGCTAGTAATTGACCAGTCAGGTACTTTTTTGAATCTTGGTGCACTTGGTTCTGAAATGGGGCTAACACCCTCCTCATAGCACCCTTGTGAGGACTGAATAAAATAAAGCATATAAAGCACTCAGTACACTGCCAGGCACTGAGGACATGGTAGCTTTCATTAATAGTTTGTGTGCTGTCTACCAACTAAACTGTTCCTTGAGAGTCTGGTCCCTTGTCTTTAATCTGGGTATCCTAAGATAAGGAACCCTGAACACAGGACACAGACATTCATTATTAATTGATCATCTAAGATTATGTTGACATAGCCTAAGGGAAAATATAAGTAATTATGCATTTAACCTGGAAAATTCAGTCTCCCAAATAAAATTTTTGTGCTCATATAATTTTGGTTATCTGCCCTGCACTGTACTTAGCCGCTCAGTCGTGCCTGACTCTTTGCAACCCCATGGACTGTAGCCTGCCAGGCTCCTCTGTCCATGGTGATTGTCCAGGCAAGAATACTGGAGTGGGTTGCCGTGCCCTCCTCCAGGGGATCTTCCCAACCCAGGGATTGAACCCAGGTCTCTGGCATTACAGGCAGATTCTTTGCTGTCTGAGCCACCCAGGAAACCCCTTTGCCCTAATTCACACTTACTAATGGTCACATCGATTGAAGGCAGGAGGAGAAGGGGACAACAGGGGATGAGATGCTTGGATGGCATCACTGACTCAATGGAGCTGAGTTTGAGCAAACTCATAGTTGGTGATGGACAGGAAGCCTGGTGTGCTGCAGTCCATGGGGTCACAAAGAGTCAGACACAACTGAGCGACTGAACTGAACTGAATGGTCACATCTACCATTCTTGAAAACTGGTATTGGGGTTTTTGCCTCCTATCCCATACAAACAGATCCATTTCTTTTGGTTCGGTAATCTAGAATCTTTATCTCTGTTCTTTGCTTACACAGGCCTGGGGAGTGTGGGTAGGAATCAAGCTCCCCTTGGTCAGCAGCCAGATTTATTGAATTGCATGTGGATAACCTCCCAGCTCCTCACCTTACTCTCAGCGTGGGCCAACCTGGGCGGGCTGGACTGTGTTAATGAAGAGCTCAGACGTCAGTCCCTCACCTCAATAGTCACAGGCATTCACAAAACAGGCAACACATAGACAAACACGTCTGGATGATGGGCTGCATTTTTCACTTTCCAGCTGGATGCTCGCATGTCACATCAAAAGGGCCCTGGAGACATGCAACGCAGCAATCGATGGATGCTGCTGCCCAGATGCCCTGCCCTCAGGGGAGTGGCCAGGGAGATGAGTGGCAGAAAGCAGCCTTCTTGGGAGTCCCTTGGACACTTCTGCTGCCAATTCTAGGAGCCATGTGGCACCAGGCAGCCACCCCTACCCAGTAAGTCTTAATGGCCGCATGCTGACTTAAAAACACAGTCTCAGAGAAGGCATTAACATTCCGAGCTCAGCTGTGTCATCCTGGTTGCCATAGCAATGCGGGGAACTATATTTTGCGTTCCATGGTTATTTCTCTGCACTAATGAAATGGACATTTTTCTTCAGTGAGTTGAATCAAAACTAATTGAGTAGTAATCAGCACAGACCCTGAAGTTCAAGGAAATGTAGTCTGACTAGCGCTTTGTAGAAATGCAGACACCATTAACTATCTTCAAATGAGGTTTTTTTTTTAATTAGTGGAATCTTAGCAACCTATTACAGATGGGTGTAAGTGTTATCACACAAAAAGCTCCTCATTTGTTTAGTGCAGGGAGGGGAAATTTATTTTCAATTAATTCAAGTGCCGATGGGGTGCGGTGGTCTGTTGTGCCCTCTTCCCCAGGAAATCTCTCAAACTGATATGTACTCCTACATGGACCTTAAAAGGAAATACAGAATCCAGTAATTGGATTCTCAGATGTTTTCAAGAAGGAGTGGTTTTTGTTCCTAAAGCCCATTCAGAGATGGAGATGAAAACATGATTTTTGTTTGCTTGTTTTTGCATATCTTAGAGCTAACTCTGTCCAAGTTCAAATCACACCGTGATGGAAGAAGCTCCAGAGATATGTTTGGGAACCCTGGGGTCATGATCTTTGTCTTTGAATAAATCTACAAATTCTTCTTTGATTGATCTGATAGTATTTATTGCTTCAGTTTGGATTGTGGGTATAAACAAAAATATGGATAGAAATTAATACCCTGTCTAGGTATTAATACTCCCCTTCTATGGACAAAATCTGGTGTATTATAAGAAGATATTTATGTCCTTTGAATACGGGCTTAAGTTACAGCTGAGAGACATTTGGTTATGTGTAAAGGAGAGCTTCTTTACTGTGACAGACCTGAAAATTTCTCCTAAATTTTTAAGACAGCTGGCTCATCAGGTGTGGTTCAACAGCGGCCAGGGGTTGACTACATGAGTTTCTAATTTCAGAAATTGGATTCTGTTTACTTGTAGAATCCACTGAGACGTGATGTGTCCGAAGTCCCTTTGCCTTCTGAGCCTTCTCAGTCCCTGCTTGGGTTTGGGAAACAGAGTCATCTCTTCTGTGAAGATGACCAGCAGGGGTGGCAGGTTCCTGATATGGGCATGAGACTTCTTGAGGTGGGTACAAGTGCCAGGTTAAGGCAGGTGGGTTGGAGGAAATGCACCCCAGTGTTTTCAAATGGATAAACAGATGAGTCATTTCCCTGGGACTGGCAATCTAATGCTTCCATCCAGCACTAAATTCACATTAAAAATTGATTGCTCCATCATTTTTAAGAACAGCCAGACCTGATGGTGCACGTTAGCATTTCCTTGAGGTGAGATAAAACTGCCTGGAGTCAGTCTCTCGAGCTGGTTGGCAGGGCCAGGGGGGGAGGAAGGAGCAAACAAGGAGAGGGAACAAGGACTCACCTCCTCCACCCCCGCCACCATGGGTCTACAGTGGGAGAGGACGCTCTTCTGTCACCATGGCAACTTCAGAGCATCCCAGTGGGATTAGGGGGCTGAGAGGCAAGAAATGCCACGTTTGGAGGCATTGGGGCCCTTGGAAAGATGATGGGCTTTCGTTAGAAATAAACACAACAAGGTGGCGGGGCAATGGAGGAGAGTGGATTTATGGTTTATGACATTCCTAAAATATCTTTATTTAATAATGAAAACTTCATTATCCGGGCCTGGGTTGAAGTGTTGCTGTGGGTCCTCTGAGGATCCCAGCAAAGATCTTTCATCTTGACAGAAGTTCTAAATTACAACATTAGTGTTCTAACCGAGAGGCTGTTATTGCCTATTTGGTCTATCCAGGGAAATGAGACACACGTTGCTGCGGAGTGTGGGCTATTGAAATCTAATAGCTTAGAATATTAAAAATGGGGGCTGGGGTGGGGGTATGCCTCTCTTTTCCCTCCTTGTCTCTCCCTCTCCGTCCCCTCCCCCTACCACGAGCTGGGGAAAAGTCAAGTGATAAACCTGGGATGTTTACCAAAATTTCATTATTTTTCTACGAAAAAGAAGTAATTCATCTTTATTGTGGCCAAAGCCTTTATCACGTTTCACATCATTAAGAAACTACCGTAAGGAGACCCCGAAAGCTAATTTTCAGACCAACTGAATGAACCTATTATGCCTTTATTTTCATCCCAGGTATTTCTGTCTCCTTTTCAGCAGCGCAGCCTGACCTCCAAAAATGTGTTTGGTCTTTGGATGTTTCAAAGACAATTAGGTCTAACTGGCTCCCAGTGTTTGACTAATGGTCAGAAGGGATAGCTCTCCAGATTACAGTTCAATTTTCACTCCTTCTGGCGGGGCTGGAAAATGGCCTGGCTGGGCCTGTGGACTCCGAAGAAGGCCATGTGGGAGAGCCCAGAGCTCTTCAGTCTGTGTCCCTTTGCTCCCGTTTCTTCCTCCTCATCCCTCTACTCCCTCCAACAGAAACATTTCACCTGCATTTTCTAGTGGCCGTCTCTAAGGCTTGTTGCCCACGTGGTATGCTAATAACAACGAAAGTGAAAGTTTTACTTGCTTTGCAGTGTCTGACTCTTTGTAATCCTGCTGACTGTAGCCTGTCAGGCTCCTCTGTCCATGGGACTTCCCAGGCAAGAACACTGGAGTGGGTTGCCATTCCCTTCTCCAGGGGATCTTCCTGACCCAGGGAAGGAAGGAAAGAAGGAGACCTGGGTCTCCTGCATTGCAGGCAGATTCTTTACCATCTGAGTCAACAGGAAAGCCCAATAATAACACTCCAGTACTCTTGCCTGGAAAATCCCATGGACGGAGGAGCCTGGTAGGCTGCAGTCCATGGGGTCGCTAAGAGTCGGACAGGACTGAGCGACTTCACTTTCACTTTTATGCAATAGAGAAGGAAATGGCAACTCCAGTGTTCTTGCCTGGAGAATCCCAGGGACGGGGGGGCCTGGTGGGCTGTCGTCTGTGGGGTCGCACAGAGTCGGACACGACTGAGGCGACTTAGCAGCAGCAGCAGCAGTAGTAGTTCAGTTCAGTTCAGTTCAGTCGCTCAGTCGTGTCCGACTCTTTGCGACCCCATGAATCGCAGCAAGCCAGGCCTCCCTGTCCATCACCATCTCCCAGAGTTCACTCAGACTCACGTCCATCGAGTCAGTGATGCCATCCAGCCATCTCATCCTCTGTCGTCCCCTTCTCCTTCTGCCCCCAATCCCTCCCAGCATCAGAGTCTTTTCCAATGAGTCAACTCTTCACATGAGGTGGCCAAAGTACTAGATTTTCAGCTTTAGGATCATTCCTTCCAAAGAACACCCAGGACCGATCTCCTTCAGAATGGACTGGTTGGATCTCCTTGCTGTCCAAGGGACTTTCCAACACCACAGTTCAAAAGCATCAATTCTTCGGCACTCAGCTTTCTTCACAGTCCAACTCTCACATCCATACATGACCACTGGAAAAACCATAGCCTTGACTAGATGGACCTTTGTTGGCAGAGTAATGTCTCTGCTTTTGAATATGCTATCTAGGTTGGTCATAACTTTCCTTCCAAGGAGTAAGCGTCTTTTAATTTCATGGCTGCAATCACCATCTGCAGTGATTTTGGAGCCCCAAAAAATAAAGTCTGACACTGTTTCCGCATCTATTTCCCATGAAGTGATGGGACCAGATGCCATGATTTTCGTTTTCTGAATGTTGAGCTTTAAGCCAACTTTTTCATTCTCCTCTTTCACTTTTATCAAGAGGCTTTTTAGTTCCTCTTCACTTTCTGCCATAAGGGTGGTGTTATTTGCATATCTGAGGTTATTGATATTTCTTCCGGCAATCTTGATTCCAGCTTGTGCTTCTTCCAGCCCAGCATTTCTCATGATGTACTCTGCATAGAAGTTAAATAAGCAGGGTGACAATATACAGCCTTGACGTACTCCTTTTCCTATTTGGAACCAGTCTGTTGTTCCATGTCCAGTTCTAACTGTTGCTTCCTGACCTGCATATAGTGGTAGCAGTCATAATGGAGTGGGCTTATTATGTGGTAGGCCCTATGTCAAGTGCTTTCAATGCATTAGCTCATTTAATCTTCACACCCAGTTTATGAGATGTAACTCATAACTCAACTTTCCATTGGGATAGAAATGGCAAGAGAGAGTGGCAAGTTTGCTACTTAACACTGGTCAGGGATGATGTGTGATCTCTTCGGTGTTCGTAATACTGCATGGTTAGTTCTGCTAGAGATACTAAATGAAACATAATGTTGAAAATATCTTTCTAAACTATGGCACCAGACAGGGCCATATTCTAACGTGCAAGTTACTACCATTCTTTGGAAGGGTGTTCAGCAATCACTATGAAGCTATAGAGAACTTTCTTAATTAGCAGCTATCAGGAGCCTGCAGGATTTCAAATGGGTCAGGTCAGTTTTGCTGGGAAAGAGATCAAGAAAGGCCCTCCACATGGGACACAGCTGTGGAGAGCGGGCCAGAAGCAAGCATGGCTGGGGGGCGAACTCGACAAGCAAAGAAATGAGCAGAGGGTGTGTGTGCACGCGCGTGTGCGTGCACATGTATGCAGGCTGGACAGGGGCTGTTGAAGGGAAGGGAAATAGAGCGTGAGCACAAGAAAGGTGGTGGCCTCCGGTAGCAGGAAGAGGGCACACTGAGAGCAAAACTTGCCCTTATTCAGGGCAGGCCCTACATGTCTCATTGAGCGCCTTCCAAACCCGGCCGAGGTTCAAGACGAAGAAGACTCCTCCTGCGCTAGTCAAGACTCTGATTTAGTAGGTCGATGGTGGGGCCCGGCCATTTATCCTTTTAAAATGGCTTTCTGGGTGGCAGCCACTGAGCGTTCATCCACAGAGCTTTTGTAAACATGCCAGTCACATCACTCTTCCATTCCACACACACACACACACACACACGTGCACACACCTTCCCTTCCTTTCCTCCCTATCAAACTGCACCTGCTTAACTCTTTTGCACCGATAGCTCTCACCTTCCCTGACCTTATTCTACACCAAGCTCTTTTATTGTGCAATCTCCAGAGCTGGGTTGCTCTTCAGAGCACTCATCTCAGTTTGTAGTTATATACTTAGAAGAAGAAACTCCATGAACATGGCCTATGTTTGTTTCATGGAATATCGATTCCGTCCCAGCACTAGAATAGACCGGAACGAGGTTGATGATGAACACTGTATATAATTTTTATCATTTGTTTTAGCCTGGGTCCCCTGAATATTGGGGGCTGCTAAGGCACTTAAGAGCTCTTTGTTAAGGGGTGCATTTGAAGGGTAGTGAGGACAAAGGAACTGAGACAGCAGAGGGGGAAGGGCAAGCATGCAGGGAGGCGCTGCTGAACCGGCCTCAGCTTTGTAACAAGTGCCATCATGGCTCTGTCTCTGGCAGCCTTCCTGAAAGGCCTTGGAAATTCACGTGTCTCTCTCATGTGCTTCCTAGTGGTCAAAACTCGCTCCATGAGGTGGGTAGTTTCTCCCACTTCTTGATGGTGTTACCAGTAGGGCCCTGGCTGGAGACTGCGGGCAATCACTGCTGCCTAAAGGGCTTCTCAATGCCCGGCCGCGGTTACGGCAGTAAGAGCAGCTGGGCTCTGGGACAGAAGTCAGGAGTCTGATTTTTGCTTGTTCTGCACCGAATGTCATGCTGGATATTTTCAATAGGACTGGACAGGAGAGAATGTCTGGGTGCAAAATTTTAAAACATTCTGACCTCCAGTGTTGTACAAGTGCCAATCTTGGTTTTCATTTCTCTTAACTACCATGGAAACCTTGATAGGTCAGATCAACATACTTGCATCCCATCTGGAAACCAAAACTAGAGCACATCCAAATTCACCTAGCTAGTCAGAGTGGTTCTTAGAAATTCATCTTTTTAAGTATATCCCTGTTACCACAAATTTAACCCCCCACCAAAAGAGAGTAGATGGGTTTTATCATTATAAAGTCATTTACACTAGGATCCATCCAAAGAGCAGAGGTCTCTTTATTTTTCTTGTCACTCAGAGTGACACATCCCTACTCTCTACTTCAAAGGACATGACCATCATTTTTAAAGAAAAGCAAACCCCAGGGCATTATGGAACCAAGGGAATTGCCAAGAGTTACTAGGTGGCACAGCATTATAAATGCTTGGAGAACCCACTTTAGTGACTTAAGGGTCCCCAGGAGAGGATACAGAGTCTAGTCCTCAATCAACTTTCAAATTCTTGGTCATCAGTGAAGTTAAACCACCTACCTGAGTAAATAAACGACTAATGGGAAATCTGAAATTCCTAGGGGGTGTGGGTATCATAGAGCTTTCCCTCTATTTGAGCCCCAGAGGGAAGACTTCCCCTCATAGCCCCACCTTTATCTGTCTGTTTTCCTGGGAAAAGACCAGTGGCAGAAGCAGGATTTGAAGAGATAGCTGGCAAAGCGTAACTCAAGCTTGAGCCATTCTTCAAACCTTGAAAAATCCTTCCTACCCCTTCTGCTCTCCTCCTTTTGATGATTCTTTTAAGAAAATTGTTTGATTCCTTGCCAAGAATCTGGGGTATTTTATTTTATCCAAAAGACTTAGGGTAAGGAGGAGTCACCTGCTTGTTCTGAAGACCACGGCAGCTGGGATCATGCCTCCCGTGTGGCTGGCACCTCTTTGCCTTTGAAGAAGCTCCACACTCCAGTGTCAGCTTCTGCCAGGTGGTGTTCTCTGTGGGTCTTGAGAAAGACCTCCAGGACTTAAGCTGTTTTCAAATGAGATCTAGAATTCCATCCATCTTGTACCTCTGAGGAGTCAGATGGCGGACGTCAGCCACAGTCCCATCTTAACTGCAACGACAGTCAAAGGAAGTATGGAGAGTACAGTGTGGGTTCTTAAGCAGTCTTGGTTAGGGGAGGGTAGGTTTTTCAAGGCTTCCAATTTGGTTCCCATTAGAGTGAACCCCTTCCTCTGACTCAGGAAAGTCAGACCGTCTGTATCTAAATCTGTGCTTGCCACTCGCTATGTGACCTTGAACGTGTTGTATAACCGTTTTATGTCTCAATTTCCACCTCTGTAACAGGTGATAATACGGCATCTGTTTTACAGAGGATGTGAGGATCACTAGCACAGGATAAACGGTAAACTCTCGGTAGACAGTGTTACTCAGTGACATTTTTCTATTTCAGTGACCACATAGTGGAGGAAGCCTATAGCTTAGGTATAGAGAAGCCCTTGAAAGGCAGTCTATTTCTTTATGCACACTCATTAAGGAGGGGTAGATTTTGCTTTACAAAAGAATGCAGTACAAGAGAACTTTAAAAGGTGTACTCTGTACTACATTTAAACTATGACTCATGTCTCCAACCTAATTTACACCCTTTATTTAGAAGCACACCTTTTGTTAGAGCAGCACACACCTGCAATATATATTAACAGCAGCCACTGCAGAAACTCAAGTTGAAAAACAAGAAGAAATTGAAGGAACTAATATTAATGGAGTACCAACCCGTGTGCTGGAGACACATATATTGCTTTATTAATTCTCTGAAAGAGTCATAAAAGAAGCTTACTGTGTGTGCCCCTTTTATAGATGAGGACATTAAAAGCAAAAGAAGCAAAATTTTCCAAGTTCAGAAAGCTTGTAGGTGGCAGTGCCATGGTTTGAATCTCTGTGCTCATTTTATGAGACCATGGAACTCTTGACAAAAGCCATCTTTATTCCACGGTCTTTTCCTGTCTTCCCCTAGGAACCCTCTCCCATGAACCAATCCTGCTCTCCTTGAACTCTCACCCAAGGACCCTCCAGGCTTCTCAGGGGTAGAAAATGAGCCTCGTTGGCTCAGGAACACATTCTTTGGGGGTGTGGGAGAACAGCATGATGGAAAAGAGGAAGCTAGGATACAAGGCTGTAGAGCAGTTTAATTAAATTAGCTCCAGATAATGATGTATCCTGAAATGGGAACACATCCATTAATGCTGTTATTATTATCAAGGACACAAATGGCCCACTGAGGATTGATGACAGAATCAACTGTCCATATACTGTGAACCATAAGGAAACAATTGATAGGAAAAACCGCAACGAGGAATGTGGGATGGAATGGATTACGCATCCTCCATGATGAAATACACACACACACACACACACACACACACACACACACGTAGTCAAGGGGACGGATGCTTGGCATCTGGTTAGTCAATGAGCTGTGAAGGGAATGAGGCAATAAAGTGAGCAGGTTCCACATTAATATTATAATATGATATGTTTATAGGATGGGAACATTCAAGAGTGATTCCAGCAGCAATGTATAGGAAGTATTTTAATTGAGTTTGTGTTCTGCAACAGAAGCATGGACTTCATCCATCATTCAAAGAAGGGGGTAAGAGGGAGGCGAGATTTTGACCTGTTTGCTTCTATAAGTGGCCTTTGATTTTTTTTTTTTTTAGATGTAACCTATGCAAGGCATTATTTAAGTTTTGACTATTTGGCCAAGAAGACTGTTTACGAAGACACAAACTTTGGCGGCCCTATATACCCATAGGGCGTTAAAATAAAATATGCATATCTTAATGCCTTTCTGAAACCATCCGCCTCTTCTGGTTCACTGGGGATCCATCTCTGCCTGCATGATCTATGGTGTTATGGACAGAAGGGAGCTCAAGGCAGCCAATTACATCCGTGGAGCAAATCCTGAGAAGAAGAGACGTAACACGGGCTCACGGAATGATTTGCTGTGGCAAGGGGCTCCATTAGCCCAGGAAAGAGGTTAGAGGGACAAAAGGTTCACAGCATAAGGAGGCAGCTGTGCGGAGAGCGTCATGAAGGGCTGCCAAGGGTGTGACAAAGGGGAGCTCTCCACCTGGAAAATGTTCCTCCTGACAGCAGTCTGTTCCAAGTGAAATCGAACGGTTTGCAAAAATGTGCTGAGAATCACAACCGTTTTATGCGTTTGGGATGGGAAGTTATTCGGTGATCAGGTCTCATGCATAGCTTGCAGATGGATTATGAGTATGATCTTTGGGTCTTGATAGGGTTCAGTGGGCTTGCTCTCAGGGCCACACATTCAACAACGGGCATCGTCTCTCCATGCCTGCTCAAGTGAATGGAGCAGAACCTCCCTCCAGGAGCCAACACCCTCTACTGTGAAGCTCTGACTCAGTCTTGGAAAGTAACCTGTACCAGGCTTCTCCGTTAGCCTTCTCCGGTGGCCTTAACTAGGTTGAGGGCTGGAGAACTGCCCTGAGGGTTTTTACTTCCTGTTTAGGGAGTGGGGAGGGGATTTCTTCTGCACATCCCAGGGAAAGCCATACGGGGGTGGGGGAGAGGGCGGGGCAGGGTGGGGGGGAGATTTCTGATGCTTCCGTCACTGCTTCTTCTAAAAGAAGGATTTCTGTGATTGACAAGAGAGAAATTCACTTGTCTTCCCTTTCCTCTGTCTTCCTCTCCCCCCTCCCCTCCTCTCATTCCCCTTCTCTCTTTCCATATATCCTGGCTTCCCCCCAGAAAAGACATTCCCTTCGCCTTCTTTCCCACAAGGTCAGGACCCAAAGCCTCCACCTCCCCTTTTCACTGATACTTACAGTCTCCAACTGCCCTGCTTAGACTTTCAGTTCCTCGGAGACCTCACTGCATCAAATATTAATACGTCTCCCTTCCCAAGATATTTGCTCTCTCCCTTGATATTGGCACTTCATCCCCTCTTTACTTACAGACTCAACTGTATTCAATCACAAAACAGCAAAGTCAACAAGCTCCCTGGATTGCGCATTTTTGTCACCTGGGCTTCCCTGGTGGCTCAGCTGGTAAAGAATCTGCCTGCAATGTGGGAGACCTGGGTTTGATCCGTGGGTTGGGAAGATCCCCTGAAGAAGGGAAAGGCTACACACTCCAGTATTCTGGCTGGAGAATCCCATGGACTATGTGGTCCGTGGGGTCGAAAGAGTCGGACATGACTGAGCGACTTTCACTTCACTTCCTTGTCACTGAGCGCCTCCCTTTCCTTGCACTGAAGCTCCTAGAAAATGGATTTCTTCAAACATTGTCTCCTACATCCCTAGTCCCCTGCTCTGGCTCGGCCCGCTGCCACCGGCCTCTGCTTCCTCAGCAGGCAAGCTGTCCCTTGGTGTCACATGTGACCCCGTACCCCTTACTCCTACTCTCAAGGAAATCTTATCTTCAGTTCTTGCCTGAGTGGGATCTTGTTGACCACATCCTTCTTCTGCAATTCTTTTCTCCCTTAGTGGTTCTGACACCATGTTCTTCCTTTTTCTCTGAAATTTTCTCCTTTTGGTCTCCTTTGTTGACTCTTTCTTCCCAACATCTCGTAAATGCTGATGTGTTCCCAGGTTCTGCCTTGGTCTTCTTCTTATGCAAATCTCTCATGAATTCAATAACGTGTTACTTAACTGCTAATGGTTATCTCATCATTTCCACCTCCTTGCTGTAGGACTGCAAGTCTGGACCACCGAGGCAGCCCCCTAACTGTCTCTCTGCCTTTAGTCTGTTCCCCCCAGTTCATTCTTGACCCAACGGCCAGAGATAGCTCTTTAAAATATGGCACAGTCCTTCAGTTTCTCCAGTGCCCCCCTTTTTATATTTGCATAACATCCACGCTTGCTGGCTAACCCCTGCCTACTGCTAATTGAGTTGTATTTTCATACACCGGCCAGTCTGGGGGCACCTTCTTTGTGGCAGGCCCAAGGCTGAGCTCCAGGAATAAAACAGTGGCCTAGAGAGACTCAATCTTCTGCTCACAAAGCTTATTTACAGTAGGTGGTAAAAATAGTTAAATCGGTAATTATAGCAAAGGGTGAGAAGTTCTAAGGTAGAAGTTACCATGGGAGCAGGTGGTAGGACCCTTCATCTAGACGACGAGAGCCGGGAAGTCTGCCCAAGCAAGCACTGTTTTACCTGGAAAATTTAAAAAAAGGAACTGTTTCACGAAGTTGCCCATCATCCTTGCACAGGGCAGCACTCCCTCTTCCATGTCAGTCAGCCTCTCTGTTCCCTCCCCTCCCCAGCCCTGCCCTCCTGCCCTCCAGCCCTGAGGACTCCTTAGAGGTTCCTGAAAGGACCACTCTCTCTCACATCTTCGAGCCTCTTCATTCTGGTGCGTCCTCCTCACATGTCAGACCCTCTCCACCTTTTACACTCTCTTCATCGGGTACCTTACAAGGGGCAGTATTCTCGGTGATTAGCGCTATTGCCCAGCAGACTAGAATTCAGCCCGGTTCTGCCCCTGAGCTGTGAATCCTCGCGAGAGTTATTTGACTTTGCTGAACCTCATTTTTTAGCTTGCAAGTAAACACTGCTAGAATTCAAAGAAGGCTCATAAATGGTGGCCCTCTTTCTAACCCAAGTTTTGACCAAATTGGAAAACATGGTACAACGATAAAGCAAGTGAAAAATGGAACATGCCTTTTCTTAGTGATTAAGCTGGTACTAAAGGACGTGGCTGCTGAATTTGCTTGACTCTAAGATGTACTTTCTGTTTACATTTAACATCTTTGATCTGAGGTGGCATCTCATCATCAAGAGCATCTTACCACTGTGGGCTGGCAAGGTGGCAGTCATGACCTAGCTGTCAGTGCCCGTGCACCTCTTGATGTTTCTGTCAATAAACTATTAAGGGCCATTTAAGGAAGGAATAAGCCCTGGTTGTTGTCTAAAAATCTTCCCCTGACACCGTCTAAGAGGTAAACTGTGGGCATTGAATCTGTAGAATAGATATCTGTAGCTTGGAAGAAAATCCTAGAGCTTAAGAGTCCAATGCTACATCTCATTGGCAAAGAGGAAATTTTTATATTGTAAATCAAGTGTGTAGATAGCTCGGAGTCAAAA
This sequence comes from Bos taurus, assembly GCF_002263795.3. Taxonomy (NCBI): domain Eukaryota; kingdom Metazoa; phylum Chordata; class Mammalia; order Artiodactyla; family Bovidae; genus Bos; species Bos taurus. The sequence goes on from NC_037343.1 coordinate 74,029,341, forward strand.
CAGTCAGACTCTGAATGTAAATTTTTAGAGATATGATAACCAGCTTCTTTTCCTTGTATACAAAAGAGCAACGTGTCATAAATACATGTGTCTAAAAGAAACAATCTTATTTAATAAATATTAAAAATTGAGAGTGGTAGAAGAGATTGCATTGCTTAATTGTCAGTGTTTTTCTCTTTTTGTGGAACATAAAATACTGCTTTCCAGCAGATGGTGTCATCCATGAGATGAAATACAGTGTGTCTGAAAACAAGTGAGCTTCCCAAATGCTTCCAAATATTGAACCAGAGAACCAAGCTGCCTTCCTGTGAGGACAAGACTGGCTGCTTTATAGTCTGCAGAGGCAGGACAATGATGCTTCCTGTGGGAAGCTTGTTCCCAAGAAAGAGGAAACAGAAGAACATGCTGGATTTTCCTGTCCAATTTATCTTCCAAATCCACAAGTCAGATTAGGTCACTCTCTTCCAGAGATGGGATAGAGGGAATCAGAGAGTGTTGCCCACATGTCTCCACATGAAGAAAACATCAAGTGGAAGTGGGAGGAAGGGTCTTCCAGGAGTTGCCTCACAGGTTTGGTGTGAAAGCAAAATTAAATATGTAATCCAGGTATTGCTCAGTTGTCTTCTAGCATCAGTGTGGCCGATGAGAAGGTTGATTGACAGTTTGATTTTTGTTGTTTTATCAATGACCTACTTTATTTTTTCCCTCCCCAATCCTTTGGGAAAGTTTAATTTCTCTTTAGCCTTAGTATTCTGAAATCTGGAAAAAAAAGTCTTTAAATATGGATCTTCATCTTTTATTTAAACTGCTTAGGATTTTATTCATACTTGAAATTTAAAATTAACATGTCTGTTCATTTCTGGGAAATCATCTTCTGTGATTTATTTGATAATCTCTTCTCCTCTGTTTCTCAGCTCTCAATTTCTGGAATTCTTCTTCATCAATGCTGAAGCTCCTAGGTTGAATGCCTGCATCTCTTATTCTTTTGTATCTCTTTTTAATTTTTACATTCTTAGAGACTGTCCATTCTTCAGTTTCCAATAATTTTCTTATTGTTTCTTTTTCATAGCATCTTATCCTTGTTTTATAGATGTAATATTTTTGTGAATCTCTCTGGAGACTTCTGGCCAGGCTGGAGCAAGTCAGAGATAGGGAGCAAAATGGATTTGGTGCTGATGCGGTGGACAATTAATTCTACTACTGTGGTCCTGAATGCCTCCCTGGTGGTGTGATGATTTATGGTGTTGCTACTTCTTGGGGTAACACAAATTGTGATGGAAATTTGAAAAGTTACGACTTTCTGGTGCTTCATTTCTTAAATAGGTGATTTAAGAGACCAGTGTGGAAAGCTACTGCTTTCTGATGCTTCATCTCTACCAGGAAATCTGTGATAGGAAGTCCCATATATTTCCTTAGCATCCTATGCTTTCCAGTATCAGAACAGCAATTTATTGAGTAGCTACTATGTGCTAGATTCTCTACTTTCTCCCTTGCTTTGATCTAGCACTTGGATCATAATGCACATTCAATAAATGCTTATTGAATGAATGAGTTCATTGAAATGAATTTCAATAATTGTTTATTAAATAACTTCTAAGCATGAGCCCAGCAACATGCAACGTGCTGGGAGTTGTTAAAAACAAGAACAGCATCAACAACAAAAAAGCTACCTCCAAGTGGAATTTAGAATTTAGTAGAGGAATTTGTCTCGTGCCAGGGACAAAACCCAAGAACAACTCAAGACAGCATTCAGAGAAGTGTCAGGATGCAGACTTCAGACTCTCAGTGCTGCCACTGATCAGAAGGGAGACGTCACTCCATATAAGAGCGTCGGGCAGGCTTCCGGGAGGAAGGGACCTTTGGAGTGGCCGATTCAGCAGGCAGGCAGGAAAGCTGGGTGGGCATGAGAATGTTCAGAAGAGCATCACTCCCACATTGTCATTCGGGCAGTGCTATTTACATCATCTGTCTTCCTTAAACCTCTAGAGGGGGGAAGACAAATTCCAGGCACTAAATATGCTTTGCCAACTCCCTGCTTGGCTCCAGTAATAAACGGAGTGGCTGTTATCTGCTCAGCAGTCTTCTGACCCGTGGGAGCCCTTGCTTTGTGGGAATGTGGCCATTTTTATTTTCTTCCTCACTCTTCTCTGTTCATTTCCCAGACTGCGTACAAGCCCACCAAATTGTCATCTCTTCAATTTGTGTGCCTTGAAGCCTTGTTATTTTTTCTTCCTTATTTTCCTTTTCTGCATAATGGCAGGTGGCAGTCACTTGGAGAGGAATCCAACCACTGCCAGTTCTCCTTCTGCCTAGATTCCTTTTATTATTCCTACCCAAAGCTATTACATGTTGCTGTTGACATTTTCTTGTTGGCCACATGACAATAACAACATTCAGATCTCTAGCCAAACACCTGCTCAGGAAATATGTTCCTGAGGATCTTGAAGCCTCTTTTCCCTCATTCTTACCCTACACCCCAGAGCAACAGCGTCTTCCTCTGCAGCCTGCCTTTAAAGTTCACACTCGTAGACGTCATGGTCGGACTCCTGTCTGCTTGGCCAAGGTACTCCCTTATGTGTCTTCTCACACTGCACAGGACGCCTGAGGTCAAGATTGCAAGGCTAGGGGAGGGATGGGTTGGGAGCGGAACCCAGATTTCTGACTTCTAGTCAAATGTGAGCTCCTTTTACCCTCCTCTGCAGTGGCTGGGGAGATCACTTCCTGATGAGATGGTATAGCGTCTACTAACTTTGCCTCTCAAGTGACATTTTTGGGGGAGTTATTTACTTTTATTTTTCCAATGGCCATACAGCAAAATTGAGTTGTAATGTACAGTTCCATAAATTTTAACAATATAAATATGGACTCCCTTGGTGGTCCAGTGGCTAAGACTCTGCACTCCCAATGCAGAGGGCTTGCGTTTGGTCCCTGGTCAGGGAACTAGATCCTGCCTGCCACAACGAAGACCTAGCACAGTTAAATAAATAAATAAACCTTGTAAAACAAACGAACCAAAGCCAATGTCAATAGATTTGTAACTACCACTGTAAGCAAGATCCACAGGAGTACTATTATCTTCCGAAAACTCCTTCATCACATCTTTTTTATTGAGATATAGTTGACACATAACATTGTTTAAGGTGAATATGCATTGATTTGATCCACTTATGTACTGTAACGGGCTTCCCTAGAAGGTCAGCTGGTAAAGAATCTGCCTGCAATGCAAGAGACCCCAGTTTGATTCCTGGATTGGGAAGATCCGCTGGAGAAGGGATAGGCTACCCACTCCAGTGTTCTTGGGCTTCTCTGGTGGCTCAGCTGGTAAAGAATTCATCTGCAATATGGGAGACCTGAGTTCAATTCCTGGGTTGGGAAGATCTCGTGGAGAAGGGAAAGGCCACCCACTCCAGTATTCTGGCCTGGACTGTATAGTCCCTGGGGTTGCAAAGAGTTGGACACGACTGAGGTCCCCATGAGGACATGGGGTCACAAAGAGTCGGACTGGCATCACAGCACTAGGTATGATGGCACAGCACACCTCCATCACATTATATAATTATAATTTCCTTTTGCTAGTGAGAACATTTAAGATCCAGTCTCTGAGCAACTTTTGAGTGTGTCATACAGTACTGTTAACTATGATAACAATCCTGTGCATTATACCCGCAGAACTTACTCATCTTCTCACTGTACCTCTGTACCCTTTGACCAGCCTCTGCTCATTTTCGCCACCCCCAGGCCCTGGTACTCACCATTCTACTCTCTTTCTATAAGTTCAGCTCTTTTTGATCCTCAAGGGACATTTAATCAAGTAGTAGTCTTGAATATTTTGTTTAATTTAGTCTAGAGCTGATATTTGGCTGGTATGTTCCAGTGTGGTTATACAGGTTGTTAAACTATAATATTTTTATGGTGGTGAATAATTATTACTCTAAATCCCTAAGTAAACGTCCCCACCATCCTTCCAGCTATACTGGTTTCTACCTGGGACCTCCCGAGACCTGCTGGTACTCTTAAGGCTTATGCATGGCTCAGTAAAGGGCCTCCATAATCATGCTCTTCCTGGTTGATGCTCATACCACTGGAGTTGGCAGATATTTTGAACATCAGTCATGGTGTACATGGGTCATCTAAACCCCTGTTCATTAGCCTGTGTGGCCAATGAGGTGGCATCAGTACATATATACCCAGCTTGAAAGCGTTTATGTGCAAAGTGAATGGATTTTTGCAATGTTCCATTTCGCTTTCTCTTATCCCAGTAGAACCCTGAGCATGTGATCCAGGCTTCTGGCATCACTGATGATGGCACTGCCTTCACTCTTGGCCAGAGCGCCGACAGTCTCTGCAGTCGGCATCATTGTGGTCCATTCCTGTATCCACCTGCCTCCCTTTACTAATCGGGTGCTGATGCTCTCAAGCCTTCAGCCGCAATCTTCCTGAGATGCTGCCCACAAAGCTAACACATCACATTCTTCGGCCACTGGCCTGCCTCCAGGAGACCACGTGGCTGTTCTACCTTGGCCCTGGTGTTCACTCATGCTGCCCATCTGCCCACTGCCACTCCCACGCCACTGCCTCCTGTTCCAGGTCCCCAGGTATCACCTCTCACCTCCCGGAATGTAGATGACTCCTTCTTCTCTGTACTCTACTCTTTCAGAGGATATCCACAGCATGATGGCTTGGGCCCCTAGGATTAGAGATTTGCTCTTGGTCATACACAAGCTTTGATTTTTTTAGGCTCCAAAATCACTGCAGATGGTGACTGCAGCCATGAAATTAAAAGACGCTTGCTCCTTGGAAGAACAGTTATGACCAACCTAGACAGCATATTAAAAAGCAGAGACATTACTTTGCCAACAAAGGTCTGTCTAGTCAAGGTTATGGTTTTTCCAGTGGTCATGTATGGATGTGAGAGTTGGACTATAAAGAAAGCTGAGGGCCGAGGAATTGATGCTTTTGAACTGTGGTGTTGAAGAAGATTCTTGAGAGTTCCTTGGATAGCAACGAGATCCAATCAGTCTATCCTAAAGGAAATCAGTCCCGAATATTCATTGGAAGGACAGATGCTGAAGCTGAAGCTCCAATACTTTGGCCACCTGATGCGAAGAGTTGACTCATTTTGAAAAGATCCTGATACTGGGAAAGATTGAAGGCAGGAGGAGAAGGGGACATCAGAGGATGAGATGGTTAGATGGCATCACTGACTCAACAGATATGAGTTTGAGTAGACTCCGGGAGTTGGCAATAGACAGGGAGGCCTGGCGTGCTGCAGTCCATGGGGTCGCAAAGAGTCAGACACGACTGAGCGACTGCACTGAACTGAACTGATACACAAGCTTTTAGTTTTCAGAATATACATGCGTCTGGGAGGCTGACAGACAGTAGCCGCGTGGTGGGTAGAACCAGCTCTCTGCACCCAGTGTCGCGTTGGTAAATTCACCTCATTTTCCAAACAGATTTCTTTTTCTTCCCTCCAAGCAGATTGCTTTCCAGGGGTTGGACCTACACTCCTCCAGGGCTGATCACCCTCAGACTCTTTCTCAAACCCATCCTGATATTTCAGAAAAGTCTTTTTGTCTCTGAATTCCCAGTGCTGAGAATTGAGGTCTTTTTATGTGGAGAGGGTCCTGGTTCCCATATGAATCGGTGTGTGAAACTGAACACCAGGCTGGGAGGTCACAAGCCTCCCACAGGCCATTTCTGTTTAGTTGTAAACAGAGCCCCACTGGAGTGGGCAGCCGTTTCCTTCTCCAGGGGATCTTCCCCATCCCGGGGATTGAACCCAGGTCTCCTGCATCGCAGGTGGGTTCTTCACCAGCTGAGCCACCAGCATACAGGCACAGAGCTTCCTCATGGCACTTTAAAATCTAACTGGAGCCTTATTGAAGTCATAGAGGGAACTTCCCTTGCCCCTTTCTAGTCCTTAATATCCACCAACACAGGACTAGGTGCCTTGTAGACATTTATTATAACTTCATGGAATGAATACAGAAATGAGGGCAATTCTTCAGCAGGCATCACAGCTGCAGCTTACCCTGGGGGCTTCTTATTCTGCTGTGTGTTGTGAGGCTTCAGGGATCTCGTGGGCCTCTTGAAATTAGAAGCAATGCTTCTGTACATGTGAGTATTTTTTAAAAAAGAAAGAATCTATAGCTTTCCCCCCCACCCAGATTTGCAAACAAGTCTATGCTCATCTACCATTAAAGATTCCTTAGAAGTAGCTCCTGGAGTCTTGCTCAGAGTAGATTTTAATGGTATTAATATTTGGCATCTCAGTGTCTGTCTGAAGGAGGCTGAAGGAATGTGGAAGTGGGTGCCTGGGTAGGAACAGACATCTCTCCAATGTTACTCTATCTTCAGAAGCAAGGACTTCATGCTTTGTTTTCTTACCGGTCAGGTCTGGTACCCGGTAGCCTGGCCTGCACTTTACTGATGTGGAATCCTCGCTGTGACTGTCCCTTGTCAGTTTACCGACTCATGCTCATTTCCTGGCCTGTGTCCCTGTGAGCAGTGCAGCCTGCTTTTTTTCAAATAGCCTGTCTGTGCTCTGTGTTTAGATCATCTAGTTTTGCAACCAATGGAAGGCTCCCTAAACACGGATCCTTTCTTTCAGAATTATACTCAGAGTGGGCACTGAGCAAAAAAGATGATCCACATTAATGACATCTTGAGTTGAAGACATACTTGAGATTATCTTTTCAAAATCTTGCCAAGCTAAAATTAGGCGACCCTGAAACCATGATGCTTTTACTAAGCTAGAATGTTGTAGACATAAAGTATTCAGCGTGGGGATGTGGCTGCGGGTGTTCAATTGGGAAGCATTTCATCAGCTGATGCAAGTATCCTGCTTTTCTACAGTGGGACTAGCTTCTCCAGCATGACCTGGCATGACCCTACCCTTTTAAGGCAGCAGGCAACGGTTTACTTTTAGAGCAACTGAAACAGTACAAACACCCCAAGCATTTCAGGAGCTGAAATAATCACAACTTTCTGGTTATAACAATACCTACAACTGGCTAGACATTCATAAGACTGTTCATCATCTTAGTATCTCACTGTTTGTGGGAGGGGTAGATGGGAAGAACAAAAAAAAAAAAGAAGAAAGAAAAGAGAGGCGGGAATTGTAGTCAAAGCTCTTGGCAGGAGGCAGCCCTTAGATGGAACCTGCCTCCTTTTCTTCCCGGAGGATGCTATCAGGATCACAAATTACCAACCCCAGGGAATTAGCTGTCCCTTTAAGGTTATTAAAGGGACCAAGATGAGCTGGATTCCCAAATGAGCTTTGAGGATTACCGTGCCAGGTGGAAGGTGGCTGACCAAGGTGGGAAAAGAAATTGGCTCCTAGTATATCATGTTGGAGCTGCCCAGCGTTAATCCCCAGACTGACTTAAGCAGGGGGGATTTGAGATAGTAATGGCCAATTGGCTATCGCTTCTTCCTGATAACAGCCAGCGCTCTCAGCAGCTGCATAAAGATCCTAGGTACAGGGAGCATGGAAGGTGGGAGCCTTAGATCCGGGCCTGACCTTGAAGGAGTGAAGTGGATGGGCGCCCGGAGCAGGTGAGACAGGTTTGTGGAATGCCAGTGTCATCCTGGTGCCCAAACGGAGCTGCCCCTCTGGGACTAAATCAAGGAAGAAAAATCAGGCTGGCTCTTGTTCAGCAGAGGGACTCTAGCTTCAGGGCAGACACCACTCTTCAAAGGCGGGGGAGCTAATTTTCTCCCTGGATGGAGGACGGAGATTCATGAGGTCAATGGTGTGGGCTGTGCCGCCCACTCAGAAGCTGTCCTGGAAGCATCCATCAAGCCTGGGGCCAGCAGTCCAGTCTTGACCACTGGCAAATATCTATTTTAAGTTGACCCCATCCTCACTTGCTGGAGGCAGGAGATGTTACTCAATGTGTCAGGAAACTTATTAAACTACCAGGTGGTAATTTTTTAAAGTTAACTTTTGAAAAAAAAGAAAACCCACGTCCTTGGCGTATGAGCCCAGAGAGGACCTGAGGATGGTTTTCTGACAGGCGGAAGCTTGAGCGCAAGCCTGTGGCTGGCTGGATGAGTTTGGGGCGTCACTGGGGCTCACCAGGACAACCGCCCCTCCCAGCCTCTGCCAGCAGGTGTATCCTCTGAGATGTACCCATAACAGTGCCTCCTCCACACAGCTGTTGGTCCGTACTTTCTGAAACAGCTTACAAATAAAATGCCTCTGCCGAAAAACCTCGAGAAAGCTTCAGTTTCTATCACTGATACAGCCCTAGCTCCTTCTTCATAATCCGACGCCGACTTCACTGTCCAGCCTCATCGTCCATCACTCCTCCCTGCGCGTTCTCCCCCAGCCACCAGAGACCACCTGTTTTTCTGTGCATGAGCTCTTCTCTTTCTCACCTTACCGCGTGCTGGCCCTTATAACCAGGATCCCCTGTCCTCTCCCAGCAGGCGAGTGGATTCCTGAGAACCCGTTCCAGTGGCTCCTCTGGTACCTGCTCCTTGCCCTTCCCCATTCAGCCAGATTTAGTTGCTTCCTTTGTTGTTCTCCCAAAGCATTTTTTTTTTTCTAAAAGTCTACAAACACCGGGCATTCCTATGCTGCCTCCCATCCAAGGGCCCCATCCTGCTTTAGCCTTTGAGATCAGATGACATATGTCTGTCTCCCAAAGCATTTTAAATGAATTCCTGCTAGAATATTTACCTGCGCTATACAAATTATGATGTGATTTTTTGTTTACATGTCTGTCTTCTCCACTGAGATTATGCTAACCCACTTTTTTTTTCCAGCATCAGCCCTAACACAATACCTCTCAGAGAGGTCCTCAGTAAACACTCATTGGAAGAGAAAAGAAACAAAGCTTGAATGAGCTGAAAAGCAAGGTGCAGACGCAGAGGCTTAGAATTTAAAGATAGAAAAGACCTAGAGGAGGCCACACTGTCCAGCGCCACCTCCATCCCCTGCCTCCGGCCCTCTGCCGGCAATTCACACCTGAACCGTCCTTTCCTTTTCTGTTCCATCATGTCTTGTTGCCCTCAATTGCTTTAGTCTGACGGTGACCCTGCATGACAAGCAGATCAACTCTTAATCTGCCAGAGCCCCAGTTTTTCTGGGACGTTTGAAAGCTCTTGACAGAACCGGAGGAGAGGAAAACTGTCAGCCTTCACTTGTCAGCTCTCAGAGCAGCCTGTCCAAGGCTTAATTTGCACCTTGAAATCCCCCGAGGCCACGGGGCTCTGATTGCTGGTTTAGGCCCTTCAATAGTTTCTCTTAGGGGATAAGTAGGATAGAAGGGTGCAGGGTACGGAATAAGAACCATTTTCTGCATCTCCCAGTGATGATGGGGTGGGAATGTGGAAAGAGGGTCACCGGCAGGGAAATGGAACATGAGGAATGAACAGACTGGCTTTAAGCTTCACATCAAATTGGAATACTGATGGGCAAAATTGAGTGGGGAAACATCTGAAAAATACAGAGATGAGTCAGTGTAAATAGCACCATCCAAAGGTGGCAAAACATCTACACACAGAGAGGCTGTGAGTGCTAAGTCTGATTCCAGAGATAATAAAGGAGGCAGCTAAAGCAAAGAGATCTCCCCCGTCTGCTGGGTTTCCATCGTTTAATCAAAACTGACTCCAGCTACTGCAGCTGCAAAAAAAATGTTCCTAACCTTCCATTAATTTCCATACAATAACCCTCTAATGGGGGAGCTGTTCAGGGGAGGAGGGCAATCAATCTGGCCTAATGACACACCCGAGACCTGGGGAAAATGCAAACTTGGAGCAATTTCATGGCAGGTGCAACCTTGGAAAGCATTACCATTTTTCTAAGTTAATTTGTTCCCTGGATATGTTTGAAATCCATATTTGTACTTTAAAGATCTAAAATGCAAGATGATTAAAAAATACAACCGGATTTTTGTAAACCTTTCAACAGCAGCAGGTGATGTATTAGCCATCTTCATCCCGTCTCTCTTCTGTGAGCTGGGACCACTTTGCCTTCCTTTATCCTTTGCTGTCATCCTAGATGATCGTGGAGTTTCTGTTTGGTTTTCTATTTTTAGGTTCTTCCCTGACTCCTCTGTCTGTATCCCTTTGGAGCTCGGTGCACAACCAATCCACGAGCAGACAGCCAGACAGGTGGGCTCTCTGGGTGGAGCCCCTGATCCCTGATGGGGAGGAGCAGGGAAACCCCGGCCAGGGACTGGCTACCTAAAGGCTGTCATTTGGTTCCCCCCAGCTCTAGCTCATCCTTCCTTCCCAGCTTTTTATCCTGGATGAAGAAAGGTCCTGGGAAATAGCATCAAAACCTGGTGATTGGCCTTCATTTAGACATTTTCTCAGTCTTTCACTAGGTCCCCCCAGGCTTGCAGCTGGTCAGGCTTTGCTGCTCGAAACTGGTCTCTGGAGGTACCAATGTCCTTCTGAGATGAACTGGGCAATTTCATTTCCTCTTAAAGCTGGTCCTGGGGAATAAAAGAAAATGTACTTTGCTCCACTGAAACCCACTCCTCCTCACTCCCAACCCCATGCCTCTTCCTGTCCCCCTCTCTCTCTCTCTCTCCTACAAAAGCCCACTAGGAATACATTGATAATGTGCAGATTTATGACCCCTAGTCTGCCATCTTGCCGGAAGTCGAGTACACCAGTTTTCTTTATGGAATGCACAGGCCACCTCCTTCTCTCCCCTTTACTTTAGTCTGGGGATCCCCACTCTGAGGAACCCTTTCTAGACTCTTGGGGATCACTTCTCCCCTTTTAAGAGCAGAAGTGCATCAGGAGCCCTGATTATCTCTCACTGGCAGGGTGATTCAAACAGCCAGAGCCTCACAAGTTCTTTCAGCCTTTTCAAGTGAAATGATAGTTCATGCCTTTTAATGTTACAGTCCATGGATTAATTCAAAACCTTTCTGGGGAATGCATTTGCCATCACATTTGAGGATTTGGAAATATGGTACCCGGGGATCCAGCACCAAGGCTCATGACAGTCAAAGGTTTTATGGTGCTTAACCCTGTAGATCAACCTAGACAGCACATTAAAAAGCAGAGACATTACTTTGCCAACAAAGGTCCGTCTCGTCAAGGCTATGGTTTTTCCTGTGGTCATGTATGGATGTGAGAGTTGGACTGTGAAGAAAGCTGAGCACTGAAGAATTGATGCTTTTGAACTGTGGTGTTGGAGAAGACTCTTGAAAGTTCCTTGGACAGCAAGGAGATCCAACCAGTCCATCCTAAAGGAAATTAGTCCTGACTATTCATTGGAAGGACTGATGCTGAAGCTGCAATACTTTGGCCACTTGATGTGAAGAGTTGACTTCTTGGAAAAGACCCTGATGCTGGGAAAGATTGAAGGGGATGACAGAGGATGAGATGGTTGGATGGCATCACTGACTCAGTGGATGAGTTTGAGTAAACTCCAGGAGTTGGTGATGGACAGGGAGGCCTGGAGTGCTGCAGTCCATGGGGTCGCAAAGAGTTGGACGTGACTGAGCAACTGAACTGAACTGATTGAACCCTGTAGTATCTGGTTCTCTGAGATGAGTTGCCACTGGAGATAAGCTTAGATTTTTTAGAACTTAAAGTTGGGAGACAATTTCTTCTGAAACTGTTAATTAGCTCTAATAACTTTTTGCTCAGTAAAAGGAAGTTAACATTTGTCATGTACTTAGGATATACTCTACTACCCTGCAATGAATGGCAGGATCTCTGCACCATGAGAATTCCCATGCAGCAACCATGAGAATGCCTCTGGCAAATCTCCAACTCCAGGCACTGTAGCTGACCAAGGGTTCCACCTGCTGGACTCTGAGCTCCTTCCCTGCAGCCCTGCTAAGGCCACATCTCCATTAGGTGGCTCCCAGCCAGTGACTGAGATTGGCAGGGACACTAAAGCAGACTGCCATGGGAGATCCTGGACTCTTTTGAAAGTTTGGCTTGATGACTCTCTGGTGGGCCTGCTGAACATTCCTGAGTCTGTCTGGTGTTCTAGAACAGTTTCTTCCTCTCTGCTTCCTCTGGAAGATGAGACTTGCCATGTGGGCCAATGGCTCTCCCAGGCTCCCTGGTTCTCTTCCTATTTTCTCTCTAACGAAACTCCTTCATTATGTTTAATCTCACCTTGGTGCCTGCTTCTGAGAGGATCTGCACTGAGACATACAGTCATAGCCACCAGGGAACTATACCTCTGGAGAAAAGAATGCAATTGTTTAAAATCCCATTGGCTTCCATGAGTTCAGACAGTATTATTCATTTTGCATTTAAAGGTAAAACCTGAAGGATAAAACAGAGACCAAAGAACCTGTTGAACTCCTAGATTCTTCTCTTGAATTTGGAGACTTCCATCTGTGTGCACAATTCACTTTATTCCAGAAAAGTGTTGCCTTTCAACTCCTCACTGTGTGATCTGTGTACAGCACTCTAGGTAACAGGAGTTGACATTTATTGTTAAACCTGCCTCTTGAATCACTCTGAGAGAAACCATAAATGTCTCAGATGTGATTTCATATAGAGACTTAAAATGGCTATGTTTTCTATATGTGCAATTATGATTCTCCTATTCCTTTTGAAAAATTACTTTATCAGGGCTGAAAAGAAACTGCAGTCTTCTTTGGTGAGGTCAGGTGAACAGTAAATTCATACAAAAACTGTAGGGTCATGAAAACATCATAGTCCAGTTTCTGGGACCAATTTTATTTATCATGAATACCTCCCTAGATCAAGAGTTGGAATACCTTGGACAGATTCCAGGAATTGTTGTGGCTCTTCCTTCTGCTACGCTTGGGTATGTACCCATTTTAACACTATCTTTAAGCTTCTGCGTAACACCCATAACCCAATTTTGGTTCAAATCCTGCAGCCGAAACTGGTATTACTGCGAGCTCCTCTGTAAATTTCTTTTAATTTTCTGCCATCTATTATCACTTGCATGAAAAAAGAGACAGGTAGATTATATACAGCTGTGGGTTCCCATCTCTGTGTCTTTCTCTCTCTCTTTTTTTTTAACCTGGAAAAAATAAAACAAGACTTTTTGGGTTAGATAGTATTTTATTTTGTAGCAGAAGCCAATATTTGAACAGAATATTCAGTCAGATAAGTTTTATCCATTTATGACTTCTATTCTTTAGGACAAAATACTTCTGACATAGTTTACTTCTTTATAAGATGGAAGAATTTCATAACAGCTTTCTTCCTGTTTTCTTAGGATAATAGAAGTATTGCCATGTTTGGTTTCTGGGTCTGAAAATATTAGCAGGAAACAACCTTATTGGCTCACTCTGAATGAAAGCATAGCAACTGTTGTTCTCACAATTTGTTTATCTAGATGGCAGGTTTGAGGTACTATGCATTCATTTTTCTTTCTTTTACAACTATTTGTCAAATTGGATTCAACTAACATTTATTAAGCATGTGTCATATGCTAAGTGCCAAAGATATTGGAAGGAAAAAAATGAACAGTATTTCTATTCTCACTGTGCTTATTCTTAGTGGGGTGCACAGACAAGGAGCAAACAAGTAAATATATAATCAGGTAAAACCAACAGTATTTTAATGGATTAACTGTGGGGATGTTAGAAAAAGAGAGAAATCGAGGATGACTGTGTGGAATTTAGCTTGAGAAACTGAGTACATCTACAGAGAAAAAGAAAACCAAGGGAGGAGAAGGCGTGGCAACAAGCAGACTTGGAAGTGAACCAAGAAATCTGTTTTGGACTTATGAAGTGTGAGATGCTTATGATATATCCTGGTAGAGATTTCACAGAGGAAGTTGGATGTACCAGTCTGGAGTTCAGTGTATGGATTAAGGCTGATGACAGGTATTTAGGATGGTACTTAAAGCTTTGGCATTAGAGGAGGTTCTCTAAAGTCGAGACAATAAGCATCATAAAAACTACATCTGGGCTCTCTAATATTCAAGAATCAGGCAGAGGGGACAGACTCGTCAGGGGAAGCACTCACCATTCAGTTCAGTGGTGGAGGTACAAAGAAAAGACATTAACTTAGGTTCTCTGAGAACAGAAAATGTTCTGCTTTATTTTCTCTGAATTCCTGAGGATTTTTCTTACCCCCCAAAAAGGAATGGAGGGACCACGCAGAGTTCTGTGATGAACCAAGAACACTGCTTAACCTAATTCTGTGCATATGAGATCTTATTTGAAAAAAAAAGATAAAGCTCATAATTAGGTGATAGAGAGACAGGTAAAGAAGCCGTTATAACACAGCGTGACTGTTTCTCAAGTAGAATTTTGCACAGAATGCTTTGGGAATGTAAGACAGGCATAACTCCCTCTGACCTGGGCTATCACCAGAGGAGGTGATGCTTCAATGGAGAGGAGAAGGGATGGATTCTCACCAGACAGGTACATAGGCTGAGAAAGACATCTGTCAAATTATTGAGGTGCCACGATTTTGTCATACAGTTGAACCTGGGGTCATTTCTTCCTGGGTGGATTGAAATTCTCCTCTACAAATTCCTCCTGTTTCCCAACTATGACCTCATGTGAAGTGTTAGTCACTCAGTCATGTCCTATTCTTTGCAGCTCCATGGACTGCAACCTGCCTGGCTCCTCTGTCCATGGAATTCTCTAGGCAAGAATACTGAAGTGGGGAGCCATTCTCTTCTCCAGGGAATTGTCTCAATCAAGGGATAGAATCTGGGTCTCCCGCATTGCAGGCAGATTCTTTACTCTCTGAGCCACCAGGGAAGTCCATTGTCCACTGCATTGACTCATTTTCCACTACAGCTATGTGTGTCTTTTTTTTTTTTTTTTTTAAACTGATTTAAACATTTATTTAGAGTCTACATTGTACATGAAATTCTCATCTTCCATGAAGAAGATTTCAAAGGATGGAATAAGAAATAGACATTAACAGTCGATAACAAGCCAAGCTAAGATGTGTTGCAGTCATGAATAGCAATGAAGAACTGGTTCTGACCAGGGATGAAGGAAGGAATGCTGCATGGAGGAAGTGACATTGAGCCAACAAGATAAGAGAGTGGAGTGTGTTTCAGGCTGAGGAAACAGCTTGGGGAGATATACAAGGAACCCAGCATTGTGTAGGGGAGGAGCACTGAGGTGTGACTATCAGTGTTTGGTGGATGCTCCAGGGAGATCGGCTCAAAGTTGTTTGCACACAAGTCATGGAGAGTGTAGGGTACTATGCGAGGGAGTTTGGACTTTGCAGGCTAGAGGGATATTCTTTCACAAAGGAGAGAGAATCTATCAGCAGCCCCTCAAATATCAAAGTAGGAGAAAATCTTGGGCAAAGTTGGGGAATTTTCTTATAAATTAAAAGGAGAATGAAATCATCATATCCTGTCTCTATTGAAAAGGGTTTTTATAAACCATGACACTAAGTTTAATGTTCTTGCTTGTAGTCCATTAGTTTGGGGCTGTGTTTTATTATGTGACCTCAAAGTCCTTTCAGAGATATTTTTATATCTAGGTCAGGAAAGTAAACCCTTAGCCTGGCCGTAGGACTTTGGAGTAAGCATGGTGGCATGATGACACATCGATCTCTTCTCCTCACCGAAGCTTCCTGAAACAATCACAAGAAATAGAAGAACAAAGTGACTGAGAACAGTGACAACAGTAGGCAGAATGTAAGTTCCAGTTCCGCTCACCTGTGTTTCCCTAGAAACCAGCAGGCAGTAGGCAAACAAGTTTTGAATTAGTGAAAAGGTGAGTAAAAAGAATTAAGCTGTTTTGCAAGATGAATTGCGAAGGAACAAGTGGTACCCAGACATGGTAGAGAAGATATGATTCTAAGCTGTGGACCTGCAGAAGGGAAGTACTGATATTAGCAAGGAAAGCTCATGTTCTTTCTTCATGTCCCGCCGACTCTCTAGGGATGGAGTCGATAATCCTGTAGCAGCCATTAATCTTGTTGCAGCTCACTCTTATCCAATTTTCTATGCTCCTTAGATCCAGAAACAGGCATCCTATGTCCTTGTGGATCTGTGTGCTCTGCCCAGTTAGATATTGTCATCCCTATCCAAGAAAAATCCACTGGATCTGGGAAGGCTTCACGTTCAGTCTCGGCCACAAAGAAAGGGGAGCCTTTCGAACTCCTCGAGCCTGCCGCATGGACTTTGCTCACCATTCGCAAGAAACTACTGTGACCTTCAGTTTCTGTCCTTGAACTAAAGGAAGGTATTGCTGGTCACGCAGGCCAGTTTCTCTTTTATTCCTCACTTTTATCTTCCAATAGTTGCAGGTCAAGAAGCAACAGTTAGAACCAGACATGGAACAACAGACTGGTTCCAAATTGGGAAAGGAGTACGTCAAGGCTGTATATTGGTTACCCTGCTTATTTAACTTATATGCAGAGTACATCATGTGAAATTCCAGGCTGGATGAAGCACAAGCTGGAATCAAGATTGCCAGGAGAAATATCATTAACCCCAGATATGCAGATGACACCACCCTCATGGCAGAAAGTGAAGAACGAAAGAGCCTCTTGATGAAAGTGAAAGAGGAGAGTGAAAAAGTTGGCTTAAAGCTCAACTTTCAGAAAATTAAGATCATGGCATTCGGTCCCATCACTTGCATGGTAAATACATGGAGAAACAATGGAAATAGTGACAGACTTTATTTTCCTGGGCTCCAAAATCACTGCAGATGGTGACTGCAGCCAAGAAATTAAAAGATGCTTGCTCCTTGGAAGAAAAGCTATGACCAACCCCTAGACAGCATATTAAGAAGCAAAGACATTACTTTGCTGACAAAGGTCCGTCTAGTCAAAGCTATGATTTTTACAGTAGTCATGTATGAATGTGAGAGTTGGACTATAAAGAAAGTTGAGTGCCGAAGAATTGATGCTTTTGAACTGTGGTGTTGGAGAAGACTCTTGAGAGTCCTTGGACTGCAAGGAGATCAAACTAGTCCATCCTAAAGGAAGTCAGTCCTGAATATTCATTTGAAGGGCTGATGCTGAAGCTGAAACTCCAATACTCTACCACCTGATGTGAAGAACTGACTCATTGGAAAAGACCCTGATTCCGGGGAAGATTGAAGGCAGGGGGAGAAGGGGACGACAGAGGATGAGATGGTTGAATGGCATCACCAACGTGATGGATGTGAATTTGAGCAAGCCCCAGGCGTTGGTGATGGACAGGGAGGCCTGGTGTGCTGTGTTCCTTGGGTCGCAAAGAGTAGAACATGACCGAGTGACTGAACTGACTGATTGTCCTCCGAAATATTAAAACTATGGTTCTCCTGTGAGGGTTAAAATAGTAAAGCCCATAGATAATACATTTGATTGTCTATTTATAGGAGACATTAGAAAGATATTCTGTGAATGGACAGCTGAGTGAGGTGGTAGTAATGGAGGGAAGATATTGGTGAGCTGGTCTGGAGTGTAACTGACTCAAGACAGGAAAGCCTGATGAAGTGAATCGTATGAGATCTGGATTCAAATCCCTGCCAGCCTTTGGTGACTTTGTTTGATCACTTTATAGGAATCTGTTTTTTCATCCATTAAAAGAAGATAATTGATATGTCTCTAGGGTTGTGTGCTGATTAGTGAGGTGATACCTGTAAAGTATTTAGTACAGTGTTGTGGTACATTTAGCAAGTGGGTCTGCATAAAGCTGAAAAAACGACAACAAAGGATAAAATTTGTCACTGCTCATCTAACTCACGCAGAGGTCAAAGACACTGAATAGGAAGGAAATTAACATTCGGGTCTCTGGAGAGTTGATCCTGCATGGGACAGGTAGCTCCTCAGGATTTCCTGTGTCCCCTTTGGAGCTCCCCTTCACAGCTCCCCATTTCCTACTCCATGTACTCATCAAAACGGCACTGTGGTATATCATTTAGTTTTCAGAATTTCTGATGCTTAGAAGAGGGAACTCTCAATATTGGATTCCACTCTTTGGGTTATTTAACAAAGAGTCTTTCCATTCTAAATGCATGAATTGCAATTTTGATTTACACATTTAGTTTTGTGTGAGTTTAATTCATGTACTGTGCTGCGCTTAGTCACTCAGTCGTGTCTGACCATTTTTGACCCCACGGATTGTAGCCTGCCAGTTTCCTCTGTCCATGGGGATTCTCCAGGCAAGAATACTGGAGTGGGTTGCCATGCCCTCCTCCAGGAGACCTTCCCAGCTCAGGGATCAAACCCAGGTCTTCCACATTGTGGGTGGATTCTTTACCATCTGAAACACCAGGGAAGCCCAAGAATACTGGAGTGGGTAGTTCATCCCTTCTCCAGGGGATCTTTCCCATCCAGGAATTGAACCGGTGTCTCCTGCATTCCAGGTGGGTTCTTTACCAGCTGAGCTACCAGGGAAGCTCATGTGGATCACTCTATAATCTTGATCTTATGTGGAAGTGAACTCAACAAGGGACCTCCTATGTGGGGTCATATTGTTTTCTCGAGATGTTCCTGTTTCACCCCTCTCCCTCACCTTTCCAGGGATGATCCTCCATATCCTCATGGCACCGATCTCTCCCTGTAGATGGCGCCCCGTTTGTCCTGTCCTGTTCTGTGGCCCGTCTGGTGTCTGGAGCCCCCTCTGTACCACGTCCTGTCTCGATACAGGGAGGCAGTTCTTCTTAGGTCTCCTTTGACTGTGGGGGCATCAGTGATCCAAAGAGATGCATTGAGCCCAAATATGTCTGATCTGCCCAGAATATGAATACATTTGGCAGATACTTTCATGCCTACTTGCCTTAAGGGGCTAATTTCGTTTGGAATTAAGGTAGTTTTCTCATGCTGGGAAGAGGGTACGGTTCCTGCCCCTGGCTCTCTGAAGGTTCTCTTTCTGAGACTCAGTGCCTATTCATTATTGCTAGCAAAACTTTCCAAAATTTCCATTTTACTTTCCTACATCAGTGACTGTGATTCTGCCAGAGGCTCTGAGGTCAACTGTCTGGGAAATAAGAAATCTCCCAGCTTCACTGAAGTGTCGGCATTGTCTCCTATCTCTAGCCAGCTAGTTCTTTTGGACACTACTGAAATTAGTTGCAGATATGGGAATTTTATTTTTCTATTATATTTTTCTCAGGGTAAGTCAACTTCTTCCATTATCACTCCCCTCCCCCAACTGCGACCAGCCTTTGACTATGTTGAATCCGAAATGTTTGTTCTCACTGCATTATTTTCTGGCTAGGCACAAAGATAGATATAATGTTTTATCTCTAGGTTTTTCCCCCCATTTCTCTGCTGTTTTTGAGGTATTATTTTCTTGCAATAAAATTTTCCCATTTAGGTGCATGGTTTGGTGAATATTTGTAATCATTGTACAGTTGTGTAACCCATCACTGCAATCTAGATGCAGCAATTTCTTTACCCCACAAAGTTCCCTTTTTATGCTGCTTTTGTTGGCCATGTCCTGCAGCATGTGGAACTGCTCCGACCAGGGGTTGAACCTGTGCCCCTTGTATTGGGAGGGCAGAGTCTTAATCATTGGATCACCAGGGAAGTCCCTCTGCTGCTTTTTAAAGGTGGCTAAACATACCTGGAAACACCATTTACCTCATCCATAGAGTTCTTTAATAGATAAATATTTTAGGGGAAATTTTATTTAAAAGCTTTAATCTGGATGAAAAGTTTAAAGTTCTGACTTTGGGAGACTTCTAGGTCTGAAGTTCCAGTTTTTTTCTCTAAGCTTCTTCTCTCAGATAACAGCCACATTTGTTATCTATATCTGCTGTCGATGTAGAATATTTTCATAAACGGCAGGTGTCTTGCTCAAAGACAAAACCACTGGTGTTATCTCCTCCCCATCCCTACCAGCTTCTGTTTTAACAGTGCTTAGCCTCACAATTCATCCATTAATGTCTAGTCTTTCCTGAGTCAATGAACTGAATGGAATGTCACATATCTCAGCAGCTTCGGAAACTGTGCTGTCCAAAAAGTGATAAGCTAGTTTCAGTTCTTCATAGGGTCTCTTTCATTCCATTCAGCATTTCAACTCTTCCTTCACCAAGTAAATGGAAGTGTTAATTTTTCCAAGCTTCTTTAATTGCATACCAATATCTATCCATGATAATAATATGTGATCTTAGTACAGAAATTACACCTCACGGGATCTCTGTTTCCATTCATTCATTTATTCATTCATTAATCAACAAGCATTCAATATGCCTGACTATGTGCCTTACAAGACTCAAGGCATCAGACTCTTTTGGACTTTAAAATATCATCTAATTTGGTCCGTAAGACAACATTCATTTTATGTTTGGGAAAACTAGATGGTTTGCCTAAGGAAACTGATGGTCAATAAATGATACTGTTGTAACTCAAAATCTGATTCTCTCCAGTTGCCAAGATCGTACTCTTCCCTGAGTTCTAAGTTGGTTGTGTTACATGTGTGTGATGTTACACTGGACATATTCAGTAGGATCTGGCTCATCAGTCTGAAGTTCAGTTGAGAGGTCTGAAACCAAAGTAGGATTTAGGACTCAGGACACATGGATGGTCTTGGAAGCTATGCATATAGACAGACTGCCAGTAGAGCAGGGAGAGGTGAAACCAAAGGGAGTGATCCAACTAGAGTCATAGCCCAGGCATGGTCTAGTTGGATCCACACTCGTCTGGACTCCAAATATTCATATAAATTCTTGTCCCTCTTGGCTATTCTTCATGTTACTATAGAAAACCCAATCACAGCATTGTCCCTTCCTATTTCTCTGTTGGTCTGAGGGACACTTGTTTTAAAAGCTCAGGGTTCTATTTCCACACATGCAAGGGAAGGAGGAGGAAGATCTGTTGGGTGTCCGTCCTCTACAGTCCCTGCCTGTGCCTAGATTTTGAGTCTGATTTACTGACTATTCACCCATCCACTCATGGATCAGCTGGTAAAGAGTCCACCTGCAATGCAGGAGGCCCTGGTTTGATTCCTGGGTCGGGAAGATCCGCTGGAGAAGGGAAAGGCTACCCACTCCAGCATTCTTGGGCTTCCCTGGTGGCTCAGCTGGTTAAGAATCCACCTGCAATGTCAGAGACCTGAGTTTGATTCCTGGGTTGTAAAGATCCCCTGGAGAAGGGAAAAGCTACCCACCCCAGCATTCTGGCCTGGAGAATTCCGTGGACTATACAGTCCATGGGGTCACAAAGAGCCAGACACGACTGAGCAACTTTCACTTTCAGTTCACTTTTCTCCCATCCACTCGCTCACTACGAGTCGATTGTGAGCTTGGTTTCCCTCCCCAGCATCCTTCCCCATTGCCCAAGAAACCTTTTTATGATCTAAGAAAGTGTACCTCTTCTCCCTGATTTAAATATAAGTGATTGAAATGTATCAGGAGGTTCAATTCTTCTGTGAAACACAACGTGGAAAATCCCCTCCAAATAGGAAGTACAGATTTTGGATCCCAGTTTATTCATATTTCAGCCAGAGTCTTGCTGGTCTGCTCTTCCTTCTGAAGTCCTTCCCCTAACCTCGTTCCCTCTTCCTCAGTATTGTTTTCCAGGTCCCACTTCAATTCTATTTTCAGAAACTTTAGGGTTCTCCCTCCAATTCATTCCAGTGGGAGGCCCAGATTTATTCTGCATTGGTTGGGGGTTGATGAGAAGCTACTAGTTGAAGAATGCTTTCACTTTAGTAGATCATACTTCAGACTCCCATGGTCCACTAAGTAGGCTGTTTATCCCACCCAAATGTACCACACATATTCAGATATGGTTAAATGTATTTATTATCTTAGGGAGAGCAAGGGTCAGGTAGATCCCCAACCCATAACTGTGCTATACACATAGTTAATATTCATCCTTGGTGAGAACTCGGTAAAATAGAAAATAGGTTTGTATTTCCTTAGAAAGACATGGGTTAGATATTTAGGAGAACTTTTGACCCTAAGGAGGAGCAAAACTTCTTCACACAAGGGGATCGTGGCAGTCCTTGCTGATATTTTTATTTTTTAAAGAAAGGAAAACAAATTACTTTCCAAAGATAGTTCAGATGCTATCCTGCCTGGAGGAAGGGCAATGGGCTAAATGACTTCTCAAGGTCTTTCTTAACCCAAGGATTTTTATAACCACTCATCCAGAAAGTGTGCTCCCTGAGTGAAAATCAGCTAGCTGCACTTTTCTAAGGAAGAACTCGAAGACACTGACTCTCTGCAAGTGATCTATCCGTGATAAGTCCCTGTGATGTATTGGCTCAGTACGTTCAACAACAGTACCTTCTCACAGATGCCAGAATCTTCTATCATTAGTATAAGAAAATGTCCATTTCCCCCAGATACCTAAGTGATTCCCACGCAACTCTGAGCAAGTCAAGAGATTCGGTACTAATTATCTGCCTGGATGGCCCTGTATCCTGAGCGCCTGGGGGAAATAACTGAGTCTGTCCCTGCGGGCTGAGGAAGAAGACTGAATGTTGGTGGTGAAAGGGCCATGTTAGGGATTGAGGAACTTGAGTCTGGGCCTAGATCAGCCCCTGACTAACTGTGCCTCAAGTTCTGTGCTTCTTTAGCCCTCATGACAAGGAGCTTAAGGGTGCAGATGCTGGAGTCCAGCTGGGTCCACCACTTATTAACTGGATAACCTTGCCCAAGCCAAAGAAACCCTTTCAACTCAGTTCAGTTTTGTCTTCCCTGAAATTTTGATGAGATTGCCTACTTCACAGAAGCATGCGGTAGTCATTCAGTCATGTCCAGCTCTTTGTGATCTGTGGACTGCAGCCTCGCAGGCTCCTCTGTCTGTGGAATTCTCCAGGCAAGAATACAGGAGTGGGTAGCCATTCCCTACTCCAGGGGAACCTTCTTGACCTAGGCATGGAATCAGTATCCTGCATTGCAGGCAGATTCTTGACCATCTGAGCCACCAGGGAAGCCCTGAAGACTAGCTGATGTCTTGTGTGTAGTCAATTGCCTCATAAGTACTCACTACCTGTTAGATGTGGTCACTAGTTTAGTTTTCTTATTTGTGAAACGAGGAGATTGGGTGAAGATAGATCTTTTTTTCAGTTTGAGAGTCTGTGAGTCAAATATTGCTTATTCTATAGTGGCATCTATTTCATTTCCTTTCCCATCTTCTTTCACTGAGTGTTCTTACAATTTCCCTCAACTACTAGGTCAGTTGTTAGGTTGCCTGCTGTGCTGAACTCCCTCCTTCCCTTAGCACACAGCCCCTACCGTTCCGCTCGCTTCTCAGCTGGGTGGTCCTGTGTTTGATGAAGGGTGGTGTCAGGTCTACAAGTGTACATCCTCCTCTCCGCTAGCCATTAATCCCGTCAAGCGCTGAGCAATGTTGTTGCCAAACCTTCCTCTCCTGTGAGCAATCTATGAGACAGCCTGACATTCACAAGTTCCGGAGCTTTTTTTCTCCCCTGAAACAAAGTCATCTCCAAACTTTTACATTATAGATCATCCCGAAGCTTTATTTTCACCATCACTGAGCTGGAAAGGGGACTAAGATATCCCATATTTCCCGCTTCCTCAAAATCAGGCATCTCAAATAAAACTCCTTTTGATTCGCATCTTTTCCATTTGCTCTCCTAGTGCTCAAAGGAGAATGAGACTCTGCCTTTTGATTTTCACTACTTTGTCAATTTTCCAGTGGCTGCCAGCCCAAGAGTGGTGGGGGAGAAGCTTTAGCATTTCCTCTCTGGTAAGGATGTGATGGTGGCAGCCCTGTCATCAGGTAGCCGGGCACCCTGGGTGTTCTCTTAGTGCCAGTTTTGCTAAGAACCCAGGATGAGTTTGACTAAATAGCTTTTGCAACAGTAAAGTCAGTGAAGTGGTCTGGGAACTAAATTTTCTAAGTAGCGTGTGTGGCCACAGCGCATCGTAGATGGGGTAGGTAAGGACTCTCCAAGCTGTCTTGAATTTCCAGCTCCTCCAGACCCCTCCTGTGCTTTCAGGATAATTTAACCCTCCAGTCACTGTAGGAATGTCATCAAATGTCCTAATTTACAGAAAGGTGCTAATAATTTATTGTGTTGACCTTATCAAGGGCATTTGCCATTTGAATGAGGACCACATGAAATGTGTACTTAACCTTCAATATGCTTCTCTAATGATGCAATTTCCGGCAGTCTACCAGCGATTGAGGGGAAATATATTCACTCCCGAGTGCTTCCCTGGTGTTTCTCTAATCTCAAATCACACATGTAAGGTAGCCATGTGGATCTAATTCTATTGTAGCCTGATTTTATACACACACACACACACACACATGCATGCACGCACGCACCTGCCTTGGGTTGGGTTCTCTTTCCAGCCTGCCACCATCCCCTGTGCCTGGCAGTGACCCAGTGACCCAGACTGGCAAGAACTTTTTGTTCTGCTACTGATGATTTTAAGCTTTGCTCTTCCTTCCCTGTAAACATTTTAGACATTGGTTTTTATTCTACTTGGCTTGTCACTGAAGAAAGGGAGAAATTTACTTGGCAGGTATGTTTATTGTTTTAAAATTAAGTTGAGGGGCTTCCCTGGTGGTCCAGTGGCTAAGACTCCATGCTCCTGATCCAGGGAGTCTTAGGTTCTATCCCTGGTCAGGGAATTAGGTTCCACATGCTGCAACTAAGACCCAGTGCAGCCAAATAAATGAATATTGAAAGTAAAAAAATTTTTTTAAAATGTGTGAAAGTCTGTTGTGTCCGACTCTTTGCAACCCCATGAACTATACAGTCCACGGAATTCTCCAGGTCAGAATACTGGAGGAGATAGCCATTCCCTTCTCCAGGGGAATCTTCCCAACCCAGAGATGGAACCCAGGTCTCCTGCATTGCAGGTGGATTCTTTACCAGCTGAGCCACCAGGGAAGCCCAAGAAAGCTGTAGTGGGTACCCAGGGATTGAACCCAGGTTTCCCGCATTGCAGGCAGATTCTTTGCCAGCTAAGCCACCAGGGAAGCCCAAGAATGCTGGAGTAGTTAGCCTATCCCTTTTCCAGTGGATTTTCCCAACCCAGGAACTGAACCAAGGTCTCCTGCATTGCAGGCAGATTCTTTATCAACTATGCTATGAGGGAAGCCCAATAAAACAAAGCTTAAAAAAAAAATTAAATTGACACCATCCTTTTATCTTTTACCCTCTGAACCACCTATTTCCGTATGTTTTCACTGTGTTTCTATTTCTTAATTTACTTTCTTGCTTTTTACATCACACCTGTCCCTTCTTCCCTCTTTCCTTCTTCTTTCTCTCCCAGCCCCGTGTGCATACACAGTCACTTTCTTGGTTGGATCATCTTTTTTCATATAAATAATCCCTCCTGTCGTGTTCTATAAGCTCTGATGCTCAAGTGAAGTCGTTTGATGAGTTATTTGGTGACTATTACTCCTACGAAGCACTTGATTTTCATGGTTGGAGAGGATTTCCTAGATCCCGAGGTTCTTCTCAGTTCCCGTCCTTTGCGCTTGGTGCTTGGCAGTTTCAGCTGAGGGGTTATTGACTCCTACCCTGGGAGTTATTCTAATGGAGAGTAACTACTCGAGACAGAGAACTTTGGCTAACCTTATTAAATTAGTTAACTTGGCAATGCTCAAAGGTAGAGTAATCCAGCTTTTGTGGGGTCTAAAGTTCATACAAGAAAATGTACTTAATACTACAAATAAAAGATTACATGCAGGGCATTAAAAGGAACCCATGCAAATGAAGGACCGGAAGCTTAAGCTTCACGAATTTCATGATAAATGTGTTGGGTTGGCCAAAAAGTTCATTAGGTTGGTGAATATATTGTTGAATAAATTTCTTCATGAAAATGAAAAATGTGTCTTTTATTTTTACTTAAAACTGAATGAAGTTTTTGGCTAAACCTGTATTTCTTTTGAAGTGGCATCCTCATTGCATGATCCTGAAATAGTTTGCTCCTCCAAAAGTCCTGTTTGCTTTGTTGTAGTTCTTTAAGATGCCTCCATCGTCCAACTGCCGTGTGGTCACTTACACATAAATATTAGAGATTTACCACCTGGCTTCTGAGCCCATTGTTCAGGTCACCGCATGGTTGGATCCTGTCACATTTGCTCCTCATTCATGCTTTTGGTTCTAGCTTTTGGCCCCTCAGGTCTTGGTCTCCCTTTCTATGAATTCTTCAATCCTATTCTTTTTTGGATAGGACTGTTTCTTTTTGAACTGGATTAAATTGCCCTACAGTTTTGACTTGGATAGGGATTCCATTTGAACTTTCGGTCCCAAGGAAACCAAACTCTCCCCAAGTCCATCGTCTGAGGGCAGTAACTAAATAGGCTTGATCTGATTGGATAGCAGTGGAGGAGAGGTTTCAGACAGTTACACAGCTTTAGTTCCATCCATAATGAGTCCAGGTCAAGCCCTTGACTTGGCTCCACCAATCTCTTTAATCTTATCAGATCCTTCCACCATAAGAGAAACAAATATTGGCTTTTCCCCTGTAACACATATAGAAATTATACAATGCAAGAGCAAAACATCTAAGATTGCATCTTGCAATGTCAGTATGCCCAGGGGACTCTGGGAGCACAGGGCAAGGGAACTGGACCTATTCTAAGGATTCTGGAAGGTTTCCATGAAGAGGTCACAGGAGACCATGAATGACAAGTCAACCAGGTCTTTAGAAAAATGGAATCCACTGACCGGGGCGGCACCTTCACCAGCTTCTGCTTTCAGAAATCTCCTCCGAGTAGCTAATGGAATCTGGGTTGAAGGAAAGCCATACTACGGCAGGAAAAATGGTTGTCCAAACACTACAGTACAACTGAGACACTAAGACAGTGTTGGCAAGATCAGAGAAGAGGCAAAGGAGGAAGAGGATGGAGTCAATACTCAGGAAATAAATTGAGTAGAACTGAATAATTCAGAGCTTGAAATTCTACATCACAGTCTGGCAAGACCACGCAAGAGTGGCATCTTTCTCATCCACCTTGCTCTTCTTGTCTTTATTCTAGCTGGACAGAAAGAAGATGGGGGAGGAATGGTGTATTTCATGTTTTGTAGAATGGACTGTGTTCATTTAGTAAGGTGTGTTACCAAACATAGCCTGGGGCAGGTCAGGCAAGTGAAGGAAACTCTACTCAGAGAGACCCCAAATCCTAATCAGCTACAGACTTTGCTCAGCTGCTATGGCCTGGGGGGCTCCCCACCGGTCTTCCTTGCCCAGCTGTTCTGTCTGGGTTGGCTTTCTCTCTCAGGCTGCTGATTTAAGGGGTCGGCCTTGCCTTTCACTAGTGTTTACAATGGGTGAGACTTGGACTCTAGAGTCTGCGACACACTGTAATTCACAAAGCTTGTGGCTTCCACTGGATGATACTCAGATATATAAAGCCTTTCCTGAAAACCAAGGCCTCCCGGAGTCTAATCAGACAGGCCTGATTTCTCTCCTTCCAGTGGCTTTTATGACCCATCTTTGCCTGAGATGACAAAGTTCCTCATTGTCCATCAAAAGGTAAAAATCTGGAAGAGGCGATTCAATTTCACAGGTCATAAAGTTATATGTCCACTTCTTGCACTTTTTCTGCTTGTTTATTATGGCAGAAAACTTCTGAGTTCGCCAACTGAATTTTGTCACTGGATAGAAATTGTTTTATCCTGCATGCTTCTTTTGCTTCCTGCCACCCTTTCTCTTCACTCTGGCCTTGCTTGTATCTCATTCTCTTCCTTACCTAAGAGATCCCTTAAGTCAAGGCTCACTACTTCCTGGCAAATGAAAACGATCTGCCTGTTGCCGAGGCTGGAGATGTATTCCCTCTGAGTGATGGGATTTGTCGGGGAGGGAAGGGCAGAGGATGTAGGAAGGGCAGACGCTTCCTTTTCTGAGTAGCACTTGGAATAACTGTAGAGTTCTTTGCTTGTTCCCTTGGCTCCCTGAGTTTTACATACAAAGATACAGTGTTTTCATCTCGAATACAGTAAAAATCTGGTTCCACATTTATTGTTCCCTTGTCTCCTTTAAACCTGCGGTGGATGCGTGTTTCACAGTGTCAGCCTAGCATACAGCCCCTCGAGGGAGCTGCCTTGGGTCTCTCGTGACTTCTTGCCCCCTTAGTCATGGCTGATAGAACCAGCAACAAACTCCTGACAAGAGATAGCCAGGCTACTCACTCCCTGGCCTGGAACTTGCAAAATCTGGGCCAATCAGACTCATCATTTTGAGAATTTGGGTTTCCCTCATCACTTTATTATGAAACATGTCAAACGTTAAGAAAAATTGAAAGAATTATACATTAAATATCTATAAGCCTACCGCTGAATTCTACACTTAACATTTTACTTGATTTCTCAATTATCTGTGCCTCTCAACATTCTTCTAGTGATCCCTTAATACATCTTATTTCTCAAGCATGTCAAAGTATGGTGCAGGCATCACTCTATGAAGAGACACAGGGATCTGGAGACTGTGGTCAATTGGTGGAGAGTATTGGAGTTGGAAGGTCATGTAGACCAGGGGATGGAGGTGACTGGGTTCGAGTCCTGGACAGCTGGTAAGTGATGGATCCTGTGTGCTGAGAGGAAACGGAACAGGGGTGTGTCGACTTCAGAAATAGTCACAACCTAGAATTTGAGTTCCCTGGGGTTGCAAAGGGTTGGACACAACTGAGTGGCTGAACTACAAAGAAGTTGAGAGTTATTAACATGTTTTCTTGGGTGAGAATTTTTAGGACTTCAAGCCTGGGAGACAGCATCTCAAGAAACCTGAGGTGGCAGTGGGAGGAGTCAGATTATATAGAAGCTTGCAACAAGGGGCAGGTAGACTGAATATCAAAAGATTATTGTTAATTAAGGAAAACCAAGTGGCGCTAGTGGTAAAGAACCGGCCTGCCAATGCAGGAGATGTAAGAGAGGTGGGTTTGACTCCTGGGTTGGGAAGAGTCCCCTGGAGGAGAGCATGGCAACCCACTCCAGTATTCCTGCCTGAAGAATCCCACAGACAGAGGAGCCTGATGGGCTGTGGTCCATAGGGTCACAAAGAGTCAGACACAACTAAAATGACTTAGCATGCATGCACCGAAGGAAAACCAGATATCTTAAGGAATTTAGCGCTTTTCTATGTATGAGAAGATACAAGGGTCTGGGCTTAGTGAAATAATTTCTTTCATATGCATCTCAGCTACCTGGGACCAGCATCCTGTGATTTAATTATTCACATCCTATTTCCTTGCTCACTGTAAGGAGTGACGGCAGCTTATGGCAACAGCTCATTGGCTGCCGGATAGCAGGCATGGTTCTTCCTGGGCTCAGAAATTCACCTCTGGAGGGCAAGGACCCCTGATGGCTGTGCCATCCCTGTTTATTGACATGGCAGGAAATACTCCATTTTACAGGTGTATGGAAAGTGGAGGCCTATGGCTGCTTTGGGGCACTGAAATGCAGAGAGAAATTACTGCAGTTTGGAAGCTTTTCCAGTACCCAGTGATAATTCCCAGAGGACCCAGCTGTATTTATTTTGAAATTTTGGGGTTTTGGATACAATGAGATTTCTAGGTCCTTTATAAAACCTCTTTTTATTTGAGCTAGTTTCTGTATCTGGCCACCTGAAGACTCCCACTTTAAATACCCTGTGTATTTCAGCACGTAGTCACTGGGCTACTACTATGACCCAGTGAAGTTCAGGTCTGCTGAGGGCATGGCTACCTCTGCCTGCAGTGCCCTGGCTGCACGACCTGCCAGGCCGTCAACACTTGCTCTTCTTTGAGAGGCCCACCTCTGTGAAGCCGCCTCTGACTGGCCAAGGCAGAAGAAATCAACCTCCCACTTATGCTCCTAGAGAACTCTGGGTTTATGTAGACTGTACTGATCTCCACATTGTACCCTAGTTATTATCTTACGTGTCAGAGTCCTCTGCAAACTGTGAGCCACAATGCAGGTGATATTGTCATTTTCATATAACCATGAACTTACAGATTTCACAGTAGTCCTGCAATAAATGTAGCAGAGCTGATGCAATTTTTCTTCCATTGGTGTGACCTGGAAAGCCTTCTGGGCCTCTTCCGCTAGAGGATTACAGCCACCATGGAAGTACATTACTCAGATCTCCTTTCAGGAGAGAAGCCCCCGCAATGAGTGCAGTGAGTCAACATTCTCCAGTTGCAGGGTTTTGGAGCCTGTTGCAGTGTGTCCTCCAGCCTCCCAGCCAATGACCGAGCACAGGGGTATGTGTGTGGGTGAAGTAATAATCTAGCCTTTACTGCCCAACATGGGGCTGGCCAGAGCTGCACGGCCATCTGAGCCTCTTCCTACCTAATCTTCCTTCCTTCCCTCTCTCCTTTCAGTCGTGTTGGACCTACATCTTTGCTTATTCCTGGTTCCCTGTTCCAGTATCTTTCAGAGGTATTATCCTAAATAGATCTCTTGTGTTTTTGACTCCATCTGGGTGTCTTTGAAAATGCAAGCTGACACAGTCATTCCTGGAAGTAGTCAAAAAGAGTCAAGCGGTAGGATGGAGTTTGGGAATGGATCCCCGATCACCATCTGACTGTCCAAAGGGTCTCAACCAGAGTGGTATGTGGTTCACAGACAGTTCTTGCCATAAAGTGGCATCCAACTGGTTGAACTCCCACTACTTGTAACTCATAAATGTCCCACTGGGAGGAATGCCCTTCTTGGTGTGATGGTTCAGGCACTGGGAAGGTACAAGGGAGCAACGTACACAGGGCAATGGACTTGGCTGGCTGTTACCAAGTTGCCTTAACTCCCTACAGGGGAAATGAAAAACTAAGAGTAGTCGAAAAACAGCTGAAATGTAAGTGTGTTGACCAGAGAGCCTTCTGGTAACTTAGAAAAGTCCCTGTCTCCTAGAGCGGATGGTAAGGTTAAGCTGAGGCGCAAATGTAGGTTCTGGTAGGTATGCTCACAGAACTTATGATGTTGACTCCTTGGCCAAGACTCAGGTAAGGAAGGCCCTAGTTGGGAAAACCTTTGAAACCCTTAAGTATGGTTAGAGGGACATCTGGGTGGATGTCATGGGGACTGTACCCCTGTAGACTCTTGAACCTTTGAAGCATGGAGACGTGAACTACTTCTACCTGATAAGAGCTGGCACTTTTCCTGTTTTGGAAGACACTGCAGAGGGCTTCCTTCCACAAAGCAACAGGCACCCATGTAAGGAGTTTCCTGTACTTTCATTCCCAGTCTCCAGGCCAACTTTCGGGGTTAAAGTCCAGCACAACACACCTGGGTAAGCATTGAGCCTTATAGGGAAGGGAAGAGACTATATCCCAGAGAAGATGCAAAAATCAGACAGCACTTCTTGGCAGAAGCCAGAGGAAGCCATGGAGATGAATATTGAAGGTGCTCAGGTGCTGAAACATAAGACTGGAAAAGAAATGTTCACCAACTTGGGGCATACTCTCAGAATATGGTTTTAGATCCTGCAAAAGATTTTAGGGCTTGAGAAAAACTAGCTGTTAGAAACTTAGATACCTACAGAAAATGATAGCTTATGCTGAGAAGAGCAGAAGTGTCTGCTGCTACTGCTGCTGCTAAGTCGCTTCAGTCGTGTCTGACTCTGTGCAATCCCATAGATGGCAGCCCACCAGGCTCCCCCGTCCTTGGGATTCTCCAGGCAAGAACACTGGAGTGGGTTGTCATTTCCTTCTCCAATGCATGAAAGTGAAAAGTGAAAGTGAAGTCGCTCAGTCGTGTCCTACTCTCAGCGACCCCATGGACTGCAGCCCACCAGGCTCCTCCGTGTGTTGCTGTTAAAGATGGTATAAGAAAAAATGGAAACGATGGGAAATTTGATTTTCTTGGGCTTCAGAATCACTGCAGATGGTGGCTGCAGCCATGAAATTAAAAGACGTTTGCTCCTTGGAATAAAAGCTATGCAAACCTAGACAGCATATTAAAAAGCAGAGACATTACTTTGCCGACAAAGGTCCATCTAGTCAAAGCTATGGGTTTTCCAGTAGTCACGTATGAATATGAGAGTTGGACCATTAAGAAAGCTGAGAACTGAAGAATTGATGCTTTTGAACTGTGGTGTTAGAGAAAACTCTTGAAAGTCCCTTGGACAACAAGAAGATCCAACCAGTCCATCCCAAAGGAAATCAGTCCTGAGTGTTCATTGGAAGGACTGATGCTGAAGCTCTGATACTGTGGCTACCTGATGCGAAGAGCTGACTCATTGGAAAAGACCCCGATGCTGGGAAATATTGAAGGCAGGAGAAGGGGATGACAGAGGATGAGATGGTTGGATGGCATCACCGACTCAATGGACATGAGTTTGAGTAAGCTCTGGGAGATAGTGATGGACAGGGAAGCCTGGTGTGCTGCAGTCCATGGGGTTGCAAAGAGTCAAACACAACTTAGTGACCTAACAACAAGGAATACTTTAGGAGACTCAGGCTCTCGGAAGTAAGCGCACTGGAGTGGATGCATTATCAGAGGCCAGAATGCACACCAGGAGATTATGTTCCCTGAGAGGGCCAAGAGGACACTCCCTCCAAGACTGTCCTGAAGTAGGGGAGGGGCTAATGAACTTGCTAACATTACCAAGTTCAGTGGCATTTCTCCCATGCAGGTCAGGCTGTCAACAGAAGAGGCTGTCACAAAACTTGGTTTATTAATGCAGCGGAAATGATGGGACCCCAAAGCAATAAAGCTAGGTAGCAGTTCTTAACCTTCAGAAGCTGATAAGATTGGGGGACAGCCAGTGGGGCTTGACCAACAGGAGTTAATGAGATATTTGTTTCTTCCTGGAATCTTTGATTTGGTG
This sequence comes from Bos taurus, assembly GCF_002263795.3. Taxonomy (NCBI): domain Eukaryota; kingdom Metazoa; phylum Chordata; class Mammalia; order Artiodactyla; family Bovidae; genus Bos; species Bos taurus. The sequence goes on from NC_037343.1 coordinate 74,061,908, forward strand.
AGAAAGAGTTTTATTTTTCAAGGCTGCAAGTTATGGACTTTTTGACTTTCTGTTTCCTTTTAATTCTGTTTGAATTCAAGCTAATACTTAACCTGAATTTATACCTCTCCTGTAATATCTTCTTAAATATAGTCGGGAGAAGCCGGGTTATATTTCCACATTTTGCCTTGATATTACTCACTCAACCAGTTCATTAGGTACATATTCTGTCTTCCTAATGATCGCAGGAGGCAGTTTACCAAATGTTTTACCACCACATAGCACAGGTCTCCATTTCTTCAGCTTCAGTTAATAGTTTTCTGAGCCAGGTCCATATATTTCAGGTTTCTGCTAGCATAAGCACCCATTTCTAGATACAAATTTCTGTATCAGTTGGCTTTTGCTATATAACAAACCACCCCCAAGTTCAGTGGCATATAATAACAGCCCTTTATTATTTTGCTTATGATCTTTCAGGTCGGCCTGGATGCTCTGCTTCAGACTGTGTACTAACACGCTGGCTATGTGGAGAAGGAAGTGGCAACCCACTCCAGTATTCTTGCCCAGGAAACCCCAAGGCCAGAGGAGCCTGGTATGCTACAGTCTATGGGGTCACAAAGAATTGGACATGACTTAGTGACTGAACAACAATAACACTGGCTATGATGGCATTGCTTCAAGCTGCAGACCTGCGGGTCAGCCGCTACTCTATATACTGCTTTATTTTGGAACCGGTGGGCTACCCAGGGCCTGTTCTTCCCATGACAATGGCAAACAAGTCCCACTTCACAAACATGTCACATTTCCTTAAACCTTAAGCCGTTCTTCATGTCACATTTGCTAAGCTTCCATTGAACAGGTCAAGTCACAAGGCTACACCCAGCAACAAAGGGATAGGGAAAGATATACTCCCACGGTGGAAAGGAGTGGAGTGACTATTTTCTGAACAAAAATTTGACCTATTATAGTAAGTGTGATGATTTGAGTCCTTGGATGCATATATAAGTAGGGATTTCAAGACAGGAATCTAGCTAGAGACAAGAATTTTGGAGTTAGTAATATATATATTATAATATATATGAAAAGTGAAAGTGAAGTCGCTCAGTCGTGTCCAACTCTTTGTGACCCCATGGACAGTAGCCTACCAGGCTCCGTGATCCATGGGATTTTCCAGGCAAGAATACTGGAGTGGGCTGCCATTTCCTTCTTCAGGGGATCTTCCCAACCCAGGGATCGAACCCGGGTCTCCTGCATTGCAGACAGACGCTTTACCATCTGAGCCACTAGGGAAGCCCTGATATATATTATAATATATATAATCATATATAAAATATAATATATGGTATTGTATTATGTATAGTATAATATAGTAATTATATGTATATATAAACCATAGCTTAGCATTAAATTGTCAAAGGAATGTGTGATGATAAAGAACAAAGAAGGTCCGATTACTGAGTGCTGGAGCACTCTGGCTTTCAGAGGCTGCTGGAAAGAAAAATCAGCAAAGGAGATAAGGAGAGAGTGATCCATAAGGTAAGGGGAAAACAGGAAAGCATGGGGTCTGGAAATATTTATAGACTTCATTTCAAAAAGTATATAGGTAAATAATAATAAAGATTTTTAGCCTTAATTACTTATGTTGGTAAAGAAAAAAAAAGGTGGAAATGCATAAGATCAACATCCAACTTTAGAAAAAAAGGACAACAAAATAAACCCAAAGGAAAGAGCAAGAGGAAATGAAAATGATGAAGCAACATCAATGCAAGTAAAAAATTTCCAAAGATATAATAGCAACAGCAAATGTTTGTTCTTTGAAAAGACTGACACAATTAACACAACTATGGTGAGACGGTGTGTGCTAGTTGCTCCGTCATGTCTGACCCCTGCAACTCCACCAGGATCCTCTGTGCATGGGGATTCTCCAGGCAAGAATACTGGAGTGGGTTGCCTATCCCTTCTGCAGCGAAACTTCCTGACCCAGGAATCGAATCAGGGTCTCCTGCATTGCAGGCAGATTCTTTACCAGCTGACCTGTCCAGAAAGCCCATGGTGACATTAACCAATCCAAAAGAGAGAAAACTCAAATCAGAAATATTAGTAATGGAAAAGAAGTTAAAACTATAACTGCTACAGAGATAAAAGAGGATACAAATATACAAAGAGGATACTATAATCAATTCAATGACAATAAAATTGAAAAGGATGAAATGGACAAAGCACCCCCAAATAAGTTATCAATTCTGAGTCAAAAAAAAAAAACTGACTAGCTATAACAAAATTACTGAATTTGTAGTAAAATCTTCTCCTAAAAATGCACCAAGTCCCAGGAAGTTTTTCTTTCCTTGTGCCAAACTGTACCATTCAAAGAAGACATATTTCTCTGGTACCTAAACTATTGAGAAATACAGTAAAAAGGGAACACTCTCCTTCTTTTTTATGAACTTAGCAAAATGTTGATACCAATAACCGAATAACAGTAGAAAAAATGATTATTATAGTTCAGTATCTCTCACGAACATGCATGCAAAAGTCCTGAACAAAATAATAGCAAGTACCATCTAGTGATGCATTGAAAAGGGTACATAATGGCCAACTTGGGTTATATTTCTGCAATAAGATTAGTTCAACATTAGGCTACCAGTTCCTACAATTCAATGGATTAAATTAAAGGGAAAATATGAAAAAGTCACATAGTTATTTCAATAGATGCAAAAAGTGTTTTATAGAATTATGCATTTATTTATTACTATTTGAAAACTCTTAGGAGTAAGCAAGAGAAGGAAATTTCTATCACAGTTAAGTATAATATTTTAGGGTCTTCCCAGAGGTCCAGTGGCTAAGAACCCACACTTGCACTGCAGGGGCTCAGGTCTGAGGCTTGGTTGGGGAACTAACAGTCCACATGCCTCACAAAGCAGCCAAAAAACAAACAAACAAACAGTTAAATGTAATATTTTAGTGGTGAAATCTTGAAAATATTCTTAATATGATCAATAAGGGTGTTCAGTCTCAACACTTTTTTCAACATTGCACTACCTTAGCTAGAGCAGAAAGCTAAGAAACAAAGTAAAATAAATAAAAAGAAAATTTAAAAGGTCTATTATTTCCCACAATTACATGATTTATATGTAGAAAACCTACAATGACCTAATTTATTTTAATAAAAAAGAGAGTTAAGTAAGGATGTTGAATATAAAATCAATATACAAAAATTAATTTCATTTCTATATCCAGCAACAAACATTTAGAAAGTTTAATTTTAAAAAGCTTGTTCCAGTTTCTAGGAACAGTAGAATAGCTTGGCTAAACTCACCTTTTCTCAAATAACAATTAGAAAATATGAAAAAAAATAGAATTATCCAACTTTTGAGGTAAACATGAGTTACCAAAAGCAGAAAGATGCCAGTCAGGAGTCAACCCTTGATAAATGAACTGTGAATTAAATATTCTAGTTTATGACATTCTAAGGTAGTAATGTGCAGAAGGGAATGAAAACCCACTCCAGTATTCTTGCCTAGAAAATTCCATGGACGGAGAAGCCTGGAGGGCTATAGTCTGTGGGGTCCTAAAGAGTTGGACTGGAGAAGGAAAAGGCAACCCACTTCAGTATTCTTGCCTGGAGAATCCCATGATAGAGGAGCTTGGCAGGCTACAGTCTATGGGGTCGCAAGAGTCGGACACAACTGAGCGACTAAGCACAGCACAAGGTCGTAAAGTCATTGGCAGAAAGCCACAACCGTACTGGCTTAACGTGTTAAAGAACATAACTTGAAACTGGTCAAAAACAAAAAGGTAGATGATAAGGTGAGGAATCCTAGACGGTAGGGATCCACAGAAAGTTTGCATGTTTAACTCACTCACATCCTTGGATGAACATTAGCTCTCTTTGCAAAGCATAGACTCCAGAAGGAGGTGTGGCAATGAAAAACAAAAGCAAACAAACAAAAATGATGGAAGTTGAAACAAAGGAGGAAACATGCTTTGGTTCATCGCAGGAAAGACAAAAGCTGGAGTTGGGGTCCAGCTAAGGTAAAAGAAATCTTTCTTCAAGGGAAAATAACAAAATCCAGATCCTATTCAATTTTATAATGCCCAATATCAATTAATTATCAATAGACATGTGAAAAAATAGAAAAGTGTGATCTATACACAAAATAAGTTAATAGACTCCAACTTGAAGGCAATGCAGATGCTGCAATGAGGAGACAGAGGCTTTGAAGTAGCTATTGAGAATGTGTCCAAGGATTTAGAGGAAGATCCCTGGTGGGTCAGTGGTAAAGAATCTGCCTGCCAATGCAGGGAGACGTGGGTTCCATCCTTGGGTCTGAAAGATCCCCTAGAGAAGGAAATGGCAACCCACTGAGTATTCTTACCTGGGAAATCCCGTGGACAGAGGAGCCTGGTGGGCTGCAGTCCATGGGGGTTGCAAAAGAGTTATTGTTTAGTGACTAAACAACAACAGCATTCCCGATGAACAGATGGGAAATATAATCAGAAAACTAAAACCTATAAGAAAAAGAGAACAGAATGGAAATTCTAGAGCTGAAACTACCATAACTGAAATGAAAAATTCACTGAATGAGTTTAACAGCAGATCGGAGATGGCAGAGGAGTCAGTCAGCATAAAACTAGAACAATAGAAATTACACAACCTGAGAAGTAAAAAAATATTGACTAAAAAGAACAAAGCTTCAGAGACCTGTATGGCAATATTAAGCAATCTAATATATGTGTTGGAGAAGGCAGTGGCACCCCACTCCAGTACTCTTGCTTGGAGAATACCATGGGCAGAGGAGCCTGGTAGGCTGCAGTCCATGGGGTCGCTACGAGTCGGACACGACTGAGCGACTTCACTTTCGCTTTTCACTTTCATGCATTGGAGAAGGAAATGGCAACCCACTCCAGTGTTCTTGCCTGGAGAATCCCAGGGACAGGGGAGCCTGGTGGATTGCCGTCTATGAGGTCGCACAGAGTCGGACACGGCTGAAGTGACTAGCAGCAATATATGTGTAATTGGGAACCCAGAAGAAAAGAATAAGGCTGAAAAAATATTTGAAGACATATAATGACAAAGAGAATTCAAAATATACCCAAAATTATAGTATTAATTGATTTTTGACAATGAAGCAAGTCAGTGGGAAAAGGAAAAATTTTAACAATTGTCCTAGGACAACTGGATATCTATATGGGAAAAAATGAGCCTCAAACCCTTACCTTGCCATACAAAGCAATTAACTCATAGAGATAAAATTAAAAGCTAAATTTGCACTGGGGTTTAAACATTTTTGTTGGATGAACATTGAAGCAGCAATTATAAAATAAAGTAACGGATAAATGAGATATCAAAATTTTAAATATTTACTTATCAGACTGGGGAAATATATTGTCTCATACACAGACCATCGAGTGAAGCTAGATTAAAATTAAGAAATTTGTCTTTAAAAGGGTAACATAAAGAAAGTTAAGAACACAAGATATAAATTTGGTGAAGAAACTTGTAATACATATAATTGACAAAGGATTAGTATCCAGAATCTGTAAAGAACATCTCAGGAGCAATACAAATGTCTGAGTACTTGTGTGTATACGTGTGTGTTGGGTGTGTGTGTGTGTGTGTACATGTGTGCACGCACACCCATGCACTCTCTGTCTTGTCTGACTCTTTGCAACCCCAGGGACTGTAGCCTACCAGGCTCCCCTGTCTATGGAATTTTCCAGGCAAGAATACTGGAGTGGGTTGCCACTTCCCACTCCAGGGGATCTCCCCGAAGGACTGAACCCGCGTCTCCTGTGTCTCCTGCACTGGCTGGCGGGCTCTTTACCACTGTGCCACCAGGGAAGTCCAGAGGCATCCACAAAAATAAGTAATTTCCAAGGAGACAAATGTTAATAATCCAGTAGGAAAATGGGCAATCACGTCTTAGAAGCACCAGATTTTAAAAATCAATCTCCTTGTTAGTAAAATACTAATTGAAACCATAGTGAAATCTCTCACATTCAATACCTTTAGAAAAATTAAAAAATTCAGTAATACCATATTTGGCAAGCATGCGATTTCTACCAGAACTTTTATACATAGCATGCAAAAGTGAAAATTGGCCCTAATGGTTTGGAGAATCTGATATTATCTAGTTAACCTGAGAATGCACATACCTGTTAATCTAACAACTCCAGTCCTTAATAAATACCTAGAGAAATTCTGGTATGTACCACCAGGATACATGCATAAGAATGTTCATACTTGATACCACGTGATAGCAAAGTATTAAAAGCAACCCAAATATCTATCAACAAAAAATAGACAAATATATTGCTGAATAAATAGAATGTTGTAAAATAGTGAAAATAAGTGAACTATAGCAGTATACAGTAACATAGATAAATCTCAGGGATATGAAATTGAACAGCAAAAAAATCAAGGTCCAGAAACATACAGTGGTATTCCACTTATGTAGAGTTTAGAAACAGGCAAAAATAAACATGTTGTCTTTAGACATAATGATATGTCACAAAATAATGAATTAAAAGAATAGATTTGTAAACAGAAAATACAGGAAAGTGGTCTGTAAGAGAACAGGAAAATGGATGAGGTTGTTGATGGCACAAAGACAGCTTTATGAGTTGTGGAGTTGTTCTATTTCTTAAACTGGAATGTAGGTAAGTGGATGCATGGAAGAATTCAATCGGTAGTGAATACAAAAATGAAAATACATACATCTGTCTTGTAACATTTACTGACTTCATGATGTTCATCACAATTCTGGAAGTGGAAATACGATCTCTGAATTCCAGCTCATAGAGCCGTTTAATGGAAAGTGTGTATGTTATATTCTTGATCCCATCTCTTAGCTCTATTTCCTTTTCTACCTCGCAACCTCCACTCTCTTCCTTATCAACATAAAAACACAACCTAAGACAGAGTACTTGGGCATTATCAGGAGGAATGATAAGAATGAACTTAAAACTTCACTTAACCTTTCTCTCTAAGAGTTTGCTCTGAGGTATGTTTATTTTCAAGGCTTTCACCAGTGGTCTTGTTAGCCTTGGTATAATGGATCGGTTAGTGTTTGAAAACTCATTGAGGTTGAACCTTTTGACCTCTTGATCCCTAGACATACACTTCCAATCATAAGAGTCTTCCTTAATGAACAGGCTCAATAGATAAGGTAAATATGGGAGTGATAAAGAAATCAGCTATAATGTTATGAATGGTCTACAATCAAAGGAAATTCAGGTTATCATTAAATATTCATATCTCATAGATAAGAAAATGCAGGGTGCTAGAGGACCGTAATGGTATTGTCCTGGTAGAAAATGGAAGGGGAATGTAGGTCAAGCCATACTGACAGCAGGTATCTGTCCCTTAAATAAGGCTGAGTAGGTCTTTCTCCTTCTCTTTCTGTCTCCCTCTCTCTCTCCCTCAACCCCAAAGTAGAAGAACAAGGGCAGGCTGCACCTCTGCTTGGACACGCAATGGTATACAGCTCCAGAAAGTGGGAAAAGGACTCAGCAGTGGTGTCCAGCAATGGCTCAGTGATAAAGAACCTTCCTGCCAGTGCAGGAGATGCAGGTTCAATCCCTGATCCAGGAAGATCCCCTGGAGATGTATTTTTGCCCGGAAAATCCCATGGACAGGGAACCCTGGAGGGTCACAGTCCATGGGGTTACAGGGAGTCAGACACAGCTTAGAGACTAAACAACAGCAAGTAGTATCCAGGGAGTTAGAGGAAGTGATAGGAAACTATTACTAAGAGTTTATAAAAAGGATTGTTCTTCTAGCTTCCTTTTGTCTTCTTTATTTAGGAATATTTCCTTAAAATTGAAAAGAATAGAAGAAACACAGCTCAAAAAGAATGAAATCCTAAGAAGGTATGAACCATCTGAGACAGAACCTTGATGCTCTAAAATAGTCAAAGTCCCCAGGTTTAATACATCAAATGGAACTCTGGAATAATTGTATAGGTGCTTACCAAGCTGTTGTTTTGCATCTAGGACCGAAAACATCAAGTGCCTGAACTTGAAAAGTGGAAGAACTGCTTTACTAGAAGTCTGTGAGAAAAGATTAGGTGCTAATAATTGACTGCAAGCTGAACTCGAATCAGGTATAAGAAGAAACCCCAAATCAGCCTAGACAGCATATTAAAAAGCAGAGACATTACTTTGCCCACAAAGGTCCGTCTAGTCAAGGCTATGGTTTTTACAGCAGTCATGTATGGATGTGAGAGTTGGACTGTGAAGAAGGCTGAGTGCCGAAGAATTGATGCTTTTGAACTGTGGTGTTGGAGAAGACTCTTGAGAGTCCCTTGGACTGCAAGGTGATCCAATCAGTCTATCCTAAAGGAGATCAGTCCTGAGTGTTCTTTGGAAGGACTGATGTTGAAACTGAAACTCCAGTGCTTTGGCCACCTGATGCTAAGAAGTGTGACTCATTTGGAAAGACCCTGATGCTGGGAAAGAGTGAAGGTGGGAGGAGAAGGGGATAACAGAGGATGAGATGGTTGGATGGCATCACTGACTCAATGGACATGAGATTGAGTAAACTCTGGGAGTTGGTGATGGACAAGGAGGCCTGGCATACTGCAGTCCATGGGGTCACACGGAGTTGGACACGACTGAGCGACCGACTGAGCTGAACTAGGGTGTGCTGATAAGAGTGTGATGCCCAGATGAAGAAAGTTTATTCTCACTCTTTATTTTTGGCATTTCAAGAGAAAAAATGATAGGTGGGAGTATGCTCAATCACAGGAGGTTAAATAGATTGTTGAAAAGACTGAGGGCAATGCCACAAAAGAGATTGGTGCTGGTTGCATTTATAATCATGAATCACACAATGCACTCACACATGCAAGCCTTATCCATGAAGAAAGAATCCAATAGTTGTCTTCCAATATTGCAGGGATTATAAAGCATAAGAGTAATGGGACTTATTCTGCATAACTTCAGAGGGCAGAACCAAGAACAAAGTTTAGAAGTTATAGGAAAGAAAATTCCATTCAATATAAGAAATTCTAAGCATCTCTTAAATTTATGTAATCTTGCATAATCCACATATATTCTCATGCGCATCATCTCACTTTAGGAAGAACTCCTGAACAACTGGTGATAAAATGAGGTGCCAGGTATGTTTAGGCAGAGACTAAGGCATCACATTAGACTAGATGAACTCGAGGATTGTTTTCAACTCACACTGTGAATCAACCCAGAGATGCTTCCAAGGCAGTTTCTAAACTGAGAAAAAACAGGCTACAAGAGCAGTAGCACCACCATCAATTCATCCTTGTCTGTCTCAGCTTAGACTTTTCAAAGTAAAAAGAAAAGAAAATGAAAAGATAAAAGTCTGTGTTCATCATATGAGAATGTGTTGAGTTAATACCTTGGTTCTTTAGGGTATTCAAGAGGATATTGGCTGCTTCTCTTCTGGGGATTTCTGTGTTGAGTAGGAAGATGAACCACATGACCTCTGAGTTCCCTTCCAAAACCTAGGTTCTATGAAAATCATGCTTCACCCTTCACTTTGTTACTTTTTAATCTGGCTTTGAGAAAGTCATTTTCACTTTCTGAGCCTCAACTGACTTTTCTATTAAATGAGATGATTGAAGTCTGATCTTTTCAGGGAACTCATATTCTACAATAAGATTTTATGAAGGATTTGTGGAAGCTTCATCCTTCCACATTCTATCAAACAATAATTGATCTTGAGTTTCGGTCCTGATGAGATCGTGATGGCAGTGCAGTTTCTGAACCTTTCCAAAATCCTCCTGAAAACCAAACAGAAAATCGAGATAGTGTAAGAAAATAGGTGTGAATTATACACGGTTCAGTTCAGTTCAATTCAGTTGCTCAGTCATGTCTGACTGTTTGTGATCCCATGGATTGCAGCACACCAGGCTTCCTTGTCCATCACCAACTCCCAGAGCTTGTTCAGATTCATGTCCATCGAGTTGGTGATGCCATCCAACCATCTCATCCTCTTTCGGCCCCTTCTCCTCCCACCTTCACTCTTTCCCAGCATCAGGGTCTTTTCAAAGGAGTCAATTCTTTGCATCAGGTGGCCAAAATATTGGAGTTTCAGCTTCAACATCAGTCCTTCCAATGAATATTCAGGACTGATTTCCTTTAGGATGGACTGGTTGGATCTCCTTGCTGTCCAAGAGACTCTCAAGAGTCTTCAACATCACAGTTCAAAAGTATCAATTCTTCGGTGCTCAGCCTTCTTCACAGTCCAACTCTCACATCCATACATGACCACTGGAAAAACCATAGCCTTGACTAGATTGACCTTTGTTGGCAAGTAATGTCTCTGCTTTTCAATATGCTATCTAGGTTGATCATAGCTTTTCTCCCAAAGAGCAAGCATCTTTTAATTTCATGGCTGCGGTCACCATCTGCAGTGATTACTAAATTTACTTTCACCACCAGATGACACATCCACAATTGAGCATTGATTCCACTTTAGCCCAGTCACTTCATTCTTTCTGAAGCTACTAGTAATTGTCCTCCTCTCTTCCAACCTGGGGACTCATCTTTCAGGGTCGTATCTTTTTGCCTTTTCATTCTGTTCATGGGGTTCTTGCAATAAGAATACTGGAGTGGTTTGCCATTTCCTCCTCGAGTGGACCATGTTTTATCAGAATTCTTCACTACGACCCATCCGTCTTGGGTGGCCCTGCATGGATGGTTCATTGAGTTATGCAAACTCCTTCACCGAGACAAGGCTGTGATCCATGAAGAGGGCTTTCTTAAATGAACAGTGCAAATAAATAGAGGAAAACAATAGAATGAGAAAGACTAGAGATCTTGTCAAGAAAATTGGGAGATATCAAGGCAACATTCCATGCAAGGATGGGCATAATAAAGGACAGAAACAGTAGGGACCTAACAGAAGCAGAAGAGATTAAGCAGAGGTGGCAAAATTACACAGAACTATCTGCTTATTTACCTTCTATGCAGAGGACATCATGAGAAACGCTGGGCTGGAGGAAGCACAAGCTGAAATCAAGATTGCCGGGAGAAATATCAATAACCTCAGATATGCAGATGACACCACCCTTATGGCAGAAAGTGAAGAGGAACTAAAACGCCTCTGGATGAAAGTGAAAGAGGAGAGTGAAAAAATTGGCTTAAAGTTCAACATTCAGAAAATGAAGATCATGGCATCTGGTCCCATCACTTCATGGCAAATAGATGGGGAAACAGTGGCAGACTTTATTTCTGGGGGCTCCAAAATCACTGCTGATGGTGATTGCAGCCAGGAAATTAAAAAACGTTTACTCCTTGGAAGAAAAGTTATGACCAACCTAGACAGCATATTGAAAAGCAGAGATATTACTTTGCCAATAAAGGTCCGTCTAGTCAAGGCTTTGGTTTCTCCAGTGGTCATGTATGGATGTGAGAGTTGGACTCTGAAGAAAGCTGAGTGCTGAAGAATTTATGCTTTTGAACTGTGGTGTTGGAGAAGTCTCTTGAGAGTCCCTTGGACTGCAAGGAGATCCAACCAGTGCATTCTAAAGGAGATCTGTCCTGAGTATTCATTGGAAGGACTGATGCTGAAGCTGAAACTCCGATACTTTGGCCACCTCATGCGAAGAGTTGACTCATTGGAAAAGACCTAATGCTGGGAGGGATTTGGGGCAGGAGGAGAAGGAGACGACAGAGGATGAGATGGCTGGGTGGCATCACTGACTCAATGGACGTGAGTTTGAGTGAACTCTGGGAGTTGGTGATGGACAGGGAGGCCTGGCGTGCTATGATTCATGGGGTTGCAAAGAGTCAGACACAACTGAGTAACTGAACTGAACTGAACCGATACAAAAAAAAAGGTCTTAATGACCTGGATAACCATGGTGTGGTCACTCACCTAGAGCTAGATATCCTGGAGTATGAAGCTGAGTAGCCTTTAGGAAGCATCACTGTGAACAAAGCTAGAGGAGGTGATGGAATTCCAGCTGAGCTATTTAAAATTCTAAAAGATAATGCTGTTAAAGTGCTGAATTCAATATGTCAGCAAATTTGGAAAACTCAGTAGTGGACACAAGACCAGAAAATGTCAATTTTCATTCCAGCCCCAAAGAAGGGCAATGAAAGAGCATCCAAACCACTGCACAGTTGCGCTGGTTTCACACGCTGGCGAGGCTGTGCTCAGAATCTTTCAAGCTAGGCTTCAGCAGTATGTGAACTGAGGACTTCCAGGTATTCTGGCTGGGTTCAGAAAAGGCAGAGGAACCAGAAATCAAATTGCGAACATTCTTTGGATTCTGGAGAAAACAAGGGAATTCCAGAAAAACATCAACTTCCACTGTATTGACTACACTAAAGCCTTTGACTGTGTAGGTCACAACAAACCGTGGAAAATTCTTAAGCAGATGGGAATACCAGAACACCTTACCTGTCTCCTGAGAAAGCTGTATGCGGGTCAAGAAGCAACAGCTAGAACTGGACATGGAACAACTGACTGGTTCAAAACTGGGAAAGGAGTATGAAAAGGCTATATGTTGTCACCCTACTTATTCAACTTCTTGCAGAGTACATCATGCAAAATGCCAGGCTGGATGAATCACAAGCTGGACTCAAGATTGCCAGTGGAAATAACAACCTCAGGTATGCAGATGATACCTCTTGAATGAAAGTGAAGAGGAAATAAAGAGCCTCTTGATGAAGATAAATAGTCTAGCTTGAAACTCACTATTCAAAAAACTAAGGTCATGGGATCCAGTTCTATCACTTCATGGCAAATAGATGGGGAAATAATGCAAAGAGCAACAGATTTTATTTCCTTGGGCTCCGAAATCCCTGCAGACAGTGACTGCAGCTATGAGGAGGGATTCCCTGGTGGCTCAGATGGTAAAGAAATAAAGAAAAGATAAAAAGGATTGGGGAGAAAATGAAAAATATGACAGGCAAAGATAAGATAATAATGAAATGAGTAAAGGAAAGAAACAATGAAAAAAAGGATCTAACAAAGAAGTCCCCATTGAAGGACAACTAAACTTAAAACTGTAAATCAGGAAAAATGTCATGAAATAGAAGAAGCTTAAAGTCTCTCTATCTATTATAACTGGAAAAATGAATCTGTACCACCAAGAGAATACCAACACCAACATCAAAATCATGGGAATTCTAGTAAAAAGACTGGGCTGTAGAGAGGAGAGGAAAACCCTTTGGACATCCAAACAGAAAGTCAAAGTCATTTTCAGGGAAAGAAAATCAGATTGAAATCAGACTTCTCCACAGCAATGTTTATTTGTTAGAAAACAAGAGAAATGTTTTAGAGGCACAAAGATTCAGAGATTGTACAAGCTAAGAGTGTAAAGTCTAGAGTTACGAACATGCAAGGTTTCACGAGGTGTTGCCTTCATGGCACTTTCTCAGAAATTTACTACAGAATGAGCTTCGGGCAATCAATCAAAGGTTCTAGACGATTCACTGTAAGTTCTCAGGCATAAGTGAGAAATACATTTAACTGTAGGACAGCAGTCAAAAGTTGGAGGGTAAGTTGAAAAAAATAGTGTACTAGTGACATATTCTTAAACAGTGTCAAAGAATTAAACCAGCAAAAATGGGAGGAGAAAGGAGGAAAAGAACAATTTTTACAGACTGCCTGGTATGCATTAGATGGGAATAAGAGAAGGACATGGCAACCCACTCCAGTATTCTTGCCTGGAGAATTTCATGGACAGAGGAGCCTCGCGGGCTACAGTCCATGGAGTCACAGAGTTGGACATGACTGAGCGACACAGCAGATACAGCAGCAGGAGGACATCAAGTCAGGCTGACAGTTCAAGCGGTCAGATCTTGAGCTTTCTTAACATTTAAAAATTATCATTACATTAATACAAGTGACTTAAACTGGATCATGGGGAAAAGAAAAGGGAAGGAGAGAAGAAATGAGTCTATTATACAAGGAATTTGTTGCTGTTGTTTAGTTGCTAAGTCATGTCTGACTCTTTTGTGACTCCACAGCCTTTAGCCTGCTAGACTTCTCTGTCCGTAGCATTTCCCAGGTAAGAATACTGGAGTGGGTTGCCATTTCCTTCTCCAGGGGATCTTCCCGACCCAGAGATCAAACCCACATTTTGCATTGACAGGTGGATTCTTGACCACTGAGCCACCAGGAAAGCCCCATATAAGTAATAAGTAGTAAATAATGATAACCATTGAAACAGAAATAAGAAACTTTCTAAATGGCAAAAGAAACAAAAATAATCACAAAGGACTTTGTGTATGCATCATGTCTATTTATAGACATCAAAATCATATATATGTACATATTTGGAACATGAAACTGGCGTTTTTGTAGGTCATAAGCAGTAGTCTAGTAACAATTTCACATGATTCAACAAAGAGCAAGCAAATAAACTATGTGACTGAACTAAGGAAAAGTATTGATTATATTAATAAAAGCAAATGGGCTTTTCTCACCAATTAAAATAAAATTTTTTTCTGATCTTAGTAAATCAAAATCCATGCTGTTATATGAGACATACTAAGAAAAAAAAAAGGTGAATCAGAATGGTTAAGAATGAAACTTTAGATGAAGATATACCAGTCAATAGAAAATAAAAAGAAAGTGAAGGACATGATCAGTATATCAGAAAATAACTTTCAGGACTCCCCTGGTCCAGTGGTTAAGAATCCACTTGCCAATGCAGGGGACATCGGTTCAATCCCTGGTCCAGGAAGATCCCACAAGCTGGGGGTGGGGGGAACTAAGCCCATACACCTCAACTACTGAGCCCGAGGCACGAGAGCTGGTGTTCGGCAGCAAGAGAAGTCACAGCAATGAGAAGCCCATTCACCGCGACTAGAGAGAAGCCCCCTACTCTCCATAACTAGAGAGAGCTGGCACGCAGCAACAGACTCAGCACAGCCAGAAAGAAACTAAAAGAAAACAAAGAAAATAGAGCTTTCAAGCCAACAAATATCAAAAGAGATAAAGGCCATTTTATAAATTTAAAGAGTACAATTTATAATTATTAATATCTATGCAGAAAGTAAAATTGGACCTTTTATAAATAGAAAATATAGGAGATAAAAGAAGGTGTGAACAGATGCTATAAGTCAAATTATTAACATGAGATTTTTTAAATCAAATCTCTTTCAAGAAAAAGGGATTGAAAATTATTAATATGCAAGACCTAAAAAAATCATTAATGTTGTCCACTAACTGTATATTTAGCTTTGTATCCCAACAATAAAAAACACACTTTTTATTCATTTCCATTTGGGTGGTTTACTAACATTTACCATTTTAAAAACACAGAGAAAAACTTCAGCTAATTTTAGAAAATAGAAACAATAAGCAAGTCTTTTTGACCAAAAAATGCAACTAAACCAGAAATAACAAATTATCAAAAATCTCTCTTAAAGACTCTTGGGTCAAAGGGAAAATACAAAGCAAAATTGTAGAATTTCTTGAAGTTACAATAATGAAGATACTACGTATTTGTAAAACTCAGAGTCATTGAAAAAAACTAAACAATAACTGAATTTAGTAAAATAGCAGGATATAAAATGGACTGATATAAATCAATAATTGTGTCATATACAAGCAATAACAAATTAGAAATTTTAATGGAAGCGACAACTCCATTTATAAAAACAAATGAGAAAAAATATCTAGACATAAACCTAACAAAATGTCCATAAGTTATACCTATAAAGCTTTTATGCGAATCTAAAAGATACAAAAGTAGATACAAACAGTGGAAAGCTGTACCATGAAAAATGATGAGAAAAAATGCTAGATCCAGCAAGTATGGTAAAATGGTGACCGTTGTTGAATATGGATGACGAATACATCAATATTCATTACAGTATCTCCTCTTTTTTTGTATGCTGGAATATTTTGTAATAAACTAATTTAAAATAGTTAATCCTGGTTTTAAAAATAAAGATATTTAGGTTCTAGCTCCATGCTATCAAAGCATACCTATATGAATTAATTAAAATGATTTGATTAAAGTTTTACAGTCAGACTTAAGCTAAATCTCTTTGGAGTCTCTACTTAATAGAAAATTAATTGTACGTGCATGTTTTAGTACTTTAGAGTAACAGCTGTTTCTTTCTACTCTCTGGTTCTGGGCCTAATGAGGAATCACATTTCTTCTTGCCTCTGCTTCTGAGGACAATATTAGGTAAACTGAGAAGAAGGAAGAGAATTACACAGACTGTCAGGGTTACTGACAGAAGTGCCCCGAGTTCCCAGGAAAGGGACCTTCACAGAACACCTCACCCCTAATCATGCTTCCAGGTAGGGCTTGTGCAATCCAGGTGCGTGTCTTTATTCTCTGAACTGTCCTCTGAGTCGGTGTGCTGTGCTGAGGCACTCAGTTATGTTCAAATCTTTGTGACCCCATGAACTGTAGCCCACCAGGCTTCTCTGTCCATGAGGATTCTCCAGGCTGGAGCGGGTTGCCATGCTCTCCTGAAGGGGATCTTCCCAACCCAGGGATCAAACTTAGGTCTCCAGCATTGCAGGTGGATTCATTACCATCTGAGACACCGGGGAAGGTAAACCTGCTCAAATGCTTTTCAATGACAAATTCTTAGCCACATTCTGCCGGGGTCCAGCCCCGGCTGATCCAGGGAGTTTGAAGCGGGGACGGCGTCGGCGAGGATCAGGATACAATAGCTTCAATTAGATATTAATTAAAGATGTAAAGACTAATAGAATGAGGATAGCTCAGTAGGAAAATTCAGTGGAGAAAAGAGGCTGAGTAGCTTGGTTTACGCGGGAGACCAATAAAACTTCAAGACAAGAAGCTTGCACCACTTACGTAGGCCGCAGGCGTCCTTCCGTTCTCCCGAAGGAGAGGAGACACTGAGGCCTCCCCGGTCGGATCTTAGAAGCCCAGGCATAATTAGTAAGCATGGCGGGTTCTGCGCTCCAGATGGAGACTCAGCCAGAGTGAGAGAGAGAGTGACATGGGGAGACCAGTATTTCAAGAAACTGATCCCCATTCTTTATTTTCCATGGTCTACTTTTATACACTGAGATGTTATGCAAAAGACACGTGAGGTCAGCAGTCCTGACTTTTATCAAAGTCAGGTGCTTCATACAAATGTATACAGAGGTCTTATGGGTGTTACATCATCTTCTGTCCAGGGGGCCTGCTGACAATTTATGACCCTCTCCTTGTGACAGCGGTCAGTCAACCAAGACACTTATTTCTCCAGGGGTGATTATTCTTAAAACAGACACCACCCAAATAAAGTTACATTCCTATAGGGTGAGGGTGTAGTGGGTTTTAGTTAAGGAAAGAATTTACTTAGCCTAAGGTCTAACGTGATTAATATCAAAGGTTAATACTTATTTCTTTTATATATTCATTAATGTGTATAAGGGCAGGGGATGTGGAGACTTAGCAACAAACATTGGCTCAACAAATGAAAAACCCTTCACCAATACAATTTCTAATCAGCCCACTATACTTATACTAATAGTTTTCTAACTTTTCTAAGGAACCTGTTTTTAGAAGGTTTAAAGCATCTCATGCCTCTCACTGTTGGGAGGCTGTGGGCGATCACATGTGGCTGGACAAGCCTGTCAGGCAGGCTAGAGAACCTTCAGAGGAGTTTGTAGGTTAAAACACTCTTGTCACGCCCAGGAGTTTTTATTAACTGGAGCTCTAGGTTAACTCCTTCTCCGAAAGAGGTGGTGGGGGACAGCCCCCCATAAAGTCAGAGGTGTAGGGGGGAGCACAAAGTAGTAAAGCAGGCAGGCTCTGGTTATGGGGGGTAGATGCTCGAGGATTTCCAGGGGGGACTCCTGAGGCTCAATCCCGCCTTTGCGTATCTGGAGCCTCCTTCCTCATGACCTTTGCCACAGGCGGAGTGCCTCACTCTGGCCCCCAACAACATTCCATGCTTATTCTCACTGAAAATTCCAGATAAATGCTTTTACTTTTTCTTGGAGTTAATGTTTGCTATTCTTGAAACAGACAGGAGGAGAGGGGGATGACAGAGGATGAGATGATTGGATGGCATCACAGGGGATGACAGAGGATGAAATGATTGGATGGCATCACCAACACAATGGACATGAGTTTGAGCAAGCTCCAGGAGCTGATGATGGACAGGGAAGCCTAGCATGCTGCAGTCCATGAGGTCAGAAAGAGTCAGACACGACTGAGTGACTGAACTGAACTGAACTGAATATTTGTTTAATATCATTTAGTTCATATGATGTAAGTTTTTCAATATATTTCAACAAAAGTCTTAAGATCTGAAGTCTTACTTAACCTTCATTTATTTTTTAATGGGCGAAGTGGTGCTGGAAGAGCTAGAGCTTTGCCCATCATCACAAAACTAATATGTGATGAACCCAGAATTTTGATTTTGAATTTTGTGCTCACCCTACGGTAATATGTTACCACTAATCAGTGTACTCATTAATCCCTGGGAACGTTTTGAGTTGAGCCTCTTGATTTTAATACCAGGCTCCCTTCCCCTGCCTCCTCCCCCTCCCTGCCCCTTTCCAAGTCTCTCAAAATTCCATTAACCTTTCAGGATTTGGATACAAAATCCTTCTTGATCCCTTGAAGCTTATGTGCTCTTTTTCTCTCTCCTCTGAACCAGCAGAGGATGTTCAGTGTCTTCTGGAGCACATGACATAGTCTGCCTAGGGTGGTGTTATTCTGTGCACCCTTGACTTACTGGCAGAGCCTAGGTCATACTTTATCTTTCTGTTCCTTGCCATTGGACGCACAATGGCACATGCTGCTGCTGCTAAGTCGCTTCAGTCGTGTCTGACTCTGTGTGACTCCATAGACGGCAGCCCAACAGGCTCCCCCGTCCCTGGGATTCTCCAGTCAAGAACACTGGAGTGGGTTGCCATTTCCTTCTCCAATGCATGAAAGTGAAAGTGAAGTCTCTCAGTCGTGTCCGACCCTCAGCGACCCCATGGACTGCAGCCCAGAGTACTGGAGTGGGGTGCCATTGCCTTCTCCACAATGGCAAATAGTAGGTGTCATATTTAACACATCTTTGGGGAAGGACATGGAATTTTGCATAATATAATTCAAAGACCTGCCTTCTCTCTGAAAGAGTTCTTTCTTTATAACAGAAACTCATATGGGAAGTGGAAACCATTCTTGTAGTAAGTAGTCAGAGTCATATAAACTATAAAAATAATACTGCTAATAGTAATAATCAGTGACATCATAATAATGGTAATCGCATAACCCTGAGTTATAAGGTTCTTCTGTTTCAGGTTGTAATAATGCGTATCAGTCTCATTCATTTCCCCAATATGCCTGAGAGCCAAGGAGAGTGTTGTCACTACAGTGTTAACAAGGGAACCCAGGGACAGGAAACTTGGACTCCCACTTGTGTTTCAGGGCCAGCCCCTCCACTTATTCCAACAAGCTATTTAACCTCCTGAGAACTCAGTCGCCTCTCCACCCTTTACAAAATAGAGATAATAAGACAACAAAATTTGCCAGCTCCTTGTAAAGAATAAATGAAATTGAGTGGGCAAAGTTCTTGGCACCGCATCTGGTGCATAGTAAGCAATCATTAAAGGATATCAGTAATTATTGTTATGAGTGAAGAGAATGAGACCTAAGACCCAAGATGATTAAGTGACTTGCTTAAGATGGTATAATGAAATCTAAATAAAACCTGAGTTTTTGCTTCCTGGATTGCATTATCAACTCCCTCTGCCCCTTAACTGCCCTCCACCCACCTTAGTCTGACTAATAAAGGGTTTCACTGGCCTCTGTCCCCAGTTCCTGGGAGGTAGCCTCTACAATTTGGAATTTCCCAAGTAATAGGAGTGTCTTTGTTATTCATCTTTGGTTATGTTTACTAGGATAGGTTATGTTTACTAGGTAGTTCATGCTAAGGAAATAGGTTATATGCTATTGTATATGCTAAATTTTAGGTTATCATTTATGCTGAGGAAAATATTTTCGGGCTTTCCAAGTGATGCTAGTGGTAAATAACTCACCTGCCAATGCAGGAGCTGTAAGAGGCTCTGGTTCGATATCTGGGTTGGGAAGATCCCCTGGAGGAGGGCACTGCAACCTACTCCAGTATTCTTGCCTGGAGAATCCCCTGGACAGAGGAGCCTGGTGGGCTACAGTCCACGGGGTCGCACAGAGTTGGACACGACTGAAGTGACTTAGCACAGCACAAGGGAAATATTTAGGATGGGAGCTGGCAGGGCAGAAAGACTAATTGTGTATTTAGAGGGCTGGGGCTTTGATCCACCATGATACCAGACCAACCCCTGGAGAGGGGAAGGGGGCTAGAGATTGAGTCACATGACCAGTGACTTAATCAGTCATGCCTATGCAGTGAAATCCAAATGCAGCCTATGGACACAGATGTTCAGGTCAGCTTCCTTGGTGGGCAGTACTCTACACTGCCACATGTCAATGTGTAGGGGAGTGGCATATGCTGACTTCACAGGGAGAGGACAAAGGAAGCTTTGCTTTTGGCACCCGCCCGGACACTGCTGTCTGAGTCTCCCCTTGGGAGGTTTCTCATCTGTTTCCTTTTGCTATTATACAATGGTAATCATATTAGAGTGCTCTCCAGAGTTCTGTGTGTTGTCCTATCATATTATCGAACTTGAGGGGACAGTGGGAAACCCTGAATTTGTAGCCAGTTGGTCAGAAGTGAGGGCAGGCTGGGGACCTTGAAATTTGTGGTTGGTGTCTGAAGTGAATGCAACTGGGTGGAGGACTTTGCCCTTGACCTGTGACCTTTTGTCTTGCTCTGCTCGAGAAAACTTGGCATCAGAAGTCTTGCTGTCCCTTCACGCAGAACCTCAACAGGGTTCAATGCTTTATAAGGGACATGCTTTGCAGTCTCAAAGTTCAGATCTGTTTAAAATTGGCATTCTTATTTATTGTTGCTCGTTATCCATGCATAGTGTTAAAATATGATCACGTTGGCCCTGTACAACTGAACATTTAGGTCATGATTATATCGAAGTCAAAAACTGAAAAATTATTCATGTCTGGTACTAACCCTGTCAGGGGTTCTCTTCTTTCCAAAAACCCTTCTCCCATCTCTGAGCAAATTAATTCATCTGCTCAGTTGAGAGGAGGGAACCAAGCAGAGGCCTCTGCTGTGAAGGCACCAAGGGGACGTCCACTAGGAAAGCTGGATCGCACGTGTTGTGGCTCTGAACATCCAGCTGGAATGGCGAGGTCGCCAACAGCATGGAAAGCGTAATTAGCGCCCTGCAGAGACTCGGGGCCGCGAGCCCACCACATCTATTTGCAGTTTCACAACTTACTGAGGACAGCATCTCTCGTATTGAGGTAGCCGCCTCCTGTCTGCTCCTTTGGCCCTAATGTATTTAGATAGATTCTTCTTCCGGAGGCAGAGCCCAAGTTCATTAGAATCATGCGTTCTGCTTCAAAACCTCCCTTAATCTCCCTAGGTGCTCTTTGGGGTTTTTTTCCAGTTGTCTTCACTAACCTTGGATGTGGGTATTTAGGAACAATGCTAATGCTCTTAAATTGCTTTGCGGTCTTTTCTCCTGGATTATGCTGGCAGGCAAAAGAAAGAAACACCAATTAAGCCCCAAGAGCCATTTTGCAAATGCTCTTTCCCTTAAACCAGAGAACGTCTAACTGCGAACCCAAATGGAAGAGATACAGAATGGTGGTGAGGTGTGTTATGCCTGCCGACTCTCTGAGGGATCTAATCCTTTAGAGTGGGCATTAGGTAATGCTTTCAATGCAGTATTAAGAGCCAGAAAAAGAGAAAGAAGACACTTCATACGCTTTGGATAATAACATGTTGGTGCTTTAGTAATATTCATCTTAAGGGGTATTTGTTATTCATTATGTATAGTGCATTTCAAAGTTCTGCTTTCCATTAACTCTTTCTCTGAGCAGACTGCAGATAGTTTTAAAAGCTTTCTGTTAGAAGAGCCAGCCTCAGCCTAGATCCTGAATTTGCTTGGATGTTGGGGTACTTGGAGGCCCTATAGTAAGGCAGTGATGAGTAGTAACACGGGCTGCCTTCGGGAGGGGAAGTAAATGGCTTGGAGACAGGAGTGAAAAGTAGCTATTTCACTATTAATTTTGTGCTTTGTAGCATATGACTATATTACCAATTCTAAATATATATAATTTTAGAAGAAAAATTATGTGGCCACAGTAGAAAACAACACTGTGGTTCCTCAAAACACTAAACAGAGCGACCGTGTGATACAGCAAGAGAGAAAACCCCAAGCAGAGCGACCCTACGATACAGCAAAAGAGCTGAAAGCAGACACTTGAACAAAACTCTGTAAACCCATGTTCACAACAGCATTATTCACAGTAGCCAGACAGTGGAGGCAACCTACGTGTCCATAAATGGATGAATGGGGAAATAAAATGTAATATACACATACAATGGGATCTTATCCAGCCTTGAAAAAGAAGGCAATTCTGACATGTTACAACATGAATGAACCTTGAGGACATTGTGCCGAGTGCAGTCAGTCACCAGTTTCCTATTTCTATGAAATATAAGGTGATCACCATCTCTCTAGACTTCAGAGACCCTGTGTTTTTATACCTCATGGTCCCTTTTGTGATTCTTTAAATTGGGAATACTCAACAGACGATGCTTTCTGACACCAGTTTTCTGACACTGAGTGTCCTAAAATCCAAATCAGTTATGATGCTAAAGCACATGGAGTTAGTGTCAGAGCCCATGAACTAAAGGGCCAGCTCCTTGACAAAACTCTCTTTACTTCAGATGCCAATTTCAGTGGGACCACAGATTTACTACAAATTTAAAGCCTCCCTAAGGCTGCTGCTGCTGCTGCTGCTGCTGCTGCTAAGTCAATTCAGTTGTGTCTGACTCTGTGTGACCCCATAGACAGCAGCCCACCAGGCTCCCCTGTCCCTGGGATTCTCCAGGCAAGAACACCGGAGTGGGTTGCCATTTCCTTCTCCAATGCATGAAAGTGAAAAGTGAAAGTGAAGTCGCTCCGTCGTGTCCGACTCTTTGTGACCCCATGGACTGCAGCCTACCAGGCTCCTCCGTCCATGGGATTCTCCAGGCAAGAGTACTGGAGTGGGGTGCCATTGCCTTCTCCTCCCTAAGGCTAAAACTCCCTAAAACACTACCTGAGTTTCAGTATTTCTCTAGGATGACTCACAGAACTCAGAAAAGAACTGATTACGATTACCATGTTAACATAAAGGATGTAAATGAACAGCCAGACGAAGAGATACACAGAACTAGACCTAAGAGCATCTGTTCCTATGGAGACAGGGTGAATACCTTCCTCTTCACCATCCTAAATATATTCACCAAACAGAAAACTCCCCTGAGCTTCAGTGTCCAGAGTTTTTATTTGAGGTCTCATTAAATAGGCATGATTGATGGAATAATTAATCACATGATTGAACTTAATCTCCAGTCTCTCCTCTCTCCCTGGAGTTGGGGGTATGAGCCTGTAAGTTCCAATTCTCTAATCATGTGCTTGGTCTTCCTGGAGTGGCTAGCCTGTCTCTTGAAACTATTGAAGTGCTCATCCAGAAGTTACCTCTTTAGCAAAAATTCGGGTCAGAGAGACTCCTTATGAAATACAGAAACACTCCCACCAGTCTGGAAATTTGAAGTTCTGTGCCAGGAAACTGGGGACAAAGAACAGATATATTCTTTATTATATCACACATAGCAATAACTCAATTTTGATTCCTCCAGTTAAGGCTTCCATAATGGTCATATAGTTGGCTATATTCTATCTAGGATAGAAGAGAAATCAGTTTTTCCAGCTCTCAGCAAAGAGACAATTGAGAAAGCATGCCCTCAGCAAAGCCATGCTTTGTAGTTGGTTTAAAAATCAATAAGCTAAAATGCAATGTATCCTTTGTCTCTGGCTAATGACCAGCCATGGGCTATGGATAAGCAGTTTCGAATTCAGCCCTTGGAACCTGAGCTCCTGCTGGTGAGCCCTTGGATCTCCTTTCCTCTGATACCTCTTTAAGCATCAAGCAACTGTTTAATGCAAGGTTCTCGTCTGTTCTTTTCTCTTTCTCTTGGTCAGTGGATTAGGCAAGATTGATTTTTCTGCATGGCTGGGGAAGGCCTAAGGTTAAAAGATAAAAAGGTAGATTCCTTTTAAATGTAATTTAGATTTTTTTTCTCCTGATGTTAGTTCTGATATCAACCACAGAATCCCTTCAATGTTCCAGAAACACCTGGGCCCCAACTATAGCTGCCAGGGCAGGGCAAACCCACCTTCCAACACAACGTGGCTGAGTGGTCCAGGCAGAATTGCCGCCAGGTGCCCCCTTCTCTCTCCCTCCTTCCCTCTTGCTACACCTATCTTTTCCCGTCTTTCTCCTTTTCTTTCTCTGATTCTGCTTGCAAAATGCAACTAGAAGTCTCACATGTTTATTCTACATATTGTTCTTTCCGGACAGTGTGTATTTATCTTTTGCAAACTAAGGAGCTCAAGGGAGAACTGTTTCTGAGTCAACCAGATGACAAAAGACCCAATCGATTCATCCAGAGAGTCTGTCAATTCAGCAGCACATCATTGGCACAAGTAGTGTTGTGGACAAAGCAGGCACCTGACGGACTCCATTTTTCACTTTTTGTCAGGCTTCTCTTTGGCAGCCAGTAGACCCTATCCAAAGACCATGGAAGATGTGACGAACAACTTCTCCACCCCAGGTGGGTATCTTTACACTTACCCCTGCAGTGTAGGCACAACATCCTCTCTGTGAAATATCACCAGGTGGTTTTATAAATGCCATCTTACAAGGGCTGGAGACTCCCTGGAGCCTGTGGCAGAGTGGAGGGGGCAATGGTGTGATGCTGGAGGTGGTATGGTGCTGACAGAGCAGGAGGGTTAGAGATGTGTGGGTGAAGGGAAATTGATATTCACTGAGTGAACGGGGATAAATAGGGGAAGAAAGCTGAGCACTGAAGAACTGTTGCTTTCCAACTATGGTCCTGGAGAAGACTCCTGAGAGTCCCTTGGACTGCAAGGAGATCAAACCAGTTCATCCTGAAGGAAATCAACCCTGAATATTCATTGGAAGGACTGGTGCTGGAGTTGAAACTCCAATCCTTTGGCCACCTGATGCGAAGAACTGACTCATTGGAAAATACCCTGATGCTGGGAAAGATTGAAGGCAGGAGGAGAAGGGGACGACAGGATGAGATGGTTGGATGGCACCACTGACTCTATGCACATGAGTTTGAGCAAGCTCCAGGAGATGGTGAAGGACAAAGAAGCCTGGTGTGTTACAGTCCATGGGGTCACAAAGAGCTGGACACGACTTAGCGGCTGAACAACAACGGTGACGGGGAAGAAAATCTCAGAAGAGAACCTGTAAACACAGTTGATTCAAGCTGAGCAACGCTTAAGAGGAGAGCTTGATCAGACTCTCACACTGTTCTCAGTAGACCGATTTGAAGGGTCTTAAGAGCTTGTGTCCCAGGAAGGGGCAGCATATCATCATGACATGCTTATGTGGGACGTGGGGATGAGAGACAAGGGTTCATGCCCTGCTCCACCATCCCTCTCCTTCCTTCCTTTTTCTCTCTCTTCCTTTTCTCTTTCTTCTTTCCATCCTTCCTTACTTTTTTTCTCTCTCTTCTCTTTCCTTCCTTCACTTCTTTCTTCCTTTCTTTCACTATTGCTAAGATTGAAAGGGACACTTGAATACTACTTACAGTATCTTAGCCATGCTCAGTTGAATTCAAAGAGTTGGCTTCAGTCCAGCCAGCAAGTGAGAAAGCTTCTGAATGCTGGGATGAGGTTTCAAACAGCCAGCTGGATGTCACTTCCCACCCCAAAGCCTCCTCCACCACGGGGTCAACAGGCAAGGATGGTGAGTTCGGTCCCTTTACCAAACCAAAGTGAAGCTACAATATAGAAATAAAATGGAAACCCTTATATCAGTAATTGGGAGACATAAACAGAAGCACACAGATAGAATGGATGGAAGAGGAAACTGGAGGACTGAGGACGGAAAAATCTGGATTAGTCAGAGTTCTCTTGGTGGCAGGTATGAGAAGCCCACCTTGAGGAAGCTTCGGTGAAAAAGAAGTTTATTGGTCAATCCAGTTAAACTGCCTGAGGGCACACTGACTTCAGGCCGGCTGGATGAGATTCTCCAGTGACACCAGTGCTCCCCCTCTTTCCCTCTCCTGCCCTTCTCTGGTCTGGCCTCATTCTCGGGCATATTCTTTTCTTGTAGTGGCAGGAGTACCCCAGCATTTCCAGACTCAAGCTCCATCTCATTAGTACCAGGAAACACATTCCCCGTGGGCTCCCGTTGGATCGGTTGGACCCGTCTTTCCCCCAAGACTAATGGCTGGGGCCAGGGAGACAGGATGCTCTCACTGGGCGTGCCTTCACCAGGGGCTCACCTCCAGAGCCAGGAGGGAGGTTAACCCCACTCAAAGCACATGGTCTGAGAGTGGGCAAGGAATGGGCCTGCTTGAAAAAACAGGGATCTTCTTTGCATAATAGAAAAATACAGGCAGGCCAAAACCATCAGATGTCCTCCCCAGATGCCAAAAAGAAGCCAAATTCATAAAACACTGAGTCAAGGGCAGTCATGTACCACGTTCTGGAATCCACCAGGAATAGGCTAGATTTACATGAGGCCTCGGGGTTCCCCAGTGGCTCAGAGGTAAAGAACCCACCTGCCAACGCAGAAGACAGCAAGAAGACTCAGGTTCCATCCCTGGGTCGGGAAGACCCACTGGAGGAGGGAATGGCAGCCCACTCTAGTATTCTTGCCAGGAGAATCCCCATGGACAGGGGAGCCTGGTGGGCTACAGTCCATAGGGTCTCAAAGAGTCAGACACGACTGAAGCGACTTAGCAGGCAGGCAGGCATGTGAGGCCTCAAGGCTTATATGACAGTTGCCCAGACCACATTTGGTATAAGCATCTCTTCTCTGATAACTGGTTCAGGGCCTCCCTGGCCTGCTTCTTGCTGCTCTTGAAAGAAACTTGCCCTTTCCAGGTGAAGCCCAGACACCCCATTCCAGAAGGGAATTCCTTTCTAGAGTTCCAGAGTAGCCTCTGTCCTTTTTTTTTCTTTTTTTTTAAATCCTCACAAGCTCTGGTCTTACAGACTCACCCACTCCAGCCTTCTTCCCACTTGCCTACAGCATCTTTCTCTATTGATGTTACGTAGTAATCAGAAAGGATCGTTTTGATAGCCATTCTGGGGAACATAGCCATTGGAACAGACGCCACTCTCACAGACACATGGGAGACGGCTGGGGACAGAATGGGAGTCTAACAGTGTGGCCCAACAAACCAGAAAAAAAAAAAAGGTGGAAAAGAGGAAAGGATGGGTAGCTGCATAACAGGTTACATTTACCAAACTCTTACAAGGAAAGGGGAAAAGAGCCGTCGTTACTGGAAAAGCGATCTTTATTTAAACAGCTCACAGAATCAGTGGTCTCACCCAAATGCCAAGCTCTAACAAAGGAAACACACCAATATGAGCACAGAAAAGAGAGAATAGAGCTGCCGGATCCCGGGCTGAAAGGGCTAATTATTAAAGCTCTGTCTAGGTCCTGTTGATATCAATCCTGGCAGGGCATGGTGGCTGCTGCCAGTGGAGAGGAAAAAATTACCCAGGCTGACGCCTCCAAATAATTGATAATTTGCCTAAATGAACAAATCAAGTAAGATTTAATTGTTGGCAGGGATTGCCACCCAGGAACAGCAAAGTATATAATTGCTTAAGCCTTACACATGGCTTTCCGCGCGGCCCCCCCCCCCCGCCCTCCCCCTTCCTTCTTTCTAAACCAAGCGTAATTGTTTAATGACATTGATGGGGGAATAGACTCGTGACATTATAAATGACACGACAGAACTGTCACTTGGTGACAGCTCGCTGACAGCCCAGTGAGAAATTAATCATTTTCGATGCTTTATGATTTGCTCATTTAATGCCACAAATAAGCTCCTGCTGTAAAACCACATATAATCTCATCCCCTAAGGGAGAGTTTGATTGTTTCCCACCTCCTCGAGCAGGGTTGGTGGGGGCCCAGGATGAATGGTCGGGAATATTGGGTGGTGGTGCCCTGGCACCTCCCATTCTAGGGAGAGGCTAGAAATTCCCCGGAGAAATTTTTACCTGAGCAGGGTCCGAATTCAGTTTTCTCACTTGCCACTTGTTTAAGGAAGCTTTCAAGGGGAAAGAGCTAACCGGTTTGGACTGATGCTAATAAAGACAGAAAGCTGAGAAAGGGAGAGGCTATTTTTAGCCAGGTAATGGGGAGTAAATGGGGCCACCCTGTGATATGCTAAGATCCACCTGCACTCATTTCAGCCTGGAACTCCCACACTCTCTGCTGGGCAGACATCTGTTAATTGCTTCCTGTTGGACTTCACTTTGACATTTGGAGAAATGGAAGGAGCCCGCCTAACTATTTTTCGGAAAGGATGTCTCTGTGGAGTTTGGAAGACAGGGAGGAGAGGAGGCGAGGTGGATTTGAAGCTCGCTCTCTGCCTGGGTTTGCTAAAACCTTCCACACACTGTGCCAAAGGCACTTTGGCCTGAATTTCATTGAAAACCCCGGTGTGGGGCTACAGGCAATCAGAGTCTCTCACAGCGCTGCACTGGCCTGTACTCCATCCAGTCTGAACACAGGCTTATCTCTCTACCCACCTTTCCCTACATTTTACTCATCTTGTAAACAGATTCTTGAAAACTTTAATAAAATAAATTTTCCAATTAAGGACCAAAAAAAAAAAAAAATCATCTGGTGCAGAGGAGTCAGTGCCTTCCTGAGGGGACAGTTCGGAGCAGCAGGATCCTGGAAACCAAACTTCAGGGGATGGAGGTGGTAGCTGTAGCGTACA
Source organism: Bos taurus (assembly GCF_002263795.3). Lineage (NCBI taxonomy): Eukaryota > Metazoa > Chordata > Mammalia > Artiodactyla > Bovidae > Bos > Bos taurus. The sequence goes on from NC_037343.1 coordinate 74,090,697, forward strand.
CTATCTTTTCCTGCCTCCTTTGCCTCCTTTTTTAGGAACCCGTTTCCCTGGTCTCTTTTCCAGTAGCGGTTGAGTCAGGTTGGCCTGTGTGGTGTAGTGTGATTGGTGGCCACTTGGTGGCGACAAAGACCTCCTGGCTTGATTATTGGATGTAGGCAGTGATACTGGTGAAAAGGGCCTGTTTTGAAACTGTCTCAAAAACAACCTTGGATGCTGACCACAGAACAGACATCATCAGAAGTGCTGTTTGTACCTTAACATGTTCATCTTTGCAACACTCCCATGAATCTCTCAGAGGGTGAGGAACTCATTTGCCCAAGGTCACCTACTATAGTTGCAGAGCTTTAATTTGACCCCAACTCTGATAGAGCTTCCCTGGTAGCTCAGATGGTAAAGAATCCACCCACAGTGCAGGAAACCTGGGCTCAATTCCTAGGTCGGGGAGATCCCCTAGAGAAGGGAATGGCAACCCTCTCCAGGATTCTTGCCTGGAGAATCCCTTGGACAGAGGAGCCTGGTGGACTACAGCCCACAGGATTGCAAAGAATTGGACACAATTGAGTGACTAACACTTTCACTTTCTTCTGATTACCCAGGCTGTGTTCTCTGAAACTGAACTCTACTGTAGCCTTAGGGAAATACCCTACTGATCTGGGGAAGAAGTTGAATGGCTACAACTAATATCCTACCCTCACTGAGCTCTGAAGCTTTCTTCATTTCCTAAAGATGAGAAGAAAAAAAAGGGGGGCCCAGGAAAGAGCAAACTAATCAGGTGCACAGAATCCGAGAGCTGGAAAATTGTTGGCCATGTAGCCCAGCCTCCCATCCATCAGGACTGTCTGTGAAGGAGGATCACACACTCTGATGGACCACTTCTGGGACCAGCTTGCCCAGGAAGGTGGCAAGTCACCTTCTCTGTCTTCCCATCATCACCTTTCTCTCCAGGAGGAAACATTCTGAGAGAGGGGATCAGGAAAAAACTTTGCACCTCTATCCATCAAAGAAATTCTAGGAAACAATACGAGTATGATGATTTCCATTTGTGTATCAGCTTGACTGGGCCACAGGGTGCCCAGACATTTGGTCAAACAGCACTCTGGGTGTGTCACCAGGATATTTCTGGAGTGAGATTTGAACTGAGCAAACCAGATTGCCCTTCCTATATAACAGTGAAGGTGGGGCTCATCCATTCTTTGAAGACCTGGTTGGAACAAAAAGGCTGATCTTTCTGTGAGCAAGGGGGGACGTCCCCTGTCTGCCTACCTTTGAGCTGGGACTTCGGGGTCTTATTGCTTTGGGACTCAAATTCAAACATCAGCTCCTCTGAGGTCTCAAGCCTGCTGGCTTTAGACTGGAAGCAGACTGTCAGCTCTCCTGGATCTTCAGCTTCTCAACGGTAGATTTTAGGACTTCTTAGCCTCCTTGTTTCGTCCTCCTGTGAGCCAATTCCTTGCAACATATAGATATAAATAGAAAGATTTATAACATGTATACAAATACATATCCATGCATATATGGGTGTTTCCACTTAGGTTTCCAACCATTACCTAAAACTTGACACTTTATTTTAAAATTTATTTTACAGAAGTATAGTTGATTTATTAATATAATATTGTTTTAGTTTCTGATGTATAGCAAAATGATTCAGTTATACACACACATATATATTCTTTTTCATATTCTTTTCTGTTACACTATTACAAGATATTGAATATAATCCCCTGTGCTATACAGTAGGTCCTTGTTGTTTATATATTTTATGTATTGTAATTTGTATCTGCTAATCCCAGATTCTTCATTTATCCCTCCCCTGGCCCCCCTCCCCTTTGGTAACTGTAAGTTTGTTTTCTGTGTCTCTGAATCTGTTTCTATTTTCTAAATAAGTTCATTTGTATCATATTTTAGATCCCACATATAAGTGATAATCATATGGTGTTTGTCACTTACTTCACTCAGTATGATCACCTCTAGGCCCATCCATGTTGCTGCAAATGGCATTCTTTCATAAATTCTACATTTTAAATTTGAAACGTTTTCTTTTAATATCTATTTACATTTATATCTGCACATCTGTTGGTTCTGTCTCTCTGGAGCACCCTGACTCACCCAGCGGATCAACTAAATGGAAGAATCTAAATTAAAAAAACAACATGTCCCAAGTCCGGCCAACACAGTGCACTGGTTAAGCTTGGGGAGGCCTGGTGTCAGATGACCTGGGCTTTAGTACTAGCCTTAGTGAGTATGATTTTCTAGTTTCCTTCTGAGGGGTGTCAGCCAATGCCATGAGCATTGTGCATCTTTGTCCTAGGAAGCCTCAGTGTCCTCATCTTTATAACGGGCACAATTATAAAAGAGATGATGCAGATTCAGTTCTTAGCACTGAATCTATGAGTGTGCATTATGTTAGACCTTAATGGCTTCTCTTCAGTAAGTTACCAAGGAATTTTGGTAAAATACCTATTCTTTTTTCAAAGGAAAAAAAAAAACCTTGAGAGAGGAAAACGGATACTTCTCCTCCTTTTCCTTCTTGGAAGAGGTGTTGTGAGGTCAGAATGAACACAAGAGCAGGTCTTGGGGTAGAGATGTCCCTCCATGCGTGGGCAGGGTACTCTTTCTGAGCTCGTCAACAAGGCCCCGTCAATGGGAGCAACAGGACACCGGACCAGCACGGAGATTCAGCCCATCAGTCAATGTTTCTGCAGGAGACAACGGGGCCCTCCCTGGAGAGTCTCGGCCTTGGGGACAGCAGTTACTTCTGCAGGGAAGCTCGGTTTATTCAAACCAGAAGGCAGAGAGGAATGCGGATTGCCAGGGAGAGACCTTCTTAGGGTGGACTCTTAGACCACGTTCCTTTCTTAACTGACAGGCCACTTCTGTCCTTCCTTAGTTTAAAAAATAATTTCTAGTTTTTTCCCCAACAAAGAAGTTTCTGCCATTCTTAATCAGCAACAGAAGTTTCCAAGATTATAAAAAGAGAATAGAACATGAGTGGTTGGGGCTGGTCCTAAGAGAGTGGTCTCTTGGTGTGGATAAGGTATTCGCTTGGAGACGCCTGCACTGGCTGGTCACCCTAGTGGTAAAGGACCCGCCTGCTAATGCAGGAGACATAAGAGAACTGTGTTCAATCCCTGGGTGGGAAGATCCCCTGGAAGAGGGCATGGCAACCCACTCCAGTATTCTTGCCTGGAGAATTCCATGGACAGAGGAGCCTGGCAGGCGAGGGGTCGCAAAGAGTCAGGCATGACTGAAGTCACGAGCCTGGTGAACAGGATCTGTGGAGAAGAGCCGGTAGGGACAGTGAACTTCTGAATGAGTGAGCGCTCCTCTTCCCCTCCTCGCGTTAGCACCTCCTCCCCCAGGTTCTCGACTCTGTGTTTCCCTCCTCACGTTGTTTCACTCACGGCCCTGCGGAGTCTGTCCTTACTCATGGCCTTGGCTGATGCTCTCAGAAGGAAACTAGGATATCACACTCGATGAGCATGCAACTCATCGAGAGGGCCTTTCCTCTCAGATGTCCCACTACCATCTAGATTTCTGCATTTAAAACTGAACGCTTTTATTTCCATCATTAAAGCTGCCTCTGCCCCCAGACCACGAATCTGTCTGAAGTACCATCCCTCAAGCCCCCAGGCTGCTAGGCTGGACAGCTGGAAACTCTCTCTAACTCATCCCTCCAATTCATCAACTTCTATCATGATTTGCTTCCAAATGTCTCTCAGATTTGCCCTATTCTCGCCGTTTTTGTTCACGTGGTAACACTGCCTGCCTAGATGCCTTCAGTGACCTGCATGGCTTCCTGTTTCTCCTCATCTTTCACCAAATAAATGTGTTAAAATGCCCCTTGGGTCTTACCCCCCCCAACTCAGCTCCAGACCCCACGGATACGTCACAGTCGTCTCCCCAGGTACCAAGCCCCTGCCTGGTTCCCATATTACGTCCCTTGTGATCTGCTCAGTCATTTCCCTTTATTTCCAGCTTCAGTCTGCCTGGTCGCTGTCCGCCCCACCTAAGCTGTGTCACCCGGTACATATAATGAGCATCATGTCGGAAGCCCAGGCGGGACACGGCGAACATGCGCCACCCTCCTACTTCCTGCTGCATCTCCCCATCCTTTATAGCCCACAGAGCCCTCTAAAACTCATGTGGGTTCTCAGCTCATTTAAAAAGTAATTTAAATTTTAATTACACAAGTGATATAATGTACAGATTCTTTCATCTTTCTTTTTATTGCGATGTTGTTAATTTACAATGTTGTGTTAGTTTCAAGTATACAGCAAAGATTCAGTTTTACATATATATGTATGCGTTATTTTTCAGATTCTTTTCTATTATACATTATCACAAGATATTGAGTATAGTTCCCTGTGTTGCATAGTAGGTCCTTGCTGTTTACCTATTTTATAAGAGTAGTGTGTATATGTTAATCCCAAACTCCTAATTCTATAAATTCTTTAAAAATGAAATTTCGTAGAGATGGCTAAGTTCCCCTTGATCACTTACTCCAATCATGGTTCTTTCCCCGTTATATAGACGAGGTGTGGTTTAATGTTTGGGGTGTATACTTCCAGATATTTTTGGTGTTTTTATATCCGTCTATATGTACCCATAGAGGTTTGTAATGTTTATATTGCATGTGGCCATTTTAATATAAGTGGCATCATACAAGTGTACAGTGTACTCACAAGTGCTTGTAAAATTACTAGACATCTCTCCACGTTAGCCCACCTGGATGAGCTATCTGGTGGGTACTACTCTATAGTAAGAATCTGTCACTGTTTGACTATTACCTGCTTGATGAGCATAAGATTGCTTCAGTGTTTAGGTTTACAAACACAGCTTCACAGAACAACTGGGGCACATGTCCTTTTGCCCATCAGTTCAGTTCAGTTCAGTCGTTCAGTGGTGTCCGACTCTTTGTGACCCCATGAATCACAGCACGCCAGGCCTCCCTGTCCATCACCAACTCCCGGAGTTCACCCAGACTCACGTCCATCGAGTCAGTGATGCCATCCAGCCATCTCATCCTCTGTCGTCCCCTTTTCCTCCTGCCCCCAGTCCCTCCCAGCATCAGAATCTTTTCCAATGAGGTGGCCAAAGTACTGGAGTTTCAGCTTTAGCATCATTCCATCCAAAGAACCCCCAGGGCTGATCTCCTTTAGAATGGACCAGTTGGCTCTCCTTGCAGTCCAAGGGACTCTCAAAAGTCTTCTCCAACACCACAGTTCAAAAGCATCAATTCTTTGGCACTCAGCTTTCTTCACAGTCCAACTCTCACATCCATACATGACCACAGGAGAAACCATAGCCTTGACTAGACAGATCTTTGTTGGTCCGTCTTATGATTATACAGTGGAAGTGAGAAATAGATTTAAGGGCCTAGATCCGATAGATAGAGTGCCTGATGAACTATGGACTGAGGTTCGTGACATTGTACAGGAGACAGGGATCAAGACCATCGCCATGGAAAAGAAATGCAAAATAGCAAAATGGTTGTCTGGGGTGGCCTTACAAATAGCTGTGAAAAGAAAAGAAGTGAAAGCAAAGGAGAAAAGGAAAGATATAAGCATCTGAATGCAGAGTTCCACAGAATAGCAAGAAGAGATGAGAAAGCCTTCCTCAGCGATCAATGCAAAGAAATAGAGGAAAACAACCGAATGGGAAAGACTAGAGATCTCTTCAAGAAAATTAGAGATACCAAGGGAACATTTCATGCAAAGATGGGCTCAATGAAGGACAGAAATGGTATGGACCTAACAGAAGCAGAAGATATTAAGAAGAGGTGGCAAGAATACACAGAAGAACTGTACAAAAAAGATCTTCATGACCAAGATAATCATAATGGTATGATCACTCACCTTTTGCCCATAAGAATTGCTTTTTCTGGTTGCATTTTCTTCTCAGTATCACACACAGATTAGACTGAAGCTAATAGTTATTGAAAGATTCCTAAAAACCAGGCATTGAGACAGGCATTTACACAACAAATTTCGAGTTAGGTATTATCATTCCCATTTTATAGATGAGAAAACTGAGGCTTAAAGAGCTAAAGTGGGTCAGGATGAGAGATCCCAGTCAAATTCTTGTTCCTACCATTTCACTGTGATGAATTCTTTCCCTTCAACCTGCTGTGCATCTCTTGACAGTGGGAACTACAGCTATACTTCCTCTGTCCTCTAACATGTCCTGATTACACAATAAATCTCAATAGAACATGATTGATTATTTGGAAGACAAATTAGCACTCTCATCTTAACCAGCAGGATATTTTATTTAGGTATGTTAGCAACAATAAGAAGATGCTAGCATCACAGAGTAGCTGGTTAAAATATTATTAGAAGTTAATTCATATTTTAGCAGATAATTCCTAATTAATTTGCTGTAGTTATCTTGTTAAATGTCAATTAAGTCTCTCCACATCCCTTACAGGTTTCTGCTATTCATAAAATGTAATTATGCAGCTATTGCTCATGTATTCTTTATTGCTTATATAATCTACCAGTTAAATGCAAGTCAAAAAGATTTATCTTCTAAGTTCTTAATAGCATCACTAAATGTTCTAATTAATAATCAATAGTCCATCTGCATAATTAATTGGGGGGAAGAATCCTAATGAGATGATGCCTTGCAGTGGGCTGAGCTGAGGCTAAAACTTTTATCTCTCATAGCAATCATTGCTCGGAGTGGAAGAGTATTTGAGTAACTCAGATTCCTTCAGGGCTCATGGAGGTGCTGGGTTTAAGTGCTAATGATGGGGAGCTCATGTGATTTTACTGATACATCCTTAGTCACATCCTTTCTTAACAATATGTAATATAAGCCTCTCCATGGAGCATAACCTATTTGTTGGATATGAGTTTTCAGAGACACAGGCTCAGGTGAACAAAAATAAATTTCTTCATTTTCCTTAAAACCAATTTAATGTTCTGAATCTGAGCCCTCAGTCCACCTGATGTGAAAACTTAATACATCATCTTCAAGTACACTCAGTCCTATGGAGCAACTTCTCCGGCAAACGAGGCTACGTTCTAGGTTGAAAACGTTCTCCCTTGCAGCTTTTTCCTCTCCCTCTTCCTTAGCGCTGATTTTTAACTGGGAAGGAGGGTGGTTTTGCAGTGGTCTCCACTGTGGTGTCGTCTGGGCTGGGGCTACTAATTTCCCAGATTCAGCCTGCTTTCTTCTAAACTATTATTATCCTTTCACATATAATGTGAATGGCGGGTCCTTTGGGAGCCGTCTTCACATCCCACTGTAAAACATTAATCATTCTCATTCACTGAAATATTTTTGGTTTTGCTGTAGCCTCCACCATCGGGGTTCCTAAGGGCTATTCTTTATTTTCCTTCAGAACTCCAGGCTCCTGTTCTCCATCCACCCTTCCTCAGACCTTCCTAGCCCTTCCTAGCTTGGGATCACTTACATCTGAATCACTCTTTGATGGCAAAAAGGCTAAGAGGCTGTCAGAGGTCAGTCTTTGCTGTCTTCTGACACACCCCTGTGCAGCCTCTCTGATTTATTGTTCACTTGTCCAAAGTCACAGGGGTTGCTGGAAGCAGAAGGCTGTAACTCTTTTTCCAGTCCTCTCTTCCAAAATGTTTGGTGGTATTTGGGGGTATGACACAAAGATAGATCCACATCTTTCTTCCCAGATCTTCTCCATCTCTTTTCTCCCTCTCCCTGTCTTATAGGGAGCGGGGCTGGGGTAGAGATGGTAGTACTTAGGAGCATTCCTTTTCTTACGACTTCTGTCTTACGGCAGAAATCTCTGCACTTTATATTTGAAGCTGACAATGTGGCATCCTTGTTCTCTGGCTCTGGAGTTAAATGTGACCCCTTTTCAACAGCAGGAACAGGAGTGTTTACAAAGGAATAAAGAAAATAATACGCCATATATCGGGATAAGATGAAAAATCGAGTTTGGAAAGATACACGCATCCCAGGGTTCATAACAGCTCTATTTACTATAGGCAAGATATGGAAGCAACCTAAGTGTCCATCAACAGATGAATGGATAAAGAAGACAAGAAGATGTGTATTTGTTGATGTTGTTTAGTCAATCATGTTGGATTCTTTGAGGCCCAATGGACTACAGCCCACCAGGCTCCTCTGTCCATGGGATTTCTCAGGCAAGAATACTGGAGTGGATTGCCATATCCTCCTCCTGGGGATCTTCCCAACCCAGGGACCTGTGTCTCCTGAATTGGCTGGTGTGTTCTTTATCACTAAGCCACCAGGGAAGCCCTATGTATAAGTATACATTACTCAGCCATAAAAAAGAGTGAAATAATGTCATTGACCACAACACGGATGGACCTAGAGACTGTCATGTGAAATAAATTAGACAAAGACAAATGCCATATATACACCGTATACCATCACTTATACGCAGAATATAAAAAATGATACAAATGAACTTACTTACAAAACAGAAACAAACTCACAGAGATAGAAAATAAGCTTATGGCTACAAAAAAGGAAAGGGGGATAAATTAAGAGTTTGGGATTAACATATGCACATTACGCTATATCAAATAGATGAAAAAGCAAGGACTTATTCTGTAACTCAGTAAACTATATTCAATATCTTGTTATAACTTATAATGGAAAAGAATCTGAAAAAGAACATATATATATATATATATATAATCACTTTTCTATACATCTGAAATCAACCCATTGTAAATCTACTATGCTTCAATAAAAGATAATAAATATAACAAAAAAGAAAACAATATGCGAGGTAACATTTCAAATCGTTATTCGAACACTTTATCATGTCAGGCTGGGAAGCTTGGAATATATGGAGTCAGTAGTGTTCACGCGAAGGGACCAGCCTGAACCCATGGCACAAAGGCAGAGAAGTGCTAAGAAGCGGCTGAGCGCTCCATGAGGTGGGATTCAGACAGCCATGCAGTTAATTCATCTTGCCTAAGGGACTTGCAGTCTCAGGCACAGTTCCTGTAAGGCAGGGGAAGAAAAAGCTTCTCTGATTTGTTTTATATCCCAAATCTTTGGCTTCACTTGGCAAATAAGTCTATATGCTCAGGGGGGTTGGGGCTGAGAGCTGCAGCATCTCAGAGGGTTCAAAGAACCAAAAAAAAAAAAGGATTGTAAATAAAATCCCATTGTTGTTCATTGAACTACAAATTGCGATCGGTGAAAGAAAATAATACTTCGATTTGAAAGAAGCAAACTCTTTTACCAGAGTACCTTATGAGCCGGTTAACGCAGTTTGCTCTCTTCAGACAAGGCTGCCAGGACAGACACACATCAGATCAACCAGAAGTGTTATCACCCTAGTGAAGAGACTATTGCTTGTCATCTTTATGACGACAGTGAACAGCAAAGTGCTTTATCCCTTCCTTTCTGTTTATTCTTCCTCCTGGCTCTTCTCACCAGCAAACTGCTTTTCCCCAGTGACCCTTCTCACAGAGAAAAGCTGCTTCTGTCTACACAATAGAAATAAGATGAAGTAGGCTAGACGTGACTCATAAAGCTCCAGGTGGACTGCCGATCAGTGTAGGACAGTGCACAGGATACCAGCACGAGGAGCCCCTTCTAAAGATCATCCATTTTGTCCATCTTCTGTCTTCTAGAAAGATGCTCTTCAACTCAGCCAAGAGAGGTCTTTCACCCTAAACGTCTCTGGGAAAAGGCGTTCCCTAGCTTCCTGCTACTGACCATGTTACCAAATGCACTTTGTGTGCAATGCACTGTCAAACCAAAGCATCAGAGTCTGGAGCAGAGAAGGGTTTATTGCAGGGCCATGCCAGGAGAACAGGTGGCTCATGCACCACCACCACTACCCCACCACCCCTAAACTCTGAGCTCCCTAGAGAATTTCAGCAAAGCAGTTTTAAAGGCAAGGTGAGAGAGGGGCAGCCCAGGGTATGTGATCCGCTCGTGCACAGATCTCTGATCGAGTGATGTTGAGATCACAGGGAAATTGGCATCATTAACCCTTAGGGACCAGAACATCTGGGGGCTATAATCATCAAGTAGTTAATTTCTTCCATTTGGTGATGGCTTTAGTGTCTGAAAAACAACCCAGGAGATAAGTATCAGATACTCTCAGGTAGCTGAGCTTCCCAGGTGGCTCAGTGGGTAAAGAATCTGCCTTCAATGCAGGAAATGCTGGAGACGTGGGTTCGATGCCTAGGTCGGGAAGATTCCCCTGGAGTAGGGCATGGCAACCCACTCCAGTATTCTTGCCTGGAGAATCCTATGGACAGAGGAGCCTGGAAGGTTACAGTCCATGGGGTGGCAAAGAGTCGGACAAAACGGAAGTGAGTGAAGACTCACACGCTATTATGTAGGTACTTCAGAGAGGAGCTACAGCAGAGGATATGGGGGACGAATCTGTTCTAGAAAGGCCCCATAGGGCCTGGCTCGGTTACAACCATGCCAGTGTCTTATATTTGGGAATTAGACATAAACTCTTTTTTTTTTTTTTCGGTTTTGGCTGTGGGGTCTTAGTTCTCCAACCAGGTATTGAACCCGTATCCTTTACATTGGAAGGTTGGAATTTTCACCACTGGACAACCAAGGAAGTCCCCAGAGAAAGTGTAATCAAAATCTTTCCTATATTTTTTACTTTCTTTCCTCCTCACAAGACTTGCCCATGGGTAATAATGAAGTTGGTGCCATCTCTTTTCTCCTTCCTTGTAGTGCGCCCTCTGGGGTTTACATCTCCCAGGTTTTTCAGAGTCTTAATTGTCATGGAAGAAAGTAGATGAATGCACTTTTTAAAGACATCAGTCCCTTGCAAAATGAGCCCTGCAAGAAGAAAGAAATGTATAATACAAGATGTTGAATTATTAACGATGACATTTCAGGCACCTCTGAAAGGGAGATTGGGGTTAGTGTGAACTTTGCCCACATTCCTCCCAATAACGTCATGCTTATAAGATCAATCATGACTATTGAGTCAAGGCAGCCAGGTATAAACTTCAGGAAACCAGCATCTGGCTTTCCTTAATAGCTCCCTTATTTTGGCCAACTTATTAAATGTCTCTTTGCTTTGTTTTTCCTATCTGCAAAATGGGTTGGCGGGGGGAGGGATAATCAGCCTGCATCATAAGTTGTTGAGAAGATCAAATGAGATGATGCAGATAACGTACTTTCCACAATGCCTGCCAGGCATATCATGCTTAGTACAAACTGGTACGGATACAGTCAAAGATTTTTGCATGGACTATTGGAATACTAAGAAGGGCCAATGGGGAGTTGTTGCTCCTTCCTACTGATATATTTGATAAATATGACTACATAACCAACACGTTTTGTTCTAGAAGGCACAGAGGCATCTGTGGGAACATCCCATCTATTCCCATGGCAGTGAGAGGCTCCCTGGAGCACGAGATGGGTGGATGGTCCGGTGAGCACAGGAAGGGCCGTTGCTCAGTCCTCTGCCTGCGCTGAACATCTTGTGCTTCTCACTAACTGGACCGGATGTCGGCAAGGGCTGGCAGGTGGTGGAACCTTTGCACCTTTCACGTCTCCATGTTTTATATTTCCCAGGACTGACCCTTATACGCTTGCTTTTATCCTAAGATAGAGGACTGCTTAGCATACAGTCAGGCCGACAGACAAGTTGTGATTTGGTGAAACCTGGAAGAATTACAAACTGTGGCAAAAATAGCCAACTAAGGACTCACTGAGGCATATTTACTTTTCCCCCTGATATCTGTAGAAATGTACATCTTCAAGCATCACAGAAATAATCGCCTACTCTATATATATTTTCCCCCTTTTATGGCTTTTATTGGTATACAACATTATTCAGGCTAGGCTCTTCCGTCTCCCAAGCCAATTGCTTTTGCATCTGTGTTTATATTGATGCTATTCAAACAATGATCCTCCACTTCCCCCGTCAGTTTCCATCGTTCATTTCACGTATTATGAACTTATTTAAACAAAAATCATCCTCTCCGGGTACATTTCTTTCCCATCTGTTCCCCCCTTCTTGTCCCACGCTACCAATTCTCATTTCAAAGCAACACGATGATATCATTTATTGTTTTTCCTCTCTTGTTTTCCTAAGTTTCTCCTATAACATTCAATGTGGGAGAGGTGATGGTGAGGAAATACACAGTTTTAGTATTGATTTATAGACAAGAAGGTGTTTCTTTACTCAAAATGTTTCTAAAAGGATTCATACCAATTTTTTAGAGCAATGAGCCCTCGATAATGGCTGCACTTTATGGGTAGGGTGCTTTAGAGTTAGATTTTAAATGTAATTTCACTACGTGTCATTTTAGGGAGTCTGGAGAAATAAAGAGGGAAAAATGGCTAGTTATCCAGATCATTCAAAATATTCAGATTTTTGGCAACCTTGTTGACTGGCATGCAGATGTTAGACTGAATTATTCGCCCTTCTTTCAAAGGCTTGGTGTTGTGGAAACACAGCTCATTTTGTATTAGAATCAAAATAAGGTGGTGGTGTGAGGGATGGGAGCTGTTTTCATTTTATGAAATGATTTAAACATAGGGAAGCAAACCTGAATATGTTTTTAGCTTAATAATGTTTTTTGGTTTCCACTTGTTCACAGGTACTGTTCTATTTCCCAGGCTCAGGAAGACCTGCTATAAATACCTTAATCCTTCCTAAAGCAGGTGTTTGTGTACCTATTCCCCATATAGATTTGTTAGGGCCATGAGAGAGAATTTATTCTCATAATCTTCCTATAAAGGATAACTGTTCCTACTGCGTCTGCCAGCTTCACCCAGATGAAAAGCCCAGGGCCTCAATGCATGCTTCTCAGGCCACTATGGGAGATCAGCTAGATTTTTTTAAGCGAAATTAGGCTTTTCCATCTTTGAAGAAATATCGGTGGAGCCCACACTTCGGTAGATAACTCCCAGGGGTCACTGAATCCTGCATGGAATTCGTCACTCATTTATAAATGGGCCACGTTTCTCTGAAATGACAGATCTGGTGAGTTAATATTATCTCACAGAACACTTACCCTTCAAATGAGAGGTGCTTCATGATCGAGCGTCTCTTTCAAGAGTTCCTGGACTATGTGAGAGTCTCTTGAGCGTAGAAGGAATGTCGGTGAGGAGTTCATCCTCTGTCTCCCTGCATCCTTCCTGTTGCCATGAAGCCCGTTACCTGGAGTTGGACTTCAAAGCCTGCCCCTTGTTGGACAGCCTCTGCTCCACTTTCCCTGGGCTAAGGAAAGCAAGATGCTTCAACTGCTCTTCCTCTGTGATAGTTTCACAAGGAAGCAAGAGCCTATTTATCTCTTTTACAGTCCATTATACCTGAGGAGCCTTATTTAGCTAAAGGAAATTGCCCTCTGGGGAACGGTTAGAATTAGTAAGGAGTAAAACCTTTAGGAGTGGAAAACCCTGCCTGCATATTACAGAAAACAAAACCCAAACTCCCAAATCTGCTCCGTAATTCGTTATCCCATTAGTGAATGAAAGGTCTTTTCCTTTTCTTAACTCTTCCCCTGTGAGTGTTACATCAGTTTCGTTTCTGCTCTTCTGTTCTTGTTTTCTGTTTTGCTCAGGGGGATAAGGTCTGGTTTTAGTTCCATAAAACGATAAACCATCTAAAAGTTAGAAGATCCAAGCATAAGATCCATTGTTTTGAGACGTAATCCGTGGGGGTTCCTATGTGGTCTCTTGGAAGAGCTGAGTCAGGAGAGTCAAGCCTCAGAAGGAGGACTGGACCAGGTGTTTTTAAGATGTCCTTTCTTATTACGAAAGACTAGCATCTCGGTATTTAAAAGTAGCTCATCCCCATCGCTAGTCATCATCGTGATGTGACCTTAGTAGCATCACTGCTGTGATCTTTGCTTCCAAAATCTTTCTCTACTTGTTGGGTTCATTTTGGCCTCTTCTGGCTTGAAAGAACCTCCTTCAGAGCCTGTGAGATCTGTCATCTTCATTTCTTTACCTAGGAAGTTCATGCAGTTTCTTTTTTTCAGAACTGATTATATTCTGGCAGCTACCTTCCAATATGACCAAATATGCCTGACCAAATATGCCTCTGCAGTTGAAGGCAGTGAATTTCTGAAATCAAGAGGCTCAAAGATTTAGGTCTAATGTGATGTGGTCACCGTAGGAAAAGGACCAGGAGCCGGAGGGCTTTTGCCGAGTGTCTCAAAAATGAGTGAAAAATTAGAATTTCTGCCAAGAGTCTCCATGTCAGGTCGAAGAAGTATTTTACTGAATACTTGGACATGTGATGAACTATAATTTGAAGAATGTCTGAAAGATGCTGTTCTCTGTTTAGGCAGTTTCCACAGTCACTTTATATGAGTAGGCTCTTGGTTTATATCACTCTTTCCTAAACCTATTCTGAAGTGCAGGGGACGTGTCCCAGTTTTGGAGCCAGGAAGCTTGTTTTAAAACATTTTTGTTTCTGCTAATAGTAGAATGGTCTATGGTGAGTCACACAGTGGCTCTGGGCTGATTTCTCACCTGGAAAGTAGAGGTGGACCTGGGCGATCACCAAGGAAGCTAAGTTTCTGGGTAGGCATCGTGTTTTACGTTGATTCTCTCAGCATCAGAGAGTCATAAACTTTGTTAGGCTTCAGAATCATGGGGCCGCTTTATTAAAAAAGTAGGTTTCTGGGCTCACTCCAGCAGGTCGTGTGTGGTGGTGTCTGGGGAAGAAGCCTTCTAGCAGACTGCATGCCTCATCAGTGCCTTAGGTGAGTCTGATGCCCAGAGTCCTCAGACCATGGTTTGAGAAGCACTGCTTCGGGAGGTGTTGTTTCAGAGCCGCAGGGAACCTCTCTTCCCCATTTCCTCATTAACAATAGAAGGATCCTTGTTGGGGCACCAAGGGAAGACTTCTCATTGGGCTTGAAGCCCAAATGTCTTCAATAAGAATACAATCACACCAAAGTGTAAGTGACATGTGTGAGTCTTTTCTAGAAGTAGGTCTTGATGGGAGTCTGGAGGGGGAGGCGTGAGGCTGCTGAATGACTTAGGGGGACACCAAGGATGGGTCAAGGGTGAGACTGACCGGATAACTCAAAGATGAATTGCACCGACTTAAACATTTTGTTACTAGCTCTCTTCTGAGATATAGACATCGAGTTGGGTAGAGGTGGGAGATGAGGAAATGAGCTAAGTAGAGTGGCTGGACAAATGTATCCAAAAAAATAAAAGCTTGGGGGTATTTTCTGAAAGACATACAGGTGAGAAGTGACTAAGAGATGACTTGTTCCAGCAAGTAACCTGTGATGACTGGCTGTGCCCTGAAGACCCAGGCAGAGTCATTTGATAATATGACATCTGTGGGGTGATGACAACCATTAGCTTGAAGTAGACAGAGTGTGTGTGCTGGTGCGTGTGTGTGTGTGCACGCACGCGTGTGGTATAGGAGAGGTGAAGAGAGAAGTCCTGCAGCACAGGGAGGACAGCTAAGCAATTCAATAACTGCCCTAGTTTCGGCTCTGTCGGTGCAAGGGCAAGGCACCGAAATGAGCCTTCAATCCAGTTTATTTGTTGCTATCTAAATTCCAATTTTTTTTTTTTTTTTTTGTCAAGTTGGCCCATTTGCATGCAAGGCACCCAGCTCTAATCTACTCTGATAATGACTTGGGTAAGCAGGTTGAAAATTTCTTACTCTTCCCTGAAGGCTCACAATGTGAAAGGAAGGATAGTAAAGCAACCTTTCCATGATTAAACAAGAAATAAAATTACGTCGTGGTGTTTTTATCCTTCTCATATCTTCCCCCCATCTCTCACAACTTTAGATGCTGAACTAGGCTTGGCAGGGACATGGACTCAAGGAGATGGGTGCCTTGTTTCTTGGGATTAAAGCTCCTGTTTATCATGAAGCCTTAGTAATACTGCCCAGCCAATTTCTGCATTAAACAAACACAAACTGAATGAGAACCTAATTTAATCTCCACGTGGCCAATATCCATTAATAACCTAGATTTCTCTAAGCCTAAATCTTATAGACAGGTTATTCATCTTTTTTCTTTAAATGTTTGATTCTTCTCTAAGATTTATTTTCAGATACTTAATTCTTATGTGGCTGACATTATACATTCTCTGGGTAAAAATTCAACAGCTCCCCTTTCAATTCCAATCCATTTCATTTGGTTCTGTTCCATCCTGTCCCATTCTCCTTGTTTCATTCTAGAAATCTCTGGGGTCATATCTCAAGCTTAATTCTTCTTTTTGAATGCCTGGATCAATTAGCAAGACTTCATTTCAATGCTGGGGGATCAATCCCTGCAAGAATTGAATCCTTGAACCCGTCCACTGTCAATCCCCTCTCCTAGTCCTGCCAGACACTAGAGTCAAGGGGGCTAGGTTCACTTAAGAGCCCAGGATCCGGAAGTAAGTCAGAAAGAGAAAAACAAGCATTGCATATTAACACATATGTGTGAAATCTAGAAAAGTGGAACAGATGAACCTATTTGCAAAATAGAGACAGAGACACAGAAGTAGAGAACAAACACAGAGACACCAACAGGGGTGGGGAAGGGAGGGGGGAGAATTGGGAGACTGGCACCGACAATCTCCTTAGTTAAAGCAGATAACTATCGAGAACCTACTGGACGGCACCAGGACTGTACTCAGGGCCCTGTGGTGCCTCGTGGAAAGGAAATCCCAAACGGACAGGATATATGTACGTGCACACACAACTGAGGCACTTTTCTGCACAGCAGAAACTCACACAGCATTGTAAAGCCACTATACGTCAACAAATTCTTTTTTAAAAAGAGACCAGGATCTAGATGAAAGACCAGATAGTGCCGGGGCGTCTTTGAACAGCGATCAGTAAGAAGAAAGAGGGTCAGTCCGGTGCAAACTTTGAACAGGTGAAATTTACGGAGTTTCCCTTTCCTTCGATATTTTCTTCCCTCGTTCATCTCCTTACTAACGTTCCCCTTTTCTTTTCTAGCCCCAGGGCACTCCTGTGACTTTCCTGTTATCCTGAACACCCTCTATTGTACTACAAGGGATGCCTCCCTCCTCCCCTCCATCCAAATAGAGCCACAGATCCCAACTCTCTATTTAGTTAGATAAACACTAGTTAACTGATAACCAATCAGAACTGTACTGAGGAATGGAAGGTTATTTTGTTATCCTCTTTTGTGAGTTTTTGAATTTTAAAAGGTGACCTCAGAAATGACTTAACCCAGACTGTGAGGATGTGGGGAAAGGGAACCCTGTGTTCTCTTGGTGGTAATGTAAATGGGTGCCGCCACTATGGAAAACAGTGTGAAGATACCTTCAAAAATTAAAACTAAAGCTACCGTATGATTCAGCAATCTCACTTCTGGGTTTATCCAAAGGAAAGGAAAATGGAATCTTGAAGAGATATAAGCACCCCTGTGTTCATGGTAGCATTATTCTCAAAAGCCATGGTACAGAGAATACAACCTAGGTGCCCATCAACAGATGAATGGATAAAAATGTGGTGTGTATATATATAACTCTGCCATAAAAAAAGAAGCTTCTGACTTTTGCAAAATCATGGATGAAACTTGAAGGCATTGTGCTAAGTGAAATAAGTCAGACAAAGGAAAAAAATACTGTATGATCTCACTTTTATGTGGAATCTAAAAAGATGAACTCATAGAAACAGAACGTAGGATGGTGTTTGCCAAGGCTGGAGGGTGGCCTAAATGCGGAGATGTTAAGGTTGCGAACTTCCAGTTATAAGACAAAGAGGTTCTGGGGATCCAAAGCACAGCATGGTGACTGTAGATAGTAATGCTGCATTATGTACTTGAAAGCTGCTGGGAGAGTAGATCTTAAATGTTTTCAACACAAAAAGAGATGGTAATTATATGATGTGATGGAAGTGTTAGCTAAGGCCATGGCGTTCATTTTTTTGCAATATGTAAGTGTGTCAAATCACGTTGTGCACCTTTGAATTACACACTGTTACATGTCAATTATATTGCAAAAAGTTGGAAAAGACAGAAATGACTTCCTAAAGGAATGAATTTTTTGGTAAAATTCTAGGCACCTTGGTAGAAAATTTTTGAGCTAATGTCTGTCCCTATTGTTCAAACACTAGTAAGTATTATCATTTTCTATCTTATCCCTAGATGAAGTCATTTCTGCCAGCCAGAAATGACTTCATTTTGGGATAAAAATAGAAAATTAGTGTATTTGGACACTACGCTAGTAGTAGTGTAGTGCTTGAACAATAGGGACACATTAAGCTGAGGGCTTCCCTGGTGGCTCCGATGGTAAAGAATCTGCCTGCAATGCTGGAGACCGGGGTTTGATCCCTGGGTTAGGAAGATCCCCTGGAGAAGGGAATGGCTATCCACTCCAGTATTCTTACCTGGAGAATCCCATAGAATTTTGGCTAGAAATGCTAGCTGAGTAATTGCTCACTTCATTTATGTGTCCACACAATCGATTCTTTCCTTTAACAAGTATTTACTGAACACCTATTATATTTCAGGCTGTGTGAGATGCCTTGAATACAAATGACGGATAAACCAGTTTTCCAGGGAGTGAAATCTGAGCAGAGGTCACTTCCTGACTTCTTCTAGGCTAGGATATTTGGCAAACCCATTCCATCCATCAAAAATATAAAAAAGGGATAGAGAAGATGTAACACACTCTTGCACTTAATCCTTGCCACTCTCTCACTGTGGCTCAAGAAGAACGGGTTTGGAAAAGTAAGATAAATACTTCTGTCAGAGAAAGCCGGCTGCCAAGCCCATTTAAAAATCTAATTACGGTTTTAATAGTATGCATCGTTTCCATATCAAATGATGACATTATTGGCAGAGACGAGGAGGTGACACCATTTTGAGTGCTTAAACCGAACTAACAATGGATGAAGCTGTCTTCAACGGATTGCAAAGCCATTCTGCCGTCTGGCACTCTGGCTGTCCATCCTGGTGGGAATGGGACCTGAGCAGGGCCTGTCCCCACACCTGACATTCTGCCCATTGCGAGTGCACAAAGGAATGCCTTTCTAGGTAGCAGTCTTATAAACACACTGCAAATACAGGGCATGTTTACCGAAGAGAACACAGCAGGACACAAAGCAAAAAAAATAAACACATAAAAATAAAAATCATTCATGAAACCTAGAGATAGCTAACATTGATATTTCAGTGTCGATCTTTCCAATCTTTTAAAACTTTCTGTATTCATGTGAGTGTGTGTCTTCAAAGTAAAGCTGAGCTCAAACTGTAGTTATTTACACTTAACGCAGGGCGGCTTCATGAGCACACAGCCTGTGCTTGGTTGAATGCTCTGCTGTTGCCATCGTGAAATTCTTCATCATTTCATGTTTGAAACTGTGTTTTGTGAGTGAAGTCCTGTGGGGTGTGTGTGAGCAGAGAACATTCGGGTGGCAGGGTGACTCTTGTTCTCACTGCCCTCTTTGCAGAGAGTGTTCGCTATGCTCCGTGAGCACAGAATCGCAGTGAGCCCACACCTCATGGAACTTTCGTGAGATGGAAACATGGACCACGTTAGGCATATAGCATCTTTGAGCCAGTAGGAATATTGACAGTTGAGAAAGGTCATGCTTTCCATTTGAACCGGAACTCACCTCTAACTTGGAAGGCAATGACCTTCTAAGAAAGGTGAATGACCTAGAAACCCTATTATATCCTTTCTTAGTCATGCAGCCTCCGTCCACTGGCCAGTCACTGATGCCAGAAGGAATGAAAACCAAGAACAGGGCAACCCATTGTTCTTTTTCCTTTCGGTCCTTCCTTACTCACCGGTGAGCTGACAGTTGAGAATGTGGGTAGGTTATGTGTGTACCAAGAAGTGGAATAAACTCAAGTGAGATCATTTTCTGCAGCACTGTCACAGCTCTGGCAAGAAAGAAACGCGCGTGTGTATAAACTTTGGAATATAGATTGTATGGTTTTGGTAATTCTGCAAGTGAGTTAAACAGTTTCATTATTATCATTTTAAACTTGCATTGTGTAATGGACAGATGAATGGTGAGATTTATGCTAATAATTTAGATTTTCAATTTTTCTTTTAGAACAACATTAAATAGCAAAAAAAAAAAAAATGCCATGTCAAGTCAAGCAAGAGACCATAGCGAAAGAAAAGGTACTTTTATCCTGCTTATTGGCTGCATGTTTTCATTCTTCTAGGCTGTGCCAATTATGTATCCAGCTCTGACTAAACCATATATTATGATTTTTTTCAAGTCATTAAATATGATTTAAAAGATTATTACTAACAGCTGCATAGTAAATACTTTCGATCGATGAATGTATTTAACTTCTCTCTTATTATTCTGAGGATCTTTAGAAGCATACAATGTGTGTACAATTAGTTGATTATTATGGTGTGATGAAAATCTCTGTACATAAATCTTTATGGTTTTTTCCTTAAGTAAATAACAAGAAAGAGTTGCTAACTCAAACAATGTGCATGTTTATGAGTCACTGAAGAGGCACACTGCTCTTCAGAAAGTGGTGATTTACAATTTTCACCTTAATACTGCAACCTCAGTCTGTATGAGAAAGGTACTGGGCCAGTGATGAGCGAGATGGGACTTGCCTTCCTCCTACTTAAAGCCAAAGAGATGAGCTAGACACTCAACAGTCACACACTGATATATATGTATTTACAAACTATAATGAGTTCTATGACGGAAAAGATGGAAGTGTTTTTTTTGTTTTGTTGTGGTTTTTCTTTTTTTTTTTTTTTGGCTGCTACTCTCTGCAGTTCCTGGCATCTCAGTTCCCTGACCAGGTAATGCATTTATTATAGTAAATGCTTCCCATTTTAATCTGATCAAAAATACATACTTAGTGTTTTGTTATATATTTTGCACTGGGTTTATATTTGCCACTTGACTTTTCAACACCAAGAACGTTTATTTAGTGTCTATGACACTAAGCATTTGTGAGTTATCACAAGGATACAAATATAACTAAGATAGACGTTCAGCTCTCAAGACACACGTGCTACAGTGTCAGGAAGTCACTGATTAGAGGTGGATCCCAAATAATGTGAGCAAATAGCAAATGCAAAAATAAAATAACACTGGAGGAGTAATTGTTAGGAGTGAGAACCCACAAAGGAGGTGGGATTGGAGTTTTGAAGGCTGAATGGGGTTTCAGGCAGTAAAGGGGGTGAGACAGATGGACATGGTCGCAAGGAAAGCAGCATAGACGGAGAAAGGACTCAGCTCTTACTAGAGGCACCCCTACACTCCACCCCACCCCTGAGCTTAGAACAATGCTTGGCCCCCGAATTCTGCTTTGGTTGATTCTAATCTCTTTTTCTTATGAGAATATGCTGTTTCATCACCCATATTGTAGATAAGAGATCTTATCTGACTGATCCCTTCCTCTCCTTGTAGAAGTAGAAATAATTAATTGCTTTCTCCTCTGCACTCTTACATTGCTTTATCTTTTATGCTATAATTGCCCTTGTCAAGCGCTGCTGGGGTTACATGCATGTAAGTCCCTTTATCTACTTCTTTGACTACATTTTCTACATCTTTGGACCTGCAGTGCCCAGAACGGTGCATTGTTAAAAAACAACACTACATCGCAGTGGAAGCAAATTGAACGGGAGCCAATAACTCCTGGCTCCAGTGCTGGCAGTTTGAGTGATCTGATGAAAAGTCCCAGACTATGTGCTGGTGAGGACTGGGAGCAGAGGAAGAAATTGAATTTGAATAATTGAATTTTAAGAAGGAGGCATATGCTTCTGCTGTAACCTCCCCACACCAGACTGCGAAGCCCAGATGCAAGTCAGAATGCATTATGTATTTAATGCGTCTCATGGGGTTGGCATCTGAGATAACAGGAAGAGAAGGCAGGGATTATAATCAAAGTGGCAACGTTGGGAGACACGTAGCTGGTGGTGAAAGGGCAGGGCGAATCTTTAGATATTTAGTCGACCTTGCACCGGAGCAGCGGATTTGATCAAGGGCTGGGGTGTGTGTGTGTGTGTGTGTGTGTGTGTGAGATAGTTTACAGAGACAAGTAACGAAGTAGTAGGATCAAGAACTCTAGGGTGATGTTTCTTGGGGCTGCAGGAACCTCAGTTCTGAGTGTTAATGTTGATGCATGGGACTCGAACCTGGGAAAAATAAGAGGATTTTGCCTGGGAGACTGCGCACTGTTTCAGCATCTCCCAAAGTCAGGACAAGAGGAAATGGGGTTTTATGGAACCAAGAGGGAATTAAGTCACTAGGAAGAGGGACTATCTCATAACTTTCATGTGCAAAAAAAGAGAAAATAGTACCCTTTTTAGCCTTCTTAGTATATGTTCAACATTTTCATTGAGGTCATCAGGATCTATATTTTTCAGTAATAGAAAACGGAGGGTCAAGGAGGTTGAATAACATGGTTTGAATCACACAATTCAGAAAAAAACAGGGTGGAAGCCTTGTTTTGAACAATATTAAAACCTAGGCTTTCATCAATGTGTTTTTAGCTCTTTAGGTTCTAAGATCTGAAAAAGATTATGAACCTTTGGCAAGAGACCGTCTAGTGTAGGTGTCTGAATGATAGATGGGAGGGAAATACAGGTGTTGCTCCTGTTTCAGCTCCTTATCAGAGAGGGGCAGGCAGGCAGCCTGCGTGAGTTCTGGATACTTCATCTAGATCCACATTATCATTAAAAATTAACCCTTCTCTCCTTGTGATGCCCATGGTTCTAGGAGAGCTGTGATTTGGATCTAAAGAACTTAGCTCTGCCCTTCAAGCTCCAAGTAGAAGGGAGATGAGAAGAGGGGGGTGAGAGGAGGCGGGAACTCCTGGGACGTGACAGGCTGATGAAATACAGTTACAGCACATCACAAACTGGAGAGGATCTTCCCCATCTTGCAATGCGATGCTTTCACTTTACAGATCAGGAAATTAGAGCACAGGGATCAGCCCCAGGATATTTATTTTAAAAAGACAGATTTATCCTTGTGGTCCTTCTAGAACCTTTTCCAGCACCTTCTAAGCTTTCTGGACATTTCTACTGCCCTATAAGCATAAGACCTTTATCATTTTATATGACCTTTCCCTCAAACAGTTCTCAAATACAAGACACTTGGTAAGCTCTTCACATATTACCCTTGTTAGATGTGATGCATTAAAAAAAAAAATCTAAGTATTCTCCATTGATTGAAAAAAATTCTCATGATGAATATTTTATGACAACAAAATTAATAGAAGAAAAATCATTTTTTTCTTTCATCCAGAGACAACCATTCTTAATATTTTAGTGATAGTTTCCTTCAAGTCCCTTTCTTAACGTATCTTTTTTTTTTTTTTAATGTTCATCTTTTATGAAGATATTTGAATAAGAGAGTTTGGAGCTCAATTTCAGGCCTGTTGAATAAGTGTTTGGCCCTGTGTATTTATATGTTGTATATGTGATTTTGGGGTGTGTGTGTGTGTGTAGGGGTGGGAGAGGCAGAGGGAAGGTAAGATTTGGGGAGAGAGGGAACTCAGAGCCCAGAACCCTGGAAGTCCCACGCAGGTGGGGCTGCTGCAGCTCCACCTCTCAACACCCCACCCCCAAGGCCCCCCACCCCCACCTGCCACTCCCCACTCCCCCCAAGAGACTGGAGCTGAGCACTCTTCTGGGCGGGGGAGTGCCCCCAGCATCACTCAGCTTAACCTGTGTCCTCTGACCGCCACTCAGATGAATGGCCTGATCAAAGGATGGCTGGAGAACCGTGATGTCTGCTTCTGTTGTCTGCACTCATGAAAAACTGCTCAAACAGGGCAAGTGTGAAACAGGGGGTGAGAACCACCCTGGAGAAGCAGGCTCCTTTGGGAGCCCACCAGGGCCCTCCTGTCACTGGTCAAGGATGGAGGGGCTGAAAGATCGGGACCCGCATGGCTCCGTCCTCTGCCTTCTCAGAAGAAACCCGGCCGGGCGCCACCCTGGGCTCTGTCCGTGCGGGACCGACCGGAGGAGCGAGCTTCCCGGCGTCTCTCCGCTGACGACTCTGAAGCCTGGCCACTGCCACCCGCAGTCTCCCGCAACCCTGGTGTTTTTCTGTCTCTCACGCGCTCCCTGGCTTCCCATCACACAAAAGCGATCTGTTAACTAGAAGCCTTTGCTGTGAGGTCCTGCGGGTTAGAGCCCCCGTCGGCCCAAGCTGCCGGGGGCTGTCTGGGCTCCAGACATTCTTAAGATCAAAATCAGGGGGGAGATATATCAAACCACTTTTTGAAGCTGCTGCTCCGGCTTTCTTTGGCGATCCGGGTCTCCTCCCCACCCCACAGCCCGGGGCGCTGTCTGACCCAGCCTTTTATTCACTTACACACCAGAACATTTCCAAAAATATACAGGCGTGTTAACAAAAAAAAAATCATCTTAGCCTGCACTCCCTGGCTGGAAAGAGCCTGTCCAGGGACCCCGAGCCCTCCTGCTCAGAGGAGAGGACCATGCGCGAGGACAGAGAAGCTGCAGTTTACACGCGTAGGTTGCACACGCAGGCCACAGCCTCGGACTTCTAGCCTTCTCCCCCTCCTCCCTCTGCAAGGGCCTCCCCTGCCTGAGGAGCTGCTGGCCAGAGAGCTCCAGGGGGGACCCAGGATTTGCAGGCAACAGACAAATAACAATCGTGGTGCCCCCCGACTGCTAATGTGACCTTGGAAAAGTTCCTTACCCTTTCTGAGCCCCGGTTTCCTCATCTATAAATGGAGACCAAGGATCCCTCTCTCTACTGGATGTACAGCAATTAAGTTGGCAACATTTGCTTGCAGTCTGACACATGAGAACCTGGTTGCTCTGCCTGCAGACGCAATAGGTACTTTTTAAAATTTTATTTTATTTGGCTGTGCCAGGTCTTAGTTGCAGCACGCAGGATCTTTGATCTTCCTTGCGGCTTGTGGGATCTAGTTTCCTGACCAGGGATTGAACTTGGGCTCCAGGCATTGGAAGCATGGAGTCTTTGCCGTCGGCCCACCAGGAAAGATCCCACCACAGCTATTATGACCATCACTCCTATGTCTGTGTTACAACTTATGTCTGTGCTTTTTCATAGCAAGATCTACCCCCAGATGCGGACCCTGTATGACCTGCCCAGCTTTGCAGGCGGTAACCCATGAACTTACACACGTGAGGGACTAAGAGCATCCAGTGAGGTGCAGAGCTGAGCTCTAGGAATTGTCCTGTTCCTCGAGTCAAGGGACAGCCCTCCTACTGGGAGGGTGGAAGGTGACCAGAGGTTTCAGACCCTTAGGAGGACTCCCTGCCTCCAAAGATTCTCTTCAGTCTGCCTGGCTGATGCCTGAGTTCCCACCATTACGGCTTCCTTTCCTGGAGGTATGAAACACGTTCTCTGTAAACGAAAATCATCCCCCAGCGGGCAGATGTGTGATGAAGCATTTGCCCCGCGTGTGACTGGAAAGCTTGCCCAGAGAATAAAACCGTGGTTGTTTGGAGGTCAAGGAGTCGTAGATTCATGGTCAGACTTGGGAGGTACTTTCTTGAAACTCATCCTATGTTTCCTTTTGACAAGGAGGAGTCTGAAGCTCAGAGAATAGAAAGATTCCTGCAAAGGTGCTGCCGAGTGGGGAGAGAGATGGGTGAAGCAGAGAGCCGGGGTCCATTCCAGACGGACCCCACTGAATTTTATAAATCCTTGCTCACATTCACTCCCCTACGTTCACAACACAACTTTTACACTAACTTTAACTCTCTGGAATTGTGAAAAAAAATCCGAATACCAACACTTTAAATAGAGTTTAAGCTTTATGTTAGGAAGTGTCTTGGGTCATTTTCACCTGGGTAAATTTTGCTTCCCAAGCTTAATAATGGGGGCCCAGATGGAGTCAGTTTCTTTCCTATCCGGGCCCCTCCTCCACACCACAGGCTGGCCCAGTGTTTCTCAGAGGGACAGACTTTCCTGGCAAACATCACTGCCTCCCAAGCACATTGGTATTACGATGGCAGAAAACGAGCATCCCAAGCTGCAAAGGACATTTGCCCTTGGGCTTCAGCTGGAGGGCCAGAGTTCCCCAGAATGCTCTCCTCTCCTTTCCTGGTCCTTCCTCGGGTCTTCTTGCTAGAAATTTAAAGGTAATTTGATTAGAGTGGATGGAGAAGATTCTTTCTAAAAAGGTGATTGAACTTAGCCCTCTGCCTGTCCATATTCACTAAATACCCCGAGTCTGGCACATGGAGGAGTTAGCAAGAACTTTGGAAAATTCACTGGGAACTGACCACGGGAGACAGCAAGAGAGAAGCCACCCAGGCATCAGTAACTATTGAGCGCTTGCTGTGTGTATGGAGCTGTGCCGGCTGTGGGGGTGGGTGTAAGCGCGGCTGTTTTGTAACTTGTGATGAGGGTGAAACAGGCATTAGGGATTTTTAAAGAGGATTTATAAAAAGCCCAAACTAGTCCCTGGCTTCAGGAAACCTTCACAGTCATCAAGATAACAAAATTGAGTAGCACATGAAATGGTGCCTCTTCTGGTTCCCTGGTGGCTCAGACGATAACGAATCTGCCTATAATGCAAGAGACCCTGGTTTGATCCCTGGTTTGGGAAGATCCCCTGGAGAAGGGCATGGCAACCCACTCCAGTATTCTTGCCCGGAGAATCCCGTGGACAGAGGAGCCTGGTGGGCTGCCGTCCACGGGGTTGCAGAGTTGGACAGAACTGAAGTGACTTAGCACACATGCACATAGAATTAAGAGGGTCGAAGAAAGGGAGCCTGGGGGCAAACGGGGAGGATGCCAGGATGAAGGGGTCCCCCACCTGAGTTCAGAAGAACCCCTGCCTCTGAGGGACAGCAATGAGAGAACTGGAGCCCTGGATTAGGGTTTGGCTCTAGAGCAGGAAGAGAGGAGGCTGGGGATGGGATGGGGGTGATGGACATGGGTTCAGAGGGGTTTGAATTCCAGCGGACTAATTTACACCTGACATGTTAGGTAAAATGTGCCAAATTCAGTTCAGTTCGGTCACTCAGTCGTGTCTGACTCTTTGTGACCCCATGGACTGCAGCACACCAGGCCTCTCTGTCCATCACCGACTCCCAGAGCTGGAGCAAACTCATGTCCATCGAGTTGGTGATGCCATCCAGCCACCTCATCCTCTGTCGTCCCCTTCTCCTCCTGCCTTCAATCTCTCTCTGCATCACGGTCTTTTCAAACGACCCTGTTCGCCTCAAATGAGCTCTTCGCATCAGGTGGCCAAAGCATTGGAGTTTCCGTTTCAGCACTAGTCTTTCCAATGAATATTCAGGCCATTATTCAATAACCATTTATGATGTGCTTACGCGGGGTGAGTGCCATTCTGCCCACTGGGATAAAAGTGATTAAGCATATCCAGCGAGCTGAAGGGGAGAATCGTGTGTTGGGCTGGGGGAGTCTTATCTTAACAGGAGGCGGGGGGACCCTGACGGATGCTTCTGAGGGTGGACAGATGGACCCGTGTGATGACTACAGGATAAAGGGGAAGAAGAGAAACCTGGAGAATTCCCCCACCCCCCCCCCAAAGAACCAACGGGCCTTAGTGATGGACTGATGGACTTATTTTAAAAAGATCAGGGAAGAGTCATGTGAAATGAGTCTTTTTATCATTATCCTGAGCTTAGTAGCAACCAAAAAATATATACATATTTAGACGAACTACAGAAGTTGTGAGCCATAGAACCTGTTATTTTATGCTGTGGTCGTGCCCCGTCCAGCAGCCTCCCCAACCGGGGTGACCCTGGGCGGCTGAAAGGTGTCCTTGTAGGGGTGCACTCGGTGATGCCCCCTGGAACCTGAGGAGCGATTTACAGGCTTAGTATCCCCCGCCCGCTGGAAGCGTGAGCTTCCGAAACCCTGAGCATGCGTGCTGGGGAGAACAAATGGGGAAAGAAGATGGACAAGAATCCAAGATCAGGCTGTCTGTCCTTCATTCATTCAACCAGTACTTTATTAAAGATCAATCTTGCACACAGCTTCAACAGCTGCATTAACCTAAACTCTCATTATCTAAGCGCTGTGAGACTTTGGGCATACTTCTCCTTGAAGCACACTTCTCCCGTGTGCCTTAGCCATATGGGTACCTTGAGGGCCTGATTTATAGGAGAATTTGGTCTGGGCTCTGCACATGGACACGCAGATAAAAGAAGGAAAAATTAAAGGGGCACCCTAGGAGGGATGGGAAGAAGGCAATGGCAACCTACTCCAGTACTCTTGCCTAGAAAATCCCATGGACGGAGGAGCCTGGTGGGCTATAGTCCATGGGGCTGCTGAGGGTCGGACACGACTGAGCGACTTCCCTGTCACTTTTCACTTTCATGCATTGGAGAAGGAAATGGCAACCCACTCTGGTGTTCTTGCCTGGAGAATCCCAGGGATGGGGGAGCCTGGTGGGCTGCCGTCTATGGGGTCGCACAGAGTCGGACACAACTGAAGTGACTTAGCAGCAGGAAGGATGGAGGACTCAGAGACACCTCCTGGAGAAGGACAGCTGTGATTGGGACACTGATGATGGCTGGGATTTAGAGGGATGAGACGAAGGCTCTCCAGGTGCCGTAAAACCACGAAAGCAGAGAAGTCGGCCTCTATGGGGAAAAGTTAGAGTGGTCTGATGAATCCTGATCTCCCAGCTGTGACCCATCTACTCAGAAAATGTGGTCTGTATCCTTACAAGCCCCTGTCCCCTGAGCGGTGACAAAGAGATTGCTATTTCATCTACCATGGTTAAACTCGCTTTGTTTTGTTAATTGAAATACTTCCTGAAGGTAATGCTCAGAACTGGGGAGTAGGGGGACAATTCCTCGTTGTCCCTTATACTCAGCTGCTCTTTTCTGAGACTGTGCCTGGAGGGTGAGGAGGAGAGGTTTGTTTGGCGTTTGGGGGGCAGAGCACAGAAGCACTTGTGTGGTCCTGGAGTCCTCTGGTTGCTGGGTGCTCAGCTGGGCTCTGGTGATGAGGTCGTTGCCTGGGTTTGACCACGGCTAGTAGCCCTTCCTACCTGACCCCCACCCCACCCCAACCCCCACTCCTGCTCTGGTTAGCACAGTAGAGCTTGGTCTATCTCTCAGCTACATCTCCCCATCAGCCAGTCTCTGCTCCGGGCTCCCCTTCCTGCTTGTCACAGGGAGCCTTATGGCTCCCACTGGGTGTCAGCTCAGCTGTCTTCTCTGCCTCATTGGCGAGACTGAGGACGGGGTGTTATGGGAGCTTCTGCATGCCTCCTATATCACTGCAACTCAACGAGTCTTGGAAAAGCCAAGCTGCAGGGGGTGTTTGTGGCCCCCCACCCCATTGTATTACTAAGTGCATTTATATGCAGGCTGCATTTATATCCATACATATGGCTGTATGGATAGAGAAGCCTGGCGAGCTACAGTCCACGGGGTCGCAAAAGAGTCAGACACGATTTAGCGACTGAACACCAACCAAGGGACAGCCTGTGATTCATCTCCCAGGGCCAGAACCCTCTGCAGATAATGGGGCAAGACAGTGATGGCAAATGCACCCCAGGCCTGCTTCCCTCCCCTGTATCTGTCCTTCTCCCTCTACTTTCTTTCTCTTATCCCTTCCCGGATCCTCTAGGAAATAACCTCCTTCTTCCAGAAAGCAGGGAGTCTCATGGCTTAGCTGTCTTAGGTCAATGGGTTGCTTCCTCCATGCTAGGGGAAAATTCCATGGGCTGGGACTCCTGGGCTGAATTCTTGCTATAACGTGACATCAAGAAATCTCTGAAAATCATTTGTCAGGACAATTACTTTACTGGTTGGGATGGAAATTCTTGCCCCTGATGACAAGAGCGGATTCTTCACTCTTTCTTTCTTTGCATTCTTTCTATTAAAAAATATTCCTGGTGTTTGGTCCAGACAGACAGATTCCTTTAATTTCTGGAAAAGTTAAAAACATTGAGATGTATCTATCAGAGGTGTTATTTCACAAATTTCTGTCTTCAAAGGAGCCCTGCACTGTTCTGCTGGAGATGGAACCCAGGTGTGGGAAAGTTAAGAGACTTGCTTTCTGGTGGCTCAGACAGTAAAGAATCCACCTGCCAATACAGGAGACCCAGGTTCGATCCCTGGGTCGGGAAGATCCCCTGGAGGGGGAAATGGCAGCCCACTCCAGTATTCTTGCCTGGAAAATCCCATGGACAGAGGGGCCTGGTGGGCTACAGTCCACGGGGTTGCAGAGTTGGACACTCTTTGCAAGTTCAGAGCTGGAACAGAGCTAGCATCCAAGGCCAGGGCTCAACGTCTCCTGGGCTTACTGCCTGCTCCCAGCACACCTGAAGTGGAGACTGCGGTTGATAACCCAGGGAAACAAGACTGGAGAGGAGGAGAAGGGCTGGAAACCAGGTTGAGGAACTGATAAAGCATGGGGGATAAGAAGGAGTTGGTGGGAGGTCCAGGGCAGGAGCGACCCGGATGGATGAGCGGGATGGAGAGGAGGAGTGTGTAAGGTGGTCCACCTGAGAGTGGGCTGCCCAGCTCTCTTTCCATCACCACCCAGGGCGGGCTCTTTCCTCCCGGCAGGAGAGTTTGGAGGGCTGTCTCCTCCAGGGCTCCAGCTGTGTGAGTCCGCTGCTAAGAGCACAGCGGCAGGGGGGTCTGAGGACTCCCGAGGAGGGGTGGGGCTAAGACCCTCCTGGGGTCCTCAGCACCCCTTCTGCTCCGGCATCGTCAGCACCCTTGCTGCCCCTCTGCCACCCAGCAATGACCCATTCTCCCACATTCCAGACGCTGCTGGGACACGTGCCATAAAAATGCTAAACAGACGGCCGCCTGTCCCCAGGATAAATAGACCTTCAGCTCCCGCTGTCAGTCCCTCTCCTTTCATGAACACAGACATATCTCCCCAAGAAGGGAAATATGTTGGTGTCGCTTCTCCATTTACGTCTGCTGTTTACTCTCAATCTTGATCTCAGAATGTTGTGCTGTTTTTTTTTTTTTTAGTTTTCAGTTTTATTTCTTCTTGGTATTATTGATTTTTTTTCCCAGAAGGACTTTATGGTTTGTTATTTTAATTTCCTGAATTCATATTCAGAAAATGGGATGCTTTCCTTCTGATTGCTCTTCCCCAAAACAATAATAATAACTTTTATGCGTATAGTACTCTCACGTGCATTACCTCATAAAAATTCAGAGTCAGAGGAAATGGATTCCTGTCTTGATTCCATCTTCTACTTCCTGTGTGACCTTGGGCACGTGGCTTGACCGTTCTGAGTCCTGGTCAGTTTCATTTGTACAATTGGCATGGTAACAGATTTCTTCTTTCTAGAGCAAAGGCTTGTGCGAGAAGTAAATAGGATAATTTATATGAAAACTTGAGGTAGGTATTGATTTTTAGATGAGAAATTTGAGGCACACAGAACCTAAGTGGTTTGCTCCAAGTGCTGCAGCTTATAAACAGCAAAGGCCATATATAAACACAGGTCTTTTGACAACAAGTGATCTATCTGTGAACTACAGCTAGCTCTGAATGATGTCTGAGGCTTAGATGGATGGACCGGAAGGCTGATATTAAACATATTTATTAATAGTTAGCATTTATGAATACTTTCTATGGGCCAGCTACTCTTCTAAGAATTTTACTGTCTTAACTCATTCAAACCTTAGAATAACCCAGTAAGAATATTATTATTATGTTCATTTTATCATACATAACTCATTTCTTTAAGATCACAAAGCTGAATCTGAGCGCAGACTGACTCCAGGACCCTCCCCTGCCGTTCTAAGATCACACGCATTGTAGGGTTGGTTAGTGCAGGTCAGAGCAGATTTTTTTCCAAATCAGCTCCAGGAGAGGAGGGAGCCCAACTGGCTGTGAGTGAGTGAGTGAGTGAAGTCACTCAGTCGTGTCCAACTCTTTGTGACACCATGGACTGTAGCCCAGCATGCTCCTCTGTCCATGGGATTTTCCAGGCAAGAACACTGGAGTGGGTTGTCACGCCCTTCGCCAGAGGATCTTCCCGACCCAGGGATTGAACCCAGGTCTCCCGCACTGTAGGAAGACGCTTTACCGTCTGAGCCACCAGGAAAGTACCCAACTGGCTGCTGGGAACCTTTAAAAGAGGGGCGAGGAGGAGGCCCTGGGGTGGGGCGCACTGGCCATGTGCCTCTGTGAACGCACTGCAAGGGTTACCTCGGGGTAGGTGTCCAAGACTGCGGCGGGCAGCCTTGAATACCATCAGAGCCACCCGGGGGCCATGGTCGCACAGAGGGCTGCCTCCTCCTCCACAATTTCCATTCTACAGATCAAGGGTGGGACCTGAGACCTGGCATCTCTCACAAGTTTCCAGGTGACATGGACGCGCCTGATTGGGGGACCGCATTTGGGGAAACACGGTCCTGGACAGTGGGAAATGCTAAACGCCAAGGAATCCAGGTCCCCGCGGCAGCCCTTGAAAAACTCACCTCGTCTGAACAAGGAGCTTAGAAAATCTGGGACGGTCTGGCCCCCATTCAGCCGGCCTCTACAACCGCGTCTCCTGCGGCCGACTGGGGGGCCGCCCTTGATGGGTCAGAGCCCCTCCGCCAGCGCTCACGGGGGGCTGCTGCGGGCTGTGGGCAGTGTGTCCTGCATGGTGAGTGAATGAGCCCCCCGAAGCCCCCACCGCAGATTAAGGAAACACACAGCCGCTGCAGCCGCAGGAAGGCTGAGACCAAGCCCCCTCGCCCTCCCAGACAGAACCTTTCCTTCAGCTGTTGCTGTTTTGTTTTGCGGCTGCCTTCTCATCGCCTTGTACTGACAATAGTCGTAAATAACCGCGGTGCTGTAGAGAAATCATTTTAACAGCAGAGTCAAATAAATACATTAGGCCTGACAGCTTAACTACGCGGAGTCCATTTGTATGTAGTGGCCAGCGGCTTCCCGGGGCTGCGGTGAGCGCGGCGGCCGCCAGAGGGCGCGCCGAGCTCACTGTGAGCGAGGCCCAGGCGCGGCCCCCAACCCAGCCGGGCCGCGGTCCTGGGAATCGTCCCGGCTGAAGTAGCCTCAAGCACGCAGACGACGCCACCCCTATGGCAGAAAGCGAAGAGGAACCAAAGAGCCTCTTGATGAAAGTGAAGCAGGACAATGAAAAAGCTGGCTTAAAATTCAACATTCAGAAAACTAAGATCGTGGCATCCGGTCCCATCACTTCCTGGCAAATCGATGGGGAAAGAATGGAAACAGTGTCAGACTTTATTTTGGGGGGCTCCAAAATCACTGCAGATGGTGACTGCAGCCATGAAATTAAAAGACGCTTGCTCCTTGGAAGAAAAGTTATGACCAACCTAGACAGCATATTAAAAAACAGAGACATTTCTTTGCCAACAAAGGTCCGTCTAGTCAAAGCTATGCGTTTTCCAATGGTCATGTATGGATGTGAGAGTTGGACAGGAAAGAAAGCTAAGCGCTAAAGAATTGATGCTTTTGAACTGTGGTGTTGGAGAAGACTCTTGAGAGTCTCTTAACTGCAAGGAGATCCAACCAGTCCATCCTAAAGGAAATCAGTCCTGAATATTCGTTGGAAAGACTGATGCTGAAGCTGAAGCTCCAATACTTTGGCCACCTGATGCCAAAACTGACTCATTGGAAAAGATCCTGATGCAGGGAAAGATTGAAGGCGGGAGGAGAAGGGGATGACAGAGGATGAGATGGTTGGATGGCATCACTGACTCAATGGACATGAATTTGAGTAAACTCTGGGAGTTGGTGATGGACAGGGAGGCCTGGCATGCTTCAGTCCATGGGGTCACAAAGAGTTGGACACAACTGAGCAACTGAACTGAACTGAAAACCTAGTTGTCCGACTCTTTGTGACCCCAGGAACTGTAGCACTTCAGGCACCTGTATCCATGGAATTATCCAGGCAAGAATACTGGAGTGGGTTACCATTCCCTTCTCCAGGGGATCTTTCCAATCCAGGAATCGAACCCGGGTCTCCTGCACTGCAGGCAGATTCGTTACCATCTGAACCACCAAGGGAGGGTTTCAGAATCCAAGGAGAGAGGAAAAAAATGATACCAACTTCCACCTCCATTCCTCATCCCTCCAGAAATAAAGATTTTGTTTTCAATCCTCTTGAGAGTTTAGGGTTAGGTTGAGGTTAGGTGCTAGGAATTGAGTCTCTGGACCTGTGTCACTGCCAGGGGGTGGCAGAGTCACTGGGTCACAGTAGGGCATCAAATCCTCAAGCTTGGGGAGCCCACATGCGCCCTGGTCCCTCCAGATGCTCAGGACTTTTCTTTCTTGGTCCTGGTTTTCAATGGTTGCCGCTGCTGCATAGCTCTGCTGGTTTGGCTTCTGATGGAGCCAAACTTCTGATGGTCCTAAGATTTGGCTTAGGACCTTCTAAGCCTGGTCCTCTGATCACCAGGAGTGTCTGTCTGCCTCTTTCCTTTGCTGTGACTGGGGCCCATGGTGTCCTGATTTTCAGGCTGCGCACCCTTTCAGGAAGTCCTGAGGATCAGTCAAGGGCAATGCAGACTCAGTCTCTTGCTGGGCAGAGGGACTTGCATGGAGCCTGCTGGACTCTGTGTCCTCTGCTCCCGCTTCCAGGACCAGGAAGCTTGGAGCTAAAGAGGGCTTCCCTGGGCATCGACCTGAGCAGCAGCGAGCAGAGAGAGTCCTCGTCCAGGCTGGCCACGTGTGGTTCAATCCCTGGACCTGCACGTCAGCTGCTGGAGGGTGGGGTAGAAATGGGAATGGGGTGTGTATGAGTTCTTCCCACAAAGTGGGGTCTCCAGAAGGGGACAGAGAGACGTACCCGGATGCCCTCATGCTAACTGGCCCAGGGGGCAGGGGGACTGTGTTGATTTTTCCTTATTGTCATCCCAGAGACCAGACTTCACACTCCTTGTCAGCTCAGACTGGATCTCCTTCTCAGCTAAAACCCTATCACTAAGCAGGATGCTTGCTACCAACAGTCACCTGATTATAGAAGACAAATTATAGGCTCACTTAGGAGCTGTCTTTAAGTCTATGGTCAGGAGGTGAGTATTTCATGTTCTCGAAAGAAAATTCGGTCAACAGCTGGTGAGATGTAAAGAAGGACTTCCCAGTAATAAAGTTGTAATGAATTCCAAACTGAGTTGTTACCTATCTCTTGGGAGCAGATGAGGTCAGACAATGTCATCCCTCCTGTGGCTGGTCACATGTCCCTGTCATTTGAGAGCTGAGTCCATGATGAAGTGGGGACCTACAGAACTGACCACTCAGGACGGCTTTGCCCCCAGGATGTACCCCTTCCTCCATCCACAGGCTCCAGGAGAGGCAGCACCGTTAACCTCTTCCCGTATGCCCTAGTTACATTACATTGCCTTATGCATGGGTGTTCCACCCAAGCTGGTGCAAACACCGCAATGCCCCCATCCTTAGCAGAGTGCTCCGCTGTGGACACCTGGTGTGCTCAGCGAGCGTGCTCAGTTGCTCAGTCGTGTCCGATTCTTTGTGACCACATGGACTGACTGTAGCCCTCCAGACTTCTCTGTCCATGGGATTCTCCAGGCTAGAATACTCAAGTGGGGTGCCATTTCCTCCTCCAGGGGATCTTCTTGACCCAGAGATTGAACCCGTGTCTCCTGCATCTCCTGCATTGGTGGGCAGATTCTTTACCACTAGGCCACCTGGGAAGCCTGGACATCTGGTATAACCTGGGCCAGTTCCAGTCCTTCTGTGGGAATTCTGACACTGAAATTGAGAAAAAGAAGTCAGTCTCTTATCAGGTTCCCAGATAGTAAGATGGAAAGTCAGGGTGTTCTTGGCACCATATTTTCTGATGGCTAAGAAAAGCAGAGGAGAATACCTGTACACAACATGTGTACATGTCACACACAGAGAAAGAGAGGGAGACCTGTACACAACGTGTGCGCACGTCACACAGAGAAAGAGAGGGAGATAGACATAGAAGAAACAGAGAGAGGGGGCAGAAATGTGAGATGGGGAGCTAAGCCGATTACTGACAGTATCAAGTCTCTGCTTCCAGTTGCTCCTGAGGCCTCACGGATCATAGTGCTTGGGTTCCCTGAGACACCTCAGCACTTCTAAAATAATTATTTCCCTTAAAACAAAGCAAAAAGGCCCTCCTCCACCCCACACCCCAGTTCTAGTCAGATTATGGTCACTAACTATCAGAAGGGCTTGGCCGATTGCATCATATTTGAAGACCCAAACCAACTTCACTTCAGCTTCCGATGCTCTCCATCAGACCCAACTGGCACTGCAAACAGACTGCGCGGCCTTCCGCTCCTCATCCTTCTCTCTGCCCAGGACTCTGCAGCGTTCCAGGATCTCCTTCAGCCTCGCGGAAGGTGTCCCGTCTCCTCTGAACAGCCAGGGGAGTTTGTTTGTTCCCATAGCACTTGGCGAAACTTTCCTAGCATGTGGTCTCCGGTCCCAGGATTACAGAATTGTCTCCTATACCAGGTGGCGCTAGTGGTAAAGAACCTGATGTGGGAGTCGTAAGAGACGCGGGTTCGATCCCTGGGTCGGGAAGATCCCCTGGAGCAGGGAATGGGAACCCACTCCAGTATTGTTGCCTGCAGAATCCCAAGGGCAGGGGAGCGTGGCGGGCTGTAGTCCATAGGGTTGCAAAGAGTTGGACATGACTGAGCACACGACTGCGCACACACGCACACACGCATGCTCAGGACTATGACCTCCCGAAGGGCGAGAGCAGGGACATCCCTATCATGTCCGTTTCCACAATGCCTAACACGTAAACACAGAGGAGTGTTCTTACAGTGACTACAGTTTGGGTGGGCAGTCTCGTCCACAAGCAGCAACGTGGGTCCTGAAAAGCTCCTTCCAGCCAGTGATTTCCAAAGCACGGGATCGAGAAAGGCTGGTATATAACGCAGACCAGGTGAACACAGGAGCACAGTGAACATCTCTGTCTCTTTCCCTTTTTTTCTCAAGCCCGTTTAATTCTCACTCCATTCTTCCACACCACACACACACACACCCCCCACTTGTGACTTTCTCTTTTTGGCCCTGGCCCCCACCCAGTGGTGTTGTTTTTTTTGTCTTTTTTTTTTTTTGCCTCGGTGCAGCATGTGGGATCTTAATACCCCAACTAGGGATCGAACCTACTCCCACTGCATTGGAAGCGTGGATCCCAATCACTGGACCGCCAGGAAGTCTGCCCCACAGTGTTCACAAATGGCTCACCTCTCAGTATCTTCCAAGCTATTCCACTCAGCGCCTTCTCCAAACTTGAATCGCCAGAGGGAATCCTCCAACTCAGAAGAGAAAGAGAAAAGGAAAAGAAAAAAAAGGAGAAGAGGGAGAGAGGAGGTGAGAGAGAAAGTAATATCCAATTTCAACATTTTGTTCTTTGCCATCGAAACTTCCGGAGGCAGTGGCCGTACAATTTGTATGTTTTGTATCACGTCTGCTTCCTTGTGGGAGTTTCATAAATTGATGATGATAACACAGCACATTTCTTTTAAGTCCTTAGACATTCAGTCTTTATTGCTTTATAGAGTCTGCTTGGGGCAGAGATGAAATGAAACTGGTGAGATTCTGTGCTGTCCATTCTGCCAATTCCATTACAGAATCTGCTCCTGCTATGCAACTTGCATTCAGAAGTAGAAAATCCACATTGAAAAGAAGCTGGAGGCCAGTGCTGGGAGGCCCAGGACAGTGGGTGACCCGGGGAGATTCAGCAGGGTCAGCTCGTTGGCTGCTTTGGGAGGAAGAGCCTTGATTATACATCATTCTTGGGCAGCAGCCCTGGTTTTCTATATCCTGTACCTGCAACTAGAAATTTTTTCTATTTATGC
Organism: Bos taurus; assembly: GCF_002263795.3. NCBI lineage: Eukaryota > Metazoa > Chordata > Mammalia > Artiodactyla > Bovidae > Bos > Bos taurus. The sequence continues at coordinate 74,128,317 of NC_037343.1, forward strand.
AAAATTCATTTCCCTCCAGACCCATAAGAAAATATATGCAATATGTAAATAGCAGTTTCTAATGCAAAAACCATAATACTCACCTGCTGTATTTAATTATTGGAATGCAATGATTTTTTCCCCCCACAGCTGAATAGCTATACTAATAGGAATATTACACTGATGGACCAACTCACTCCCTAAGCCAATATGTTTTTGGCTTTTATGCTGATTTTATGAAACAAATGTGTGTCATTTGTACTTCACAGCAGAAAACAATGAGACCTCCAGTATATTATTACCTGCCTGTGCGGAGTCAGTGTGACTCTGAACTTTAGACGAGGGGCAGGGGGAACCTTCAAGCATTGATAAAAGGAATCAGATCTTTGCAGTTATATAATTTCAGACAAGTGGATTTCAGTTGTTTTACCCACCCTCAATCCCCCCTCAAATGATCCCCCTTAATACACACACACACACACACACACGCACACATGCACACGTGTGTGCAGGCTAGAACTTTTTTCTCCTGAATGAACTAATTTATTCTGGAAGTACAGGAGTGACTTAACTCAGGCTGGTTGTATGTAAATGACAATCTGTGGCTGGTTCCTTTTTGTGTGGAGAAAACTGACCATCCCCCATAATATGACTTTACCCAGCCAAGCTGGGAAACGCCAACCCAGGGTGCCAAGCCCAGAATACTTGGCCTTTCAGCTGCGCCCCCACCCCCCACCCCAGGGCAGAGCACTTCAAGTTCCAGAGAGAATGAGCCAAAATGATGCCTATTCCTTGTCAAACGCCTTCAAATCTGGCCATGCATCCCCAGAGCTGAGGTAGCAACTGTTTTCATATAAAGAGGATGCAAATAGATCTGCAGGACACTGTGTGGGCATTGTTGATCAATATAATGAAGTTGCATTGTGGCCGGGCCCCATAATAAGATTTCAAATAAGATCCTGCATGCAAAAGAGCCTTGCCAACCCTACAGGGCTTGGTAAACTGTATAACACTACAGATACGCAGGCTTGCTCTCATCAGAGGGGTGATTAGGAATCCCTGAAGGGCAGAACATTACAGCAGGCAGACCCAGGGTGCTCTCAGACATGGAGCAAGTTGAGCTTGAAATCAGAAATGAGCTTGAGATTTACTGATTGTATTATAAGGAATAAATGCTTGGAGACAGAGGGGGATCCTTTATGACTGCCCTTAATATCTTACTTGGAAAAGGCAGATCGTGTTGCCTGCCACCTAGTGGCAGGAGAATAAGCTTGCAATTCCCTCAAGTCCCGGGGAAATGCCTTTCGAATTGTCTCTGAAAGGGGCTGGCAGATGAAGGAGGAGCTGATGGTGGAAGCTGGTGGTGCAGTTAGTGAGAGAGGGACTGTCACCGCTGCCTCCGTAAGCCCTGGGGCCTGACCTCAGGCGCTGCCGCAGCTTTAACTAGCATCTCCATTGTGTAAACCTTGAGAGCCCTGTGGGCCCTTTAGACATTAAGTAAGAATAACAACAGAAATGATCCGGATGATGATGTTAATATTAAGAAGCATAAACAATTATAATCATACGACCAGATTGCTTCCACTGTTCCTTTCTGGGCTCTGATTAGTAAACAGACAAAGACTGAAGGGGGTGGTGGGGGGCGGGGGTGGAGGCTGCCCGGGAGGCTGCAGACAGAATATAAAATCCTCCCTCTGTTAACTCCTCGCTCCAAGAGAGACTGTGGAATTACAGCTCTGCCTTTGGAGCCTCCAGAGCTCTTGAAGACAGGGGGAAAACACCTTTCAGCAACCTCTAAGTTTACCCAGGCAAATGTGAGACTTCAGAGTTCCCTGGCCTGTCGGCCACCTCTGGCCAGGCATGGCCTTCTTTTCCTTTGTGGCGGACACAACAAGGAGCTTTGAGCTTCCAAAGCAGAGTCTGGATACCAATGGAAGTCAATGATATAGCACTTGCTTACATTAAAAAAAAAAAATGAAATTAAGAATTTAAGTGATTGTTTCATTAAACTTGAAGTTACTGATAAGAACTAACCTGTGTTGAGCTGATCAGTTTATTATTATTGCATAAGGCCTTCTCTGTACACAATGCCAGGTAAATTGTACCATGTTGGTATAAGGTCAGTACAGTCATGACTCCCATTTTACAGATTAGATTAGATGAATGTTTAATCCAGATGAGGATTAGAGAAGTGAAGTAGTTTGGTGAAGGTCAGATAGTAAGTCATGGGACCAAAATCCAAACCCTATTTGCCCACTCGTCATCACAATCAAGTAATGGACTTTGATTATCATGCCCCCAGTCACCAGTCAGATCCTGACTGTAGAAAACCACTTTAAAAGTCACCTAATTCAATCACTCACCTCAAGACAGAAGTTTCATCTGTAGCAGTGATTTTCAGACTCTTGCCGTTTTTGACCTGTTGTATTAAAATCACTAAAAAGGCAAGGCAAACCAAAGCAAATCATCAAGTTTCTGAAATCACCTCCCTACTCCAGTATTCTTGGGCTTCCCTTGTGGCTCAGCTGGTAAAGAATCTGCCCGCAATGCGGGAGACCTGGGTTCGATCCCTGGGTTGGGAAGCTCCCCTGGTGAAGGGAAAGGCAACCCTCTCCAGTATTCTGGCCTGGAGAATTCCATGGATTGTATAGTCCACAGGGTCTCAAAGAGTCTGACAAAGAGTCAGACATGACTGAGTGACCTTCACTTTCACTTTTCCAGCTCTTTGTCACTCCCCAGTCACCAGCTTCCTCCCCCACATTCTTATTCCAAGGCTTTGCACTGAGGTCTGCAGATTCATATTAAAAGCTTCCCAGGGGTTTCACCAGCCCAAGCAGGCTGGAAACTTGTGCTCCGCTCTGGAGCAGGGAGGAGAAAGAAAGGGCTTGGGCAGGAGAATCGGGGAGTTGGCTTGAATTACCTGGAGGCTTGCAGGAGGAAAGGTTAGTGATCACAAGGCTGTACAAGAGGTTGACTTTCAGAAACAGTCAAGTCCATTTATTTATTTATTTTTAAATGCAGAACATTAGCAGCTTTTTTTTTTTTTTTTTTAGCAAGAAATCAAACAGAAATTCTTGAGGAGCCAGTGTCTCCTTTCTCTCCCCCATGCTGCCTAAGCAAAGAGGTTTGTTGTTCAGGCCAAAGTTACATCAAACCTTAACTGATCAGATTTCTGTGCTTCCATTTTTAATCGATGGGAGGGGGCAGCTGCAACCATGGAGCCCTTTACTTCTAGGCTGATCTTTGGGCATGGTGAATTGCTGCTGCTGCTGCTGCTAAGTCGCTTCAGTCGTGTCCGACTCTTTGTGACTCCATGGACTGTAGCCCACCAGGCTTCTCTGTCCCTGGGATTCTCCAGGCAAGAATACTGGAGTGGGTTGTCATTCCCTTCTCCATGGTGAATTGCTGCTGCCTCTCAAAGGCTCAGAAAGTGTTCAACAAATACAGGCGTCTGTGGGAAATGTCCATGTTGGGCATGGCTCTGAGAAGTGCAGACTGGAGCCTACATGCTTGCTGCCCATGAGGGGGCTACCAGGGATGGGGTGCCTTCTGGCTGAGGGTCGCTGACTCCTGCAGCATGTGTGCGGTGACCGGAGCCCTGTGATTCCCAGATCACACCTCCCTGTGGCTGGGAAATGTTGCTCGCTCCCCACTTGGCCTTTGACTTTGTGGATAGTGTTAGTCGCTCAGTAGTGTCTCTCTGTGACCCTGTGGACTGCAGCCTGCCAGGCTCCTCTGTCCATGGGATTCTCCAGGCAAGGATACTGGAGTGGGTTGCCATCCCCTTCTCCAGGGATCTTCCCGACCCAGGAATCGAACCCAGGTCTCTGGCATTGAAGGTGGATGATTTTGTGGAGGTGACCTTGTAATTATTTGAGGACTTGGATGTCTGTGTGCCGTTAGAGTCTTTGCTTCCTATTAAAGTGAAAACATTTATCTGGCCAAATGAAGCCACCCTAGACTATTCTAAAAGCAAATGTCCTTTAGCTATTTTGTGTCTGATGTTTGTCTTCCTGTGTTTTCTCTCTTATCTGGGGACTTTGTGGATTTCCTAAAAATCAATATAAGAGGCTGAAGGAAGTCAGCACTAGCTACTCAGAAGAGCCACATTAAAAGAGAAAAAAAGAGAGAGAGAGAGAAGTAAAGGCAAACAGCTGCACATTTCGTGAACCTCTATGTGCCTGGCCCTGTGTTAGTGCCATGAAAAGACAGAAAATAAAGGCGGGCACAACTTTCACGGTTCTCACAGGTATCTGAGAGGGCAACCAGCGAGGCAACCAGAAGGATGGATTCTGATAGAAGGACCTGGGTTTAAACTTCGGCTCTACCATCTGACCAGTTAAGTATCCACCCTGAGCCTCGTTTTCCTCTTCTGGAAACTGGTGATAAGAAAGGCATCTTCTTGAGAGTAAGATGAAGTTATATGAAATCTCTTTACATCTGAAAGGATAAGCTCGGATAAGCAGTATAATAAAGTGATTATGAATAAGGACTCTTAATTTGACTTGAAAATGAAAATTTGTGTATATAATAAACTTACAAAAAAGTAAAAAAAAACAAAAAACACCTCATAAATTGTTTTCAATTCAGATCATAAAACACTTGTTTCCCGAGTATATCAAGAATGCCTACAATTTAATAATAAAATCACAGTTTATTTTTAAATAGTTCATCTCAGTAGAGAACCACACAGAGGATATGACCAGAAAATTCACACACACAGATGCACACACATGTGCAAGCACACACACAGGGAGAAAGGAAGGAAATAAGAAAGCAAATGGTTTCCTTGAAAAACAGGCAAAGATGCCCAGCTTTATTCATAATAAGAGAAATTCAAGTTAAAACTAAGCTGACACTTATTTCCAATAGCAGTTAGTAAAGGTTCTAAAGGTTTCGCATACAGAGTCCATAAGAGTGGGGCAAGGTATCCAGCAGACAGTGTTGATAAGGAATTTGGCAAAAAACATCAAAATTATAAACATAAACATGTGTATCCTTGACTCTGCAATTCTGTTCTAGGAATGTATTCTGAAGCTGCAGTCACACAATGATAAGTCTATAAGGCAAGGCTGTTCACATCAAGAGGTGGGAAACAATCTGAATATCCTTCAGTGCATGACTCATTAAGAACATTGCGGTGTATCTGTACAGCATAATACAGTGTATCCACAAATAGATTGTCAAGGATCTTAGAGCTGCCTTCAAGATTTGAAAAATTAAGTGAAAAAAAATCAAGGTGCATATTTACATTCACACATTTATGTAGCAAATATGTATAACAAAACAGATACGTTTTAGGTATATCTAGATATATAAACGTGTGTTTTGTTACATATGTTACCATTTGTGGAGAAATAAAAAACATTAAGCTTGCTCATTTCTGCATCGGCTATCTGAATATACTTAAGAAGCTGGTGGCATTGGTTGTCCCCAAGGAGAGATGTGGGCTAGCAGAAAGAGTTGAGGGGGGAAAAGGGAACCTTCATTGTATACTCTTTGGATTTTGCAAGAGCACAGATTCTGAAGTCAAATGACACAATGGTCAAATACATATTGTATTTTCCTTTCGGAAAGATTTATATGAACGTCACGTCATATGCACTCATTAATTTAATAAATATTTAGTATTACTTTTAGTCAGTACTCATATTGGCGTTGGGATAGGCTGTGATATTTAAGGCATGTAGGATACTTCCAGTGCGCCAGACCCAGTTCAGAGTGTCCTGCTTCACAGATGAGGAAACTGAAGGTCACAGAGGCTGAACGGACTTGTCCAAAACCAAACAGGTAGTAAGTGGCGGAAAAGGAAACGTCAACGTGTTAGTTGCTCAGTTCTGTCTGACTCTCTGTGGCCCATGTACTGTAGCCCGCCAGGCTTCTCTGTACATGGGATTCTCCAGGCAAGAATACTGGAATGGGTAGCCACTCCCTTCTCCAGGGGATCTTCCTGACCTGAGGATCGAACCCGAGTCTCCTGCATCGTAGGCAGATTTTTTACCATCTGAGCCCCCAGGGAAGTCACTGGGCTTGAAAATCTGTCTCTAGAGTCTGAGCTTTCAGTTAAAACCAGGACGGGGTCATTAACTGGTGGAGCCAACTGACAAGTGAAAATCTGGGGTCCTTTGTTGAAAATGGATGAATTTCAATACAGCAACAACAGAGCATTAAAGCAAGCTGAGATCCATCTGCGCACCGGGCCCTGCAGGGCTGCACAGGCCACACACCCCCGGGGCTGGCCTGGGTCAACGTCTCGCTGCCTGTCACACAAAGGGCCTGGAGCCCTCGTGGAGCTGACGTGCAACTGGAGGAGGTGAGTGGGTGAGACTTAACAAGAAACAGGCGTCAGTAATGTAAGGTATAGTTCAGGCCGAGGCAGAAAAAGGAAAGACGACCTCAACAGGAGGTTACCTTTATTCAGTCAAGGAGGGGCGACAGTCGGCCTAAGGAGCAGGCGGAGCACAGAGAGGGATCAGGGAGGCTCCATATTTATAGGGAGGTTTGTGGAAGCGATAAAGGAAACGTTAATCAGGCGGGATGTTTTGGGTGTACTTTAGTTGAGATGGCATTTGTAGTTGGGCAGGGGGTGGTAAGTCTTCTGGGCAGGTGTAGGGGGTGGAAGGTTTCCGGACAGGGGGTGATAAGTCTTCTGGGCAGGTGTAGTGGGTGGAAGGTTTCTGGACAGGGGGTGATAAGTCCCAGATAGATGCAACCGGCCTGGAGCATCAGGGTGGGACCCAAAGTTCTGTTTTGTTTTCTCCGAAGTTAGATGATTCAGCAAGGGCCTTTGAAACTGTTGTTTTCTTTTCTAGGCCCAAAAGACTCCTTCATTTCAGACCCTGAAATCATAAAAAAAAATGGGAAAAAAGGGGCCGTATCTCTCTGGCTACTTTCTGCTGGATAGGGGCAATGATTTTGGGTCTGGAATGGAGGATCGTCTTAGGGCCCAGCGTCTCCTTTTTCTGAGCTTGGGGTGAGGCTCTGGAGAAGAAGAATGGTCTTGACCTGATCTCGAGAGATGGCCCGAATCCGTTCCTGGAGAAACCTTTGAAAGAGACTGAAGAGACAGGGTCCAAATAAGAGGAATAGAATGATAAGTACCAATGGTCCCAGGAAAGGGAGCAACCAAGGGAGGACCTGTTGGAACAGGTTTTGGGGACTGTAAAGGCTTTGTAACTCTTTTCTGCAGCGTTCAATTCTGTCTCTAAGTTCTTTGACTCTACCCTGCACTATGCCCGTTTCATTAACAAAACAGCAGCAATCCTCTCCTAGGAAAAGGCAGGTCCCTCCCTTTCTCGCGGTGAGAAGGTCCGGGGCTCGCCTATTTTGTAGGGCCACAGAAGCTAATGAGTTAATTTGTCTTTGGATTCAAAAGAAGGACTCTACTACCTGCTCCATGTCTTCATTAAGTCCTTGGGACAGCTTGTATCAGAAATGGGAAGAGGTCGAGATGCCTCCAAGCCCGGTGCCTAGGGCTGCTGCTATGCCAATCCCAATCAGGAAGGGGGCTGTGACAGTTCATCTTTTCCTGTGGGAAAGTTCCCCTTGGCGGTAGACTATTGGTTCTACCTCTTCTTCTTTGAGGAATGTTAGGGCCAGGGTCAGGAAGACCAAGATGCAAGGTCCAGGGGGGTCCAGGGGGAGACGTGAATATGCGCAGGTCCCGCAGAGAATGAAGATTCCCGGACTGGTGCAATTGTTGGTGCTGTTCCAGAGAACCCAAGTGGAACAGAAGGAGGGAGCGGAGCTTGTAAGACCAGTGTAGTTGGGACTAGAGTAGTTGATACAGGTTAGGTTTGAAAAGGCTGAGAGTAGGACGTTGTGAGAGACTGGCCCAATGAGTTGTGTAGTTTTTTGTTGGGAAGGGGCGGTATAGTTGCCCTGTAACATCCAGGTTGAGGGTAAGGGAATTGCTATGTGCAGTGAGGGAGACAGTGACATGCTTATCCAACACTGGGATGTGTGTTGTGTGTACTGGAAGAATTGGAAGGAAGCGTTGAGAAGGCGGGTAAGGTGTTGGTTGCCAGAGGGAGGTTTTAGGAGACGCCATAATTGGGAAAGGAGGTCTAGGCGTTTATAAGGCTCAGGGGTCGCCTGTAACCGGGAAATTATGTTCTTTATGACTTGTTCTTGTTTCTTTTCCCGATTTTGATCTAGTACCCCTCCCCCGTCTGAGTACCCCCAGTGGGTAATGGGATAGAAACATATGTTTCTTCCATTTGGCTTATGGCAGGTACTCAATGAAACTCCGTCTCTTTTGTACTTTAATAGTGAGTAGGGATTTGGACTTTCCGCCCCCGAGGTTCATGGTGCGTGGTTTTGGAGCTGTATTATAACATGAGGAATGTACGTAGGAATAAATTTCAGAGCAGGGGCAGGGAGTAGCCAGAAGGCTGGGGACTGCAGCAAGGATGAGGAACAGGGGAGTCATGGGCTGTTAGTTAGGCAGTGCAGAGGAAAGAGCACCCTAGGAGTGGAACACAGCTAGCAACGCAGGCGATACCCACGGAAAGACGAGGATAGGTGGCCAGTCCTGAGGGAGACAGTTACTAGGCCTATAGCAAGCATTAAGATTAAGAGTGTTGTTATAGTTAGAGAGACAGGGAGAGGCCAGTCAGGGTGAGGGGAAAAAGGCCCCAAGTTGGAGGTTGTTTGAATCTGAGGGGGAACAGTGTTCATTAGGATGTAGAATGATGTAGAGAATGAGAGTAAAGAAATCAGTTTCTTCTGGAGTCAGGTTGTAGAAGGCTCCCTGGAGCCATAGTTGAGACACCAGTATAGTCAGGTCTTTGGAGGGGGTTCCTGTCAGGGCGCTGGTCCAGAGATCTGGTAGTAGTTGGGTCAGAAACAGTTGTAGGTTAAGGAGAATCCAGGTCATTCAGTGTCCTCTTGGATGGTTGACAGAGGTTGTCACCAGGTGAATTTTAAGGAGGTGGGTCCTGTGAGGGAGACCTGATAGGGGTCAGTTAAGGAGGGCAGCGCAGGGTCGGAGGTGACCCGTTTTAGGCGAGAGAGGTGTACCCAGGAGGTGACCTTCTCGAGTTTAGCTGCAGTTGGGATACGGAGGATGATTTTGAATGGTCCCTGCCACTTTGGGGTTAGGTCACTCTGGAGATTATCAGACAGATAGATCATGTCCCCAGTTTGTAAAGGGGGCAGGAGGCTTGGGGGCCAGGGGCAGGCAAGGTGTGGTTGACGTATTTCCAGAGGGCATTGCGGAGTTCCGCCAGCAGAGGGGCGTGTAGGAAGCTTGGTATGGGAGGAGGTTCGGGGGAGTCCAGGAGGGAGCATGGGCCTTCCACACATCACCCCAAAGGGGCTCAGCCCCTGGAGCTTTCTGGGCAAAGCCCGTATTCTGAGGAGAACAATTGGCAAGTTTAGTCCAATCCAGATGTACTTCGAAGGTTAGTTTGGTAAGGGTTTCTTTGATTATTCTATTCATCCTTTCTACCTTTCCTGAGGACTGGGGAAGGTATGGAATGTGGAATTTCCAGGGTATCTGTAAGAACTGGGCAAGTTGTTGGGTGACCTTGGAACTAAATTCCGGGCCATTATCAGACTAGGGCTGAAGGCAGGCCAAACCCGGGGAAAATTTCTGTGAGGAGGATTTGGGCCCAGTGTGGGCTCTTTTTTTTTGTAGTGGAAAATACTTCTACCCATCCCGAAAAGGTGTCCACAAGGCCCAGGAGGTATCTGACTCTCCGGACCGGGGGCATGTGAGTAAAGTCTAGCTGCCAATCCTGTGCTGGGAGGCTGCCTCGCATTTGATGGATTGGAAAGGATGTTGGTTTAAGGTTGGAATTGGGGTTAGTATGTTGACATGTTTGACAGGAGCAGGTAAGGTTATCTAAATATTGTTGGTCAGCATTGGATATGGGGAAGTGGTTATGGAGGAACTGTTGGAGTGTCTTGGATGAGGGATGAAAAAGTGAGTGTAGATAAGAGAGGATTTCTCTGGTGGTGGGAGGGTCGGGAGGAGTCAGAGCTAAGATGACAGGGGACTGGAGGGAAGGATGCTGCTGCTGCTGCTGCTGAGTTGCTTCAGTCGTGTCTGAGTCTGTGCAACCCCACAGACGGCAGCCCACCAGGCTCCCCCTTCCCTGGGATTCTCCAGGCAAGAACACTGGAGTGGGTTGCCATTTCCTTCTCCAATGCATGAAAGTGAAAAGTGAAAGTGAAGTTGCTCAGTCGTGTCCGACTCTTAGCGACCCCATGGACTGCAGCCTACCAGGCTCCTCCGTCCATGGGATTTTCCAGGCAAGAGTACTGGAGTGGGTGCCATTGCCTCCTCTGGAGGGAAGGATGGGACAGGGCTGTCTCCTTTGCCTTCTGGTCTGCAGCATTGTTGTAGGCGGATATGAGACTTCCCTCTTGATGTCCCCTACAGTGGAGGATGGCGGCTTTGTTTGGTAAGAGTGCTGCCTCTAGAAGTTTGTGGATCAGGTCCGAATTAATAATGGGGGATCCCTTTTGGGTTAGGAAACCTCTTTCTCTCCATATTAGGATGTTTGAGTGAAATATGTTATAGGCATATTTGGAGTCTGTGTGGATGTTAACCCTTAGATTTTTAGCCAGAGTTAAAGCTCTGGTGAGAGCTATCAGTTCTGCCTGTTGGGAGGTGGTGTGAAGTGGCAGAGGTGAAAGCTTCAATTGTCTGGGTTCTGTGATTGTGACAAACGTCCCTCTGGATGATGGCATATCCTGCTGCAAAGGGTGGGGGTTTTTGAGAGCCGCCATCAACGAACCAGTGTGGGGTGTCTGGGTCTAGGATGGGCTGATCTGTTAAATGTTGGAAGGGGTTTAGGGTAAAATCTACTGTTAGGCTACAGCTATGTAGGAGGGAGTCTGTTGTAGAGGACATGGGTAATAAGCTGATGGGGTTAAGGGGAGAGCAAGGAGAGAATGAGAGGTGAGGGTCGAGGAGAAAGGCATGTAGGACCTGCACCCTGGAAGGGGGAAGGGAGAGGAAAGCCCGATGTGGTAGTAAGTCTCGGGAGGTGTGTGGAGAACAGACTGTTAAAGGGGCATGTCTAGAATTTATTTGCTTCAGGTACGAGGGCTGCAATAGCAGCCATGGCCTGTATATAGGGAGGCCACCCCTTGGTCACCATGTCAAGCTGTTTTGATAGATAGGCTATGGGAGCCCAGGTGTCTCCGACCTGCTGACACAGAGGTCCCAGGGCCTGTCCTTGGTTGGAATGTGCAAAGAGAAAGAATGGTCTGGTGTGATCTGGAAGGTGGAGAGTTGGCACTCGGAGGAGGCTCTGGGTGAGCTGGTGAAGAGGATTGGCCAGCGAGGAGGGGTTAAAGAGGGGCTCACCCAGACATCCTTTAGTTGCTTCACAGAGTGGCTTTGCAATGAGGGAGAAGTTAGGGATCCAGATACGGAAAAAGTTGAGGAAGCCGAGGATTGACAGGAACTCCCTTTTCGTGTTTGGAAGTGGACAGTTAGTTAAGGCCTGGATTCTATCTGGGGCAATAGTTATTTGTTGATGGGATATGGAGAGCCCGGATAGGTGACGTTTGTCTGGATTATTTGGGCCTTAGAGTGGGATACCCGATAACCCCAGGATCCCAGGGCCCCAAGGAGTTTGGCAATATGTTGGAGGCAGAGTTTTGGGGTTGGGCTACAAAGGAGGAGGTCATCTATGTATTGAAGGAGATGACTCGGGGCTAGGTCGAGTGTCTGTAGGTCCTTTTGTAAAGCCTGTCCAAAAAAGTGAGGACTGTCTCTGAACCCCTGGGGGAGATCTGTCCATGTTAGTTGTTGGGAAATGTCTCAGGGTCTTGCCAGGTGAAGGCAAGAGGGGGTGGAGAGGGATGGTGAAAAAGGCGTCTTTGAGATCTAATACCGTGAAGTGGGTTGCAGTCGGGGGTGTGGTAGACAGAAGGGTGTAAGGGTTAGGGACTACTGGGAGTGTCGATGTGATGGCCTCATTGACTTTCCCCAGATCCTGGACCAGTCTCCAAGAGTGTGGTCCCTTCCTTACTGCCAGAATAGGGGCGCTGTGTGGCAAATGGGTAGGAATTAGGATAGATGCTTGAAGAAGACAGTCTATGACAGGCTTAAATCCCTTGTGGGCCTCCGGGGTGAGAGAGTACTGTTGTTGGGTGATTATAGTCCAGGGGTCTTTTAGGGTAATGTGGACTGGGGGATGGTGTTTGGCTATGGATGGGTGATCAATGTCCCAGACTTGGGGGTCTAAGGTGGGTAGATCCAAAGGAAGGTCAGGGGTGAGGGATAGGGACCGTCCAGGTGCCATCTGCGTGCAGAATATAGAGACTGTATCGAGGGGGGGTATGGTAATAAAGATCCCCAATTTGGATAACAAATCTCTCCCTAGGAGTGCCATTAGGCACTGAGGCATTATGAGGAATGAGTGTATAAGGGTTGACTTTCCAAATTGACAGAGTAATGGAGGGCTGATTTTTGGCCTTAGGGGAACTCTTTGATTGTGAGTTCTGAGTCTTGAGTTGGGCCAGAGTAGGAAGTTAAGAGAGAGAAAGTGGCTCCAGTGTCTACTATAAAAGAGGTTTTTTTTCCGGCCACTACCCCATCTATCCTAAGTTCCGAGCTCATGTTTCGGGACACGGGCCGGGGGGCTGGAACCCGGGCCCCCTCATTGGAACAACTCTCATAGGGTTGGGCTGGGGTTCTGGGGAGAAGTGGGGATTTCCCCAGAGGCGCCAGGGTGTCCCTATGGATATTCCACTCTCCAGGTCTGGGAGGTGGGGACCTCCCCAGGGGTTCCAGGGCGTCCCTGGGGACAGTCCATCTTCCAGTGTCCCCACTGGCCACAGGTTGGGCATGCTTTTGTGGGGGGCCGCTGGTTTGGGCATGCCTTTGCCCAGTGTCCTGACTGGTTTCATCGGAAGCAGGGTTGGTGGGGGTGGGGGGGGGTAGGGTCTTAAGCCCCGTTCTGGGATGACCTGGGCCAGGCTGATCTCGTCCCTTAATTGCTGCCGCCAAAAAGGCATATTTAACTTTTCTCTCTTGGAGAAGGCAATGGCACCCCACTCCAGTACTCTTGCCTGGAAAATCCCATGGACAGAGGAGCCTGGTAGGCTACAGTCCATGGGGTTGTGAAGAGTAGGACATGACTGAGCAAGTTCCCTTTCCTTTTTCACTTTCCTGCATTGGAGAAGGAAATGGCAATCCACTCCAGTGTTCTTGCCTGGAGAATCCCAGGGACTGGGGAGCCTGGTGGGCTGCCGTCTATGGGGTCACACAGAGTTGGACACGACTGAAGTGACTTAGCAGCAGCAGCTTTTCACTCATGTTCTTTTTCTCTCTTAGCCGCTTCCTCCCTATTATTGAACACCTTGAAGGCTACTTCTAGAAGGTCTCTTTGAGGGGGTCTCAGGGCCCTTTTCTAGTTGTTGAAGCTTGCTTCTGATATCAGGGGCGGACTGGCTGATGAATTGGAAGTGAAGGTAGAGTAATCCAGCAGGGATGGTGATATCTAGGTTGGTATACTTCTGGACTGCCTCTGTGAGGCCTGCCAAGAATAAGGCTGGATTTTCCTCTGCCCCTTGGGTGATTTCTCTGACTTTATCATAATTGACACGGATATGAGTATTTTTCTGCACTCCTTCTAGGTAATTACTCCTTGCAGGTAATCATATGATTGAGTCTCCTGATACCTGGGTCACCAGGCTGGTAAGTCCAGTGGGGATCTAACTGAGGCACCGCCTCATCAGCACCTGGGCTACCCGGTCTTGGTTATGTAAATGATCAGCACGGGTTTTTGCTGCTTGCCAGATATGGTCTTTTTCGTCAGGGGTTGGAGTGGCACTTAGGATATAATATACGTCACTCCACGTGAGGTTATAGGCCTGGGAGACTCTCAGGAATTCTTTTCTGTATCTGGTAGGATTTTCAGAAATGATCCTAACTTTTCTTCTATCTGGCTCATATCTGACAATGAAAATGGCACATGGACTCGGGTGGGGTCCTGCCACCTGCCCTCTGGTCCTGCCACCTCTCTCAGGGGAAACATGTGTTGGGTACATGACCCTGTGGCAGGGGTGGCGGGGGAAGGGAAGAGGGGGCATCGGGGAGACGGGGTGGTGGAGTCCAGGGGGTGTCTGGAGAGGTTTCCGGGCCAGTAGGTGAGTTGGATGAAGGGGAAGGAGAGGGTTGGTGGGGTGGCGGGTAGGGAGGGGGCTTGTCCTCGGGGTCAAACTGGTGGGCTACAGTCCATGGGGTTGCACAGAGTCAGACATGACTGGAGCGACTTAGCAGGCATGCATGCATGTACTGGTCTCTCTAACATGCTGGGAGCAACCGAGGCCATGCTAATTTCACATGTCCTCACATGTTTCAGCAGTCAGAGACCTCACAGAGAACGAAGCAGTGTCTGATTGTACTTTATATGTGGTATGGGTTTAATTACTTATTCTCCAATCCTTATAGAACATTCCTTTCATCACCTTTTCCTTTTACAGCCTTCTTCTCCTCCTATTTTCTTATTTTCAATTCTTATTTTCAATTCAGTGTTTTCTGGAATGTGAGACAATGTTGTACTTGATACCGTCTTAAGAACTAAAGGATTTATTTGCTTCCAAAATAATGAGTTCCTTTAAACGATGAATGTATCTGTTAAGGCTAGAGTGCAATCTTTGCATCTGAAACTGGTGGCTTTGTCTTGTTTTGTGTATGTGTATTGGGGTGTAGAGCCAAACTACAGGCAAATGTTTACAGAATGCTAAATTCATTCACTGTTAAAAGGACACCCGTGGAAATTGTGCTAAAGGCTCCTTAGGTTGTTAAGACAGTGACATTTTAAAAACATTTGTCTTATCTTAAATTTTGCCTTTAGCTAAGATGGCTCCAAGTAAATTCTATTACAGCTGTTTGCTTGTCATTAAAGAGGGGGACTTCAAGCTCTTCGTCCTGCATTTAGATCAACTGTTTGACGGAGATGGTGATTTTTCTTGACTTTATTTCATGCATTTCCTTGTTTGCACGGACCAACTCAGCCAGCTGTTTGGGATTCACGTGAACTCAGGGTCAAAGTGCTGATGCAGCTGAAGAATTGTGAAAAAAATTAATTCTGAAAATGGAAGCAAAAGGAATAAGCACCTAAGCCCGAATCCGTGCTTGGGAGGCTAAAACTGATCAATTTCCTGGTCCCTAATTAAAACAAGCCACCAAACACAGCAGCGGCATAAAATCCAGGGCTTTTCCTGGTGATGAATGCGACCAGCCTGCAAATTCCTCCTTGCTGGGAACAGAGGTTCCGCGTGCAACAGCAGTTAAGCAGAAAGCTTGCTGGCCATTTGTGTTCCATAATATGCATGTCATCTGCTTCCTGTCCAGACCCTGTCCTTACCCTGCTCCATCCCCAGGGTAGTTGCCCACTGACACTAGACCAATAAGGCTAAAATGAAAGAGGGAGTCTCCTTCTCTCACCTGTGAGTCTTTGAAGGCGTCCATTCCTGTCTGTTGAAGGGGTAAACAATTATGGCGGGGTATCTAATCTTTTATATTACTTGAATTGTGCAAATTTGCATGTGAACCATCTGCTTTT
The DNA here is from genome assembly GCF_002263795.3 of Bos taurus. NCBI lineage: Eukaryota > Metazoa > Chordata > Mammalia > Artiodactyla > Bovidae > Bos > Bos taurus. The sequence continues at coordinate 74,143,829 of NC_037343.1, forward strand.
AAATTGAATCCTAGCTTTCCATCAATTAGCACAGTCATCTCAGATGTAAAGTAGGTTAACTTCTGATTGATCTTCAATTAACACTAGTTCTTAACCATTTACTTTATTTCAAATTCATTTCCCCCTCCTAGTTTTACACGGAAGTTGCAGAATGACCTTCCTGCTTTTGAAATGCTGATAGCTCTTTAGGATGAAAGAATTGCCATTCCACCCACACTCGCTTTATCCCTGAATTAGTAAAAGCTCCAGTAATAAAAGTCAGTATAATTTTATTTTCCAAAAGAGCATCAGGGAAACAGGAAGACCTCATTACATGCAAATATGTTTGACTTTCTTTGTTTTGTTTTTGCTTTACTTATTTAGATTTTAGAATTGGTAATTTTCACAAAATAAGTCACAGAATCATTCTAGAAATCCCCAAAGTAACATCTGTAAAACTTCAGTAATCTAGAGGTATGCAAAATTATTTGGCTTCTTTTATAGGACAGAAACTCTTGGTTTAAAGTGGCCTCAGATGTCTTCCAGCCCACACTCACCCAGGGCAGGACTGTCTATCAGAGCATCCTCCTGCCCACATTCACCCAGGACTGGACAGTTCACCGGAGCATCCCTGCCAGATGGTCAGCCAGCTTTTCCTTGTTGCCATCACTGGACAAAAGGGCAGAATCTCCTTGATGAGGTTAACAGTGAAACTCTGGCAGCTGAATAATATTCACCAATTGATATAATTCAGATATTCTTTTATTGGAATGATGCAAAATGTTATTGATAATTTTTTATGTTAAAAAAAGAAAAATTGAACTGAGTAAAATTAAAAAACTAATTGGCTTTATTCCATGTTTCACGAATCAGGAAGCAACCCATCTAATAAATCCTAGGAGCTGTACAAACCAAAATGGATGGTTTTCATAGGCAGAATCAGGATGGGACAAGGAAGTTAAAGAATGGATTATTTCAGGGAAGGTCATCTTCCTGAAGGGGAAGGCAAGGGGTCTTATTAAGCAGACTACCTTACTAGTGTTTCAGGAAATTCCAGACTGGTGGGTTTAAAATTCCACTCCTGGGAGAAGCTGAAACTGCAATCAGGTTAGATATTTAGTCTTGGTGGGGTTTGGCATAAGTGACTCCATTTGGGGACTATCTTTTTTTTTTTTTTTATTTGACAGTGCTGTGCAGCATGAGAGATTGTAGTTCCCCGATCAGGGATCGAACTAATGTTCCCTGAAGTGGAAGCATGGAGTCTTAACTCCTGGACCTCCAGGGGATTCCCAAGGCCTATTGTTTCAAGACTTATGGTAGTTTATCATTGTGATATGTTATCCAAGTTTTCTTTTGATTTGATTAAATCAAATCAAAATTTGATTCATAAAGTATTTGTTGCATCCTAAAGTATAATTTCATCACACGGGAACTATTTTTTTCTACAGAAAAACATATAACTTGTTCTCTAATAGTTATCCTTATAGAAATATGATTCTCTTAGTAATCATTTCTGGTATGATCAACTTACTGGAAGCTTTTTATACCATTAAGCAAAGATAATTTTTTTTTCATGGAAAAGATGTATGAGTTTTTCCTCTTTATTGTCTTCTTTTTTATCTATACATCATTGTTTTTCTTATTAGCATGCTATGTTGAAAATAGAACAAGGGTCCCCTTATGAGGTAGACCAAGTAATATTTGCTGCTGTAATAAATCCAAAATCTCAGTGGCCTAAAACAATAAACGTTTACTTCTCACTCATGTTACAGTCCAATGTCCACGTTCTTCCCTGGATGATGGTCCATAGTATCATTCCAATGTCCAGCAGGGATTTTAAATCTTCTCCATTGAGCTAGCATATAAGGAGAAAAAACAAGAAAGAGAAGACGAAGAGTAGGAGTTTTTGTAGGCCTGAAAGTGGGCTTTATCATTTTTTCGTACATTATATGAGCCAGAACTCGGTCACTGGCCAGACCCAGTTGCAAGGCTGACAGGCAAAAACAGCCCAGCCATAGACTCAGGGAGAAGAAACAGGGTTGGTGAGTTACAGCCAGTTTCCACTGCAGTTGCTCTCAGCATCTAGTTTACCTCTCTACCCTGGACATCTGTGTGTATAGAACACTTTCTAGAATTTCTATTGCACGTGTGCTCTGAACTTGACTGGTAAATAAATGACGAGGGTTATGAGGCTCTTAAGTGCCCTGAATTCCTGGGTATTTGCACTGAAGCATAGGGCATCTAGGGTTCCATCTTGCAGTAACATTGAGGGTGTTCTCTTATTCAAGGAGTCCAGTAAAGAAAACAATAGGTGGTTAGATCTTCATGGCATTAACCTATTTCCCTGCCCCTCAATAGAAATAGAAGGGGAAAAATTGAAAAAGGTGACGGATTTTATTTTCTTGGGCTCCAAACTCACTGAGGATGGTGACTACAGTCACGGGATTAAAAGATGCTTGCTCCTTGGAAGAAAGGCTGTGACAAACCTAGACAGCATATTATTAATAAATAACAGAGACATGAGTTTGCTGACAAAGGTCCATATGGTCAAAGCTATAGCTTTTCCAGTAGTCATGTATGGATGTGAGAGTTGGACCATAAAGAAGGCTGAGTGTGAAAGAATTGACGCTTCTGAACTGTGGTGCTGGAGAAGACTCTTGAGAGTTCCTTGGACTGAAAAGAGATCAAACCGGTCAATCCTAAGGAAAATCAACCCTGAATATTCACTGGAAGGACAGATGCAGAAGCTGAAGCTCCAGTACTTTGGCCATGTGATGAGAAAAGTTGACTCATTGGAAAAGACCCTGATGCTGGGAAAAATTGAAGGGAAGAGAAGGGAATGACCAAGAATGAGGTGGTTGGATGGCATCACTGACTCCACAGACATGAGTTTGAGCAAGTTCCAGGAGATAGTGAAGGACAGGGAAGCCTGGCGAGCTGAGGTCCATGGGGTTGCAAATAGTTGGACAGGACTTAGCAACAGAACAACCACAGCAACTTTAGGAAGTGTAAGAGGCAAGCATTACTTTTTTTTTTTTTTTGACCTAGTCTTTACTGACTTTATTTTTTATAAAAGTCCAAATTTTAGCAAAACAGTAATAGGTAGAAGTAACTTAAAGAACACTTTGTACATTGCCTTTTACATTGTTTGGGGGTATTTTTTGAATAGTCATATTATAAATTTTAAAAGTTTTTTTAAAAACTTCATTTTTATTTTTAAATTGTTTCTTCTAGTTGTATTGAGGTATAACAGACTGTATAAGTTTAAGCTGTATAGAATAATGGCTTGACTTATATATGATGAAATGGTTATCACTGTAAGTTTTGTGACCACCTGTCATCTTCTATAGATAAGAAACTTCAAAAATAGAAAAAAAACTTTTTCCTTGTGTTGAGAACTCTTAGGATTTATTCTTTTAACAACTTTGATATATAATGTACAGTAGAAGGCTGCAGTCCATGGGGTTGCTAAGAGTCAGACACGACTGAGCGACTGCACTTTTATGCATTGGAGAAGGAAATGGCAACCCGCTCCAGTGTTCTTGCCTGGAGAATCCCAGGGATGGGGGAGCCTGGTGGGTTGCCGTCCATTGGGTCGCACAGAGTCGAACACGACTGAAGCGACTTAGCAGCAGTGTTAATTATATTTATCATGTTGTACATTACACCCATAGTAATTATTTATCTTATAACTGGAAGTTTGTACCTTTTGACTATTTTCTCCCAATTCCCTGTCCCCTTACTCCCACTTTTGGTAACTGCACACCTGATCTTTTTTATTTTTTCTCAGTCTGTTTGTTTTTGAAGTATTGCTGACCTACAACACTGTGTTAGTTCCTGTTATGCAACACAGTGATTTGATATTTCCATACATTTCAAAACAGTCGCCACGATGAGTCTGGGTGTAATATGTTACCATACAGAGGTATTATGAGTTATTGATTAGTTATTTCCCATGCTATGCATAGCTATCTATCATCTATTTATCTATCTGGTAATTTTTAGTTACTGATCTCTTAAGTTCAAATGCATTTTAACAACCCTGCATTTTTACTCCCCTCCTACCACATTGACTGCTTTTGACCTCATATTTTACAATTCTGTTTTCTGCTTCCCTTAACTACTTATTGGATATACAGATAATTTAACTATTGTCTTTAACCTTCCTGCCAGCTTTATACATGACTAACTCATGGTTTGTACTATATACTTTTCCTTACCAATGATAATTTCCCTTTTGTAATTTTCATGTTTCTACTTGTGGCCTTTTCTTTTTGGGTTAAAGGAGTCCCTTAAACATTTCTCATAAAAGTGGTTTGGTGGTGCTGAACTCATTTAACTTTTGCTTGTCTATAAAAGAGATTCCCTGGTAGCTCAGCTGGTAATGAATCTGCCTGCAATGCAGATAGACCCTAGTTCAACTCCTGGGTCGAGAAGATCCCGTGGAGAAGGGATAGGCTACCCACTCTAAAACTTTTCATCTCTCCTTCAAATCTGAATGAAAAGCTTGCTGGGTGGAGTATTCTTGGTTGCATTTTTTTTTCCCCTTCCATCACTTTAAATAAATTCTACCACTGCTTTCTGGCCTGCAGAGTTTCTGCTGATAAGTCACCTGATAGCCCTGTGGGAGTTCTGCTGCTGCTGCTGCTAAGTCGCTTCAGTCGTGTCCGACTCTGTGTGACCCCATAGACGGCAGCCCAACGGGCTCCCCGGTTCCTGGGATTCTCCAGGCAAGAATACTGGAGTGGGTTGCCATTTCCTTCTCCAATGGGAGTTCCCTTGTATGTAAACTGGCTATTTTCCTGTAGCTTTTCCCATGTTCCCTTTAATACTCTCTATCCATTATTTTTGCCATTTTAATTATAATGTGTCTTGGTGTTGTGGGCTTCTCTTGTGGCTCAGCTGGTAAAGAATCTGCCTGCAATGAGGGAGACCTGGGTTCGATTCCTGAGTTGGGAAGATCCTGTGGAGAAGGGAAAGGCTACCCACTCCAGTATTCTGGCCTGGAGAATTCCATGGACTGTTACAGTCCCTGGGGTCACAAAGAGTCAGGCAGACTGAGCGACTTTCACTTTTCTTTCACTTTGGTGTTGTGTTCTTTGGATTCATCCTGTTTGGGACTGTCTATGCTTCCTGGAACTGGATGTCTATTTTCTTTCCCAGGTTAGGGAAATTTTCAGCTGTCATCTCTTCAAATATATTTTCTGCCTCTTTTTCTATCTCTTGCTCCTTCTGGGATCTCTATAAGGAGAACATTAGAACACTTGATGCTGGCCGAGACATCTCTTAAATTGTCCTCATCTCTTTTCATTATTTTTTCCTGTTCTACTAAGCGTTTTCCACTATTCTGTCTTCCAACTCACTGATCTATTCCTCCATATCATCTTTACTGTTAATTCCTTCAAATCTGGTGTTGCCCTGCTGATGAGTGGGACTGGATCCCAGGGCAGCTGGCTGAGGTGTCTTATAGCTTGCATAGGCCTGCTGATGGATAGAACCCTGGCCCAGGGAGCCAAAGGGTTGTTGTCTATCTGCCGATGGGCAGAGCCGGGTCTCAGTGTCTCTGTATGCAGTGCTCTGGGTGTCCCGGGGTTTAGTGCCAGTGCACTGCTAGTCAGGTGTAGGCATCCATGTGGACAGGGACAGCTCTGGGCTCAGGGTGTCTTAAGGCAGTGGGCTTGCTGGTAGGGGCTGTGTCTCTACCTTGCTAGCTGCTTGACCTGAGGCATCCAAGTACTGGCACCAACAGGCTGGTGGGCAGCGCAGGATCCCAGTGCTAATACGCTAAAAGGAGAATTTCAAAACGACACTTGCCAGCACTAGTGTCCACATAGTAGTTGGAGCCCCTCAAACAGCTGCTGCCAGTGTCTGTATCCCCAGAATGAGCTCCAGTTGTCTCCTGACTCTCTGGGAGGCTCTCCAAGAACAGCAGGTGAGTCAGATCCAGGATCCTTTCAAATGACGACTACTGCCTTGGGTACCAGAGCCTGTAAGATTTTGTGAGTGCCCTTTAAGAGTGGAGTGTCTATTTCTCAGAGTCCTCTGGCTCTCCTGAAAATAAGCCTCATTGGCTTTCAAAATCAAATATTCTGGGGGTTTGTCTTCCAGTTGTAGCATTCCCAGGCTGCAGATTCCTATGTGGGACTCAGACCACTTGTTCTTTGAGAAAATCCTCTGCAGTTGTATTTATCCTCTCGTTTGTAGGTTGCCCCCTCATTTGCAGGTATGAGTCCTGACTATATCACGTCTCTGCCCCTCCTGCCTGTCTCATTGTGATTAGTTCTTTATGACTTTAGGAGTCCCCTTCTCCTACTTTGTTATAGGAGTCTTTTCTGCTAGCTTTCCTAAATTTTCTCATCTGTAGTTGCTCTGTAAACGTTGTAAGTTTGGTGTGTCATGGGAGGAGGTGAGTTCAGAGTCTTCCTACTCTGCCATCTTGGCCATTCTCCTGGCACTATTCTTATCAACATTTGAAATGAAACTGAGTTGCAAGCAGATTCAACTTCATTGGTTTGATATTGGTGCAACTGCTATATTTGGTTTGGAAAGATGTGGCTGACTTTGATGTATATAATTTAAAAGAGCTAGTGTAACTCTTACTATGGGTCTCCAGCACATGAATATCTAACTAGTAGCCACTTTCCTCTCTGGCATCCTGTCATACCTGCTCATTCTAGAACCTGCAATAAAACAGATGACCCTCCCTGACCGAAAGAGAACTCAGCGCTTTTTCAGAGTTCACAGGCCACCAGGCCGACGTCCATCCATCCATCAGCACTGTCCTCACCCTGTTTGGGCTGATGAGAACTATAGCCTTGGGCCAGAGATGTTCACTTTCTCTCCACTTGGACTAGGGGTAGAGAGGGTAGCATTAAGGCTTGTTGGTATACTACTTACGTCTAGTGAACCTCCGGGAACTTCAGTGTGAATTTATGTGAACTTCCTGTGAAATGACCAATTTGGTTAAAGGAAAACTCTGCTTGTGGTTATTCCCTTAGCACTGGACATTAATCTTTTGTTTTGCTTTGGTCTTATTTTTTTTTCCATTTTTTATTGGAGTATAATTGCTTTACAATGTTGTTTGGTTTCTGCCGTACAATAAAGTGAATCAGCTATATGTATACACATCATCCTTTCTCTTGAGCCTCCCTCTTGCTCCCCTATCCCATCCCTCTGGGTCATCACAGAGCAGCGAAGTGAGCTCCCAGTACAGCAGCTTCCCACTGGCTATCTATTTTACACACGGCAGTGTGTATATATCAATGCTATTCTGAAATTAATCTATTTTTGCTTTTGTTTTGTTTTTGGCATTAATCTTTATTAGGACTAAAGTAGAGTGTCATTCCTGGTGGGCTTCCCTGGGCTCAGAGGGTAAAGCGTTTGCCAGCAATGCAGGAGACCTGGGTTCGATCCCTGGGTTGGGAAGATCCCCTGGAGAAGGAAACGGCAACCCACTCTGGTACTCTTGCCTGGAAAATCCCATGGATGGAGAAGCCTGTGGGCTACAGTCTATGGGATTGCAAAGAGTCAGACACGACTGAGCAACTGCACTTCACTAGAGCATCATTCAATAACCCCAGTTCTGAATTGTAGCCAAGAATAAGGAAGCAGATAAAAGAGATTCTCAGTTTGAGTGGCTCCAATGGTAAAGGATCTGCCTGCAATGTAGGAGACCTGGGTTTGATCCCCGGGTTGCGAAGATCCCCTGGAGAAGAGAATGGCAACCTGCTCCAGTATTCTTGCCTGGAGAATCCCATGGACAGAGGACAGAGGACTAGTGGGCTATAGTCCATGGGATCACAAAGAGTCAGACATGACTGAGCAACTAACACTTATCATTTAATCACTTTGAAAAAGCTGCCACTATCTAAATTCAATAGTCAGAAAGGAGTGTCAATGAAAAATTAACCAGTTAACCTAAGAAAGAAATAGGAAATTTTATTCAAGCCAAATTTGAGGATTATAGCTCAAGAAGAACATCTCAGAAAACTCTGAGAAAGGTTCTGCCCATTTGAAATCAAAGCAGAGTTATATTCATTTTTTGAGCCCCCATGGCTGAAACATTAACTGAACTATTATTGACAGTTTACACAATCAAGATCTAAGTACCACGTGACCCCTTATCAAGAATGAATGTATCTTAAAAATGTTGTCTTGTTGGTGCTAAGAGAATGTTGCCCTCTATGACTGAGCAGGTATTTCTGCCTGTGGTGATGTGTGTGTGTGCTGTGTGTGTTTAGTCACTCAGTCATGCCCCACTCTTTGCGACCCCGTGTACTGTAGCCCGCCAGGCTCCTCTACCCATGAAATTTTCCTGGCAAGAATACTGGAGTGGATTGCCATTTCCTACTCCAGGGGTTCTTCCTGATGCAAGGATCGAACCTGCCTCTCTTGCATCTCCTGAATTGGCAAGTGGATTCTTTACCATTAGCACCACTTGGGAAGCCCACCCACTGGGGAGGTTTAGTCAATGCATAATATAGATACACAATGCACACTGTGGGGAGAGAGGGGACCAAAGGGCAGAGAAAATGCTTTATGTTTAAATTTTTCTTGACTTGCCATAAAATATGAATTTTATTTCATGTGAGACGTTATGCAGGCAAAGCACTACTTCCTACACAGGAGGCCTTGGAGTCTCAGAAGGTGTAGAGGACTTTCCCTTGTCTTGGGCAGTTGAGAGTTGGCTCCATCCACTTCTTGAGGGTCACAGGGATGAAAGGAGGCAGGGAGAGGATTGTAGCCCTGCTGTCAAAACCGGATTGGTTTTCCATGTTCTTTTACCAAACTCAATGCCTTTGACTATCTGTTTAAAATCTTCTGCTGTAGAAGTCAACAGTGGTGATGCCAAAAGCTCAGCCTCTGTGCACCAGTGCTAAATCAAATCACAGAGATAGAGCTTCGGGTTAAGTAGAAAAGAATAGTTTAACTGCTCTGTCAGACAAAGGGGACACAGCAGATTTGTACCCTGAAAAACTGTGTGTCCCAATGCAAGAGGATTTGATGAGGAGTTTTAGAGCACTGGTTCAGGGCAGGGCTGCTTAAGGATCAGCATGTGTGCAGGGTCTCAGGTGGTTTCCTGATCATCTCTGAAGAATGCTTCATCAAGTAGTTAGCATCTTCCATTTGTTGGGAGTTTTAGTTCTGCAGAAAAACTCAGAGATACTGTTGTGTTCCGCCCTTGAGGTGGAACAAGGACTCTCCCCTAAGAAGGCACCACTCTTTCTTGACTGCCCCTCCCTTGTCTCTTCATCACTTTATTCCCTTATTAGCCACTGAAAGGTTTCTGTGACCAGGACCTCCACAAGGTCCCGCTTGGTTTCAATAGCAAAACTCACAGAGCTTGCTTTCCTTGCAAAAAATGATTCAGTTATCACACCAAATCTCAAATCCCTCTCTTCTCCGCTCTCTCTTTTCTCTCTTGCCTATTAATGAGGATCTCTACCTTTCCTTTTCCTGGCATTTTCCCCTTATTGGTGAGTATGTTCACTTCTCAGTCTGGCTTAAAAATAGTTTACTTCTTTTCAAAAAGGCAGCCAAAGATTTAGTGAGAAACTAATTAATTGGTATTTAGTCTTGAAAAAAAAAGGGAAGGGGACTAAGTTAGGAAATTTAGATTTAAATATTCCTTGATGACTAGCTGTGACTAAAGAACGCTTATTCTTGATGACAGCGTGTTACCTGGGGGACATCACAAGCCAATCGGGTAGGTTAAAAGCCTCACTGGCCTTATGAAGAATTTGGCCTTTTACAATGAAAGTGCCTGTCCTTGCTCTCTGGTGTGTAGGAATGTGAAACAGCGAAGGTTCAGAGGCAATTTATGCCCCCCGTGCCTATCACAGTGCCTCAGCCATGAGGGACACTGAATTCGTGATTTTTGAGTGCTCTGATGGAGGCTCACCTGCAGGTGTGCGAACAAAAGACAAGGGAAATTACATAGGAGGGGCAGAGGGCAGAAAGAATGGCTTTTCGATTTTAAGAGCCTGTGAAATGCTTGAGAGGGCAGAGGTCAGTGCATTTTGATCTCTGGGGAGATGAAACACCCTGAGTCGGACAAGAGACGAGGAACCCCAGAAAAGCGTGGTTAACTTCGAAGTCTATAAAAGACTTGGCAGGGAGGGTAAGAAGTGCAAATCCCATTAGTGGAGAAAGAAAGTATTTTCACAGCCACCTTTTAAAAAGCTGAAAGGCAAGACACAGAATTTTCTTTCCCTCTGCCCTCCCTCCCTGTTGGGACAGAATGAGGTGCCCCAGAGCTGGCACACTCAGAATAATGGCACTAGAGTAATAATGAGACCTTTCGCCAAGGACCGATTTGTCTGCAGAAAGGAGAAGTCATCAGGTATCCATTGTGGATGAATTGCACCTTCTCTTAACAATGGCTCTGATGAGGCTGCTAGAAGGTTCTTATCAGGGAGTAAAGACTCCGAGCAGCAGAAGGGGAGAGGGGGAGAAAAATGAAAGGCTAGCAACCCCCAAATCATCGTCAAGGAGCAGTGGAGAGAATAAGGGAGGCACGCTTCCTGAATGCAAGTGATGTTGGCTGGTCAGTCAAACCGAGACTCTGAAGAGAGATATTAAAAAAGATGAGCCGGCCAGCCTTCCCACAGGCAGGCTTTTCGCACGGAGGGCGAGGGTGGCTGGGTTTAAGCTGTGGAATTCTAAGTTCCTCAGGTGGAAGTGAATAGCCAGAGGTCATACCAACGCCTCCTCTGTCCTCCACCTCGGGACTTTCTAGACCCCAGAGAAGTAGGGCAGACCCTCAAGATTCAGAAACAGTGGATTTTCAGGGTGCTATTGAAGGGAGAAGAGAAATAGAATTGATTTTGTATTTACTAAATTTGTTAGATGCTTCGTTGTTTTGGGGCTCATTGACTCTTCATCACCTCTGGAGAGGTGCCTATTATTACTTACCATGGGATCAGTGGACTCTGATAAAGACTCCAATTAGATTGCTTCCCCATCCAAAATACTTCATTGGCTCTTCATATTTAAATTGAGTTAAGCACTGCCCTTCCTCTACCTCCAGAATTCAGTTTCCAGGATGTGACTACCATCCACCTCTCTGGATTTTTTCCCCACAACTTATAAATGTATCTTTGATTTCCTGCTGGGAAGTTGACTCCTTGATGTTGTCCAGTTGAGACCTCACTTTTCCATATTCCTGCTTTGGTTGGTGCTAACCCCTCCACCTGGAATGTTCTTCTGACATTTCAGCCTTCTCTACTCACTTGTTGAAGCTCTACCTACCTTTCAAAGTTGGGAGAATTCTCCTCCTTCACGAGATCTTTATCAAAAAGGAAGTACCATCTCCCTCTCTGAAATGCTTAGGGCACTTCTCTCTCTGATGGGGCTTCTCCTATCGCACCATGTTTATGATCATTTACGGTCTTATCTAACCCTCTCTAATGAACCCTGAGTTCTTCAAGGGCAAGGACTGTGTCTTTCTTATCTCTCTTTATCTCCCACTGGCTAGCACATTGTAGGTGATCATTAAATAGTGATTAAATAAGAATTTGCATTAGCATCTGTATTTCTAATTTTGAAGTTGCATGAGCTTTCTAAGTTGATTTGAAAAACAAATTTACAGGAAGCATCTGGATCTGGAGAGGCAACATTCAAGTCCTCAATGGACAGTCACACAAGAAGAGTTGTCACTGACTAATATTCTTCCCAGGGACAGACTGCTTATATACTTTGGATTTGGGCACTTTTCCCTTCTTTACCTCCTTACCTAAAGAAGGTGGGATACAGGTGGAATTTATTGAATAGTTAACTCTATGTCTACCCCTTTGCTGACCATTTTATATCACTAACCGATTTAATCTTTGCAATAATCCTTTGCAGGTGCATTATTTCCATTGCATAGTTGAGTAAAAAACAAAACAAACAAACAAAAACAAAGACCTGAGAGCCACAAGTCTAGGAGACAGAACATGGATGCTATCCCCAGAAAACTACAGTTCAAGGTCAATCTCTGTCACAAGTAAGTCAAGCGAAGTTTAACCAAGTTATGGAAACTTTGTGGGCTCAGTATTCACATCTGTAGGATGGGGAGCATAATGATCTCTGGAATGTTTGTTGTAAGGATTTAAGGAAAGGATTAAATGTGATTAAATGATCAAAAAAGTGAAATTTCCACCATGGTGCTTGAGACACAATCTATTAGAAATTAAAAAAAAAGATACATTGTTTTGTATTATCTAAAGGTGTATTATCTAAATCTGATCTGTTGTAACTCAATGGCTGATGATGCTTCAGTTGCATCAGCTCTGTCCTGCCCCCGTTCTGACAACCCCAAGACTCTTATTGACTCAGGTTGCTACATGCAGTGTTGGCACTAATTGGCTCATAGCTTCCTTACTCTTCTTCAGTGGTTCTTACGATTTCTTTATCAGTAACTCTAATTTTTGAAAATTATTTTTAAAGAAATGATTCTACCCATTTTCCACCAAAAAATTCTAAGCATTTCTTCTCAATCCCACCCTCCATCCATCAAGTGGAATTCCAAATAGTAGAAGCATAGAATAAAAAAAAAAAAAAAAGAGCTTTTGTGTAGCAGAGTTTTATTAAAGTGCAAAGGGACAAAGAAAGCTTCTGACATAGACATCAGAAGGGGGATGGAGAGTGCCCCCATCCCTAGTCTAAGCAAGGGAATTATATACTTTTTTAAAATTAGCTATTGCAATAAATCAAAAGAATGTCTCAATGTTGTGAAGATCTTACAAGACCCACTCCCGCAATTTACATTTTAAGATAACAGGATTAGCCAGAAGGTTTTCAGGAAGGAGAAACTGTCCTCAAGCAGGATACACTGTTGTTACATAATCCTTAGTACAGAGTTTAAACTGAGTTGTTTGTTGTGAAATCATCAGTTCTGGGCTTAAATTAAAAAACATTTTATGTGACTAAGACTAAGGAATGTAGAGGAAAAAAAAATGTCATTTCCTAAAAAAAAAAAAAAATAAAGGTGACCAACTGCATGTGATCCAGTGTTCTGTTTTAACCCAGTTCAATCTCTGGGCAGGAAACCATCCTCATTCAGCACTAAGCTACATGCCCTTTCAGGGTGTCCCTGGGATCTCCCTGTGCACACATCTCTCTTCACCCTCTCTCATTCACAAAATTTTTATAGAAGAGTCTTGTCAAGATGACACAGGCAGAGGGTAGAAAGATGACACTCAGGCAGAGGGTAGAACTGGAGAAGTAACATTGTCCCATTTTTAAGAATACCAAAAAACTGTAATAACTTCTGAGCCCATGTGAGTAATTAGAGCCAGAACTAAAGATCAGACCCCAGGGCTCCTCTCTCCTACACCAGGAGACTCAAGAGGACTTGTCCTGGCCTAGGGAATAGGTGACAGTCCAGAGACAGATGGGACTGGTCTTCAACTCATCTCTAATTTCCCTCGACTTCTATGCTCTGGTTACATGTTAATGGCTTGGCAGAAACTTCAAAATTAAACTTGTGAAAGACATCACTGTTATTGGCCCTCTAGGCAATTACAGTAGTTGTCAAAGGTTTTAGAGCCAACATCCAGCTTGACCCTTTCTAAATGACTCAAGAGTGGCATTTTAATGAGAAATGAAAGCAGAAAAGGTGTTGTTTTTTTTTTTAAACAGGCGATTTTAATGGGGAAATTGGGACTGAATTTGCCTGCCTATCCAAAGGGTACTGGTGGGACGGGCGAGCAGAGACCAGGGCTGTTGACTTCTGTTTGTTTCAGCAGCTTCCTTGGTCTCTCCCACTGGAACCTCTCAGGAGAAGTCACAAAGAGAGACGCTGAAGAATTACTCCCCGGGAAGGCTTCAAGCTCATGACTGCATTTGAGATAGCTAGATTACCAGCTCTGGTCAGTCCCCCTTTTCTCCATCTCTGGGCCTGGTCAAGAGTAACTGACTGGCTGCCAAGGCCAAGCTATCTTTTTTTTTTTAAAGACAAAACTCATACACCCTAAAATTCACCTATTTAAGATATACAATTTTGTACATTAACAAAGTTGTGCAACCATTACCATGATCTAATTTTGTAATGTTTTCATCACTCCAAAAAGAAGCTCATACCCATTAGCACTCATTCCCCATTCTTCGTTTCTTTGGCCCCTGGAAGCCACTAATCCGCCTGTTTCTATGGATTTGCCTCTTCTGGACATTTTGTAAAAATGGAATAATATGATAGATGGCATTTTGGTTCTGGCTATATTCACTTAGCATAATACATTCAAAGTTGAGAGGTTAAAGGGAGCAGTCTGCAAGATCAATCTCACTTCTGACATCAATTGCAAGTTTGGGAACCCAAAGATTTAAAAGTTAGCTAGAAGGACTCACAAAACTCACTGAAGGCTGTTATACTCACGGTTACTGTTCATTACAGCTAAGAAGAGCATTAAAGTCAGCCAAAGCTGGACGTACATAGGCAGAGTCCACCAAAGTAGCAGCTGTGGGAACCTTGGTGTACAGAGCCCTGGTGTACAAAGGGGTGTGATTATGGAAACCTGTTTGACTGCCCACATGGCTGACTTTAGTCTCCAGTCCTCAAAGGTCAACCAATAATATGTGTCCCAAAGCCCCATCCTAAATTCCACTGTTAGACTCTGGCTGGCCCAAGGCTCCAAGTCAAACAAAAACACTTTTAACAGTCAGGACATTCCAAGGGCCCAGATTCCCAGGAGCCAAGGGAAAAGGCCAGATCTCTGTTTGGGTAAAATTGGATTCTTTCCTATATAGGCGTTCATCCATGTTGTAGCCTGTATTAGTACTTCTTTCCCTTTTACGGCTGAATAACACCTGGTTGCAGATATACTTTTTTGTTTATTCATTCATCACATGATGAGCTTTAGGTTGCTTCTAGTTTTTGGCTAGTATGAGTAATGCTACTATGAAAATTTGTGTACAAGTATTTCCATGAGCATATGTTTTCAATTTTCTTGTATATATGCTGCCTGCTAGGAAAAACAGCCTCGTGTGGGTGGTCTTTTGGCCCCTACATGGCTGCAAAAGAAAGGGCTGGACTTGGAGCACTTGTTTATCAAGAGATTAGGGGCTCACAGCCCGTGCCAGGCTTATCACCTTATGTGAGATAGAAGTGGCCCACAGGGACTTCAAAATTGTGTCATAGTCATTCTTTTGGAATTGAATTCCAATGAGATTAACTGTTAATGTGAATTACTTTAACATAATTAAGAAAAATGGACATTGAATCATAGCTGAAAGTTCAATTCTGGTGGGGGAGGAAGCAAGGAAAAAAAGTTCTAGAAGGCAGAAATAGTAAAAAAAAGAAGGAAGTAGGGGTTGCTTGTGAGGATCTGTGGGAAGAGTGCCAGGAACCAGGGTTGCTAGAGCAGAAAGGGGCAGTCTACAGGGGCAGGTGAGAAAGCACTCAAGGTACAGCTCACACATCTGAGTCCTAGATCCATGTAGGCTTGGCTACTGAAGCAAAGCTATTTGATTTTCTAGGCCAGGCTTGATTTTCCTTTAGTGATTCCCTTAGGATTCTTGTTACAGGACAGTGGCAACAATGGAATGAGACATGCTTTCTTATCCAATTCTTTTGGAAAGAGAAAGATTGATGGGAAACAATACAAACATCTTCCTGGCACAGATGGGCAGAGCATTTTGCTTGAGGCAGATCAGTCCTAGCATACTGGAGACAGTTCCAAGAACCACATTAGAAGGGCTTCAGGGAATCACGGAGTTGGCTGGGAAAGGAATAACAACAAGAGCTAAATATGGACCGGCTGGCTCATCACCTCTGAAGGGGAACCAAGTAGTTACGGCGATGATCTTGTGGGCAAAACGCTATGGGGAATTTGCCTGGGCTGTAGGCATAAGATGCAGCAAATGTACGGGGAAGGAGTAGCCGGGAAGAATACCCCGCACCGATGGATTTCCAGGGTGCTCTCTCTGCTTCTTTTTCTTCCCCTGACCTGATGCATTCCTCATCTCTGTTGCGTGTGCATCTCCAGTGTAAAGAAATGTGAAAAGACAACTTGAAAATTGCCTGAAGAAAGACCACATGGTGCATGCTCGCCTAAGCAGATGATGTGAGTAGCAACACCTGGATCTCCTCCCACGTTTATGCACCTTGATAGGTGGACACCCTTTGGAGCAAGTCTTCTTCATAAAATGCTGAGGCAGTCATCTGCTTTTTTTTTCCATTTCTATTTTGTTTGCTGGAGGGGAGGAAAATAAAATTCTTTCTACCCTTCTAGGCTTTCATCAGGGGATCTGTAACAGAACACAGACTAACAAGAGAGTAGCATATACTCTCATATGTATTTCATAGCAATTTTAGGGACTTCCCTGGCCATCCAGGGGTTGAGATTCTGTGATTCCAATTCAGGAGGTGTAGGTTCGAACTTTAGTTGAGGAAAGAGCCCACATGCCATGTGGTGTGGCCAACAAAACAAAAGTCTCTTAAAAAAAAAAAGTTTATAATTTTATATGCTATGGGAGCCTTCATAAGGAAATGAAGATCTAATGAAATAGTTAAAACTGGGAGTTTTTATACAGGGTTTGATGAAGAGTGGACAGTAGTGGGGAAATGTGGCAGGACAAAGGAAAACAAGCTAATAGGAATAAACGGGCGAACTTGGCAAGGCCCATTCATTCTGACTCCTCTTGCAGTTCCTCTGACTTGGAGCTAGGATGCTCCTCTCCTCTAGGGGTAGGGCGGGCACCTCTCACGTGAGGGTCTTATGAACTGCGTCTGGAGAAATTCAGGAAGTCCTTCCAGCGCCTATGGTTTCTCAAGTGCCTTTAGCTTAAAATATTCAACATGCCAAGGTGTTGCATTTTGGGGTAACGTGTTCTGAACCTTGTCATTGCAGAGAGGAGAACAGTAAAATAATGAGTGCTTCAAACTTTATTTTTAAGTCCATGAGATAGTTTGGTGGGAGAAAAGAGACTTCAATCGCTCTTGTACCTGGATCATTATCATGATGGCACTTTTAAGCTCATTGCCTTTCTTACTTTTAAAAATAGATTCAAACTGACTCTGGATAATGTCTTTGAAAGCAAACAAACAACTCTGATTCCCACCCATAAATTCGTGAGACATTTTGGGAACCACTGTTGGAGTATTGCCATAACAAGCAAGCGAGGGTGATTCAGGGTCTGTAAATATCAAGGAATTCACTTATGCTTACATTTTTTTTAAGTTTCAGGGAACTGGTTTTGAGTCATAGGGCTGCCCTGTTCATTTGGCTTTTACATAGCAGCCCTGTGTCAATAAGGCCAGCAATTTAGGCCTTACTGGTTGGGAGATAACTGGGTGAGACCTTTAGCTCTTGGGTGAAGGACAATGGAAATTGAGATGCAAGAGGAAGGACAGAAATCTAGACAGCGAGGAGCGGAGCTGAGCCATAAACCTTCCTGGCAGTGGCCCTGATGCTCCAGGACTGCTCGGCTTTCAACAGGGACACAGAGGCTTGAGCACCATTATTTATGGAGAGCACTCCTGGGGCCTGGTCTTGGAGAAACAGCCTGGGCTGTCAGTCTGTAGAAATGGCTGTAAACATTTACGAATCCTGAGTATTTCCAGGATGCAGCGGGCAGGCTTTTCAAAAGCAGACCGTCCACTTGCTGAGCACACCTCTGGCTGCTCATAAACGCTGTCTCCTTGGAAAATGTGCTGACTTCTATTTCATTCCACCTCACCTCCATCTCCTTTTGACTTCAAGAACTGGAGTTGGAGTTGCTCTCAAACCACCTCTTCCTTCCAGGGCTGGGGTTCATCTTGCTGCGAGAATGTTTTTCCTCCTGCAGCCCCCTTTTACGACAATGACCTCCATCTTGTGCGCAGGAAGTATTCATAGTCCCATGAAAGTAAGCCAGCTAATCATGAGCTAACCGATGCCTCTGGAGTGGAAAATATGAAACTGAATGACAGGCATCCAGCCACAGATGTACTAATTTAATTTCATGCCCCGACATCAGCTGCTCCTCGCCACTTAAAAGGAACATTTGCATCCGTCTGTCATCAACTCTCCCTTTTCATTTTAAAATCTCTTTACTCTCTTTTCTTCCCCTTTGCTCCTTCCCCCCTCACTACAATTTGATGAAATAATGGGGCACATTTAAAATCCAAACTCAGGCAATTCAAATACTGAGCGGATGCGATTTTGTTCCATTCTAAGTCAGCCTGGAAGAGTGTCTGGGGAGTAGAAATCAAGGGGCCAAACAAAAAAGCAAGTGAGAGAGAGAGAAGATTTTGAATGCAAATCAACCTCCTCAACCCATTTGAAACAACCTGCTGTGAACCGGGCTAGAACGCATGGCCCATTAGCACCTTGTTAGGCTGTCAGAGCCCTGAGCAGCTTAACAGGGTGATAATGGGGAGGAAATGGCCAGGAACTTTAGGGGCCCAGCCCCAGCTCCTTGCTATTCTACCCAGTCCACTCTTGGGACCCCCAGGTGGGGCTGGTTAGAGTAGCTCCAGAGAAAAGGAGGGGGAGGGAGAGCAACATCATTAAACTTATTGTTGACTTTTTAAAAATGCACCTTTCTAGCAAAAGGGAATACAAAGGTTAATTTTAGTTTCCTGGAGTTGGGGCGGGGGGGTGCAATTTATTTATTTATTTTTGGTGGGAATCTCTTTGTGCTTGCTTTCTCTCACTTCATCAAATATTGAGGTTTAGTGAAAAAAAAAAAAGATGGGATATTAGGGGTTGCATGGTGAAATCTCAGTGATTAAGTTTTAAGTAAAATAATATGGTTGATACACAGGCCAGTGAACATTCATTTGTGAATGCTTTTAAGAATGCAATACCAGGACTTCCCTGGCGGTCTAGTGGTTAAGATTCTGTGCTTCCAATGCAAGGGTCTCAGGTTTGATCCCTGGTCAGGGAACTAAGATCCCACACACCATGGGGTGAAGCCAAATAAATAAATAAATAAAATGCAGTACTTGCTTTAGAGAGGGAAACACTTGCTAGAACGTCCTCCATTTTCTTCTCTCCCAAGGGTTTTGGTGCCAAGTGGGGTTCGTGACAGTATCTCTAACTCCCTGACATGTAGAATGTATCAGTTCAGTTCAGTAGGTCAGTTGTGTCTGACTCTTTGCGACCCCATGAACTGCAGCATACCAGGCCTCCCTGTCTAACACCAACTCCTGGAGTTTACCCAAACTCATGTCTGTTGAGTTGGTGATGCCATCCAACCATCTCATCCTCTGTCATCCCCTTCTCCTCCTGCCCTCAACCTTTCCGAGCATCAGGGTCTTTTCAAATGAGTCAGCTTTTCGCATCAGGTGGCCAAAGTATTGGAGTTTCAGTTTCAGCATCAATCCTTCCAATGAATATTCAGGACTGATTTCCTTTAGGATGGACTGGTTGGATCTCCTTGCAGTCCAAGGGACTCTCAAGAATCTTCTCCAACACCACAGTTCAAAAGCATCAGTTTTTTAGTGCTCAGCTTTCTTTATAGTCCAATACTCACATCCATACATGACCACTGGAAAAACCATAGCCTTGACTAGACAGACCAGTGTTGACAAAGTAATGCCTCTGCTTTTTAATATGCTGTCTAGGTTGGTCATAACTTTCCTTCCAAGGAGTAAACATCTTTTAATTTCATGGCTGCAGTCACCATCTGCAGTGATTTTGGAGCCCCCAGAAATAAAGTCAGCCACTGTTTGCACTGATTCCCCATCTATTTGCCATGAAGTGATGGGACCGGATGCCATGATCTTAGTTTTCTGAATGTTGAGCTTTAAGCCAACTTTTCACTCTCCTCTTTCACTTTCATCTAGAGGCTCTTTAGTTCCTCCTCACTTTCTGCCATAAGGGTGGTGTCATCTGCATATCTGAGGTAGAGTGTATAGAGGCCACAAATCTAGCTGATGACAATATTTATTTCTAGATATTAGAATTAAATAATATAAGTTAGCAGATATTCTACTACTAGGGAATGGGAGCATTTTCCTTCCATCCTAAAAATGCACCGTTTATGTGGTTTAGTATGAAACAAACTAGAAGAGTCTTACTGTCTTTAATGGCACTGGGGAAAAAAAATCTGTTGCATGATTTTCACTGAAAAGTGTAACTGAGATGGTGTTGCCTTTAAAGTCAATGTCCTTACAAACTTAGGACTTAGGGCACAGAGGAAAGACCAATCACCATACAAATTAGTGTGGAGAAGTTTGGGCCAAATGAACTCTGCCATTTTCAAACCAAAGTTCTTTGATGTGTGTTAAAATTATCCTGCTGTCTTTACCAGAATGATTTTTGTGTGATTTTGCTTGGTGGAATAAGGGAATAGATTTCATAACCTCGTAAGGTCACCAGAATATTTCTCCCCTTCTCAGGCTATGCACCAATAAGAGATAAATAACCCAAGGGTATTTGCTTTAGTTCTCATCTCAGAGCGGAGGTGGAGATTAGGATTTACAATGCTAGACTGCTTCTTTTGTCTCTCTGTCAAGATAAAAAATGAGTAATAAATAGCCATATTATACTTAATTTGACGAAAGTGCAAAGTAAGTGCAAAATTTTGCAAGTTTTTAAATAGTGCAATGCACGTGCTAAATGCTAATCGTCCTTTGCTTTTATTCCTCAGGGAGCTCTCTCCCACTTCTTTCTACAGGCAGGATCTCTGAGGCTAAGTAGACATTCTGCTTTTCTTAAAGGATATGGAAATGTCCCCGGGACAGCTGTTCTCTGCTGGCTGAGGAGCCCACAAGGTTAATGAACACCCACAAAGACGGAGGAGGAGGGGGGCATTCTCCGCTGGGCGATTAGCATGCCCGCATTCTTTCCTTTGTGGTAATGATGGTCAAGAAGGTGCCTGGCGATAGAAGGGAGAATGGAGGGCTTCTGCTTCTTCTGCCTCCAAAGCTTATTAAAATTCATTTCCATTCAAATAGCCATCCTCTGATTTTCATCATCAAATAAGCACACACTGTACATATTTAACAGGCAGGAGACCTGTGCCGAGTTCATGTCTTTTTGAAGTGAAGGCCTGTTCTCTTAATGACTGTCCATGCTTGTCTCTGTATGTAAATTTTGCGCCCTCCTCTTTCTCACCCCCTCCACTCTACTGCTACCCCAGTTCTGGGGTCTTTGATGAGCAGCCTAGATGCCTATTATAATGATAATTCACTTGGAGCGGAATGGAATCTCCTTGTCTAGTCTAGCTCATTATAAAGGTGAAGCCCTCGGGAGGGCAGGCTGAGAAGGAACAGGTTTACAGAGCTATTTTTTTTTTCTTCTACAAGAGGCAGAGGCAGGATGCGGGGTGGTTTCCTTCCTTCTGGTCCCTTGTGTTTATCTCCGTTTGGGGCTGACCCCTGTCCCTAGACATGGCGACTGTTCTCTAGTACTCCTGGGGACCATCATCAGCTGGAAGGCATTTCAGCCGAACAGCTGCTGGGAACAGCTGGGCCTGCCCTGCTGTTGCCAGTGAGAAACCAAGTGGCAATGTGAGTATACTGGGCTTCCTTAAACGGTTCACATGATCTGATAATTCGCTAGGCACAACACAAATAGGTCGGCCTCTGGTAGTGCGCCAGGTAGATACTTGTAAGACTTGTTTTCATTTCATTTAAATATAAGGGACATAAGACATCTCTGCGAGCTTTGGAAATCTCAGAGAGTGTGATCAAGAAGGGTATCAAGCAAGCAATCTTATTAATGGTGAGAATTCTCTTAAACTCATGGCAAGAATGCATTTTCTAGCATAATTCATTTTGTAAATGATCTCATGATAATTATAGTCCAATCAGGGCAGAACAGCAAGTAACGTCCTTTTACTTTTTTTGTTTTTCTCTCACTTGCCTTACAAAACAAACAAACAAACAAAATGCAACACTTAAGGTCTAAAATTATCTAACTCAGTCTCATAGGTTGAAAAATCATCTCTACATCTATAAAGAGTCTTGGTGAGGAGAGTGGGGGAAGAAATTAGTTCTACAAAGCATATGCTGAAACAATATAAGATGGATGAGATATGAGGTAAAGCAAAGAAAAAAGTTTCTTGCTCAGGGTCTGGTTCTTGTGATTTCTTTCTTCTGTTGAAACACATCGTGTCTCCTAATTTTAGAGACTTGATTAATCATAGGAAGTTCATGCTTTTTTTTTAAGTTGAAATATTTAGTTGATTTGCAATAATTTCTGCTGTACAGCAAAGTGATTCAGTGATACATATATACATTCTTTTTAATATTCTTTTCCAGGATGGTTTATCACAGGATACTGAATATAATTCCCTGTGCTATACAGTAGGAAGAAATTTCATTCTGATGAGGCAATTTTCCTGTTTTTCAACAAAGAAGTTGGATACATTCAGGTTTGTCTAATCTCCTTATCTGAATGCTTGGAGTGAATCACTGCTACCACTATTTGGTAGCATTTGCTAGAAGCTCATCTCTAAGAGTTGCCTGGCCCAGTCTCATTTAGGCACACAGATGATTTGGCGATATCTGATTCCTTATTGTTTTGGCACATTCTTTTCATTTGTTTGTTTTTTACACTTGGGGGTTGTTGCCCAAATCCCAAGGACAGAAGAGTTTGGCAGGCTACCTTCCATGGAGTTGCAAAGTCTGACACGACTTAGTGACTGAGCCCAAGAATTAAGTTGTATGGATGTAGAATTATTAGAGTAGCTGTTTCAGTCTCATCGGTATCAAGGTTGGCGAATGTTTCCCTTTCTTATCTGTAACAAAAACCAACCAAGGCAGTGTGAAGGATTCCAAAAGAACCAATATGGATGAAGCTGTTTATTAGATTTATAAGAGCAGAAGGAAAGCACTAAAGCTATCCATCTTCTATACTTTATTGAGAATAGGAGCAATGACTCAGATTATCAAGACAATATCTCCAAGGCAGAATTGAAATACTAAGGTAAACTGAGAATAAGTTCAGACATTTTAGGAGAAAAGGGATCAAAAGTCAGAGTGAAAAGAGCATGTAAGACTCCAAATACATTGTATTTGAGTAAAGAGAATAAGAAAACAACACAATGTATCAATACTTTCTTCTGAGAC
This sequence comes from Bos taurus, assembly GCF_002263795.3. NCBI lineage: Eukaryota > Metazoa > Chordata > Mammalia > Artiodactyla > Bovidae > Bos > Bos taurus. The sequence continues at coordinate 74,166,789 of NC_037343.1, forward strand.
AAAATGATACAAGTACCATAAGAAAGGTACCTACTGGGAGCTATGGGCATTTATAGGAGAGACACGCCAGTTTCAGCAGGGATGGAGGTGGTCAGAAGAAGTTTAGTTAAAGAAGAGTGAAGATGCATTCTTTAAGAATGAATACAAATTTGAAAGGCAGAAATGTTCATTTATTTAACAAATATGCATTGAGTACCTGCCAGATACTCCTTCATGTGTTAGAGATTCAGATGTGAGCATACACCTGAATTGCTTTGCTTGGTGGAACTAGGAAGGAACATTTGAATGAATGTTCTTTGGATCTGAAAAAAAAAAAAATCTAAATTTTATGATGACAAGTAACAATGATTTCTGAATAAATATCTTAAAAATCACAATACCTCACCTCTATTCAACAAGCATAAAATTGTGATCCATTTCTCAAATTTAGAAGATTAGAGGCAAAATTTTATAGACAGACATAAAGGTATAAAATCTTGAAGCAGAAAGTATAGTCTGTTTCCTTGACTCATCCTCACATCCATTAAGTTTTTCTATTTGACATATAGATAATAATTTTCTCTATATATCTGTATCCATATTTATAATATTTACATCTCTCAGTATAAGTTTGTTTTCTTTTTTTTGAGAACAGCATATCTAAGCTAAGTTCTTTCATAACTAAGAGTCTGCATTTTATTTTCTAACTTGCCCACTTAGCACATTTCAGTTCCTTATCCTTTATTTCTACTTCTAGCTCATAGCACAGCGCTCTGAAATGTGTCTGCATAGTACTCAAGGCAAGTTACTGAAAGAAACAAAAAAAATCCAGTTATGAAATAGTACCTTTAATGATGGTCTCACCTCTCAGTCTTCTCAAGGGAATGAGGGAGAAACCTAATGCTGATGTATCCTGGCACTCTGCTTCTAAAATACTAATTATTTGATTAAATTCAACATAATTGTTAGCAAATCAGGTGACATCATGATTTGTAAAAAATATATTGTCTATTGGACTGGCACATTTGCCCTTGGTCTGCTTGAAGGCTTTAGCCTCCTGGGCGATATCGATCTTCATTGAATTTTGAAATCCCAGTGGCTCGTGCAAACCAGATGGCCCCCCGAAATTAAGATGAATGTGTGTAATTGTCACTCAAAACTCTCAATACCCAATGTTGCCATATGCAGTGAGAATTTTGCTGCCTGTGTGTTCCTGTCCATGGTCCTGAAAAGCTCTCTGTGACCAGATGTAGGAAAGCCATTAATGAAGACAGTAGTAGATATCAGAAAAGCATGTTTGAAAGTAAAGTTCTGGCAGTACTGTTTCTCAAAGATATATGCACTTCATTTCTAACTATTTTTCATAATGCTTATTTACTAGCACTTTTTAAATTATCATCCCCTCTCTTTTTCTGATTGATTGACCTTGGGTCACAGGAAGAAAATGTCAGGGTTTGCAGGGGGAAAGGAACATGTATTTATTAAAGGCAGATGGTTGAACTGAGCTAGGATTTGTCGCTTCCTATTATAAAATCCTATTTTCAAAGGTTTTACAACTCAACCATAAAAAAATTATACTGCCAGATAAAATTTAGAAAAGAAATGACTCTTTGCAGGCTAACTAATTAGGGGAAAGTCCTATAACCTAGAAGTTATGCTCATGGAAATAAAGCAATGCTGGACTCTAAGCGCCTAACTATTTACCACTTATTGTGTAGAATTATATAATTTGGAAATAGATAACTGGTAGTCTATTTAAGACTTCCAACCACAGAGTTGTACAACGTTAACCAATTAGAACTGGTATTTGGGGAAAAACGTTGATAGTGGTGCCAAGAAATGGCTGAGATGTCGAAGCTCATGAGCAGCTGTTACGCATCTGTTGTACTTTTTCACCAATATCATTATGAGGAAGAGAGTTAGTGAGTTGGCAAGAAAACCTAATGCCTGATGCTTTTGAAATCATTAAATAAGATGGCATTACTTCACCTCATATCAGGGCCGCCTGAGCCTTTTTAGACTAGGTACAGGGATGTCTTTAAACAGAATTTAAAAGTGGAAAACAGGACAGGTTCAAATTCAAGATTTCTAGTCTTATACAATAAATTGGCTTATATATCTCTTGCTCAACAGAAAAATAAAGAGCAAACTATTTTTTTTTCCCCTCTTGGAGTGGGTGAAAAAATAAAACCCATAATTCTACTGTAAGAAATGCTTGAAACTTGTATTTCAGATCTCTACAACCATTAATATGTTTGTTCTTAAAAAAATAAATTACTAGTATTTAATTGTATGGCAAATTCTTCACAGCTGTGAATAGATAAAAGAACATAGAAAGGATAATTGTATGAAAGTGGTTCATTAATTCTTGTGAATGAGTTAATTTATTAAATGACTTACATTGAGCCCTTAGAACAATGAATGGCACAAAACAAGCCCTTTTATCACAAATATATTTTGTTGTTGCTGATGTTGTTTTCCTTATTGTTGTCATTATGACAGATACGATAAAGAAGCTCATTCCCATGGCCTAAACCCCACCGTCAGTTAAATATAATCAACAGAGGTGCTTGGACAACCTTCTTCCCTTTTCTCCTTCTCTTTGTCTTCACTCTATTACCTCTATCTCAATATGTGGTTTCTCATCCTGATCATCTTGGGTGAAATTACTATAGCTTAAAAGTGAAAGTCAAAATGCTAATCAGTCTTTGAGACCCCATGGAATATAGCTCACCAGGCTCCTCTGTCCAGGAGATTCTCCAGGCAAGAATACTGGAGTGGATTGCCTTTTCCTCCTCCAGGGATCTTCCTCAACCAGGAATCAAACGCAGGTCTTCTGAATTGCAAGCAGATTCTTTACAGTCTGAGCCACCAGGGAAGCCTCAATATAGCTGAAACAAAAGGAAATTGTAAAGAGGCAAAAAACTCTCTCTGAAGAATCTCAGACTGACAGAATGATCCTTGGTTCAAATAGTAAAAATATATTCTAAAGGATAGTCAGAGTTTTAGTTTGGAATCTAAAAAATAAAGTAATAGCCTCAGTTTCCTCATTTGGAAAAATGAGAATAATAAGACCTATCTCATACAGTGTAATAAGGATTAAATTAAACATCTTCAAAGTAATTAGTACTATGCTTGGCACTTGGTATCTAAATGTTTTTAAACCATTTTTAAATATAAAATTAAAAAAAATTTTTTATGATTCTTGTTCTTATTTTTCTCATTAGCACCAAAGTAGACATAGACATCTCAAAGTATCTGAAATTGTTATGAGTAGAAGCCAGACAGTGAAGCCCTCCTTCAGTAAACTCTCCTGTCAGATAATAAAATTAACTCAGTTGCCAAGGCCAAGGCAGTTCTCATGCCAGGCCCCCACTTTATATAAACTTTTGCTTATGGGTCTCTCCAAGGGAAACCTTCCTCCTAAATAGAGAATACACTTAAGATCAGATCTGCTCAGTCAACCATGGGGCATGTATAATACTTTAGTCATATAAGGGGAGAAGGTCACACCTGGTAGTGATTTACAGACTTCAGGAGTCACTGGATCCAAAAAGCTCTGCTGAAGGCGATGCTCAGGATTTCAGGGTAGCTTCTATACTTTGTTTTCTAATTCTGCCTTGGTTTTCACCTCTACTCCGCACTACAGGCTACCTCTTTCTATTTCCTTGAGGATGGAGGTAGCTGTCACACCTAGTTTCTGGCTGGTACGTATGAGACAATGTGTAATCCAGTCTTCAGTATTCTGAGTGTCTCTGTCCTATAACCATCTCTAACCATCTTCTTAAAATTCTTTTGTTTTTGCAAGTCACACATTCTATGACCATTTCTTTGTTTCAAGTTTTCCTAGGTAACTGTCTCCCTGTAACTCCCCAATCTATATAGTTTTCTGATTTTCATTTTTTTCCCACATCCAACCCTCTACAACCAACTGTGGTTTGTTTGTTTAACTTTACTTCTAGCTTTAGTTTTCCTCACATATGCAAAAGTGACTGAGCCCATACATAACATGTTTAATTCCGTATTTATAATTCTGCCAAAGTTAGGCATGTGTTTATAATTTGGAAGCATCTGTATCATAACTCAGGAGAACTGATAGAAGTATTTATACTTTAGGTGATTTGAACTAATGTTTTGATCTGTGTAAAGATTATGTATCTGTTTTCTGTATTCAACCATTTTTTTTTCTTGGTAAACATTTTTTTAAGCTGGCTTTTGCACACTGACTCCATTTCTGTAGCTGCTTATCAGAAAACAACACAAATTCTTGTATCTTCACTGCTTGAAATATAATTTACAAACTTTGTTTTGGTAACTGTTGATTTGTTTTAGGTAGGGCAATTTAATCTGTCTATAGATTCAAGATGACAAAATGGAAAGATAAAAGCAAGAAGAGTTATTTTCCTAGGCAATAGTCAAGAAAAGGCCTATGTCTTCCAGGGGTGGCAGAATGACAAGCATTCTTCTGAGTTCTCACCTTTTCTGGGTCCAGTTCTCTGAGATAACTCAGCAAGATGACCATGTGTGTACAGATAAGCAATTATCTTTTATTCTGCAGAACGTTCTCCAGGACTTGCTTGTGCAGAAGGCGGATGCAAACCCTGTGTTTTACCATAACAGAAATTTCCTTGTATTGCTAAGTTGCTTTGAATAGTCAATTGTTGAATCTTTGGCTACCCCTGTGTGTAGAGTAAGGAGATAATTGCTCTGATCCCAGGGCGAACCATCTGCTAGAACAAATTGCTCTGCTATCTGCTTCATTGAAATGATTGCGTTCGTTATATTATGTTGAAATGTTCATCTAACGTGGTTTATCCTAAGCTATGTTCCTGGAAAATTTGATTCTATAAATGGGCAGAACACTCTTAATTGCAAAGGCTCTTCTCTCTCCTTAGATTTCTAAACCGCTATGCTGATTTGGTCTGGGTCCCTGGAGAGCCGACATCCTGTGAGGGTGGCTGATTATTGATGCTAGGTGGATACAGCGGTGACAGTCCAAATTTGCAAGACTCATAACAGCTTTTTGTTGTTGTTGTTAGTTTGTTTTGAGATGGATCTTTTAACAAGTATTTATTTACTTATTGTTTTTGGCTGTGCTGGGTCTTCATTGCTGTGCAGGCTTTCCTCTAGTTGCAGTGGGCTGGCTTCTCGTTGCAGCAGCTTCTTTTGTTGCAGAGCACTGTCTCCAGCTGTGAGGACTTCAGGAGTTGCAGCTCCCAGACTCTGGGGCACAGGCTCAGTAGTTGTGGTGCACGGGCTTAGTTGCTCCGTGGCATGTGGGATCCTCCTGGGTCAGGGATTGTATCTGTGTCTCCTGCATTGGCAGACAGACTTTTCATCACTGGCCACCAGGGAAGCCCTCATAGCAGTTTCTGAAACCTCCTTGCCAACAGATGTTCCTGAGTTCTGGAATCTGAAAAAAAAAAAAAAAGTCTTGTTATTATGATATAATTTGAATGGTCTTTTTATATATTACTATGGGAGAGTTCAGTTAGTGCCTCATCCATCAGCTTCATGTTTATACATGTTTATATAAAACCAGCCTGGTAGCTCAGATGGTAAAGAATTTGCCTGTAATACAGGAGACCTGGATTCTGTCCTTGGGTAGGGAAGATCCCCTGGAGAAGAAAATGGCAACCCACTCCAGTATTCTTGCCTAGCATTCCACGGACAGAGGAGCCTGGTGGGCTGCAGTCCATGGGGTCGTAAAGAGTCAGACACGACTTACCACCTGACACTTAACTAACCAGTCAGGAGAAAGTATAATTTGATAAATGCTCACTCCCAAACCTTTTATTTTGCTGTGTTAATGTAAGATCAATGACCAGGAGGCCTTGAGAAGAGATCTTGTTGTTGCTTTATGTCTTCCAATATCAGGCACAAAGGAGAAAATAATGATTTCAGGAGAAAACAGGAGCAGGGCTTTCAATTAACAAGACATTGTTAACATTTGTGGATGGATTTTATAATTCTCCAGGCATATTTGCTAGAAATTTCAGGAGTAAAAGTGGTGAGAGGCAGAGAGACTATGTTAAGACCTTAGCAATTTCTTCCTGCCACAATATTTCTTACTCCTTTGAGAACAAATCTGATGCTAATGTATTTATCTATCTATCCTTTGAACTGCAATTTAAAAAGCCATAAAACAAAGATTCAAGCAGGGTGGCAGGTTTTCTCAGATTAAATACTCCAGTGGTTTTTACCATCTGAGATCTATTGATGCATAATGAATATTAGTGAACTTGGAATCACCAACTTGGGTCTCTCTCACTGTTACCTTCAAGATTTGTATACACCAAATATTTCTTTGGATGGAGTGACTTTTACAATTGATGCTTGGAATTTTTATATATAAGGCTAAAATTTAGTATGTACAGCTTTGAACAAAAAGTTATGTATATGAGTCTTCTATCACTCCCAGATAGACTAGACAGATGGGAATTTAGGCCCTTGTGTGGTGAAGTTAGTTTTAAAATTCCTTCTTTGTCTTTCCCAACAAGAGCCAAGACTGAGAGGAGAGCTATTTATCTGAAACATCTCTCTCCTATCTCTTCCTCATTTTTCATAAAGTTGATTCCTTTTTTATTATCATTATTTATGTTTTGTATAACTAGAAGAAGAATTTGTCATGGATTATGTCTTATTTGCAAGAGACTCCGGGAAGATGGCAACAAGGCATGTCCAATATATCATCATTTAGCAGCTTCTCTGGTAACTCTACTGAAGTAATGGTGGAAAAAAATACATATAAACAACTCTGAGGACAGATTTTGAATGATCCAGTAATTTTGATTTATTCTTGGTGTTTGATGGAACTGTATTAGCAGTTAAAGTCAATGGCTAAATGATTCCCGGCACAAAATGAGCCAGAAGTACAAAAGAAGCTTTACAATACACGATTGAGAGCGCCGAGCCTCCCAGCTTAAATTTCCAAAGTGCAGTGTAAATTACAGGCCTGGTTGTCACTTTCAACTAACAATTCCACCCAATATGGTCTAGCTGGGTAATTTGTCCACTATGCCTTTATGAAGCAGTAAACATCAGCTTAATTCCATTGGCTTTTCTAAAGCAATCAGCCCCGATTCTCATATCTACTGCAGAGGAGGGGTGGATCTCCCTCTGATGACAATGAGCCCTCCGTGACAAATGCGTGGAACCTAGGATTGCATAGAAATGCTTTCCATGCCTATCAATAGCATTGGCTGCCAATCATGTGGAAGAGATCTCAACCTTCCTGAGTTCTCTAGAGAACAGGGCTCTCATATTCCTATGTTTATTTCCCTTCCCCCTCAAAGATGCCCTTGCACCCCTAAACAGCCATTTTCTCTTCATTTGCTCCCTCTGTGGCTTTCTCTGTCACAAAGAGGAAATAAACACAAAGTATTGGAAATCAAAATCTATCTCTCTAACTACCAATATTAATAGAAAGGGAAAGTTTTTCCAAATATCAATAACAGCCTCAAATCCAACCAAGCAAACTATGCAATTAGGCAGGCAGATGCTGGCTCGGCAGTCGCTGAGATAGACTGATTTCTACTACTTCATTACTTTGACTTGGCTACTCCGGGCAATTTGATTCCACCCTCACAACAGATTCCTTAGCCAGAAACAGATCCCCAAAGATTACAGATGCTATGAGGGAAAGACCATCCAAACATGAGATCTTTGATCTTTCTGGCCCAGATGGGAAAGCTAATAGATTTGCATAAATGCTTCTCAGGGCATCTGTATTTAGCAATGAGGTGAAAAGTTTCATTTAAGAGGTTGGATGAGGACTGGCGAATCTTTCTTCTCTAACACCACCATGGCATTCACGTGCAGGGAAGTTGATCCTTATGTCTACTGGTTTTTATTCCTATGAAACTGAAAGTGTTAGTCACTCAGTTGTGTCTGACTCTTTGTGACCCCGTGGACTGTAGCCCGTGAGGCTCCTCCATGGAATTCTCTAGACAAAAATACTGGAGTGGATTGCCATTTCCTTCTCCAGGGGATGTTTTCAACACAGGGATGGAAACTGGTTCTCCTGCATTGCAGGCAGATTCTTTACCATCTGAGCCACAGGGAAGCCCTTTTATTCCTATAGTTTGAATCAATTTTGATATGAGCCCTGATACTGGCTAGGAAGGTTCTTTTGATGCTTAAAATGGAACAACACAAGCTTTATTCAATGGCCAAAGAGTGGAGAAGCAGAAACTTAGTTGACAAATCAACTTCTCAACCCAGTTTGGGCAGAGACACCAAATATATAGGAGGGTCCAGGTAAAAGGGAGGGAATTGGAAAGAGTGGGAGGAATATTTACGAGTTTTCTGAGATCAGGGATGTGATTTGGAGCTGAACTGATGCATTGTTCCCTTGTAGTCCTTTTGTGGGACTTTGCTGGTTGTTGTCATGGCAACCTTCAACTGCCATGTCAATCGTCAACTGTCAGTCACCGGTGGGCGTGTCACTTAGCATGCTAATAAATTACAGTGAACATACAGTGAGGCTCAAGTCTACAGGAAGTCAATCCCCTGCCATCTTGGTCCTCTTTTGTTCCAACCAGTTGCTTTTCTCTCTTTGCAGCTTCCTCCTGAAACTTAGTTAAGAGTAATTTGTTTCTGTTCAAAGGTGGGATAGGAATATGATTCTGGAGCAACAGCCTTGGTAAAAAAAAAAACTATCATTTATTTGAAAAGACTCATCAGAATTATCCAATCATTCGTTTTTTTTTTTTTACCAAATATTCACTAATTTACGTTTGCTAAGCACTGCAATGGATATCAGTGAAAGTCACTCAGTTGTGTCTGACTCTTTGCAACCCCGGGGACCATACAGTCCATGGAATTCTCCAGGCCAGAATACTGGAGTGGGTAGCCATTCCTTTCTCCAGGGGATCTTCCCAGCTCAGGGATTGAACCCAGGTCTCCTGTATTGCAGGCAGATTCTTTACCATCTGAGCCACCAGGAAAACTCAGGAAGACTGGAGTGGGTAGCCTATCCCTTCTCCAGCAGATCTTCTTATCCAGGAATCGGAACTGGAGTCTCCTGCTTTGCAGGTGGATTCTTTACCAGCTGAGCTACAAGGGATGCTCTTAAAGTGATGGACATTAGGGATGTAAAAATGAACACTGCTTGGTCACTACCCTTGCTTTCCCTCATGGGAAAGTGAGATACGTAAATAGACTATTATAACACAATAATTACAATACTTAGATCAGATCAGATCAGATCAGTCGCTCAGTCGTGTCCAACTCTTTGTGACCCCATGAATCGCAGGACACCAGGCCTCCCTGTCCATCACCAACTCCCGGAATTCACTCAGACTCACGTCCATCAAGTCAGTGATGCCATCCAGCCATCTCATCCTCTTTCGTCCCCTTCTCCTCTTGCCCCCAGTCACTATGGCAGAAAGTGAAGAGGAACTAAAAAGCCCCTTGATGAAAGTGAAAGTGGAGAGTGAAAAAGTTGGCTTAAAGCTCAACATTCAGAAAACGAAGATCATGGCATCTGGTCCCATCACTTCATGGGAAATAGATGGGGAAACAGTGGAAACAGTGTCAGACTTTATTTTTCTGGGCTCCAAAATCACTGCAGACGGTGACTGCAGCCATGAAATTAAAAGATGCTTACTCCTTGGAAGGAAAGTTATGACCAACCTAGATAGCATATTCAAAAGCAGAGACATTACTTTGCCAACAAAGGTTTGTCTAGTCAAGGCTATGGTTTTTCCTGTGGTCATGTATGGATGTGAGAGTTGGACTGTGAAGAAGGCTGAGCGCCAAAGAATTGATGCTTTTGAACTGTGGTGTTGGAGAAGACTCTTGAGAGTCCCTTGGACTGCAAGGAGATCCAACCAGTCCATTCTGAAGGAGATCAGCCTTGGGATTTCTTTGGAAGGAATGATGCTAAAGCCGAAACTCCAGTACTTTGGCCACCTCACGCAAAGAGTTGACTCACTGGGAAAGACTCTGATGCTAGGAGGGAATTACAATACTATATGTACATAATTGCCCTAAAACCCTGAAGAGGGAGGACAAACTGGGAAAGTTATGAAAGGGTTATGTTAGGTAGTTAGAATAGGAAAAAGGACTCCAGCATGGCGGTGGCTAAAAGACAAGGAAGGGAAAAATCCTTGAAAATAGAACAAAGGAAGGTCTGAAGACTGGAGTGAGGACCTCAGGTAAAACAAACAGCCCTCCTGGCTAGCCCAATTTACGTAGGGCAGGCCCAGGGGGAGGAGAAAAAACATATAAAAAAAGGAGCCAAAGGGTCGGGGGTCTCTGTCTCTTTGCATCTTTTGGGTTGGCATGCCCTCATGCCTCGAGGATGTATTTTCCTTTATTTTCTAAATAAAACTGAGCTGTCACATGGAGCTGTAACACTGGTCCATCCGAAAGCTGTAACAGTGGTCTGTCTGAGGGCTGTGATGCTGGTCCGTCGCTTCAAATGTTTGTTGTGATGAGACAGAACCGAGGAAATTACACGCCCCTCCAACATCCGTAAGAATAAATGGTATTTGAGTGTATTTCTAAAAGATGCCCAGGAACTGGCAACTATTGGTAAGGAGTTGTTGTGGTGGGGAGGGTCTGGGGGTGTGATCACCACTCGGGAGGATTTTATTGAGCCAATACTGTCTTCCCAGCATTGTGTTAGGTGAATTCATTATGCTCACACAACTCCATTATTCACTGTCCGATCTTCCTGGGAGGCATCTCCAGGATGGAAAAGAAGGGGGTGGAGCTGTGGGGAGGAAACTCTGAGGTTCATTACCTAAAGGTCATTTGGAGAACAAGGTGTCTGTGACACGGCTCCTCTTCAGAAGCTTCTCCTGAGCTGCCAAAATGCCACCATTTAAGAAGACACTAGCAGAGTTTTACTCTTTAATTTCTTTGCTCATTAAGCCTTCACTTCTGAGGTGTGAAAATGGCTCCAGGCTGGTAATAAACTGCTAGAGAAGTCATTATTTTAAAACCGATCTTGCTCCCAAAGGGGATGGGATGGTACAAAGCACAATTGCTCAAAGATCAGCTCCTCTGTAGGACAATGATTGTTCAAATGTTTCAGTTATCAAAAGAATATGAAAGGGCTGTCTAGTTACAGCAAGAAATGATGAAGCACGAAGCACCCAGAACTACTTCAGTAATCACACCAATCTGTTTTGGGGGTTGGGGAGAGGGTACATTTCAATGGAGGAAAATTAGAGCATTGTTAGCCTGTGTATTATACTGCAAAGGAAGCTGAAAGGACCCAAGTAGTCAGAAGTCACTTTCAGTGGTAAAGCAGGGACAAGGACAGAAAGAAGCTGGAATAACAATAGTGCTGTTAATGATAACAAGATTGTCTTGAAGCAGTAAATGTCACTCACCTTTCCTCCCCAGAGAACTTAGTGTTGGATAGATAGGACCTGGTCAGTTTTGCTTGTTCACATGATTCTTATTTTGCCTCCAAATTAGTTAAGGGGCGGGGAAATTTCTCTTGACTAGGACTTTCCGAAGGCAGTAAGTCCCAGACCTTTGGGACAACAACCTTCTGTATCCTTTCTCTTCCTTCTGTATCCCTCCCTCCTTCACTCTCTCTCTCTCTCTTTTTTTCTTCTATCTTCCTTTTTTTCTTCTTTCTTCCTGTCTTTTTTTTTTGTTCAATGCTTAAGGCTATATTTTTCCTCTCAAAACCGTCATGTAGAATTTCTCTCTAAATAAAAGTGGATTAAGAGAATTTAATTTCGAGAAATTTTTGAGTGCACAGTGAAACCCAGGGAGATAATCAGAGAGGTCCTGTGTTGTTGCCTAAGTGGGGTTTGTGAGAGGTGTAGAGAATGAAACATGATTGATTAAATGAGGATAAAATGTTATTCTAGGGGTTTTGCTTTTCATCCCTTTGAGCAATGAGCCCCCTCTGCTTGGACCAATTAAGGGGCATGATTAGAGGGAGACTGAAGTTTCTGGCTGGTGATACAGAGATGCTGTCCCTCAGGAGACAGTCTCTTCTCTGGGGCAGGAAAGTCACGCTGTCACCTCACGTCTGACCTAGGGCCAATGAATCTGAAGGGGAGCGGGAACTGTAAAACTGTGGTCTATGCAAGGTTTTGGCTTTTCTCCCGAGGTTACTAATCATTTCCCTCCATGGCAGTCTGGTCACATGTCCTCACTGTAAATCACCAGGGACCTCCCCTTCACCTCTAAAGATCCAGTCTCAGGTTTCCCTGCTCACCAAGTGCATGGCCTTGTTCAAACACATAGCAGATGTTATCAAGGCATAAAATGATTAACTGTTCTTTTGGTAACTGCTCTCGGATTCTATGGTCCCATCAGTAATCAGAAGTAATATAGCTCACCTCTTCTCAGAGCCCATATGTTATGTGGCCAACTTCCCTTTGAAAATCAGTTCAGCACCAGATGGCAACTAATGAGAAGATTGAATTTTAGGGATCTAATCAGAGCACAAAGGAAAGAAGAGAGAACACACAGTGATCTCAAGTGGAAGGATGTGATCAAATTTCTCATTTTTTGGCTCATATTGATGACTAAGGCTTGTCTGTTGCCTGGGAAGTTTGGCAGATAGAACCTCTATGGTCTGTGGGAATAGCTCCAAGAACTTGACTATCACAGCCCCGACCAGAACATGACCACTGTCTCCAGCACCAACTTCACCACCACCTCTTCTCCACCTCCACCACCTCCTCCATTGCCAGTGTCACCTCCACAGCCGCAGTGATCCCCAGGACCTTCATCCTCTCACTCCCATCCCCTCACCATCCCCAGCACCACCACCCCACCCACTTCAGATCAGCACATGAGCAGGTGGCAGCATTGTCCCTATGTTTGAATGAGGGCTCTGTGAGTCTCCCTTCCCTCTAGATCCTTTTGACAACTTTGGCTAACATTTTTTTTTTTTTAATTCAAAATTTTATTTACTTTTTTTTTTTTTAAATGCAACTTTCATTTTGTTTAAAAAACAGAAATTATGAAGAGTATAAGCACTGAAAATCTCAAACTCTAAATAGATCCCTTTTATACAAATGGTAGCAGATTTTATATGTTAGTTTTTAACTCTTTCTTCACAAGATGTCTTGGAACCATCACTGAAGCGTTCACAAATAACTTCATTCTTTTAAAAATGTTTTTTAAGATTAAACTTCAACTCTTACCTATATTAATTCTTTCCCTCTCTGCTATTGAGTTCATTTTGGTATTTTTAATTCTAATTTCTTCTGAGAGATGCTTAGCTCATTGATTTTCAACCTTTTCTAATATGAATAATATGGCTATGCTTATATATATGTGTGTGTGTGTATATATATATATATATAAACTTCTATTCCATTTTTATATATTCTATATATTCTATTAGTTTCATCCCAGGTCATGGTATATACATAATTTTGTAATATTTTTGTTCAAAATATTTAAAAACTTTTATTATGCTTTATTCTTTGTCCGATTTTAAAGTATATTTCTTAACTTTACCAAACAAGCTTTTTCAAGTTTTCTTTTGTTATTGATTTTTACCTTGATTGCATTGTTGTCAGAGAGCATATTCTGTGAAGCTTATTTTTTAAGTTATTCACTTTGCTTTATATCCCAGTATATAATTACATTAAAAAATGTTCAATTTTGTATGCTTCAAAATATATATTCTGTAGGTCTTGAATGGAGTCTTCCACATATGTCTATCAAACTAATTTTGCTAATTGTCTTGTTCAAATATGCTATAATTTACTGATTTTTCTTGTTATATAAATTCCTTGTAGTTATAATTTTTGTTTTAGGCATTTTGATATATAATATTTTGCTTTTATGTATTTTGCTTCTGTATCATGAAGCACATGCAAATGTAAAATTGTTATACTTTACAGTTTAAATTTGGGCTTTCCAGGTGGTGCTAGTGGTAAAGAACCCGCTTGCCAATACAGGAGACCCAGGTTCCATCCCTGGGTCGGGAGGATCCCCTGGAGGAGGAGGGCATGACAATCCACTCCAGTATTCTTGCCTGGAGAATTCCATGGACAGAGAAGCCTGGTGGGTTATAGTCCATGGAGTCGCAAAGGGTGGGACATAACCAAAGTGACTGAGTACTGCACGCACAGTTTAAATTTAGCTTTTATCCTTGTAATGTTGTCTTTATCGCTAGCAAAGCTTTTCATTTGAAAGTCAACTTTGACTGATATTAATATAGCTATGTGAGATTTCTTTTGTTTAAAATTTTCAATTTTTAAAAGCCTTTAGTACCCTTAACTTTTAGATATGTTTCTTCTAAATAACACATAACTATGCTTTTTGATGGAGAAGGCAATGGCACCCCACTCCAATACTCTTGCCTGGAAAATCTCATGGACGGAGGAGCCTGGTAGGCTGCGGTCCATGGAGTCGCTAAGAGTCGGACATGACTGAGCGACTTCACTTTCACTTTTCACTTTCATACATTGGAGAAGGAAATGGCAACCCACTCCAGTGTTCTTGCCTGGAGACTCCCAGGGATGGGGGAGCCTGGTGGACTGCTGTCTATGGGGTCACACAGAGTCGGACACGACTGAAGCGACTTAGCAGACTTAGCAAATGCTTTTTGAAAGTCAATTTTTTATCTAGAATATTTTGTCTACTTATACACAATGTAATTCCTGGAGCTTTTGGGTTTAAATACAGCATCTTATTAATATTGTGCTTTTTGTTCCTATACCTTCCTTGGGCTTTCCCCCATGGCTCAGCGGTAAAGAATTAGCCTGCAATGCAGGAGATGCAAGAGATGTGGGCTCAATCCCTGGGTTGGGAAGATCCCCTGGAAGAAGGCATGGCAACCCCCTCCAGTATTCTTGCCTAGAAAATCCCATGGACAGAGGAGACTGGTGGGTTACAGTCCATGGGGTCATAAAGTATCAGACATGATGGAGCATGCAGTACATATTCAGTTCAGTTCAGTCACTCAGTCATGTCTGACTCTCTGCAACCCCATGGACTGCGGCACACCAGGCTTCCCTGTTCTTCACCATTTCCTGGAGTTTGTTCAAACTCATGTCCATTGTGTCAGTGATGCCATCCAACTGTCTCATCCTCTGTTGTCCCTTTCTCCTCCTGCCTTCATTCTTTCCCAGCGTCAGGCTCTTTTCCAATGAGTCAGCTCTTCGTATCAGGCGGCCAAAGTATTGGAGTTTCAGTTTCAGCATCAGTCCTTCCAATGAATGTTCAGGACTGATTTCCTTTAGGATTGACTGGTTGGATCTCCTTGCAGTTCAAGGGACTCAAGAGTCTTCTCCAACATCACAGTTCAAAAGCATCAATTCTTCAGTGCTCAGCTTTCTTTATAGTCCAACTCTCACATCCATACATGACTACTGGAAAAACCATAGCTTTGACTAGCTGGACCTTTGTTGGCAAAGTAATGTTTCTACTTTTAAATATGCTATCTAGGTTGATCATAGTTTTTCTTCCAAGGAGCAAGCATCTTGGCTGCAGTCACCGTCTGCAGTGATTTTTAGAGCCCCCAAAATAAAGCCTCTCACTGTTTACATTGTTTCCCCATCTACTTGCTTTGAAGTGATGGGACCAGATGCCATGATCTTATTTTTCTGAATATTGGGTTTTAAGCCACCTTTTTTACTCTCCTCTTTCACTTTCATCAAGAGGCTCTTTATTTCTTTTTCACTTTCTGCCATAAGGGTGGTGTCATCTGCATATCTGAAGTTATTGATATTTCTCCTGGAAATCTTGATTCCAGTTTGTGCTTTATCCAGCCTGGCATTTGGCATGATATACTCTGCATATAAGTTAAATAAGCAGGATGACAATCTATAGCCTTGACGTACTTCTTTCCTGATTTGGTACCAGCCTGTCATTCCATGTCCAGTTCTAACTGTTGCTTCTTGACCTGCAAACAGATTTCTCAGGCGGCAGCTCAGGTGGTCTGGTTTTCCCATCTCTTTAAGAATTTTCCAGTTTATTGTGATCTACACAGTCAAATGTTTTGGCGTATTCAATAAAGCAGATGTTTTTCTGAAACTCTCTTGGTTTTTTGATGATCTAATGGATGTTGGCAATCTGATCTCCGGTTCCTCTGCCATTTCTAAATCCAGCTTGAACATCTGGAAGTTCATAGTTCGTGTACTGCTGAAGCCTGGCTTGGAGAATTTTGAGCATTAGAGACGAGTGCAATTGTGCTGTAGTTTGAGCATTCCTTGGCACTGCTTTTCTTTGGGAATGGAATGAAAACTGAACTTTTCCAGTCCTATGGCCACTGCTGAGTTTTCCAAATTTGCTGGCTTATTGAGTGCAGCATCCTTGCAGCATCATCTTGTAAGATCTGAAATAGCTCCACTGGAATTCCATCACCTCCACTAGCTTTGTTCATAGTGATGCTTCCTAAGGCCCACTTGACTTCACATTCAAAGATGTCTGGCCCTAGGTGAGTGATCACACCATCATGGTTATCTGGGTCATGAAGATCTTTTTTGTACCGTTCTTCTGTGTATTCTTGCCTCCTCTTCGTAACATCTTCTGCTGAAAATATTAAGATCTGAGGCATAGTTTTTTCAGTTCTATTTCCTCTGTTATTATATAGGAATCCTATTGATGTGAAGTGTGAGGGAAGAGGAGTGTTTTATAATCTTACGATTAGCCGTCCATCCTTCACAGAGCCTGGACTCCTGGGCTACGATCTTCACAAGTGCTTTCTGTTTTGTCTTGTTTTTCCCCACCTTTACATGAGGCAGGAGTGCTAGCATCGGCTGGAATTTGGTGTTTCCCTACCTCCAGGTCAGTTAAGGTTTGATATAAATCAGTGTGTTAGACTCTGTTAAAATAGTTTCTCTTAAAGGGACGCCTTGTTAAAAAGAACAGAATGCTCCAGTGTACTTAGAAATGGTTTCTTGAGGGGATTTTTCTCTAATATTAACTGTGAGATCTTGATAGACCTTCTGGAGGGAAAACTCACAAATGGGAGTGTGCCCTCAAATACTGAGCCTCTCTGGAGTTTTTAACTCTGGGAATTGTCCACACTGAGCTTTCAGCAATTCATCAGTTAGAGTTCAGGTTTTCCTACTCTAGTCCTGGATCCTGGGAAGGTTTTTTTGTTTAAGTTGTGCTTCTTTATATCTGCCTGTGTGTCTCTCCAATTCTGAGATATCCGTATGCCCTGTGACCTCAATTCTCTGATGGATCTAAATTGCTGATTTTCAGTTTGTTCAGCTTTTTTCGTGAGGATGGGAATGATGATTTCCAAGCTCCTTATGTACCGAGTTCAGAACAGTTTTCCTCAAATGCTATCATTTTTAAAAACAGATATTTTAACTTCTGTTTTCTTTAAATAGTAAGTACAATGGTTTAAAATAGATTTCTAATGGTTTCAGCATTGGACGGCTTTCAGGATCAGTTTCTGCTCACTGTTTTCTGTTGCTCTGTATTGGTTCCCACTCCTGTTATCCTTTTTCTTGACATAACTGAAAGCTGTTCTTTGTCTCTTATGGCCTTTGAGAATTATGTTTAGGCTCTCTGAGGCCCTGGATGAAGATACCAACATCCAGAGTTTATCTGAATTTGCCTTTTCAATTATTTTGTGTTCTTTGTCATGCAATTCATGTATCTCCATTTCTTCCAGGGGGCTTCCCTGATAGCTCAGATGGTAAAGAATCTGCCTGCAATGCAGGAGACCCAGGTTCAATCCCTGGATTGGGAAGATCCCCTGGAGAAGGAAATGGCTACCCACTTCAGTGTTCTTATCTGGGGAATTCCACAGACAGAGGAGACTGGTCGGTTAGTCCATGGGGTTGCAAAGAGTTGGACACAACTGAGCAACTAACACAGTTACCCTGGGAGTTTGTCATGTTCCTTTGGTGGTGTCAAGTTTTCCTGATTTTCTTGATCCCTGTAGCCTTGGGTGGGTGTCTGTGCATTTGAAGAATTCTTTCAGAATTTATGGACTGATTTCAGTAAGGAGAGACATTCACCGGGGGTGGGACTGCACTGTGACTCCAGTCTGGGGGTGCAGGGCACCAAGAGCAGGGGCATGAAGGGGGTTCCAGCTAGGGAAGGTGTAATGTCTCACCAGCTCAGGCAGCTGGGGGCCACACACTTAGCACTGTGTGATTCTTTCCAAGGGAGCCGTGGGGGGTCCACAGTGGCTGTTAGAGGTGCTGGGGTCCATAGCAGCACCCCAAGAGCCAGAGACCTGGACAGCCAGGAGTGGGGGGTGTGCACATGCTCGATCACTGGGGCCTGGCTGCAGATGCTCGTGTAGCGGCAAGGGCCGGGTGCAGACGCACACAGGGGCAAGGGCTGGGGTTGTCACCAGAGGGCCAGGCCGCCTGCAGGCTCAGTAGCAGCTGGGGGTCCCTGGCTGTTAGCACACACTCAAGTTGCTGCAGTTTCTCACCCAGGGAGACTCATGATGGGCGTCTGGATGGCTGTGTGCAGGGACACAGCTGCAGGGGCTAGCTGCCAGTGAACCCAGAGGTGCCCGCCAATGACAGGAGTCAGGGTTGGATCCATTCAGGCTCCCAAACATCTGCAGGGGTGGAGGGTGTTGGCTGTCAGTGTGCACTCCTGGGCTTCCGGGGATAGCCAAGAATACATGGTGCTGGGAGTCATCAGTGAGTTTTACAAGGGTGACTTACGTGCCCACAGCTGGGAAGGCTGGAGCTGGCTGTCTGTGTGGCTTCCTGGGCTCTGGAGAAAGGAGAGGATAGGGAGTCAGGAGTGACTCTTGGTAGCTGGCATCTGCAAAGGTGAAAACCCATGAGGAGACAACTTCAGCAGTGAAATCTGATGGGTATCCAGGGCGGCCACACTGACTGGTGGTTTCCTCTCAGGTGAAGCTCTCGGGATCTGCTGCAGAGCAGTCTCCTGGGGTCTGTGGCAAGGTTTCCAGTGACGAAAGTTGGGGGTGTGTGCGGTATCCAAAGAGGCCACTGAGGTCCTTAGCAGTGGAGGCTACTGGAGACTGTGAAAGAGCAGGACATGGTGGCTCCTGCTGTGTGACTGACACAGGTGACCCCTGCCCATCTTGTTCCTAGCATTTTCTAGATATCTTAGCTCTGAAACTCCAATACTTAGGCCACCTGATGGGAAGCGCTGACTCATTTGAAAGGACCCTGATGCTGGGAAAGATTGAAGACAGGAGGGGAAGGGGATGACAGAGGATGAGATGGTTGGATGGCATCACTGACTCAGTGGACATGAGTTTGGGTAAACTGTGGGAGTTGGTGATGGACAGGGAGGCCTGGCGTGCTGTGGTCCATGGGGTTGCAAAGAGTCGGATGCGACTGAGTGACTGAACTGAACTGAATGGGGTGAAATCAAAGCAGATTCTTTGTGCAGTGCCCTGAAAGGTGGAGATGGTGGTTGCTCACTGCACTCTCCCTCTGCTGGCCAAGGAAACTGTTTCTGAGTTGGGAGTTTCCTATTCGCACTGAGCGGTGCTGGCCGGGGCCATGGGATGGTGCAGGCAAAACGGAGCCATCCTTTCTCTACTTGGTGTGTGTGGTGGTATTCTCAGGTTTTTTGGTTTGCTTCATTGTGTTGCAGCAGCTTCTTTTCCTTTCTTTTTTGCAGAAGTTTCTTAACTGGACTTCTGAGCTCTCCCAGAGCTGTTTTCAGTCATGGATAAGCTATCTAGATCTTTGTTGGGGGATGGAGGCTAGCATCTCCTACTCTGCCATCTTGGTGAAGTCACTGCCTCAGCTCTTTAACACTTTCAAGAAAACATTCAAAAATATTTTGTCCAGCATTTTTTTTCTTAGCTAGAGAATTAGTTCAAATAACCTCATGTGCCATTACTATTCAGTAGAAACCAAAGTCCTCTGTATGTTTTCAAACTATCCCTTGGTTACATGTTTGAACTTTGTTTCAAAGGTATGTCAGTATATGTTTTCCACCAACCCCCAAAACCTATTTTTAAAACCATTTAAAGTTGGAAATCTTTAGAGCAAAGTCTAGACAGGCGGTTTAGTCTCTGCTGCTGTTTATTCATTTACACGAGAAGGGGATGAATACAACTCCAGAGATCTGATCTACTTGACTAGTTCTGATCCTGGGCAGAGGGTGGGAGAGAGGAGGGGTTCTGACCTCACTTGGGTGGTCCAGTTGGATGTTTGGTCCTGTAGGCATGAGATTTCAAAGACACCAAATCATCCTCTTCACCCTCAGACTTTTATTCCACCGAGGATTTTTCTCTTCTTGGATCATTGCTGACTTTACAGTTTTCTTTGTCTTTCTTGGATCTACATTGTCTGTTTAGAATGCCAGTTCTTTTTTTAAATTTTTTCAGACTGTTTCCTAATTTGTTACTCTTTCTTTCTGAACTACATCAGGAGTCAAAAAGGCCTGGATCCAAATGAATGCCTTTCTACTTTCTAGGCAAAAGCACCTTGTTGAGTCATAAACAGTATTTATTGAGTGCTTACTATATGTGCTAAGTATTTTTACTCATTATCTTGCTGAAACTTTACTCACTTGTCATATATGATTACCTTGGTTATTTTGAATATTAGTGTATATGTGAACAATTTTGTCATATATGTGCACATTCCAATTTCATTTTCTTGTTTTATTTAAGTGGCTTCTTTCTTTGCTTCAGTTTGAATCTTTGCGGGTCATTGATCTAAAAGTTTTCAAAGATGAATAAACTGAGACTCGAGTTTAATTTTTTGAGATCATACAGGTAACAAGTTAAGTTCAGATGTACAAAATGTTGCAGTAATAGTGCAGAGAGTTTCCTTCAGCCCCAGTTCCCTCAATGCTAATATTTCACATGACCATGTAATAGACATTGAAACTAAGAAATTCATGTTGATACAATTGGTGGCACTAGTGATGAAGAATCTGCCTGCCAATCCAGGAGATTCAAGAGATGCATGTTAGATCCCTGGGTGGGAAAGACCCCCTGGAGTAGGAAATGGCAACCCACTCCACTATTCTTGCCTGGGAAATCCCATGAACAGAGGAGCCTGGTGGGCTACAATCCATGGGGTCAAGAGAGTCAGATATGACTGAGCAACTGAGCATAATACTATTGGTTAAGCCAAAAACTGTATTCTGAATTCACCAGTGTTTCCACTGCTTTTCTTCTTGTGTTCCAGGATCCAGTCCAGGATGCTACGTTGCATTTAGTTTCATGTCTTTTTAGTTTCCTCTAATCTTTGACAGCTCCTGTTTTTCCTTGTCTTTTATGATCAGGCTATTTTTGAAGAGTGCTGGTCAGATATTTTGTACAATTTTCCTCAATTTGTGTTTGTCTGATGTTTTCTCATGACTGATTGGGATGATACATTTGGGGTGAAAAAGCCTCAGCTGTGATATGCCTTTCTCAGTACAGGCAGACCTCGTGTTATTGTGCTTCCCTCTACTGCTCTTTGGAGATACTGTGTGCTTTACAAATTTGTGGCAACCCACATCAAGCAAGTCTATCGGAACCATTTTTTTTCAGCAGCATTTCCTCACTTTTCTCTCTGTGTCACATTTTGGTAATTCTTGCAATATTTTAACTTTTTCATTATTATTATGTTTGATAAAGTGATCTGTGATCCGTGATCACTGATGTTACTATTATGACTTGCTAAAGTCTCAGATGATGGTTAGAATTTCTTTAGCAATATTTTAAAATTAAGGTATATATATGCAGTGTATTTTTTAAACATGCTATTGCACACTTAATAGTATAGATATAACAACTTTTAAAAATAACTTTTTATTGAGATATACTTGATGTACAAGTATTACGTAAGTTACAGATGTAAAACATAGAGATTCACAGGTTTCAAAGGTTATGCTCCTTTTATAATTATTTTTATTTTTTTATTTTTTTTTTACATGTTCAGCAAATTTTTATTCTCATTATGGCAGGATTTACTCATATTATTAAAAAATGCTGCTGCTGCTAAGTCACTTCAGTAATGTCCAGCTCTGTGCGACCCAATGGACGGCAGCCCACCAGGCTCCCCTGTCCCTGGGATTCTCAAGGCAAGAACACTGGAGTGGGTTGCCATTTCCTTCTCCAAATAATTATTTTTAATATTAGCTATATTCCCTGTGTTGTATGATAGATCATCTTAGCTTATTTATTTTATTTAATCCCCCACCCCTATCTTGCCCTTTCCTCTCCTCATTGGTAACCACTAGTTTCTTCTCTACATCTGTGATAGACATAACTTTTATATGCATTGGGAAACCAAAAAATTTGTGTGCCCTGCAATATTGCAATATTGGCTTTATTGTGGTGGTCTACAGCTGAATTGGAGAAGGCAATGGCAACCCTCTCCAGTGTTCTTGCCTGGAAAATCCCATGGACGAAGGAGCCTGGTAGGCTGCAGTCCATGGGGTCGCTAGGAGTTGGACATGACTGAGTGACTTCACTTTCACTTTTCACTTTCATGCATTGGAGAAAGAAATAGCAACCCACTCCAGTATTCTTGCCTAGAGAATCCCAGGGACAGCGGAGCCTGGTGGGCTGCTATCTATGGGGTCGCACAGAGTCGGACATGACTGAAGCGACTTAGCAATAGCAGCAGCAGCAGAGCTGAATACACAATGTCTCCAAGGTAAGCTTATGCATCATACCAGGGCATACAAGATATATGTCTTATAACTGGGGATGTTGACTTTGACCATTTGATTAAAGTTGTGTCTACCAGGCTTTTCCCTGAAAAGGTATCATTTTCCTTTTATAAATATATATTTTGGGGAAGATACTTTTCTTGTTTCTCCATAAACTTTTACCCACTAATTTTAGCATCCACAGATTGCTTCCTGTATATTTTACGTTTTATAGAGTGCACTTGTCTGGAACAGAAATGGTATCAGATTTTCACATTCTGCCTGAGGGACCAAGGTGACAATATGGGCCAGTTTCAGTTGAGATCAGAAGAAGGTTGATATATGAGTTTGAACCGTTATGGAAAAGTGATGTGTCAGAGTAGGGTGTAATCTGGAAATAGAGATCAAAAGTATAGGTGAAACCAAGGTGCAACTGGCATGCATTGTTAAGATGAGGCTGTCACAATAACAGAGAAATAAAGGAAACTTGGACAAGACTTAGAACCTAAAGGCATGCAAAATAATAAAGGCAACCACTCAATTTGAATATAAGGGTAGAAGGTGAGTGACTGGAACCACCTATGTGCTGTGAAAGGTGTGTCAAAGGGGAAAAGGTATTTGCCAAGGAGAAAGATTATAGAAGGGTTTTGGTAGAGCTGCATTGTAGTCAATTAATGGGAGACTTTGTAATAACAGAGAAACAGTCAATTTCAGAAGATATTGTAATTATTCATGGAGGATGGTTACTTTGTCATATCCATTAAGAGATGAATAATTGGAACCTCATTGTCATTGTTCTTGTTTTGCTTTACGCATCCGTTATTTCTTCCCCTTTCTTCTCTTTCCCTTCTCATCTCAGAGAGGGACTCTAATGGGGTCAGGAACAAGAGGACCCAAAGGGGACATCACAGAGTAACTCCCCCCTTTGCCTCCTTCTCTGGATAGAGAATCCTTTGATAGCAGAAGGAGAAATTGTGTTACTATTTCTCATGGTTTCTTGGCTTCCCTTTTCCACTTCTCTGAAAGAATGGAAGCTGGAGCAGATCCTGTCTTACAGAAGAAAGCCAGCCAGAGAAAGGGGGAATCAGGAGGTCAAAAGCGGGGAGTACAGATCTGCTCAGTCCAGAGCTCTGGGACAAGAGAATGGCAAGGGATTCTAGGAAGCAGGGTGTGCAATTGTCTGGAGCATCCTTATGGCACATTTCTCAGGATTCCAAGCAATGGGGATAAGCATAGGTGCCGGTTGAGGCAATCCTAACCATACAGGTTGGGGATCCCTCATCAATTTTTGCTCTGTACCTTCATGTTGATAATGTTAATCCCAATATTTTAAGTTTGTTGATAGAGAGCAAAGGTATCCAGGTCTTTGTGATGGGTACCCCAGTCTCAGAATCTTCCATTTTTTCCATATTGCTCCCAAGTTTGAAGAGGCATTTTCTCTGGAGAAGGGTAAGATAGCCAGTCCAAAGCACCTTAAAGTTAATCTGCTTGTCAGGGACAAACAGAACAATTATCTTTGAAACACTTAAGACTCCATACTAGTTTTCTATTACCACTTTAGCAAATTAGCATGAATAATCTGCTTTCACTAACACAAGTTTATATTTCACAGAATCTTTAGCTCAGAAGTCAGAAATAACTCCCACAGGATGAAAATCAAGATGTCTGCAGAGCTGTGTTCTTTACCGGAGGCTCTGGGCAAGAATCTGTGTCCAGTCCTCTCAGGTTGTTGGCGGAATCCAGTTGCATGAGGTTGTAGGACTGAGGCCTTGGTGATTTCTTTGCTGATTGTTGGACAGGGGTTGTTTTCATCTCTTAGAGACTACCTGCCTCCCTTCATTCATGGTCCTCTTCATCATCAAGTCCTGCAACGATGCATGAAGTACTTCCCACACTTCCATCTCCCTGACCTCCACTTTTGCCTCATCTTTCCTGCTTCTTTTTTTGTCACATTTATGACTGACTCAAGCTGGAGGGACTTCTTACCTTGTAAGGGCTCAAGTGATTAGATTGTGCCTGCATGGATAATCCAGGATAATCTATCTTCAGGCCTCTAACAATTAAATCTTCAAAGTCCCTTTTGCTCTGTAATAGAATATCAACACAGTCACAGATGCCAGGATTTAAAGTACAGATGTTTTTGGTGGGGAGGGACATTATTTGGCCCACCATAAGTTCAAATACAAGAAGAAGGCTTTACAAAGAGTTGGGGGAAGAGATGTGAGGTCAGGCCAAGTCAAGGACTGCTGCCTGTAATAAACCAAAGGACTCTTGGGAAGACACCACAGGGCAGTATAGAGGCGGCGTTGAACTATTAATGGTATTATTCATCGCTTACACGGACATCATGACGAGACAAAGTGGAACGCCTCGGATATATCACTTAGCCAAAGGGCTTGATTTCTGTATTTCAGGCCTGTTCTTTGGAAGGAGAGGAGGCCGAAGAGTAGAGAGAGAGTCCACATATGGAGCTTAAGGATTGAATTTTCTTTAGGGGTGGTTAAAAGGCCAGATTCTAGAAGGCTGGAATGAAGACACACACCCTAGAAAAGAAGAGTCCTTGGCTGTGGATGAAATACAGAGTCTTAAAAGTGCTTCTTCCTGTTGGACATCATTTCTAGTGATTTATAATTTGTGAATCATATTTTTCTTGTCTGAACTTTGTTGATAGCAGCAATTTTATTCTGATGACATGGGATAAGCATCAGATGATATGATGTCTGTAAATCAAAATTAACATAAAACAAACATTTGGTAAGAACCGACTCTGTACTAGGACTGCCCTGGGCGTGGCAGTATCCAGAGATGAATGGAATATGGTCCTTGCCTCTGAGAAACTCCCAGGGTATGAAGACAGGAACAGGTGTGAATTTACATAGAAGGCAATGGCACTGATAGAGGGAAGAAGAACCCGAGGAATCCAGGAGAGAAGCAATCCACTTTTCTGGGTGTGGGAAATGAGGAGTTGACATCTAATCTAGCAGGTTAGTAGTGTTGTTAATACATAGATAGAAATGACATATGGTAGGGAAGGTAAGAGCATTCCCCCAGAATGGAAAAAACAGAACTAAAGGCATATATGATGCAAGTGAGAAACAGAATGAAGAAAAGAATACGTGTGTTTTGGGATTTATTAAATTTAAAATTCCCAGAGAGCTTCCACAGTGTTATTATTCAATAAGAAGTTGGATTTAAGAGTCAGAGACTTGTGAGGGAATGGAACTGGACAGAAGGATTTGGAAGCAATTTGCATGCACATAATTGTTGCCATGAGATTGGAAAAACTGCTCAAGAAGGCAAATGTATTGAGTAAAGTGATAATTGGCTCAAGGACAGAAATTTGTGGAATACCAATATTTGGGTGGTGGAGAAAGAAAGATGAAACAGAATATTAAACTGGAAGCTTTCACTGAGTCAAGGAAAAAAATAAGTATAAAAATTGCAAAGCGATATATCAGATCATCAGGAAGAAATTTAAAAGTAAGTGTCTGAGAATGTTTTGCTGAGTTTCATGTCAACGAGGGAAGTATGAAAGGATCTGTAGAGATGGATGGAAGAATTTATGATGGAGGCTTCTTTGGGAAGAATCTATTCTGGGATTTCTATTGTTTCTCACTCTGATGTGTTAGGCAGAGCCTCAAAGGAGATCACTTGGACAGCGTGGTATGTAAACCTTGTGTTTGGGTGTGGGGTGGGGATCATGTGACATCTAACACATGCCTGAGGAGTCACAACGTGAGGGAGAGGCCAGAGGAACCAACCTCTGATGGTGGTGACGTGAGAAATGATTGCATTTCCTTCTGATAACGTGGCCAAGGCAGATGCTCCTGGAGAAGGGATGTGGAGCTCACAATACGATGTCATTTAAATAGTTATTTTGGCCAAGAGACCTTATGTCAGAGAGTGCTCTAGTTCTGGAGGCTTTGTAGAGGAGCTTCCAAAATACCCACTTGTTTGCTCATCAGAGACTCAGCTTTACATTCCTGCCAAGCCCAGAGACCTCTGAAGACAACACCAGTCAAGAAAGAACCTTCTCACTCCTCTGCCCTCTTTCTTTCATCCTATCCCGAGTTCAACTATGGTAAGTTTAAAAAATGGCAACTAGCATGAGGCATTGAAGAAAAAGAGGAAAAATTGAACCTCACCTCCTCTCTTGAAGGTAGTCATTCTGCTTTCAACTGTGACTTATTTGGAGTATGAGGAGCAGAAAGAGGATAATTTAACTTGAATAAAGATTAAAATTCCAATTAACAATTTTTAACCAGGAATTTCTAATTTTCAAATTGAGACTCTGTGACTTAACTAATCCTTTGATTTATTTATTTCCCGAGAGTGACTGTCCCAGTGTTTTTCCCAGGGACTTGGGGAAGATGCCTTCTAATGAAAAAGCATAAATGGATAGGGAAGACTCAAATTTTTGCATTTTGAATAGATCCCACAAATTGGTGCTTTTCCAAGGCTTGATATGAAGAGGATTCGGACAAAGAAAGAGAATAAAAAACTAGAGAAGTCAGTAGGGTTAGTGTTGCAGAAACTTAAGGGAAAGAAAAGTGTCAAAAACAGGGCTGGTGCAGGAGATAGTTGTTTTCATCCTAACAATGAGGACAATCTGGATAAACTATAAAATTATAGTGTTTTTTGAAATGTCTGTCAGCAAACTGAGGATTTGAAGAATCCTAAATCAATTAAATGCAGAAAGAGATGAGTCCTTTCTAAGAGAAAAGAGTCTCATGGCTGCTTTAATTGCTGAAGACATATTAGAAAATAAAGTGAACCCACCATGAAAGTGTAATGAGATGTCAGCCTAACACTTTTTTTTAAAATAAAGTGAACCCACCATGAAAGTGTAATGAGATGTCAGCCTAACACTTTTTTTTTCTTTTGCCCATACCATCTAGCATGTGGGACCCCGGCCAGGGATTGAACTCATGCCCCAGCAGTGGAAGCGTGGAGTCTTAACCCCTGGACCACCAGGGAAGTCTCCCAGCCTAACTCTTAATGAACATTTAATGGCTACATGTGGACTGGAATAACAAGACAGAATTTTGAAAAGCCCCAGTCACAGAGTGATTCTGCATATGACCACCAGATCTTTTCCATGGGTGTTTTCTGTATCATCCTGCCACACCAGGACCATATGCCGGAAGCTGGGGCAGGACAGAAAAACAGACAATTACCCTTGAGTGCAAGGGGTATTTTCTAAGGGAAAGGCAGTGGTCCAGCAAGGTATAGGTAGAAGTGGTAGAAATGCCTTTAAGTTCCACTAGAACTTTACCAAGTACCAGTACCAAGTGACCCAGTAAAGGCTGCTGCTGCTAAGTCACTTCAGTCATGTCCGACTCTGTGTGACCCCATAGACGGCAGCCCACCAGGCTCCCCCGTCCCTGGGATTCTCCAGGCAAGAATACTGGAGTGGGTTGCCATTTCCTTTTCCAATGCATGAAAGTGAAAAGTGAAAGAGAAGTCGCTCAGTCGTGTCTGACTCTTCGCAACCCCATGGACTGCAGCCTACCAGGCTCCTCCATCCATGGGATTTTCCAGGCAAGAGTACTGGAGTGGGGTGCCATCACCTTCTCCACAATAAAGGCTAGATAAAAGCTGAAATCAAGATTGCCAGGAGAAATACCAATGACCTCAGATATGCAGATGACACCACCCTAATGGCAGAAATGGAAGAGGAATTAAAGAGCCTCTTGATGAAGGTAAAAGAGGAGAGTGAAAAAGCTGGCTTAAAACTCAACATTCAAAAAACTAAAAATCATGGCATCTGGTCTCATCACTTCATGGCAAATAGATGGGGAAAAAATGGAAACAGTGACAGATTTCATTTTCTTGGGTTCCAAAATCACTGCAGCCATGAAATTAAAAATGACTGCTCCTTGAAACAAAAGCTATGACAAACCTAGATATCGTTATTAAAAAGCAGAGACATCACTTTGCTGACAAAGGTCCATATAGTCAAAGCTATAGTTTTTCCAGTAGTCATGTATGGATGTGAGAATTGGACCATAAAGAAGGCTGAGCACTAACAAATTGATGCTTTTGAACTGTGGTGCTGGAGAAGACTCCTATGACTCCTTGCTGTCCATTGGACAGCAAGAAAGGAGATCAAACCAGTTAATCCTAAAGGAAATCAACTCTGAAGATTCGTTGGAAGGACTGATGTTGAAGCTGAAGCTCCAACACTTTGGCCACCTGATGCCAAGAGCCAACTCATTGGTAAAGACCCTGATGCTGGGAAAGACTGAGGGCAGGAGGAGAAGAGAGCAACATAGAATGAGACGGCTGGATGGTCTCACTGACGCAATGGACGTAGTTGGAGCGAGCTCCAGGAAACAGTGAAGGACAGGGAAGCCTGGGGTGCTGCAGTCCTTGGCGTTGCAAAGAGTAGGACACGACTTAGTGACTGAACAACAATATCCTTCTGATACAGGAGAGTTTTCCATAAAGAATGCCACAAAGGGTGGGCCTGTGGGTAAATCTAAAAGATCTTTATATTTTCTTTAAACTTCCCTATTGGACTAAAGACTATCAACATAAAATTTTAACAATGTAAGCTGAGTTGTGAAGAACTGACCACTTGTCCAGTATGTCTTATGGGGCCAGGGATAAGAAATTTACCTGGAGTGATCTAGTGGGGTGAAAGCCAATAAACCATTTTTTATGGTCAGGAGGAGTTGTAGCTATGGCCAAGGAAAGGATAAATGCAGGGAGGTGGGGCAAATAGCAAACATTTTGAGGAGTGTTGGGGGCAATTTCCTGTTACCCTGGTGAATTACAAATATGTAGACAGAAAAGGCCATAATAAGCCTGTGGTGCTGGGGTAGAGCTGGAGTGTTGTTGCAAACTCATGGTTTTATATCTATCTCTATCTGTCTGGCTACCTGCCTGTTGATATACATATAAATGGAGTACATGCGTGCATGCTCAGTTGCTTCAGTCATGTTTGACTCTTGGCGACCCCATGGACTTTATTTAGCCTGGATCCTCTGTCCATGGGGTTTCCCAGGCAAAAATACTGGAGCAAGTTGCCATTTCTCCCTCCAGGGGATCTTCCCAACCCAGTGACTGAACTTGGGTCTCCTGAAGTTCCTGAATTGGCAGGTGGATTCTTTACTACTGAGCTACCTGGGAAGCCCTGTATGAATGGAGAAATGGAAATATGGATGTTATGTGTATACACACCAATGTATTTGCTAACTTTTCCCATCGAGAGGACATAGAATCAATGACGTGTCAGGAACAATGAACACACCTTAATTTTGCTCTCTAATTACCATTGCCAGGATTTCTTGAAGAAATAATCAATTCTTGGAATGGGTCAGGGGACATATCAGTTGAGTCTGCCACATCTCAATGCATCAGAAATTAAGAAAGTGCTCAAAGAATGTTAAAAGTTATGACAACAGCATATAAGAGCCTGCTTGTGTGAACTCCTACTGGTTAAAAATGGCAATTTGAGTATCAAAATAAATAGAGATAGTAACAGTAAATAAAATAACAATCCACATTTCCATATTAATATAAATTAATGAATAAATGGAAGAGAAGGGTAAGCTATATTTTCTGGTAGGATGCCAACTAGTAACTGTAGAAGTGGTATAAGCACTTAAAAACCACCATTTCAGTACCATCATAATATTAATTAATTCAGGCAAATATCATCCACAGACATGTAGTTCAGTTTAGTTCAATTCAGTCACTCAGTCGTGTCCGACTCTATGCAACCCCATGAATCACAGCATGTCAGGCCTCTCTGTCCATCACCAACTCCTGGAGTTCACTCAGACTCACGTCCATCGAGTCAGTGATGCCATCCAGCCATCTCATCCTCTGTCGTCCCCTTCTCCTCCTGCTCCCAATCCCTCCCAGCACCAGAATCTTTTCCAATGAGTCAACTCTTTGCATGAGGTGGCCAAAGTACTGGAGTTTCAGCTTTAGCATCATTCCTTCCAAAGAAATCCCAAGGCTGATCTCCTTCAGAATGGACTGGTTGGATCTCCTTGAAGTCCAAGGGACTCTCAAGAGTCTTCTCCAACACCACAGTTCAAAAGCGTCAATTCTTCGGCGCTCAGCCTTCTTCACAGTCCAACTCTCACATCCATACATGACCACAGGAAAAACCATAGCCTTGACTAGACAGACCTTTGTTGGCAAAGTAATGTCTCTGCTTTTGAATATGCTATCTAGGTTGGTCATAACTTTCCTTCCAAGGAGTAAGCGTCTTTTAATTTCATGGCTGCAGTCACCATCTGCAGTGATTTTGGAGCCCCCCAAAATAAAGTCTGACACTGTTTCCACTGTTTCCCCATCTATTTCCCATGAAGTAACGGGACCGGATGCCATGATCTTTGTTTTCTGAATGTTGAGCTTTAAGCCAACTAGACATGTAGAGCGGTTGTCAAAAGCCTGAATAGGAACAAGCAATTGATGTATCATCAAAGCATCTCCCACAAACTGCTTATTGATTAATAAATACAAAATACTTAGGAATTAACTTTATAGTGGATTCACCTGGAAGGCTCCATTCTAATCAAGAGATAAACTTTAACATCACCAGTAATAGGACACACAGACATTATGCTTTCTGTTGTGTTTCACTGAGAGGGACACACATCACTGCTGTGGCATTTCTGCAAAAAAAAAAAAAAAACCTTAAAATAATTACGAGGAAATGTCAAACAGATCCAAATTGAAGGTTTTTCTAAAAAGTGACTGGCTGTATACAGCAATGATTTCTATTTTTAAAGAAGCAGCCAGGTGGATTGCCAGCGTCCACTGCAGTTCAACATATAAATGGTAAGCTTTCAATAGACTGAGCCAAAAAGAGCAGCAGTCTAACCAGGCTTAGAGGAGGCCACTTCTTTCCTGTGCATTTTGAACATCCATTAGGGACTTACTTTATGGTTAATGAGCTCCTTGTTTAAGACAAAACCCTTATAAGAGTTAAACTTCATATTCTCACCTTAGTATGAATTTCTTTAATCAGATAATTAAATGCTTTATTTTGGGCACTTCTCAGAATCACAAACTGTGAAAATCTCCCCACCCCCCCTTTTAATTAAAAAGCTTTTGGGGTGTGATTATGGGAGCGCGTGGCATTTAGGAGAAAGAAGGTGCCTAATCAGAGAGGGGGATGTTTAAGGGCAGCTGAAGGGTAGCTGCTCAGCCTGCACTTGTGAGGAGGATGGAAGGAAAAGTTGAAGATTGGGAGAGGAGAAAGCTCCACCAGAATTTTTGCAACCTTTTTTTTTTTCTTTTGTGGACTCAGCTATCTGCCTTCATGCCCTGGAAAATCACCCAAATGGCCATTGTCCTATGGGAAGAAAGTAATTACCAATCCCCTGAACAGAACTAATGGCCAGTCAAGACAGTTTCCAAGGAAATAAGTGGTGAGGTTGCAGCAGCCACTCACCCATCTGATCACAGTACTAAAGAAAATCATCTTCATTGGGAGGGGTTGTTGCCCTGTTGGATACACATGTCTGGAAAGTCATCTGGTCCTAGAAACATCTTACAAAATGCCGCAGAGTCTGGTTTTTCTGTTGGCCTCAGAAATCTGTCTCCTCTGGCAACCTGATCATCAGCCCTGAAAAGGAAGACTGTCTCCAAATAGGATCTGAGACACTGAAATCTCAGATAAATAAAAAGCGAAACAAAGCAAAAAATCCTGCTCTCGGTCACTTAATAATGCTGGCTATGAGCAGCCGGGGAGGCCATGCTTTCAGTATGATGAGACAAGAGGTTGTTCTCATCAAACAAAGCTTGGCAGAGAGGAAAATCATGCCTGGGAAGCTTTGCTGTGTCCAAATAGCTTTTGATTTTATTGTCTTAGATTCTGGGAGGCAAGACTCTTATTTGAATGACTGTGGGCAGTTGTCTAAAGATCCATTCTCTTGTTCAGTGGGACACTACAGGGCAGAATGCAGACACAAAGTTACAGCCTAAAGTTCCAGCAATGGAATTTACTAAATGGGAATGTCTCAAGTGTCCTACTGTTGAAGGTTTTCAAGTTAGAATACTGAGGGATGGAGAATAAATGTCAGCATCATTTGGCAATGAGCTTGGGTGACCAACCCACCCTGGTTTGCCTGGGACTCTCCTGGTTTTGAGCCCATGTCTCAAACACCCCCTCAATCTCAGGCTAAACAGGATGTCCAGTCACCCACCCACCAGGTTGGCCTCAGTGATTTGTAATTTCTTCTTCAGACTCTAGAACCCTTTCAGTCTGATGCCTGTGTGTGTAAATGCAGTACTGCCTTCATGAACTCTGGGCTTGGTATAACAGGAAACAAAACTTGTGTCATTATTTTGGTTTGGGGGGCCAAGTGTTGGACTGGGAGTTGGTGGCTTTACCAATAAACAACTGTGTAATCTTAGGAAAAAAAAAACTTTCCTCTCTGAATGTTTTATTTTCCCCCAGAGTGAAGAACCTCAGATGAAGTTTTGTAAGATTTCTTCCAACTGTACCACACCCTGGCTTTTTCCTATGAATTTAAATCGTCTCATGTGAGTCCTAAGAAGATGCTGTTAGATACCAATTCTCTGCTTCTCTGTGCATATGTGGAGGGGCAAGGGGGTATGGGGGGAGGTGAGGAAAGTAATTTGATAGAAGCCAAAATAAAGTGTAGAAAGGACAGCAAAAAAAAAAAAAATAGGAGAAATTCTGATCTTGTATTCCAAGGCTGTCAGAGGACATATACATTTACTTACTTACCACTGGAGACTTTTTTTTTTAGGTAACTAACAAGCAAGGTCTCTGCTTTCCCCACCTTTAGGCCCAGAGAGGAAAAGAAGTTTGTCCAAGGTAACACAGGAAAATTGTCACAGTAGGCAGTGGCGATTACATCTCCTGAACTGTGCTGTTTTCCTGCCAAGCTGTGCTAATTGCAAGGTGCCCCTAATTAGAGTAACGGCTCCTTTCTCCTTTCATTTTGAACCAAAGAGAGGAGCCTTGTGTCTGATAAAAGAAAACACAGTAGACATGGAATAATTTTCAGGCTCCTGCCTTCTCACAACTCATTGTCCAACCCTTGGCTTTGTTGACAATTTCAGATACGGGTTAAATACAGCAAGGGGAAGTCAGTGCTACACCTTAAAAATTAATTGTTCAAGTACTAGGTCATTTCAGAGTAATGCACCGTGAAATTATGTTATTCTCCAGAAGAATTTCCATAAAGTTTAACACGCCATGACACATTCTTCTGCCACTGGAGTTCGTTTTAAAAAAAAAAAAAAAACATAAAAAGAGTCTTTGGAGCCTAGGGGTGTGTGTATCTGTGGCTGCAGACAAAGCAGGACCAGTTAGACATGATTCTCAGAGCACCAGATGCTTTGGGGTTGCTGCTAAAAAAGACCCCATTACCAAGACATGTCCCATAAAAGCACAGCCCGGCTGGGCTCAGTGGAGGCAAGTGCAGAAGAAGTCATTAGTCTTGGTGCTTTTTTACTGTTATTCACACTGGGATAATGAGATTATTGGAATATTTTTTTTTTCCTAATGAGAATGAGACAGAATACCTTGGTCCCTAAATGATTTAGTCACAGAGGGAACACATTACTCTTCCCTTGATTGCTGTCAAATGCTGGAAAATTGGAATATTATACTGATATTTATCGTGATGGGCAATATTTTTCCTGCCTTCTCAGTGTCAAATGCGATGGGAAAAATATTTGTCTGAAAAGAAGACTCCTTTACAAGATTTGTAGACGGAAGACAGATGAGGATGCAGGATAAAAAACCAGGGGCGGAGGTTAGCAGGCAGGTAATTGGAGGATGGCTTTTTGCTATTTCTTTTTCTTTTTGTTTTCATCAGTAAAGCTAGGCCTTATTTTAATTCCATGGATCCTTCTCTTCTAGTTAGCTCACCGGTGCTTGGGGCTAATTAGACATTGTTTAGATTCAGAATAGAAGGTTAATTTCAAGGGGAAGTGGGTTTGTGTTGGTCTGGAGGTCATTAGTGGCAGCTGGTTAATTTGTGTTTCTTGGAAAGAAATAGCATTCTGGGGAGAGAGAGTTCCTTGTATAGGAAAGAAGATTTTTGTGCTCTTACTCTCAAGAACCTTTCACTTGAGCCTCGTCAACCCAGAGTTTATGGAGCTGGTACAGAGTAATCGGGTGTCCTGGTATGCTGAGATTCAACCAGGTCATAGGTGGCTTGTGGCCAGACTGGATAAAGAGATCTTGGGGTCTAACTGCCACATCATCCTGCCACATCCCTAACTCATCCTCAAGCAGATCTGAGACTTCAAGAAAACAACCACCACAAAAAATTAACAAGTGCAACACTCTCTGTCCTCATTACTTGCTGCTATTCAGAAGGAAGGTGTCACAATGTATCTACATCACAATCAGGAAATTTCATTGATCTCAGCCTAAGGGGTAGAAGAAACTTCACCATGAGCGTTGGTCCTGTGAGTTACAGATAGAACTGTTCCTTAGATTATTTGGGGATTCTGCCATAAATAGAGAAATTCCAAATGACCCCTTGTGGTCCTGATCCAATTAGTTGAGGTGGGGGTGGATTCATCTGTATTTTAACAGGCTCCCAAGAGGCTTTCTTGCAACCAGGGATGCAAATGATGCCTCTTTCAGGAGATGCTCTAAGTGCTTTGGAGAGTTGGGGAGGGGACCAGAAATCAACGTAGAAGACAAAGTCAGAATGAGTGAGACTCATGACTGTGGCTGCATCGCGTGGCCAAACTTTACACCTAGAAATAATCTAGAAGCAGTTTTGCATCATCAACCGATTTATCATTTTGCACCACTGTTTCCTCTGAGATGAAGAACTGTATCTTTTTTCCATGAACCCCTGGAAAGAAAAAAATTCCATCATGCCAGGAAAGAGGGCATCCATTTGCCTTAGATGATGTTCAAATTCCAGCTGCTCTACGACATTCACCACCCCCAGCAAAAAAATCTCTTATTCTTTGAAACCAGCGTATACCCCTACGGTCAACTTAGTAACGTCCAACTTGTAATATTGGTATTTGTGCCTGTAATTTAGCCCCAATTGAACTGTATGCAAGTTGAGAGCAGAAAACATATATCTCGTTCATCTCTATATATCTCATCCAGGAGGATTTCTAGGGAGCCTTGCCTATAATTGGTGCTCAATCTGTTTGTACTGAATTAAGTGGAGAAAAAAATGCCGCAGAGAGAGGCCACCTCACTCGGTGAACGGCCCTCTGCTGCGCCTGTCATGTACCCCCTCTCTGTCTCTTGCTACTTTTTCCCCCTACCACCCCACCTTCCATCATCCCAGTTTCCCGGATGATGGCTTATATCTTTTCTTCTTTTATTGCCTTCTCCCCTTCCTTAGTCACTCTGTCATGTCCGACTCTTTGTGACCCCATGGACTGCAGCCCGCCAGGCTCCTCTGCCCATGGAATTTTCCAGGCAAGGATACGAGAATGGATTCCACTCTCCTGGAGATCTTCCTGACCCAAGGATTGAACCCGAATCTCCTGCATTGCAGGTAGATTCTTACCATCTGAGCCACCCCTTCCTGATTCCTTTTCAGTGCTTCGAGTCACCAATAGGAACATTACTTAGCCCATCACTGGGTCAGTGTTCCTTACTGCTGCTGAGGATCATGATGGAGTTTGGGACTCCAGCATCACCTTGCATCAGAACTCGAATGATTTCCTGGGAGGTAGTGGGTGGTATATTCTGGTCACGTTCAGTTAGTTTCAAGATAGCTTGCATCTCACTTCCAGTAAAACCACTTATTTATAACATATCAATGTATTGATGGGGTCGCAGAACAAGACTGTCCTGAGGTGAGATGCAAATTCCAAAGGGGTGAGCACTAATTGTTCAAGTGATTGCTTATTTATTGGTTACGACATAATTACTCTCCTTGGGGTCATGCATTCACCTCCAGGTCACTACGTGGCTGTGCCCTTGGGATCAGATGAGGGCAGAGAGTGGTTACTGAGACTCAAACTCCCAAAGCCATCAGCAAGAACCTCCGAGAGAAGGTGGCAGACCCTGATTTCTGAGGGATTTTTGAGTGGTACAAGGGGTGGCTTGGATCTTGACCCTGCTCTGGAAACTTGCCTGGTCTTCTTGGAGTGTTGCAAAATACTGTGTGGGCCCAGGGTGTGTTTCAAATGATCACAGATGTACATGGATACAGCAGATGAGTGAGGAGCCTAGTCCTGGGAAGTTGGTATGGGGCTCTGCATTCAGAGATGTGTGACAAGCATCTCGCATTAGCTGTTCTCTTTATTTTGTAAGGACCTGAAGCCCCACAATTACACAGCTAGAGATGCACACCCGATGGGTAATGGATGGATATTTCTGAAGCAGATTCATTTAACCTCTATCCATCCAGCCCCAGAGAATAGATACCAGGCTCTGTTTCTGACTGGTAAGCAGTCATTTCCTGGCCGCCTGGCTGAGATCACTCTGGACCCTTTCAGGGACCTGCTGATATCCTTAGGATCAGGGAAGATGAGACACTTAGGGCTCATCTGCCACAGCCTCCCTGGGGGCTTCGACACAAAGATGAACAGGTCTAATTTTTTTTTTTTCCAACTGAAGCACACTTGCAAGGATCAGCACAAAAGTGGAAACCCAGTGGGCTCTTCCGGCTGCAGCAGCCAACCAGCTGGACCCCGGGCCCACAGCACTCTGTGCCCCGCAGCAGACCAGGGCTGGGGCTTGGGTTGAGTTTCATTTGCACTGCTGTCTTACATGCTGGCAGCTCTCTCTGGGAGGCTGAAGAGCTGATGCAGGGAAATAGCTGAGCATGGGAGAAATGGGTTTCCACCAAAGCGATTTGCCCAGTTTTTAAATTGTTTTTTTTTTTTTTTTCCTTATACATTTTTAAAGCAGATTTATTGCTAGCAAAAGTGCTGTCTGGACAAAGCTCTCTGAGGCTACGCATTTGCTTTTTCTTCTCTTGAATGTTTTAAACCTCTCTAGGTGTTTTGTCTCTCTGACACAGACTGGCAGGGAAACAGTGTAGACAGCCTGGATTCCCAGATCACTGCTATAAAGGCTTTCCTGCTTGCTGGCTGCCCTGCACGGTCAGCCCCAGTCCTGCAGGCCCCACGCAGCCGGGCGTGCAGCGCCAGATGGAGAGAGGGAAGGCCGACCCAGCGAGAACCCTCTGGAAGAGGAGCGAACAGCCCAGGGAGAAGAAAGATGGGGCCAGACCAGCTGGCCAAGAGCCCAGCTCTGAGTAACTCCCCCCATTCAGGGGAAATAAAATCACAGATGAGAACAGTTAGGGGCCAAGAACCAGCTGGAGACAAAGGGGTGTGAGCTTCAGGGAGGGGGCTGTGAGACAAGAAAGGCTCTGCCGAGATGTTCAAAAGTCTGGCCTGCCGTGGACAGCTGCCACCCCAGCTCCAGGCCCCTAGCGTTGTCACAAGCCTGGCGAGCTGTGCCGTCTGCTTGGTACCAGGGCCTGGGAGACTGATGAGACCGGAGAGGCTTTGGTCTCCTGCCCTCCTCATCTTTCAGCCTTGCAGGTCCATCCCTGGCCGCTAGGTGGGTGGGACCAAGACCCCTCCTCTTAGGTGACTGACAGTCAGAAGAGGAGTGGGAGGAGGGAGAGAAGGAGAAGGATGTGAGGGAGGAGGAGTGGGAGGAGGGAGAAGAAGAGGAGTGGGAGGAGGGAGAGGAAGGAGAGAAGAAGAGGAAAAGGAGAGGGAGGAGGGAGAGGAGAAAGATGAGAGAGGAGGAGCAGGAGGAGGGAGAGGAGGAGGGAGAAGAAGAGGAGAAAGAGGAGAGGGAGGGGCAGAGGAGGAGTAGAGGGAGGAGGAGAGGAAGAAGAGGAGGAGAAGGATGCTAGGGAGGAGGAGCGGGAGGAGGGAGAAGAAGAGTGGGAGGAGGGGGAGAAGGAGAAGGATGTGAGGGAGGGGGAGCGGGAGGAGGGAGAGAAGGAGAAGGATGCGAGGGAGGAGGAGAAGGATGCGAGGGAGGAGGAGCAGGGGGAGGGAGAGGAGGGAGAGAAGGAGAAGGATGGGAGGGAGGAGGAGAGGGAGGAGGGGCAGAAGAAGGAGAAGAAGGGGAGGAAGATGAGAGGGAGGGGCAGAGGAGGAGTAGTGGGAGGAAGAGGACAGGAGGAGGAGGAGGAGAAGGATGCTAGGGAGGAGGAGGGGGAAGTGGGGGAGGAGGAGGGAGAAGAAGGGAGGAAGAGGAGAGGGAGGTGGTGAGAGGCTATGCGATCCAGTGAGTCTCAGAGCAGAGGCTGCTCCTCCCCACCCCCACTTTGGGGACTCTGTCTCAGGTCAGCAACTGAAAGGGTCTTTCTGGAATGTTTCAGGCTCTCCAAATTTCGGCTCGTGGAACAGAAGCATAAGCGCACAGCAGGAGGATGACCGGGGCCTGGCAGTCCCCGCCCGGTTGTGCCTGCCACGTGCTCTGTCCCGGTCTTGATGGACAAGCCATCCCGGCTTGTGTTCTGGCTGAACTTTTCATCCTGGGAAGATCACACGGCAAGTTCCACGTCAGAGAGCTTCTCTTGCTGCATATCCCGGCTGCCCACCACTCGGGGAGATTAAAGGCGTCCTCCGCTGCAGCCCTGCTCAGAAACAAGCACACTGCCAAGTACCCTTTAGTCATTTCTTCCCATTAACTGGTGACCATCCCTTGATCTGACTTGAGGCTTCCAGGGCACTTTCCTACCTGGATAAAGATAGATGAGGCTGAAAAAGAGTCCTGTGTCGAGAAGGAGGATGTTTACATTCTCCTAAGCATGTTATGCAGCACACACTTAATACACACAGACACACACACACACACACACACAATACATATGTATGCATGCATTATATAAACATACACATATATGCATACAATCTATGTGTAAGTGAAATATTTATACAATCTTTAAAATATTCATATATGCTTTATATTTATAAAGTATTTCCATGCCTATTACTACCTTCAATATGACTCACGTGAGAGCCTGGAAGGATGTGCAATGTCAGAATGTTCGTTTTAGAGACGAAATGAACGTTCAGAGAGGTCGTGACTTGCATCAGGTCTCACAGCTCCTGGGTGGCATAACTGGAATTCAAACCTCATTTTCTTCTTTTTTTTTTTTTAACGTAACCTTTTACGTTCTTCCCATTGTGTGAGTCTGCCTTTCTCATAGCAGGTGGAAGAATGGGGTGGGACAGCGTACTCGTAAAGGGGTTCTTTTATCTTTCCCAGGGAATGCCCTGGAGAGCTGTTTTATCTAATTTAGTTCTTAAAATAGTTATTTTAAGATTAAAATTATTCTTCTACAAGCAAGTAAATGGTGGAGTCAGGATTCGCTGCAGATCTGGTTGACCCTATAGCTATGCTCTCTCCGTGACTCTGGAAATCAGACAAGGGGACACTCTGCAGGTCAGTGGGGGCAGAGGAGTCCAGTGGAAAGGTGTACGCTTTGTTGTCAGTCAACCCTGGGTCAGAATTCTAGGTCTATCATTTATTAGCTCTGGGCACTTGGGTGAGACGCTTAGTCAGTTTGAGCTTCAATTTCATCAGTTATGGCAATGGGATTGATAGTGATCCTACTGTGTGCTTTATAAGGTAGGTCTCTAGCATAGTGTCCAACATAGTAGGTACTCAATACAAGACATCTCTTGACCTTCTGTCTGTGTTCTATCTTTAGTGCTGATTTGGGTCTAATTCCCTAGTCCTCACTTAGACCAAATAACCCATATAGTTTGAAGAGCTTTGTCTAAGTAAAAACAAGATATTAAGATCCAGAAGAGGGAGTTGAAGGTAAAACTGAGACTCTAAGGGAAGAAGAGGGAAGTCTGAGAGCAGAGAGGTTCTGAGACCTGTCATTCTTGGTTCTCTCCTTTCTACTTTATCCAACTTTCTGCTCAAAAGTGAATGGGGTGGGGGGAGGTGACTTTGAAGCACCACGCAGATGCCTCCAGCCCTGCTCTGCATTCCAACCAGCCCAGGGAGGTGCTGTCAATCACGCCTTCCCACAACGTGCCCCTCCATGCAAGCTGGCAGTAGTTCTTTGGCTTTGCCTTTCTAAATGAGAGAAAAGGGAATAGTAGCTTGACCAGTATATATTGGGGGTGGTGGGAAATTCCAACCCAAACCATTTCCCCTTCCAAGTCAGCAGGCTCCCACCCTCATCCCACCTTTATGCTCATCCACAGTGCTGTCACAACCTCTGGGCAATAACAGACGACTCAAAGACAGTGATTAGTTTACAGACTAAGGGCTGCCCCCCACTTTCTCTTCTTTGCAGATGCTATATTCCTTTAGAAGCTTCAGATTATGGCAGGTTTCTCTTTTTATTTCCTTGTATTTTAAATCAGTTTTTTTACTTTTCTTTCTTAAAAAAGTATCATATTTGTTGCCAGCTCCTTCTCTCCTCTGACACATGCAGAAGCTACACCTTTAGGCCCTTAATACTGTTTTTCCTCTGATGCACGTGACATCTTAATAATTCTAACACTGGGGGTGGAGAAAGGAAAAGGAGAACAGCATGACAAAATACTTCTGGGCCATTTTGGAATTAGTGATATTTTTCAGGAGTGATCAATTACATTACTTAACTGGAGAGCTCAGATTATAAAGAGAAATATAATTAGCGGCAAATGTGGTGAGCTATATAAAGACAGATAGACGGGCCAAGGAACGGGAGCTCATCAATTTTTCCAGTTTCCGACAGGAGGGCGATTGTTTTTCTGCAAGCCTCCATCCTAGTGATTGGAAAGCAACAGCAAGCACACTCTGAGCATCATCAGTCCTCAAAGGGAAACACATCAGGAGAAAATCAGTGGCTCAGCCTCAGTCGGGTCCACCATTGATTCCTGGGCAACTCACTTACCCTGACTGTGTCTCAGTTTCCTCCTCTGTAAAAGGATTACTAACACCTTCTCTTCTTGCTTCCCTGGGAGCTGCTGTGAGGCTTAAATAAACCATATGGACGTGGACATGCTTTGAAAATTCAAAGACCTACATATATGCAAAGGAGGATTAAGAATATTATCACTATTTTGAGCTAGATCCTGCAGAATAAGTAGGATTTGACTTTCTGGAAATAGATATGAGGGATAACAATTAAAGGATACAGAACAAGGAAACACCAAACCCATACATTAGTGTGGCTGTAGCACAGAATATTGAAACAGAAGAGGAGAACATTGCATCCAAAGTGTGGGCTGGAGCAAGAACATTAGAGGCTTAGGAGCTGCTGCTTTTTGCCAAAGCCAGAACAGCCTCTGAGTAGTTCTGGCGGGGAAAAACAGGGTGTAGGCAGCTTTGCAGAAAGATGAAGCTGGGAGTGCAGAGCAGAAGGCATTTGTCCGAGGGGAGCTTGTTTAGAAATTTACGGTAAGAAATTAGAGATGCCCTCACCATGGCATTGGGTATGAAAAAAGAGGAATTACTGGGGCAGAACTCACAGGGCTGATGGCAATGCCATGGGAGGAGCTGGGGATATGAGGATACAGGGAGAAATCAGAGATTACTTCAAGGATTGAACTCTGAGTTCCTGGGAGGATGGCCAAGCTGTTGATAAAATCGAGAATGCCATTAAGGGGTACTTTAGGGAGGGGATGGAAAAGGGAATAAATGTGATAGATCCTTCCAATGTTGATTTTAAGGTGCTGATGTGAGACCTACAGCTAGACCCTGCCACTTAACTGGTGAAAATCATCAGACTAGAGTTTAGGAGAGCAGTCAAAGCATTTTGAAATCATTAGAAATGAGGAAAAGCCAGGTGTATTAGGGCGCTCTATGAAGGGTTTCAGAAGAGAGGAGAGAACGGAGACAAGATTTTCAGGAAGTTTACTGGAAGATGAGGTGGGTGTGTAGCTTTAACTTGCTCATGGAATTTCCTGCTTCCCTTCCAAAGCATCTTTCCTTTCTTCCAAGGACAGGAAGACAGAGGGGGTCAGTATTATCTCCTTCTGTGAGGAAGCAAGCTTCTGGCCACAGAGACTGTAAGAATGTTTGCTGAGATGCATTCAATCACCAGTGTGGCACTTAAGACAGAAAGGGATGCGACTCTGTAGGAGTCCTTTAAAGCCATGGTCAGCCCCTCTGGCCTCAGGGCGTCTGGGAGATTACTCTGCAGCTAATTAGGAGTCACTCTTGAGGATCAATACCACAGTTTGATTCTCTGTGTCCAGAGCCAGAAAATTAGCTCTTCTCTGAGAATACGAATGGTCTGGGTGGCTGCTTTGTTAATAGAAACCTACGCGCCTCTTGACTCGAGTGTTTTTCACACCAGCAGCTTATAGATACGGAGCAGACATGGGCTTGCTGTGTCTTCCCTGAAAGACAGTGGCAAGCTCGACACTGTCATGGAAGGAAGGAAAGTAATTGTACCCGCACATTAGAAACTACACCCATACAAATTTCCACTTCATGGCTCAACACTCCACCCCCAGTTTGCAATGCCAAAGATGGGCATCGCTGCTTTGGTATCTCCCAGTGCCTGGGTGTTCTTTTCATTGCTCTGTTGATGTATGTTCATGTGCTTGAGTGTTTATTTTTGAAATCTCAGACACGCGCTTTACAGGAAGAGTATCGGCATTTCAGAAGCCACTGATGTTTTGGGTTATTGTTTATCGGGGATGCGGGTCATTGCCCAACAACCTGACAAAACAGCATCAGGCTTACAGACCTGTTTCCAAGTGAGATGTTCTGAAGCAACATTTATAGCAAAGTTATGACCTCAAGGCATCTAAATGGAATCCACTTTTTAAATCTCATTTTTTCCCTCTGAATCCTTCAATCTAATTAGGCTCACATCAGTATATTATTACAGGGAGTAATCATTCCTTTCTTCTAATAACATTCATGGATAATTTTATTTCTCATTTCCAGCCTCCTACTCCTGTGGTGTAATTAGTGTCTTTGGCACCTCGTGATGCTCAGAATGAGTTGCAGCTGCTAATTGCTAATTGAAAAATTAGAAACTCAGTTAGAAAAAGGATCTAATTAAAATGAAATTAGATAAAATCCCTTCAAATCAGCTCCTTTCTCTCTCACTCTCTTTTCTTTGTTTCTCCTTTTTCCCCTTATGCCTTCATTTTTTTTTCTTTTCACCACAGAACTATTAGCACTTCCAAAATATGTGTAATTGCTTAAAGTAAAATACCTTTCATATCAGGCTACCCGATGGTCTTTGGGAAGGAACTAGGGAGAGGTTTTGAACAATTGAGTTCAGTGTCAGCAGTTGGGTTTTCTTTCTGTTCCTGTTCCAGCTGTGAGACATGAGTTCTGCCTTATAAATAAGACTCCAGACTTCCTTTGGAGGACAAGAGTAGGGTCAGCCCCAGGTCCTTTTCCAGTGTGTTTGGAAGGGTCATTGCCAGCCTCATAACTGTGAGCTAGTGAGATTCACTCGCTTCTTGTGGCAAATCCATTCCCTATGTGTTATCCCATTTGACAATTAATAACCTAGTAAATTCCCAGGCCTATAGGAGACAGAATAAACCAGGTGCCTTCTGCTTCCACAGTGCTTATAACCTGTTGAGAAGTCGAGATGGATAGGCATAACAAGAGAATAAGAAAAACACATTACCAAATGCAAAATATGTAATTCAGCCCTTCAGATGCTTTTGAGCACCTTCTTACTACATGCCAGGCACTAGTCACACAAAATACACACAGCATATTTCCTATCCACAAGCAGTTTTTATCTTGATATACATGAAGAAGTGGGTTATATTATCATATGAAAAAAGGCAAAAATAGCAAACACTTAAGTTGTTCAATTAATGCAGAAATATGGTTTATGAATTCTTGTGGGTCAGTGAGGTTATTAG
The DNA here is from genome assembly GCF_002263795.3 of Bos taurus. Lineage (NCBI taxonomy): Eukaryota > Metazoa > Chordata > Mammalia > Artiodactyla > Bovidae > Bos > Bos taurus. The sequence continues at coordinate 74,211,018 of NC_037343.1, forward strand.
GGAATACTTAGAAGAAGTGACATGCCCATAGGATTCTGAAGGATGAGTAGGAGTCCACCAAGAGGACAGGTATTTTAGACAAAAAAAAATCTGTTTCAAAAAAACAGACACACAAAACAATATGATGATTTCTGGAACTATGAATAATTTGGCATTCTGAAGCTCAAATTAAGAAGTGGGTAGAAGGAGATGAGACTGGGGAAATGGTTAGAGTGAATTACAAAGAATCTTATATGCTTTTAAGGGTTAAAGGAGATAACCCTTGGATATTTGGGGAAAGTTTCTTAGACAATATAGGATTTAAATGATAGCAGGATCCATGAAGAGCTTCCCAGGTGGCATTAGTAGTAAAGAAACTGCCTGCCAATGCAGGAGACATAAGAGATCAGGAAGATCCCCTGGAAGAGGGCTTGGGAACTCACTCCAGTGTTCTTGCCTGGAGAATCCCATGGACAGAGAATCCTGGCGGGCTATATAGTCAGGTCAGACATGACTTAGCAACTGAACCACCACCACACACACACACACACACACACACACACATAGAGAAAGTGAATTCAGATTATGATTAAAAGTCAAACAAGGAAGCTTGTTTTATAAACAATAAAAATAGGCACTTTCATTGCCTGCCTTCCTTTGCAGATGTGAATACCCAAACTTGGAAAGCTTGAATAATTTATCCAAGGTGACATAGTTAATCTGTGATTTTGGGGGTTTCCAACTCAACTTCTGAAGCTCTTCTGTCCACACTTGATCAGCCTCTTGCTGCAGGCTCCCAACTCAGGTCAACATCAATTGCACACGTCTGCCCTCTATACCGTCTGAAGGAGGCAGCTGAGACCCTGATGACTGGCAGGCGCTCTTTTCTTCAGTCCATGGCGGGGGTGGGAAGCGGATCCTGGCCTTCTTTGACTTGCCAGCCCTTCCTGGTTCAGCAAGAGATAGTCATTACCTACTGACCTGCAAGCTGACACTTAGGGAAAGTCATTCCATCCTTTAAGAACTGTCAGTTGACATAAAGCAAGGAGATAAAAAGGAAAGGGTGGTGGACTCGTGGGTCAAGGGACTACTTCCCTGTGTGTCCTGTGGAAAGAGCAAGCCTGGAACAGCTAAAACCAGGATTTCATTTACCAATAATTTAATGTTTCTGGAAAGCCGCTACATAAGTAATCTATTTTCTGCTTTAGGAATGACTACCCGAACAACTCTGAAAATGTAGGTATAAATGTTCTGTTCCTCATAACTTATTCTAAATCCAAAAGATAATGGGATGACAATTTAAAATACACCTTACCTTTGAGAAGTCCTTCTTCATAACTAACTGATATTTTTCATACTGCAATTCAGTTTATTTCCTTCTAGCTTATCATAATGAATCCTGCTGCTTTTAACCAACCTATTATATCTTCTTGAATAATTAAAGAACTCTCTTTTTCTCATGACTCAGCATGCTGAACAAAGTTAAGGTCAATGGGTGGGGAAATATAAAGTGATGTTAGTGTGCAAGCATTGTATCAGACTACCTGGATTCAGATCTGAACTCTTCCACCTGTTTGGGCAAGTTGATAAGCCCCTACATGATGATGATGATGGCAAAAGTGATGGTAAGCATTTATACAGTTTGGGGACAAGAAAATGACATGGGTACTTGTTCAGCACATGCTTAACCTCCCCCTGTTCAGTAAATGTTAGCTATTATTGTTATTGGGCCAGGAGAGTAGGAAGGGGGAAAAAAGGTGAAGGGAGAAGAACAGAAGAGAATGACGGCTGACCCTGTTTATAGCTCTCAGCGCCGTGCCTGGCAGAGACTAAGACCCCTGTACTTGTGGCTTGATTATAGAATGAATGCCAGGATAGCACCAATTCCTTGCCTGATTTGTGAAATGTCATTTGTAGTCATCTAAGCTAAGCAGTCCGGCTTGGAGAATCCCCACAGACAGAGGAGCCTGATGGGCTACAATCCATAAGGTCACAAAGAGTCGGACATGACTGAAGTGACTTAGCACTCGCTCACACAAGCTAAGTGTGTCCTATGTTATTTAACTGGAGTCAGCTGTTCTGAGGCATACTGAGATAGGAAATAACACACTGATGATCTCCTGGTTGTCACTTCTGGAAGGAGACTGAACAGGTGAGAAAATAGCATGGTGAACTGGTCAAGAGAGTCAGGTTAAATTCAATTTTAGGAACCAACCCTGGAGGCAGCTCTTTCTGGGATGGCAGCAGCAGATGCCCAGCTCTCCTGCCCCTTTGCTTCCTCACACTGGCTGGGTCTTCTCTCAGTGGAGAACCTGGGGCTCTTCTGTCAAGTTCCTGAGACATTTTCTTCACCTTCCTACGACTTACTCACTTTTGGGGAGAAGTCTGATAACTGGAAAATTCTGAGAGAGAATTTTCTCTCTCTGAAAGAGATGGGAATATCAGACCACCTGACTTGCCTCTTGAGAAATCTATATGCAGGTCAGGAAGCAACAGTTAGTACTGGACATGGAACAACAGACTAGTTCCAAACTGGGAAAGGAGTACGTCAAGGCTGTACATTGTCACCCTGCTTATTTAACTTCTATGCAGCGTACATCATGAGAAACACTGGGCTGGATGAAGCACAAGCTGGAATCAAGATTGCTGGGAGAAATATCAATAACTTCAGATATGCAGATGACACCACCCTTATGGCAGAAAGTGAAGAACTAAAGAGCCTCTTGATAAAGGTGAAAGAGAAGAGTGAAAAAGTTGGCTTAAAGCTCCACGTTCAGAAAACTAAGATCATGGCATCTGGTCCCATCACTTCATGGCAAATAGATGGGGAAACTGGAAAACAGTGAGAGACTTTATTTTGGGGGCTCCAAAATCAGTGCAGTTGGTGACTGCAGCCAGGAAATTAAGAGACACTTGCTCCTTGGAAGGAAAGTTATGACCAACCTAGATAGCATGTTAGAAAGCAGAGACATTACATGCTATGGTTTTTCCAGTAATCATGTATGGATGTGAGAGTTGGACTATAAAGAAAGCTGAGCACTGAAGAATTGACGCTTTTGAACTGTGGTGTGGGAGAAGACTCTTGAGAGCCCCTTGGACTGCAAGGAGATCCAACCAGTCAATCCTAAAGGAAATCAGTCCTGAATATTCATTGGAAGGACTGATGTTGAAGCTGAAACTCCAATACTTTGGCCACCTGATGCAAAGAACTGACTCACTGGAAAAGTCTCTGATGCTCAGAAAGATTGAAGGCGGGAGGAGAAGGGGACGACAGAGGATGAGATGGTTGGATGGCATCACCGACTCAAGGGACATGAGTTTGAATAAACTCTGGGAGTTGGTGATGGACAGGGAGGCCTGGCGTGCTGCAGTCCGTGGGTTCGCAGAGTTGGACATGACTGAGCGACTGAACTGAACTGAACTGATAACTGGATAAGATGTAAATAAAAACCATGGGAAAGTTAGGAAAATCACCCCTTCCTGGAAAAGAAAGTTAAAGAAGGATTTTTCTATATATGCCAATTTACTCCAAGGGGTGTATTTTAGGAACAATCTAATTGTTTCAAAGGAAGCATTTATGAATTACAATTGCAATATCCTTGAAATTCAGTAGTGATCAGCTCAAGGCTGGTGAAATAGATTGAGTAACTTGCCTGTTTGCCAAACAGTTCTCTTGTATGTTACCTCTCTTCATTTTCCTATTACACAAAGCATGCTTGCACATTAACACAAAATAATGCAGCATAATATACCAGGGGGAGAAGCGTTTTCTCCACCTTGACCTAAAGTCTATCTTCCCTCAAATAGGTATCTGGGAAACTCCCCAGCTTTTCAGACACTGTGTTCTAAAGGGGAAACTGAGAAATTGTGCATAGGAAAGATGGTATTTGAAGCACATCCATATTTAAAGCATGATTCTGCTGGACAGGTCAGTTCTTCTGAGGTTCAACTTATTTCCACCTCTACATACCCTGCAAACAGTAGCCAAGATGGCAAAGCTATTGCTATTCTGCGTCACAGCCAAAGGATTTTCAAAGAAAGATGACTTTGAAGGATGCGAGGTGAAAGTCACTGTCAGCTCGCAGAGCTGGTTGTTTGCAGAGCAGGAATTCACTAGGGGATAGAAGAAGGGCTGGTGGTTTTAAGTCCTTGATATGGCTAAGCTTCCCATCTCAGAGAAACAGGTCATCCTACTAATTATCTGTCATGTCACTCTGGCTTGCCAGAGAAACAGATAATTTCCTTCTCTGGGTTTTTCAAATCCATTTATAGTTGTGAAAAACCCTTCCCACCCTGTCTTTCAGAGATTCTAGGAACAAGAGCAGAGGTGATGACCACTGGAACAATTTTCTTCAAGGACTTTTGAGAATGTTAATATCTTTGCAGGAAGGCAGATGCTCTAACTCAGTCACCACCATACCTTTAAGGGAATAGATGCAGTTTTATGGTTTCAAGCTACTTGGAGGCAGAAATGAAACAGTGCTAAGGGAAACATCCTCAAGGGGAATAATATACTGTATTATGAGATCTGGGTAAATGTACATAGGATTTGGACAGTCTGGCCCAAGGCCTGCCAATATCAAATATTCAAATAATCTAGATTCTATTATGTGCAAACACATTGAATCATATAACCTGGTATAAAATCTGTAAGAGATAAATAGTAGTAAGAATTGCAGAGAGAAGACATGACTTCTAGGAGATCTAATAAGACTCTGGTGAATTCACCAAGCTTTAGAGATTACCTCTTAGCTTTACAGGTTCAGAGGCTCAATTTTTTTCAGTTTCTTAGAGTTTATCAGGGAGACTGATACCATCAATAATAATACAACTGCATTTATTGTGTGCCCTTCACTGTATTAATGAATGGCAGAGTCCAGTACAAAGGAGAGAGGGAGCCCTTGGAGAGGGAATCTGGGTACTATTTATCTCCAGAGCTTCAGTGTTCACCCCAATGCCTGGTCTCTAAATACATTCTGATGCATGGAAATGACGTTTCAATGACCTAGTGATTGGTTGACTGGTTGGGTGGATGAGTGAAGAGATGGGTGAAGAGATAAGAAGGCAGGGAGAAGACAGAAAGAGTGAGGGAAGGGGCCACAGCAGTGGTCTTGGCTGATATTTATTAGAGAACACTATGAGCTCATCGGAGAAGGCAATGGCACCCCACTCCAGTACTCTTGCCTGGAAAATCCCACGGATGGAGGAGCCTGGTAGGCTGCAGTCCATGGGGTCACTAAGAGTCGGACACGACTGAGCGACTTCACTTTCACTTTTCACTTTCACCAATTGGAGAAGGAAATGGCAACCCTCTCCAGTGTTCTTGCCTGGAGAATCCCAGGGACGGGGGAGCCTGGCGGGCCGCCGTCTATGGGGTCGCACAGAGTCGGACACGACTGAAGCGATTTAGCAGCATGAGCTCATCATTCAACTTCAGCTTCTTCAACCAGTAACACTGAAGAAGCTGAAGTTAAACAGTTCTATGAAGACCTACAAGACCTTTTAGAATTAACACCCAAAAAAGATGTCCTTTTCATTATAGGGGACTGGAATGCAAAAGTAGGAAGTCAAGAAACACCTGGAGTAACAGGCAAATTTGGCCTTGGAATACGCAATGAAGCAAGGCAAAGACTAATAGAGTTTTGCCAAGAAAATGCACTGGTCATAACAAACACCCTCTTCCAACAACACAAGAGAAGACTCTATACATGGACATCACCAGATGGTCAACACCGAAATCAGATTGATTATGTTCTTTGCAGCCAAAGATGGAGAAGCTCTATACAGTCAGCAAAAACAAGACCAGGAGCTGACTGTGGCTCAGACCATGAACTCCTTATTACAAAATTCAGACTTAAATTGAAGAAAGTAGGGAAAACCACTAGACCATTCAGGTATGACCTAAATCAAATCCCTTAAGATTATACAGTGGAAGTGAGAAATAGATTTAAGGGCCTAGATCTGATAGATAGAGTGCCTGATGAACTATGGACTGAGGTTCGTGACCTTGTACAGGAGACAGGGATCAAGACCATCCCCATGGAAAAGAAATGCAAAAAAGCAAAATGGCTATCTGGGGAGGCCTTACAAATAGCTGTGAAAAGAAGAGAAGTGAAAAGCAAAGGAGAAAAGGAAATATATAAACATCTGAATGCAGAGTTCCAAAGAATAGCAAGAAGAGCTAAGAAAGCCTTCCTCAGTGATCAATGCAAAGAAATAGAGGAAAACAACAGAATGGGAAAGACTAGAGATCTCTTCAAGAAAATTAGAGATACCAAGGGAACATTTCATGCAAAGATGGGCTCAATAAAGGACAGAAATGGTATGGACCTCACAGAAGCAGAAGATATTAAGAAGAGGTGGCAAGAATACACAGAAGAACTGTACAAAAAAGATCTTCACGACCCAGATAATCATGATGGTGTGCTCACTGACCTAGAGCCAGACATCCTGGAATGTGAAGTCAAGTGGGCCTTAGAAAGCATCACTATGAACAAAGCTAGTGGAGGTGATGGAATTCCAGTTGAACTATTCCAAATCCTGAAAGATGATGCTGTGAAAGTGCTGCACTCAATATGCCAGCAAATTTGGAAAACTCAGCAGTGGCCACAGGACTGGAAAAGGTCAGTTTTCATTCCAATCCCAAAGAAAGGCAATGCCAAAGAATGCTCAAACTACCACACAATTGCACTCATCTCACACGCTAGTAAAGTAATGCTCCAAATTCTCCAAGCCAGGCTTCAGCAACATGTGAACCGTGAACTTCCAGTTGTTCAAGCTGGTTTTAGAATAGGCAGAGGAACCAGAGACCAAATTGCCAACATCCACTGGATCATGGAAAAAGCAAGAGAGTTCCAGAAAAACATCTATTTCTGCTTTATTGACTATGCCAAAGCCTTTGACTGTGTGGATCACAATCAACTGTGGAAAATTCTGAAAGAGATGGGAATACCAGACCACCTGATCTGCCTCTTGAGAAATTTGTATGTAGGTCAGAAAGCAACAGTTAGAACTGGACATGGAACAACAGACTGGTTCTAAATAGGAAAAGGAGTACGTCAAGGCTGTATATTGTCACCCTGCTTATTTAACTTATATGTAGAGTACATCATGAGAAGTGCTGGGCTGGAAGAAGCACAAGCTGGAATCAAGATTGCTGGGAGAAATATCAATAACCTCAGATATGCAGATGGCACCACCCTTATGGCAGAAAGTGAAGAGGAACTAAAAAGCCTCTTGATGAAGGTGAAAGAGGAGAGTGAAAAAGTTGGCTTAAAACTCAACATTCAGAAAATGAAGATCATGGCATCTGGTCCCATCACTTCATGGGATATAGATGGGGAAACAGTGGAAACAGTGTCAGACTTTATTTTTTGGGGGGTCCAAAATCACTACAGATGGTGGCTGCAGCCATGTAATTAAAAGATGCTTACTCTTTGGAAGAAAAGTTATGACCAACCTAGATAGCATATTCAAAAGCAGAGACATTACTTTGCCAACAAAGGCCTATCTAGTCAAGGCTCTGGTTTTTCCTGTGGTCATGTATGGATGTGAGAGTTGGACTGTGAAGAAAGCTGAGCACTGAAGAATTGATGCTTTTGAACTGTGGTGTTGGAGAAGACTCTTGAGAGTCCCTTGGACTGCAAGGAGATCCAACCAGTCCATTCTGAAGGAGATCAGCCCTGGGATTTCTTTGGAAGGACTGATGCTAAAGCTGAAACTCCAGTACTTTGGCCACCTCATGCAAAGAGTTGACTCATTGGAAAAGACTCTGATGCTGGGAGGGATTGGGGGCAGGAGGAGAAGGGGACGACAGAGGATGAGATGGCTGGATGGCATCACTGACTCGTTGGACATGAGTCTGGGTAAACTCCGGGAGTTGGTGATGGACAAGGAGGCCAGGGGTGCTGGGATTCATGGGGTTGCAAGGAGTTGGACACGACTGAGCGACTGGTCTGAACTGAACTGAACTGATGAGCTCATCTCTCTTCTAAGTGCCCTTTTCTAAACCCTCATTGCAACTCCAGGAGGATGGAGAGGTTGTATTTTTCATTTAAGAAGTGAGGAAGCTGAAGTTTAGAGTAAGGTAATGTGGCTTAGGGCACTGAACTCATAAGTGGTGGAGTCGGAATAAATACACAGGAGATTAAGCCATAAAAATGGAAGTTTCTTAAAGCACGATGAGAATAGGGCTTCTAGGTTGACACTACATGTACATTTGCTGGCAAGCGTAGCATCTCCCTTTTGACAAGGTATAATTAGAAGTTGGAGGATAGCCTCAGAATGAGGAAGTGTCTGTGTGATTTAACTGTTTAAACATTGTCTAGTGTCTTCCTGCAATGTCCATAATTGGGGTATACATTCCAGGTGGATCAGACTCTCATTTGACTCTGAGCTCCTTCTCCCCTGGATAATGCTTGGATGGTTATCCGGCATTGGATAATGCTGGGTAAAGCATGGAAGTTGGTTCCGTGCTTCTATTGCTGATCTTTTAAATTTACTCATCCTGGTAATCAGAGACTGTTTAATGCTTTTTCCATACTTCTTATACACGTTGTGTGGAGGGTATAGTTATAAACAGCTAGTCTTGGTTCCCCTCATTGCTCAATTCCTGGGGTGTATCTCAGTGTAATCTACTTAGAGCTTGACTATTTGGAGATGACATGATACTATGCATAGAAAATCCTAAAAATATTACTAGAAAACTACCAGAGCTCATCAATGAATTCACTAAAGTTGCAGGATACAAAATTAATATTCAGAAATCTGTTGCATTTCTATACATTATCAGAAATAAATACCAGAAAGAAAAATTAAGGACACAATATTATTTACCATAGCATTAAAAAGAATAAATAATCAGGAATAATCCATCTAAGGAGGTAAAATACCTGTACTTAGAAAACTATGAGACACTGATGAAAGAAATTGAAGATAACACAAAGAAATGGAAAGATATACCGTATTCTTGGATTGGAAGAAGTAATATTGTTAAAGTGACCATATTGCCGAAGAAAATCTACAGAGTAATGCAATTCTTATCAAAATACCCAAGACAGTTTTCACAGAACTAGAACAAATAATTTAAAAATATGTATGGAAACACAGAAGACCCTGGATCTTGAGAAAGAAGAACAAAACTTGAGGAATCATCCTTCCTGACTTAAAACTATATTACGAAGATTCAGTAATCAAAATAGTATGGTGTTGGCTCAGAAACAGACCCATAGATCAATGGATATGTTTACACACAATGGAATACTGCTGCTGTTGCTGCTAAGTCGCTTCAGTTGTGTCCGACTCTGTGCGACCCCATAGACAGGAGCCCGCCAGGCTCCCCCATCCCTGGGATTCTCCAGGCAAGAACACTGGAGTAGGTTGTCATTTCCTCCTCCAATGCATGAAAGTGAAAAGTGAAAGTGAAGTCGCTACTTAGCCATAAAATCATGAATCTTGTCGTTTGCAACAGCATAGATGGCCCTTAAGGATATTATGCTAAGTGAAATAAGTCAGATAGAGAAAGACAAACACTGCATGATATCACTTATATATGGAATATAATGAGCTACTGACTGTAACAAAAAAGAAGCAGACTCACAGATATAGAGAACAAGCTAGATGGTTACCAGTGGGGAGAGGGAAAGGGGGAAGGGGCAGTTTAGGATGGGGGACTTAGAGGTACATGCTGTTCTGTGTAAAATAAATTACACGGATATATTTTACAGCCCAAGGAATATAAACAATGCTTCATAAGAGTGATAAATGGAGCATAACCTTTAAAAATTGTGAATCACTATATTGTACACTTGTAACACATAATACTGTGCACCAACTCTATTTCAGTAAAAAAATATAGTGCTCAGTAAGTGCTGGTTCATGGGGAAGGAAAGTGATTTGCTTAGCTGGGTGAAGCCAGGTCTCCTGATCCCAGCCTGGGGCTTTCCACAGTATTATACCCACTTGATGAATGAATTAATATCATTTCACAAAGTCTTATATCCATCAAATTAAAGTTGTTTTTAATGAGATGTGTCATGGTTTTTTTAAATGCACCATGAGTTCAGCAGAACAAGGGGTTTTTTAGCTTTAAATGTTTTATGGCTGCTGTCTCTGATCTTTCCTAGCCAAGGACCTGATCCAGCCTGCTGGCTCCCAGTACTTAGTGCTGAATTTGAGTGGGTCTCTGTCCTGTGGATTATGTACTTTGGAAGCCCACTATAAATCATATAAACAAGTCCTCATGTGAAGTGAGCAGACACCGAGTGTGCACATCTCTTAAATCCACATACCTTCCCAATATGTCTATTTTGACAACAAAATGTCAAGGTTACTGGGTGTTCTGGACACCTGTCGGTCCCACAGTTAATCACAAATGCTCCCTTCTGTAGCAAGATTCTTCACACAAGCCCTTCTTAAGCTTGCAGGACTTTGAAGGCAAAGTGATGACACCAGAAATTCTGGGGAGGCTGAGTGTCTTCAGAGATTTTTTTCCCCCAGAGAGGAAGCCGGATGAAAATATGACTTACTATGGAAGGTAATTGTTGAATCATTTTCCATAAAATACAAGGAGTTATTTACAGGTACTTTGCCCTTAAGGGAGGAACAGAGCCCATTTGTTCCATGATAGATACAGATATTAACAAAACAAGCCCTCATTTTCCCGTCCCTTTCCAGCTACACACACACACACATGCACGCACACACACACACACACACACCTCCAATGGAAAGCCTAAGAACTAATCAAGGTAGACTTACAGCTAAATAGGCCTTGCCATCATTTTCTTCCTATATTTTTTTCTATTTCTGGGTAATGTGTCCTATGAGCTCCCCAAGTACTTCATTATCTACTTATTTTCTTGATTCAACTTCTACTCTGGCTAGCAATTTCATTGGTACAGCTTAAAATTCCTTTTAATGGTTTCTTTTAACTCATTTAAAAACATCTCCCTTTCCCAGTTCTTCCATGCTAGACTTGGCTTTCCCCTAAAGTAATCTCAGTGGTAGCCAATTAAAGTCAATATATATTAAATATACCACCAGTCAGAGCTTATAATGAGAATCCATTCATTCATTAGGTTTGTTTTAAATTAAGTGGAATGATTAATGGGAGGGACAGAGCATTGAGGATCACTGTCTAAATTCTTCCAGCCAAGAGCAAGAGGGGAGTCACTAATGTGTGTGATGTTTTTAAGTTAGCACAATCTGAGGAAGTCAGTTCAGTTCAGTTCAGTTCAGTTGTTCAGTCGTGTCCGACTCTGTGACCCCATGAATCACAGCACGCCAGGCCTCCCTGTCCATAACCAACTCCCAGAGTTCACTCAAACTCACGTCCATCGAGTCAGTGATGCCATCCAGCCATCTCATCCTCTGTCGTCCTCTTCTCCTCCTGCCCCCAATCCCTCCCAGCATCAGAGTCTTTTCCAATGAGTCAACTCTTTGCATGAGGTGGCCAAAGTACTGGAGTTTCAGCTTTAGCATCATTCCTTCCAAAGAAATCCCAGGGCTGGTTGGATCTCCTTGCAGTCTAAGGGACTCTCAAGAGTCTTCTCCAACACCACAGTTCAAAAGCATCAATTCTTCGGCGCTCAGCTTTCTTCACAGTCCAACTCTCAACACTGCTCAACCTGTTCATGGGTTTGGAACAACTAGCCCCTAGTGTATATAGAGTTCCCTTCACAAGTATAGGACCCCAGGGAAAATGTACCAAGTGAAGGCTCACACACTATGCGTCTGTGTACCCAAATATCCTAAGTCCAACTAACAAGCTATTAAATGAAATATGTTTTAACAGTCTACATTGACAATGATATTTAAATAGTAAGTAGAAGACCGGGTTTTCATCTAGAATTCTTAGACCTTCATAGAGTTGGTGAACGTGATAGCGTGGGAGTGTGGTCTGTGGCCCTCTTTTTCTCTCCACTCTGGATCTGACTTGCGCTGCATGGGTTCCTGTGAGCCTCCAGGTGATGTCATAACCTGCCCACCAAGTTCTGTCCAATCTTCCCCAGCAAACCTCTCTCTTCCCCTCAATTTGAGGTGCAGGAAAGCAGAACACTGGAGTAAAGGCTTATCTACATTCTGAAAGTGAACCTCAGGATGATTGGGTGGGGACTGGGGGTGGGTTAGGTATTCTTGAGTGTGGTCTACATACATGGGGTTGGGAAGCACGTACTCTTTGGATAGACATCCCCCTCGGCCCTGTGAACTTCCACCTCCCTGGGGTGAGAATCACTGGGGAAAAGAGAGAAAGGGGGGCCTTCTAAAGTGTTAAGCCCAGGGTAGAGGCTCACTTTGTGGGACCAAAGGATAGCATTGCTGTTAGAAACTCAGTGGAGTTTGGAGAAGTTAATGTGCAAAGAATCAGAGCTGATATTAAATGATTAAGTCTATTTCTATCTAACTTTTTTTTAGTTTCCATTATTATAAGCAATTACCATTTTTATTAAATTAATAAGCATTATAAACTCACAAGAATTCTCATAAATCATCCAGACGGCTGTGGTTTTAGCTCAAAGAGACCATCTCCCCTCCCTGTGGCATCTCCTCCTCTCCTGCCTCCATTCAACCCACCCTGCATCACAACAACACATACATGTGCACACACACAGTAACGCACACCGATTGTCAGCACACACGTGAATACACGGTGATTGTCAGCACACACGTGAACACACAGTGATTGGCAGCAGAGGCAAGTTATCACCTCGATTGAGCCTTGGAAGTGTAACTCATACAATAAATGTTTCTGAACTAGAAGAGCCCTGAGAAATTCTTCTATCCACCCTTTCCCTCTGTATAGGGTATGAACTGAGGTCAAGAGAAGGAAATGACTTGCCCATGTTTTGTTTGCTGACCCTTATTTCTTCAGAGCTGATTGTGACTGTGAAAACAGAAATATTGAGGCCACTGACAGGGGCAATTCTGAGGAAAGCAAAGTAGTCAGGTGTCCCTTGACCAGTGGCTAATGGAGTGATTCACTATGAAATCAACTCTTTATTTTCTTTCCTGTGTTAGAAAACTTCTGTTTACTTGTGGGGGAGGTTAACTAACCAGAAGGCATGGGAGCGATTTCACTTGACTCGAGAGAGAGGAGACAGTTTTTGTTGTGGATTTTGTTTTTATTGTGTTTCTAAGAACAGAATCATTCTCACCCTAAAAGGAGGGCAAAGATTTTGTGTGTGTGTGTGTGCATATGAGGATTATAGAGGTTAACATTTACATACAACATAAAGCATCAATTCTATGAGTTGTGCCTTATGCTTACAGTCATAACTACCATCACCATCATGACATAGACCGTTTCATACCCCAAAACTTCCCTCTGCCCCTGCAGTCAATACCTGCATCTACCCTCAGCATTCAGCAAAGGATCAGCTCATGACACTGTTGTCCCTTTTCTAAAATTTCATATAGATGTAATCTTATAGTACATTAATTTGTATGGTTGATTTCTTTCACTTTTGAGATTTATCTTTACTGTTGTATGTGTTGTTGTATATAATAGAAAAGAAAGTGAAAGTTTAGTTGCTCAGTCATGTCCAACTCTTTGTGACCCCATGGACTGTAGCCTACCAGGCTCCTCCATCCTCAGGATTTTCCAGGCAAGAGTACTGGAGTGGGTTGCCATTTCCTTCTCCAAAGGATCTTCCCGACACAGGGATCAAACTCGGGTCTCCCACATTATAGGCAGACGCTTTACCTGCTGAGCCACCAGGGAAGTATATAGTAGAAGTTCATTTATTAAAATCCTGGTTAGTATTTAATTATACAGACACCTCATAACTTATTTAATCACCAGTTGATGGACATTTGGATTGTCTCTAGTTTTTGACTGAGAAAGAAAAAAAGAAAAAAAAGAATATCTTCTTTACATTTGAAAGTTGACCTGATCCTCACAGCTGTTATTCTCCTATAGGACATAAACAAACTCATAAATACAAAACAGACAAGGTTACTTTGAGACCATGATAAACTGAGACAGAGAAAGTCTACTTTATAATTTTGTATAAGTACAGACAAAAACAATATCACTTGCTACCCACAAAATACTAAACTTCCTTCCTCTTGGCTAAAATGAATGACTACTAATTCTTTTTTTTAATTTAATTTTATTTAACTTTACAAATTGTATTAGTTTTGCCAAATATCAAAATGAATCCGCCACAGGTATACATGTGTTCCCCATCCTGAACCCTCCTCCCTCCTCCCTCCCCATACCATCCCTCTGGGTCGTCCCAGTGCACCAGCCCCAAGCATCCAGTATCGTGCATCAAACCTGGACTGGTGACTCGTTTCATATATGATATTATACATGTTTCAGTGCCATTCTCCCAAATAATCCCACCCTCTCCCTCTCCTACAGAGTCCAAAAGACTGTTCTATACATCAGTGTCTCTTTTGCTGTCTCATATACAGGGTTATTGTTACCATCTTTCTAAATTCCATATATATGCGTTACTATACTGTATTGGTGTTTTTCTTTCTGGCTTACTTCACTCTGTATAATAGGCTCCAGTTTCATCCACCTCATTAGAACTGATTCAAATGTATTCTTTTTAATGGCTGAGTAATACTCCATTGTGTATATGTACCACAGCTTTCTTATCCATTCATCTGCTGATGGGCATCTAGGTTGCTTCCACGTCCTGGGTATTATAAACAGTGCTGTGATGAACATTGGGGTACACGTGTCTCTTTCAATTCTGGTTTTCCTCAGTGTGTATGCCCAGCAGTGGGATTGCTGGATCATAGATCAGATCAGATCAGTCGCTCAGTCGTGTACGACTCTTTGCAACCCCATGAATCACAGCACACCAGGCCTCCCTGTCCATCACCAACTCCTGGAGTTCACTCAGACTCACGTCCATTGAGTCAGTGATGCCATCCAGCCATCTCATCCTCTGTTGTCCCCTTCTCCTCCTGCCCCCAATCCCTCCCAGCATCAGGGTCTTTTCCAATGAATCAACTCTTCGCATGAGGTGGCCAAAGTACTGGAGTTTCAGCTTTAGCATCAGTCCTTCCAAAGAAATCCCAGGGCTGATCTCCTTCAGAATGGACTGGTTGGATCTCCTTGCAGTCCAAGGGACTCTCAAGAGTCTTCTCCAACACCACAGTTCAAAAGCATCAATTCTTCGGCGCTCAGCCTTCTTCACAGTCCAACTCTCACATCCATACATGACCACAGGAAAAAACCATAGCCTTGACTAGACGAACCTTTGCTGGCAAAGTAATGTCTCTGCTTTTGAATATGCTATCTAGGTTGGTCATAACTTTTCTTCCAAGGAGTAAGTGTCTTTTAATTTCATGGCTGCAGTCACCATCTGCAGTGATTTTGGAGCCCAGAAAAATAAAGTCTGATACTGTTTCCACTATTTCCCTTGTCTATTTCCCATGAAGTGATGGGACCGTACGCCGTGATCTTAGTTTTCTGAATGTTGAGCTTTAAGCCAACTTTTTCACTCTCCTCTTTCACTTTCATCAAGAGGCTTTTGAGTTCCTCTTCACTTTCTGCCATAAGGGTGGTGTCATCTGCATATCTGAGGTTATTGAGATTTCTCCCGGCCATCTTGATTCCAGCTTGTGTTTCTTCCAGTCCAGTGTTTCTCATGATGTACTCTGCATGTAAGTTAAATAAGCAGGGTGACAATATACAGCCTTGACGTACTCCTTTTCCTATTTGGAACCAGTCTTTTGTTCCATGTCCAGTTCTAACTGTTGCTTCCTGACCTGCATACAAATTTCTCAAGAGGCAGATCAGGTGGTCTGGTATTCCCATCTCTTTCAGAATTTTCCACAGTTGATTGTGATCCACACAGTCAAAGGCTTTGGCATAGTCAGTAAAGCAGAAATAGATGTTTTTCTGGAACTCTCTTGCTTTTTCCATGATCCAGTGGATGTTGGCAATTTGGTCTCTGGTTCCTCTGCCTATTCTAAAACCAGCTTGAACAACTGGAAGTTCACGGTTCACATGTTGCTGAAGCCTGGCTTGGAGAATTTGGAGCATTACTTTACTAGCGTGTGAGATGAGTGCAATTGTGTGGTAGTTTGAGCATTCTTTGGCATTGCCTTTCTTTGGGATTGGAATGAAAACTGACCTTTTCCAGTCCTGTGGCCACTGCTGAGTTTTCCAAATTTGCTGGCATATTGAGTGCAGCACTTTCACAGCATCATCTTTCAGGATTTGGAATAGCTCAACTGGAATTCCATCACCTCCACTAGCTTTGTCCGTAGTGATGCTTTCTAAGGCCCACTTGACTTCACATTCCAGGGTGTCTGGCTCTAGGTCAGTGATCACACCATCGTGATTATCTGGGTCATGAAGATCTTTTTTGTACAGTTCTTCTGTGTATTCTTGCCATCTCTTCTTAATATCTTCTGCTTCTGTTAGGTCCATACCATTTCTGTCCTTTATCGAGCTCATCTTTGCATGAAATGTTCCTTTGGTATCTCTGATTTTCTTGAAGAGATCCCTAGTCTTTCCCCTTCTGTTGTTTTCCTCTATTTCTTTGCATTGATCGCTGAGGAAGGCTTTCCTATCTCTTCTTGCTATTCTTTGGAACTCTGCATTCAGATGCTTATATCTTTCCTTTTCTCCTTTGCTTTTCACTTCTCTTCTTTTCACAGCTATTTGTAAGGCCTCCCCAGACAGCCATTTTGCTTTTTTGCATTCCTTTTCCATGGGGATGGTCTTGATCCCTGTCTCCTGTACAATGTCATGAACCTCAGTCCATAGTTCATCAGGCACTCTATCTATCAGATCTAGGCCCTTAAATCTATTTCTCATTTCCACTGTATAATCATAAGGGATTTGATTTAGGTCATACCTGAATGGTCTAGTGGTTTTCCTTACTTTCTCCAATTTAAGTCTGAATTTGGCAATAAGGAGTTCATGGTCTGAGCCACAGTCAGCTCCTGGTCTTGTTTTTGCTGACTGTATAGAGCTTCTCCATCTTTGGCTGCAAAGAACATAATCAATCTGATTTCGGTGTTGACCATCTGGTGATGTCCATGTATAGAGTCTTCTCTTGTGTTGTTGGAAGAGGGTGTTTGTTATGACCAGTGCATTTTCTTGGCAAAACTCTATTAGTCTTTGCCTTGCTTCATTCCGTATTCCAAGGCCAAATTTGCCTGTTACTCCAGGTGTTTCTTGACTTCCTACTTTTGCATTCCAGTCCCCTATAATGAAAAGGACATCTTTTTTGGGTGTTAGTTCTAAAAGGTCTTGTAGATCTTCATAGAACCGTTCAACTTCAGCTTCTTTAGCATTACTGGTTGGGGCATAGGCTTGGATTACTGTGATATTGAATTGGTTGCCTTGGAAATGAACAGAGATCATTCTGTCGTTTTTGAGATTGCATCCAAGTACTGCATTTCAGACTCTTTTGTTGACCATGATGGCCACTCCATTTCTTCTGAGGATTCTTGCACGCAGTAGTAGATATAATGGTCATCTGAGTTAAATTCACCCATTCCTTTCCATTTCAGTTCGCTGATTCCTAGAATGTCGGCATTCACTCTTGCCATCTCTTGTTTGACCACTTCCAATTTGCCTTGATTCATGGACCTGACATTCCAGGTTCCTATCCAATATTGCTCTTTACAGCATCAGACCTTGCTTCTATCACCAGTCACATCCACAGCTGGGTATTGTTTTTGCTTTGGCTCCATCCCTTCATTCTTTCTGGAGTTATTTCTCCACTGATCTCCAGTAGCATATTGGGCACCTACTGACCTGGGGAGTTTCTCTTTCAGTATCCTATCATTTTAAGGCAGTTCTATTTCCAGTTTTTTAAGGAATCTCCACACTGTTCTCCATAGTGGCTGTACTAGTTTGCATTCCCACCAACAGTGTAAGAGGGTTCCCTTTTCTCCACACCTTCTCCAGCATTTATTGTTTGTAGACTTTGGATCGCAGCCATTCTGACTGGCGTGACATGGTACCTCAAAGTGGTTTTGATTTGCATTTCTCTGATAATGAGTCATGTTGAGCATCTTTTCATGTGTTTGTTAGCCATCTGTATGTCTTCTTTGGAGAATTGTCTATTTAGTTCTTTGGCCCATTTTTTGATTGGGTCATTTATTTTTCTGGAATTGAGCTGTAGGAGTTGCTTGTATATTTTTGATATTAGTTGTTTGTCTGTTGCTTCATTTGCTATTATTTTCTCCCATTCTGAAGGCTGTCTTTTCACCTTGCTTATGGTTTCCTTTGTTATGCAGAAGCTTTTAAGTTTAATTAGGTCCCATTTGTTTATTTTTGCTTTTATTTCCAACATTCTGGGAGGTGGGTCATAGAGGATCCTGCTGTGATGTATGTCGGAGAGTGTTTTGCCTATGTTCTCCTCTAGGAGTTTTATAGTTTCTGGTCTTACGTTTAGATCTGTAATCCATTTTGAGTTTATTTTTGTGTATGGTGTTAGAAAGTGCTCTAGTTTCATTCTTTTACAAGTGGTTGACCAGTTTTCCAGCACCACTTGTTAAAGAGATTGTCTTTAATCCATTGTATATTCTTGCCTCCTTTGTCAAAGATAAGGTGTCCATAGGTGCGTGGATTTATCTCTGGGCTTTCTATTTTGTTCCATTGATCTATATTTCTGTCTTTGTGCCAGTACCATACTGTCTTGATGACTGTGGCTTTGTAGTAGAGCCTGAAGTCAGGTAGGTTGATTCCTCCAGTTCCATTCTTCTTTCTCAAGATAGCTTTGGCTATTCGAGGTTTTTTGTATTTCCATACAAATTGTGAAATTATTTGTTCTAGCTTTGTGAAGAATACCCTTCGTAGCTTGATAGGGATTGCATTGAATCTATAAATTGCTTTGGGTAGTATACTCATTTTCACTATATTGATTCTTCCAATCCATGAACATGGTGTATTTCTCCATCTATTAGTGTCCTCTTTGATTTCTTTCACCAGTGTTTTATAGTTTTCTATATATAGGTCTTTAGTTTCTTTAGGTAGATATATTCCTAAGTATTTTATTCTTTTCATTGCAATGGTGAATGGAATTGTTTCCTTAATTTCTCTTTCTATTTTCTCATTATTAGTGTATAGGAATGCAAGGGATTTCTGTGTGTTGATTTTATATCCTGTAACTTTACTATATTCATTGATTAGTTCTAGTAATTTTCTGGTGGAGTCTTTAGGGTTTTCTATGTAGAGGATCATGTCATCTGCAAACAGTGAGAGTTTTACTTCTTCTTTACCAATTTGGATTTCTTTTATTTCTTTTTCTGCTCTGATTGCTGTCGACAAAACTTCCAAAACTTTGTTGAATAGTAATGGTGAAAGTGGGCACCCTTGTCTTGTTCCTGACTTTAGAGGAAATGCTTTCAGTGTTTCACCATTGAGGATAATGTTTGCTGTGGGTTTGTCATATATAGCTTTTATTATGTTGAGGTATGTTCCTTCTATTCCTGCTTTCTGGAGATTTTTTTTATCATAAATGGATGTTGAATTTTGTCAAAGGCTTTCTCTGCATCCATTGAGATAATCATATGGTTTTTATTTTTCAATTTGTTAATGTGGTGTATTACATTGATTGATTTGCGGATGTTGAAGAATCCTTGCATCCCTGGGATAAAGCCCACTTGGTGTATGATCTTTTTAATGCATTGTTGGATTCTGATTGCTAGAATTTTGTTAAGGATTTTTGCATCTATGTTCATCAGTGATATTAGCCTGTAGTTTTCTTTTTTTGTGGCAACTTTGTCAGGTTTTGGTATTAGGGTGATGGTGGCCTCATAGAATGAGTTTGGAAGTTTACCTTCCTCTGCAATCTTCTGGAAGAATTTGAGTAGGATGGGTGTAACCTCTTCTCTAAATTTTTGGTAGAATTCAGCTGTGAAGCCGTCTTGACCTGGGCTTTCGTTTGCTGGAAGATTTCTGATTACAGTTTCAATTTCCGTGCTTGTGATGGATCTGTTTTAAGATTTTCTATTTCTTCCTGGTCCAGTTTTGGAAAGTTGTACTTTTCTAAGAATTTGTCCATTTCTTCCAAGTTGTCCATTTTATTGGCATATAATTGCTGATAGTAGTCTCTTATGATCCTTGGTATTTCTGTGTTGTCTGTTGTGATCTCTCCATTTTCATTTCTAATTTTATTGATTTGATTTTTCTCCCTTTGTTTCTTGATGAGTCTGGCTAATGTTTTGTCAATTTTATTTATCCTTTCAAAGAACCGGCTTTTGGCTTTATTGATTTTTGCTATGGTCTCTTTTGTTTCTTTTGCATTTATTTATGCCCTAATTTTTAAGATTTCTTTCCTTCTACTAACCCTGGGGTTCTTCATTTCTTCCTTTTCTAGTTGCTTTAGGTGTAGAGTTAGATTATTTATTTGACTTTTTTCTTGTTTCTTGAGGTATGCCTGTATTGCTATGAACTTTCCCCTTAGGACTGCTTTTACAGTGTCCCACAGGTTTTGGGTTGTTGTGTTTTCATTTTCATTCATTTCTATGCAAATTTTGATTTCTTTTTGATTTCTTCTGTGATTTGTTGGTTATTCAGCAGCGTGTTGTTCAGCCTCCATATGTTGGAATTTTTAATAGTTTTCCTCCTGTAATTGAGATCTAATCTTACTGCATTGTGGTCAGAAAATATGCTTGGAATAATTTCAATTTTTCTGAATTTACCAAGGCTAGACTTATGTCCCAGGATGTGATTTATCCTGGAGAAAGTTCTATGTGTGCTTGAGAAAAAGGTGAAATTCATTGTTTTGGGATGAAATGTCCTGTAGATATCAATTAGGTCTAACTGGTCTATTATATCGTTTAAAGTTTGTTTCCTTGTTAATTTTCTGTTTAGTTGATCTATCCATAGGTTTGAGTGGGGTATTAAAGTCTCCCACTATTATTGTGTTATTGTAAATTTCTCCTTTCATACTTGTTAGTATTTGTCTTACATACTGCAGTGCTCCTATGTTAGGTGAATATATATTTATAATTGTTATATCTTCTTGGATTGATCCTTTGATCATTATGCAGTGACCTTCTTTGTCTCTTTTCACAGCCTTTGTTTTAAAGTCTATTTTATCTGATATGAGTATTGCTACTCCTGCTTTTTTTGGTCCCTATTTGCATGGAAAATCTTTTTCCAGCCCTTCACTTTCAGTCTGCATGTGTCCCCTGTTTTGAGGTGGGTCTCTTGTAGACAGCATATGTAGGGGTCTTGTTTTTGTATCCATTCAGCCAGTCTTTGTCTTTTGGTTGGGGCATTCAACCCATTTACGTTTAAGGTAATTATTGATAAGTATGATCCCATTGCCATTTACTTTATTGTTTTGGGTTCTAATTTATACACCGTTTTTGTGTTTCCTGTCTAGAGAATATCCTTTAGTATTTGTTGGAGAGCTGGTTTGGTGGTGCTGAATTCTCTCAGCTTTTGCTTGTCTGTAAAGCTTTTGATTTCTCCTTCATACTTGAATGAGATCCTTGCTGGGTACAATAATCTGGGCTGTAGGTTATTTTCTTTCATCACTTTAGTATGTCTTGCCATTCCCTCCTGGCTTGGAGAGTTTCTATTGAAAGATCAGCTGTTATCCTTATGGGAATTCCCTTGTGTGTTATTTGTTGTTTTCCCCTTGCTGCTTTTAATATTTGTTCTTTGTGTTTGATCTTTGTTAATTTGACTAATATGTGTCTTGGGGTGTTTCGCCTTGGGTTTATTCTGTTTGGGACTCTCTGGGTTTCTTGGACTTGGGTGATTATTTCCTTCCCCATTTTAGGGAAGTTTTCAACTATTATCTCCTCAAGTATTTTCTCATGGTCTTTCTTTTTGTCTTCTTCTTCTGGAACCCCTATGATTCGAATGTTGTAGCATTTAATATTGTCCTGGAGGTCTCTGAGATTGTCCTCATTTCTTTTAATTCATTTTTCTTTTTTCCTCTCTGATTCATTTATTTCTACCATTCTATCTTCTAATTCACTAATCCTATCTTCTGCCTCTGTTAGTCTACTATTTGTTACCTCCAGAGTGTTTTTGATCTCATATATTGCATTATTCATTATATATTGACTTTTTTATTTCTTCTAGGTCCTTGTTAAACCTTTCTTGCATCTTCTCAATCCTTGTCTCCAGGCTATTTATCTGTGATTCCATTTTGATTTCAAGATTTTGGGTCAATTTCACTATCATTATTCGGAATTCTTTATCAGGTAGATTCCCTATCTCTTCCTCTTTTGTTTGGTTTGGTGGGCATTTATCCTGTTCCTTTACCTGCTGGGTATTCCTCTGTCTCTTCATCTTGTTTAAATTGCTGAGTTTGGGGTGTCCTTTCTGTATTCTGGCAATTTGTGGAGTTCTCTTTATTGTGGCATTTCCTCGCTGTGTGTGGGTTTGTACAGGTGGCTTGTCAAGGTTTCTTGGTTAGGGAAGCTTGTGTCGGTGTTCTGGTGGGTGGAGCTGGATTTCTTCTCTCTGGAGTGCAATGAAGTGTCCAGTAGTGAGTTATGAGATGTCTATGGTTTTGGGGTGACTTTGGGCAGCCTGTATATTGGAGCTCAGGGCTGTGTTCCTGTGTTGCTGGAGAATTTGCTTGGTATGTCTTGCCCTGGAACTTGTTGGCCCTTGTGTGGTGCTTGGTTTCAGTGTAGGTATGGAGGCATTTGATGAGCTCCTGTCAGTTAATGTTCCCTGGAGTCAGGATTTGGACTTAAGCCTCCTGCTTCCAGTTATTGGTCTTATTTTTACAGTAGTCTCAAAACTTCTCCTTCTATACAGCACCATTGATAAAACATCTAGGTTAAAGATGAAAAGTTTCTCCACCGTGAGGGTCACCCAGAGAGGTTCACAGCATTACATGGAGAAGAGAAGAGGGAGGAGGGAGTTAGACGTGACCCGAATGAGATGAGGTGGAATCAATAGAGGAGAGAGCAGGCTAACCAGTAATCACTTCCTTATGTGCACTCCACAACTGGACCACTCAGAGATGTTCATTGAGTTATACAGAGAAGAGAAGAGGGAGGAAGGAGATAGAGGTGGCCAGGTGGATAAAAGGAGGGAATGAAAAGGAGAGAGACAGATCCAGCCAGTAATCAGTTCCCTAAGTGTTCTCCACCATCTGGAACACACAGAAATTCACAGAGTTGGGTAGAGTAGAGAAGGGTTAAGGAGGAGACACAGGTGACCTGGTGGAAAAAAAGGAGAGTCCATAGGGGGAGAGAGCAGTCAAGCCAGTAATCTCACTCCCTAGTAAAAAATGGGTACTGAAGATTGGGTTCTTAAAGGTATAAAATTGGTAACAAATACCTAAAAGCAAAAATTAAAAATCTAGAGTAGAGTTTGGAATTTCAAAAATACAATGTTAAAGAAAAGAAGAAGGAAAAGAAAAAAAAAACAAAGTCACAAAAATTATAAAGAAGATATAGGTACAAAATTGATAACAAATACCAAAAAGCAAAAATTAAAAATCTAGAGTATAGTTTGGAATTTCAGGAATACAATGTTAAAGAAAAGATGAAGAGAAAGAAAGAGAGAAAAAAAAAGTCACAAAAGTTATAAAAAATAATATAGGTACAAAATTGATAACAAATACCAAAACGCTAAAATTAAAAATCTAGAGCAGAATTTGGAATTTCAAAAATACAATGTTAAAAAAAATAATATAGGTACAAAATTGATAACAAATACCAAAAAGCTAAAATTAAAAATCTAGAGCAGAATTTGGAATTTCAAAAATACAATGTTAAAGAAAAGAATAAAAAATAAAAAAACAAGGTCACAAAAGTTATAAAAAATATATATATGAAGTTTGCTTTTTTAAAAAAAAGGATCTTTTTTTTTTTTTGCAAAGTAATAGTAGGTTATAAAAGTGAAAATTAAAGGAGTAATAGAGGACTTAAAATTTTTTTTTTAATTAAACAAAAAGAAACAAAGAATGTTCGTAAAAATAGTAAAAATGTATATAGGACTTTCTCTGATATTGTTGTGGATATTGTGGGTTCAGTTCATTTTCAGCTAGTTCCTTGTTCCGGCTTATATTTCTCAAGATCTATAGGCCCCTTCCTATGTAGTCGGTACTAACCATGGGGTTTTAATCTATTTCCTGTTGCTTCCAAGGAGGTTCCCTCTGTTATAGCTTCTTCTGTTTGCTGGTCTCTTCAGTGTCTGATTTCCGCCCTGATACAAAGGGGGCGATGGTGGACACTTTTTTTTTTTTTTTTTAAGGCTCACTTGTTCAGTCATGCTGTGGAGAGGGAGGGACGCTGCAAACAAATAACACTGGCATGTGCTCGCAGTGCCTCAGCCACACTGGACCTGCCCCTGCTCACGGCGCGTGTAGCCTCCCTGCCCACACTTCTCAGGCTGTAGGTTGCTCCGCAGGGAACCATCCGCGGCCCGCCCTGGGCTGCTTGCACCTCCCAGGTCTAAGCCGCTCAGGTTCAGGCACTCCGGTAGTCCTCAGAGGCGCAGACTCAGTTGGGCCTGCGTTTTGTGCCCTTCCCAGGTCGGAGCAGCTCAGACAAGAAAGACAAGACATATACTTGTCTTTCAGTGATGAGGTGTTTGGCGAGCGCAGTTGCTGTGACTTATCGCCTCCCTGCTGCTCAGTTATCTAGGTGTACAACCGGCGCACCTTCTCAGGTGGATGTTGACCGTCCAGACCCCCAAGAAGTCTTAGTTAGTAAAGAAGCCTGCTTACAGTTTTATAGATAATGTCTCTCTGGGGCTGCGATTGCCCGCTTCCGGCTCTGGCTGCCTGTCACTGGAGGGGGATGGTCTGCAGCCGGCTATCTCTGTTCAGTCCTTTGTTCCATGCACGAGCCTGGCGGTGTCTTAGGTTAGGGCTGGCTTTTCGCATGGTAGATATCCAACAGTCTGGTTTGCTAGCCCAAATTATTTTGCTCAGGTAGCGCTCGGGGTATTCAGGCCAGATCCTTACTCTAAGCGATGCAGCCCGCACTGCGCCTCCCTGCTCAGACCCCGCTTGCTAATGGCGGATGCAGGCATCTGCGCTGCTTCTCCGCTGGGGGAGTTACTGTAGGGCTCGTAATCTGTGGGTTTTAATTGTTTATTTATTTTTCCTCCCTGTTATGTTGCCCTCTGTGCTTCCAAGGCTCGGCACAGACTCGGCAGTGAGAATGTTTCCTGGTGTTTGGAAACTTCTCTCTTTTTAAGACTCCCTTCCCAGGATGGAGCTCCATCCCTCCCTCTTTTGTCTCTTTTTTGGTTTTTTATATTTTTTCCTACCTCCTTTTGAAGACAATGGGTTGCTTTTCTGGGTGCCTGATGTCCTCTGCCGGCATTCAGAAGTTGTTTTGTGGAATTTACTCGGCGTTTAAATGTTCTTTTGATTAATTTGTTGGGGAGAAAGTGTTCTCCCTGTCCTATTCCTCCGCCATCTTAGCTCCTCCCCCCATTAGTCGACTACTAATTCTTTACTAATTAGAGCTATATGTTCATCTGCCTCCCTATAGATTTATTATTCAGATACCCAATCATAGAACTGACTTTACTTTCTGACAGTCTCAGTCTAGAGTCAGCCCCTACTTCGTTAGGTCACCCCCTCAAATCACCCAACTAGGATCAAAATCCTATAATTGTCCCTCTCCAATATCTTCCCACCGAGATCCCCTATGGTTCTCCACTGCGTGTGTTCTCACTCACTATAGTGAGTAATCAGCCCAACTCGTTCAACTACAGACTTGTTCCTGGGAATTTTGGGGGAGGACAGCTGTTACTTTATATTCATGCACAAGTCTTTGTTATGCACGTGTAATTTATTTTGGACAAATCTGGAATGGTGGGGGTTAGTGATCGCATTGATAAGTATATGCCTAACTTGATAAAAAAAAAAAAATTGGCAAATTGTTTCTCACAGTGTTTGCAGTCTTTTGTGTTTCCATCAAGGATGTATAAGTGTTTCAGTTGCCTCATCCTGCCTCGTACTTCTTTTCAGTCAATTTGACCTCTTGTGTGACTAGGTATCACACTGCAGTTTTATCTATTTTCCTGTTCACTAATTATATTAAGTATCTTTTAACATACTGATAGGAATTTCCATATCATTTTTTAGTGAAATAGCTTCAACACAATTTAGAAATTGTGTTGTATTTTATTGTGTTCTAATAATTGTCAGAGTCCTTTATATAATTTGAATTCAACTGTTTTATCAGCTACAGTTTGCAGATATTTCTCCTAGTCTGCAGTTTACCTTTGCATTTCCTTAGTGATCTTTTCTGAAAAGCATACTTTAAAAATGCTTGGTAATATTATTTTATTATTTTTTGTTTCTGTTTGGTTTGACTTTCTGTGCCCTAAGATACCTTTGTTTACCTGAAGTGGTAAAGATTTTCTTCTATTATTTTTCCAGAAGTTTTTAAAAGTCTGTATGTACTTATTTTACTTTACAGCATATTTTATTTCATATTGACCACATTTTAATCACCCAATAACCCCAAATGGCTGGCTCTAACCATACTGGACAGTTCAAGACTTGAGAGGCATCAATATTATTGATCTCTTCAAACAATCAGCTTGTAAATCTTTGATTTTATCTATCACTGTTTTTTCAATTCCACTTATTTCTACTCTCATCTTTTAAATTTTTGCTCTCCTGCAATTTTGGGTTTAATGATTTCTTCTTTGCCTTGTTTCTAAAGATAAAAAATTATGTAATTGGTTTGAGATTTTTTCTTTTATATAACTTTATCTAATATATTTCACTTTCATTTACAAATCTTTCAAAATATATTCTGATTTTCCTTTTGATTTCTTCTTTCACCCATATGTTATTTAGAAGTGTATTTTTTGTTTTCAAACACTTGGGGATTTTCTAAATAGTTCTTTGTTAATCAGTTCTATTTCATTCTACCATCAGAGAACGTATGATTTTAATTTTCTTAAACATACTGATACACATTTTATGGCTCAAAATATAGTTTATCCCGTGAATGTTCCATGTATACATAGAAGAATAATAGGAACACTTACTGCTATTGTGCACTCTATTAAGACCAATTAGGTCACAGTTGTTGATACTATTCCAGTGTTCTATATCTTTATCTCTCTGCATTTGACTTTATGTTCTTGTCATTTTGTTTAGTCACTAAGTGACTCTTAAGATTCTTTGTGACCCCATGGACTTTAGCGTGCCTGGCTTCCCTTTCCTTCACTATTTCCTAGGCTTTGCACAAACTCATGTCCATTGAGTCAGTGACACTATCCAACCACCTCATCCTCTGTCAACCCCTTCTCCTCCTGCCCTCAATCTTTCCCAGCATCAGGGTCTTTTCCAATGAGTTGGCTCTTCACATCAGGAGGTCAAAGTATTGGAGCTTCAGCATCAGTCCTTCCAATGAACATTCAGGGTTGATTTCCTTTAGGACTAGTTGGTTTGATCTCCTTGTAGTCCAAAGGATTCTCAAGAGTCTTTTCCTGTACCAAAATTAGAAAACATCAATTCTTCAGGGCTCAGCCTTCTTTATGGTCCAACTCTCACATCTGTACATGACTACTGGAAAAACCATAACTTTGACTATATGAACCTTTGTCAACAAAGTGATATCTCTGCTTTTTAATACACTAAGTTTGTCAGAACTTTTCTTCCAAAGAGCAAGCATCTTTTAATTTCAGAATTAATTCTGGCTGCAGAATTCTGGAATGAGGTGCCATCTCCTTCTCCTAGGGGTCTTTCCAACCCAGGAATATAACCTGCATCTCCCAGATTGACAGGTGGATTCTTTACCACAGAGCCACCTAGAGTCCGTTGTGTTTGACTTGTTATTCTATCAATTACTGAAAGAGAAGTGTTGGAATATCCAATAATAATTGTGATTTTGTCTATTCTTTTAGTCCTGTAAGTTTTTGTCTTCTATATTTTGTTGTCCTGTTTTTATGTGAATACACATCTAGAAAAATTGTGCCCTTATTATGAACTGACTTCATAAGTTCCTTGTTTCTGGTAATATTACCGATTCTGAAGTCTACATTGTCTATATTAGTATAGCATTTCAAACTTTCTTTCCATTAACATTTTACAGTACAGCTTTTCATTCTTTTAAGCTATATCTCTTTATATAAGGCCACTTTTTTATAGTTAGTGTACAGTTTGGTCTTGGTTTTTTATCCATTCTTATAATTTCTGCCTTTTAATTGCAACATGTACTGCATTTCCATTTAATGTTGTTATCAATATAGTTGGGAAGTTGGGTTTAAATCTACCATCTTGTTACTTCATTTTTATTTTTTATATCTGTTATTTATTCTGTTTCTCCCTTTTTTGTTTCTTTCAGATCACTGAATTTTTAAAATTAATTTCATTTTATGTCCACTGTGGGTTGTTATCTGTAACTAATTTATTTTTTAGTGGTTGCTCTAGATTTGTAATATATAGTTTTAACTTGTCATAGTCTATCTTTAAGTAATATCAAATCACTTTCTGTATTGTGTTCAAATCTTAGAATGCTATAATTTCCTTCTCTTTGACTTTTTTGTCATTCACTTTACTTTCACTTGTGATATACCTACACATTGCATTGTTATATTTGCTTTAAATTGTAAATTGACTCAATGGACATGAACTTGAGCAAGCTTCAGGAGTTGGTGATGGACAGGGAAGCCTGGTGTGCTGCAGTCCATGGGGTTGCAAAGAGTTGGACATGACTGAATGACTGAACTGAACTGAAAGAGATTAGAAAATGAGATAAAACTCTTTTATGGCTAATTCCATTTTACCATATACTGGTGATGTTCATTCCATCGTGTAGAACTAAATATGATCCTGATATAGTTTTGTTCTGCTTGAAAAATCTTGTTTATCATTTCTTGTAATGCAGGTCAGGTGGCAATAAATTATATCAGCTTTTGTTTGTATGAAAGAATGTTTATTTCATCTTTATTTTTTCTTCCATTTTTTATTTTTGAAATATAATCAACATACAGCAGGGTGTAAGTTTAAGGTATATAGCATACTGATCTGGCTTACATACTTCAGGAAATGATTATCACAAAATTTAATGAACATCCATCATCTCATATAGATACAAAATAAAAAAAAAAAAAATCTTGTTATAGAACTTTTAGGATTTACCTTTTAACAATTTTATATCTAATGTGCAACAGTGTTGGTTATGGCTTGCCTGGTGTCTCAGATGGTAAAGAATCTGCCCACAATGAAGGAGACCCAGGTTCAATCCCAGGGTTGGGAAGATACCCTAGAGAAGGGAGTGGCTACACACTCCAGTATTCTTCATGGAGAATCCCATGAACAGAGGAGCCTTGTGGGCGATAGTCCATGGTGTTGCAGAGCTGGGTACGACTGAGTGACTAAATACCTAAGTGCTGGTTATATTTGTCATTCTGTACATTACCAGTTCAATCTTCGTAAGATTTGACCTCAAGTATTTGAAAACAGGTTTAGGGTAGCCTTTGGTGTGTGTGCATGCTTAGTTACTCATTTGTGTCTGACTCTTTGTGACCCCAAGAACTGTAACCTGCTAGGCTCCTCTGTCCATGAGGATTCTCCAGGCAAGCATACTGGAGTGGGTTGTCATTCCCTTCTTCAGGGCATCTTCTCGACCCAGGGATCAAATCCAGATCTCCCACATTGCAGGTGGATTCTTTACTGTCTGAGCCACCAATGAAGACTTTGGTGTAGTGCTAATTTATTTCCATTAGTAGAGCAGTTCATGCTGAGTATTCTCTAACATCCCATGTTTTTGGAGTCCTTTCACTGCGGGTAGTGTAGATTATCCTAATTCTCATTTGATCTTGGACGTTGTTCTGACTACAGCTTTCTAGTTGTTCTTCCCCCAGATTATGGTAATTTTCTCCCATGTACTTTCAGAAAGGTACTCAGTCAAGGACTCTAGGGGACATTTCTTCAGATCTCTGTATATCTCCCAGCAAACATCTCCAATTATGCATCCTTGCAAATTGTAGCCACTTCTGTCTTCCTGAACTCTAATCTCCACATCTTCCACTCACCAAAATGACTGAGCTCTAGGTGAGTTTCCCTTCCTTGAATAGTAGCCTGGAAATTGCTTCCAGAAAGTAATCTTGTGCAATCATGCAGACTACCTCAAATATTTTTTCCTCTTAGGATTCACAGTTGTGTGCTACCTATGTTTTGATGCCTAAAAATATTTTTTTTTTCCTGATTTTCTGATTGTTTAAGGCAAGTGGTAAATCTTACACCATTTTTTTTTTCAATCACAGAAGCAGAGGTCATTGGTAAACACATTTTGATCAATTTTTTCTGATAAATTATCAATATTGTTTGACTGTCAGTAAAGATCTATTATTGAAATAAAAGGTGGGAACTGGATAAAAGCTTTCAAATAGTAGAAATAGGGAAAGGATAATAGATTTGGAGTTTTAAGCATGTGGGCTCTTTCTATGTGGTCACAAGATTCCTCAGTGACCCGGAAGGACTGAGGTTGTGGGGCTTTGTGTGGAGTTCCTAGTGAGGGCATGGCAACTGTGTTCTTGTGAGGAAGGATCATCATGGCAGGTGCCATTGTGTAACCAGGGACATTCTATCTTCATGCATCATGAGATCTGAGCACTTTGCAGGATTTCTATTTTACAATGCTCCAGTCATTGATTCTGGAAGATGACAAGATAACCAGCAGGTTAGGTCAAGAACCTCCATCGCCAAGCCTATCCTTAGAAGTTAGACTAGAGAATATGAATACACCCTTATTACAGAAAGAAGATTGCTTTAGGGTTGAGTTGGATTGTTAGCTTTTTCTTTTAAAGTACTTTAATTCTTCCTATGTTGCAGAACAAGGAAAATAGAAGAATAAGTTAAAGTATGAGTCTCTTAGGATAGTCTGTCTCACTTTTAAACAAAAGATGGACTAAAGAGGTACATTATTCCTAATAAGAGGTTCATCAGTATTTTTGAAGACGTTAAGACATTTATCACTTTTAAACTTGAACTATTTGCCTTTCTTTATAATTCTAGTTTTTCATAAAAGATTCAAACTTGCTTATCTATCTGCTTATTTCCAATCCAACCTATTTAATTGGCTACTGTTAGGTCAATGTCATATATACATATGTACATAGAATAGCTATTTTCTATACAGTAGGTTATGTTATTTTGGCTCCTTTAGGTTGCAGGAAAAGCAGATCTTTGCTTGTATAATTATTCTAATTTACACAATTTTAGTCAAGTTACTAAGAAACTTAGATAGACAAGAAATCTTCTCAGGACAACTCAGCTAAACACTAAGAAGAATGAGAACATACTTCAACATCCTGTAGTTACGACAGTTCAGTTCAGTCTCTCAGTTGTGTCCATCTCTTTGTGAACCCATGGACTGCAGCTCGCCAGGCTTCACTGTCCATCACCAGCTCCCAGAGCCTACTCAACTCATGTCCATTGAGTCAGTGATGCCATCCAACCATCTCATCCTCTGTTGTCCCCTTCTCCTCCCACCTTCAATCTTTCCCAGCATCAGGGTCTTATCCAGTGAGATGGTTCTTCACATCAGGTGGCCAAAGTTTTGGAGTTTCAGCTTTAGCATTAGTCCTTCCAATGAATATTCAGGACTGATTTCCTTTAGGATTGACTGGTTGGATCTCTTTGCAGTCCAAGGGACTCACAAGAGTCTTCTGCAACACCACAGATCAAAAGCATCAATTCTTCAGCACTCAGCTTTCTTTATAGTCCAACTCTCACATCCATACATGACTACTGGAAAAAAATGGCTTCGACTGGATGAACTTTTGTTGGTAAAGTAATGTCTCTGCTTTTGAATATGCTATCTAGGTTGGTCATAACTTTCCTTCCAAGGAGTAAGCATCTTTTAATTTCATGGCTGCAGTCACCATCTGCAGTGATTTTGGAGCCCCCAAAAATAAAGTCAGCCACTGTTTCCATTGTTTTCCCATCTATTTGCCATGAAGTGGTGGGACAAGATGCCATGATCTTAGTTTTCTGACTGTTGAGTTTTAAGCCAACTTTTTCACTCTCCTCTTTCACTTTCATCAAGAGGCTCTTTAGTTCCTCTTTGCTTTCTGCCATAAGGGTGGTGTCATCTGAGTATCTGAGGTTATTGATATTTCTCCTGGCAATCTTGATTCTAGCTTTTGCTTCATCCAGCCCAGGATTTTGCATGATGTACTCTGCATATAATTTAAATAAACAGGGTGACAGTATACAGCCTTGATGTACTTCTTTCCCTATTTGGAACCAGTGTGTTATTCTATGTCCAGTTCTAACTGTTGTTTCTTGACCTGCATACAGATTTCTCAGGAGGCAGGTCAGGTGGTCTTGGTATATTCTTGGTAGCTCTTTGATCCTCTGTTACTTCTCACCCAACTCTTCTGCTGTTATAGTTATGAGATGCCTTAGCTTCTCTCTGGCTTTCCTTCTGGTTTTTAATCATTCTATGGATTGACTATCTCTTCTTCCAGTCAATCTGTAGAAGGCTTCAAGTAGCAGCCAAATAAAAGATTGGCTTCTACTTATTTATGACTTTATGGCATCACAGTTTCAATTTCCTGCCTTCTCTACATGAATCTCCTCTTCAGCTCATTTTTATTTTCTGTTTAATCTTTCTATGTGGTTTCCCTGGTGGTTTAGTGGTAAAGAAACTGCCTGCAATGTAGGAGACCTGGGTTCCATCCCTGGGTTGGGAAGATCTCCTGGAGAAGGAAATGGCAACCCACTCCAGTATTCTTGCCTGGAGAATCCCATGGACAGCGGAGCCTGGTGGGCTACAGTTCATGGGGTCGCAACAAGGTGGACACAACTTAGTGACTAAACAACAATCTTTCTATGTTTTAACCGGGCTGAACTCTCATTCTGGGTTGCATCATAGGCTGCTGACCAGATGATTGCTTTGGAATAAGTGCCTCTCCTTGGTCCAATAACTTGTCAACATGTCACATGCAGATGTAGTATCAAATGTATGGCTCATCCGAAAGGAGCCACTTGGAAGGGTGCTGAGATCATTGAGGGCACTGTGAGATATTCCAGAAGGGAAAGATATAGGTGTCTGATATCTCACAATATCTGCCCAATGTGTGGATGTTAAAGACATTATTGCTGAATGAGTGAATTAATTAAATAATAAATCTCTTTTACTTTGAATGGATAAAGAGCAGTTAGCTAGAACATCTTTTACGCTTTAAACTTCCATGTTATTCATCTCAGTCTGCCTTTCCTCACTTTGTAACTCAAATTGGAATTGGGTAATTCCAGGCAGGGCAGATCCTTCACTGTTGAATGAAGTAAGGTGTTTCATTTTCCCTGGCAACCTATCTCCTGGCAGCTAGAGGTCTCATTCCTCATTTGCTTCATAGGGTGGTTGAGGATGAAATGAGATCCTTTATCTAGATTCACCAAACTTGGTGTCTGGGCCATCAGAAGTGCTTCATTCATTGGGTGTTGCTTTTCTATGCTCCTCATTTTTGGCTCATCATTTTGTCGTATCCCAAACTCCAAAATTACTTTTAAAAAATGTTTCCTTTCATCTCAGGAGGTTTTCCTTTTTCTGTGTGCCATCAGTTGGGTTGGGGACAGTAAATTGATTAAAATAATCATACTAAAAGATTAGTAATTTTTTCCCCCTCTTCATAAGAATTTTGTTTTTAAAAGAAGAATTTGTTAACTCTGAGGAATTAAACTCAGAATGTATATTCCCCTAGCAAATATGAGTTGGGTAAAAGACACCCCTTTCATGAATCTTCAAAGTTAGGAAAATTGCTTGGGAAATACTTATTATGGCTTATTTGGCTTTCTCAATTCAAGCATTGAATAAATTTAATTAATAAAGTTAGAGTCAGGCTTAATTTCTACAATTCCTAGAATTCCAAGACCAAGTCTATGCATTATCTTATTTAAAAACATCAGAATCAGATACTCAAACAAAAATTTGTGGCAACTAAGTTCACAGCATCGTGGTGAAAAATAGTTTCCTGTTTTAGGGAGAGGTAAATAAAGACTGGGTTTTCCGAAGTGGATCAGTGGGATGGAATCCACCTGCCAAAGCTGGAGATGCTAGTTCAATCCCTGGGTCAGGAAGATCCCCCAGAGAGGAAGTGGCCACCCACTCCAGGATTCTGGCTTGGAGAATCCCACGGACAGAGGAGCCTGCCAGACTACAGTTCATGGGTTCACAAATGGTCAGACACGACTGAGCAACTAAACAACAGCAGCAAATAAAGGCTTAGAGATTCTTAGCCCATCCAGTTGATAAGACAGATCCAGGAAGGACGCTTAGACTACTGCTACTGGCCCTAGAGCCTTTCCTTGGTCTTGATGTCAACTGCACTGTGGACCCCTCCCCTCGTTTGAAGCTTGATGCGGAAGCTGTCATGGGTAGAGTTGAGTTGCTAGATACAGGGAAGCCCTGGAGCATTTATGGCTTCTCAGAAAGTAGTCACTTTTTTTTTTTTTTAATCAAAATGTGAGCTGGACAAGCCATAGACAAACTTGCTCTCGGCCCTCACGTGCAGCTGCCGGCCTTTGGGACTCCTCGCTCACTAGTTATTTTAACAGTGTTTCAGCAGGCTGTGCAGTCAAGCAGAAATACCACACTCTGTGAAAACCCGAGGTCAGCACAATTTCTTCCCTGGGAAATTGTAACCTTTTGCGCTGAGATTGGGATGTCTAGGTTAGAGAAGGAGAGAGGAAAACCAGTTTCTGGGGTCTCCAAAGTCCTTATCTCTTTCCGAAGCAGCAGAGCCAAGAGCACAGGTTCAGGGCAGCGCGTCCTCTGTCAGGGCTGCTAAAAGGATACAAGGTATTTTGCAAGTCACACTGCCAGGAACATTTACATCTCAGTGACATATGGTGTTGGGTTCCCTGACGGCTCACTCTTGCCTCTGTGATTTTGGCTATGCTCATTCTTATGTGTGGAATGGCTTGTTTCTTCTGGACTAATTCCTCTCCATCCTCAAAGAGTCAACTTCTCAGAAAAGTCTTTCCTCAACTTCACACGTACCTCTTTTGCGTCTGGAGGGCTCAGGGTTTAGTTTAAAAGCTATTGCATCAGAGACCTCTGGAGTCAAACCTATTCGGCCTCTTATCATTTCATGAACTTTATTTCTTTTTCTGTAAAATGAAGATAATAATGCCTCAAAGTTTGATATGCTTCAAAACATATGAGCCTTTAGCTTGTTACAGAGTCTTGTTTTTTATCAAGTGACTATTGGCTGAACATCAGGACCCTCTCTGAAGGGGAAAAGATGTCACAAAAAGTTCACAGATTGGGGGGCACGTAAGAGAGAGAAAGTGTGGATAGCAATGAAGCCAGCCGTTGGTGGCATGGGGATAGAAGGTGTTGGTGGTGTGGGTGTTATGGGCTGATTCTAAAGGTTTAGGTCTGTTGGGTCTTCTGTGGTGCAAGCTGGCTGGGCGCCCACCTCCTTGTCAGCCCTTGGCTTCATCCCCACTGCTGCCTCTACCTCCACATCTGCCTGTGCTCGGCCCTGAGGTGTCTCCTGGGATGACCAAGCTTTGCAGACAGACGTGGTCTCAGAATAGGGTCTCAGGAGAAAGGTCCTTTCTCCTCCTCCTCCTTTTTTTTTAATGCTCAGATCAGAGCAGATGCCATATCAGCTGGCTTTTACTTTAGAAGACTTGGAATATTTCTGCTAGTTGCAGTAGATTTCCAATCGTATCAGCCGGTGCCTCACTTTTCTGGAGGGAAAAAGCAGCCAAACTATGGAGACTTTGTCAGTCTATGAGCACACCTGGGAAAGTATCAATTTAGGTGGGAGATGAAGTAGTCGCTCTCAGTGTTCCACTTCTTTATTTTATTCTTTAAATTAATTTTTATTGGAGTATAGTGATTTGCAATGTTGTGTTAGTTTCTGCTGTACAGCCAACTGAATCAGTTATATATATATGTATATATCTCTCTATATATTATAGATCTATAAAATCTCTTTTTTAGATTCCTGTCCCTTATAGGTCATTACAGAGTATTGAGTAGAGTTCCCTGTGCTGTACGTAGGTCTTTATTAGTTATCTATTTTATATATAGCAGTGTATATATGTCAATCACAATCTCCCAATTTATCCCTCCCCCCTTTCCCCCTTGATAACCACAGATTTGTTTTCTACATCTGTGACTTTATTTCAGTTTTGTAAATAAATTCATTTGTAATTTTTTTTCTGCTTCTTATACACACACTGAATAAGCATTACTTGAAGATTTCACAGAAATATGTGACACAAGTGTTTTCACATTTATTGTTTCTCTTCATTTTCATGATATGTGCGATAGATATTAATATTACCAACCTGTAAAAATAGAACCACAGAGGTAAAATGACTCACTCAAAGGCACACACAAAGTAAGTGGGAGAGTCAGGGTTTGAACACAAGTCTGTCTGACTCTCAAGTGAGGCTTCTTCCTCTTAATCTTACCTGAGTGTTGAAAAATACTTTGCCCCAAAGAAATACACATGCTGAGATCTAGCACAACCTTAAATTTCATGAATGTGGGTAACCACGGACTCGCCTGCAATTTGAGTAAAGCTGTGTTCCTTCTTTCTAGGAAAAAATATACCTACATATCAATTTTATATCTAACTTCTTAGATTAACAAGCTCTGAATTTCAACCATCAGCCTCAGGAAAAGAATCCATAATCTGGTCCAAATTATCACTTTACTTATGGAGAAGCCAGAACCAAGAGAGAGGAGAAAGAAATATTAGTCAGTTACCTGGAGGTAGGATCCAGGCCTTTCAAATCTTACTACCCAAAGGGGCCTCTCATACTTAACTGTGCAGAGAGAAAAAAGTACACTCAGGGAAAGAATGAAATTCAAGGTGAAGGAAGGTAACTGCTTTAATTATTGTATATAAATTCTAACGTCTAGGCCCAAATTTCGGTTTCTGTGAGGACACAGACCTACAGAGTGAAGGCAGAACCTGCAGGTAATTTTAACTCCTTTGGGCATCTTTCAGTCCAAAGAGCCTAAATTCCCAGAGCACTTCATTTACTAAGGAACAGCTTATACATAGAGAGACTCTGTGACATCAGTATTCTAGCCTTGCCTCACGCCCTATAGATCAATGGCTTGTTCTTATCTGACAGCATCCACTGACATATTTCCCCAAGATCGAAGAAGGAAGAGAAGAAATTGCAGGGAGGATTTGCAGCTGGCTGGCATATTGTGTTTTTATTGAAAGGCTTTACTGTCCCCACACTGCCTGGATTGCCCAAATCCGTGCAGTCAACAGTCACCATGCATGGGAAGGTATAGGAGTGCCCTGCCAGTGAACTTGCACTATTTCATATTAGCTGGCTCCCTGCCATATTGAAATATTATCTTCAAGGGCTCTGACTCTTATTCTGACAATTCTGCATTTTTATGAGGGAATAAGCAGAGGAAATTGATGTCATGTATAAATGTAGGTCCATACACAGTGCTCTTTAAGGTGGATTACCTGCACTGTTAGGTTCAGAGTTCAGAAAGCAGAAAACAATACATGAGATAGACTATGATTTTTATTAATCACACAAAAGCACCTCTCAGATAAAACCAACTGACAAATTCTTATCGAGTATGTGCCTGGGGCACAATAAAGGACAGAAATGGTATAGACCTAACAGAAGCAGAAGATATTAAGAAGATATTAAGGTGGCAAGAACACACAGAAGAACTATACAAAAAAGATCTTCATGACCCAGATAACCACGATGGTGTGATCACTCACCTAGAGCCAGACATCCTAGAATGTGATGTCAAGTAGGCCTTAGGAAGCATCACTATGAACAAAGCTAGTGGAGGTGATAGAATTCCAGTTGAGCAATTTCAAATCCTGAAAGATGATGCTGTGAAAACTCTGCACTCAATATACCACCAAATTTGGAAAACTTAGTAATGGCCACAGGACTGGAAAAGATCAATTTTCATTCCAATCCCAAAGAAAGGCAATGACAAAGAATGTTCAAACTACCACACAATTGAACTCTTCTCACACTAGCAAAGTAATGCTCAAAATTGTCCAAGCCAGGTTCCAACAGTACATGAACTGTGAACTTCCAGATGTTCAAGCTGGATTTAGAAAAGGCAGAGGAACCAGAGAACAAATGGCGAACATCTACTGGATCATCAAGAAAACAAGAGAGCTCCAGAAAAAGATCTACTTCTGCTTTATTGACTATGCCAAATTCTTTGACTCTGTGGATCACAACAAACTGTGGCAAACTGTTCAAGAGCTGGGAATACTAGACCACCTGATCTGTCTCCTGAGAAATATGTATGCAGGTCAAGAAGCAACAGCTAGAACTGGACATGGAAAAACAGACTGGTTCCAAATCAGGTAAGGAGTACGTCAAGGCTACATATTGTTGCCCTGCTTATTTAATTTATATGCAGAGTACATCATGTGGAATTCCAGGCTGGATGAAGCACAAGCTGGAATCAAGATTGCCAGGAGAAATATCAATAACCTCAGATACACAGATGGCATCACCCTTATGGCAGAAAGCAAAGAGGAACTAAAGAGCCTCTTGATGAAAGTGAATGAGGAGAGTGAAAAAGTTGGCTTAAAGCTCAACATTCAGAAAACTAAGATCATGGCATCTGGTCCCATCACTTCATGGCAAATAGATGGAGAAACAATGGAAACGGTGAAAGACTTTATTTTTGGGGCTCCAAAACCATTGTAGATGGTGATTAAAGCCATGGTATTAAAACACTCGCTCCTTGGAAGAAAAGCTATGATCAACCTAGACAGCATATTAAAAAGCAGAGACATTACTTTGCCAACAAAAGTCTGTCTAGTTAAAGCTATGGTTTTTCCAGTAGTCATGTATGGATGTGAGAGTTGGACTATAAAGAAGGCTGAACACCGAAGAATTGATGCTTTTGAACTGTGGTGTTGGAGAAGACTCTTTAGAGTCCCTTGGACAGCAAGGAGATCCAACTAGTCTATCCTAAAGGAAATCAGTCCCGGATATTCATTGGAAGGACTGATGCTGAAGCTGAAACTCCAATACTTTGGCTACCTGATTCGAAGAACTGACTCAAAAAAAGATCCTGATGTGGGAAAGATTGAAGGTGGGAGTGGAAGGGGACAACAGAGGATGAGATGGTTGGATGGCATCACTGGTTCAATGGAAATGAGTTTGAGTAGACTCT
This sequence comes from Bos taurus, assembly GCF_002263795.3. NCBI lineage: Eukaryota > Metazoa > Chordata > Mammalia > Artiodactyla > Bovidae > Bos > Bos taurus. The sequence goes on from NC_037343.1 coordinate 74,250,045, forward strand.
GGGCGTTGGTGATGGACAGGGAGGCCTGGTGTTTTGCAGTCAATGGGGTAGCAAAGAGTTGGACATGACTGAGTGACTGAACTGACTGATGTGCCTGGGACTGTGTTAGGTGATGGGAGTGTAAGATGAACAACTCAAGGCATCCATCCATCCATCCATCCATTCATCCATCTATTCTTTAAAATGTTATAGTTGTTCTAGGGTTTCTACAGACGCACAGACGAATCAAATTAAACAATCAGCACCCTGGAGGAAGTGGTCATTGAGCTGAATTTTGAAGTAGAATAGGGACACTCTAACCCACTCCAGTGTTCTTGCCTGGAGAATCCCAGGGACGGGGGAGCCTGGTGGGCTGCCGTCTGTGGGGTCGCACAGGGTCAGACATGACTGAAATGACTTAGCAGCAGCAGCAGGGACACTCTGGATAAATTGGAGATGGAGGCAGGATGCTTGGGAAGTTTATTTGAAGCAGAGGGAAAGGTGCCTGTAAGCAGCATAATGGGTTTAGGGAACTGCATGAACTTCAGCATTACTGATGTACAGGACGCATATGGTAGAGTAGTGGGACAGGGAGGGAAGAAGCTAGAGGATTATTCAGGCACCAGATCACAAAGACTTTTATGTGCTAAGCTAAGGAGGTTGAACTTTATCTTGAAAACTAAGGGGAGCTGTTGAAGGATTTTAATAGGGGTGAATGGAAGTATCAGATTTATGTTTTGGACAGATTACTCTGTCTATGGGGAGGAGGATGTGTTGGAAAGGGGCCAGGCTGATGGCTGGAAGATGAGTTAGGAGGTTATTGCTGTAATCCAGGTGGGATCCAGAATAAAGCAGTAACTGTTGCTAAAGATAGGAAGACATATTACAGAGATATTTAAGAGGCAAGATATACATGACTGCATGTAGAGATAAAAGAGAAAGAGGAATCGGGAATCTGCTTTGAGCAATTATTTGTATGGTGGTGCCATCCAGTGAAATAGTGAATATGATCAGAGCTGCACACGGCAAGAGCATTACCCAAGGCAAAGTAATTAATTCCTTTTAGAGTATTTTGAATGTGTAGTTGGAAGAATGATCAACTGGAGATACTAGCATAGCTGTTGACTTTGTGGGTGTCCGGGAAGAAATCTTTGAAAATACAGATTTTTGATTCATCATTCACAGAAGACTGTGGACAAGATCACCCAATGAGACTGTCAAGTCTCAGAAAAATGAAAGATGAGGATGAAGTTCATGTAGGAGGTTAAGGAGTTGCCAGAAGGAAAACTGGAGACGAGTAATTTCAACAGAGGCCAAAGGAGGTGGAAATTCTCATAAGGAAGAATTCTACATGGTTAAATGCTTTAGAAGACAGAGATCTGATGGTTTGGAGAGTCTGATGACGTCAAGGGCTTTGGTATCCTAAAAGGATTGATTTCATGATCGTGATGTTGTTGGAAGCCATACTACAAGGAGATGAATGATAAGTCAGGGAAATTATGCATTATAAGAAATAGGAAAAATACTGATGTAGATAATACTTTCAAGAAAATAATAAAGAGAAAGTGGTAGACAGGAAGGCTGGGGAAGAGGACACAGTGTTTTCTACATTTTTTAAAATTAATTTAAAAATTTTTTATTAAAGTATAGATGATTTACAATATTGTATTAATTTCAGGTGTACAGTGATTCAGTTATGCATACACCTGTATTCATTCTTTTCTTGTTTCTTTTCCCACATAGGTTGTTATAAATATTGAGTATGGTTCCCTGTGCCCAGACAGTAGGTCCTTGCTTATTTTATATATAGTAGTATCGATATGCTACCACCAAATTTGTAATTTATTTCTCCCCCTTACCTTTCCCCTTCGGTAGTCATAAGTTTGTTTTCTAGGTCTATGAGGATATGGTTTTGATCTGTGTTGTTTCATTTTGTTGTTGTTTTAATGGGGGAAATCCGAGAGTATTTATTTTCTGAGCAGGAAGAACCATTACAAGGGAGAAGCTGAATAAACAGGAAGATAAAGAATGAAACAGCATGGTTAGGAAGTACAAGGGGATCTAAACCATTAATAGAGAAATTACTCTTAGTAGAACAGAAGGAAGAGTAGGTACAAATGGAGGTCAGAACGCAATGACGGGGCGCAGGCTGAGGGAGCGGTGGCTGGAGGCTTGCATTTCCACTGTAGTGGCCTGGGAAAGTCTTATTTGAGACGTGGCTGGGGAGGCACAGTGAGGGCAGAGGAAGCAAGTGAGCTGTTCCAGGGCTCCCGGGCAGGGTGACAGGGCCCAGTGGAGACAGCGGTTCTCAGAGTTGTAGTGACACCAGTGTGTGCTTAGGAAGAAACCACAGTAGAGTCGCCTGAGTACTGACCGCACCTCAGGCAGCGGCCTGGAACCTGACCCCGCCTTCCCACCATGCTGGGGAGATGACATACTCAGCAGAGAGGCAGAATATCCAGGGTCAGGATCCGACTAGACCCTGTCCTAATTATGTGACCTTGAGCTGGTAACTTTACTCTCGGAGCCTCGTTTTTCTTATCTGTAAAAGGGCTAAGATTGCCTATCTCAAGGGTCATTACTATGTAGGAGAATTCGCCCTGTCAATTATTCAATGATATGTAAAAGTGATGGATGTTTTTTCTGAATATGAAAAATGAATGCAGAGCCTTGGGAACTCTTACTATCTGGCATAAAAGAAAAGTAAATGTGAGTTGACGTGGTTGAAAGGCAAAGTTGAAAAGGTGTTGAACAGAAAGGGCCTTTAAGACTAAAAACAAAGGCAAGCGAAAAGTTCTTTTTTCCTTTTTTTTTTTTTAAGCAAAAATTTTAAAGATACAACACAAGGTGAAGTAACCAAGATGCACAAAATAATTCATCTGAAAACGAGAAACCAAGAAACTTCTGATGACTGACAAACAGGGAGATAAATATGGGTAATAAGGAGGGAAAATGGAGGACAATGGTAGCACTGGGCCCTAAGAAGCCCCAGGGAACATCTATTCAGGACACTGTTCAGGTCCCATGTGGAGACAAAGGAAGAAGTCCGCCATATTGAGGAAAACTCCAGAGTGTTTTCTGAGGCAGCTGAAGGTAGACCCTCTTTTCTCTGATAGCCAAACAACCTGGTACCGACCCACCTAGACGAGATTCCCCACCAGAGCATCACTTTAGATGCCAAGTGTGTGTGTGTGTGTGTGTGTGTGTGTGTGTGTGTGTGTGTGTACACATATAAGGGGCTCCTACAGCTAATCTCTTATTCATCAAATGAATCCACTTTCTAAAGACACTGTATTTTCCAAAATGCCATTTTGTACAACACCTCTGGAGGAGGAAACAGCAACAAATGATTTTAGGAAAATAGAAGCTGGCATGTAACCTGGAATGAAATTGTGAGTTACAGATGAGAAGATTTACAGAAATCCATGAGAAGAGATCAACCGTTGTGGACTGCAAGATCAGAGTTGGAGACGTCAAAACTGAAAGAGCCCTGGAAATAATGTGGTTCAATTATTATGCCGCTTTTCAAAGTCAACTCCATTTTACAGGGGACGAGACTAAGACTCAGAAGTATAAACTCACTAACCTGGGGTCACGGAGGGAATGAGTGGTGGAACAGTAATCAGACAAATGAAAAATGGCAGAATCAGTCAAGAGGTGGTCGGTCAAAGGCAAGAGTGATGGAGGGATAGTCACAGAACAGTTTCTACCAGTGGAGTGCTTACTGGGCACCATCGCTGTGTTAATTGTTACCTATGAATCACTCCTCTTCATACGTGCAACCACCTCTGTAAGGCAAGTTGTAGGCTATGCACATTTTTTTTTCTAATTTGGTCATACAGAACCTGACTGCCCTTGTTATGCTTGCCTTTTGAAGTGGACAGTGATCTTTGCTGTAAAAGTTGGAAATGCCAGTTAAGGAGTGGAAAAGAATACTTCTGAAGATGATAGCCTCTGGAGCCAGAAAACGTACGCTTTAATCCCAGCTGTGCATATACCAACTGGGTACCTTCATCAAGTTAGTCAGCTTTCTGCATCTAAGTTTCCTCACCAGTGAAAATTGAGTTCACATAACCATCTTCACAGAGTCTGGTGATGATCATGTGATCATCTATCATCTATACATGGCAATAGAGGAAACTGCAAATAAGTGGGGATTCCCCAGTGGCTGGGTGGTAAAGAATTAGCCAATGCACGAGAAGCCGGAGACACAGGTTTGATCGCTGGGTCAGGAAGATCCCCTGGAGGAGGAAATGGCGACCCACTCCAGTATTCTTGCCTGGGAAATCCCATGGACAGAGGAGCCTGGTGGGCTACAGTCCATGGGGTTGCAAAGAATCGGACATGGCTGAGCACACACGCACGAACATAGTAAGTGCTCAATGAATGACAGCTATTGTTATTGTGATTACTTTCCCAGCCACCCAAGCAGCTACCGCATAGGCTCATGTCTCAGACACATTCACTTCACATGCTGATGAGAAGAATCAGGGGCTACCAAAAATGAGTCCCTTTTGGTTAGTGTCAGGTGACAGACTACAAAAGCAGCAAGTATGAGTAGTTTCTAGAGACGCTGGTGGCAGCAATGGTTTCTGGTGCTTCCCTTGGACCACCCAACATTCTTCTCTAACACATTTCTTTTCTCCTTACAATATCAGCTACTGTCAGTTTCTTCCATCTAGGAATGCTGACTCATTAAAGAAACTTTTTTTTTTTCTTAGAAATTAAGAAATTCGTTCAAGGTCAGTTAGCTGGTGTAGAGTGAAACTGGGATGCCCGTCTAGGTCTTTCTCCTTACAAATCCTTGCTAGTTAGCATGATGCTTTCTGCCTCAGAGATTCAGGGACTTTTGGTTTTTATAAACGTGAAGAAGTCATTAATTCACCCTTCAGTGCAGGAATCTCCCATACAGTACCCTAACTGGTGGCCATCCAGCCTGTCTGAACCCTATCCATGATGGGAAATCACCCACTGTTGACCTTCAGTTTTGTCAATGTCAGACACTTTTTGACTCACACACAGAGCGCCTGGTGGATCAAAGAACATAGCTTTCAGAAATACTGTTTTATTAGTTTCCTGGGACTGTTGTACCAAGTCACCACACACTGGGAGGCTTCAAACAGCAGAATCTTCTTCTCTCACAGTTCTGGAGGCTAGAGACCCATAATCGAGGTGTTGACAGGACTGGATCTTTCTGGAACTTTCAGGGAGAACTTGCTCTTGTCTCTCTCCTAGCCTCTGGCAGCTGCTGGACCACTGGTGCTCTGTGGTCTGTAGTGACATCACTCTAATATCTGCCTCCATCGCCTCATGGGCCTCCTTTTCTATCTGTTTCTTCCCTGTGTTTGTATGTCCAAATATCCCTCTCTTTTCTTCTGCTCATTAGAGCCCAATTTATGTCAATATCACTTCGTTTTCACTTGATTAAAATGACAAAGTCCCTTCAAATAAGGTTACATACACAGGTATAAGGGGGTTAGGACTTGGACATACCTTTTTGGGTGACACGATCAACCCAAACAGCAAATGTTATCAATAAAATTGAAATACGAAAATGTTCTATGTAAATACACATGTATTTGGTCATCTGATGTGAACAGATGACTCATTGGGAAAGTCCTTGATGCTGGGAAAGATTGAGGGCAGAAGGAGAAAAGGGCATCAGAGGATGAGATGGCTGGATGGCATCACTGATGCAATGAACATGAGCTTGGGCAAACTCCAGGAAAGAGTGATGGACAGGGAGGCCTGGCGTGCTGCGGTCTGTGGGGTCACAGAGAGTTGGATGCAACTGGATGACTGGAAAACAACAAACACATATGACTTTAGCTGTACAGAGAACACACAATTAGCTAACGTGAGGAAGAGGAAGCTTTAAAAGGAAACGGGCAAGGGATTGCAGGCAGACCTGCCTGCTGGAGATGGGTCCTGTGTGCTGCTTCTGACAGAGGAAAAGATTCTAGCACTGACAGACACGTATACATTTTTTAGCTAATTAATCCGTTTTAATTGGAGAATAATTACTTTGCAATATTGTGATGGTCTTCGCCATACATCAACATGAATCAGCCACAGATATACATGAGACATGCGTAGATTAAAACTACCGTTTACTTTTCTGGTCCCTCCTTGTCCCAGAAGTAACCACTACCAAAGGATTTTCTTCAGTTCTATTTGAAAAACTGATTTTCTCTACTTCCTCATATATATATAATTTTAAAAAATGTATGGACTCATGCTGTGTTATGTATATTTATTTGTATTGCTTTCCATATTCCTATTTTCTGTTAAATTTATATCTCGTATCAGCATACATATAGATTTACCTCATTCTTATCATATTTTGATCTGCAATAGTGTTTCTAGTTTTGTTTTGTTTTGTTTTTTGCCAATACAAACTTCAGTTAATAAACTATGCAAAAAGAAATCTCTGTATACACATGCAAGTACATCTTTTAAATAAATCCAGGCAAGTGGTATAACCATATCAAAGGATATGTGTTTTAAAATTTTATTAGATACTACTGTCTTCTAGAAATTAGATTATCAATTCATTTTCTCAGTCTATTTTTGTGTATCCTTGCCTACACTAATATTACTTGTTTTATTTTTGCTAACCTGATAGGAAAAAATATCTTTTTTTGCCTCTCTCTTATTACTGGTGATGTTGAACAACTTTTCTTATTTTTATTGGCTACTTAATTTCTTCTGTGAATTGCCTGTTCATATTCTTTACATCTTTATTGGTCTATTTATCTTTTTCTTATTAATTTGTAGATGTGATTTATATATTTTGGGTATGAATCCTCCATTTTCTATGATATTGCAAATATTTTCTCACAGACTTTCCTAGTATTTTGTCACTACTTATGATTGTTATAGTGTAGAAATTTAAAAGTTTAATGTAGTTGCATCTATACATTTTTTTCATGTTTTTACATCTACATTTTTCTGGTACTTATATAGTTTTCATGTTCATGTTTATTGTATTAAATCTTTGATTTATTTTTTAAATTTTATTTACTTATTTTAAATGAGATAAAGATGAATGTTTTTAATGATAAAAGGTACAATTCATGAAGAAGATAGACATAAACCATTAGACACCTAACAACAAAGAAACAAAGATACATAAATAAAAAATCAGAAGAAATATAAGTGAAAAGAAAAATATATATAATCATAGTGAGATGTATTAACATTTCTCTGAGAATATTTTATCAAGTGCAGAAAAAATAAGAATATGGGCATCTGGAATGATGTCATTAATAATTTAAATATAATAGATTTATATTTAATTTATATTGATCGTCTATCTTACACAAATATATTTACATTTTTAAAGCTAAATAGATTTTATTTTTATGCATGATGTGAAACTCTAGATTTTTTTTTCCAGGAAATAGCCACTAATTTCATCACCATTTATTGAATAGTTAATATAAAGGGTTGAATTCTGCTTGGTACCTGTTTCTGTAAATAAAGCTTTATTGGAACACAGCTGCATTTACTTGTTCAGCTTTTCCTATGGCTGCTTTCAGATCACATCAGCAGAGCAGAGTAGTTGTCATGCAGTTACAAGCCTATGATACTTGCAATCTTGTCCTCTCTGTAAAGGACACGTTTTTTGTTGTTTTTTTTTTTGTGGCCATGCCATGTGGCACGTGGGATCTTTGTTCCAGTGATAGAGCCTGTCTCCCCTGCATTGGGAATGAGTCTTGACCACTGGACCGCCAATTATCGAGCTATAATTCACAAATACAAATGGAAATAGATATCATAATGATTTGATATATGCATACATTGTGATTCCTACCATCTAGTTAATTGACAGATCCATAAACGTACATATTTATTTTTTTCTGATCCTTGATTCCCTACTGAATTGAAATATCTTTTTAAGATACTAAATGTCTGTTTATATAATGATTATTCTCAGGTTCTCTTCTGCTCCACTGACCTATGTATCTATACCTAGGTCAATGCCATAGACAATGATAAGTTTATAGTATATTTTGATGTCTGATATGGCAAATATTCCTTGTTTTTCTTTTTCAAAAATGCCTTTGCTTCTTTGCATATATTATTTTCTACATAAGCTTTAGAATCACCTAGTCAAACTTTAAAACAAACATATAAACAAAACATCGTATGATTCGGATCAGAATTTTATTGGGTTTGTAAATGGAGAGAGAGTTGACAGCCTAACTATATTGACACTTCACTTCTCTTTCAGAAACTCTGTATCTCATCATTTACTTGAGATTTCTTATACTTCCTTGAGGAAAGTTTTACAGTTTTCTTCTATAGGTCTTGCACATTTCATGTTAGATTTGACACAAGCATTTAATGGATTTTTATTGCTACTGCATATCGGATATTTGCTGTAGAAGAGAGGAGTTGCTTTGGTCCTGCCTGCCTCTTACTACAGAAGATGAAGTAAAGGGGATATTTCATCTCCCCACTTTTGGCAAGAAGTAAAATGCAACTTCCAAGGACTTCAAGCCTTAAAAGGATAATGCAAAGAGCGAGTTAGAGATATGTTTGATGTAACAGCTACTTGGTGGCAAACATCCTATTCAGAGGGTTGGTGGTGAATGTGCTGGGCTGGAGGGATCCAGCAACGTGGCGGTGAGTGTTCAGCCACACAAGTTGCTTTTAGTGAGCTCTTGGCTGAATATTGCCTGTCGTGGTTTCTGCCTGAACCTCTCCTCCCAGTCAGTTCAGTGTGCTACCTGATACCCTTCCAATAAACTTTGTTTCTGCCAAAGACAACCAGAATCAGTTTCTGCTCTTTATAACTAAGAAAATTGACAAGAGACCACCTTACCATTAGTTTATGATTGGTTACTGTTGAGGCATAGATGCTAGCAATTTTTCCAATAGTCTTAGTAGTCAAAGTTAAATGAGCTGGTCACTCATGTTAAGAGGGTTTTGACGCTCTCAGAGGCCGGAGAGCTCACGGCTACTGAAGACCTATGTGACAGATACATATGTCTTTTATTGCATTTAATCCTTGTAATTGCTTTGGAAATCAGAAATTTTTTATTTCTGTATTTACAAATAAGGAAATGAAGTTTCAGAGAGATTAAGTAACAGGTCTTTGATTATTAATATGTAATTAATCAGGACTGAAGCCAGACTTTGAACTTGCATTTTTCTCATTACCAAGCCTCTGATCTTTTCAGTTCGTCAAATTGACTTTCAAAAAAGTGTCGTGTCATCTTTTAAATATTTACTTCCCCGATAAAAATATGCAATTTTCATCACTTTTTCTAAGAACACAGACATGGTCCCAGGTCTTCACCTGGGAGACCTGATGCCTTCCAGGGAAGACAGGGAGGTCTTCCCAGGTAGACCTTGAACTTCATTCCTGTCCACCCACTTTGCTCTCTGCTGTCTTCACACTGTAACTAGACTATTTTTGCTGCATTGTCACAACACATCATTCTTCCCCTCCCTTTCTCATTTGTATGTATCTGAATTCTCCATGAAGCCTTCTGTGAATCCTCTGGCCCATAAAGTTCCTTCTTCCCCTTCTCAGCTGCAGATCTCAGTTCCACTCACCTGGAGCCTTACATAAATTTGCATTTTTATTGCCTCATCACCCATACAAAAGGCATCCGATTCTAGAGGGCACAGATTTACCCTCTTCATCTTTGAGGTCTCCTATGGGGACATGTGTCCATGTTAAATAGCCAGCCTGTGGTAACTCTTTTAAAAGCATCAGACATCATTGAGCCTCCGAGTTCTTAAGAGAACAGTTGACCCTTGTATGAGATGGTCCAACCTGGGAGTGCTCTGAGAGCTTAGATCTCTGCAGAGGTGGTTTACACTTTCTGTCTTTAAGTGACTTTAGACCCAGGGAATTTTTTTTAACAAGTGCCTAAGGCATGGATTGTGACCAGCTGACCATCTCCGTGGCCCTGAGACCAGTAACAAGGCTGTGGGCAGAACTGCAGCACGTGACTGCCCAAGGGCACCGGAAGGCATCCTGTGGACCAGCCTGCATTTCCCTCCCAAGCCTGGTGCTCTGGCTTCTGGCTGTGCCACCAGGAGGGAGAAACACCTTTTTCTAACTTGCACAAAGTCTCCACATAGCCTCTCAGAGGCCGTGGGTGTTGGTTTCGCCTAAAGTAAGAAGCACTGGTAGCCAGTGGCACCAAGCCCTTTCTTACTCAGAAATCAAGACTCTAACACTGCTAGGGGGTTGTCCTCCCCTAGAAATTTTAACTAACAAAAATGACCACGTGCTCAAAAAAAGTTTCATTTTACATTTACCGAAAGACAAGGGGAATACACATTTCCTTAGCAGTCCTTACTGCTAATTTTAGTAAATTGCTTATCTTCACCATGATGTGAAAGGGCTTTGAGAGTCATTACTCAGAGGAGTTATTTAGAAGATCACGGGTGGGGGCTAGCGTATCAAGGCTGCCTCTGCCTGAATCTGGAAGGGAAAGGATCAACATCTCCAAAGAAATTGATACTTTCCACATGAACTTCCGTGTGCCTCCCACCAGCATGCACGCAAGACACACACACACACACACACACACACACAGACTCCACCTATCTCAGTGCTGTTGCACCCCCCAATCCCTGTGATTATCAAACTCAAGGCTGCACCACAAACTCTCTTTTATAAGAGCTCAAGTCCTCTCTCTATTCCAACCAAGGAAAATATTATCTCCTTTTTTTTCCAGCAAAAATGGCATTTGGTGTTTTAAAAGGGGACTGTGGTTAGAAAAAGGAAACACCACCAGAATCCACAAACAAGTAGAGAGGTATTTTGTAGAACATAGACATCTGAGCATAATTTTCTACTGTTTAGCCAGAGGACAGTGCTGTATTTTTCAGAGTGCTTAGAGACCAGCTTTGTTTGCAAATTCTATTCACCCTTTCTAAGATGGATGCTATGTCATGCTAAGTCATGATGTGCAGATTTCTGGCCTGTAGTAGAGGTCGGTTCAACCCTGGGTTATAATGGAGTCCTCAGTCTCCCTCCCAAACGTCTGTGTAGGGCCAATTGTCCTGTCCAGCCCATCAGTTCACCCTCTCTGGCCTGGCAGGGCGGGGTTGGGTGTTCAGGGCTTGATCACACACACACCTTGAGACTGCCCTCCCTCAAAATATCCCCTTCCCCATTTATCAGGAAGGGGATTCCATCCTATCTGATTTTGCAGAAGGCTCTCAGGTCAGCAGAAACTCCTACACTGACTTAGAGTCATTATTTCCCTTTGGCTAGTTGTCTCTAAGGCTTCAATTTATAAACTCTAATTTTTCCCCTGAAAAAAAGGTTTATTTTTCTGAAACATATTCTTCAATATCATTATAACTGGTTCTATCCCTTAAGCAAATATGCTGATCTAGTGTCTGAAAGATTCAGTGGCCACATTTTCCAAAGGCAAAAATTGGAATACATGGTCTGACAAGGTGAAAGAATATTTGGAATTGAGACTGACCTAGAAAATTCAGGACATGCAGCTGTCATACATAATGGCCAAGCTGCCTAGATAACACACACCGTTTTCCCTGAAGCCTGTCTGCATCATGACAGCTTCATCTGATGGTCCAAGATAGGCTGTCTCTTTCTGTTTTGGGTCACCCAGTTTGTAAATCCCTATTTCCTCTTGGAGGGGTAACTCCTGCTTTCAGCTTATCTGCAGCCTGAAGATGATTGACAACTTGTGTTCTTGGCTCCACCCACTCCTCTAGGGCTGTACAGAAAGGGCGGGTGGGAATCCTCCAGAATTTCTTGTGGCTGAGGGAACCACACCGGCCACCCTGAAAACCCAGGGCATGGTAGGCTGACAATCTCTCCTCCAGTTTGCCTTGAGCTAACATGCAGAGGTTAGGATGGAGACTCTATTTGGGGTATAAAAGAAAAGAAGGCATTTTCCTTTGGAGAAAAGCAGAGGAAAATGAGAATAAAAGGGGGCATGCTTGCTTTTCTTATACTAGACTAAGATATGGAGCTGAAATTGATCTTCCGGACAGAAGCAAATACAGGACAAGTTTTCTCAGGAAGCTTTGTGAAATTCTAGGCATGGATATTGTTGCTTAGGATCCAAGTGGTAAAGGAGATTTAGGAGAGACGCTCTCTTTTTCTTTTGGAAACTCAGGCATCTCTAGGATTTATGGTTTGGGAGACGGGGAGAGAGCACCTGCTGTGAGCTAGATGTGAGGTATGAGGTTTTAGTTGCTTAGTTGTGTCTGACTCTTTGAGACCCTGGACTGGACTGTAGCTCTCCAGGCTCCTCTGTCCATGGAACTCTGCCGGTAAGAATACCAGAGTCTCGGGTAGCCATTTCTTTCTCCAGGGGATCTTCCGGACCCACAGATTGAACTGCATAAATATAATGTCGTGCATTATAGGCAGATTCTTTACTATCTAAGTCTCCAGTGAAGCCCTGATATGAGCTGGCTGTATTTCCCCCTCTAATTCAAATGTTGATGCCTTAACCCCTTAAGTGATTATACTGAGGCTGAGAGCTTTAAGGAGGTGATTCAGGCTAAACGAGCTCATAAAGGTGGGGCTCTGATACTGGATCTCTGATTCCACGGAGCTGGTATCCTTATGAAAGAGATCCCAGAGAGCTTGCTTTCTTTCCCTTTACCACGTGAGGACAGTTGGCCACACAGAAGCCAGGAAAAAACCCTCGTCAAGAACTGAACTCTACTGGAAACCTGACCTTGTATTTTCCAGTCTCCAGAACTACGAGAAAACAAATGTCTGCTGTTTAAGCATGCAGTCTCTGGTACTGTGTCACGGCAGCCTAAACAGAGGAAGGCAGCTCCCTTGTCACAGATATCTTTGCTTCTTTAGAGTAAGTACGTTGTCAGGGTGGAGGATTTAGAGTTTCGTAATGAAGGCACTGGAGCCAGACTGAGGAAATTTATATCCCTAGCTCTGCAACCTTGCACAACTTACTTGACCTTTCTGTGCCTTGATTTTCTCATCTGATAAATGGGTCTAATATTTAAAGATTAAAGAAGTGCATGTTACATGCTTAGAGCAGTGACTAACACACAGAAAGTTCTCAGCAAGTATTTGCTGTCATTGGTTTACTATTGCTTGCATTGTTGCTATGAGGGGTTCAGAGGAGGATACCATTAATGGACTTGTTTTGGAGCTCATTAGATACCTTGCTGGAGCTCCCACAAGGCACTGCATAAGCTCTTACAGGAGACACGGAGGATCTATAGTCAATCAGTTGATACAGAGTTCTTTGCAAATTTGGACATAAATATTAATGTCATCTCATTTGTATCCATAGGCTGATGAGGATGGCGAGCATCAGTGTAACATATAATTTTTATAATGTTTTTATAATTTTTATAAAGTTTTATAATGTTCCATGAAGCAGAAACTGCTGTCTTCTCACCGAAGTCTATGCTTTGCTCTTCTTCCCGGGCAGACACAATGTGATGCCAGCCTTTTTTGCCAGTAGGAGCATCTGTGTGACAGAGGCCCAGCTTTGACACAGGAAATGGGCCCGTGCACATTCTGGGCGTGTCTGTATCTCCAGGGTGGGAGCATCTCTGAAGAACAACAGCCAAGCTTAGAAAGCAGTAGAACCGCCATTAGTCTGGGTCCTTGAAAATTGCCAACTGTTCACCCAACCAGCAAGAAATAAGCCTTTATTGTGTTTGTTCTATACGTTTTTGAAGGGTTATTTGCTTCTTCAGTTAGTCTAATTTACTTCAAATATTGTAAGCCTATCATATGCTTAAAATACCTTTTCGACTTTTCTTCAAAATGGTTACTTACTCATAGCATTATAAATGTAGCTATTATTATGAATAAGCAGGACTCATGGGATTTGATCAGAAAGTACTTTTGTATTTATTTTCCACTGTCTACCTGGAAAAAAAGGAAGGTAGAGATCCTTCCTTCCCCTACAAACAAGGATAAATCTCACAACTTTTCTACTCACTTCTAGAAAAGAAAAAGGCCCATGTTTACTTAAAATTGCAAATCCAGCTTCAATTTGGTGATTAAACATGTATATCTTGTATAATAATCAAAGTTTCTAACTTCATTGAAAGGTCACATTTTACTCCTTCACCTCCTGCTTGCTAGAGGCATGTTGCACATGAGTCTCCTTTGGCAAGATGATTTCTTTCCTTTTCTTAACTGACCCTCCTGGCTCAAAATGGGATATGGAATGGGGGGTGGCAGCAGGGTTTAAGGAGAGATAAGGGGAGTAAAAATGTTCTTACTTCATAGACACTGCTGGACCTGAGAGGTAGATGTATATATCTGTCCTTTCTTTTGTGAGGCTCTTTTATAAGTTCTTTAGAGACTTCGTATCACTGGTTCATCCTATTCATAGGGTTCTCACAGCAAGAATACTGGAGTGGTTTGCCATTCCCTCCTCCAGTGGGCCACGTTTTGCCAGGACTCTTCACTACGACCCATCCATCTTGAGTGGCCCTGCACAGCATGACTCACACCTTCATTGAGTTATGTAAGTCTCTTTACCACAACAGGGCTGTGACCTACGCTGGAGAAGACTCTGAGAGTCCCTTGGACAGCAAGGAGTTCAAACCAGTTAACCTTAAAGGAAATCAACCCTGAATGTTCATTGAAAGGACTGATGCTGAAGCTCCAATATACTTTAGGTGCCTGATACGAAGAGATGGCTCATGGGAAAAGACCCTGATGCTGGGAAAGATCAAAGGCAAAAGGAAAAGAGGGCTGTAGAGGCTGAGATGGTTAGATAGCATCACTGGTTCAAGGGACATGAGTTTGAACAAACTCCGGGAGACAGTGGAGGACAGAAGAGCCTGGTGCATTGCAGTCCATGGGGTTGCAAAGAGTCGGACATGATTTAGTTACTGAACAACGAATCACCGGTAGTTTCTTACCTGTAGTGTCTTAGTCTGGGTCTATGTTTCTTTAGCCCAATTTTATTCCTTCTGAATCCATGATTCACCCTCAGATTCTCTCTGTTGATGTTTCAGCCTCCTTCAGGTGAACTATTTTCAAACGCATTTTAAAAATCCCTCAGTTTTGACATTCTCTTTAGTATCTTTTGATCTATGAAATTTATTTCTTCCTGGTTGAAAAATAGCAGAAATCCTTTGTTCTAATCCTCCTCCCTCCTCTCAAGCAGATAGTCAGTTTTGTTCTCTTGATTTCCAGAGTGAGATTAAGATATCAGCCCACCATGGTACCCTTCCCTCACATCCAGGGGCAAGGACACCTATCAGACCCACAGAGTGTCTCATTCAATACGTCTTTTGAAGTTAGATGATGGTCAAGAGGGTATATTCATGGTACCACTCTCCCCAGAAAGAGTCTTATTACTATTCTGTCCATTTATATTCTCTTGACCCTTATATATCCTTCATGGCGGGTGAGGAGGTCCAAGAATCATTACACTGTTTCTTATCATTTCCTCTGAAAATTGGCATCTTAATTGTGTATTTGAATCTGGTAGCCAATATAACCTTAACTCATGTAAAACTTCCAATTTAATGTGTTGTTCAATTGCTCAGTCATGTCCAATTCTTTGTGACCCCATGGATTGCAGCACACCAGGCTTCCCTGTCCTTCACCATCTCCTGGAGTTTGCTCAAACTCATGTCCATTGAGTCAGTGATGCCATCCAACCATCTCATCCTCTGTCATCCCCTTCTCCTCCTGCCCTCAATCTTTCCCAGCATCAGGGTCTTTTCCTATGAGTCAGCTCTTCGCATCAGGTGGCCAAAGGATTGGAGTTTCAGTTTCAGCATCAGTCTTCACAATGAATATTCCGGTTTGATTTCCTTTAGGATTGATTGGTTTGATCTCCTTGCGGTCCAAGGGACTCTCAAGAGTCTTCTCAAAACCACAATTCGAAAGCATCAATTCTTCAGTGCTCAGCCTTCTTTATGGTCTGACTTTCACATCCGTGCATGATCACTGGAAAAACCATAGCTTTGACTATATGGAACTTTGTCAGGAAAGTGATATCTCTGCTTTTAAATATGCTCTCTAGAGACTTCATTCGGAGAAGGCAATGGCACCCCACTCCAGTACTCTTGCCTGGAAAATCCCATGGATGGAGGAGCCTGGTGGGCTGCAGTCCATGGGGTCGCTGAGAGTTGGATGTGACTGAGCCACTTCACTTTCACTTTTTCACTTTCATGCACTGGAGAAGGAAATGGCAACCCACTCCAGTGTTCTTGCCTGGAGAATCCCAGGGACGGGGGAGCCTGGTGGGCTGCCGTCTATGGGGTCACACAGAGTCGGACACGACTGAAGTGACTTAGCAGTAGCAGCAGCAGAGACTTCATTGTGGTGTCCAGAAGCAATGTGCTTTGGACCAGGTCCATCATTATGGATAGATAGAAAGAGTTTATTCGGGATAGTATTGGAAGTATAAAGAAAGGGACTGGGAATACAGTTGGATAAGAGAAAGAGAGGCATTAAAGACAGTTGCCAGGTTTCTGGTCTGGACAAAGGTGAACCGAGAAGCCTCTTATTGATAAGGGGAACTCTGAGTAGAAGCCAAATTCAGGTTGGAGGATAATAAGGAGTTGAGTTCAAGACACACTGGATTTAAGGAGTCTGTGGGACACCTAAACAGAGAGAGGCTAAGTAGACAATTGTGTGCACGATTCTGGAGCTGGAGATAAAAATGTGGAAGTTGGTGGCATACACTTGTCACTTAGAGCTTGCTTAGAGGAAGAGTTGCCAGTGAGGTGAGGAGAAAACCAGGAGCATGTAGGTTTATTGAAGCAAGTATATCAAGAAAGAAGGGCTGGCCAGCTGAATTGAAGTCTGTTTGAGATATCAAGTAAGAAAAGGAAACCATTACTGATCTTACTGGAAACATTTAGAGGGAAGGAAGAACTTGTAAGAAAAGTTGTTAAGTGGGTACCCATCGTTCCAGGATCAAATACTGGAATCAGAGTTTATGAGGCCATTATCAGAAAGTAGACCTAAGCCAGGAATCCAGAATGCCCAAGGAAACCAGGAGAAAATACTACATGAAGTTAACTTAGAACAATTCAAGTAAAGCCATCCTTAGTGATCATTTCATTCATCCTTAAATGGATAGATGAGGAAGCTAAGCCCTCGAAAAGACGGTTAAGGTCACACAGCAAAAGAAGGGCTGAGCCAGGGTTAGAACCTTGTCCAGAGTCTGAGGCCGTTGCTCTTTCTGTGTTGCCTCTCGCAGTCGGCTTATGCCAGGCAAGAGATTCAGCAAGAGGATCGAGGCTAGGTTGTCAGGCTGCACCTGACACCCCCATCTGGAAGAAACTCATTGGAGCAGACTTAGGGGACCGATAACTCACAGCCAGCAACCCAGGGTCAGACATAATCAAGCCTCAGCCTCATAATTCATCAGCGCCTGGAAGTGCGTTGTGGAGGCTGCCTGTCTGTTTGAGTTGCTCAGGCACGGGCCACACAGCTCTCCCTCAGTCCTCCGGTGGCAGGAGGACTTCATAAATGACATTTGATTACGCTCAACACAGCAGCCAGGGGCTGTACACCAACTTCAATAAAGACGGCAAACATGAGCGATCTCCATAAAACATGGGAGCCCGGGGGAATGGAATTGAAATCTTAATGTAGAGATCCATGGCCACTAAGGCAAATGACAGCAAAATGCGGACAAATTGCAAAACCAATAATAATAAAATGTCTGCTCTTGCTGCCTGCAAGGCATCAGCTCTCCAATATCACCCCCGGGGAGCAAAGTCAACTCCCCATGGGGTCAGTGGAGGCTATTAGAAGCCTGCCTGCTGGGCTTCTCAGCTGGAACCCATGGCTGCTGAAATAGCTTTGTGTTCAATTGACTTCCAACCCTCTAATCCTTCCTGGCCGCCCGAGGGGAATCAGGCAAACGTAGCCTTATTCCCCAGCCAGGAATAGTCTTCAAGACATATTAAATCTTGATTTTTTTTTTGTTTCTCAATTATGATCACATTTTGAATAAATTTTTTGAATTTTAATACCAGAAGAAGTCTTAGAGAAGTCAGTTAGCCCTACCCTCACTGTCTATTCACAGAAACGAAGAGCCAGAGAAAGAGGATACTTTGTCCCAGATCACACAGCTTGTGACAGTGCTAGAATTAGAATCTGAGGCTCTGAATACAGAGTCAGAGCTCCCAGGCAGATGCAGCGAAGGGGAACTTACTATTAAATAAGGAACTAAATATAGATGTACTTAAATTTTTTTTTTTTTTTAATTCTAAGGGAGTCACAGAATATACCTCAAGGGGAAAATTTATTCTTTTGTTTAGAAATACACTTTAATGTATTTTTTTTCCTTTTGACCCATAAAAGGCACAGCCTTGGGTTTTGTCTAAAATGGGAAAGTTAGGTCGACTGTATAAAACTACATAGTTAAATAGAAGTGCATACTCCCTGGGGCTAGAGAGATTGTTCTGATGTGTTCTGACTGGGCTGAGTGGGGGCAGGGTAGATATCCTTCGGAGAATTCTCGTGGGTTCTTTGCTTGCTGATAGAAGGGAGGATGGGCTGGGGCTGAGCGGAAGCTGGCTGTGGGTTCTGCAGATTTGGATAAAGAAGGTGGCAGGGGCCGCTTGGGTGAAGGTGGCTCTGGACACTGTTTTAGGCAAAACTTTTGATGCCACTTTGACATTATCACATTGGCCTTCAAGGAAAAGGTTTGCTTCATGGCTGAGCATGGCGTTCATGGTGTTGGGTGGAATGAAAGCCCACCCGTGGGCCTCTGGGTACTGAGGAGGAGGGCGGACTTCCTAGTACTCCATCCCTGGAGCCTCTGAAGCCCGGAAGAGATAACAGCATGGTAGGAAGAGAGAGCTACAACCCAGGATCTCAGCAGCTGATAAGCCAGTGGAGACCTCAGAAAGCAAGGACAGAGCTGACCAAGAGCAGGTGGCAGGGGAGGAGTGGACAGCAGGGAGCCCAGGAGGGACAAGTTTGACCCCAAAACAAACTTACTAGGGGAGGGTAATGCTCATGGGGTGGGGGGCAGGTGGCATGAAAAGTGTGAGGCACTGCTTTTGAAAACTAGAAATTGCACAGGTCATATCAGAGGTGACCCTGGCTACAGGGTGAGTCATTTAACTTTGTTGAACTGCACTGTCTTTAGACTAAAATAGGGTCAATTGTATTTTTCAGAGTTCTTGGTCTGATTGAAGATGATAATATCCTAAAAGTGCCATGTATATGTATATTATTTAGCTCTAAAATAATCCTTAGAATATAAATATTTCTACTACATGAGCTATCTCAACCCCCAAGCCAATCTGTGCAAGCATTAATATAATAATGTGTTAACCTCCATGCCTGGGACTCCATACTTATCTCAGCTGCAAGATCATTCCAAAGAGCAGATGAGCAATGAGGTTGGGGTATAGAAAGATTCTAGGCTCATTTTTCCTCAAGAAAATGTCTCTTCTTTAATTTTATTTTTTATTTGGGGTTTCAGAATGAAAGACTGAGGAGCTGGCATCTTCCCTTTTCCATATTTCGAGTTAGGGTTTTAGAGATATCCATGGTGGGAAAAAAAATCATGAATAAGATGAAAGTTGTTCTAATTACCAGATGCTTGCAAATGGCTGAAAGCAGGAGGGAGAGTGAGAAAGACAGAGAAGAAAAATGGAGTCAGAGAGGGTTCAAACCTCTTTTACTGGGAGTTCTCTGAAGCTTGTGGGAAAACACAGTAGTGTATTTTGAGCTGTGTACATCTCATTTCACTGTTTAAAGGGAAATAGCCGGCCAAGGCCACAAGGGGTGCAAACAGAGAGAGGGGGCCGTGAGGTATACACACATTCAATACTGTGACCTTCTCAAATACAAACATTCCAGAGATGAATAGTTTATGACTTCTGCTGGTGCCTGAGATAGCTTCATAAATGCATGAATTAGATTTGGCCACAGTAAATACCAACTGGACGAAATCTGCAAGGCCAGCAGAGGAAACACAAGGGAATGACAGCATCTAGTTATCCTCACCAGAGATGTGATTATTTCTCACTTGTAGCCCGTGTAATATGCACTCATTTTCATGCTGTAGTTTGGGTCTAAGAAAGAAAAGGATTCTTGCCCTTTGTGGTTGCTACTACAAATTGTCTATCACATACTCCTGTCTTCTTTTTCTTAGTAATTCAACTCTGCTTTTTAATTTTTTAAAATTATTTTTAATTTTAATTATACTGGAATATAGTTGATTTATGATGTGTTACTTTCAGATGTATAGCATCAGATCAGATCAGATCAGTCGCTCAGTCGTGTCCAACTCTTTGCAACCCCATGAATCGCAGCATGCCAGGCCTCCCTGTCCATCACCAACTCCCGGAGTTCACTCAGACTCACGTCCATCGAGTCAGTGATGCCATCTACCCATCTCATCCTCTGTCGTCCCCTTCTTCTCCTACCCCCAATCCCTCCCAGCATTAGGGTCTTTTCCAATGAGTCAACTCTTCGCATGAGGTGGCCAAAGTACTGGAGTTTCAGCTTTAGCATCATTCCTTCCAAAGAAATACCATATATATATATATATATTCATTCTTTTTCAGATTCTTTCCCCATATGGGTTATAACAGAATGCTGAGTAGGGTTCCCCATGCTATATAATAGGTCACTATTGGTTATCTATTTTATGTATAGTAATGTGTGTATGTTAATCCCAGGCCCCTACTTTAACCCTCCTCTCTGCCTTTTTTTTTTTAAGATGGCAGTGACTCCGGTTATTCCCAGCCCCTCCCTGCATATAGAAAGAAGGTTCTGGCAAGTGAGATATAAATGCAAGTCACTGGATGGAACTTCTGGAGGTGTCTTGGGAAGAGTGTATATTCATCTGGCTCTCACATCCCCCCTCTCCTTGCCCATTGTTCTTTCTTCTAGGAATTGAAGCCAGGAGGCTTGTAACCCTGAGGATGACAGAGACCGCTGAGGTGGCTGAACAGAAGCCCAAGGCCGCCGGCCTAGTTCGAGCGTTTGAGCCATTGTACTGTTCCTCAGCAGTTTACCTCTGGACTTCTTCTTGCACCAGAAGAATTATCCCCTTTGTGTCTCTATGAATTTGTTGAAGCCAAGAGCAACTCTGACTGATAGAGTGATAATGTTTAATTTCCAGACGCATATGGAGAGAAATGGAGTACCCACTGTAGCAAATTCAACATGACTTCCTCTGGTGGATGTCCAGGTGGAATCACACAGGTGGCTAGAACTTTCCTTGGAGCGGAAGCCCCTCAGTGCAAGGCTGCCATGCCAAGGAGGAAGGCTGCCTCCTCCTAGACATTTACTTCATGTCTTTTCTGGAATTAGAGACAAGTGATTGCAAACCTCCCAACTCACCTCAGGGTGAGATGGTCTATAAAACACAGGAGAGAATCCAAATTCATATGTGTGGGCTAAGACCCCACACTAAACCCTTGCTTATCTTCTGTGGGGAAATTCCAGAAAGAGAGTCACAGTTACTTCATAAGCATTAACAGGTAATTTTCATGCTAAGTCTGCAGTAGACACTCCAAAAAACTTTATGAGGTGGAGTGCGATTCAGAATGTCTTTAGTCTATGGCCATACCACCTTGGATGTGCTTGATCTCATCAGAAGTCTCTTTAGAGTTGTCCAGACATATTGCCAATCATGGGGAAAATATATGCATATATGACAGAGACTAGGACACTGAAGGTTCAAGGATATGTAATTACTGAAAAATACATGAACCAAAACTCCATTCTAAGAGGGTCAAACGCTATGCCCATGACAGCAGGAACTGTTCTTCCTAAAGGAAAAAGCTGCCATTAGATGGAAGTCTATGCGATGTCTCTACCTTTATACAGGAGAAAGTGACTGATATTTAACTTTGTAAGTTGAGTCAGATTTGAAAGAGCACAAAAGGAGAACGTCAGATACATGAAGGATGTTCTGTTAAGTGAATCCAAGTCTCTTCTCTTCATTTAATTTCTACTCTTCCTCCATCAAGTTTCCCCTCTGCTTTTCCGTTTTTGACTGTTATAGCTCAAGGTTTCCTTACAAGGAGCATCTTATGGGCGATTATTTGTAGCCTTGAGACCAGACACAGCAGCCTCATAGAATCCCAAGGAAAACAGCAGCAGTTGAGTAGTACAAACGTAATTGTGTGAAGCTTTTTATGAGTTTTTGGAAACAGCCTGGAAAGTGATGATCTTTCTGACTGCTCTGCTCAGCCTGAATGACAAGGAGAAGGTAAATACACTAACAAATGGTTTCCCAAATGCGGCTGCGAGGTGACTTTTTACAAAGGAAGCATACTGGAGATAAAATAAGATGACCTTTTAATGTTCTGCTCCCAGTCAAGTTATTATGAGTTGCTTCATAACAACCAATACCCACAGTAGCATCCCTAGGCAACTTCCCTAATGTTGCCCCCAGAAATCTAATTTGTACATGTGATGGGGACCCACTAGAAGGGGCATCTGAATGACTCCCATTCCCAAAGACCTTCACACAAACACACACAGGAATTAAAATTGATTTTCAATGTTTTGGCAGCCTCTGGAGACGGTAATCCCTCTAGCAGCATTTCCCACAGAAAATATTACTTATCAGAGCTGGTCAGCATCAGCAATCTCTCAGATAAATAATTTATATGGGGAACTAATAAAATAATGGAGTACTTCAAAGGATGGTAATAAGCTGGCAGAAGCAGGGCCTCCTGGGGACACTGTAGAGAAAAGACAAGCATCTACAGCTGGGGTGCACTGCTTCTCTTTGCTTTAACTCTTCACTGCTCCCACCTCCTCCTGTCGCTCACGGAATGTCATCCACCGAGAGTACTTTCTTGTGCTTTAAAAGTGTGTAAGTCCTCCCCATACTCCAGTGACCTGCTCAGTTCCATTCTTTTTGATTTAGGTTTTCCTGCCTCTCAAAACCCCACCCTCTTTCTCCTTCAAACGCTTATAGTGGTTATATTTATATGACGTGTCCAATGTCCCTTCAATACAGCCATATACTACCTTTTGTATTGCAATTTATTTATTTTTTATTGCAAACTAAATATTTATTTATTTATTGCAATTTATTTATTTTTTAGGCTCTAATTAGATTGTAAACTCTTTGGAGGCAAGGCATGTTGAATTGTCTCTGAATTCCCAAAAGCACTTAGCACATTCCTCCCTATCTCTTAGTTGTATATATAGGCTCTCACCTCCAGGGTTAGAATCTACTCAAAGAATCATTTCTTAACTTGTGTGAGTCTGACACCCGAGGAAGGATTGAAATGTATTGAATGTGGTGACAATTGCGAAGGCAAGGATTCTTTCGTTTTTGAGGAGCTATACCAACTATGTCTCAACATTCAGAAAACGAAGATCATGGCATCCGGTCCCATCACTTCATGGCAAATAGATGGGGAAACAGTGTCAGACATTATTTTTTGGGGCTCCAAAATCACTGCAGATGGTGACGGCAGCCATGCAATTAAAAGACGCTTATTCCTTTGAAGGAAAGTTATGACCAACCTAGATAACATATTCAAAAGCAGAGACATTACTTTGCCAACAAAGGTCCATCTCGTCAAGGCTATGGTTTTTCCTGTGGTCATGTATGGATGTGAGAGTTGGACTGTGAAGAAGGCTGAGCGCCGAAGAATTGATGCTTTTGAAGTGTGGTGTTGGAGAAGACTCTTGAGAGTCCCTTGGACTGCAAGGAGATCCAACCAGTCCATTCTGAAGGAGATCAGCCCTGGGATTTCTTTGGAAGGAATGATGCTAAAGCTGAAACTCCAGTCCTTTGGCCACCTCATGCGAAGCGTTGACTCATTGGAAAAGACTCTGATGCTGGGAGGGATTTGGGGGCAGGAGGAGAAGGGGACGACAGAGGATGAGATGGCTGGATGGCATCACTGACTCGATGGACTTGAGTCTGAGTGAACTCCGGGAGCTGGTGATGGACAGGGAGGCCTGGCGTGCTGTGATTCATGGGGTCGCAAGGAGTCGGGCATGACTGAGCGACTGAACTCAACTGAATTGACCTCACCAACTATGTCCTGGAAACAAAAATATCAGATTCTTCTGGAAGAGATTCATGGAGAACAGGAGAGATTCTGATCAAAAGTGAGTTAAAAAAATTATTCTTTCTAGAAAGAAATCTTTTTGTATCAGCTTGCCTTTGGGTCAATGGAATGGCATTAAAAAGAAAGAGCCTGAAAGGCAAGAAGGAGATAAGGGAACCTGAGTGCAGCACCATTTTGGCCCATGAAGAAGATTGGCTCCCCAGTTTGGTGCCTGCAATGACTGGCTTTCTGAATCCTCAGCTTTTACCTGGGGGCTGACTTTGCAGGGACCTTTCATGGAATCCTCAGTTCTGAGAAGTGGTTATAAACCTTACTGTCTCCGGCCTCCCTCCTGTGTTTTCCCATCTTCTTTGCTGGTTCAGGAAATCCCAAGGTCTTGCGTAAAAGCAGTTCTCTGACGCCTCTGGTCTTCTTGCGCTCTCTCCCTAAGGCACTCTAGACTTACACCATGCTCACACCATCACAGAAAAACCATGCTCTGTGGTTCCTGATCCCTGAGTCTTAGTGTTCTTTAGTGTGCTTGCAGTTCATATAATTTCATGTAAAACTTGTTGGTACCTAGAAGCAGGAAAAAAAAAAAAGAAAAACCACCACCATCTCTCAATACTTGATGCACTTGAAAATATGCAGTTGATTCCTGGTTAGGACCTTGAATTGTTTGGAAAAGAGAAAAGAGATAGTGTCTGATGATGAAGGGAATAAAATATTAGAGACTTTTACATTTCCCCCCTCTAGACATTTTAAAGATGGGACGATAGCTTTTAGTCTAGAAAAACTCAAAGGAAATCAAAGGAAACAAAGAGATAGAATCAGCAAGCCTACAATACCTTCTTTTTTTAAGCTGGGAAAAGAAAAGCATGATGACTTTCATTTGTGGAAATTGTATTTTTGGACAGTGGGAAGCTGGTTCCTTTTTTTTTTGATCTGTTACCCACAAAGCAACCCAGACTTGTCACACTTTCCCAGAATAGCACAGATTGTGGTAAGAAGTACTGAGTGGTTGTCTCTCACAAGCTGGGTGCAAGGAAGATAAATCCCTTAATATTTAAAATTTCTGTTCAGGGTGGCTTGGCTTCAAATCTTTGGGTTATTCTACATGGTTTTCAAAGTGAGCCGAAAGCTGACAACACAGGAAAAATAAAGGGAACAGACTGGGAATAAATATTTAAGATGATTATTTAGGTACTTTTTTTTTTTCCAAGTTGGCATCTTGGGGCAGAGAACTTAAACCTTCCTAACTACTTATGTCTTTAGTAACGGTATGATCAAGTGACCTTGCCTTTGACCCTGACTTATGGAGTATCATATCCATAGGACTAAAATGACTCAGATACACTTCAGTTTGAGTTTAGTTCCTGAAAGCTGAAATCAAACCACAAGCATTCTTTGACTCTCTCCCATAATTGCCAGAAAAGTCTTTTCCCTTTGCAGTATTTAAGGATTTTATTCATTATCTAACAAGTATTAAGTGCCCTGTATATACCAGGCATTAAACTAGACATGGAGGATATGAGGAACAAGACAAATATGCTCTTTCATCACTGAAAGTCTCAAAAAACAATTAAAAGAACAATTCTATCTTGTATTAAACCAGTAAGAAATGATATGTAAGAATAAGACACTGGGAAGCGGCTTCTTTCAGCAGGGTGGTCACAGTGGGTTCTCTCAGGAGCTGGCATTTATGTTACAGCCTAGTGAATAAGAAGAGCCACTAGGTCAAGGGCAGCAAACTCATTGGTTATACAGGCAACACTTCTCAGCCTCCCCGCCCTTCACCCTTGGTTCACAGCGGGGTGTATGTGTCGGTAGGGGAGCACTGTCTTCTCTTCCAGAGGGGCTTCTGGGGTTAGAACCCAGGAGAACCTGGCTAGAGTGTTGTTATGATCAATAATGTGTGGTGACTTGAAAGGAAGACCCCTTCCAAGGGGTCTTGAGTGTTTCCTTGAGGAGAAAGTCTTCCATAGTACTGAAAGAGGGTCGGAAAAAAAGACCAAATGAAATGTGGAGTGTGCACACACTAGCCACAAAGTCTTAGCCAAAGATTTCCAGCTATTCAGACGCAAGTCTTCTTCAGTTTTCGCGTGTTTTTCCTCTTCGATGTGTGCGTGCATAATAACTGTGGCCAAATCAGTGTCCGCAGGAAGGGGCAGTAGTAACCTATGAGGCAGGGAGGCCGGAGCAGATGCAATCAGATTAAAGGGAGCATCACTGCTGGATTCCTGGATATTCAGGAATATTACCTAGTCACATGTAATCATCTTTTTAAGACAAGCTAAATATCTGGACTTTCATGTGAAATTTACTCATTTCCAAATGTTATCAAATGTTTTGTGGACTAAGAAAATGTGCTCAGTTACTAAGTCGTGTCCGACTCTGTGGAACCCCACAGACTGTAGCCTGCCAGGCTTCTCTGCCCATGGAATTTTCCAGGTGAGAATACTGGAACAGATTGCCGTTTCCTCCTCCAGAACTAAGGAAATGCCTGTTTGAAAACTGAGTGAGTCAGCTGTTGCTGTCTAGCTCAGGACAGAAAGCAGCGGGCAGGTGAGAATTGGGCTTACGTTGCATGCTGTCATCTCCCAGCCCCTGTGGTGCCTGGGAGTGGATGGTCTCTAATGCACAGAGATAAATGGATACCTCTGTATCCCATACTCTAACCACCAGCCTGCCCAGCTCATCCAAATATACTTAGTCTTCTGTTGTCTGAAGTCTTATACAACATCAGCTTAATGAAAGAGAGTCAGTGTAATTAATTTTCTCTTTTGGAGGAGAAAACTCCAGTACGATTTTTCACAAAGTCAATCACAAATCCAAATGCATTCAGGCCTCTCTCAGTCAGATGGAGGTTTTTAATGCATTCCAGCCTTTTCTTTCAAGCGACCATCACTAAGTATTTATTTTTTACCCAGTCTGGCATCGCAAACTGTTTTTTACTAAATGTCTACTTAATTAACCCTAATTAATTGGAATTTAAAATCGCTTTCCAAATCCACAGTATCGTAAAGCTGTCCTCTCTCACCTGTAGGAAGATTTGGTAGAAAGTCCCACACTACCATTAAGAACATAATATTCTCAAAGCATGCCTCTCATGAAGACTATGAAATTGTTCAAAGAGAAAATCAGCAGAAATTTTCTCTATCAAGTGGCTCAAAGCTATTTAGATAGAATTACTTTGTCAAGCCAGCTTTGAGCTAAGTTATTCTTTTGTGAGATTTCTTTTTTGCTTTGAGCAGTTTTTTTACCCCTTCCCCTCTCCGTGATTCTTGTTAAAAAAAAAAATCAATATTTTCTAGAAGAGCAGAGATGAGAGTCTTTGGAGGACTCCTCCTCCTGTTTGCTGCAAAAACATTAATAAATGTCACCAGCAAAGTTGGGTACCAGGGGAAACTGGACGACCTCATGAATATATTTTCTAAAGAGCTTAAAATGTCCATCTTGTATATTATTTGTCCCTTAAAGAGTCTAAGAGCTATTGATCCCTTTGACTGCTGCAAAAAAGCAATTTAAATGCACCAAGAGCTCTAAGTATGAATGTATAGACCAAGCAGCGCCTGTTCAAAGTGGCATCTTAATGTCTCCTTTGTCAGTGTGGAGAACTGCTCTGCAGTAAAGGATGACCCTTGGTAAGGTAACTGGTATCATTGAGTCTATTATAGCAAAATAAGGGGAAATTAGTGCTGTTTTCGCTTAAAATGGTATTATTGTATTGCCATGTTAAAACTCAAATGCTGATAAAAATTGATTTTTATATTTACTGGCTGTCCTCTTCTCTTCTAAAGGGGCAATCGTCTGACAAACTTACCCACTGTTCTCTACCTACGTGCATTCATGATAGTGTCATATTCTAGAACAGTGCATAGCCTAAGGAATAACATAGGTAGGAAGCTACGGACAGGGATCTAGGTGTTGAGGGATAGTTCAGTGACACATTCTTATCTCTTCTTACCTCTTCTCCAACCCCAATCTGAATATGAAAACTCTTAAACTCTTTACTTCAGCAGTTGAAGTCCATTGGCTTTCTCCAACTTCTACTTTACCCAAGTAGAAGTAACACCTTCCACCGTTTCCTGGAAATACTAGCCAAGATCTTCTAAATGATGCTGTTTGCTGAAAGTTCACTTGTTTGCTGTGAACCTGACCAAATGTCCTTTCTCTGTCTCGTAAGAGTAGTGGAAGGTGACTAATGAATGTGCCCTGAGGTTAGTAGTGCGCTTGGTCCCAGGGAGGCAACTGCAGGTCTAAGCTTACCATTTCCAAGAGAAAGAAATAATACTGTTATTCTTCTGGATTTC
Source organism: Bos taurus (assembly GCF_002263795.3). NCBI lineage: Eukaryota > Metazoa > Chordata > Mammalia > Artiodactyla > Bovidae > Bos > Bos taurus. The sequence goes on from NC_037343.1 coordinate 74,278,304, forward strand.
AAGGTGCTTTGAGTTCTTTGGTTCTGGCTTTGTTGCTGCCACCTGAGGATCTTCAAAAGCCCACCATCAGCCCAAGGAACAGGAGAGTCCTTCTATTACTGTTGCCTTACTCACACGGAGACATCTCATAGGGATACACAGTGAGGTCTGTGCTGAGTGCCCAGTGACACGAAGAATCAGAGCTATCTAACTCCACAGTGGGGTAGTTCAGAGGAAGGAGAAGAGTCCTGTTTCAGAACATCTACCAGGTCTAATGCTAATTATGGAAACTTGGCTGAGCCACTGACCTCACGGAGTTTCAGGTTTTTCTATATGTAAAATGTATAGAAAATAAAATAAAATTGTAAGGATGAAATAACAACGTGAAAGTATTTTGCAAGCTATACACAGAAAAAATTCTATTTGTAAGATAGGTTAGTCACAAACAAACATTTTACCTTTGGAAAGAGTTTCCTACTGGTTTCAAGTTGCCATCTTGATCTCAATTATGGGTTCCAGGATCTATAATTGGCATTTCAGTTATAGATTATTATTATTATTACAGATTATTCCTGGCTCAGGCTCCTATTCTAAATTTTCTCATAAACCCTCTCATTTCTACTACCTCTCCTCCAACCCCAGTATGAATATGAAAACTCTTAAACTCTTTACTTCAGCAGTTGAAATCCACTGGCTTTCTCCAACTTCCCCATTACCCAAGTAGAAGTAGTTCCTTCCACCAATTCCTGTAAATATTAGCCAAAAACAAGGCCTAGGATTTGTCGTATTCCATCCTAAATGCATAATACATTCCACATTTAATTTAGAAAAAGTCCTGAGTTGGTAGCCAGATGGTTTCATTCTGTCGCCTTGTGCCAGCCTCTTGTCATATAGTAGAATCTTTTTTCATGGGCTGTTACTCTGTTGCCCTTGTATTTGCTGCAGCACTGACAGGTTTGAACAGCAGCTGCATATCCATGTGAAATCTCACAGGCCCTATTGTCAAGGCTGGGCAAAGGCCACTCGGGTTCACAGAACTTCAACACCGCAAAAAAGGGCAATGCTTCTCTTTGTAAGAGGGCATCTAGCTTTCTATTATACTCATGGACACACCCAGCCCAAGCTGGCTTTGTTTTGGGTGATCAAGATGTAGAAAACTGTATACAAAACTGTACAGTTACACTCAGGCCCTAGCTGGTGCTAGGCAGGAATAAAGCCATGGCATTTGTTATTCTGTCCTAACATTCTGGTGACGTCTACCTCAAAAAATGTGGAATATACCATGAATTCTTCTGATTTTCTGTTACGTATTAATTCATCCAAAGTTTTTGAACTGAGATATTTCTTTTCTAGGCTGAATTACTTTCAGAGATCAATAAATGTTGAGCTATATTTCTAAAATGTAAGCCTGATTGTATCATTTCTTTACTTAACAACTCCAGTGGAAAAAAGGAAACCCTCCTATACTGTTGGTACTGTTGGTGGGAATGTGAATTGGTGTAGTCATCATGGAGAGCAATAAGGAAACTCCTTAAAAATCTAAAACAAAAAAGTTGCCATATGATCCAGGAATCCCACTTCTGGGCATGTATCTGCAAAAGAAGGAAACTCTAATTCAAAAAGATACATGCATCCCAATGTTCACAACAGCACTATTTGCAATAGCCAAGACATGAAAGCAACCTAAACGTCCATTGGCAGATGGGCAGTAAAGAAGACGTGGTGCATATGGAATATTTCTCAGCCAAAAGAGGATGGCACATTGCCATGTGCAGCAGCGTGGGTGCACCTAGAGAGTGTCCCACCAAGTGAAGTAGTTCAGACAAGGATGGTTTGTATCACTTATTTGTGGAGTCTAAAAAGGAGGCACAAATGAACTTATTTACAAAACAGAAACAGACGCACAGGCACAGCAAACAAACTTGTGGTCACCAGAAGGGAAAGGAGAGGAGGGGAAATGAGGAGTTGGGATTAACAGGTACGCACTGCTACATGGAAACTTGGTGTGTATTGTACCAGGAACTGTATTCAGTATCTTGCAATAACTTAATGGAAAAGAATCTGAAAATCTGACTGAATTGCTTTGCTGTGCACTCGAGACTAACACAACACTCCAAGCCAACTACACTTCAGCAAAGCACCTCCAATGGCTCTGTCACTCATGAGCCTCTTGGTACTGTTTCAAAAGCTCCTCCCACCTGGGCTGGAGACTGACTTTCAGTATCTCTTACGCTTCCCGTAACAGACTGTCTGTTTTCATATCTCCATATGTTTTCTTATGCTCTTATCCTATGTCTGAAATGTTCTTTTCCACCCTGCCTGATGACATCATCTTCCTTATTCTTCAAAGCTCAGATCAAATGTTACCTCAACTGTGAAATGTGATGACCCTTTTCTCTAATTACCACACACTTACAATAAGGCAAGCACGCCAATTTTTCTACTGTTCACTCTCTTTTGTTAAATTTTCCATAAGGACAGAGTCATATCCTATTTGTTTGGGTATTCTGAGAGTCTAGTTGAGTGAATGACACATAGTAGGTGCTTAATACATCTTTAGGAAATGAAACAATAAAGAATCAAGTATTGATAAACACTGAGTCTTTGTTGCTCCTCCCGGCCGCCGCCCCTGGCCTCGGATGTGGGGTAGCTCTTCTTGGCTGCGGCCCCTAACCTCGGACTCGAGGTAGCTCCTCCAGGCAGACACACTTACACCATATTCACAGAAAACTAGTCAATCTAATCACACTAGGACCACAGCCTTGTCTAACTCAATGAAACTAAGCCATGCCTGTGGGGCCACCCAAGACGGGTGAGTCATGGTGCAGAGATCTGACAGAATGTGGTCCACTGGAGAAGGGAATGGCAAACCACTTCAGTATTCTTGCCTTGAGAACCCCGTGAACAGTATGAAAAGGCAAAATGATAGGATACTGAAAGAAGAACTCCCCAGGTCAGTAGGTGCCCAATATGCTACTAGAGATCAGTGCAGAAATAACTCCAGAAAGAATGAAGGGATGGAGCCAAAGCAAAAACAATACCCAGTTGTGGATGTGACTGGTGATAGAAGCAAGGTCCGATGCTGTAAAGAGCAATATTGCATAGGAACCTGGAATGTCAGGTCCATGAATCAAGACAAATTGAAAGTGGTCAAACAGGAGATGGCAAGAGTGAACATCAACATTCTAGGAATCAGCGAACTAAAATGGACTGGAATGGGTGAATTTAACTCAGATGACCATTATATCTACTACTGCAGGCAGGAATCCCTCAGAAGAAATGGAGTAGCCATCATGGTCAACAAAAGATTTCGAAATGCAGTACTTGGATGCAAGCTCAAAAACAACAGAATGATCTCTGTTCGTTTCTAAGGCAAACCATTCAATATCACAGTAATCCAAGTCTATGCCGCAGCCAGTAACGCTGAAGAAGCTGAAGTTGAACGGTTCTATGAAGACCTACAAGACCTTTTAAAACTAACACTCAAAAAAGATGTCCTTTTCATTATAGGGGACTGGAATGCAAAAGTAGGAAGTCAAGAAACACCTGGGTAACATGCAAATTTGGCCTTGGAATACGGAATGAAGCAGGGCAAAGACTAATAGAGTTTTGCCAAGAAAACACACTGGTCATAGCAAACACCCTCTTCCAACAAAACAAGAGAAAACTCTACACATGGACATCACCAGATGGTCAACACCAAAATCAGACTGATTATATTCTTTGCAGCCAAAGATGGAGAAGCTCTATACAGTCAACAAAAACAAGACTGGGAGCTGACTGTGGCTCAGATCCTGGACTCTTTATTGCCAAATTCAGACTGAAATTGAAGAAAGTAGGGAAAACCACTAGACCATTCAGGTATGACCTAAATCAAATCCCTTAGGATTATACAGTGGAAGTGAGAAATAGATTTAAGGGACTAGATGTGATAGATAGAGTGCCTAATGAACTATGGACTGAGGTTCGTGACATTGTACAGGAGACAGGGATCAAGACCATCCCCATGGAAAAGAAATGCAAAAAAGCAAAATGGCTGTCTGGGGAGGCCTTACAAATAGCTGTGAAAAGAAGAGAAGCAAAAAGCAAAGGAGAAAAGGAAAGTTATAAGCATTTGAATGCAGAGTTCCAAAGAATAGCAAGAAGAGATAAGAAAGCCTTTTTCAGCGATCAATGCAAAGAAATAGAGGAAAACAATAGAATGGGAAAGACTAAAGATCTTTTCAAGAAAATTAAAGATACCAAGGGAACATGTCATGCAAAGATGAGCTCGGTAAAGGACAGAAATGGTATGGACCTAACAGAAGCAGAAGATATTAAGAAGAGGTGGCAAGAATACACAGAAGAACTGTACAAAAAAGATCTTCATGACCCAGATAATCACGATGGTGTGATCACTGACCTAGAGCCAGACATCCTGGAATGTGAAGTCAAGTGGGCCTTAGGAAGCATCACTACAAACAAAGCTAGTGGAGGCGACGGAATTCCAGTTGAGCTATTTCAAATCCTGAAAGATGATGCTGTGAAAGTGCTGCACTCAATATGCCAGCAAATTTGGAAAACTCAGCAGTGGCCACAGGACTGAAAAAGGTCAGTTTTCATTCCAATCCCAAAGAAAGGCAATTCCAAAGAATGCTCAAACTACCACACAATTGCACTCATCTCGCACGCTAGTAAAGTAATGCTCAAAATTCTCCAAGCCAGGCTTCAGCAATACATGAACTGTGAACTTTCAGATGTTCAAGCTGGTTTTAGAAAAGGCAGAGGAACCAGAGATTAAATTGCCAACATCTGCTGGATCATGGAAAAAGCAAGAGAGTTCCAGAAAAACAGCTATTTCTGCTTTACCGACTATGCCAAATCCTTTGACTGTGTGGATCACACTAAACTGTGGACAACTCTGAAAGAGATGAGAATACCAAACCACCTAACCTACCTCTTGAGAAATTTGTATGCAGGTCAGGAAGCAACAGTTAGAACTGGACATGGAACAATAGACTGGTTCCAAATAGGAAAAGGAGTATGTCAAGGCTGTATATTGTCACCCTGCTTATTTAACTTCTATGTAGAGTACATCATGAGAATTGCTGTGACGGAAGAAGCACAAGCTGGAATCAAGATTGCTGGGAGAAATCTCAATAACCTCAGATATGCAGATGACACCCCCTTATGGCAGAAAGTGAAGAGGAACTAAAAAGTCTCTTGATGAAGGTTAAAGAGGAGAGTGAAAAAGTTGGCTTAAAGCTCAACATTCAGAAAACGAAGATCATGGCATCTGGTCCCATCACTTCATGGGAAATAGATGGGGAAACAGTGGAAACAGTGTCATACTTTATTTTTTGGGCTCCAAAATCATTGCAGATGGTGACTACAGCCATGAAATTAAAAGATGCTTACTCCTTGGAAGGAAAGTTATGACCAACCTAGACAGCATATTCAAAAGCAGAGACATTACTTTGCCAACAAAGGTCCATCTAGTCAAGGCTATGGTTTTTCCAGTGGTCAGGTATGGATGTGAGAGTTGGACTGTGAAGAAAGCTGAGCATCGAAGAATTGATGCTTCTAAACTGTGGTGTTGGAGAAGACTCTTGAGAGTCCCTTGGACTGCAAAGAGATCCAACCAGTCCATTCTGAAGGAGATCAGCCCTGGGATTTCTTTGGAAGGACTGATGCTAAAGCTGAAACTCCAGTACTTTGGCCACCTCATGCGAAGAGTTGACTCATTGGAAAAGACTCTGATGCTAGGAGGGATTGGGGGCAGGAGGAGAAGCAGACGACAGAGGATGAGATGGCTGGATGGCATCACTTGACTCGATGGACATGAGTCTGAGTGAACTCGGGAGTTGGTGATGGACAGGGAGGCCTGACATGCTACGATTCATGGGGTCGCAAAGAGTCAGACACGACTGAGTGACTGAACTGAACTGAGTCTTTGTTTGGTTTTAACTTTGTTTTCTTTAAGAAGCAAGAGCTAGCTCCTCTTTCACATATATACACTCAGTATTGTGGATGGATACTTTACGTGACACAGTTTTTTCACACTCTTTAGTCTTTTAAAGAATTCAAAACACACTTCCTCTCAAGTTTTTTCTTTCCAGATGGTTCTAATCTCTCTGATTCATTTTCATATATTGCATCCTGTTGATCATTTTAGTTGTTTTCTCTTGAGTTTTGCAGTGCTGCTTCATCTTTTATAAAATGAGGACAAGTTAGGCAGCCTGAGAAGGTTCCAGGATTCCAAGAGTGAAAGGTGTATGGTTTATACAAGGAAACAGCAATATTTTTTGTCTTATTACAGTATCTTCTTGCCCCTAAAGTCCAAAGACTCATTTCAGGGAATGGTTATAGTGTCTCCTGCATCCCCTTATCAAGTTCTAATGATCACTCAGAGCCTAGTGTCCTTTGAGAATAGATGGACTTTTTTTTTTTTTGGTCTCATTCTTGTTCGTGGGGAAATGTTCCTCCATCTTTTGACCTCCACTTGGTTTCTGCTGACATTTTTCATGAGTACATCAGGCCAGTTTTCTTTTTTCATGTGAAGAAATTCTCTGTTATCTACAAACTTGTGTATTTGCTAGATATTTCTTCTTCTATTTCATTAGTTAAATTTTAAATAAAAGTGATCAAGATACTAATATCTTGGTGATCCTACCATTAACATTTCATCACAGAATGCTCATTTATTTTCAGCCTTTCATTCTTGGATCTATGCCAATTCCTTACTAAGAACAGAAAAGATCTCTTTAATTCTGTGATGTTTTTAGAAAAAAAATTTCACTTAGTGTATAATTTAGTCAAAGGCTTTTATAAAGTAGAGATAATTGCATCTCTTAACTCTGTTTTACCAAGTTCAATTTATTCTTTCAGAAACACCATGAGAATCGGGTAGCTGGGCCAACCTGGATGAAGAATAGATGTAGCTTCCTGCGGTAGCCAGATACATTGATTGGTAGAAAGAGGAGAAAAAAAAGAGAACCAGGAGAAAAAAGACGAGGCAGTGAGCCTATTCACAGAAACAGAGAAAGGGAATGAAGTTGGCCTTAGATAGCTAAGGTAGACTAAAGTCTGAGAAAGTTTGGACTTCCTGGCTGTCTAGAGGTTAAGACTCTGCTTCCAATGCAGGGGGCATGGGTTTGATCCCTGGTGGAGAAAGCTCCACAGACTGCACAGTACCACAAAAAAAAGTCTGAGGAAGGCAAATAAATGCCCATGGGACCAAGGCTGATGGACATGAACAGATAGCCAAAGAATGGGTAGTAGATAAAGGTGGTAGGGAGCAAGTTACTTAAAGAGTAGTTTTAAGAGCTAGGACCTCATGTTTTAAGGGTTTACTTCTTAAGTACATGAATCTCTGAAGTTGACTTCTGAAACTATAGATTTCGTAAGTATGCTTTATTCAATGCCGAACCTGAACCTGTGCTATTGTGTTTTAAATTTGCTCTAGTCACAGTTCCCTGGAATATCCGGTGGGCTGCCGTCTATGGGGTCACACAGAGTCGGACACGACTGAAGCGACTTAGCAGCAGCAGCAGCAGTCACCATTCAATGATTTTATCCCTTATTATTCCGCCAATAGCCACATAATAGATACCTATAATTTTTAGGTCCTTGTAGAAAAGAAATGAGATGGGGAGAATAGAGCTCTTCCCTGCCCTTAAGGATATTACAGTCTAGTAGAGAGGATAAGACAAATAACCACAAAAGTTGAACATACAATAAACTAGAATAGATATTTTAAGAAAGGTAAAAACAAAATGTTCTATTTGCTGATGTCTTTGTTTAGAAAGTCCTTACTATTACCAATTACTGGTTGTCAGACATGGCATACCTTTCCAAACTCTCGCAAATGTCACCTGTCCTCGTGAACACTTCTCTGATAGCTCCCTTAAGGTATGACATGTGCTTGGGGAATTATAAGGATTCTAATTCCCAGTAATATGATGACCATTTTCCTTAGATTTTTCTATGGACGGAGGAGCCTGGTAGGCTGCAGTCCATAAGGTCGCTAAGAGTCGGATATGACTGAGCGACTTCACTTTCGCTTTTCATTTTCGTGCATTGGAGAAGGAAATGGCAGCCCACTCCAGTGTTCTTGCCTGGAGAATCTCGGGGATGGGGGAGCCTGGTAGGCTGCCATCTATGGGGTCGCACAGAGTCGGACACGACTGAAGTGACTTAGCAGCAGCAGCAGGCTATAAGATGCGTCTTTAAAAACCTCAGTGGTTCAAACCAGAAATGTGTATTTCTCACTCATGCTGCTTAACTGTTGGAGGTTGTTGGAGGGATCTTCTCCCAATTTGCTCACTTTGTCACCCCCTCTCTGAGGTCAAGCCTGATGGAACAGGCTTGTCCATCTGTCCACTGTCTGGATCACTGCTTGTCATCTGACAGAGAACAGAGTCCTGGACAATGTTTCATTAGTCATTCAGCTAGCGGCCAAAGAGTTACACGCAGAACTCCCACCCACAACTCTTTGGTTAAACTTGGTCAAATGGTCCCAGTCAAGAGCAGGAGGTACAACCCTACCATGAGCCTGGAAGCTGGACAGGCAGAAGAATTCAGAACATCATTAGAGACAACCACTCCAGCCTAACTGATTTAAAACAGCCTCAGTTCAGTTCAGTCGCTCAGTCGTGTCTGACTCTTTGCGACCCCATGAACTGCAGCACGCCAGGCCTCCCTGTCCATCACCAACTCCCGGAGTTCACTCAGACTCATGTCCATCGAGTCAGTGATGCCATCCAGCCATCTCATCCTCTGTCGTCCCCTTCTCCTCCTGCCCCCAATCCCTCCCAGCATCAGAATCTTTTCCACTGAGTCAACTCTTCGCATGAGGTGGCCAAAGTACTGGAGTTTCAGCTTTAGCATCAGTCCTTCCAAAGAAACCCCAGGGCTGATCTCCTTCAGAATGGACTGGTTGGATCTCCTTGCAGTCCAAGGGACTCTCAAGAGTCTTCTCCAACACCACAGTTCAAAAGCATCAATTCTTTGGCGCTCAGCCTTCTTCACAGTCCAACTCTCACATCCATACATGACCACAGGAAAAACCATAGCCTTGACGAGACGAACCTTTGTTGGCAAAGTAATGTCTCTGCTTTTCAATACACTATCTAGGTTGGTCATAACTTTTCTTCCAAGGAGTAAGCATCTTTTAATTTCATGGCTGCAGTCACCATCTGCAGTGATGTGCTAAACACCATGAGAGATGCTGGCAGTGAAAGATAAAAATGCCATGACCCTAATTTTATAAGTCCACAGTGTATTTTCTTCTGAACTTCTGAATGGATACCATCTTTATTTGATGATTTTCTGTAATTATTTTGAAACAGTATGTATATGTGTGTGTGTTTGTGTGTGTTTAGTTGCTAAGTTGTGTCCTGCTCTTTGCAACTCCATGGACTGTAGCCCGCCAAGCTCCTCTGTCCATGGGATTCTCCAGGCAAAAATACTGGAGTGGGTTGCCGTTCCCTTCTCCAGATATATATGTATATATATATATAATTAACTAACTCACTTATCCATTTCTTTCAGCAATAAGATTTATTACATATCTTTTACTGTTTTACTACATATACCTGTCCTGGGAGCTGTGGGGAATACAACTAAGACAGTGACATGGATCCGGCCCTCAAAGAGTGTAGGAAATGGTTTGTTCTCATACCACTAAGCTTTCTCCAGTAAATATCTTCCTGGCTATTTTCTAAGTAAAGCAAAGGTAGAGATTCAATTCTGTTGCTTTGCTGTTACTGTGTGGAAATCAAGTGTTAAACCAGAAGAATGGCTGCTTTACTGCTCCAGACTCAAGGAGACGTCCACCCTGGGTGAGCTTCCACCATTCAGTGCTTGACCCCCTGGCTCTGTGAGTTTCTGTGAACTTCACTCTACACATGACACGGACCAGCGAAACAAAGGTAGGCACATGAACTAAAAGCAGTGTACTTCACTCTCATGCTTCTTCAGGTGAAACTGTGTTCAGCGTACACGTCTCTTTGAAACGTAATAGAGCCGGGGTTTCCACACTATGCTTTAAGGTGTCAGAGGATTAAGAGAAAGGTGATTCAAGGAGGGGAGGCACAGTCCAAGCAGGAAGCTGCAGGCTTTCTGTCTCAACTCCAACCAGAGCAGCTTTGCTTTTGACTGTTTTATGGGTTGGGATTCTGCGTGTGATTCTGTTATTAGAATGGTTTAATATTTTTAAGTAAGATTAAAGATCTAATGAGTTGCTATGTCAAAACATTGCCAGGAGCCCAAAAAAATTAACAAAGTCACTTTCCTAACAAATCACAGACTATGAAATCTGTAAGAGACTCAGAACCATCCAAATACTTTGATGAGAGGAGCTATGACTTATGGCTCACTCTGTCATCTGGAAAGTGCACAAGATCTCATCAAATAGCACCCTCTTTAGCCCATGGGCTCCCCTCAAAGGAAGCATTTAGCCCTGTGCCCTGTGCTCACAGATGAATATGGAGTGTCAGTTTAATGAACAAAGGAAAGAATCAGGATTAATCTTCCATGTAATGGGTAGAAAAAATGAAGCTCAGAGTGGTGAAACCATTGGTCCAAGGTCATATAATTTTAAAAAAAAAAGCAACATTAGGAGAAAATACTAGTAATTTTTACAGTGGATTATGTCATATTGAAATTAAAAGATGTTTACTCCTTGGAAGGAAGGTTATGACCAACCTAGACAGCATATTAAAAAGCAGAGACATTACTTTGCTGTAATGTCAAAGGTAAAGACATTACAAAGGTCCATCTAGTCAAGGCTATGGTTTTTCCAGTGGTCATATATAGATGTGAGGGTTGGACTGTGAAGAAAGCTGAGTGCCGAAGAATTGATGCTTTTGAACTGTGGTGTTGGAGAAGATTCTTGAGAGTCCCTTGGACTGCAAAGAGATCCAACCAGTCCAACCTAAAGGAAATCAGTCCTGGGTGTTCATTGGAAGGACTGATGTTGAAGCTGAAGCTCCAATACTTTGGCCACTTGACGTGAAGAGCTGACATTTGAAAAGACCCTGATGGTGGGAAAGATTGAAGGCGGGAGAAGGGGATGACAGAGGATGAGATGATTGGATGGCATCACGGACTCAATGAGTAAATTCTGGGACTTGGTGATGGACAGAGAGGCCTGACGTGCTGCAATTCACGGGGTCGCAAAGAGTTGGACATGACTGAGTGACTGAACTGAACTGAACTGAAGTCATATTGATGCCCAAACATCAATTGAAAACGTCCAAACTCAACCTCTCACTTCCTATCTTTTGCTTTGTCTCCATAGCCATCCTAATAACACAGAGATGGTCCAAGTTCCAACTCATGATCAATGGCCTTGTCAGTCTGCTATTTCTGGTATATGACAAAGCCTCTCTCCATGATACAGAACGTCTTCCCCTCCCTACAATGCTAGGGCAGGCTCAGAAGGAGGCCATCCAGCTGCTACAATCTGATGGTGCTGAGTGAGTACAGTGTTAGTGTTAGGTTGCTGTGCTAGTGTTAGGTTGCTCCAGTTTCTCCTTCTTTTGTGCCTTTCTGTTCTTTGCATCACCAATAATGTTATTTATGGAATGCCAGGATGTTTCTTTTTTAATTAAAAAGAGGAAAAAACCCAGACTTGCACAGGAATAAGACTGATGACTCATCAGGTCTGCTCAAAGCCAAACGACTTCCTGTAATCGCCTCTGTAGCAGAGATTCTTACAGAAGCAGATCTTTGGATGCATGGTGAGACTGCAGCCCAGGGTGCCACCTGTCCAAACGGCTTATTCCTAACACAGTCTAGGGTGCCTGACATGTCCATAGTCATGAACTCTGACCTGGCAAACCCAAGTGACCAAGTCTTGCTAAACCTGAGGAGAGACATGGAAATAATTTAGCAGAGATAATGCAGTTTTTTGGTTGAGTCTTTTTTTTTCTCAGTAATCTAAATATCAGGGCTTCCCAGGTGGCGCAGTGATTAAAGAATCCACCTGCCAGTGCAGGAGACATGGGTCCGTTTCCTGGGTTGGGAAAATCCCCTGGAGAAGGAAATGACTACCCACTCTCCTACATTGCCATACAATGACAATCATCTCCTGAACTATTGTCCTCAATATACCTGAAAAATAGTAAAACCTATAGTATTTTATTTTATGTTTTATTGAAGTATGGCTCAGTGGTAAAGAATTCACCTGTAATGCAGAAGCCTCAGGAGACACGGGGTCGATTCCTGGGTTGGGGAGATCCCCTGGAGAAGGAAATGGCAACCCACTTCAGTATTCTTGCCTGGAGAATCCCACGGACAGAGGAGCCTGGAGGGCTACACTCCATGGGGTCACAAAGAGTTGGACGCACCGAGCGACTAAACAAAACATAGTTGATTTACAACATTTTGTTAGTTTCAAGTATACAGCAAAGTGATTCAGTTTATCAAATATATATACACATATATATATATATATATTCTTTTTCTGATTCTTTCCCATTATAGGTTATTAAAAGATACTAAATATAGCTCCTCATGCTATACAGTAGGTCTTTATTGTTTATCTATTTTATATATAGCAGTGTATGTATGTTAATCCGAAACTCCTAATTTATCCTTCCTCTATCTTGTTTCCCCTTTGGTAACCATAAGTTTGTTTTCTATGTCTGTGAGTCTATTTCTATTTGTGAATAGGTTCAGCTGTATCATTTGTTAAGATCCCACATATAAGTGAATATGCTCACCTTTCTCTGTCTGACTTACTTCACTTAGTGCGATCATCTCTAGATCCATCTATGTTGCCACAGATGGCTTTAATTCATCCTTTTTATGGCTGAGTAATATTCTATCATGGCAAATAGATGGGGAAACAGTGCAAACAGGGGCCAGCTTTATTTTTCTGGTCTCCAAAAGCATTGCAGCCATGAAATTAAAAGACACTTACTCCTTGGAAGGAAAGTTATGACCAACCTAGACAGCATATTAAAAAGCAGAGACATTACTTTGCCAACAAAAGTCCATCTAGTCAAAGCTATGGTTTTTCCATCAGTCATGTATGGATGTGAGAGTTGGACTATAAAGAAAGCTGAGCACTGAAGAATTGATGCTTTCGGACTGTGGTGCTGGAGAAGACTCTTGAGAGTCCCTTGGACTGCAAGGAGATCCGACCAGTCCATCCTAAAGGAAATCCATCCTGGGTGTTCATTGGAAGGACTGATGCTGAAGCTGAAACTCCAATACTTTGGCCACCTGATGAGAAGAGCTGACTCATTGGAAAAGACCCTGATGTTGGGAAAGATTGAGGGCAGGAGGAGAAGGGGACAACAGAGGATGAGATGGTTGGATGGCATCACCGATTCAATGGGCATGAGTTTGAGTAATCTCCAGGAGTTGGTGATGGACAGGGAAGCTGGTGTGCTGCGATTCATGGGGTTGCAAAGAGTCGGACGTGAGTGAGCGACTGAACTGAATTGAACTAAATAGTCTATTGTATATATGTACCACATCTTCTATATCCTTTCATCTGTTGATAGATATTTAGGCTGCTCCCAAGTCTTGGCTATTGTAAATAGTGCTGCAATGGACATTTGGTTCATGTATCTTTTCAAACTATGGTTTTCTCCAGATATATGCCCAGGAGTAGGATTGCCAATCATACAGTAGTTTCATTTTTAATTTTTAAAGTAACTTCCATACCTTCTCCATTGGCTATACCAATTTACATTACCATCAACAGTGTAGAAGGGTTCTTTTTTCTCCACACCCTTTTTAGCATTTACTATCTGTAGGCTTTTGGATGATGGCCATTCTGACTTCCTCATTGTAATTTTGATTTGCACTTCTCTAATAAACAGCAGTATTGAGCATCTTTTCATATGCTTTTTGGCCATCTGTATTTTTTTTTTTTTTTTGAGAAACATCTATTTAGGTCTTCTGCTCATTTTTTGATATAATTGTTTGTTTTTTATATTGAGCTGCATGAGCTATTCGTATATTTTGGAAATTAAGCCTTAGTAGCATCATTTGCAAATATTTTCTATCAGTTTGTAGGCTCTATTTCTGTTTTGTAAAATTCATATTTTAAAACACAGAGTGCTTGATAAAGCACCTTAAACTTAAAGGTTCTCAATACACTCCTTCACATAATATAACATAGTAATTGATCGCTATGTGTGAAGTCCTGGCTACACAGGTATAATTCTTACCTAGTTCCCTCTCTCAAGAAACCGAATTAAGAGCATGAAAAGTAACAGTCTACCAGAAGTGGGGGTGGGATGTGAATATTTGTCTATGATGGATGGAGATGCAGGAGGACAGAAGAGACATTCAATGACCTGCTTCAGGATATATATTTTTAAATTAATTTATTTATTTTAATTGGAGGCTAATCACTTTGCAATATTGTAGTGGTTTTTGCCATACATTGACATGACTCAGCCATGGGTGTACACGCATCCCCCATCCTGAACCCCTCTCCCACCTCCTTCCCCATCCCATCTCTCAGGGTCATCCCAGTGCACCAGCCCTGAGCACCCTGTTTCATGCATTGAACCTGGACTGGTGATCTATTTCACATATGGTAATATACATGTTTCAATGCTATTCTCTCAAATCATCCCGCCCTCCCCTTCTCCCACAGAGTCCAAAAGTCTGTTCTTTACATCTGTGTTTCTTTTGCTGTCTCACATATAGGGTCATTGTTGCCATCTTTCTATATTCCATATATATGCATTAACATACTGTATTGGTGTTTTTCTTTCTGACTTACTTCACTCTGTATAATAAGCTCCAGTTTCATCACCTCACTAGGACTGATTCAAATGCATTCTTTTTCATGGCTGAGTAATACTCCACTATGTATACGCACCACAGCTTCCTTATCCACTCATCTGCTGATGGGCATCTAGGTGGCTTCTACGTCCTGGCTGTTGTAAACGATAATGTAAACTGCAATGAACATTGGGGTACATGTGTCTGTTTCAGTTCTGGTTTCATTTTGATGAAGCAAAGCTGGACTCACTTTCACGTCCGTCTGACCACCAGCCTGGGATGTGGATTTTGGTGGGACCCACGGCTTCTTAGAATGAGTGAGACTTTGGAGCTAGAGAAAACAGCATGCCTGGTTTCCCCTGCAACCAGTCTCCATCAGCCTCCTGCTGCCCTAGGGGTTGGTGTGGTCCTTCAGACAAAATATTCACTTCTTCTTGGGCCTCTATTCTACATTCCATATTCATTTATTTTCAATAAACAGTTTCACATTCCTTATTACCCCCTCCTAAAGCTTACATATAAATTTTTCTGTCTTGCCTTTCTTGCCACATTTACATAAAAGCCACACTGAAAAATTTATAGCAGGAATGGAGATCCGGGGGAAACAAAATGCTCCAAGAACAAATGCTGCCTTAACCCTTAACTCCAGAGCAGTGCCAGCCTCATGAGCGGGCTATTATGTGGGGAGGAAACCCAGCAGAAGGTCTCCATTTCATCTACGAAATGCTGACAATAACGGCATCACCCTGGGGAGCCTCATGACTTCATTCACCATCTCCTTGTATTTTATTAGGTTTTTGCTAATACTGCAGTAGCCAGCTTCGGCCCTTGAATCCTGGCCTACATTCGACCTCTGTAGCAACATCTCAAAATTTGTCTCTTATTAAAGAAAGCATTCACCAAATTCTTTAGAATAACAGTGAATTTAATTGGTAAACTTTGAAGCAGACATGCAAATTCTATGAAAGTTGGCTGTCTGGAAATGCTGAAAGGGTAGAGGGCAGTTTGAGCAAAACATGCCTTCATGAAAAGTCTGAATAACAATGTTTTATAAAGATTATTTTTGACCACTTTAAAATATAGTACATATAAAGGAAAAGACAAAAATCATCCATCCTTTCCTCCACTGAACATTTAATAAGCATCTGCTAGGTGTAAATCCCTTAGGATATGAAGAATTTAACACCTTCTTTGCCCCAAGGAGTAGGCAGCCTAGTGTTCTTTAATAGAAAATTGGTACTAATAAGCCAAATAAGTTAAGCTAGTAAAAATAGGTTTTTATTTTACAATGTAGCATAAACATGAAAATACTCAAGCACATGAGAATTAATTTCTGAATGTCTGGAAGTAAAAGGAATCTTTAATTTGAGACATGTTCAGCGGGTAAAGGTTTCTAATTTTAGGTTGAATTCCCTTTGTGAGTAACTCAGAACATTCAGAGACAGGCCTGCGTCAAGCCTTTGAAGTCCTCTGATCACATGTGTGTCGCCTACCATGATGGATTTGTCACCAAATCCACACGATGAAAACTGGACTCCGTTAGGCTTTGCTGGTGGTCCTGACATTGGTCCCATCCAGGCCTTGGGGAGGGAAACAGCCACCTCTGTCATCTCGTTGCTTCAACCATTTCTTTCTTTGGTCAAATGGATACGAAGATTGTGAAAACCCTGCATGGAATGTGGAATAATGGCTTTTAACTCCTTGACTAAAAATGACGACAGCTAACATTTGAGACAAAAATTACCAGTGTTTAGGATTTTCTAGCCCAGTTGCCCTCTTTGTCTCTTTTCACCCAACCCCCAAACCTTTGACTCTGCATGCTTCTATGTAATCTAATGAATTATCTAAGCTCACCAGAGAGCAGGAGAGTTGTTCTCACGAGGGATATGCTGTGCAGATAGGGTGGGGTGGGTTTGAATGCTGTCTGTCCTTTTCCAGCATTAAATACATTCTGATTCTATCTAGAGGCTGAGGCTGGGTTAGTAACACTAGAGAGAATTAATACAGAGAAGAATTATGGTCAGTCTCCAGTCATTTATACTTTAAAATAGAAATGTTATGACTTTGTTAGGAAATTGCACAAAAGTTCTGACTTTTCCAATCCTGACTGCTTTGATGCCTTGAAAAAAAAAAAAATATATAGCAAATTCTTCCTGATCTTCATGTCCCCTCCAATCTAGCTTATTGTTTCCTGGTACTGCTGGTAACCTGAGCACAGATGTATTCTGCCTGTCTAGTGATAAAGATGTGTAATAAGAGGACTCATAGCTGACCCTGGTTTCCGTGTGTCTGGAATACTTGAGCTGTTTCCTTGACCTCTTTCCCACCGTAACCCCATCACCTGGGTTGACCTCCAGACCTCCTGTTTCCTGTCTTCAGTTTCAGCTCTCCTTTCCAGTTTGCTGCCAAGTTGCAGCTCCATTACTTGATGGCAAAGTCCATGGTGGTAGACACCAATTCTTCTAATTATACTTCATGAGATGCTGTTTCTACAACACCATTTTGAATTGTTTTCTGTAGAAGCTTTAAACCAGTTTAGCACCATTGTAGGACAGCATGGTGTGGGAGAAACCAAGATCTTTGGGGTTTGACAGACCTGGGTTTGAGTGCCGCCGCTACCTTCAGTACCGTGATCTTGAGGAATGCGTTAGTTTTCTACGGCTGCTGTAACAAGTTACTACAACCTTAGTGGCTTAAAAGAAACCTGTTCTCTCACAGTTCTGGAATCCAAAAGTAACAGTCAGTGTGTTGGCAGAGCTCTGGTTCCTACAGAGGCTCTGGCTGCCCAGCAGTCCTTAGCTTGTGGCCACATCCCTCCAGTCTCTAGCTCTGTGGTCACGTTGTCTTCCCTTCTCTGGGTGTCTTCTCTGTGTAACTGTTTTACAAGGATTCATGTGATTGCAATTAAGGCCCACTTGGGGTAACCCAGGACAAGCTCCTCTTCTCAAGATCCTTAGCTTAAACTCATTGTTTCCAATGTAAGAAATTCAATCTTCTGCCACAGAAGGAAATGTTCACTAATCCAGGAATTTAGGACATAGGTCTATCTGTCTGGGAGCCACCACCTCGTTCACTCAAGCAAGTTATAGCTCTCACTTTCCGCAGACATAGGAGTAAGAGCAACTAACTCACAGACTGGAAGTAATAATTAAAATAAAAGGGCTCAGTAAATGGTAACTGAATTATTATTGAATTATTATTAATTAATATAATTAACAATTATTAATGAATCAACAACAACCTTATCTCCAAGAGCCCACACGTATTTCTGGAATATAAACTGTATCAGTCCCCAGTTGTCCCATGTCCCAATCCAGTTGTGTTTCAAAATCTTCTACCTGCAAGCCCTGTCTCACTCAGTCCTAGGCTAGCTATTTAGAAGCTGTGCCCAAGATAACAGGAGGCACCTCTAGGTACATTTTCTTAGTTTCTTGGAATGGATTTAGTTTGCTGGTAATTCTATTGATAGTAGCAATTGCAAGATACCTTTTATCTAACTAACCCATTCTTATCCATGACTTTTGGCCTTGGTCACTGTCTTAACCTTCAGTGTCTGCAGTGGGTTATGACCAGAGCTGGTCTCTGCCAGTCTCTTTCCTGAGACACAAAACTACTCTGTGGCCTCCACCTGTCTTGCGGAGATAAGCACTCAGCCTCTTTCCCAGACCTTTTTGAGTGCTCTCTCTCCATCTTTTCCAGTGGTCATGTATGGATGTGAGAGCTGGACCATAAAGAAAGCTGAGCAATGAAGAACTGATGCTACTGAACTGTGGTGTTAGAGAAGGACTGCAAGGAGATCCAACCAGTCCATCCTAAAGGAAATTAATCCTGAATATTCATTGAAAGGACTGATGCTGAAGTTGAAACTCTAATACTTTGGCCACGTGATGCGAAGAACCGACTTATTGGAAAAGACCCTGATGCTGGGAAAGATTGAAGGTGGGAGGAGAAAGGGACACCAGAGGATGAGATGGTTGGATGGCATCACCGACTCAATGGACATGCATCTGAGCAAGCTCTGGGAGTTGGTGATGGACAGGGAAGCCTAGTGTGCTACAGTCCATGTGGTCACAAAGAGTCGGACATGATTGAGCAACTGAACTGAACTGAACTCTCTGCATCTGAGTCATTCCCTGACTCATCTGTCCATTCCTTATGTAATTCTCTACCCAGCTGCTTTCCTCCCACTTCACCTGAGTCACTTCATCCTTCACCCACCTCAGATCCTCTGCAGCCATGGCATGTGCTCCTTTGGCAGCCCCATTCTCTTTTATCACTATCCTTTCACTTGCACAATCTTATTTTACTGGAATGCACTCTCTACCTTGTCTATCTTGTTACTATTAGTCCTTGAAAATTAGGAACTCTTTCCCAAAAAGGTAGACATGTCTCCCTTTTGCCTCCACCATGGCTTTGATATTGTATCATGCTTATTTTATTTATTTATTTATTTTGTGGCTCAGAGGTTAAAGTGTCTGCCTGGAATGCAGGAGACCCAGGTTCAATCCCTGGGTTGGGAAGATCCCCTGGAGAAAGAAATGGCAACCCACTCCAGTACTTTTGCCTGGAGAATCCCATGGAGGGAGGAGCCTGGTAGGCTGCAGTCCATGGGGTTGCAAAGAGTTGGACACGACTGAGTGACTTCATTTTTACTTTCAATTTTTTTTTTTTAGCAAGCTTATCTTCCCTAAGAAGCAGTGAGCTTCTTGAGGTTGAGATAGCATCTCAACCTATCATTGGCTGCTATTTCAGTGCCTCAAGATATTAAGTACTCAAAGAAGGACTATTGAATGACACTTCTGTCAAGAACTATTATCTCCCTGATGTCTGGATGCTGAAATCTTTGAATTAGACCCTCTTCAACAGACAACAGGCCCCGATTGTCCTTTAGAGCTCTCATTCAAGTTGTTTCAGATCTCCAAGACACTCTTAAAGACCTCCTCTGCCATCATAGACAATTTTTGTTCTTAGACCCATCTTGGACGAATCCAAACAGGTTCCCACATCCATTCTTCTTGCTGGAGGCTCTTAGGATATGCTAAAGTAGGTCTGTGATGCATTTGACAAATCAAGACCTTTAGGAAATGAAATTCACCAATCTAGCTAAGTACACTCAGCCAGGAATGAGTGTGCATTCACATGCATTCCCTGTGCTCTTCTAGATTCGGAAATGAATCTTATTTTTACTGTTATTACTAAAAATAGCACAGTACTTCACAATTTACAAAAGCACTTTCCATGTATTATGTCAGTTGAGCCCCACGTTAACCCTGGTAATTAAGTCTTTTTCTCTTTTTCTCGTCCTCATCCTCCTCCTACTCTGCCTCTCTTTTCCAAAAAAGTACCATGGTGGAAGGTCACGGTATCAGAACGAAATGGATTTAGGTTGGATTTCACCTCTGCTAGTTGCTAGCTGACTGTATTTGGGAAAATCAGTTCACCTCTCTGAGGTTCAGGATTCTTAAACAGCAGAATATTTTAACCACACCGATTTGAAACTGCCATTTGACTTCATCATTTAAACTTAAGAGATAGTTTAATCTTGCAGTAAATTTGAAATGGAAAAAAAAATAGTGCTAATGAAAATGGGAAAAATTATGAATGATCAAATTGTGCAATATAGGACATCGAGCAAAAAATTAAATTGGCTTAATGGAGTTTGCTAGGAAAATACTTCCTCCACAGACATTTATTGAAGTTAGCATAATTGTGATTAAAATGTTTGTGTTTAAAATGTACTTGCGGGACAAATGGGGTCAAGATGGTGAGCATGAATAGCCAGGTCCCTGATGACCACAATAATAATTGTAATAACTCTTATTGAGCATTATTTCAAGTGCTTTGCATGCCATATCGTTTAATCACCATGAATGTCCAGGAGGTGGGGAGGTTGTTTGGCTCCATTTAATGACAAGGAAACCAGGTCTGGTGCCTGCGGTATAGCAGTTACACACATCACCATGATCCCCACCACCGCCACCACCACCATCATTTCAACACCTCCAAGCCGATGTCTCATAGTTTCCCAATACCACCAGGATACAATCGAAACTCTGCCAGGGCCTACAAGTCCTTGCCTCATCTGTTTCCCAGCTTCTTTCCCGTCTTTCTTCCCTTCTCCATGCTCATCCATATTTGTTTCTCTCAGCTCTTACAAAATAAGCACACATCCGCCCTGCCCCTTTTAGTCCTACGTATGAAATATTCATTCCCACATAGGTTCATGGTTCCCTCCACCCTCCATTCATTAGTTAAGTTCCACTCCCAGGAAGGATTATTCCTGTCAACCTGTCTTAAGTAAACACCCTACCTTGTTATTCTCTAGTTATTCTGCTTTTTCCCACTTTGTGGGTCATATGTGAAACTTTTATTACTACATCATCTATTAGATGATAATTGCTATGAAGGCAGTGCTTATCTCTATATTATCCACTGTTTTATTTCTAGGGAGGTGTCTAGGACAGCGTCTGCCATATAGTAAGTGCTCAATAAATATTATTTGAATATATGATGAGGTAAAATGATGTGAGTTCTTTATACACAACATGTTTCTGAGTGCTTGCTCTTTGCTACCCACTTCAGTGACTTGTCCCAGAGCCTGACCACCCAGTTTTGCTGTGTCAGTGGCACAGCCTAGGCTTTCTGCTCACCTTTAAGAGGATTTTCATCCAAGTCTCACCAGTCAGCCTTCTTCCCTTCTTGTCTTTAGCTCCAACCTGTCTCTCTGAGAATGACACAGCTGACTGTGTATTGAGAAAATAAAGTCAGTCCCTTGGAAGTCCTTTTCTGGGTGGGGCCGTGGTGTTTTATTTGCTGAATGGATTTTCCTGTTTGGATTATGGGAATAATGTCTGGGGTCTGCAGAACAGCTTATTCCTCTGGAAGGAAGACTGAGGAAGCAGCAGATAGAAGCCAGCTTCCCAACAGGCATGTCTGTGGTGTCGGTCCAGGCACTGGAAGTTTGCGGATCGCCCATCTCATTCTTATTGACAGATGTTGCCCGCCTCATAGATGTAGTGTGTTCAGTCTCCCAGGCAGAAATTGATCACAATTGAATGACCGGGAAGTTGGATTTACATTGCTTGCAAAAACAGCCACCTTTTCTCTTCAGATTAAAAGAGAGAGAGATAAGGAATAGGACATGTCAATGTTCAGGGAGAGGGGTGAAGGTGAATGAGAAGAAAAAAGTCAAATATTGATTAGAATAAAAAATATTGAAAATAGACAAAGATCCTTTATTCTTCTGAGGAAGGTAAGAAATCAGAATTTTTTTTCTTTAAATGGCAGCCTTGAATTGAAAGAAAAGAGGCATGGTGGAATTAAAAAATAGCCTAGCAATCCTTACTTTGGGTTCTGAAATATTTATTTGTGTAAGTGAAATCATAAAGGAAGGAATGGAGAAAAAGAAAAAAAAAACAAAAAAACAATGATCCCCTAAATCAACATAAGAAATGCAGCCCAGGCCCTGAATGGAGTTTTGGCTTTTAAGTTCATTGTGTCAATATCATCTTTAAACAGATTCCTTCTTATCTGACCCAGAAGCTGTATTTTAAAAGTGAACTGGTCTCAGATTACTTGTCTCCATTTCCACTGGAATAACTTTAGTCTCTCAAGTACTCACCAACACTTTTGTATCACAAACCAACGACCGGGTGGGGCAAAACGCAGAAATAATGGAAATCAAAGGAAATGGAGGAAACATCTAAGACAGTCTTGGGAGGCAAAGGTAGAGATGAAGGAATGACACTGGAATTAACTAGTGGGTGTCAGGAAAGAAGGCAGTTAGAGACAAGGATGAAGATCAGGGAAAGAACCTACAAGGAATAACAAGGCTGCAGGAATAAAGGACTTTAGGTGTAGGTGGATGAATTGACTAGGTACAATCCTGTAGATCTAGATTACTTTAGATCCTTTGAAATTAAAAAAAAATGATGAAATACATTTAATCAGATTTTTCGTGTAGAGCTTCTTTGAGAAGTTTTCAGGATATCATAGATATTTTCTATGTATACGGTAGTTTGTTGTTAAAAGGTGATCCAACAGGGGACCCTTATCACAACATAAAAATATATTACTTATGTTTTATGTCTCTCCCTTTAAATTAAGATATAAGCGTAAATGGGGACAGCTTCTGTATATTTCAGTGACTTAACATATAAAAAAATTCTTTGATGTATTATTTTGAACCCTGATCTGTCTGACTCTGTTTTTTTTGTTTGGTGTGTTTTACTATTTCACACTGCCTAGTAAACATCTAATATCTGCACTCAGGGTCATTTTTGTTGAGAAATGAGATCTGGGACATTTCTCAACATGTTTAATGGCTCTGAGAGTATAACCCTTGTGTGTCTCCATAAGGGTTTTATAAGGTTTTTATACATGTTAACATGCCTCCAAACAGGAAAAACAAAACAAAACATAATGTTGAACTTGTGCTTTGCATGGTTGTGAGTCTGCAGCAGGAAGACTAATGCACTGTCTACCTTGCAGCTTATGTAAGACAGGCCAACACGCTTTCTGTCCCCGTGATGCGGAAGAAGCCAAGGAGCCTTATTCTGGTCAAGCCTCTTTCATCCCAGGGAATGGCTGTTTGGACCACAGGTAGAATTTGACTTAATGGCAGCCAATACCTAGAGCAGTCCAAGGCTTCTAGCTTTGCTTGACAAAGAGAGAGGTGCTGGGTCAATCAGATTCCCTTCCTCCAGAATTCAAATTGAGAAATACTGTGGGATCCAGCAGAGTTGGGAGTACAGTGGTCAGGTGAAAGCTAAAAGTACCAGAAAACAGAAATAGTAAATATGAAGAAGCAAAGAGGCAGTTTCCTGTAAAGAGATGCGTTTAAAAAAATGAGCAAGTCAGTAGGAGGAGAATACTGCAAATGCATAGAAGAAAAAGAGATCACAAGAAAGTGGTCATGTAGCCTCTGAGGAAGAATGAACAAGTCCAAGAACTGCATTGTCTTAAGGTATTTTGAGTGAATTTATTTTTTCCATACCCAAAAAAAAAAGAAGCTAAGCCTAAATAATACAAAGTTATATAAGTCGTTACCTCCTGTAAACTGGCAAATAAAGGCCCCAGATTTCAAGCATGCTTTGAGCTAGAGAAACAGTGGTCTCCAGAGCAATGAATCTCACTGTGGCTCCCTGACTCTTGATTGGTTTGGAGTTGTAGCGTTAAAGAAAAGCCATACCATCCAGGCAGGAAAGTAGAAATCGGTCTAGGTATTTCTAATAGATAACATTTTATTTAGGGACTTTGTTACAAAATTATTGGAAGTATCAAAGAAGCAAAGAGGATGAAGAAGTGATGACTTAAAGATGAATAATCGTGCGCTGAAGAAACAGGATAGACGATGGTGTTATTTAGAGCTCTGACATGCAGGTTGCTGAAGCTGCTCTGGCACCACTTCGCAGGACCCCTAAAGCATGGAAGTCACCCTAAGTTGTATTAACTTAAGAATCTGTTTGTAGAATTTTCTCTCCATGACATGCCTTTCAATAGAATAATCATCCTGATGCTGATAACCTAATTCAAACAAGGCACCGAAAGTCCTTGTGCCAAGATCTTCTCTAAGAATGAAAGTGTTCTAATAATTTTGTGACTGATGGCCTGTTAAACTCCCTATTTTAAACAGAAGCTGGATTCTGTTTTCTTGACTGAATATTGACTTATACACCCTCAATTTGATTATGGCTCAGCAGAGAGTCACCACGGGAGATTCACTGCCCTGGGAGAAAGTCTTCCCAGTAGCAAAAAAAAGTAAACATTAAGTTTCAACACCAACAAGTGTGAATCTATAGATTATTAACTTAACGGGGGAAGATATTTCTTTTGTAAATAAGGTCTTCATTGGAAGAGTCTTACATTCTTTTGGTAATGAATAAATTTTCTTCCCTAAGCTATATGCTACTAAATATGAGGTAACAAAACAGATAAACAAATTAGATTGCTCTTAAATTGTCCATAGCCTTTACCCAGGATGCACTGAAGGACAGACACAAGTACACTGACTGATGTGATGTGATGAGCATTGAACCAATGGTTGCTTCCCGTCACCACTTCTGTTAGCATTCTGTTATTTTCACCTAGGAACCCATCCACCACCCCTATCCTCACCCCCATACTCGGTAATGCTTCTGCTGGAGACACTGACAGAAACAAGTAAATAATGTATTCTGCCTTCCTTCTGCCTATCAGTCTTCTCCAGTTCCTTATTCTGGCAGAATCTAATAATAACTATTTGGGAAAGATGTCTAGGAAACATAGTCTACAGGCTTACTTTCCATTATTTACAAAGGAACTCAATGGTGTGAAAATGGAGCATAGAGCCAGCAGATGAATAATCAACTCAAGAGATAAAATAAAAAATATTGGTTATAAACACTGACATTTGTGAATATTTAGCTTTTTTTTTTTTCATTATAGCAATCTACAACATAATGCTGGTTGCTTACCTCCTACTTAAAATTCCCTGTGTTTGTTATTCAGTCACATATGGGATCTGGGCAAAAGGCCATGCCCACCTCTGGGGTGGTATCTGATGAGTCTAAGCTTGGCTTTGAGATCAGTTTTATCAGCAGTAAGTTTATGGATAGGTATGTAAACCACTTCTAGTCAATAATACTACATCAAAAGTTTGCTGGAGAAATATTTTCTTAGTTCTTTGAGAGAGGTGAGAAGCTAGACTCTTTTTCATCAGACATGTCCAAAAAAGCGAATAGCCATGCTTGCTACTCTGCACGCATGACAGGGATTAGAATTAAAGGTGGTAGTGTAGGTGGAGAAAGAGATATGCAAAGAACCAGATGTGCGTGTGCTAAGTCGATTCAGTCATGTCGGACTCTTTGTGGCCCCATGAACTGTAGCCAGTCAGGCTCTTCTGTCCATGGGATTCTCCAGGTAAGAGTACTGGAGTGGGTTGCCATGCCCTCCTCCAGGGGATCTTCCCAACCCAGGGACTGAAACTGTATCTCCTATGGCTCCTGCATTGCAGGCCCATTCTTTATCACTGAGCCACTGGGGAAGCCCACAAAGAATCAGGGTCCTTTATGAAATCACTAGGTCACTACACCAATCAATCCTGAGGTCCCACACCACCCCTATATTATTTATTATGTAAGTTAATATATTTCCTTTTTGTTTAAACTGGTTTGAGCTGTTGAATTTTTTGTTACTTGCAGCTAAAATGCCCATAATAGATATATATTCCAAATTATCTCTATAGTAATTCATTATTTTCCCTTTCCAATAGAACTTCCTAATGGGAGATAAAGGGATAGAGTTGTATATGGGGGACATTAGAGATTGTATGTAAGAATGTTCTGTGCTGTGCTTAGTTGCTCAGTCCTGTCCGACTCTTTGCGACCCCGTAGACTGTAGCCCGCCAGGCTCCTCCCTCCATGGGGATTTTCCAGGCAAGAATACTGGAGTGGGTTGCCATGCCCTCCCCCTCAGGGTCTTCCCAACCTAGGGATCAAACACAGGTCTCCTGCATTGAGGCAGACCCTTTACCATCTGAGCCACGAGGGAAGTCCAAGCATACTGGAGTGGGTAGCCTGTCCCTTCTCCAGGGGATCTTCCCGACCCAGGAGTCAACCCAGGGTCTTCTGCATTGTAGGTGGATTCTTTACCAGCTGAGCTACCAAGGAAGCCCGTATGTAACACCAAGCACACCTATATGACTATGATCCATTATGTCTACTGGTTAAACACAGTAACCAGTAGACTATGGTTAACTAGGGGTTAAAAAGTATTATTCTAATTATTAGGACATTAAGAGAGGATGCAAAATCTTACTCAGCTGAGAGAATGTTTAGCCAGGAGATGGACAAATTTGTGGCATAGCTCTCCTTGAGCTTCTTTGTGATACAGGAGATAGGTTCTTCCCTGTGGCTCTAGAGATTGAAACTAGGGAAAACTTGGCAAGGAGGCAAATTACAGTGGGCATCAGAAAATTATCATTATAGATTAAGGGCTGCTCAGAAATGGATGTGGCTTCTTATAGACTAGAAAGTGAGTCGCTTCTCATTGGAGATAATTAAGTAGAGATTAATGTCACTCTGGGAGTGTTAATAAAGGAGAGTCATGCTGTGAGAGGGGTTAAAGAAGATGATGTGTGAATTCTTTCTAGTTCTAAGATTGAACGATTTAACTGTAACTGTATTTACCATAGAGCCAATGAAAGGACACTGCACATAGTCAGTCTCCCTAAAGAGGAACTGCCAACAGACAGCTCGCTTTCTTCATGATTTCAAGTTTAGACAACACTGTATACTTCAGAGGGGCTCCCCAGGTTGTGCCAGTAGTAAAGAACCCGCATGTCAATGCAGGGGGTGATAAAGACTGGGGTTCAATAAAGACTGGGTTGAGAAGATCCCCTGGAGGAGGGCATGGCAATCTACTAAATCTACTATTCTTACCTGGAGAAAATTTTTTGTCTTTGGGAGAAAGTTGAACTCATTGAGTAAAATGAGATTTTTTTTTTTTTTTAGATTTTCACGGGCTTCTGTTACACTCAATGTCCCTCATCTATCCCAGGAATGAGGGCAAGTTGGCGGAAACCACACCACAAACAGAGAATATACACAAAACCCAGGCAAACTGATGCCCACACCCCAGGAGGTATGCTTGGAAGTCAGCATAAGAGCAACAATTAAAATATCACAAGATGAGCTGTAGACCCCAGTAGGTAGAACTCCTTTGTCTAATGACCTTTTTCTTAGTGCGATAGCAAATACAATAGGCTGGCCTCATAAATCATACCTCCAGAAAACATCCACAGGGCAGACTTTGACACTGTTTGCATATTCAAATGTCACCCCGTTCATAAGAGGAAAGACAAAACACTTTTTTTTCCTCTCAAAAATGTCAGCATGGGTGGATTAGAAAAGATAATTCGGAAGTACTCCTAGACAATAATTACCTCTGGCACCTATCTGCGGTGTACTTAATGAATGGGAAGAGGAATTTTTTTAATTTTTAAAAATTATGATTATTACAGTAATTAATCAGCTGCTCAGTGACAGCTTCCTTGAGGGGGAAAAAGTGCCTCAAAGGCCATCTTGCTTCTGTAGGGCACCTTGTTGATTTCACATCACATATGCAAAACACATTTTATTATTATTAGCAACAAAAATGCTTGTGCCAGTAGAATTAGCCTCAATTTCCTAAATAGGAAACTAACATTTTACAAGTGAGAGGAGGAAAAAAAAAAATCCTAATCCCAAATGCTAGTTGGAAAAAAAAATGTTTCAGACTTGCTCAGCTGTGATTGTTAAACCAATCTCATACTCTTAATTACATGCAAAAGGTTCCCTGTTCTAATTATGGACCGTGGGGAAATTGCCCATCTCCCCAAACCAATAACGCTCATGTTAGCTTCAGCTCTTTTGTGTTTAATATCCTACTGCTTGATTTCAGCTTCCCTAGATGATCTGTAAATTTGGCTTTTTCCAGTTCATTTTTCACAGTGCTGCTCAGAACAGGGGCTAGGAGACCTCACTTTCCCTGGTGATTCTTTTATATAACATTTCTTGCTACTTAAGTACAAAATCCTCTAACCTAAGATATCTACATCAGAGGTAAATTCTTTCCTGAAATTCTTTCCTGCTCCATGCTCCTAATTCTTCTTTCACTGCTCACAGCCCTCAAGTTATGACATTAAAGGCCTCCGGAATGATGTGAATGTGGCATTCTTGTAGGGACTCCCTGTCACAGATGTGGAGGTGGGGGATAGGTCAAAATGTCTACAAGCCCAAGTTCCTTCTTGTCTTTGACTCCATGAACATTCCCATGACCAACCACGGGAGAACACAGCATGAGCTGTGTGGGCAGTTAGAAGCAGAGACTGATTGTACATGAGAGGCATCAGAGAACATCCTGTCGACACCCCTCA
The DNA here is from genome assembly GCF_002263795.3 of Bos taurus. NCBI lineage: Eukaryota > Metazoa > Chordata > Mammalia > Artiodactyla > Bovidae > Bos > Bos taurus. The sequence continues at coordinate 74,306,910 of NC_037343.1, forward strand.
TTTTTCAAATGAAGAAGTTGAGATCTGGAAAGGGAAGGAAAGAGACTTGTTTGTATCACTTGGTTCATAACCAAGCCAGTGGGTCTACAGACACCATGACGAGTGCTTGGGAATGGTTATCTAGACTCTAGACTCATCTCAGTTCCACAACCAGCTCCTCCAACAGAGAGAAGGTGGAGTAACAGGAGCTAGGAGTTCATAGTGTTGGTCCTGGATCCTGCTCTCATTTCTTCTGTTAAACATTCTTAGACTTCATGGTTCTTAGTTCCTTCACCCAGGAAAAAGGCTCACTAGTCAATGGTATTTTAAAGTGAAAAAACAAAGTGAGAGAGGGGATAAATGTGAAATGATATTGTTAAGAATAAAAAATTGAAAAGTATTATTTTCTATAGGTCTTGCAAATATACCAGATCAGATTACCTCTAATATTTTAGAGGATGAAAAAAGTGAAAGTGTTAGTCACTTAGTCATGTTCGACTCTTTGCAACCCCATAGGCTGTAACCCGCCAGACTCCTCTATCCATGGAATTCTGCAGGCAGGAATACTGGCGTGGATTGCCATTCCCTTCTTCAGGGGATCTTCCTGACACAGGGAGCAAACCCCGGTCTCCAGTATTGCAGGCAGATTCTTTACCACATAAACCACCAGGGAAGATCATTTTAGAGGATCCACTGGGTACAGCTCACCAAAAATTTTTCAGTAAAAAGTACTTTGCAAATATTAAAATAATGAAGAAATCTTGTGGTTTGTGTATGTACTTTCTAAGAAGGCGGTCTGGGGTTATAGTATTTTGCATTTTATATGTAGCTGATATTTACTATGTTACCCATAGTAGGTTCTCAATTCCATACAATTTTGTGGAACGAGTGACTGATCCTTTTCCTGCTTGCTCTCCTGTTTCGTTTGGTTTACACTAGGTTGTGTCTGACTTTTGAGACCCCATGGACTGTAGCCTGCTGGGCTCCTCTGTCTATGGGATTCTCCAGGCAAGAATACGGGAATGGATTGCCTTTCCTTCTCCAGCAGATCTTCTGGACCCAGGAATCAAACCCAGGTCTTCTGCATTGCAGTCAGATTCTTTGCCACCTGAGCTACGAGGGCAGCCTTTCCTACCCATTCCTCTAGCTCAAGATTCACCCAATACTTTCAGCCTTCAGGAATTTCTCCCTTCTTTGAATTAATGTTTACTGTATCTAAAGTTAGTATTTTGCAACCCAGAGGCAGGCTCTTGTTTATAGAAAATGTTCTGTTGTAATCTACTTCTCTCATGTGAGTTTACCTTAGCTTTTTGATAAAACTGTGAGTTCCCTAAGGACAGGGGCTGTGTATTTTAATTCTCTTATAGAACCCGCAGCACTTGGCACAGAGCTCATTTTTCAAGGAGGCAATCAACCACACTGAAATTCACTGGATGTTGCTGACACTATGATCTTCTGTAGTACATGTGCTTATATACATGTATGGAATTTATTGGCTATAATCTGTGTTAAAATTTGTTTCGCCAACTCTTAGGTAGATAGGAGGTGGCTAACTGCTAAGGGATTTATGTTCTTCCAGAGACAGAATCTCTGAATCATAGGTATAACCACATACTAAACAGAGCCAAGAAATCTATCTGAGCTGAAATTAAAGGCTAGTTAGCAAATGAGAAATGGTTGGGTAGAAGTTAGCGAATAAATGAACCATCTGCTTAGAGACCAAGATAATTCTAGTTTATTTCTAGACAAGATAGGAGAAGGATTCCAAGAACTAAATATAGACTATTTTGTCCTTGGATGGTTAAGAGTGTTTAGTGTGACAGTTTAGCTTGGATTGGGAATAGGAGCAGGAATTAAGCCAATAAATACACAATGAGTGACTAAAATTCCAGAGATAAGAAAAGAAAAGATTGGGAAGTTTGACTACATAAAAAAAATTTTTTTTTAATTTGGCATCAAAAAATACTGTAAAGAAACTGACAGCTTGGGCAAAAACATTCACAAAATATAACACAGACATAGAGATAATATCTCTTATAAATAAGGAACTTTTGCAATATGTATATGTGTGTGTGTGTATATATATATATATTAAAAGAACTCTGAGATGCTATTCCTTACCTGATAGGCTAGCAAAAATTAAAAAAAAAAAAAATGACAACATATTCTGCCAGCAGAGCTGCAGGAAAACAAGCATCCTCATTTCCTCAGGAGGAAAAATTGTCAGTATGTGCAGAAAGCTGGGCACGGAAGAATTGATGCTTTTGAACTGTGGTGTTGAAGACTCTTGAGAGTCCCTTGGACTGCAAGGAGATCCAACCAGTCCATCCTAAAAGAGATCAGTCCTGGGTATTCATTGAAAGGACTGATGCTGAAGCTGAAACTCCAATACTTTGGCCACTTGATGTGAAGAGTTGACTCACTGGAAAAGACCCTGATGCTGAGAGGGACTGAGGGCAGGAGGAGAAGGGGATGACAGAGGATGAGATGGCTGGATGGCATCACTGACTCGATGGACGTGAGTCTGAGTGAACTCTGGGAGTTGGTGATGGACAGGGAGGCCTGGCGTGCTGCGATTCATGGGATCGCAAAGAGTCGGACATGACGGAGAGACTGAACTGAACTGAACAAAGCTGCATATACACTTGCCCTTTGGTCCACAATCCCACAGCCGGGAATGTGTCTCCAGCAACAGTGAAATACACACACAAAGCCTATTCATTGTAGCATTGTTTACAACTACAAAATATTGAAAACCACCCAAGTGCACATTCATAGAATAGTGGTGGTATAAACTAAGCTAAAACCACACAACGAAGAGATACACAGCCACAAACATGAGAAGAATGACGAAGATTATCAATGAAGTAATATGGAATAATTTCCAGGACATGCTGGTAAGTGAAAAAGTAAAGTGCAGAAATGTATGTATAGTATGTTTCTTTCCTGTGTGAAAAAAAGAGGATAAAAGAAAATGCCCAGGTACTCACTCATTTGTACAAAAGAAATAAAGGAAGGATAAATCACAAATTAAGGAAACTGGTTACCCACTGGAGGGAATAGGCAATGAGAAATGGGTGAAAAAAAGGGGAACTCAAAAGAACGGGAACCAGATCGTAGGAGTGAGAAAGGAGGTGACTTATCTGAGTGCAGTTTCTGGCTCTTGAAATCATACTGATGTTTCACATATCCTTCAAACTCCAACCACATAAACAAACCAACCAGGATAGGAGTGAGGGACCTATAATGAAATTCAAAAAGTAAGAAATGAATTTAACTCTAGTGAGAGGATAGCAGAACCACACTAGAGAGAGAAGAAAAGAACTAACTTTGGTTTACGGTTTCTTGACTGGATACTAGAAGAGTGCAGGCAAAAATAACTATTCAAATGCTGAATTTCCCCAGTTAATTTGTTCCTCACAGGGATTTGGGTTGACAGTTCTAAAATAACTTTTGTGCATACCAGAACAATCAAATATAGTATAAATGAGAATCAGCTTTCTTGTTACTGGATAAGTTAGAAATAAAGAAAAGGAGAAGGCTAAAATAAACTCTGTGGAGGTGAATTGAAGTCAGTTATTAGTAGAAATGCATGATTTGTATGTTATATACATACATATGTATTTCAGGTATATACACATGCATCTACATATATAAACAAATATATATATATATATAGCCTTGAATGATGTGTGTTTAAACAATATGGGTCCATTTATACATGGATATTTTTCAGTAATAATTACAGTACTACATGGTCGATGGTTGGTTGAATCTGCAGGTGTTGAGGGCTGACCATAAGTTGTATGCATATTAATAGCCACTTTGTTCAAGGGTCAACTGTAAATAAATATGTGTACCAATCTACATATATAAACACACACATAAAGATAGAGAAATATTGTGTGTCTGTGCTTGAGGGTTAGTATACATATATGTCTATTTTCCAGCTCTTTCCACCAAGAGGATCTAGAAGCAATGACTCTCCAACCATGATGAGCACACCAGATCTTCATCTTGAAACAGCATTCTCTTACAAATAATTGATACTAAGTCAGTGGCTTTCATCAATGGTACATCACTCTCATGTTTTCCTTTATCTACTTGGCCTTTTCTCCTGCCTTCTTGCAAATTCATCCTCCTCTACCCAGATATAAAGTGGATGACCCAACGCTAGAATTCCTTACCCTTTGATTCTTTTTAATCTCACTGTACACTTCTTTCTTAAGCGATCTCAACCATGCTCAAAGATGCAAAGCTAAAAGACTTGTAATTTTATATTTTCTGCTGCAGTTTCTTATTGGAGCTTCATATCTACTTATACTTGAGATCTGAATTCCTTGCTTGCTCCTTAAACTTAGTATGTCAAAAATTAGGCTCATAATCTAGCATTCTCTTCCATGGAGGTTTAAAATACATCCAGAATAGCTAGCTAGTGGAAAGTTGCTATGTAATACAGAGAGCTCAGCCCTGTGGTCTGTGATGATCTAGAAGGGTGGAATGGGGGTGGGTGGGAGAGAGTTTCTAAAGGTAGGGGATATATATATATATATTTATACATTTGTAGTTGATTTGCATTGCTGTATGGCAGAAACTAACACAACATTATAAAGCATTTATCCCTCAATCAAAAATAAATAAAATATAAATTTAAAATTATTTTCCAAAGAAGAGTCAAAATGAATCTTAATACAATTAGAATAACTGTAAAATATATTCAGAAGTTATTTGACACGTTCTTCAAAAGTGGCACCTAATTCTACCTCATGCGGCTTGAACTTAGTGACTCACTTGGAACGAACAGCCTAAAATGGAAATGACAGTGTGTGGCCTCCGAGAATGGATCATTTAAAGCCCTTCAGCTGCCTGCTTCCTTCTCCATCCTTGGGTTACTCATGCTCTGGAAGCCAGCTACAATGCTGTCATGGAAAAGCCCATGTGGTAAGGAAGTGAGGCCTCCAGGCAGCAGTTAATATGAGCAAGTTCAGAAATAGGTTCTCCAGCCTCAAACCTTCAGATGAATGTGGTTTTGACCAATATTGTGATTCCAATACCCTGAGCCAAAGTCACATAGACACTTCTAAATTCCTGATTCTCAGAAAGTGAGTGAACAAATATTTATGATTTTAACCACTAAGTTTGAGACAATCTATTCTGCAAAAATAGATAGTTAATATGTTCCATATCCTGCCCTCCTAATAAATGATCAGATTCCAGAGCTTCTTTTGGTGACTAGCTTACTACCCCTCCATTACACAGAAAAACAGATATCACTCCTGACAACTAACTCTATTACTCATTTCCCCAATTAGAAATCCATTAGTAAGACCAAGTGATTTAAGCTCCTAAAGAAGTCTCAATTATGTCCACTTATGTCTCATCTTTCACTATCTCCACACTTGTCCAAACCACCACTGATTCTTACCTGTATAGACTTGTAATCTCCTGACCCTGAGACACTAATCACGTTGCTATCAGGATGATTTTTTTCTAAAAACAGTCACTAATCACCAGTTCTAATCTAGAAACACTGGCATGGATCTCCAGGCAGCCAGAGCTGTCCCACACACAGGAACGATAAATAAAATGCACTGATACAGCACTTCCTTCTCCTAACTTGCCGATTGCTTCCTTCCCTGAACAGTCTGAAAGGCTACCGTTTGGGATTGGGGAAGTGGTCTTCGATCAACTTGATTGTTATTGCTGATTTGGAGGGTTTTGCTTTTGTTTTTTAAATTTTCATATTCTCACATTCCCTTTAAATGTAATACATATTCATGTTTTGAAATTTTGGAAAATGTATATGTTTTTTAAAGAGCTGGAAAAACCATCTTTAATTCTCCCATCCTGAAAATTTGGCTTATTTCCTCCAAACATCTACCCCACGCTTTTAAAATCTTATTAGGAACATTCTGTATATTAATGTAATTTTCTATTCCGTTTTTCTGCTTAAGGTTATAAGATTCTTTCCATATCATTAAAAACTCTATGTAAATATCATTTTAATAGCTGCTTAACATTCTATGATATTAGAACTTTCATTTTGAAATTTGTCTTCTTGCCCAATATTAAAACTAATTATTCTACTTTTGGGGAGACTAAGGGGTAGTGGGGGTCTGTCTCCATAGCTTGATGACACTTGGAGGCTGCTGTTTAAATATGTAACAAAATTGCATTTCTCTCTTCAGTGATGGCCTCAATCCAAAAGGTAGCAGCCAATCTGCTTGGCAGTTCTAGTACTTCCTAAAAGTATTTACTCCTGGAGGTTTCTAAAGCTAATGCACTCTCGGTTTTCTAGTGGATAAGCCAATAATGCCTCTAGGATGTCACTTAGGTCAGACACCCTAAGTAGAGGGAAGAGTAAAAAGACAAGAAGCCCCAGAGGAGGCTGAGTTAATGTATGCAAACATTCATATGGTCCCCCTCAAGCCCAAACCTAGCTGCATATTTTTTCTTTACAATGCACAGTAATTAGTAATCCATAATTTATGGCTCTAATTAATTCTTCCCTTTATCATGGAGAGAGGCTCACCCAAGCATGTCACTCTGACAAAGCTCCCATACGCTGCTCCACTCAACCCCTGGATTTCCTTGCCGGGAACTCATTTCGCAAAACCCATTAAGCTGGCGAAAGACCCAGAGCACCAGAGGCAGCATCCGGCCCCCATTCTGCTTTATTTCATGGAGAACAGACGGACAGAGAGCGAATCTGACTGTGCCATTTTACTGTGGACACATCTCCTGTAAGAGGAGCCAGTGTAGCCCGTGTCTGCTTGAGAGTAAATAAGGTGTAACTGTGACCAGGGCATGTTCACCAAGAGCAGATCCTCTGCAGTCCTGAGGCTTTGAGGCAGGTCCTCAGAAAGGAGGGGAAGTGTGTCAGGAAATCAAGTGTCTTCCCACAGCACTTCTCTGCGTATCATAGACACACCCGGCTCATCACTTGGTTGGTTACATGAAACCCCAACGACCGCACTCTCTTGGAGCCTGCTGATCTCGTGTGGGTGTATCCTAGCCCTGCACACCTTTCAGCAAGGCGGTAGCCCAGCGTAATAGCACACTTAGCATTGCTCAGTGACTAGATGCTGGGCTGAGGAGCCTGCTAATCCGAAGTGCCTTTTTATGTGACTTTAAACCCTAGCAGTTCACATGTATTGAGAACTTACTATATACACCAGGGACTTGTGTGTGGGCGTGCTCAGTCGCTCCGTGGTGTCTGACCCCATGGACAGTAGCCAATCCATGGACTGAAGCCCGCCAGGCTCCTCTGTCTATGGGGATTCTCCAGGCAACAATACTGGAGTGGGTTCCCATGCTCTCTTCCAGGGGATCTTCCTGACCCAGGAATCGAACCCTTGTCTCCTGCATTGGCAGGCAGATGCTTTGCTAATGAGACACCTGGGAAGCACCAGGGGCTTACTCATTCAGCTGAAGCTCATGGCAGCTCATTGAGGCAGGTCCCACTGTCGTCAAGCAGAGGGGACATAGTTAACCAGAGGGCCTTTGTTTTGGTCCCTACTGTATCTCCCTTTCTTAGCACTTGCCTGGCACACAGTAGGTGACCAATATTTGCTGAATGCACGGATACCTATTTTACACATCAGAAAACTGAGATGCAGAGCTCGTCAGTGGCAAAGTAAATGTCAGTTTCTTGTATTCTGATTTCAGAGTTCATACTGTTAAGCATGATTCAGTGGTACATCCTTGACCTCTGCAGAAGTTCAATTTTATTTTCTTCTTTGCAGAAAGATAAATGTACAAAATGTCCTTAAAATATTTTTGAGTTTAAGGTGCAATGCAGACACCAGGTGTTAATTACCACTGGCATAGAAGTGGGGCACGAGACAGGTCTACGTGAGGATTCATGATGGCATTGCCACCACTGTTATTGAAATGATCATGGCCTGCCTGGAGAGGAGACATTTCTTCCTCTTCAGCCTGAGCCACCCCCGAACGTCCCAGGTCCCTTTCTTATGACAGGTTATGTCAAGCTTCAGACACTTTCGCCTACAGTTCCAAACAAAATGACCCATCTCTACAACCACAAGGATGAACGCCCTTTCTCATTTACCTTACCTTTGCTCCTTTGCTCCTTTGCCCTCTTGGGTTGGATTTAATTTCATTTCTTTCTGATCTACAGATTGATGAAAATCTCTCATCTTCTCCAAGCCTGCCTGAGCCCCAGACGGTGGCCCGGGCGGGCCACGTGAGAGCGGTGCCCGCAGCCACAGCAGAAAGAGGCATTATTTACATATTTATTAGAAATTCTGTCCTGCTGGCAAGAGACGCTCACTTCTGACTTTAATTCCGATAAGTAAACAACCCCATTGGCAAGGAAGAGGGGGGAAAACAAACCAGAGTAGTTTGCACAAGATAATACAGTAAAGCAGAAAAATATCCATCATGCAAAACCATTTGCGGTGCAAAGGAAGTGAGAAAGAGAGGAAAAAAAATCCATCTCCAAAGCCGAGCTTAGGTTAAATACTCCAAAAGAAATAATTACAAAGTAATTCAATTATATTTGGTATCAGTTGCCTCACAGGCCAGTGGAATGACAATTAATCCCAGGGTGTCCTTTTTTTTTTTTTTTTTAAATATTCTGTGGTTTGTTCAGAATGCCCTCCAGCAGTTAGCCTCACTCTGCAATCCTGTGGCTGCCTGTGTCTCTCTTTTCTCCCCTCATCCATTCTGGCCTGATAACGCCCCACACCAGGGAGCCATACTGCCAAGCTCAACCTTCTCTGACCCTACTCTCAAACTGTCCAGCATCCTAACATTTTGCTTAGGTGTCCTTTTGCTTCTCCTTAATTATATTGTATTGTGAGAATTGCAACAGTGGGAGAGTTTAGCATCCTATGGCTTTCTCCTAACATCCGAAATTGAGCCAACATCATCATCCCTGAGACAAAACAATGAATTAAATCCTTCTCAGCCTCACATGTCTAGCTACCCTCAGAAAAAAATTGCATTTTAGGAACATTAAAATGGACTGACTTTAATCCACAATAGCCATGGAAGCTAAGATATGGCTTAAATCCAGGCTGATGTTCTAACCTGAGCTTAGTCTGCAGATAAAATCACACAGAATTCTTTACATTGCTATAGCTTCTTTCAGACAGGGATTGCAAGGTACTTCACACACAGTAATAAGCTCCACAACCTTTCTTTGATGCTGCTCCCCGGCTCTAGGAAGGATTCATGCATCAGAAAACAAGAATGACAGACAGAAAGGGACTGGCTCATACAACCGCCCTCCTGGCAGTGGTGGAAAAATGAGAACTCAGGCAATCTGGACTGTAGTACTCAACCCTGATGATCAAGAGAATCATAATGCTTCTAAACTGCAAATGTACTTCTAAAAATGAAAACTAAAAAAATTGCAGTGAGACCAAGATGGTGATTTGTTCTGTAGGAGAGGAAAACATTCCACTTTCCCTCTACCCTCTGGGTTTTATGACGTGAGGCCTTGCAAATTAGCTGACAAAAGACAGTGTAACAAGAGAAAAAGGAAGAGAAGTTTATTAACATTTGCAGCTTGCACACACGTGGGAGAAAATCAGTGATGAGTAACTCAAAGGTGTGGTTAGCACTCGGGGCTTGCTAGTGTCCAAACAAAGAGCAATAAATGTACAGAGAAGTGACAAAGAAAAGAAATGATTTTAGGCTTTTAGGGGTGGCAAACTGTGGAAAGGTAAGCATATGGGGGAAACTAATGCACGCCAGGCCTCCCTGTCCATCACCAGCTCCCGGAGTTCACTCAGCCTCCCGTCCATCGAGTCGGTGATGCCATCCAGCCTTCGTCCCCTTCTCCTCTTGCCCCCAATCCCTCCCAGCATCAGAGTCTTTTCCAATGAGTCAACTATTTGCATGAGGTGGCCAAAGTACTGGAGTTTCAGCTTTAGCATCATTCCTTCCAAAGAAATCCCAGGGCTGATCTCCTTCAGAATGGACTGGTTGGATCTCCTTGCAGTCCAAGGGACTCTCAAGAGTCTTCTCCAACACCACAGTTCAAAAGCATCAGTTCTTCGGCGATCAGCTTTCTTCATAGTCCAACTCTCGGGAGTTGGTGATGGACAGGGAGGCCTGGCGTGCTGCAATTTATGGGGTCGCAAAGAGTCGGACACGACTGAGCAACTGAACTGAACTGAACTGAATGGAAGATAGAGGCTGTTTAGGAAGATTTGTTTCATAGCTGGCTCCAGTGCCCTCTCTAGGCTGATAAAAGTCTAGAGTAGTCTCCACTGACTTAGAATCATCCTGTTCCCAGGAGAGAGTTTGTACTGTGTCTGTTCTTTTTTCAGTTGTTTTCATCTCAGAATAATCCTTAAGCTATGGTGGTATATTTTGGAGTGTCATACTGTGAACTACTTTAGTTTTTCAGCAATCCCATTGATCAAAGGGCATATGAACACAACTTAGAGTGAAAATTATTTCTGCTATTAAACACACATGGCCTTCCTTCATAGTGATTCTTGTATTTGTGAAAGAGATATGTCCCCAACAATGCAGTATTGCCAAAATCTTGTGTTATAAACCAGACAAGTGGATTTATAGGATGAAACAAAATACCACTGAATGCTAACTAAATCTGTGTCCAATAGTAATCATGACAGCTAATTCAGTGCTTATTATGGGATGAGCACTGCTCTGAAACCTTTATATGCATTGAGTTAACTTAATACTCCCAACAAATAACACAGATATTGATTCCATTTTCCAGATAGGTAATTGAGGCTCAGAGAGTTCACAAGACTGTAAACACTAGAGCTGCAATTCTAATTTAGGTTGTTTGGCCACAAAATTCACGCTGAGTGTTTTCTAACCTGACAGTGAGCCTAAAATACACATCCAGGGATACATGGGGTGGGAGAAGGAAGTTGATTCAGATGGGAGTTTGGGTTCAGATGGAGCTCAGATAAGAAAGGGAATGCACATCTTTAATCTTCAGCATGAAGTGGCTCCAGTTCTTGGAAGAAATCTTTCCTGAACCTTCAAATTCCCTCACTTCTAACAGAAGAGAGCCAGTGCCTTGAAATCCTTAGGAGGATGGGTGTAAATGGGACTGAATCTTCTGGCACTTCCTAGTTGTGGGACCTTGACTTCTTTGTGCCTCCATCTCATCTGTAAAATGCATGTAACAGCTATGGTCTCAAAAAATTATGGTGAAGATTGAGGTGATGCATGCAACCCACCAACATGCATGCAACCCACCAACATGCATGCTAAATCACATTAGTCGTGTCTTACTCTTTGTGACCCCATGGACTGTAGCCCACCAGGCTTCTCTACTCATGGGATTTTCCAGGCAAGAATACCGGAGTGGGTTTCCATGCCCTCCTCCAGGGGATCTTCCCAACCTAGGGATCGAACCCACATCTCTTATGTCTCCTCCATTGGTAGGTGCCTTCTCTATCACTAGTACCACCTGGGAAATCCAACCCATCAGAAAAGTGCTTATTTAATACTCAGCATGCTTTGGCTGATATGGTTCATAATTATTTTACAAAGACCTCTAGAGTAGGTTCAGCTACCAGTTAATATGTCTTCTTTTATGTTCCTCAGAATTAGAGAAGCAAGAATCTTGGGGTGATGGTGGGACATGACAGTATGGCTTTTAGGGCTTCATTTCTTCTTGGCAACTCTAAATGGGCTTAATCAAATTTACCTGCACATCATACCTTGAATACCCTTTTTTTTCAGCTTCAGTTCAGTTCAGTTCAGTCGTTCAGTCATGTACGACTCTTTGTGACTCCATGGACTGCAGTATGCCAGGCCTCCCTATCCTTCACTGTCTCCTGGAGCTTGCTCAAACTCACATCCATTGAGTCAGTGATGCCATCCAGCCATCTCATCCTCTGTTGTCCCCTTCTCCTCCTGCCCCAAATCCCTCCCAGCATCAGAGTCTTTTCCAGTGAGTCAACTCTTCACATGAGGTGGCCAAAGTACTGGAGTTTCAGCTTTAGCATCATTCCTTCCAAAGAAATCCCAGGGCTGATCCTTCAGAATGGACTGGTTGGATCTCCTTGCAGTCCAAGGGACTCTCAAGAGTCTTCTCCAACACCACAGTTCAAAAGCATCAATTCTTTGGTGCTCAACTTTCTTTATAGTCCAACTCTCACATGCATACATGACTACTGGAAAAACCATAGCTTTGACTAGATGAACCTTTGTTGGCAAAGTAATGTCTCTGCTTTTTAATATGTTGTCTAGGTTGGTCATAACTTTTCTTCCAAGGAGCTAGGGTCTTTTAATTTCATGGCTGCAGTCACCATCTGCAGTGATTTTGGAGCCCCCAAAAATAAAGTCTGTCACTGTTTCTGCTGTTTTGCCATCTATTTGACATGAAGTAATGGGACTGGTTGCCATGATCTTAGTTTTCTGAATGTTGAACTTTAAGCCAACTTTTTCACTCTCCTCTTTCACTTTCATCGAGAGGCTCTTTGGTTCCTCTTCACTTTCTGCCATAAGGGTGGTGTCATCTGCATATCTGAAGTTATTGATATTTCTCCCAGCAATCTTGATTCCAGCTTGTGCTTCTTCCAGCCCAGCATTTCTCATGTTGTACCCTGCTTACACATTCAGTTCAGTTCAGTTCAGTTGCTCAGTCGTGTCCGACTCTTTGCGACCCCATGAATCACAGCACACCAGGCCTCCCTGTCCATCACCATCTCCCAGCGTTCACTCAGACTCAAGTCCATCTAGGCAGTGATGCCATCCAGCCATCTCATCCTCTGTCTTCCCCTTCTCCTCCTGCCCCCAATCCCTCCCAGCATCAGAGTCTTTTCCAATGAGTCAACTCTTCTCATGAGGTGGCCAAAATACTGGAGTTTCATTCCTTCCAAAGAAATCCCAGGGCTGATCTCCTTCAGAATGGACTGGTTGGATCTCCTTGCAGTCCAAGGGACTCTCAAGAGTCTTCTCCAACACCGTAGTTCAAAAGCATCAATTCTTTGGTGTTCAGCTTTCTTCACAGTCCAACTCTCACACCCATACATGACCACTGGAAAAACCATAGCCTTGACTAGATGGATCTTTGTTGGCAAAGTAATGTCTCTGCTTTTCAATATGCTATCTAGGTTGGTCATAACTTTCCTTCCAAGGAGCAAGCTTCTTTTGATTTCATGGCTGCAATCACCATCTAAAGTGATTTTGGAGCCCCCCAAAATAAAGTCTGACACTGTTTCCCCATCTATTTCCCATGAAGTGATGGGACCAGATGCCATGTATATCAAATATAAATTTATATAATTTACATCCAAATTTCATAGAATGAACACATTATGATGTTAATTATATTGCTGTATAACAAATTAACCCAAAACTTAGTGACTTTAAATAAGCATTTATTATTTCTCAGTTTCTATAGGTCAGGAAATGGAGCACAGCTTAGCTCAAAGGGCTTTGTAAATCTGCAAGAAAGATGTCAGCTGGTCTACCATCTCACCTGTGGGCTTGAGCATGGAGAGACTGGCTTCCAAGCTCTTTCACAAGGTTGTTGGCAAGATTCATTTCTTCATGGGTTGTTGCACTGAGGGCCTTGGTTCCTTGATGGCTGTTGGCTGGAGGCCCCTCTTGGGTCCTTGCCATGTGAGTTTCTCCATTGGGTATTTCATGTCTTGGCAGCTGGTTTCATCAGACTGAGCAAGTGAGAGGAGCCATAGAGGGAGTACACACACGGTGGAAAATGGAAAGTGATATTTCATCAATTTTCCTATGTTATAGATAGATACTTCTAGAAGCAGGACTGTGTTCAATTCACATACAGGGGAGGTAATCACCTAAGGATGTGAGTAACAGGGGCAAGGATCATTAGGAGTGATTTAGAAACAAACTTCTCTCTCTCTTTTTCCCCTTCTCTATCTATATTTCTATCTTTTTGTCTGTACTGTCTACCACCTATATTTACATATCTCTCCGTGTCATTCTCTCTAGATGTTTATCTATGTACCTATGTAGGTATGACATTTGTTTCCAGTAGAATGACTTATTAAATGATTTTGCTGACATCTATTGCCAAAGAGGGGCTCCCCAGGTGGCCCAGTGGTAAAGAATCTGCCTGCAAAGCAGGAGACACAAGAGATGTGAGTTTGATCCCTGGGTTGGAAGATCTCCTGGAGAAGGAATTGGCAACCCACTCCAGTATTCATGCTTGGGAAATCCCATGGACAGAGGAGACTGGCTGGCTAGAGTCCACAGAATCATAAAGTGTCAGACATGACTTCTCGACCAAAACACCATCACGTTGTCTAAAGTAGACACAAGTGTTCATACAGTGATAGGAGGGAAAACTGTGGAGGCCTGGCCTGTAGGGCTCTGCAGATACAATCTAAAAACTCCTGAACAGTTGAATTACTAGTACTCCCAAGGAAAATAAGAGGAGAATAATGGGTGTTACTGTGACACAAAGATAATAAAAAAACATAATTAAATTGAAATTATTTAATCCAACATATTTACAAAGACACAAAGAGACTAATAGAATCTTGAGATTCAATAGAATCTCAAGAATTATATAATGGCTTAAAAGGTTGAGAGATTTCATTTTTAAATGTTATTTTAAACTATAAAATGTGCAACAGATTTATAGAATCTTTCCATCTCAAATAAATGAACATATTTTTCATCTTAAAAAAAAGACAGCATTCATTCCATGTTTGTTAAAACTCAGAGTTGGTCCCAAAGGAAAAGAAATGAGAGAAGGCAAAGTGGTTGTCTGAGGAGACTTTAGGAAATAGCTCCAAATAGCTTAGGAAAGAAGAGAAGGGAAAGGCAAGGGAGAAAAGAAAGATACACCCAACTAAATGCAGAATTCCAGAGAATAGCAAGCAAAGATACGGAAGTCTTCTTAAATGAGCAATGCAAAGAAATAGAGGAAAACAATAGAATGGGAAAGGCTAGAGATCTCTTCAAAAAAAAATCAAGATATCAAGGGACTATTTCATTTAAGGATGGGCTGGATAAAGGACAGAAATTGTAAGGACCTAACAGAAGCAGAAGAGATTAAGAAGAGATGACAAGAATACAAGGAAGAACTATGCAAAAAAAGGTCTTAATGACCCCTATTACCATGATAATGTGATCACTCACCTAGAACCAGATGTCCTGGAGTGTGAAGTCAAGTGTGCTGTAGGAAGCACTACTATGAACAAAGCCTAGCAGAGGTGATGGAATTCCAGTTGAGCTATTTCAAATCCTTAATGATGATACTGTTAAAGCTTTGCACTCAACATGGCAGTAAATGTGGAAAACTCAGCAGTGGCTACAGGACTGGAAAAGGTCAAATTTCATTCCAGTTCCAAAGAAGGGCAATGCCAAAGGATGTTCAAACTGCTGTACAATTGCCCTCATTCACATGCTAGCAAGAGCAAGATAATGCTCAAAATTCTTCAAGCTAGGCTTCAGCAGTATGTGAACTGAGAGCTTCCAGATGTACAAGCTGGCTTTAGAAAGGGTAGAGGGGCCAGAGATCAAATTGCCAAAATTTGTTGGATCGTAGAGAAAGCAAAGGGATTCCAGAAAAAACATCTACTTCTGTTTCATTGACTGTGTTAAAACCTTTGACTGTGTGTGGATCACAACAAACTGGAAAATTCTTAAACAGATGGGAATACCAGACCACTTTACCTTTCTCCTGAGAAACCTGTATGCAGATCAAGAATCAACAGTTTGAACCAGATTGGTTCAAAATTGGAAAAGAAGTATGGCAAGGCTGTATATTGTCATTCTGCTTATTTAACATACATGCAGAGTACCTCAGGTGAAGTGCTGGGCTGGATGAAGCACAAGGTGGAATCAAGATTGCAGGGAGAAATAGCAACAACCTCAAATATGCAGATGAGTCCACTCTAATGGCAGAAAATAAAGAGGAACTAAAGATCCTCTTTATGAGGGTGAAAGAGGAGAGTGAAAAAGCTGGCTTGAAACTCAACATTAAAAAAGCCAAGATCATGGCATCCCGTCCCATCACTTCATGGTAAAGAGAAGGTGAAAAAGTGGAAGCAGTGACAGATTTTATTTTCTTGGGCTCCAAAATCACTGTGGATGGTGACTGCTGCTATGAAATTAAAAGATGCTTGCTCCTAGGAAGGAAAGCTATGACAAACCTAGACAGCATATTAAAAAAGCAGAGAGATCACTTTGCTGACAAAGGTCCATATGGTCAAAGCCACGGTTCTTCCAACAGTCATGTACAGATGTGAGAGTTGGACCATAAGCAAGACTGAGCACCAAATAACTGATGCTTTCTAATTGTGATGCTGGAATACTCTGGAGAGTCCCTTGGACAACAATAAGATCGAACCAGTCAATCCTAAAGGGAATCAGCCCTGAATATTCACTGAAAGGACTGATGCTGAAGCTGAAGCTCCAGTACTTTAGCCACCTGATGCAAACACCTGATTCACTGGAAACGACCCTGATTCTGGGAAAGACTGAAGGCAAAAGGAGAAAGGGGGCGATAGAAAGTGAGATGGTTAGATAGCATCACCGACTCAGTGGACATGAATTTGAGCAAACTCTGCGAGGTAGTGAAGGACAGGGAAGCCTGGCTGCTGCAGTCCATGGGGTTGCAAAGAGTCAGTCACAGCTTTGTAACTGAGCAACAACAGCAGGCTTCGCAGGTGGCATTAGTGGCAAAGAATCTGTCTGCCACTGCAGGAGACACAAGAGATGTGGGTTCAATCCCTGGGTCAGGAAGATCCCCTGGAGCAGGGCATGACAACCCAATACCTACAGTATTCCTGCCTGGAGAATTCCATGGACAGAGGAGCCTGACAGGCCACAGTCCACAGGCTGGCAAAGAGCTGGACATAATTGAAGTGACAGAACCTGCAAGCATGGCAGTATTAGAATACTTTGATTTTGACCATATATTTACCTGTACCAGTGAATATTCTTTTTTCATAAGTTTTCATGTTATGAATTAGTGTCCTCTCATTTCAATGTAAAGAATTCCCTTTAGCATTTCTTATAAGGCAAGTATAAGAGTGATTCATTCCTTTCGCTTTGGCTTGTCTGGGAAACTCTTTACCTCTGCTGGAAGGACAGCCTTGCTGAGTACTGTGTTCTTGGTTGGTAGTGTTTTCTTTGAGCACTTTGACTATATCATCCCACTTTTAGGCTGCATGGTTTCTGCTGAGGAATCTACTTAAGCCTTAATAGGTTTTCTTTGTAAGTGATGAGTCTTTTTTCTTTCATTGCATTCAAAATTTTGTTTGTCTTTGACTTTTGAGAGATAGATTATAATGTCTCTCCATGAAAATCTCTTTGAATTGAATATTTGGGAGTCATAAAGCTTTATGTATGCCTTGTCTGTCCTCTGATTTAGGAAATTTTCAGCCATTATTTCTTTAAATAAATTTTTTTTGTTTCCTGAGACTTCCAGAATCTGAATAGTGTTTCACTTGATAGTATCTGATAATTCATGTAGGCTTTCTTTACTTTTGTTTAGCTTTTCTTTTTTTCTTCTCTGACTATATAACATCAAGAGATCTGTCTTCCAATTCACAGGTTTTTTTTTTTTTTTTTCCTGCTCAAATGAACCCACTGTTGAAGCTCTCTGTTGAATTTTTTCATTTTATCATATTCTTCACCTCCAGAATTTCTATTTGGTGCTTTTTTTACGATTTATATTTTTGTTGACTTTCTTGTTTTGTGGGTGCATTCTTTTTCTAGGTTCCTTGAGTGTGTTCTCAATCTGTATTCTCTTGAATCTCACTGACATTTTTTGAAATAATTATTTTGAATTATTTTTCAGGTAGCACACAGATTTCCATTTTGGGGGGGACAGGTGCTGAAACACTATATATTCCTTTGGTGACGTAATGTTTTCTTGTGTTTTGCATTCTAAGAGTTTTGCACTGATTCCTATATATCTGAAGACACAGTTGCCTCTTCCCCTTTTCAGACTGGCATCACTGGGGGAAGACTTCCACCTGACTGTGGCTGTAAGTGCTGGCTGGGTGGGGTGCAATGTCTCTTGCTCTTGGGGAGCACAACAGCATAATCTATCTGCAGCTTCATCAACTGAAGTTGGTGAAGAATGTTGAGTTCTTCAGTGGCAAGACTGTAGAAGCCCCATTGGTGGGAGTGGCAGCTAGAACAACAGGGGTCTTTGAAGCAAAGGCTTCTGAGGATGCCGGGTAATCACTTGTGTCTGTGGGAGGAAGTTCTAGCTGAGGGAATCTTGGGTCAGGTCTAGCACACTGGTGCTCTGAGCCACAGCAGAGTCGGGGGCTGGAGTTAGGTACACATAGAACTACTGCTGACCTGGTTTGGGGGTCCAGCTGCTGCGGTGGGGACACCAGCATCTGGGACTGAGTCTGGGGCTTGCTGCTCTGAGTCGGGCCCGGGGTTAGTGGGCGGAGAAGCAGAGTGGCATACGGGCCCTGGGGTGACTGAGTGCAGTACTCAATGGGGACCAGAGCCCTCTGGCAGCAGCCGGCCCTGGGGATGCAGTCAGCCCTGACCCGGCCCCAGCTGTGGAGGAGCATCCAGGCAGCCCGGCGGTGGCGGCATGAAGCTGCGATTTAGGGTCAAGGGGCAGTCCCAGATCAACAGCAGCGTGATCCCAAGGATGGCTCATTAAAACTGTGGGTTGGGACCCAGGGGGCAGGTTACAGAGAAGGAGTACAGCCCTGGTTATGGTGGGGAAAAGCCCCCACTTAGGACCCATGCTCAGGGCGTAGAGTAGCAGCGGCTCAGCCCCAGTAATGATGGGTCAAAGCTGGGACTTGGAACCTGAGGGCAGGGTGCAGAGCATCAGAAGCTCTGGCAAGGCGCTACAGCATTCTGATTCCAGATTGTGGAGCACAGCAGAGGCTAGGGAGCCTGGAGACAAGTCTCCCCTTTGTGATAGCTTCATCCCTGGGTAAAAGATGCAGCAGTTGGAACTCTGGGCAGTTCTGTCAGCTAGGGTCAGTGCCAGTGAAGACTGGGGGGTCCTCGGGAGCAAAGGCTGCAAATCTTCAAGGCGGGTAATAGCGCTCCTTTTCGCCGTGGAGGGAGAATCCGACAGGGTTCTTCTTGGCATTGGGCTTCTCTGGACCAGGGCTTTGGGTGACACAAGTGAGATATTTCCTTCGTTTTCATGATCATCGTGATCATCCTCGACTTTTGAGCTCCACAGGATTTCTGCTGCTTCTTCCTGGTAGTCCAGAGCTTCCTCAGAGCTATCTTCATTTGGTTTGTGGTTGTTCGTTATTGTTTTGCTGATTTTGTGGAAGGAATGAGCAATGGAGTCCCCTAGCCCTCTGTCTTGCTGACATCACACCTCAGTTCATTTATGATCCTTTCCTTTGCTCACTTAGCCTCTCCCATAGCAATACTTTGACAGCTTTTGCCTGGTTAACTTCTCCTAAGACTCAATGATCTGTTTTGTGTGTGTGTGTAACCTCTTTGCCATCAATGAAGTTATTTTACTAATTGTGATATTTTTGTACTGAGTCTGGTCTAAGAAATATTTTCAGGATATTCAGAAGGTAGCATAATATGGTAGATACAAAATCAGCTATGGGTTTCAATTGCAGCTTTACCATCCAGCAGTTGTATGAGTTGTGTAAGATAAGACTCTAAGTCTCATTTTCCATGTCTTTACAGCAGTGAAATAAATAGTTATTATTTCAAAGAGTTGCTGTGAAGTTGAATGAAGACCAAATGCTAGGTACATATATGGTTGATATTTAGCTATTATTATCCCATTATTGTCATATCATTATCATCATCAATCACAATATCAAACAGATGAAAATGCGGAAGGAGAGTTACAATGACACATTATTTTATATTCTTAAATGTATAATCTTTTTTTCAAAAAGCATGGCACAAGGGAATAATTCACTTGGTAAACCTGATGCTCTTTTAGGCCCCCTGAACCAAGGATACTTAAAAATAAAGGCCTTTATATTTGAACCAAAGACCAGAAGGAAAAGTAGATGAGATTCTACACTGGCCTTGGGAATGGGAAAGGAGCACTTCAGTCACAAACCCGTGTTTTGTAAAAGAAAAAAGAAAATCTTTGTAGAGTGAGTGTAAGTGTCTGTAGCTCAGGACCCAGGAGGCCCCAATTACTGGGTCTCTGGGAGGGAGACAGAGGTGTCAGAGGGCTGATGGAAAACAAGCTCTCAGGGGCTGTTTCCAAAACTGGCTCAGATGGAGCAGGACTCGAATGAAAAGCGGGTGATGTTTACCACCTGGGGCCTGACAGGGCGCTCCAGAGAGCCCGAGGGCCAGCGCCAGGGGTCTGAAGACGGTCAGGAGTTTCTGGAGGAAGGTGTGGAGGGAGAAAAATGTGTTTTTCTCCTGCACCTCCCAGAGGCTTAGCGTATTACTCCAGACACATTGATTTCCTGCATGTTCTTACTCAGGGGTCGAAGGCCTCTGGGAGAGAGAGACAGACACTGTGAACAAGGAGAGAAATACAATCCGCACACCTGGCTGACTTCACGCCAGATCAGGAGCAGATCTCTGAGGAGGACACGGACCACACCAGAGCCACAGAGGATGAGCCTTTTCAAAGACCGTGTCTGCTAATTGGGCTTCATGTGGGCCACCCGGAGCCCTAAGTGTCTCATCGCCGCCACTTCCAACCATTTCTCTGTTCCCCAGAGTTCTGCCAGAGAGAGAGAGAACCCTGCTGAAAAGCTTGGTGCATTAGAGAGCAGGGAGGGAGGAGGCTAGATAAAAGTGAGGTGGGATTTCTTGGCTGAAATGAATTTTCAATTTCCTGGTGAATCTGGATTTCACAGACTTTCCCTGAGGCCTGTTACTTGGGAGAATCAAAACTCTGCTGTCATTTCAAACAGAGTGGAAATTTGTAGATTGTCAGTCTACCTCCTTTTGGGAGAGCATGTGTCCCCAGGAATGTTTAACTAAAAGAGAGGATTACAAGAACCCTCTGGGAAAAGCGAACCCTCTCCTCACCTTTTCAGTCACAGAGTAAACATTTTCCAGACATACTAGAGCAAATTTTCTTAACTCCCTGGCTTAGCATCGCTTCTCAGTAGGTGCTCAATAAATAACTATTGAATGAATGAATGACTTTGATGATCTGCTACATGCAGGATAGCTTTCAAGGACTGAAAAGCAGTTAAGATTAATAAAAAGAAACTCCTAGTGAAAATGGTGGGCTAAGCAGAAATAGGAAACATCTTATATAGCTCCAAACACACAGAAGTGCTGAATGAGAGAGAACACAAATCTTCCTTTAAAGTACATGGCTGAAATGGAAAGCACGAAAGGGAAAAAAATTACAAAGTCCTAGAAATGAAAAGGAAACTAACTCAAAGCCCCAGTTGTAGAACGACATTTGCTGTGGGGATAAATGAACCAAATATGTGCCTAAGGGGGATGGGTGCTACCAAGCCAAAGTAGAACCAAACTGGGATACAACAGTCATGGGAGGATACGGGGCTGTGGGGGGTGGGGAGTTCAGAGTTAAAGCACCCTACATTTTTCATGTGTTAAATAGTATAATAGAGATATTGATGAGACTTAGATGTGCTAACTTAGTGTATTAAAGCTATAAAGCTAAAGACCTCCTCCCACTTGAAAAAAAGAAGAAATGGAATATTTAGACTTAAAATCAATAGATAAAGAAACAGAGAACGTGAGAAAAAAATGCAGCCATTTCAACAAGAAAAAGTACAGTAAATAGAGAATGTCAAATAAGAAGATGTACACAGGCATACATACATAGAGTCTGAATGAATTATGTAAGTAAAGTGTTAGTCACTCAGTCATGTCCAACTCTTTTGAGACCCTGTGGACTGTAGCCTGCCAAGCTCCTTTGTCTTTGGGGTTCTCTAGGCAAGAATACTAGAGTAGGTTGCCATGCCATTCTCCAGGGGGAAATCATAATTATAAGGAGAGAATCTGGGGACTATTGCTGTGTCCCATTGACTGTTCTGGATAAAGACATGTAAAAAGTGAGTGATTCACTAGCAATTTAAAGCAAGAATAAAAGCTAAAAGGCCTCCTTGTAAGTATACAAGGAGAGTCTCCTGTCCTGCAGCAGGATGGCAGAGAAATCTCAAGACCAGATACAGACCCAGGTAGGTCTGTTACACCAAGGTCAAGGCTCTAGTTGGGACCTGTGACACAGGGGCATCCAGGTTGATGCATCTGAAAGTCTTGACTTCCCAGACACATCTGAGCTTGGGGAGCCTTCAGATGCAAAGATCTAGCAGTCCCCCTTTCTTAAGGTGATGTAGAAACATATGCAGGTTCCACTGTGCTCCCAGGATCTGTCCGTATCACTCTCCAGCTCAGTAGGCCAATAAGCGGGATTAAGTCAAAACATAACCTGTCCGAACTAGGTACACTTGCACCCACTAGGGAGCAGAAGGGACTAACTCCTCCCATAGAACTTTAGGACCTAATAGCATATACCAGTGGAGAAGGCAATGGCACCCCACTCCAGCACTCTTGCCTGGAAAATCCCATGGACAGAGGAGCCTGGTGGGCTGCAGTCCATGGGGTTGCTAGGAGTCGGACACGACTGAGCGACTTCACTTTCACTTTTCACTGTCATGCATTGGAGAAGGAAATGGCAACCCACTCCAGTGTTCTTGCCTGGAGAATCCCAGGGACGGCGGAGCCTGGTGGACTGCCATCTATGGGGTCATACAGAGTCAGACACAACTGAAGCGACTTAGCAGCAGAAGCAGCAGCAGCATATACCAGTAAGAGCTGAATACTTGGGACTGCATTCTGAGGCTGCTAGACTGAGAAAAAAGGAATATAAATATGGATGAAAGAGACTATTGATACAGGAGCTCATGCTACAGAAATGCAAGCATTAAGACATTAACACTCTGGAGAGGACCTCAGGAAACGCTGTGAACAAGTGCCTAGAAACATGGGAAAAGTGATTTCACATTGTTGTTCTTGTTATTGTTAAGTCACCCAGTTGTGTCTTTGTGGCCCCATGGACCCCATGATTCTACATTAAGTAAAGAATAAAAGCTGGAGCACTCATGAAAGGAAGTGGATAAAAAGAAATTAAAAGGCTTAGAAAGTTAGAGTAGATATACCACGTAAGACCAGAAGCCTGTTAGATGACCAGGTCTCATAAGAGGGCTGAGGGGATACATCATTCACTAGAACATAAGGAACACACTAGAGAGAAAAGCACCAGCATCAGCAGCAGGTTTAGTCATGCTTCTCTGTTGCAAGTCAGGGCTGATGACAGGGAAAGCCACTACTTTAGCAGACTCATTAAAACATAGCAAAGGAGATTCCTAAAACACTCTGCCGGTAAACAATAGAGGCCAGGTGGCAGAATTTTATACTCAGAAGCCAGATAAGCACAATTATTATCAATGCAATAAGTGGCATGGTTGGAAGAACAGCCAGGGAGCCTGATGTTCAGAAAGTTATAGGCAAGGTTAAAAGAGTGTGGCATCCATAGGGGCAAACTAAATGGGTAGCAGCATGAGAAACAGTTTATCTGTAAAATTAAAAACAAATTGAGGCTTATGGTCAGAAGGCTAAGAACAATCATTCTAATAAAATTTATAATCCTCTGTACAATATCCAGTTTTCAGACCCAAGCCCGTTGACTAAAGAAGAGACTGGTTCAGAAGGAGGCCCCTGCAATATCATAATAAATATGCACGGCAATGATTTCCTCAGCTCTTTCCCAAAGGGATCTGCTACCATCTATTGGGTTACTATGAAATGAGGAATATCTGTTTTGAGGATTGTTCATTCAGTGTTCAAGTTGATATTGAAGCCAAATCCATTTCCAGTGAAAAAGTCAAGTGGAAGACAATAAGTCTACCCCATCTCCCACCCTGAGTTCAGGATAGTAAATTAGGAGTGAAAGTGAAAGTCACTCAGTCGCGTCCAACTCTTTGTGACCCCACGGACTATATGGTCCATGGAATTCTCCAGGCCAGAATACTGGAGTGGGTAGCCTTTCCCTTATCCAGGGATCTTCCCAACCCAGGGAGCGAACAGAGGTCTCCCACATTGCAGGCAAATTCTTTCCCAGCTAAACCAAGGAAAGCCCAGTAAATTAGAAGAGAAATCATATTTGAATAGGAATGGCTGAAATTGGTATTATCTTTAAAATCCATTAAAGGATGCAGAGTAGATGATTCCCATCAATCACAGTTTTATTCAGCAATCTGCACACTACAAAAACAAGCATATCCTGAATCATTATAGTGAATTACTGCAATCACAGCCAGGCATTAAGTCCAATAGCAGATGTGGTATCTTTACCAGAACAGATTAACATGGCATTAGATATATGGTAGGCAGTCATTCATCTGGCAGACACATTCTTTTCCATCCTTAGGAAAAGAAGAGAAGAAAGAATTTTCATTTACTAAAAAAGGACAACAGAAAACAGGAAAAGCTTATTCTAGTGCTGGGTTAACACTTCTGCCCTATCGAAATTAGTCACAAGAGATGTAGATTATCTGGCTATTTGCACGGAATATCACATTTGTTCTTGATATTGATGCTAATGGAACCATTTGAGCTAAAAGCAGATACGAGCTGGGGGCTTTGTTAAGAAGCATGTGTTTCAGAAAGTTGGAGTCAAACTCTGAAGATTCAGGGTCTGTCACATTGGTCAGATTTAACTGTCTGGTGTTTCTGGCCTGCTAAGAATCACCCCTCCCTCCAGTGAAGAACAGACTAATGAAAGCATGAAGAAGGAAGTAAAAAAGAAGGAGGTAACATGCCCGGCAGTCTTCTTCGAGGGCTAGGGGCAGCAATTCCACACCTGGGAAGCACATGTGGAATGCTAGTTGGGTAAGATGACATGGGACCCTGCCCGCTTTGAATGGGTTCTATCTTTGGCCCTCCAGTGCACTTTGGACCAAGGGGCCAGCAGGTAAGAAAATGAATTGATATCTTGTCAGGAGAGATAAGGGTGCACCGTTGAGTGAAGGAAGTATTATGTAGCACACAGGTATGTAGAGTGTGATACCATTTATGTCAGCTTTTCAGTTCAGTTCAGCTGCTCAGTCATGTCCGACTCTTTGCGTCCCCATGGACTGCAGCACGCCAGGCTTCCTGTCAGCTTTTAGGACAACACTTCTATGTGTTGTTTAAGGCACACACTTACACGGTCCAAGTATAAATACATGAAGGACGGAGTACAAACGAACTTTAGTGGTAGTGACTGCTTCTGCAGAGAAAGGGAGAGAATGAGACTGCAGAGTCATATATAATAGATTGTGTCTCATCTTTGGGAGAAAAGCTATGACAAACCTAGACAGCATAGTAAAAAGCAGAGACATCACTTTGTCAACAAAGGTCTGTATAGTCAAAGTTGTGATTGTTCCAGTAGTCATATATGAATGTGAAAGTTGGATCATAAAGAAGGCTGAGCACTGAAAAACTGATGTTTTTGAACTGTGGTGCTTGAGAAGACTCTTGAGTCCCTTGGACTGCAAGATGAAACCAATCAATCCTAAAAGAAATTAGTCCTGAATATTCATTGGAAGGACTTGCTAAAGCTGAAGCTCCAATACTTTGGCCACCTGATGCGAAGGGCTGACTCATTGGAAAAGACCCTGGTGCTGGGAAAGACAGAGGGCAGGAGGAGAAGGGGATGACAGAGGATAAGATGGTTGGATGGCATCACCAACTCAATGGACATGAGTTTGAACAAACTCTGGGAGATGATGAAGGAAGGGAAGCCTGGGGTGATGTAGTCCATGGGGTTGCAAAGAATCAGACATGACTAAGTGACTGAATAATATGATGCACATATAAAATATATTAATTTTGGTATTGGGTACGTGGGTTGATTTCTCTCCATGTTTTTCTGTATATTTTTTATATTAAAGACAGAAAAAAAGAACAAGAGAAAACTGATTAAGACATGGTTTTTACTCTCAAAAAACTCATTTCTATTCATCCTGGCATAGAGTTCTATATGCAAACAGAACCCTTTTAAATAAAAAAGCCACAAACAAAGGTAATGCTTCCAGTCTGCTGAGATCTGCTTTATCCTCCTGCGTTTCTGCTTTTGCCTGAGTTAGGAGATAAATTAGATCTGAAGCGAGACTCAGTGATCATCTATGTTACTCACAGAACAGATGAGAAAACTGAGCTCTACAAATAGCCTAAGATTAGGCATTCAGTTCAGTTCAGTTGCTCAGTCGTGTCTGACTCTTTGTGACCCCATGGGCAGCAGCATGCCAGGCCTCCCTGTCAATCACCAGCTCCCCGAGTTGCACATTTACCCAAACTCATGTGCATTGAATCGGTGATGCCCTTCAACCATCTTATCCTCTGTCGTCCCCTTCTCCTCCTGCCCTCAATCTTTCCCAGCATCAGGGTCTTTTCAAATGAGTCAGCTCTTTGCATCAGGTGGCCAAAGTATTGGAGTTAAGATCAAGCGTTATATACAGCAACTAAGTGACAGAGCTTAGAGCATAATCCAGATCTCAAATAAGGAAAGCACAGAATGGAGGTCAACAAAGCAAATTAGGCCCACAGACAGTTTTGTTTGACCCATATGTCATTTAATTTTTCAATACATTAAAATAAATTTTGAAATAAACATGCTTCATCTGCTGCTTAAACCATCCAGTTATTTACAATTAGCCCAGTAACATGGGTTCATTTCTGCCTCCTTCTCCAGACTTTTCCTTTTCTCATCTTTTCCTTTTGCCATAATTTCACATTGTTTTCATTCTAACAACAATCAACTATTTGGAGTTCCCTAGACCAACCATAACGAAGATCATGGTGTCCATCTAGTCAAGGCTATGGTTTTTCCAGTGGTCATGTATGGATGTGAGTGTTGGACTGTGAAGAAAGCTGAGCACCAAAGAATTGATGCTTTTGAACTGTGGTGTTGGAGAAGACTCCTGAGAGTTCCTTGGACTGCAAGGAGATCCAACTAGTCCATTCTGAAGGAGATCAGCCCCGGGTGTTCTTTGGAGGGAATGATGCTAAAGCTGAAACTCCAGTACTTTGGCCACCTCATGTGAAGAGTTGACTCATTGGAAAAGACTCTGATGCTGGGAGGGATTGGGGGCAGGAGGAGAAGGGGCCGACAGAGGATGAGATGGCTGGATGGCATCACTGACTCGATGGATGTGAGTCTGAGTGAACTCCAGGAGTTGGTTATGGACAGGGAGGCCTGGCATGCTGCGATTCATGGGGTCACAAAGAGTCGGACACAACTGAGTGACTGAACTGAACTGAAACCAACCATGCCATTTTATGTTGCTGCATTATTCATATCTTGTTCTCTCAATATGGGATGTTTCAATGACTCCTCTGTGGGAATACCCATTTATTCTTCAAAGTTCAGCTTTAATGTTACTGTTCATGTGAGGCTTTTCTGTGCCTTCAGCCCTTCCGTTTTCCTTCTTCCTACTCCAGTCTAAGTTAATCACTCCCTCCTGCACTCACTTTCCCCACTTTATACACATTTCTATTCTTGCACATCTCTCACTGGATCATCTTTACTTGTTTGCATTTCCATCTCCCTCTTTTCTATTACAATCTCTTGGATGGACAGTGCCTTAGTTATTTAGTTATTTATTTTTTATAATTGCAACACTAAGCACCAGGACTGGCACTAGTAGGTGCTCAGAAGATACATTTTGAGTTGAGTGCAACTCTGAGACCCCTGGCTATACTGTACAGATAGAGCTTGTTTTTAGGACAGCTTGAGTTTTCTCCATTTTCCATTTAGAATTGAGTTGCTCGAGAACAGGAATCATATTTTATTTTTCTTGCTCTCCTGGCATCAAGCACAACTCCCATCAGTCATTCAGATGATTGTTTAAGTAAATAAACATGATTCAGAAGTATGCATACTATGAACTTTCAGTGAAAGACAGTCTGTTTATTTGGCTTTTCATTATAGAGAAGAAAAAAGCGTATATGTGCATAAAGTTTGAATTTGTATTCATGCATATATGCACACAAATATCTGTAATATACATATGCATACACAGTGGTAGCTGTTTACATATATATATATATATTACACATATATATATATGTGCAGTTGTATATATATGTATACAGTGTTGCCTTTGCACATCCAGGCATATATACATCTTTTGAATCCCAAAGTGCACTCCAGGTTATTTGAAGTCTTGTATACTATGTCTAGCCTTCTAGGCAAAGTTTCTTGTTAATTTCCTCTGAGCCTGTGAGTGTGTGATTTATTTGAAGAAACTTCCATGCAGGAAATTAAACATTTGTTCTACCTAGAGGGATAGTTCCCCAGCATCAGAGATTCAGCAGGCCCCATGACAAAGGTTTATGTAAAAACGATGGTCCAACTCAGAACCCCAAATAGAAGACTGCCTGCTGGTCTGCTCCCAAGAGATATACTCCAGTGTCTAATCAGCTCAAGGTGGAATGAGGAAAAAGCAAAAACAAACTCTAGTCCTAAGAATGATTGTGGCTGCTGATTTTTTTCCCCTCAAATATTAAGCATTTATTTTCTAATAGGTATTTTCATGTGATGCAATATTCAAATGAGGCAAAGGACATTTTAGTGAAAAGTCTTCCTTCCACCTCATCTCTGTATTTTTGCCTTTGTCATGAACTGATCCCCTAGAGTAGGAAAAGGCACCCCACTCCAGCATTCTTGCCTGGAAAATCTCATGGACAGAGGAGCTTGGTGGGCTACAGTCCATGGGGTTGCCAAGTGTGGGATGTGACTAAGCAGCTGAGCACACAGGCGCATCATCACTTCACAGGAATATACACGGAAGCTGATATAATTAACTGGATCTCTTTCTTACTCTCTATCTCTGTATCTTTATTTTTCTCTTCTATGTCTCTTTCTTTTAAAAAGAAAACCTATATTTTTGTTGTTTAATCAGAGGCTACCAAACATTTAGCCATCTGTTTCAAATTTTTTTTTTCCACATAGAAAAAGACCTTGGGCCATTTCAGTCTGAACCTCTGGGAAACTATCCAAGAAATATGGGATGTGTACCATATCTAATCTTTGCTCTGTTCTTTTGCAATTGCAACCCAAATTAAAGAAACCATAAAATAAACTGCAAAGTAATAAATCCAGAAATTATTAAATATCAACATTTAAATATTCTTAGCCAGTTTGCAAATCCATATCATCTTAAAGCAAGGCCAATTTTGAGCAGAAAAAGAGGATTTGTTTGATTCCGGTAATAGTTTAGCTTTTATTTCCATTTTCCCTGGACTCGGCATCTTAGAGGATATTGTATGTGGGGAGGTTCACTCTTAGCACACATGTTCGTTCACGATTAAACACACACACACACTGTGTGCTTTCATTTATACAATCAACATATATTGAAAACTTACCTCGAGAATATAAACGTGAATACTACCCCTGTCCTTAGTAGCATTCCAGTTAACCATTGCTTCATAATAAGCCACCCCAAAGCTTCAGGCCTGTTTTTCTATTTTGCTCACAGATGCCATGAAGCAGGAATTCAGGGGGCATGGTGGGGATAGCTGTACTCTACTCCACAAAGTCTGTGGCCTCAGCTGACAAACTCCAGGCTGAGCGTGACCAGATGGCTGAAGGCTGAACTCATTTGAAAGAAGATTTAGCCATTGCATGTCTGGCAGTAGATTCTGTTGGCCAGTGTGTATGTGACTTTTTAATGTATTGGCTTTCTAACATGACTCCAAAGGAGACTGTCTTAACTATAAGCAGAGGTCGTGTTGCCTTTTCTGACCTTTTCTTAGAAATCAGGTTGTATCACTCCCACTGCATTCTATTGGTTACAAGCAAGTTACAACTCAAATAGATTCTAAGGAAGTGAACATACATCCTGTTTCTTGGTGAGAGGTATGTAGAGGTCACACTGTACAAGAACATGTATGATGGAAGATATTTTTTGTGGCTGTGTTAGAAAATGCAACCTGCCACACGTAGCTTTAGTTCAATAGAAAAGTTTGACATGTAAACAAGTCAATGCAGGAAAGGATCAGAGCACGGTAATAGGAGACTGTCTAGAGTGCAGTGAAATACCTGCATATCTAGAGAAGATTCGGAGGGCAGGAAAAGTTTCAAAAGAGTTACATCTGGAGAAAATGTGGAGGGCAGCAAGTTTCAAAAAGGAGGCATCTTAAGGTGGCTAAGTTAGACATAGAGCGCTGTACATTTTAGGGAAGCTGTTGAATTTGGGGGGTTTTGAGGCATAAGCTACATAAAATACTCAGTGGTAACAAATACACTTAAAGCTTGCTGCTGCTGCTGCTGCTGCTAAGTCGCTCCAGTCGTGTCCAACTCTGTGCGACCCCACAGATGGCAGCCCACAAGGCTCTGCCGTCCCTGGGGTTCTCCAGGCAAGAACACTGGAGTGGGTTGCCGTTTCCTTCTCCAATGCATGAAAGTGAAAAGTCAAAGTGAAGTCACTCAGTCGTGTCCGACTCTTTGGACTGCAGCCTACCAGGCTCCTCCATCCATGGGATTTTCCAGGCAAGAGTACTGGAGTGGGGTGCCATTGCCTTCTCCGAAAGCTTAGGTTCAAACAATAAACTAGAAAGCTCCTGTGTTCTACAGTGCCTTTCAAAAGTCCTTTGTTAGAGAATGAGCTTGAACTGGGGTGTAGTAACGTTTCTGGGACTGCAGGGAAAAAAAAAAAAAGTCAGGATAAGAAGTTACAGTGTACCAGGGAAGTTGGCACACAATCGTTACATTCATCCGCCTGTACAGAAACTCCGTAAGTTGTGAGGGCCAGCAGGAGAATCCCAGCCAGCCAGGAATTACCCTATGTAAGGTGCAGCTTCATTCCCGCTTAGCAGATGTTATCCCAGGGGTCATCCAATCCAAGCTGCCATAGGCTGGGGGTGTTTGTCCATTCTCCTCAGGTGTTCAGACTTGAGGAAACTGTGGATTTTTGGAGGCTTCAGGAGTTGGTCTCCAAATAATTGAGCTACTTTATGATTCATTTGAGAATAAGGTCAATTCTTGCATCTTTGGGGTACTATAAAGGCATTAAGAGAGGGGCCAATGTTCCTCGATAGGAGAGAGGCAGCGTGAGTGTGCATGAAGGTCTTCCAAAGCAAACAGGGAAATCCTGTGTGTTTTATTTACTTTGTGTTATTAAAGAAGCATCACTGTGCCACCCATGCTGAGCCAGCGCTTCTAATTCAGTGGAAATGAAATGCAACCCAGTGAGTGCTTAACTTCCCCAGCACAGTAAAGCCATTTCTCTCTTTGTCTCTGTCTCATCTCCCACTTTGTAGTGAAGAGATGTACAGGGTTGCAGTACACTCGGACAGTGGGAAGCCACACGGGCAATTTCTGAGTAATATCTGAAGGAATGAATTGAAGGACTTGCCTGGGGTGGAGACAGAAGACAGACCATGCTTTTATAGTCACTGCTGTGCTTGCAATTTGCTGCACACTTTATCTATGCATATCCTTTTCTGTTCCAACATACAGACAGACATCCCCAACTTATCACTCCATATCAACTCAGGAGCAAGACAAGCTTTCAATTTTTCCATTTGTGAGTGCAATTAAAAGTTGGCAAAGATTGCTGTGTGGAAAGAAAATGAACGGTTGTGCATAATGGTCACTAAAGAGAGAGATGACATCTATGAGGGTAGGGTGGGAGGTGAGGAATGGATCTGGGAATCAACTCACCCACATTTGATACCTGGGAATTCTGGCTGGCAATATTAAGCTATGCATTTACGTACTTAGAGTAGCCCTCATCTGCTTCTGAGTCTGCATCTCTGTTAGTTGCCCACACTAGGAACACTTTCTTCAGTCCCCCAGTGCAGACACCCATCTCCCTCCACACGTGTTTACCCTTTTAACTCTAACTGGTCCTTTCAATTTTAATGTTACCTTTTACAGGAAGCTTTCTCTTCCTTTTCAATATTTGTTTTGACCCCACCCTCACTGTCTTCCCTTAGTCCCTGAACTTAACTCTGGTAAAACTTTCTCACATGGTATTACAATTTCCTTTTTTGTCTTATTTGATTCCCTACTTAGACAGAAATGTACAGAAAAGAGCAGATTCTCTGCTGTTCTATTTCGACTCATACAGTAAAATACCAACTAAATTGTAGGAGCCCAACCAAAATTATAGATTAGCAAAGTAAAGAGATATAAGCCAGAAGTTACAGGGAATTGTGTGGTTAAAGTTCACATGAATGAAAATGAAATGAGGCTTTACATCAGCCAGATTAGAAAAAGGAAAATGGAGTGTTAAGGGAAGAGATCAGGATGGCAGAATAGGAGGACATGGGACTCACCTCTCCCCACAAGCACATCAGAATACATCTGCATACGGAACAGTTCTCACCAAAGACTAACTGAAGACTGGCAGAAAGACTCAACTACAACTGACTCCATAAGAAAGATCCACATAGAATCAGGTAGGAATCAGGTAGAAAACTGATTAGGTGGGGACCTGTGCCTGTGGGAAGGGACCCAGAAGAAAAGGGAAATTGCACAGGCGAAACCCACCTTGGGGAATGAGTGATTCAGGCACATGTGGGGTGTCTATGTCTTGGGATCTGACCCTGGAAGACAAGTCCCCTTGGCTGGTTGGATGACCAGAGGGATTCATAGGAGGGCTGTGAGAAGTCTGGAATCTGCTCATGAGGACAGTTCAGTTCAGTTCAGTCATTTGGTCGTGTCCAACTCTTTGAGACCCCATGGACCCCAGCATGCCAGGCCTCCCTGTCCATCACCAACTCCTGGAGTTTACTCAAGGTCATGTCCATTGAGTCAGTGATACCATCCAACCATCTTATCCTCTGTCGTCCCCTTTTCCTCCTGCCTTCAATCTTTCTCAGCATCAGGGTCTTTTATACTGAGTCTGTTCTTCACATCAGGTGGCCAAAATATTGGTGTTTCTAAGAACTGATTTCCTTTAGGATGGACTGGTTGGATCTCCTTGCAGTCCAAGGGACTCTCAAGAGTCTTCTCCAACACCACAGTTCAAAGCATCAATTCTTCAGTGCTCAGCTTTCTTTGCAGTCCAACTCTCACATCCATATGTGACTACTGGAAAAGCATAACCTTGACTAGATGGACCTTTGTTGGCAAAGTAATGCCTCTGCTTTTTAATATGCTGTCTAGGTTGGTAATACATTTCCTTCCAAAGAGCAAGTGTCTTTTAATTTCATGGCTGCAATCACCATCTGCAGTCATTTTGGAGCCCCCAAAAATAAACTCTGACACTGTTTCCACTGTTTCCCTATCTATTTGCCATGAAGTGATGGGACCAGATGCCATGATCTTAGTTTTCTGAATATTGAGCTTTAAACCAACTTTTTCACTTTCCCCTTTCACTTTCATCAAGAGGCTCTTTAGTTTTTCATTTCTGCCGTAAGGGTGGTGTCATCTGCATATCTGAGGTTATTGATATTTCTCCTGGCAATCTTGATTCCAGCTTGTGCCCTCATCCATTCCAGTGTTTCTCATGATGTACTCTGCATATAAGTTAAATAAGCAGGGTGACAGTACGCAGCCCTGACATACTCCTCTCCTGATTTGGAGACATTCTGTTGTTCCATGTCCAGTTCTAACTGTTGCTTTCTGACCGGCATACAGATTTCTCAAGAGGCAGGTCAGGTGGTCTGGTGTTCCCATCTCTTGAAGAATTTTCCACACTTTGTTGTGATCCACACAGTCAAAGGCTTTGACATAGTTAATAAAACAGAAATAGATGTTTTGCTGGAACTCTGTTGCTTTTTTGATGATCCAGTGGATGTTGGCAATTTGATCTCTGGTTCCTCTGCCTTTTCTAAAACCAGCTTGAACATCTGGAAGTTCTTGGCTCACATACTGTTGAAGCCTGGCTTGGAGAATTTTGAGCATTACTTTACTAGCGTGTGAGATGAGTGCAATTGTGTGGTAGTTTGAGCATTCTTTGGCATTGCCTTTCTTTGGGATTGGAATGAAAACTGACCTTTTCCAGTCCTGTGGCCACTGCTGAGTTTTCCAAATTTGCTGACTTTCACAGCATCCTCTTGTAGGATTTGAAATAGCTCAACTGGAATTCCATCATCTCCACTAGCTTTGTTTGTAGTCATACTTCCTAAGGCCCACTTGACTTTGCATTTCAGGATGCCAGGCTCAAGGTGGATGATCATGCCATCATGATTACCTGGGCCATGAAGATCTTTTTTATATAGTTCTTCTGTGTATTCTTGCCACCTCTTCTTAATATCTTCTGCTTCTGTTAGGTCCATACCATTTCTGTCCTTTATTGAGCCCATCTTTGCTTGAAATGTTCCCTTCAGTTCGGTTCAGTTCAGTTGCTCAGTCGTGTATAACTCTTTGCGACCCCATGAATTGCAGCACGCCAGGCCTCCCTGTCCATCACCAACTCCCAGAGTTCACCCAAACTCATGTCTATCAAGTCGGTGATGCCATCCAGCCATCTCATCCTCTGTCATCCCCTTCTCCTCCTGCCCCCAATCCCTCCCAACATGAGAATCTTTTCCAATGAGTCAACTCTTCGCATGAAGAGTTGGCCAAAGTATTGGAGTTTCAGCTTTAGCATCATTCCTTCTAAAGAACACCCAGGACTGATCTCCTTT
The DNA here is from genome assembly GCF_002263795.3 of Bos taurus. Lineage (NCBI taxonomy): Eukaryota > Metazoa > Chordata > Mammalia > Artiodactyla > Bovidae > Bos > Bos taurus. The sequence continues at coordinate 74,341,386 of NC_037343.1, forward strand.
AGAATAGACTGGTCGGATCTCCTTGCAGTCCAAGGGACTCTCAAGAGTCTTCTCCAACACCACAGTTCAAAAGCATCAATTCTTCGGCACTCAGCTTTCTTCACAGTTCAACTGTCACATCCATACATGACCATTAGAAAAACCATAGCCTTGACTAGACAGACCTTTGACGGCAAAGTAATGTCTCTGCTTTTGAATATGCTATCTAGGTTGGTCATAACTTTCCTTCCAAGGAGTAAGCGTCTTTTAATTTCATGGCTGCAATCACCATCTGCAGTGATTTTGAAGCCGAAAAAAAATAAAGTCTGACACTGTTTCCACTGTTTCCCCATCTATTTCTCATGAAGTGATGGGACCAGATGCCATGTTCTAATGTTCTGCTTAGTGCAACCGGTGCACTAAGTGTGGCCGAGAGGAGCTACCCCACGTCCGAGGTCAGGGGCAGCGGCTGAGAATGCCAGGCTGCAATGGCGCAGGAACGGCCGAGAAGAGCTACCCAAGCCCAAGGCCAGGGGTGGCGGCCGGGAGGACCAACCCTTTTTGCAAGGAGCTGTGGCTGCACGGGCGCAGGAGCAGGAGGGCCTAGAGGAGCTATCCCACGTTGAAGGTCAGGAAGGGTGGCGGTGAGGAGACACTCCTCGTCCAAGGTAAGGAGCAGCGGCTGCACTTTGCTGGAGTAGCCGTGAAGAGATACCCCATGCCCAAGGTAGAGAAACCCAAATAAGACAATAGGTGTTGCAAGAGGGCATCAGAGGGCAGACACACTGAAACCATACTCACAGAAAATTAGTCAATCTAATCACACTAGGACCACAGCCTTGTCTAACTCAATGAAACTAAGCCATGCCTGTGGGGCAACCCAAGCCAGGCAGGTCATGCTGGAGAGATCTGACAGAATGTGGTCCACTGGAGAAGGGAATGGCAAACCACTTCAATATTCTTGCCTTGAGAAACCCATAAACAGTATGAAAAGGCAAAATGATAGGATACTGAAAGAGGAACTCCCCAGGTCAGTAGGTGCCCAATATGCTACTAGAGATCAGTGCAGAAATAACTCCAGAAAGAATGAAGGGATGGAGCCAAAGCAAAACAATATCCAGCTATGGATGTGACTGGTGATAGAAGCAAGGTCCAATGCTGTAAAGAGCAATATTGCATAGGAACCTGGAATGTCAGGTCCGCGAATCAAGGCAAATTGGAAGTGGTCAAACAGGAGATGGCAAGAGTGAATGTCGACATTCTAGGAATCAGCAAACTGAAATGGACTGGAGTGGGTGAATTTAACTCAGATGACCATTATATCTACTACTGCGGGCAAGAATCCCTCAGAAGAAATGGAGTAGCCATCATGGTTAACAAAAGAGTCTGAAATGCAGTACTTGGATGCAATCTCAAAAATGACAGAATGATCTCTGTTCATTTCCAAGGCAAACCATTCAATATCACAGTAATCCTAGTCTATGTCCCAATCAGTAACGCTAGAAGCTGAAGTTGAATGGTTCTGTGAAGACCTACAAGACCTTTTAGAACTAACACCCAAAAAAGATGTCCTTTTCATTATAGGGGACTGGAATGCAAAAGTAGGAAGTCAAGAAACACCTGGAGTAACAGGGAAATTTGGCCTTGGAATACAGAATGAACCAGGGCAAAGACTAATAGAGTTTTGCCAAAAAATGCACTGGTCATAGCAAACACCCTCTTCCAACAACACGAGAGAAGACTCTACACACGGACATCACCAGATGGTCAACACCGAAACCAGACTGATTATGCTTTTTGCAGACATAGATGGAGAAGCTCTATATAGTCAACCAAAACAAGACCAGGAGCTGACTGTGGCTCAGATCATGAACTCCTTATTGCCAAATTCAGACTGAAATTGAAGAAAGTAGGGAAAACCACTAGATCATTCAGGTATGACCTAAATCAAATCCCTTATGATTATGCAGTGGGAGTGAGAAATAGATTTAAGGGACTAGATCTGATAGATGCCTGATGAGCTATGGAATGAGGTTCGTGACATTGTACAGGAGACAGGGATCAAGACCATCCCCATGGAAAAGAAATGCAAAAAAGCAAAATGGCTGTCTGGGGAGGCCTTACAAATAGCTGTGAAAAGAAGAGAAGCGAAAGGCAAAGGAGAAAAGGAAAGATATAAGCATTTGAATGCAGAGTTCCAAAGAATAGCAAGAAGAGATAAGAAAGCCTTTCTCAGTGATCAATGCAAAGAAACAGAGGAAAACAACAGAATGGGAAAGACTAGAGATCTCTTCAAGAAAATTAGAGATACCAAGGGAACATTTCATGCAAAGTTGGGCTCGATAAAGGACAGAAATGGTATGGACCTAACAGAAGCAGAAGATATTAAGAAGAGGTGGCAAGAATACACAGAAGAACTATATAAAAAAGATCTTCATGGCCCAGGTAATCATGATGGCATGATCATCCACCTTGAGCCTGGCATCCTGAAATGCAAAGTCAAGTGGGCCTTAGGAAGTATGACTACAAACAAAGCTAGTGGAGATGATGGAATTCCAGTTGAGCTATTTCAAATCCTACAAGAGGATGCTGTGAAAGTCAGCAAATTTGGAAAACTCAGCAGTGGCCACAGGACTGGAAAAGGTCAGTTTTCATTCCAATCCCAAAGAAAGGCAATGCCAAAGAATGCTCAAACTACCACACAATTGCACTCATCTCACACGCTAGTAAAGTAATGCTCAAAATTCTCCAAGCCAGGCTTCAACAGTATGTGAGCCAAGAACTTCCAGATGTTCAAGCTGGTTTTAGAAAAGGCAGAGGAACCAGAGATCAAATTGCCAACATCCACTGGATCATCAAAAAAGCAACAGAGTTCCAGCAAAACATCTATTTCTGTTTTATTAACTATGTCAAAGCCTTTGACTGTGTGGATCACAACAAAGTGTGGAAAATTCTTCAAGAGATGGGAACACCAGACCACCTGACCTGCCTCTTGAGAAATCTGTATGCCGGTCAGAAAGCAACAGTTAGAACTGGACATGGAACAACAGAATGTCTCCAAATCAGGAGAGGAGTATGTCAGGGCTGCGTACTGTCACCCTGCTTATTTAACTTATATGCAGAGTACATCATGAGAAACACTGGAATGGATGAGGGCACAAGCTGGAATCAAGATTGCCAGGAGAAATATCAATAACCTCAGATATGCAGATGACACCACCCTTACGGCAGAAATGAAAAACTAAAGAGCCTCTTGATGAAAGTGAAAGGGGAGAGTGAAAAAGTTGGTTTAAAGCTCAATATTCAGAAAACTAAGATCATGGCATCTGGTCTCATCACTTCATGGCAAATAGATGGGGAAACAGTGGAAACAGTGTCAGAGTTTATTTTTGGGGGCTCCAAAATCACTGCAGATGGTGACTGCAGCCATGAAATTAAAAGACGCTTACTCCTTGGAAGGAAAGTTATGACCAACCTAGATAGCATCTTCAAAAGCAGAGACATTACTTTGCCAACAAAGGCCTATCTAGTCAAGGCTCTGGTTTTTCCTGTGGTCATGTATGGATATGAGAGTTGGACTATGAAGAAGGCTGAGCACTGAAGAATTGATGCTTTTGAACTGTGGTGTTGGACAAGACTCTTAAGAGTCTTTTTGGACTGCAGGAGATCCAACCAGTCCATTCTGAAGGAGATCAGCCCTGGGATTTCTTTGGAAGGAATGATGCTAAAGCTGAAACTCCAGTACTTTGGCCACCTCATGCGAAGAGTTGACTCATTGGAAAAGACTCTGATGCTGGGAGGGATTGGGGGCAGGAGGAGAAGGGGACGACAGAGGATGAGATGGCTGGATGGCATCACTGACTCGATGGACGTGAGTCTGAGTGAACCCCGGGAGTTGGTGATGGACAGGGAGGCCTGGCGTGCTGCGATTCATGGGGTCATAAAGAGTCGGACACGACTGAGCATCTGAACTGAACTGAACTGAACTGAACTGAGCTGAATGTTCCCTTAGTATCTCTAATTTTCTTGAAGAGATCTGTAGTCTTTCGCATTCTGTTGTTTTCCTCTATTTCTTTGCATTGATCACTGAGGGAGGCTTTCTTATCTCTCCTTGCTTTTGTTTGGAAATCTGTATTCAAATGAGTATATCTTACCTTTTCTCCTTTGCCTTTTGCTTCTCTTCTTTTCTCAGCTATTTGTAAGGTCTCCTCAGACAGCCATTTTGCTTCTTTGCATTTCTTTTCCATGGGGATGGTCTTGATCCCTCTTTCCTAGGCAATGTCATGAACCTCCATTCATAGTTCATCAGGCACTCTATCAGGTCTAATCCCTTGAATCTATTTCTCACTTTCACTGTATATTCGTAAGGGATTTGATTTAGGTCATACCTGAATGGTCTAGTGCTTTCCCTACTTTCTTCAATTTCAGTCTGAATTTGGCAATAAGGAGTTCATGATCTGAGCCACAGTCAGCTCCTGGTCTTGTTTTTGCTGACTGTATAGAACTTCTCCATCCTTTTCTGCAAAGATTATAATCAATCTGATTTTGGTATTGACCATCTGGTGATGTCCATGTCTCTTGTGTTGTTGGAAGTGGGTGTTTGCTATGACCAGTCCATTTTCTTGGCAAAACTCTATTAGTCTTTGCCCGGCTTCATTCTGTACTCCAATGCCAAATTTGCCTGTTACTCCAGGTGTTTCTTGACCTCCTACTTTTGCATTCCAGTCCCCTATAATGAATAGTACATCTCTTTTGGGTGTTCATTCTAGAAGGTCTTGCAGATCTTCATAGAACTGTTCAACTTCAGCCTCTTCAGCATTACTGGTAGGGGCATAGATTTGGATTAGTGTGATATTGAATGGTTTGCATTGGAAATGAACAGAGATCATTCTGTCATTTTTGAGATTGCATCCAAGTACTGCATTTTGGACTCTTTTGTTGACTAGGATGGCCACTCCATTTCTTATAAGGGATTCCTGCCCACGGTAGTAGATATAATGGTCATCTGAGTAAATTCACCCACTCCAGTCCATTTTAGTTCGCTGATTCCTAAAATGTTGATGTTCACTCTTGCCATCTCCCGTTTGACCACTTCCAATTTGCCTTGATTCATGGACCTAACATTCCAAATTCCTATGCAATATTGCTCTTTATACCATCAGACTTTGCTTCTATCACCAGTCACATCCACAACTGGGTGCTGTTTTTGCTTCGGTTCCGTCTCTTCAGTCTTTCTGAAATTATTTCTCCATTGATCTCCAGTACAAATTGGGCACCTACCAACCTGGGGAGTTCATCTTTCAGTGTCCTATTTTTTTGCCTTTTCATGCTGTTCATGGGGTTCTCAAGGCAAGAATACTGAAGTGGTTTGCCATTCCCTTCTCCAGGGGACCATGTTTTGTCAGAACTGTCCACCGTGACCCGTCCGTCTTGGGTGTCTCTACACGGCATGGCTCATAGTTTCATTGAGTTAGACAAGGCTGTGGTCCGTGTGATCAGATTGGTTCGTTTTCTGTGACTGTGGTTTTCAGTCTGTCTACCCTCTGATGGAGAAGGGTAAGAGGCTTATGGAAGCTTCCTGATGGGAGACTGACTGAGGGGGAAACTAGGTCTTGTTCTGATGGCCAAGGCCATGTTCAGTATATCTTTAATGCAATTTTTTGTTGAGGGGTGGAGCTGTGTTCCCTCCCTTCTATTTACCTGGGGCCAAACTATGGTGGCCACTGCTGAGTTTTCCAAATTTGCTGGCATATTGAGTGCAGCACTTTCACAGCATCATCTTTCAGGATTTGGGATAGCTCAACTGGAATCCCATCACCTCCACTGGCTTTGTTCATAGTGATGCTTTCTAAGGCCCACTTGACTTCACATTCCAGGATGTCTGGCTCTAGGTCAGTGATCACACCATCATGATTATCTGGGTCATGAAGATCTTTTTTGTACAGTTCTTCTGTGTATTCTTGCCATCTGTTCTTAATAGTGGAGAGTGAAAAAGTTGGCTTAAAGCTCAACATTCAGAAAACGAAGATCATGGCATCCGGTCCCACCACTTCATGGGAAATAGATGGGGAAACAGTGGAAACAGTGTCAGACTTTATTTTTCTGGGCTCCAAAATCAGTGCAGATGGTGACTGCAGCCATGAAATTAAAAGACGCTTACTCCTTGGAAGGAAAGTTATGACCAACCTAGATAGCATATTGAAAAGCAGAGACATTACTTTGCCAGCAAAGGTCTGTCTAGTCAAGGCTATGGTTTTTCCTGTGGTCATGTATGGGTGTGAAAGTGGAACTGTGAAGAACGCTGAGCGCCAAAGAATTGATGCTTTTGAAGTGTGGTGTTGGAGAAGACTCTTGAGAGTCCCTTGGACTGCAAGGAGATCCAGCCAGTCCATTCTGAAGGAGATCAGCCCTGGGATTTCTTTGGAAGGAATGATGCTAAAGCTGAAACTCCAGTACTTTGGCCACCTCATGTGAAGAGTTGTTTCATTGGAAAAGACCCTGATGCTGGAGGGATTGGGGATAGGGGGAGAAGGGGACAACAGAGGATGAGATGGCTGGATGGCATCACTGACTCGATGGACATGAGTCTGAGCGAACCCCGGGAGTTGGTGATGGACAGGGAGGCCTGGCATGCTGCGATTCATGGGGTCACAAAGAGTCGGACACGACTGAGCGACTGATCTGATCTCTGAAACTATGGTGGAGGTAATGAAGATAATGGCAACCTCCTTCAAAAGGTTCCATGCACATACTGCTACACTCAGTGCCCCCAGCCCTTCAGCAGGCCACTGCCAACCTGTGCCTCCACTGGAGACTCCTAGACACTCTTGGGCAAGTCTGGGTCAGTTTCTTGTGCGGTCACTGCTCCTTTCTCCTAGTCCTGGTGCGCAGGTTCTCTTTGTGCCCTCCCAGAGTATGTTTCCCCAGTCCTGTGTAAGTTGTGGCAGCTCTATAGTGGGTTAATGGCAACCTCCTCCACGAGGGCTTATGCCATACCCAGGTCTGCTGCACCCAGAGCCCCTGTCCCTGCAGCAGGCCACTGCCGACCCGGACCTCCTCAGGAGACACTCAAACACAGTTCTGTCTCGTCTCTCTGGGGTCTCTGGGTCCTGGTGTGCACAAGGTTAGTTTGAGCCTCTGAGCGTCTCTGGTGGGAGTGGGGTTTGATTCTAAACATGATTTTGCCCCTCCTACCATCTTGCTGGAGCTTCTCCTTTGCCCTTGGATATCTGGTATCTCCTCTTGGCCACTCCAGTGCCACACAGCCACCACTCCAGCACCTACCATCTTGCATGAGGACACACACTTACTTATTTGTGCAATGCAGTGGAGAAGGTAGATTAAGGTGCATGGATTGCTGACCAGTTTCTCTTGTCCACTCTGGAGTGTACCTTTACCTGAATCCAAGTGGATGGTCTAGCCCTACTTTCTATATGACCCAATAGCACACTGAGATGAGGGCATCTATGGCTGGGAGGATAGCTCAGCAATGAGGCATAAAGGTATCTCAGGCCCAGAGCATCATTTGAGCAGGGTGAGGGCAGTCATTACTATTACTGACACAGGCGATATGTGAGAAGTGGGCGGGGTGGCTGACCGTGGCAGGGGCTGACCTAGTCTGTGCCCTAATCCATACTGAGCACCTGAACATCCTTACTGCAGCACTGTTCACCTCTGGGGCAAGTGTAGTGGTGCTGGGAGCAGGGAGAATTACACACGTAGGGGGAACATAGCCAGCTTGGACTTGACCTTCAGGGCTTCTGCTCCAGCATCCTGGCACCTGACCCTACTCTGGATAAAGAAACGACAGCCACTGAGTAGAGGAGAAACCCCTGCTCACATTGTCTGTGGCCCATCCAACTCCAGTCCCACCTGCTGCCAAGGTGACAGCTGGCAGCTCTCCTTGAAGGAAGAGGTGACCTATGTTTATGTCAAAGCCAGCTCTTCCACCAAAGCCACTGGGCACAAGCAGACTGTATTGTCTGCACATGCAGACTTATGCTCCCAAATTAGGAAGTCCCTTCAAGATCACAGTATGTAACTGTTTCCCATAATTTCCTAAAGACAAAGAAAGGTAAGCAAATGAAAAGACATAGGAATTTGTTTCAATTAAAAGGCCAAGAGAAAACCCCTGAAAACAGAACTAATAATCACTTAAATAAGCTAGTACAAAATTAAAAGATATAGTAAAATCAACTATAACTAAAATAAACAGTGAAGGAATACATATGAAAATGTGAAACATTACAATGAAAACATGATATATGGGATACAGGAGTAAAATTGTAGATTTTAACATGACTACCAGTTTAAAATAAATAGATTTATAGGTAAATGTACATGAAGCCTATGGTAGCAACAAATCAAAAACTAGAGAGAAAGAAACATAAGCTACCACTGGAGAAAATCTTCAAAGCACAGGCGAATTCTACCAAACATATAAAGAAGATCTAATGACTATATTTCTCAGACTATTCCAAAGTTAAAAAGAATGGAACATCCCCCAATTCATTCTATGAGAGCATTATTATCCTAATACCAAAACCAAAATGTGCAGACACTATGAAAAAAGGAAATTATAGGCCAATATCTCTGAAGAATATAGATGCAAAAATAGTCAACAAAGTATTAACAAACCAAACTCAACAATATATAAAAAGGACCATAAGTCATGATCAAATGGGATTTATTTCAGGGATGGAAGGATGATTCAATATTCAAAAATCAATCAATATAATACACACCACATTAACAAAACAAATGATAAAGTCTGTACAAGAAAATGACTAGAACTACTAAATGAGTACAGTAGGGTTGCAGGATACAACACTGATATACAACAGTGTGTTGCTTTCCTATACAATAATAATTAACTATCACAAATAGAAAGAAAACAATCTCATTTAAAATCACACCAAAAAGAATAAAATATAGAGGAATAAAACCTAACCAAGGAGGTGAAAGACTTACACTCTGAAAACTATAAAATGTTTAAAGGAAATTGAACTGATACAAAGAAATGAAAAAATATCTTGTGATCTTGTACTAGTAGTATTAATATTGTTAAAATGTCCATCAGTTCAGTTGCTCGGTCATGTCCAACTCTTCAAGATCCCTTGGACTGCAGCATGACAGACTTCCCTGTTCATCCCAACTCCTGGAACTTGCACAGACTCCTGTCTATCAAGTCATGATGTCATCTAAACTTCTCATCCTCTGTTGTCCCCTTCTCCTCCTGCCTTTAATCTTTCCCAGCATCAGAGTCTTTTCTAATGAGTCAGTTATTCATTAGAAAGTTATTCATATCAGGTGGCCAAAGAATTGGAGCTTCAGCTTCAGCATCAGACCTTCCAATGACTATTTAATGAATAAAATGAATAAAATGTCCATATTACCCAAAATAATCCACAGACTTAATGCAATCCCTTTCAAAATAACCATAGCAATTTTGGGACTTCCCTGGTAGCTCAGTCAGTAAAGAATCTGCCAGCAGTGCAGAAGACCCAGGTTCGATCCCTGGGTCAGGAGGATCTCCTGGAGAAACAAATGTCAACCCACTCCAGTATTCTTACCTGGAAAATCCTGTGCACAGGCTACAGTCCATGGGGTCACAATAGTTGGACATGACTTAGCAACTAAACCACACCCATAACATTTTTTTTATAGTGAAAGTTGCTCAGTCGTGTCTGACTCTTTGTGACCCTGTGGACTATACAGTCCGTGGAATTCTCCAAGTCAGAATATTGGAGTGGGCAGCCTTTCCCCTCTCTAGGGGATCTTCCCAACCCAGGGATAGAGCCCAGGTCTCCCACATTGCAGGCAGATTCTTCACCAGCTGAGCCACAAGGGAAGCCCAAGAATACTGAAGTGGGTAGCCTATCCCTTCTCCAGTGGATCTTCCTGACCCAGGAATCAAACCAGGGTCTCCTGCATTGCAGGCAGATTCTTTACCAACTGAGCTATCAGGGAAGACTCATTTTTTATTTTCTATAAACATTTTTTATATAACCAGAACAAATATTCCTAAAATTTATATGGAACCATAAAAAACCCTGAATTACTAAAACAATCTTGAGAAAACACAACAAAACTGGATGTATGATGTCCCCTGACTTCAGACTACCCTACAAAGTCACAGTAACCAAAACAGCATGATACTGCCACAAAAACAGACATACAGATCAATGTAACAGAATAGAGAGCCCAGAGGAAAACATGCAATACTTATGGCTAATTAAACTATAACAAAGGAGACAAGACTACACAATGAGGAAAAAACAGTCTCTTCAATAAGTGATACAGGGAAACTGGATAGCTATACGGAAAACAATGAAATTAAAACATATTATTACACCATATATAGAAATAAGCTTAAAATGGATTAAAGACTTAAATGCAAGACTGGAAATGATAAAATTCTCAGAAGAGAACACAGGCTGAATATTCTTTTACAAAAATTGAAACTTTATTTTTTTAGAAGGTAATAGCACCCCACTGCATTACTCTTGCCTGGAAAATCCCATGGAAGGAGGAGCCTGGAAGGCTGCAGTCCATGGGGTCCCTGAGGGTTGGACACGACTGAGCAACTTCACTTTCACTTTTCACTTTCATGCATTGGAGAAGGAAATGGGAACCCACTCCAGTGTTCTTGCCTGGAGAATCCCAGGGACGGGGGAGCCTGGTGGGCTGCCGTCTCTGGGGTCGCACAGAGTTGGACACGACTGACGTGACTTAGCATCAGCAGCTCCTAAGGTAAAGAAAGCAAAAATGAAGTAAAAAACAAAAGCAAATCAAGCAAACAAATAAACAAGAAACAAGTGGAACCTAATTAAACTTAAAAGCTTTTGCATAGTAATGAAAACATTGACAAGAGGAAAAAATAGCCTACTGAATGCGAGAAAATATTCACTATTGATTTGACTGATGAATGGTTAATATCCAAAATATATAAACAGCTCATATGACTCAAAACCAAAAACCAAAAAACTTGATCAAATAATGTGTAGAAGAATTGGATAGACATTTTCCCAAAGAAGATACACAGGTGACCAACAGACACATGAAAAGATGTTCAACATCACTAATCATCAGAGAAATGCAAATCAAGACCACAGTGAGATATCATCTCATATCTTTCAAAATGGGCTGCCATTAAAAAGACTACACATAGTAAATGTTAGAAAAAATGTGGAGAAAAGGGATCCTTTGTACACCATTGATGAGAACATAAATTGGTGCAGCTATAATGGAAAACAGTTCAGAGGTTCCTCAAAATCCTAAAAGTAAAACTACCATATGATTCAGCAATTCCACTGCTGGATATATATTCAAAAAAAACAAAAACATTAGTTCGAACATATGCTTGCTCCCCAAGGTTCTTAGTTGCAGTATTTACAGAAGACAAGATATGGAAGTAACCATAAGTGTCCAGTAACACACGAAGAGATCAAGGATATATAGTAGGTTTGTACATGGAATATTAGTCAGCCTTTAAAAAGAATAAAATTCTGTCACTTGCAACAACAGGGATGGAGCCGGAGGATATCATGTTTAGTGAAGCAAGTTAGACAGAGAAAGATGAATACTTCACTTATATATGGGACCTGAAAAAAGGAACAAAAGAATGTATATAACAAAGCGGAAACAGACTCACAGACATAGAGAACAAAGGTGTGGTTACCAGTGGGCACAGGGAAGGGGGAAGGGGCAACGCAGGGATGTGGGGTTAAGAGTTACAACCTACTGTGTGTAAAAGAAATAAGCAACAGGCCGTGTCATACAGCACAGAGAAATAGCCATTATTTTGCAATAACTCTAAATGGAGTATAATCTATGAAAATACTGAATAACTATGTTGTACATCTGGAGCTAATATAATATTTAAATCAACTATACTTCAATTTAAAATATAGATTGAAAGTAAACAAAAAGATAGTGTGCCAATAAGGAGATCTCGGTGACATTATTGCACACATTCAGCTGACGGCAATGCTACTGTAGTAGGGTACTTTTGGAAAGTAACACTTCAGTGTGAATCAATAACTTCAAAATACGTACTCTAAATTGACTCTGTAATCCTACTTCTGGGAATACAACCTATGTAAATAATCTTAATAAATGAAAATGTTGCATACACGAAGATAATCTATTGTAGCGTTACTTGCAATAGTGAGTAATTGAAAACAATTTAAACAGAATAGGAATGGTTAAATAATAACAATATCCTGTAGTAAAATGATAAATATGAGCCTTATTTTTCAACACAGAAAATGTTTATTATATAATTTTACATTAAACAATGAAAATGTACTTGTACCATGCTTTAAATTATATAAAATTATGTTTTGAATGGACAAGTTCTGAGTATAAATAAATAAAATAGCTGTTATTTACTGGATTGGTAGGATTTTGTGTGTTTTTAGCTTTCTCTTTAGTGTTATTGTGCTACACGCACAAATCTAAAATAATTTTTTCAAAGAAAGATCTTAAAGACGCTACCAAGAATTGAATTACAAAGCTGATAGGTTCTTCCTTCATGGAATCCACCTAGGATGTGTTACAGATATACTTGGCTTATAAAGTCTCCTTTTTCTCTTCTCAACTTGGAAATCTCAAGATTAAATCAGAAAGATCCAGTATAAGGATGTTCGGATGATTTTGCTCCAAATTTCACCTTCTAGTTAGACCCAGTGCGGGTTAGAAGTTCATCCTCCAGTTGCCAAACAACTGCTAGTTCAAATAAAGAATCAAATTTTCAGAGACAATTGTTACATGACCAGCTGTGGTTTGTATCAGCTACAGAACCACGCTGCATTTTGCTTTCTTTGCCCACAAGCATATTTTGTTGTTGTTGTAGCACAGACCTCCATCTTTTCTAAATTTCCAACAGGAAAAGTAAGCATCAGAGACACTTGTAAGTACGTTCATTTGGATGAAGGACAACCTGACCAAGAGCTTGGGAGAAAACTGGGATGATAGAAGGATGGTATCTTTACAGGTGGACGGTTCAGTTCAGTCGCTCAGTCACGTCTGACTCTTTGCGGCCCATGGACTGCAGCACGCCAGGTAGACAAGTTTCAGCTTATTTAAGGATAGGACTGTGGGTAAGTCAGGCAATCCTTCTGGGTCTTGGCCTCTGATCTGATCTGAAAAATTTGGAAATTAACACCTACCCCGGCTTCCCTGGTGGCTCACAGGGTAAAGCGTCTGCCTGCAATGCAGGAGACCTGGGTTCCATCCCTGGGTCAGGAAGATCCCCTGGAGAAGGAAATGGCAACCCATTCCAGTACTCTTGCCTGGAAAATCCCATGGACAGAGAAGCCTGGTAGACTACAGTCCATGGGATCGCAAAGAGTCGGACACAACTGAGCGACTTCACTTTATGTGACTCATGAAGAGTCGATGAGATAATGTGTGTTAATGCTTTCAGCCCCAATATCACCCACATAGGACCTTCTCCTTCAGTTCAGCAAACATTTATTGAGCACATACTATCATCCAGGCTAACTGTGAAATGGCCTGGTGGCTCAGACGGTAAAGAGTCTGCCTGCAATTCAGGAGACCCAGGTTCTATCCCTGAGTCAGGAAGATCCCTGGAAAAGGAAATGACTACCCACTCCAGTATTCTTGCCAGGAGAATTTCACAGAGGAGCTTTGTGGGCTACAGTCCATGGGGTCACAAAGGGTCAGATACAACTGAGTGACTAACACGTTTACTTTTTTTTCTTACCATCATCCAGGCTAACCGGGAAACGTACCGGATTGATTCTGGGCCAACCAAGTAAACTGCCCAGCTCACACAGATGGCTTTGTGCTCATGACAAAACTGATCTCTGTTCGTGGCTACCTGGCAGCTAAAAGGCAAGTGAAAACAATCCTGACTCTCTGAAGACTATTGTATAGCAGTGGGTGATGATTGCATGACAAATCAGGGAGAAGAGTTTCAGAGGCTCCACCCCCTAATCCAGTGAGCAGTTCACACTCTGCAAATGGGAAAACAGCAGCATTTATAGGGGCAAACTTGGCAATTAGCAAAACACAAACAACTAAACCGAGGCCTCATTGACCTAGCTTTGTCCCCCTTCTAGGACTCTTTCTCCTTTTAGCTGTGACTCTCGTTCTGGTCAGAACACTTTGTCCACACAGGTATGGGCCAAAAGAACACTTTCCTCTCCAAGTCTCTTTGTATTGTATAGATAATTAAGATATTTTGTGATCACCAATCTTGTGGAAGAATACAATAAAAGGTTGAGGAACTTCAGTCGTGATCTTTTTCCTCCACAGGTTTGATGTGTGATTTGGGGTAAATAGCTGAAGTTTTCTGAGTCTTCATGTCTTTGAATGGTTTTATCAGCTCTACCAGAATTATTCATAAATAATTCCACAAGTTAGAAAGGAGGAAAAAAATGTTGCAAGGAGTCTTGTGAGCCTAGAGGGAAAAAGATGCTACTGAATCTGTAATCCAGCATGTCTTGGGACCAAGGCGCTTTATACGTGTGTCCTGTATTCTGTACTATGCTAAATCCATGCATATAAAACACATTTATATTGCAAATAAAATTTGCTGTTTTACCAACACTTCAAACTCAGCACTGTTGTGTTCTAGGCCTCTTTTCCCATAGTGGGGAAAAAGTCTGTTCCTTTTCCAACTTCCGGTCTGTTGAGGAAACTTTAATCCCGGGAACCATTTTCTATTCATTTTGCTTGACAGGCATCTTCCTACAGCATCTTGTGTTATCTATATGTGGCCCCTTTTACACCCCTGAGTGTGCACCCTACACAAGGTCTCGTTGGTTTTCCCAGGGTTTCTGTAACAGACCCTACAGTCTGCATTTTCCCCTCTCCAACCTACGATAGCAGAATCTTCCTTAATGCTTATTCTATCTTGATTCTCTTCTGATAAAAAGATTCAGGTCACTCCCTATTTCCTCCCATGTCAAGTCTAATTTCCCCTACCTGGCCTTTAAGGATCTCTGCAATTATGTTATTGTTCACCTGGACACCCTTTCTCTTTTCAGAGTAATTTTTCTCCTGTTTCACGAGACCTTTTGGTCTAGTTCATTACAGTATCCGGAAACCCCTTAGTGGCTTTCTGTGTCATTTCTTTCTTTAAATATTGCTAGTTCTGAGGACTCAGTCTGTGTTCCTCTTGTCTTTTAGGGACACTCTCTTCTCACAGAGAGCTAAACAGTTGGACAATGTTTATAGAGGCATGTTCTCTGATCCATAACTTCTCCATCCTTTCTGCAATTATTTCTTTGTTATGACTTCTGAAAATGGTGTGAGCAGACCTCTTTTTTGGTTGTGTTGATAGAGCTATAAAATCAACTCTCATGACAAGTTGGAAAAATTAATCTTCTTTATTTTGTCTAAAACACCTGCAGTGCTCCTCTCAAGCTGCCACCTGGCAGAACAGAAGAAAAAATAATTTTCTTTCAGTCCATCTGAACTGAAAGTGGCCTCAGAAAGCTAAATCTCCAGGCCTCAAGCCCCAAACTTTCCAGATGTCAGAATGGCTGTGATGCTGATTATTATACAAGCAGTTTAAGAAAAGCAGAGGAGGGCAGAGATCTCCAGTATTCCCTCTCTCCATAATGTCTCCATGATCTGATGTATCTGTTCATTGCAAGACAGAAGCAGAAAGGACCACATGGCCATCTTGCCTTCTCCATTGTAACCCGTTCTCCATGTCCTCCCATATTCAGAGGCCTGATGAGCTGACTTTGTTTTCCTATATTTGGACATTTACACATTCTATATATGTGTATATATATGTATTATATATTGCATATATATTATATGTATATTACATATATTATATATGTAATATATATGTATATATTATTATATATTGTTTATATATTATACATATATTATTATATATTACATACATTACACATATATTACATATATATTGGAGAAGGCAATGGCACCGCACTCCAGTATTCTTGCCTGGAAAATCCCACGGACAGAGAAGCTTGGTAGGCTGCAGTCCATGGGGTCACGAAGAGTTGGACATGACTAACAGACTTCCCTACATATATATGTATCATATATGTATATTATATACATATTATATGTATATAAATGTACAATATATACATGTATAATTATATGCATTTATAAAATATATATGTATTTATAATATATATAATATAAAATATAAAAACAGACTTTATATATAATATATATGCATTATATGTGTATAATTATATGTGTGTATTATATATGCATATTACATGTATTGCATATATATCACAATACATATATGCATATTATATTTACGTATATTATATATTGTGTATATATACATATTATATATTACATATATATTACACACATATATACACACATAATACCTATATATGTATTATATATATGTATTATGCATGAATGCCCAGCATCTTTGAACAGCATTGTTTTCATTTTCTCTCCATATCTCAGTCTCCATCCCTAAAGAGATGCCAGACTTGGTTTTCCAGTCTTCTCTGTATCAAGGGCACAACCATGACCTCAGCTCATGATCAGATGCACCAGCGGCATGAGACCTGGATTCGGAAGAAAGAGCGTGGAGGAAGAAGTGCTTTCTGCCATGTGTCTCCTAGTGAGCGTGGCGAGCACAGCAGATGGACAGACTCACAGAGGTCTTGGGCACACAGCGAGTGCCTCTGCTCTGTGCTAGAGGGACCACTCTTCCGTGCACTCCAGTGGTATATTTTATAAACCTTTCCCCTTTCCTAAAGATGCAACTCTGAGCCTGTTTTTCTGGCTTTTCTGGAAACTCCATGAACTATTTAATACTCTTTAGTAATTCTGCTTCAAACAGCCAGAATATATTCAGTATAGTAGCTAATGTACCACCCTTCTATCCCCACATACACACTGACCTTCTTGCCCCAGACACTATTACCTACAATTTTGGAGTCCACTTTGATCTTTGATATATGCTAACTGGCAGCTTACAAACACCTGGTTTTAAAGGCCGTCTTGCTCATGGAGTCAGGTTTACATTGTCTCCTGCCATTATCTCAGAATATTTGCAAGGGGAAAACACTTTGAGAACAATATCAAAAGGTATCATTTTAATAATTTCTGGAAAGGCCAAGTCAATCTTTTTTTCTTGATGTTCCTGTTTCTATGGGGATTGCCTGATGCATTCACTGGCACAGGAAGTCATGTCCTGGAGACTACAGGCCCTTTGCATGTCAGAGGAATGCTAGACTGGGGGAAAACCCATCCTCCTTTGGGGCATTTCTCCATATCTACTCTTGAGCCTTGCTCTATCTTGGCCTTGCACTTTTGCTTCTGTTGACCGCCCGGCACCCCTGGCCACAAAAATCCATCCAAGTTCCTGACGATGCTTTCCAAAGCATATGTCCTTCCCAATGAAATAACACCACATTCCCTATATCTTCCCTTGGTGACTTTAATTCCCATTGACTTCCCTATGTTTTGTATTCATTTAGCACGTAGAGTTGCTGCTGCACAGTTTAACACTTAATCATTGTGATATGTGTCGTCAATTTGCAGGAATAAATCTTTAGAGAAAATACTCTGAGAAGTGCAGTTGCCCAATCTAGAATTCAGAATCTTTAAGTTTTTTTTTTTTTTTAATTGAAGTACAATTGATTTACAATGTTGTGTCAGATTCTGGGGCACAACAAAGGGACTCAGCCATGGAGAGATGGATACATGGATACATGGGTTCTTAATACTCTCTTCCATTGTGGGTTATCAGGGTACTGACCATAGTTCCCTACACTACACTATTGGACTCGGTCATTTATCCATTCCATATATAATAGTTCATATCTGCTAGTCCCTAGAACTCAGAATCTTGATTGTGACAGAGTTAATTAAACCACCTCTTTATGCCTCATAATAGAAATAATACAAAGGGACTTGTTTCTTTATCTAAGAACTCTAGGCTTGTATATCTCTACCTTGAGGCCAAAGTCAGTAAAATGTAAAAAGCAAAAATGTTCAAAGAAGAAACTTAGTATGCAGGCGCTTTTGCTGATGACTCCAGAAGCATTTCAGAATACATTTAATGCCTCAGAATCTTTATTTAAATTTGGGTGATCTTTGTGTTGTAGATATGCTTGAGTGGCAGTTAATAGAGAACTCCAAATAGCCGAGTTTACTGTTTGATTGTTTTGACAGTTCTGGGTCCTCATCGCACAAAGAACAATGTAATCACCAGCCCCTTCTCTGTACATAACAACAGGAATGGCCTTCAATTGTTATTCCAGAAGCACAGCTGGACTTTCCCACAGAGTATCAAGGTGTTGGGAATCACATGTCTTTTTCCCTAGACTGGCCCATCAAGCCAAGATGAAAAACAATCAGCTTTCAATTTTCTGTTCTTGTTTGTTTTCTGCCCGGCATACACAGAAAAGGCACTTAAACAAACTTTCGGATTATGTTTTCAAGGGCATCTTTCTATTTCTGCCTGCAAAGCATTTGGGAGCCAGTTGTTCCTGGGCCCCAGGAGCCCATTTTTATTATTTAAATGTGGGTGTCTTCACAGCAAAACAACCTCAAACGTTCAACCCTAGCCCCTCAACTCACCACCATTTGCTAAATGAAGCAAAACACCATAATGGTCTTAATGATGTGGATTTATCTTTTAACTGTTGTTTTGAGATCACAACAAATCATTAAGTCTTCTGGCTAAATTAGAGTACAGATCTTCTGGAGTACAGGGCCAATGTGGTTTCTTCCATAACACTCTCCCTCTACCCCCCTCCACATCCCATAACCTCATCACTATTCTTCTCAGATTTCTTCCATGTGGAAAGAATTGGCTTAATATATTCAAAGTTACACTTTTAAACAGCTTCGTTACCTCCCTGCATGCCCATTCCTCCCCCGTCCCCCAGAGCTACTGCCCTAAGAAATTTAGGCAGCAGAGAGCTAAACAAACAGGTTTAGATGAGGGCTGACTCTGGGATCCAGCACAGCAAAGGGTAAGAGAGGAAAGGAAATCGCCAGCAGAGATTTGGCTCTCCCAGCTTGCCTGTGCTCTCATCACTCACCTTTGGTCCAGCAAACGTGGAGGATGTATCACAGACGCCACCGTCAGAAGTCAATGAGGGTAGAATTGGAACTCATTCTGCTTCTTCTTAGGTCTGTCCCTTACTCTCTGCCCAGCCCATTCAGTCCCACAAAAACGGCCATAAGGACACAGGTCCTCAGTTTCTGGCCCAGGAAACGCAGGAGCGTGAAAACCATGGAACATGAAAACCAAGGCTCAGGAAATGGATGGGGTCTCTCAAACCTATATATATTGAAGTTTATGCATGCCCATTTTTCTAGAAGATCTTTATGTGGTACTCAGGAGACTGGGGACAACATTTACTCATCTCTCCTCTATGCAAGAACAAAAGGATATGTATAATGCAGTGAAGAGCTGGTTTAAGAAATCCAGTGCCTGATAAGGATAGTGAGTTAAAAAGGGTTTAGGTTAAACTCAGCTGGATGAAGTGATTCAAGCTTAGCTTAAACTAACTGCTGAGCTAAGTTACTGTAACACACAGATCAGCGCTGGTCAGCCACAAGATGTCCCATTAATGTTGGCTGAGTTAAAGACTGTATCTAACAATCTCCTTGGGGGCCTAGGGTTTTCTAAGCTAAACCCACTTTACAGAAAGGTTAATTTTGCATCTAGTAACCAATGTGATCTCTATATAGTCAAAGTTCATCTGTTACAAAGCAGAGGCACCCACATTTCTGAAAATTCTATAGCTTGAATTTAGATGCCAAGGTTATGTGTGAAATCTAAGTATATGATTTACTCTTAGGATGAAAGAGTTGGCTTAAAACTCAACATTCAAAAAACTAAGATCATGTCATCCAGTTTCATCCCTTCATGGCAAAAATTGGGGAAACAATGGAAACAGTGAGAAACTTTATTTTGGGGGGCTCCAAAATTACTGCAGATGGTGACTGCAGCCATGAACTTAAAGGAAACTTGCTCCTTGGAAGAAAAGCTATGACAAACCTAGACAGCATATTAAAAAGCAAAGAGACATCACTTTGCTGACAAAGGTCCATCTAGTAAAAGCTATGGTTTTTCCAGTAATCATGTATGGATGTGAGAGTTGGGCTATAAAGAAAGCTGAACACTGAAGAAATCATGCTTTTGAACTGTGGTGTTGGAGAAGACTCTTGAGAGTCCCTTGGACTGCAAGGAGATCCAACCAGTCCATCCTAAAGGAAATCAGTCCTGAATATTCATTGGAAGGACTGATGTTGAAGCTGAAACTCCAATACTTTGGCTAACTGATGCGAAGAACTGACTCATTGGAAAATACCCTGATGCTGGGAAAGATTGAAAGCAGGAAGAGAAGGGGATGACAGAGGAAGAGATGGTTGGATGGCATCACTGACTCAATGGATATGAGATTGGGTAAGCTCTGGGTGTTGGTGATGGACAGGGAGGCCTGGCGTGCTGCAGTCCATGGGGTTGCAAAGAGTTGGACACAACTGAACGACTGAACTGAACTGAGTGAGGTACTTTTGCTGGGGAAACGCTGTCCTGTCCAACACTAAACGGTAAACTCCTTGTCCCATGCAGAATGACTAAGCTCAACCTGTGCTTGTAAGGATGGTGAATTAGAAAGAGTCATAAAAGGGGGGAAAAATCAGCCCACTGGAGCGATGAGAAACTCTTAACTCCCTTCCACGGTTGGCAGCTTTACCCATCTCTTCTCCAATGGGCTTCCAGAAGGACTGGAGTGGACGTTAAAGCTCCCTTGTGTGTTAATTACATTCTGTGAGCCCAAGTGTGTGTGTGTGTGTGTGTGTGTGTGTGTGTAAAAGTTCATTTATATCTAAATAGAAGAATCTGCTCTGAGCTCTATCTTCGGTACTGGAAAATTACTCTTTTATCAGGGAAATTCAAGGGCCAAATGAAGGACGACAGAATATAAATTCAATGACCTTTTGTAGACAGACAAAGTCAAGAGGATGAGAGGCTGTGAGCTGGGCAAAAGGAATATGTGTCTACCCAAAGCTGCTGCTTGTAGGAGAGAGATGCATAAGGTGAACATAAAGGGCATCGGTTTCCCACTTCAGAGCAGTTCTACATGCAGCCTCAGAGAGAGGGATGTCTGTGTTTGGCACATCCATCTGAGTTCGTTTCTCTGGGCAACCTGGGAGCTCTTGCTTCAGACCCATCTCTGTGGGCAAGTCTCACATGACGTGGCCCTGCTACATCACTACAGATCTCTGATCATCTTTGTTGTGCTTTTTCTCAGTTCCAGAAATTGTGAGAAAGAGAATGAGGCAGAGAGGATTGGGGGAGGGCAGGAAATACATCTGAGGGTAAAAGCTCAGAGTGGCCCCTGTGTGGGGGCTGCTCCAATCCTGCCCGTCCATGCCATGCCATCCCCATCACGCCATCCCTTGTCATTTTCTCGGCGAGCCTGAGCACTCAGAGGCAGTCACCCTTGTACAATGAGGCCGAAGGAGCCATGAGAGGCAGCTGGCGGGCAGTGTTTACAGCCCAGTCATCCCACCGGGGCTGTCACATGACCCCAGCATGCAGCTCTGGGGGGTGGGCACAGGAATCCCTCAGCAGATGTCCTCCTTTGCTCCAGAGCCTCTTCCGGGCCAGCCCAGGTTAGCGTCTGCCTCACTGCCCCACCACGACCCCACCAAGAACCTTGGGAAAGGAAAGCATCAGTGGTCGGGGGAGGGAGGGGCACACACATAGGCTTTCACAAGCTTTCTCTTGATTCCTCCTCTCACCAGTTCTGTGAGGCATTATGATCTGTGGTTTACAGCCAAGGAAACTCAGGCAGAAAGAGGTTAAGGCACTGGGAAGGAAAGTTATGACCAACCTAGATAGCATATTCAAAAGCAGAGACATTACTTTGCCAACAAAGGTCCATCTAGTCAGGGCTATGGTTTTTCCAGTGGTCATGTATGGATGTGAGAGTTGGACTGTGAAGAAAGCTGAGCACCAAAGAATTGATGCTTTTGAACTGTGGTGTTGGAGAAGACTCTTGAGAGTCCCTTGGACTGCAAGGAGCTCCAACCAGTGCATTCTAAAGGAAATCAGTCCTGGGTGTTCTTTGGAAGGAATGATGCTAAAGCTGAAACTCCAGTACTTTGGCCACATCATGTGAAGAGCTGACTTATTGGAAAAGACTCTGATGCTGGGAAGGATTGCAGTCAGGAGGAGAAGGGGACGACAGAGGATGAGATGCCTGGATGGCATCACTGACTCGATGGACGTGAGTTTGAGTGAACTCCGGGAGATGGTGATGGACAGGAGGGCCGGCGTGCTGCGATTCATGGGGTTGCAAAGAGTCGGACACAACTGAGCAACTGAACTGAACTGAGGAGATCATGAAAGTGAAAGTGAAAATTAAGTCGCTCAGTCCTGTCCAACTCTTTGCAACCCCATGGACTGTAGCCTATCAGGCTCCTCCATCCATGGGATTTTCCAGGCAAGAATACTGGAGTGGGCTGTCATTTGGTAGGAGATCATAGAGATGATAAAATGCACAGTTGACATTTAATTCCCATACTCACCCAGCTCTGATGGCAGGACTTGGCCACCAACAGCTGGCTGGCCTGGTTGAGCTTTTAAGAAAAAGGCAAATTGTCCAGGGTACTGGCTGACCTCTCAGGACATGATGGACAAATAGGAGGGCCACCTGCCTCAGATACACACACACACACACACACACACACACACACAGTTACACTCCCTGCTCTGTTTTTTTTGTTGTTTGTTTGTTTTCCTATCTTGCTCTCACTGAGATAACCTAACACCTAGTCTTGTGTCTACACATCCCCTGGGCCTCTGTGACTCTCTCTCCTTGAGACGTACAGACCACCAGTTATAGTTGTAATCATAGGTCCTTAACTGACGAATTATTCAGCTGGCAGGTATGACTTTGGTTATTACATCTTTCCCTATCTTTTGTGTTTGTTTGTTTGTTTGTTTGTCTGTCTGGGACAACAAAAGCAGGACAGGCACTCAGACCTGGTTCAGATTCTGGGACGTGGATTGTGGTCCCAGCCGGGGTCTCTCTGCCTCCATTGTAAGGCCATCTTGCACTGAAGTTTTTTGTTGAGGCTTGGGGCAGGGCTGGGCATGTAGGAAGAGCTTATTGGATGTTTCTATCAGAAACATCTTTTCAAAATATCCACTTTTATTATGTCACTCTTCTGATAAAAAACTTACAAAACTTACAATGGCTCCCGGTCTGCTGCCGCAAGGCCATGCACACAGGGCCCCCATTCTAGCCTTCGTTGAGCATAGAAAAGAAGGGACATCTCATTTATACCTAGTCGTCTTCTTCCAAGGGACTCCTCTGGCTGAAGTCCCTCTCTGCTCTTTCACAGCTACAGGTTCAAGCGCCAGCTCCTCCAAGCAGCTATGCCTCGCTAGTCATTCCAGCCATCTGGAGCTTTCTTCTTGAGTTCAAGCTTCTATGTCTGAACAAGTCTAGGCGTGTGATCACAGTCTGTCTTTATATTGATACTTTATACTTCCCGGCTAATGTCTTACAAACTGTAAACCCATCAAGTACCAAGATCACATAGCAAATGCTTTTTGTATTACCCAGAGTGCTAGCCTGATGTTAGGAATATAATAAGGGTTTTAAAAAAATATTCAAATTAAACTAAATGAAAATTCTATTTTAGTCAGAGCTTACATGGGATATTATTTCTCACTCTTCAATGTATGAACCCCTCGTAGAGAAGACACGTTTCTCATAAACCTCCAATATTTATTTTTATTGCGTCACTTAAGCATGTTAACATAAAACTAAGTATCAACTCCTAATAAACACTTCAGGCTCTTAAATCACTATAAAACCCAAACAGATTTATAAAGTTAATATAAATAATAGTATAAACACTATAAAGTTTAAATTAACAGTGTAAGTTTATTGTGATGTAGGATGCTTGCTAAAAGCAAATCACATCAACATCATGATATGGAGTTGCTCTGACCCATGTCCTTCGCCCACTCCAGTGTTCTTTTCTGGAGAATCCCATGGACAGAGGAGCCTGGCACGCTAAGTCTGTGGAGTCACAAGAGTCAGGCACGACTTAGTGACTAAACCACCACCACCACCAAGTTCTTTGGAGATCTTGAGCTTGGCATGATTCATTTCTTACATCACTCTCCTGTGTTCAGTACATAATACAGCAAAACCTTTATTTCTTCTGTGTGGCATCAGGTCAGTGGGGATTTTTTTAGCCAAATGGCACCGTTATTTTTAAGTCTGTTTTCTTCCTCCCACCTGAGACAAGGTCATGATGTGCTGAAACAATTTGTCAGTGTTTGGGTTTATGTAATCACCCACAGGGTCTAGATATGCTTATGTCAATTTTTTATTATCTACGAAATAAAAAATTCAGATTAAAATAATTTATAAGAAAGCTTTTGGACCATCTATAGAATTTATCTGTAGATACCTGGTTGAGTAACACTGTCTAATGGGAGAAGAATTATTTAAAGCAGAAAAAAATGGAATTATTCTTTCCTTTCCATGAAAGGCTATTGGCTAGAGATGCATTATCTTATTTTTTCTATTGCTAAATATATTACTTTAAAATTGTTACTAAAATTTGTCTTACAGACACAAAGTGACATATTTATCACAGAAAATGTAAAAGTTATCAGTTTTTTCAAGAAAAAAAAACTGAAAACCTCAGAATTCACCTTGCAGAAATAACCACTGATATCCCTGTGACAGTAATACTTCTTCTATTGCTGCTAATAACATTAGCAATAGCCACAAACCGATAACTACATGCCAGCCAATATTCAAAGAATTTTGTATATACTAATTTATTTGCTCTGCAAAAAGAACCTTACGGCATAGGTACTAGCAGTATTCTTATTTTATGGTGAACTGAGCCCTAAAGAGTGTTGACTGAAAAAAAAAAAAGCACAACCTAACAGTTGTGAATTATGTATTACTCAGTGGATCAATTGAGGATTTAAGCCCAGATGTAGCCACTCAGACAGCTCTGAGAGAGGGACTGTTCCAAAGAGGTAAAGGAGGATCCAGGATATATAGGAAATTTTGCAACAAAAAACAGATAGTTAGAACATCAAAAGTTACTTAAAGAAAAACCAGATATCTCAGTTAATGAATTTTCTATATTTCATAATTATAAAATATTTTCATAATTCTATGTATGGGAAAATGCAAGAGTCTGGGCTCACTGAAATTGTTCCTTTGATATTTAGAGCAAGTATCCTGGTTTTTCCATCCTGAAACCTCTCAGAGTACACAGTTGGGGCTGCTGCAATGGCTGAAGGTTTAATGGCTGAAACAGTCTTTGTTTACAGACAAGAGTTTAGGTAACTTTCAAACATATAATTACTCTTTATGCTATGCTATATGCTAAGTCACTTCAGTCGTGTCTGACTCTGTGCAACCCCACCAGGCTCCACCGTCCCTGGGATTCTCCAGGCAAGAACACTGGAGTGGGTTGCCATTTCCTTCTCCAGTGCATGAAAGTGAAAAGTGAAAGTGAAGTTGCTCAGTCGTGTCTGACCCTCAGCGACCCTATGGACTGCAGCCTACCAGGCTCCACCGCCCATGGGATTTTCCAGGCAAGAGTACTGGAGTGGGGTGTCATTGTTACTCTAAGGCAGAATAAAACAATATGCAAATAAAGCAAATTAAGTCAAATATAGGATCACTTATTTTTCTTACATATACATTAAACATATTTTGGTGTTGATACCAATAATTTTATGGATATCAGAAGAGTATATTCCATTATAAAAATAGATCATATTATCAACCAATATTCCATTAACAGCATTCTAGGTAGTTTTCCGTCTTTGAGTATTTTGAATATTATAGAAAGCTTTCCATT
This sequence comes from Bos taurus, assembly GCF_002263795.3. Taxonomy (NCBI): domain Eukaryota; kingdom Metazoa; phylum Chordata; class Mammalia; order Artiodactyla; family Bovidae; genus Bos; species Bos taurus. Next base: position 74,367,228 of record NC_037343.1, read on the forward strand.
TTGAGTATTATAAAAAGAGTATATACAAAATTTATATACTCAGTATTTGAGTATATAAAAAGATGAACATTCTTAGACCTTAATCTTCGAGCATATTCTTACGAGGTAAATATTTTTTATTTCTTATTTTGTTGAACAATCTAAGAAGAAAAGAATATGGAAATCTCAGCGTCCTCAGTCTAACACTGTTGCAAGTGTGACTTTATTCACTGGAAGAGTACTTCATTTCACACAATGTTCAATTATATGCTTTTTTTAAACACTCAATCAAGAAGTTTACATTTTCCATAGTGCTAATAGGGGCTTTTCAGCTCTAAGTACACAGGAGAATGAGCTACTATAAAACCTAGAGTAACACTTTGAAATAAGTGTCCTAAATTTTCGAACTTCAGAAGCCTCCATTTGGTTGTCCTAAATCAGAAATTTCTGTTCCCAGTGGGTAGGTGGCACTCCATTAGGTATTTTTAAAGCTCTGTTTTAGCTGTTTATTTGGAGGAGGAAAAGGGAATGAAGTTTTTGGACTAACTGCAGATCTTTTTGCTTTTGCAAGCCTAGTTCTAATTGTTAGTCTTCAAACATTTTAATTTATCAAAGTAATACACACACATTGTTGGAGTTAAACACTATTAAAAGCTTTTGCTTTTGGTAGGTGAAGGGAAGTTCCCTTTCCATCAAGTTCTACTCTCCAGAGGCAACAAATTCTAACGCTTCTTTGTCATCTTTCTTTCCCACGTCTCTTCAGTTCTCCACCTCCCTGCTCCTTTACCTCCCTCTTCCTCCTCCCCTTCCTCAACCTCTTTCTCATCCTTCTCCACCTCTTTAGACTACAGTTTCTGAATACAAGGTTCTGTATATTCAAATGTATCAGATGGTCTATAAGCTCCTTTCCTATTATTTCATTCCCCCCCCCCCCGCCCCCGCCCCGGAAATGTTCTTTCAGGATCTCTCTGGATTCCTGCTCCAATCTGGACTGGTTAATCTCCAAGTCTGTTCACTTTATCCTATTTTAGAGCTCCTATTTCCTGGCTTCTGTGCATTCTTTTTCCTTGGTTTTCTTATTTTGAAGGAACCTATCTTCTAGAGTCTTCCAAGGAAAAGGGATACATTAGAAGAAAACTTTTATTCCGTTGTCACACTTGATTCCCCATTTAGGTACATTGAGCATATTGTGTGGAAAAGCATCATCTCTAGGAATTTGAAGGCACTCCTCCGTTTTGTTCTGACTTCTGTTGTTGCAGTTGAGATGTTCAGTGTATTCAGTATTCAGATCTTGGATACTTTGGATGCGACTTAGTTTCTCTATCTTTGGAAGTTAATAGGTTGCTTTTCTCCCTAAAGTTGAATAGTTTTTATAATGTTGTGACTTGTTAAGATCGTTTGTGATTCATTGGTATTGGCATATATTTAAAATAAAAACTCCTAAATATCTGGTACTTACTAGAGTATTCATTTCTTAATTTATTTCTTACTATTTCTTCTTTCTATAAATCTCTATCAGATGTTAGATTTACTTCATTAATCCTATTTTTAAAATTTTATGGCTCCTATTGACCATACTTTTGTGTTATCGTCCAACTTCCTTTAGGTTGTGTCAACTCAACTCTCCATCCTTCTATTTAAGTTTTTATTTTAAATTACCTGTTATGTACCTAATATCCAGGAGGATTTCTTACTTCAAGTTCCTTCTTTTCCCTCCTCTTTCTCCCCTCCTCCTCCTTCCTCCCCCTCATTTTCCCCTCCCCATCTTCCTTTTCTCCTGCCGCCCTTCTTCCACTCTCCCCTCTATCCTCTTCATGATACCATCTTCATAATATCATGATATCATATTCTTCTCTTTGGAAATAGTATCTCCTATCTCTCTGGGAATGTTAATTATAATTTATTTTAAGTGTTCCCCCCTTTCTCTGCTTTATCTATTGAGTTTCATTTTCCTTGTTTGTTTTATGTCTTTCACATTAGATGATACTTGACTGTCTATTTCTATTTATGATTGAAACACTACAAATTTTGTTTTAAGGTGATAGAGTTTTCTGTTTAGTCGCTAAGTCATGTCCAACTCTTTGTGACCCCATGGATTGTAGCTCACAATAGAGAAAGACAGGGAAGCCTGGTGTGCTGCAGTCCATGGGTCCTGGACTGGTTTGATCTCCTTGAAGTCCAAGGGACTCTGAAAAGTCTTCTCTAGCACCACAGTTTGGAAGCATTGTAGGCTCCTCTGTCCATGAGATTTTCCAGACAAGAATACTGGAGTGGGTTGCCATTTCCTTCTCCAGGGAATCTTCCAGACCCAGGGATCAAACCTGCGTCTTCTGCATTGCCAGCAGGTTCTTTATGGACCAAGCCACCGGGAAAGCCTCTTAATAGAGTTTTCTAAGATTGCCAAATAATTTTATGCATGTTTGAGGTAGGCTCTACTATAGGGTAGCCTATATTGTTGCTCATTGTTCAGTTATTAAGTCATGTTCGACTCTTTGGGACCCATGGACCAAGCACACCAGGCTTCCCTGTCTTTCACTATCTCCCAGAGTTTGCTAAATTCATGTCCATTGAGTCGGTGATGCCATCCAACCATCTCAACCTCTGTTGCCCCCTTCTCCTCCTGCCTTCAACCTTTCCCAGCATCAGGGTATTTTCCAGTGAGTCAGTTTTTCCTATTAGGTGGCCAAAGTACTGGAGCTTCAGCTTCATCATCAGTCCTTCCAATGAAAATTCAGGATTGATTTCTTTTAGGATTGACTGGTTTGATCTCCTTGCAGTCCAAGAGACTCCCAAAAGTCTTCTTTAGCACTACAGTTTGAAAGCATCGATTCTTTAGTGCTCAGCTTTCTTTATGATCCAACTCTACATCCATACATGACTACAGGAAAAACAAAAGTCTTGAGCAGATGAACCTTTTGACAGCAGAGTGATATCTCTGCTTTTTAATACACGGTCTAGGTTTGTCATGGGAGAAGGCAGTGGCACCCCACTCCAGTACTGTTGCCTGGAGAATCCCAGGGATGGAGGAGCCTGGTGGGCTGCAGTCCATGGGGTCGCACAGAGTCGGACACGACTGAGCGACTTCACTTTCATGCATTGGAGAAGGAAATGGCAACCCACTCCAGTGTTCTTGCCTGGAGAATCCCAGGGACGGGGGAGCCTGGTGGGCTGCCGTCTATGGGGTCGCGCAGAGTCGGACACGACTGAAGCGACTTAGCAGCAGCAGCAGCAGCAAGTTTGTCATAGCTTTTCTTTTGAGGAGCAAGCATCTTTTAATTTTGTGGTTGAAGTCACTGTCTGCAGTGATTGTGGAGCCCAAGTAAATAAAATCTGTCACTGTTTCCACTTTTCCCCCCTTCTATTTGCCATGAAATGATGGGACCAGATGCCATGATCTTAGTTTTTGAGTATTGAGTTTAAAACCTTCTTTTATATTCTCCTCTTTCACCTTCATCAAGAGGTTCTTTAGCTCCTTCTGCTTTCTGCCATTAAAGTGGTATTTTCTGAATATCTGAGGTTATTGATATCTCTCCTAGCAATCTTTATTCCAGCTTGTGCTTCATTCAGTCCATTATTTCTCATGATTACTCTGCACATAAGTTAAATAAGCAGAGTGACAATATACAGCCTTGAAGTACTCCTTTCCTAATTTTCAACCAGTCCATTGTTCCATGTCCAGTTTTAACTGTTGCTTCTTAACCTGCATACAGGTTTCTCAAGAGAGAGATAAGGTGGTCTGGTATCCCCGTCTCTTTAAGAATTTTCCAGTTTGTTGTGATCCACACAGTCAAAGACTTCAGCATAGTCAATGAAGCAGAAGTAGATATTTTTCCAGGACTCCCTTGTTTTTGCTATGATCCAACAGTTGTTGGCAATTTGATCTATGGTTCTTCTGCCTTTTTTAAATCCAGTTCGTACATCTGGAAGTCCTCCTTTCACATACTAATGAAACCTAGCTTGAAGGAGTTTGAACATTACTTTGATAGCATGTGTTCTATATTAAGAAACATCCAATAATAGTATCTGTGTGTTTCCTTTTGAGTCTGTAGATACTCTCCAAAGAAGGTTCTTCCCTGCCATGGGTGACATAGAAGTAGCTGAGCGGCTGGGCAGAATAAGGATAATGATGCAGATTTAAAACAGAATTTCCACCAATCTTCCTGATTTATACTCCATCTCTTATTCCAATTCATTTTATTTGATGTCTATGATTCTGAACTTTTCTGTGTTTCCTTTGGGTAAAGCAGCTTGCCTCATTGGTTTCCCTATCTCTGTTCAACTCAGTTTTAAATTTGTTACTATTTATTCATCACTTCTGATTTTCACATATTCTACTTGTGAGTTACAAGTGTCCTGCATTCATTAAATGCAGAATTTATGTGTCTCCTTCTTTTGTGTGTGTGTGTTGACACTTGACATCTTTATCCACTTAAATCTAAAATACCCTCCTATTTTTTTAATTGGAAGAACACTGCTTTACAGTGTTATGCTTGTTTCTGCCTTATGACAAGGCACATCAGCCACAATTATAGATATATCCCCTCCCTCCTGAGCCTCTCTCCCCTCCCTTCGACCCCACGCCTGTCGGTCATCGCAGAGCACCAGGACGCGCTCCCCGTGTCATGTAACAACTTCTCACCAGTCATCTCTTTCCACATGGTTGTGTACATATGTCGATGCTGCTTTCTCCATCCGTCCTCCTCGCTCCTTCCCGCACTGTGTCCACAGTCTTATTCTTTATATCTATGTCTCCACTCCTTCCCTCCAAATAGATTCATCAACACCATTTTTCTAGAATCCATATATGCAGTGATAGACTATATTTGTTTTTCTGTTTCTGACTTACTTCACTCTGTGTAACAGCCTCTAGGTTCATCCACCTCACTAGAACTGATACAAATTTATTCTTTTTTATGTCTGAGTAATATTCCGTTGTGTATATTCACCACATCTTCTTTATCCATTCGTCTGTTGATGGACATCTAGGTTGCTTCCATGTCCTGGCTATTGTAAATAATGCTGCTATGAACATTGGGGTACATGTATCTTTCTCAGTTATGATTTTCTCAGAGTGTATGCCCAGTAGTGGGATTGCTGGGTTATATGTTAGTTTTATTCCTAGTTTTTTTTTTTTTTTTTTAAGGAGTTTCTTACTGTTCTCCATAGTGGCTGTATCAATTTACATTCCCACCAACAGTGAGAAAGGGTTCTCTTTTCTCCACATCCTTTCCAGCATTTATTATATGTAGATTTTTTGATGATGGCCATTCTGATTGGCATGAGGTGATGACTCATTGTAGTTTTGATTTCATTTCTGTAATAATTAGTGATCCTGAGCATATTTTCATGTGTCTATCGGCCATCTGTTCTCCTATTTTTAAAAGCTTCTTTAAAAGTAAAATAGATGCCTATTAAGAGGATGCATTTAGGTTAGAACTAGTGGTCTTTTGGAGCTGAGAGAGACCACTAGACCACTATAAAGAATCCATATGGAGACTAGAATGATCAATTACTTAGTGAGATCTTTTTGAGAATTACTCCATGAGATAAAATTCTGTAGTTTTACCTAAAATTTCCTCCTAGAGTATTTCACTGTACCCCATCATTATGTGTATGACTTCACCTGCTAAAGTCCATGTTTAAATACTGTGTTCTCCATGAAGCCATCTCTGATCATCAGAGCTAATAATAATCTTTCCGTTCTCTGAAATATATGGCATTTGATGTATTATTTTCTTACTGGTTGTTCATATTTACATATTTACCCAGAATTGTAATTATGTTTACATATCTCCAGCAGGAGCATTTTTACATGAATTCTTTACTCCCTTTATCCTTGCGGATGGGATTCATATCTGTTTATCTTTGAAGAGCTCCTGGCTCCTAACAGTGCCTAGGGAAGAGCATGTACACAGTTAATGCTGAACAAATGTGCGAAAGTACGGAGGTTACAACAATCTTTGCTTCTGGAAAAATAGAAGGCACATTTTGAGGCTTTGCTATAATTAGGAAGTTTAACCAAGAATGGATCAAGTGCACTTCTTGCCTGTAACTTGCTGTGTATTCTGAAATTTGAGTGAGAACTATGATAGTTCTTTCTGTATCACATCTGCTGTATCACAAATGTTCCTCTGAAGTTCTTCACTGGGGTTGTTACCTTCTTAGGAATAATCACATCAAGGAGTTGGCCAGCTTCTTCTAAAACATTGCTTTAGGCACAACTTGTCTTTTTTGCCTTCCTGTTGGGCCCTCTTCTTCACCTTTGTGCAGTGATCAAGTACCCAGAACAGTCTTGGGAGTGCCAACTGAATAATGAGAAAAAGTATAATGTCTTAACAGACATAGGTCTGAATGTTGCCTTTACCGCTATGGGCTGGGCAATCCTGGACAAGTGAGCAAATCTTTCATCAAGAAAACATCCACTTGTACAAAATGAAGAAAACATTATCCTCCACAAGACGGTCATCAAGGTGAAACAAATAACATATATAAAGTACTTAGAATACAGAAGACATGGGATAGATCATCTTTGCTTTTCCTTTCTTAAGACAAGCATTGACTTTTTCCAGGAATATTGGCATTTTAAAAATAGATGCACTGAGAGAGCAATGCTTAACTCAACAGAAAACTCCCCTTGTGTGCCATCTCATGATTTTTGTTTGAGAACTTCTAGACATCCTGTATTAAAGCACCCACAAGTTCAGAATCCCTTTCCATGCCCCTACTTCTCAAGGAAGAACACATATAAGGAAACATGGTTCAGAAAGTTGAAGCAAGGCAAAGAAAACCACCTTTCTCAAACTTCGTTGGAAGTCTTTCAAGAATGTTTGAAGGGAGCAAGTAAACTTTTGTTTGTAACCTGTCTTTGTCCCACTTTCAAAGTTTATCTTATCATAGGATGTAAGAATATGTATTTCAGAAAATGTATTTGTCCTTTTTAAGTTGGTGCAGCCCTAGATGATGGAGGGAGAAAGGAAAACTTTGTACCAGTAGAGAGATTGAGGTGCTGGTTCTGGGGTTGTGGGACCATTTCAAAAACTACCCAGAGTATCAGAGTGCTTGGGGAGGCAGTACTTGACAAGATGAATCACCTGTGATTAACTCTGTCAGACTCCCTCCTGCCTTCCAAGGTATTTTCAGACACTTGCCAGGCATGTGTTCTAGTGTATATATTTTATTTTCTGCATGAAGGTGTGGAGTGGATTATTGTCCTTTCATAAAACTCTATGGCAGCCTTAGAAAAATCCATCCTGCCACATTTCCATGAGTTAATGCTATTCACTATTGGGGTTTTCCTGTTGGCTCAGATGGTAAAGAATCTGCCTGCAATGCAGGACACGCAGGTTCAATCCCTGGGTTGGGAAGATCCCCTGGAGAAAAAAATGGCAACCGACTCTAGAATGCTTGCCTAGAGAATCCCATGGACAGAGGAGCCCGGCAGGCTACAGTACATGGGGTCGCAAACGTTGGACATGACTGAGCGACTAACACACACGATATACTTATGCATCTTCTTTTTTTTGTCCCAAAGTCAAGCCAATTACTCTTTGACAAGTGGCAGAAGTGAAATGCTACTTCATAACAACAAAGTCTGTCAAAATCAGGGGGAGGCTGAGGCTCCTTCTTTCTGATAATTCATTAGGGAAACACATAGCATGCTCTTTGGGAAGGGAGGAAAGTGCTTCCACTCAGATGTCACAAAGGGGAAGTGATATTTACTGCTGCCTGCTACATACAAGGGGCTGAGCCTAAACTATCTGAGGTCATCCGCCCACCGGTCCTGAGGAAGGTGCCAAATACTATCGTTTTCAAAATAAAGTAGCTCGGCAAGGTGGAAATTTCCGTAATGTGATAGAAATCATTAGGAATCAAGACAGGGACTTAGCCTGTTCTTTTCTGATTATACATACATACCTCATTTTATTGCTTTTCTCTTTATGGCACTTCATACATATGGTGGGTTTTTTTGAAGTTGGAGGTTGGTGAACCTTTGTTTTAAAAAATACTTTTTAAATGTATGTATTTATTTTTTTTGGAGATTCAGTTCAAGTTCAGTTGCTCGTGTCCGACGCTTTGCAACCGCATGGACTGCAGCATGCCAGGCTTCCCTGTCCATCACCAACTCCCGGAGTTTACTTTCCATTTATAGCTATTATAAAATGTTGGCTGTATTTCCCATGTTCTGCTATACAGTACATCCTTGAGTGTATCTTATACCCACTAGTTTGTATCTCCCAATTCTCTGCCTCTTTCTGTCCCCTTTCCCCTCCCCACTGGCAACCCCTAATTTGTTCTCTGTATCTGTGAGGCCGCGTGAGGCTGCTGCTTTTTGTTATATTCACAGTGAGTTGTATTTTTTAGATTCCACATGTAAGTGGTATCATACAGTACTGAAGGTTTATGGCAACCCTGCATCAAGCAAGTGTACTGGCAACTCTTTTCCAACAGCACTGGCTCCTTTATGTCTCTGTGTCGCATTCGGGTGATTCTCACAATATTTCAAACTTCTTCTCATTGTATTTGTCACGGTGGTCTGTGATCAGCGATTGCTGGCGTCATTACTACAACTCGATGAGGCTCAGATGATGGCTAGCAACAAAGCATTTTAATTAAGGACTGTGCATTATCTTTTTAGACATAATGCTATTGCACATTTAAGTTATGGTATATAAACGTAACTCTTATATGCACTGGGACACCAAAAGTTTGTGACTCTCTCTATTGTGATTGTGCTTTACGGCTGTTCTTGGCAATCGAACCTTCTGTATCCCGAGTTCTGCTTGTATCGTGCTCCCTTCCAGGATGGGATGGACTGAATAGATCCATAGAAAAACTGTGAAATAAATGTTTCAAGTTGGGTGTGAACTTCAGGTGTCTATCACTCCTCCAAGCTAATTGTCCTCTTGCCCCCCCTGAGAATGGACACCTCTTCACCAGCTGCTTCTTCCTGAAAGCTGAGCTGCACCCACAGTTCACTAATAGTGTAGAACGAGCTTTTCCCCGTCTTCATTTTCTCATCTACCTCTGCACAAGAAAAATACATTTTCTCCTGGAGAGAAAAGAGAGCGTTGTCACCATCTGGTCTGATTCCAGAGTTGCCCTGCTGCAGGAATGAAGAGCCAGACCTCCCCAGGATTCCGTTTGCCATGTGTGGCTTCTACCATTGCAGCTGTGGAGCACCGAGGAGATAAAATTGCTTCTTGGCAAGGAACCTAGGAGGCCAGCCTAGGCTTAGCAGGCCTTCCCTGTCTTGAGTCACACCCACGTGGAGCCACTTCTCTCGTTTTTTCTCTCAGACCAAACCTTAGAGGCTACTGGCCAGAGGTACACTCCAAACAAGTTCAACCATACTGTTTAGCTGCTGGTGGCGGAGTTAGAATTTCTCTCTCTCAACCTTTGGAAAACTCCAAATCCTGGACATATGTGCCAAGCTGGCAGATGTGGTTTTCTGTGGTCCAAGCTAGGCTTCAGTAATGGCTATAGAGCATCCGCTTCTCTTTCCTGGTTACCTTGAGCCAGGCATTGGCACAGGCAGTATTGCCAAACAAATGGCATTTTTGTGCCGTTTGTGAAAATTGACTTCCCTAATTAACTTACTCATACAAATGCACTCAGGGTAAAGACATTAGGATGATTACCTAGAAAATTACTACTTTGGTAGAGTCCCTCGTGCCCCCTTTTGCCTCTTAAATGTGCCAAGAACAAAACTCGCTCTGATGACATTGTTAGATCGCAGAGAGCAAATAACTGATGAACGAAAGGATGGCGCCTTGTGTTGGCTCCTTTAACCCTGATTTTAGCTCGTGGATTCTGCTCAGCGTGGGGTAGCCAAGAAATGATTTTCTCCTTCCAGAGGGGAGCACTGGTGAAGATCAGAATGACTTCTTGGTGTGTATTCAAGCACCTTTTCCAGCGCTAGGCTACCCAGCAATTACAGCTAAATGAGTTTTGTATCAATTAGAACTGCTAGGAGGATACTCTGGGGGGACTAGCAGGAGGCCTACATTTCAGAAACAAGAGGTTGTAAAATTTCATTTGTTTATCCAGCTTCCAAATGCAGCTTTATTATTTTACTTTATGAACCTAGGAATCTTCACCTAGAGCTTCAGCAATCTGAAACATTTCTAGCCCTGGGGGAATTTTACTTCCTGTAAGTGTTGGTCATTCTTATCAGAAATCAAAGATTTCTGGAAAATGTCCACCTTTTTTGTGGTTTCACTTATTTTTACTATATCGTGTGTGTGTGTGTGTGTGTGTGTGTGTGTGTGTGTGTGTTAGTCGCCCAGTCGTGTCTGATTCTTTGCAACCCCATGGACTGTAGCCCGCCAAGTTCCTCTGTCCATGGAATTCTCTAGGCAAGAATGCTGGAGTGGGTTGCCATTCCTTTCTCTGCGGGGATCTTTCCAAACCAGGGCCTGAACCCCAGTCTCCCGCATTGCAGGCACATTCTTTACCATCTGAGCCACCAGGGAGCTATATCATGTGAGTAGGTAACTCCTGAAATAAAATGTATAATTTCCCAAATTGTGTTCTATGTTCTTTGCTAGATCAGCATGGAGAGAAGTCAGAAGATGTGGGGTGTGGTTCTTGTCACTGGTATATGGAGGTAATGGTGTGTGCGTCCTGCAAAAATTAGAGATAAATTTGTATTTTGAGTTCAAATGAATGGTTTTTAACTCTGCTGCACATTAGATTCATCTAGTGAGTTTTTAAATATGCCAGTGTCTGAGCCCCAGCTTAGACCAGTTAAATTAATCTCCCTGGAAGATGGAGTCAAGATATCTCAAAAGCCCCCCAAAATATATTAGTCAGCCAGGGCTGAGAACCAATCATTCATTACTTTCATAAATATGTACTCATTACCTACTATACGCTAGGCCCCATTCTAGAGGCTGGCAATGTAGCAGTGAACAAATCACACAAACCCTCTGCCTTCATAGAGCTTATATGCTAGCAGGTTTTGACTGACAACAAACAAATAAATCAATAGCATCCATGGTATATAAGTCCGTGAAAAGTGCCAAGAAGAAAAATCAAAGAAGGAAGGGAAACATCCCTTATGCGAGGGGAGGCATTGAAACATTGGCAGGGTATCCAAGGGTCCCCTCCTGAGAAGACGATATTGCACAAAGGCCAGGAGGAGGTGGGCAAGGGTCTCTGAGCAGAGAGAACAGCAAGGTCTAGAAGTGGAGTGTGGCTGTTTCAGGAGAAACTTGGGTGCTAAAGTGCGTGTGAATTACTGGTCTAAGCTAATAAAACCCACACGAGAGCTACAAGAGAACTACTTGTGGGAGTAGACCAGAAGACTGTGTATGAATGTGTGATTGATAATTTTTAAAATACTCTGAACTATACAGCTATAATCTTAGGGAAGCAGGCAGTGACGTGATGACAAGTTAGTAAGGGAAGCCCCAAGAATACTGGCGTCGGTTGCCATTTCTTTCTCCAGGGGATCTTCCCGACACAGGGATTGAGCCAGGGTCTCCTGCATTCCAGGCAGAGTCTCTAGCTGAGCCCCCAGGGAAGCCCAAACTGATGTGAAGTATATTCGGGTTTCCCTGGCGGCTCAGCCGGTGAAGAATCTGCCTGCAATGTGAGAGACCTGGGTTCCATCTCCAGGTCTGAAAGACCTCCTGGAGGACGGAATGGCAACCCACTCCAGTATTTTTGCCTGGAGAATCCCATGGACAGAGGAGGCTAACAGGCTACAGTCCACAGGATTGCAAAGAGTCAGACACGACTGAACAACTAACACATAACACTTCGTATTCCATTTTAGCCTATTTGGGAAAGGCAGTAGGAGGAGGAAATAGATCAATCTAGAGAACAAAATAAGGCAGCAAAAGGAATAAGAAAGGTCCTCTTCGTACTAGTGGGTGGGGGAGGGTACAAGGATGCCATGTGTCTTGAGAGGTCATGGCAAGTGTGTGGTTAACATTTGAATCACATAACTGACAATCATCATTGCTAGTCAATGTTGTTCAGGCCAACAAAATAATTTTGGGAGGGAGGGTTTCACTTCACACGCTAAACTCTAGGTCTACCCACGTTGCTGCAAGTGGTATCGTTGCATTCTTTTTTATGGCTGAGTAATATTCCATTGTATATACATACCGCATCTTCTTTATCCATTCATTTGGCAATGGCCATTTAAGTTGCTTCCATATCTTTACCACAGTTAGTGAAGTTATTCAGACAGAGAAAGACAAGCAACATAGATACCATTTCTATTTGGAATTTAAATAAACAATACAGATGAACTTGTTTACAAAATAGAAATAGACTCACAAACATAGAAAACAAACTTATGGTTACAAAAGATAGTAGGAAATGGAGGAGATAAATTAGGAATTTAGGATTAATATATATACAGTACTGTTTATAAAAATAGCTAAACAATAAGGACATACTGTATAACATACATAGGACCTACTGTATGGCATTTGTATAGCATATTATACTTAATATACTATAATAATCCATAATAGAATATAATCTGAAAAAGAATGCATGTATATGCATGAATAATGAATCAATTTGCATACACTTGAAACTAACACAACATTGTAAATTAACTATACTTCAAAAAATTAATAGTAAAGAGATACTAGAAGAAAAACTTGGCTTCTACTATATCTAGCTCATAGTGAATGGTTGGGTTGATGGAGCCAGGATGAACACACAGCTAGCTTAACTGTACTTCTTATGAAACATAAGGGAATTACAATTGAGATTCTAGTTATCAGTCTCGGTGAACTTTGTATGAGCTCGTTTCCCCTGAGTTAGACCACTCCAGTATTAAATACTGAGAAGGTAAGGACTCGGAGCCTGTGGATGTGAGACGGTGAATTTCGGGTAAGACAATGCTTCTTTCTTGGACCTCTCAGGCCCTCTAGCCTGCTGACCTCTCTAGCTTTTTTTTTTGATTGCCATGTGACACATTTTCTATCCAAAGCAGCAACACCTTGTTCAACCCCTATCTTGCTGCCTGGCTGTTGTTTTTACATAGCATAAATCAGAATAATACCTAATATCTTATCTATCTCTTCTAGCTGATAAGAAAATCAGATGTGATAAAATACATAAATTTAAGGTACTAAATATGTGTACAATAAGATGTTTTATTATTAACAATAATAAGAGTACATCTAGGTAAATGAAGAGTTAAAAATCTGATAAAGCCACCTGGCATTTACCATAGGTGTCAATTAGACTTACCGTCTCTTGTAGATAACTATATCTTTTATTTAAAAACTAACTTTATGTGTATAGTTACATACAAAAATGTTTAGAAAGTTAATATAGCAAAATATAAATAGTGGTTATATCTTGATAATAGGATTTTAAATTACTTTTTTTCTTTTCTGGTGAATACAGCTGTATTTTATATTCATTTTACAGAAATATTCATATACCATTATATATAACATATCTGCATTAAAATATTGATATAATTATATGATGTATGTTAATATATAATTATATATTGTATTGCATACAATTATATTATTTTGTATATAATTGCTTGTTGTTTAGTTTCTAAGTCATGTCATACTCTTTTGTGACCCCCATGGACCATAGCCCCACCAAACTCTGTCCATGGGGTTTCCCAGGCAAATATACAGAAGTGGGTAGCCATTTCCTTCTCTGGGGGATCTTCCTGACTCAAATCCATGTCTCCTGCATTTCAGGCAGAGTGTTCACCAACTGAGCCACCAGGAAATCCAATAGAATTATAATTATATACAATTAATTATGTAATATTATATATGTTCGGAGAAGGCAATGGCACCCCACTCCAGTACTCTTGCTTGGAAAATCCCATGGACGGAGGAGCCTGGTAGGCTGCAGTCCATGGGGTCGATAAGAGTCGGACAGGACTGAGCGACTTCACTTTCACTTTTATGCATTAGAGAAGGAAATGGCAACTCCAATGTTCTTGCCTGGAGAATCCCAGGGACGGGGGAGCCTGGTGGGCTGCTGTCTATGGGGTCGAACAGAGTCGGACACGACTGCAGCAGCAGCAGCAGTTTTTCTGTAGTCACTTAGAGCCCATGAGTCAGAAATAGCTGGTGTTCAAAGTTTGAGTTTACATAGTTATTGTCCTTTTCTGGTGTAATACAGTGGATGCATTTTGTAAGACATGGTATAGTTACGTACATTACGGCTTTTATTTCAATTCCATTGGGTGAACACATTTCAGGGGAGAAACAGGGATAGGAAAGTGCAGAAAGAGATGGAGGAGAAGATACAGGCACTTGAGTATCCCGTACATATGAAGGATAATGTTTGTAAATATTGTACACATGATTCTGTGTACTTTACTCTCCTTCCAGTTTTATTCAACAAACTGTGTTCCAGTAGAAAAAGGAATAAACCCTAGCAAATCTTTCCAGAGGTTAAGGTAAGACTTTCTTCTCATTTGTTTGTCCTTTATAAAAATCAGATGCTTAACAAATCTCTCCGTTTCTTGTCATCAACATGATTAGCCATTTAGTTCTTGGAGTTTGCCGCTATTTCCCGTTGATCCTAAAAATCTAATACAGAAGTTGCAGATGCCCGCTGGGGACTCTTTACCCGCATGGTCCTGAGGCTCCCTGTTTCGGTCCTTTCCCACCTCCCAGAGACACGCTCTTTGTGAATAAGTCACTGTATCTTTTGTCAACATCAGCATTTGTTTCTCCTTCCAAATATTTTACCCATTGGGTCAGAAAGCATGACCCATGAAATCGACCCCCCCATATTTTTGCTTGTCCTTTTCAAAGTTGGCATCAGATGTGTCAGGGTCTGAACTAATCCATGTTTCTCCAGGCTGTTCATTTGATGCAATTGGCATTTCTATCGCTTTCTCTCAGATCTTTCTTTAGCCTGAGAAATACCCCACGGCCATAAAGGGTAGCTGGAAACCCATTCTAATCTGGGTAGATAGAAAGAAATAGAATTTGCCTGAAGGCTCATACTGAGACCAAAATTAGGGACTGGAACACATGGTAACTTTCTGATTCCCATTTCCTCTTCAGATCCCTCAATTTGAATACTCCAGCTTTTGGTTATGTCTCTGATACAACCATTGACAATCATCGAATTCTAAGAAATCATTAAGGAGCCACAAGTAGTCCTTCTTTTTGCAAATCCTCAGAGATTGGCCACAGGAAGGAGCTAGGAGTAAGACACAGGAGGAGAAGGCAGAAAGTTGAAACATGGCTGTGGCCATTGGCCTTTTGGTAGGATTTTCTTCATGGCTTCACCCAACTTTGCCTTGTTTTTCCTTCTTTATTTTATTTTTTCCCTAACTTTTCTGGAGTTATGCACCTTGTGATACATTCATACACTGTGAAAGATGGCAAGTTTCACGTGGAAATGAGATGTGTCCTTCATTAGATTTCATTCCTCTCTGCCTGGGAAAAAAAGGGTAACTCCTTTGTTTCAATCCTTTTTCTGTTAACGGCTGTTTCATAATACAACACAATAAAATGAAAGAAAATACCCCCTAATAGCCATGTTTTTGCATATTTAAAATACGCAGAGCCATATTTTAAGCAGACTCAGAGAAGGCCAAGGACCCTAGAGAGATCAAAGCACTGCCATGGCTGGGCTAGGGATACCAGGATTAGTTAGTGTAGGCTGGGTGATTCGTAAACTAATTTTGGACTCAAAAATTTTACTTAATTTCTTTAAACAGCAGCTCCCTAGAGTCACATTACATTTGACAGGAATGGAGGGGGCAGGGTCTTATGCTGGTAGAACAGCTAATACTAAAATGTGATTCTGACACTGAAGAATTGGCTTTTTGAGATGAATTGATGGCTTTATGAAACTAAGACACAGCCTTCTAGGATACAAACAACAATCTGGGTTGCAAAGCAGTTGAGGGTCTTCAGAAAAGATCCACCATCAGGCAAGCAAGTTATGGATTTCAC
The DNA here is from genome assembly GCF_002263795.3 of Bos taurus. NCBI lineage: Eukaryota > Metazoa > Chordata > Mammalia > Artiodactyla > Bovidae > Bos > Bos taurus. Next base: position 74,383,127 of record NC_037343.1, read on the forward strand.
TCACTGAGCCAACCACAGAGACCAGTTTTGTGGCCCTGGTGAAATTGTTTTGTTTTGTCCTAGTCCAAATAACAGGTGATAATTTGTGTCTTTTTACTTCCTAGATAGATTTATTGAAGAAAATTCTGAACGTGACATGAATTTAGGACTGTTTCGGTGCTCCTATGTGTTCCTTCTGTATGGAATGTCCCTTTCCCCAAATCTATTTTAAAAACTCCTGTCCAAATAATATGCCTCTCCATGTGCCTTCTTCCCTTGACCTCCCAGGTTGAATCCATTACTCCATTCTCAAAGACCTTCTTTATGGCCAAATGGACTCAGAGCTGCTTCAGAGATGCTGTTCGTATGTGCGTGATAAGTCTCTTCAGTCATGTCTGACTCTTTGCGACGCCATGGACTGTAGCCCACTAGGCTCCTCTGTCCATGGCGATTCTATGGTAAGAATACTGGAGTGGGCTGCCATGCCCACTCAACCCAAGGATTGAACCTGCATTTCCTGTGGCTCTTGAATTGCAGGTGGATTCTTTACCACTGAGCCACCAAGGAAGCCCAGAGATGCTGTTAAGGCTTCTTTTATCCACAAGCTTAACACAATAGCTTGTTCACAGGCCCTCAACAAAATAGACTACCTCTTCATTCTTCTTAGAAATATTTCCAGGTTGCCATGTAAAAGGGTGATCCCACCTAGGAGATTTCACATAAAATCCATTCTGCCCTGTCTCTTAGGCCGCAACTGCAAAGTCTTTTCTTTACAGAAGTGGAATTTTTACCCTGGACTTGACCCTTCAAAAACTGCTCAGAGAAATGGCAATTTCAAGTCATTCTTTAAAGGAAAGATAGGAGCTGGGCTGGATAATTTCTTATGGACCTCCCAAACTCTGCGCCTCCCTCAGCACATTCACAGAAAACTGTGCCGTGGGTAAGAGGACGCTTGAGCAGAAGCCAGAGGCCTGAATTCCTTCTCCAGTTGTACCACTGAGGAGCTGAGTTATTTGGATAATCGCTCCATCCCTGGGACTCAGGTTCATCATCGATACACAAGAGGGCTAGGCTCAATGATGTCCAAAAATACAGCGTCCAATTCTGACAATGGTCTCAAAACATTAATAGCCTGTGAAATACCAAAGGTGACCGTCCAATTAATGGCTATTCTTCTAATCTGGGTTTAGCAGGTGGTTTCCTCATCCGCCTGTGGTTTAGAAGCTCTTCATCATTAAAATCATTGCGTGGGATGTTGTTTTCAGTCTTGTGACCTCTCTGCTCGCCACTGCCTTCATGAAACTGCACTGCTGGTGACAAGGCTCCTGGGGAGTTCTCTTCCCTGCTGTTGTAACATAGAGGTGGGATAAAAAGACTGCTGGACTGGAAGTCAGGTATTACGAGGTCTAGCCTGGCTCTGCCACTAACTAGCTGCATGGCCTTGAGCTTGCCAGGTCCCTTCGTGGGGTCTCCATTTCCTCACCTGTTAATTGGGGGATGTGAACCAGATGATCTTTGCAGTTCTTCAACTCTTGGATTCTATGAATTCTAAGCAACGGTATCTCCCTAGAGAGTGAAGGCTGAATGGAAACTTGATGTCACGCCACTCCAAATACCAAACAATTATTATGGAATTCTAGCAATCGACCCCCTCTCCCTGCTCCCCACCCCCTGCCCACCTGCATTAATGACATTTTCAGAGCCTTCTGTTTATGACAACATGTCAGTCCCAGACTAATTGTCACCTTTCCATCAATGTCAAAGGGAGTTAAAGGAGTCTTTTTGCTTAGAACTCTCCTGATTTTCCTTTGTTGGGTGGAAGCAAGGTGTGCCCTGAGGTTCTGACACTCCTCTAATGTTTGAAAGCCGATCCTGGCTCTATTGTCCTTGATTCCTGTTTCTTCCGAATGTGTGCTCATTTGAGAAATCCCACCAAACAGAATCGCTGTCTATGTTATTTGATATTCATGGAATTGACCAGGTCAGCTTATAAGCATATGTGAAAAAAGATCAAAGTGCAGAAAGAAAAGCAAGGAAGGTACTCTTTTCTGGAAGTTCCAGCACCATGTAGGGTAAAAAAAGTTGGACTATGAGGACAACTGCCTTGGTTCGAATCTTTATTTGCCTTTGAGTCAACCATGTGGCAGAGGGAAGTCTACTTTCTCTGCCTCTGTTTTCTTATCTGTTAAATGGGGCTGGTAAATAAAAGCACCAATATCACAAAATTAATGAAATAATATAATATATGTTAATTAGGAGAGGGCAATGGCACCCCACTCCAGTACTCTTGCCTGGAAAATCCCATGGACCGAGGAGCCTGGTAGGCTGCAGTCCATGGGGTCGCTGAGAGTCGGACATGACTGTGTGACTTCACTTTCACTTTTCACTTTCATGCATTGGAGAAGGCAATGGCAACTCACTCCAGTGTTCTTTCCTGAAGAATCCCAGGGACAGGGGAGCCTTGTGGGCTGCCATCTACGGGGTCGCACAGAGTCGGACATGACTGAAGCGATTTAGCAGCAGCAGCAGAAGCATATGTTAATTAATGAAATATATATACAAATTAGTGTAGGGTTTAACACAGGGTAACGTTTAACATTAAAAGGACAGTGTTTAACACTATTTTTGACTAACCAGCATTTGCAATGTGCCTCTTCTACTGGTGATGCTAGTTGTCTTGGTTTGGCAGCAGCTCACCTCTACCCACTCCACTGAGCCTTTGTCCCTCTGCACAACTTTGTCATGACTCCTCTGAGATCTCACTGTTCTTGGGTAATTCTTTAGTAAAGTGTTTTTCGACTGGGGAAACCCTCCTCCTAACTTCCCACCCACCCAGGGAAGCTCTTACTCCTGACCTGTGCAAATAGGCAGCTTATAGCTACCCTTTGGGGAGAAGATGCTTAACCACAGAAGGAGGTTTAATCATTACTTTTGATGGGCAGTCAACAAACATGAGGTATACAATTCACACACATTTAAGGCATGTTATGTTGCTCAAAGAGAAAAAAAACATCCTTCATTTGCAGAACTTGCTGAATAGAGAGCTGGTCTGTGTTAATCTTTCAGTCACCAATTCCATTTTTTCTCTCCCTATTTCCCTTCCTTTAATACCAACAGCTGGGATTGTGCAGTGTGCAGCAAAAGGAAGCAAGACTTTCTCATGAGGTAGGGCGGGGGGAAGTAGAAGCAATTTATTTAATGTGCTTTATCGATTGCACAGCACATTTACTCCATGGGTTCAAGGCACCATGTGTCCATTCTCTCAAAGGCAAATCCAAATCACTTACAGCATCTTTAAGGAAATTCAGAATTAAACGGAAATTTGACTATGAAGCCATCAGCTAAAAAGCACTGACTCCTCACGGGGGATTTTGCTTTTTCCTTTCTTTCTGTCTCTCTCTCATTTGTGTCATCTTTCATAGCAGTGTCCTTGAAGAAATACCCCTTGGGCTTTCCCTATAGATCTTGAAAGGCCAGTAATGGTAAGAGGCAGTAAAAATATCCAGACCATAGAACTAAATTGAGCAAGATACCTGATTTGGGCAATGCATCACCATAGGTAAGAAAGAAATTATTTAAAAAACAAACTACACTGTATATAAATTTGGTTATATTTGTAAAAGTCAAAATATGTGTTTAACAACACTCAAACTATGAAAACTCTATGTGCCTAGTTCCCATTAATATATACAGGATAAGTATTGTGGTAGTAACTTATGTGAGGACTAGCCTAAACAATTCTGGTGATTATCTATGAATGGCTGAATAGGCCAGGTATCTGTAGGAAAAATGCAAATTATAATCAAGGGATGAAGCTAGGTAGCATCTAGAAATTTGGAACTGGATGTCAGTTCTGAGATTTATGCACATCACATCAGAAATCAGAAGTGTAGCAAAAATGTGGCTTCAAGAGGGTTGAAACAAGTGGCTCTGAAGAACCGATGCTGAAGCTGAAGCTCCAATACTTTGGCCACCTCATGCAAAGAGCTGACTCATTAGAAAAGACCCTGATGCTAGGAAATATTGAAGGCAGGAGGAGAGGGGACAACAGAGGATGAGATGGTTGGATGGCATCACCGACTCAATGGACATGAAACTTTGGGAGATGGTGAAGGACAGGGAAGCCTGTCGTGCTGCAGTCCATAGGGTCACAAAGAGTCGGACACGACCAAGCAACCGAATGACAGCAACAACTGGCCTAAGATCATATCACAAAAGGATGGCTAAGGGCCCCATTCAAATGATCCGTTTCTGAGACCATGGAACAGCCCTGGCCTAGGCTCTGTTCTCTCTCACTCCAAAGAAGAATTCTCATCTGCATACTAATGGTGACTATAAGTGCTTTTAAGAATTAATTCCTCATGGGTCATGGGTAGATGGAGAGAAACCAGACCAAAGAGGTAAAGGAGCAGCCAATGGCGGTGCCTGTGAGATTACACCCTCTTAAAAACTAATGCTCTTTTCTGCCTACTCTCACCTCTTTGCTGAAAAACAAAAGCTAGGGTCCATGCTGCTGCAAAGTTCAGATTTTTTTGTTGAATGAAGGAAGCCAAAAGCAATTCATGTAAGGCATTTTATCGATCTCACAGCTCATACGCTTTCTGGGTTCAAGATAGCACATGTCCATTCTCCTAAGGGCAAGTTCAACTCACCCTTTGATTTCCTTATAGGATTTTTCTCTTCTGCAACAGAGTAAGGAAAGGATGGTGTGTGTGAGTGTGTGTGTGTGTGAGTGTGTGTGTGTGTGTGTGTGTGTGTATAAGGGGGTTAGGGAGAGGGTGAGAGACAGAGGTAGGAAGGAAGAAACCTAAAGGAAAATACTTAAGAACTAAAAGGAATTTGTATTTTAAGGAAAAGACAAGATCTGGGAAGGACAGTCTACCAATGTAATGCAGTCTTAGAGAAGAGGTTCTAGAGATTTCGGGTCTGGAGTATGGAAGAATAAAAGAATTCTTTGGAAGGTTTTGGATGTGTTCTTGTACCAAGGAAGCAGCCCACAAAAGGTCTTATTTTCCAGAAGAGGAAGGTTGTGAGAAAACCGCCGAGGAAGGGAGGTATGGCTAGTTTATGGGTGACTGATAGCACTGAGAAAAGAGACTTTTCAGGATGAAGGACCACTGGGCCGGGAAGAAGCTAAGCTTTACATGCAACGTGGACTGGAAATCTGCTGAACTTGGCCTACCTTGGGCTCTAGAATATTTATGCTGCGGAGGAGAAAAGCCTTTGACTAAAAGGGAAGGATTGAGAGGTTGATTTTGCACATTATTCCCTTCGGCAAGGCAGGGTGTACCATGAAGATTAAAAGAGCAGGACATGGCCTCTGCTGGGTGCTGGCAGACTTGGTCTGCAAGGACTGTGCAGGGGGGTCCCTGGCCCTGGAGCCTGAGTTTCTGTTAAAGCCAATGTGGAGAGCTTCATTTTCTATTCTCCATACTTCAGCTGCTGGTAATTTACAGGGGCAAAGACTTAGATCCTGACTGCCCAGAAGTCCCTGGGTACCTTAAACCAATTACAACTCTTCACTCCTGCTGCAGATTTAAAAATGTATCTGGAATAATGTCAAACAGCATCAGGAAAAGACTTTGGGCCTCAAATAAAGCGGCGGTGACCTCCTTACCCTCAATTTTCCCTGGATGTCAGGACACCCCTCCACAGGGTGAAGGAGTGTATAAATTTAATCTGGTTGTTCATAGCAGGGTTGAATGGAGGGACCGATCAGTTGTCACTCTGGGCAGTGACAGGCTCGCAGCCTGTCAGTGATGGGCAATGAAGCACAAGCTGCCATTAGATACACCCACACTACCCAAGGAAGAAGAGAAGGGATGGGGGAATCCTCCCAGGATGCCTTGTGGGGATGATTTTTATAGACCTTGAGAGAAAATGGCTCCCTAAATAGCAAGGGAGAGAGGTCCCCCAGACCCAGCCAGTCAGCTGATTCCTATTCAACCATCTTTTGGAAACCACTGGACAGCTATGATTCCATTCTCTGTGGGTCTCTCTGCAGATCCCATAACACATGTTTGTCTACAAGGAGCCTCTTGGGTACTCCTTTCCCTCAAAACCTGATCTGTAAACTAGCAGCCTCAGCATCAACTGGGAGCTTGCTAGAAATACAGAATCTCCAACCCCACCCAAAGCCTTTTGAATCAGAACCTGCATTTCAATGAGATTTTCAGATGACTTATATACATATTAATTGCTGTTGTATGTGTGGTGCAGAGTCACGTCAGTCACGTCTGACTCTTTGTGACCCCATGGACTGTAGCCCGCCAGGCTCTTCTATCCATAGGATTCTTCAGGAAAGAACACTGGAGTAGGTTGCCCTACTTCCTGACCCAGGGATCGAACCCATGTCTCTTATGTCTCCTGCAAAGGCAGGAGGGTTCTTTACCACTAGCGTCACCTGGAAAGATTCACTGTGGTATGGAATTCCCTAAACATCTAGTTTGACTGGAAACAAATCGTAAAGACACAGCAGCTACTTCTTGGACAAACAGCAGTGACTTCCTTTTATGTAATACGGAATATAAACATTTTTAGCCAATTCAGCTGAGCTGGATTAAGTAAGGAAAAAAACATCAGTTCCCGGCAGCATCCAGTTTTGTAGCTTCCCACAGAAGCCAAACACAAATCCAAGAGAAAGGAAATGCAAGGAACCATTCAATTTCTCTTAGACTTGAAATTTGATTCCTTCCAGACTCAAGCTCAGTGTTATTTCCATGGCCCAATTGAGCTGTTCATCTGTCTGAACATTTGAGTGTGTGTGTGTGCTTTGCCCACACACACAAATCTAAGCATTCTCGTCAGCAATTAGATAATTTCTAGATCAGGCAATGTGCTTCATCTCTTCCCAGCATCTTTCATCTCTTGAAAAAAATTTATGGTTCCTTTTGTCATAGGTACACTCTCTGTGAGAAGATTGAGCGAATAGTGCATTAGGAAAAGCAAGTGAAACTGTTGTATTAAAATAGCCTTAACCCCTCTGTGCTCATCACCACCAGTTTCTGCTGTTCTCACCACCCCTGGCTCCTTCCATCCCTGCCCTACTCACTGTCAGATCGCTGACTCCAAGGAGGACTTGGAGGTGCCCAGAGGGGAAGGCGAGAGCACTACCGTATCCTCTTTCTTTATCTACAGGAGGATGGTGAGAGGCTGCTCTGGAAAGGGAGACACAGAGAATGCAGAGGCGCCCAAGCCCTGGAAAAAGCCCGGGAAGTTCATCCAGAGTTAATCTTTGTACTTCTTGCCCTTTTTTCTGCCCCACTGATCCCCGATCAACTTAGTAATCAAGTTTCCAAGGGTGGCCTAGTCTCCCTGCTTCTTCCTCTGTTCACATTCTAGCTATTATCAAAGCCCTGTCTGAGATTCGTTACATTTATTCATTCAAATACTAACTGAGCTTTAATGAGGTGCTTGTTACTGTTCTAGTTGTTACAAGTGCATGGATAAATGAGGCAGAATCCTGACCACTTGCAGTTCAGTGTAGAATAATGAAATGAATGTGGGCTTTGGGGTCAAAATTGACTGTCCTTGAATTCTGGCTGAAAATATATAGTCAAGTTGTTGAAACTCTGCAAGACTCATTGCTGATGCGAGCCAGTCTTCTCTTAAACATGAGATTGTAAGTATCTTAACTATTATATCCAATTAGGTACCTATTAGCTGTTTAATAAATGCTAAAAACTAAACCAAATTTGAATGCAGTTTAAACATCAATATATAGGAAAGCCTGCAGCCCAGGTGTGTTACCAACTAGCTGAAAGTCTTGGATAAATCATTTAACTTCAGGGTATCTTACATGTGAAAAGAAGAAATTGCAAAATTTCAAAGATGCATTCTAGAAATTCTTACACATGATTCTTCTCTAGGATTCCAAACTTTTGTGAAATGCTACAACACTCTTCTATAACTAATGCCATATTCATAATTCACTAAGATTTGCATATATATAGTATGCATATATATATAAAATACATCTTATATCAACAACACATATTTATTTTGTTACTTTCTGTATGAGGTTGAAAGTTCATAGGATATTTCAGAAAAAGATGCAAGACATCTTAAACAAGCCTTTGAACTTGTTTAATACAGAATTTCCCAAACTTATCTAACTCCCTCCCTTTTTTTTGTATAATGCCAGTTAACAGCTTAGCTTTCCCTAGCATATGCAACTCACAGAAGCTTGGCTTTCTACATTTTTGAATCTCAGTTTGGATGGTCTGCAAACTATCTCCAAGCTCCAAGTCATGCAGTGATTGTCACTTTTGCTAGGTCACCAGTGATACTCTGCCACTGACCCGGTGAGTGAGACGAAGTCACCACAGCTCTGACCAAGTCCAGCTGACTCCCCTGCCCATCATTCCAGCGCTGCTAGTCCCAGCTCCAGATACTGCCATATTGGCTAGACTGTGGATTCACAATGATCTTCTACTATAATCTTCAAGAACATCAGGAGTTAAACATAAATATTTCTACCTTTGGGTGTAGGCTCATGTTTTAGGCCACTGGTACCCCAGCTAAAGATGGATTATCATGCTTCTCAAGGTATTGGTACTCTGTTTAGAGAAACGAGGTGGATAATCAGCAAGCTCTTTCAATTTCATTGGTGAAAGTCCAACCTTCTTGAAATGCTAGACACATACCAGTGAAATATGTAGCGATGTTAAAAAATCCTGACATTTGGTCAGCAAAGTCCAACATTTTTTTCTTTTAGAAATGATCTAACCACGTAGTCCTAATGCCAAAGCCCATCTTGGCCTTTCTATTAAGGGCAGCATTTTGCAGTCTGATGGAATTATTTCATGAGTGCTCCTGGTCTAAGGGCTGAATCATGAGAGAAAGCTAAAGACATTGTTTGAAAGCAGAGCCTGTTTCAGAGTCTAGAGTGGGGCCATCTGTCTGTATCTCCAAGTAGTATCTTCTCAACTCTTCCCTGTCCCTTGTCTTGAATATTGGACTCTGAGGATGGCTCTTACTGGTGATTATGGAGAATCACAGAAAGAAGAAACAGTTTCTCAATTCAGATGATATGGTCCTGGCTGGAGGCACAACTGTTAATTGGCCTTCACTGTTTAGCAACTAATTAAATTAATTTTTTAATAAGAGTTACAAGTTAAATACTGTACTCACTCTTCAGTGTCCTGGCTCAGTAGGATATTAAATGAGTCAGACTTAGGTCTATGGACTTCCCCCAAGAGATTGTTCTTGGAAAAGCCAGAGTAGATGATGCAAAGATTAAGCACTTCTCAGCAGAAATGCTGCAATATCATACCTTGAGTTGTTTTATTGTTTTTGTATTACAGCCAAGAACCATGTGGCCAACAGACTGCAACAAGCCCTTTTATTTTCAACATAGCAAATGATGGTTCTTGAACTTGAATGTCATGTGAAATTGGGATTGAAAGACAGACTTCACTGCAAGTCGATTATTGGTCTTTAAATGAAAAAAAGGAAGGCATGGCTATCAGGACTCCCTAAGTCTTGCAAACCATCCTCTAGCCCTTGCAGCTTCTTTGGTCACCAGGAAAATGACAGAGGGCTGACTAACAGTGACTTCAGTTTGCAGATATCATTTCATCCATCACACTGGTGATTCTGGCTTCTCTTCACGGTATTATTGATGATCAGTTGGGGATATTACTTATGATGGATGAAGCTGAAGCGGGCTAGCAGAGCATTCTGTGAGCACAGGTAACAAAAATGAGAAGCTAGGTAGATAGAAGAGTTCCAGAATGATTAGGCTTCCTGCATTTATGTAGAATGAACAAGTCTAGAGCTCTAACATACAGCATGTTGACAACAATTAATAAAACAGTATTGAAATTGGGAATTTGCTATAAAGGGGATTTCAGGTGTTATTATTATCAAAAGAAAAGGTAACTAAATATGAGAAGACAAGTCAATTCGCTTGGGACTGTAATAATCACATCACTGTGTGTGTGCATCTCAAAATACCATGTTGTATACCTTATATACTGTTTTTATTTAAAAATCAATAAATCAAGACAAAAACCATTATAGTTCCATACTTTTCAGGTGAAAATAGAACTGAGCTAGAACTAGGCAGAGCTGGACACAGATAAAGCTTTCTTTCCAATGTTTCTTTACATTAGTGGGAACGAGATCACACACAGCAACAACAACACAAGGAAAATCTAAAAAATAAGATATGAAACAATGGCTCTAAGACAAACTGTCGAATAAGTTTGGTATCAGATGAAGAAGAATTAATCCTTGCTAGATACTCTCATTTATACTTCCTGGTGGCTCAGATGGTAAAGAATCTGCCTTCAATGTGGGAGTCATGGGTTTGATCCCTGGGTTGGGAAGATCCCTTGGAGAAGGGAACTGCTACCTATTCCAGTATTCTGGCCTGGAGAATCCCATAGACAGAGGATCCTGGCGGTTTACAGCCTATGGGGTTGCAAAGATTCGGACAGGACTGAGTGACTTTCGTTTCATAATTCCTTCAGGAACAAATTATTTGAAATAAATTTTGTAGCACTTTGGATGCAGAACTTTATTTCAGGTCATGGGCAGAACCAAATCAATGGAAAAACAGAGTTCTTGATTTGAGGGACTCTGTGTCTCCCCTTCAACATTCATTCACTCAGCAGCTATTTTTTGAGAACCTATTATGTGCTGAGTTCTCTTTTTATCTAAATATTCAGAAGTTAAAACAAAAAAGGCAAAATATATTTTTCTATAAAATAGAAAGAGAGCTACATTGTAGTGGGAAGAGAAGCAAAAATGAGAAAACAAGAGAAACATCAGGCAAGATCATTTAAGTTAGTCATAGGTTCCAAGAAGATGATAGTTCATAAAGAGTGATGGTGGAGCCAGCTACCTCAGATTGGATGATCAAGAACATCACTGCTTCTGGCAGGATGGAGTATTTCACAGTACAGCAATGCTCCAGCTGAGAAAAAATGGACAAACTAACAAAAATCTAACCAAACAAGAGATAAAAATCACCTGCATAATTGCAACATAGGAATATCAGAGCCCTTCAGACAAGAGTGGCTAAATTTCTAGAGAGGGGAAAACTGGAAAATGAGCTGATGGCGCTGCTTCTGCTTGGGTGAACCTAGCATAGATAATAAGTAACTGGTATTATCCCATGCACAGAGCCACTGCTGGGAACAGAAAAACAAGCAGATATTTCAGTAGTTATACAGAGACGTGAGGGACTAAATTGGAGATTTGAGAGGGCTAAAACATATAGCCAGGCTTCTGCTCAGGCAGTTCTCAAGTTTGAAATCAGGCAAGGCTTTATGCTAAAAAGGTACACCGAAACCTACTGACAAGCAGGGCAGAGGAGATGAAGATTAGAGTCCAGCAGTTTCCAATAGAAGAGGCCCTGGTAGCTCACTGGGAGTCATGCAGAAAGATCCCCGGCTCCCAATACTTTACATTCCTCCCACATACAAACACGCTCATCTACCTTTCCAATATCCTCAAAGGCATCAGGCCCAAGCTTGAGCTTTAGAATCGAATCCTCTAAATCGGGTCACAGTGTTGTTGAGGTTATAACCTCCTCGAGTAAGGTTTCTCTCAACCTTTAGTCTATGACTTATAGACTAAAGAAATCAGTTACCTGTCCTTCACCTCCACTCCACATCCGAGGGTGAGACAAAGACCAAAAAAGACTCCCCCTATCAAAAAGCAGGGAGAGGCAGGAAGCGCTTTGTGGTTTCTGATCCACAACTGAGCACATGATGCTAGTTCCTGATTAGCCCTGCTCCATGGGAATGGTTCCATGGGATCTGGCTCTTCATTCTATTGGCTAGAGTGAAGCAAAGGACTATCCTTCTTTCAGTGGGAGAGGGACCCACGCAAAGGCTTGGATATGAGGGGTATGGCTCATTAGGGCACCTTTAGAGGATAACCACAGGGATGCAAAACCTCTTTCATACCATCCTCAGAGATATGTCTATTGCTACTTTAAAAAGAGTGACAGGGGATGCAATGTATAGCCTGGTAACTGTAGTTAAAAATTCTGTATTGGATATTTGAAAGTCTCAGAAGAATAGGTCTGAAAAGTTCTTATCACAAGAAGAATATATAACTCAGAACGGAGTTAGATGTTAACTATATTTATCTCAGTGAAAGTGAAAGGGAAGTTGCTCAGTCTTGTCCAACTCTTTGGGACCCCATGAACCATAGCCTACCAAGCTTCTCCATCCATGGGATTCTCCAGGGAAGAATACTGGAGTGGGTTACCATTTCCTTCTCCAGGGGATCTTCCCAACCCAGGGATCGAACCTGGGTCTCCTGCATTGGAGGCAGATGCTTTAACCTCTAAGCCACCAGGGAAGCCCATATCTCAGTGATCACTTTGTAATACATACAAATGCTAAATCATTATGTTAAACACTTGAAAATAGTATAACACATCAGTAATATCTCAATATTTAAAAAAGTAAAAGAAGGAAAAAAGAACCAGAGCAAAAAAGCATTTAATTTTCTATGTGGATTTGATGCTATACCAACCTATAAACTTCAAGCTATTATTAAGGTTAATTGTCCAATTTTGAAAAATAATAAGAGATTTGTTTGTCTTATAATTCTACTACTGTCAAGAGTGTGACCTTGGATAAGTCACTTAATCCTCGAAAGTGCTATTATCCCAATTAAAACAAAAACAAAAAGACGGTGCAAACTACAGAGCTCATATGGTTATTGTGAGGATTAAGTGAGATAATGTGTGTCAAGTACGTTGCCCAGTGATGGGCATTTTGTAGATGCTCTACAAATGAGAGTTTAAAAGTATTGTTTTTAAGACATAGGCTAAAAAAAGAAGGATTTTAGAAATAACCTGAAGTTCTGTGTTCACAAAATTCAACCTTGCACGGATATAAAATTGTAGGTAAATGATTTACATTTTGAGAAATGCACTGTTTTGAGATCACTGTGTTCTTGAGTGAGCACCCAGTATTCTATTTCTGTGGGTGATGATCAGAATTTTCCTAAAGAGAAGGCAGGCTATCATTTTTGGACAAGGGCAATCCTGTTAGCAGAGGAAAGAGGAAGACCTTTGAACTTAGGCAACCCTGTAAGGATAGTGTGCATCCCTGGATAAAAACAGCAAAATTTTGGTTAAGTTAGAATAATTTGGTTAGTAACTGAAATGTAACTTAACTTTATACTCAAAAGTGGTAAAGCTTGTACACATCACTTACTCATGGTTACAATCATTATGGACATACATCAGAGGGGCAAAGTCAGGCTGAACATTGCACCAGAAATTACTGGGCAATGAAGAGGGTTAAACAAAAATTAAACACTTTATCAAGAGTGGAGCAGAGTTTCCATAGTATGGAAAGATAGTATTATGCACATGGCTATGATTTCCAATTATATATATACTTCCCTCTGCTTGGGCTCTAAAATCACTGCAGATGTTGACTGCAGCCGTGAAATCAGAATGTTTGCTTCTTGGCCAGAAAGCTATGACAAACCTAGAGAGTTTGTCTCCGCTGAAGAGCAGAGACATTACTTTGCTGACAAAGGTCCATACAGTCAAGGCTCTGGTCTTCCCAGTGGTCACGCACGGTTGTGAAAGCTGGACCATAAAGAAGACGGAGCGACAAAGAATTGATGCCTTTGAAGTGTGGTGTTGGAGAAGACTCCTGAGAGTCCCTTGGACTGCAAGGAGATCCAACCAGTCAATCTTAAGGGAAATCCACCCTGAATATTCATCGGAAGGACTGATGCTGAAGTTGAAACTGCAGTATTTTGGTCATCTGTTGTGAACAGCTGACTCATTGGAAAAGTCTGATGCAGGGAAAGATTGAAGGTTGAAGAAGAAGAGGGCATCAGAGGATGAGATGGCTGGATGGCATCACCGATGCAATGGACATGAGCTTGGGCAGACTTCAGGAGATGGTGAGGGACAAAGAGGCCTGGCGTGCTGCCAGGGCATGGGGTCACAAAGAACTGGATATGACTGGGCGACTGAGCAACAACATCATTTCAAGTATCACTGTGTGTGTGTGTGTGTGCGTGCGCGCATATGTACAATTATAGATAATTCTAATAAAATTCCTTGTTTTACTAAGCAGAGTAGTCAGAAAATAATTTCCTTTTCTTTATGAGAGAGTCATAAACACACACACAGGGTAAGGTGCTATCTATATCTCAGCACAGAGATCTCTTAGGGTTGTTTTAGTGGCCGAGAGCTTAGCTTCCCTTCTCCTTTAGTCACCCCCATGTCCACTTGCAGGTTCAAAGCTTGGTGATTCTTCCAGAGCCTCCCTTGTTCATTTCAGAGGCTAGGTTTTTCCTACTTTCCATACCTAACTACTTTATATTTATTGCTAACTATAGCTTAAAAGCAATTACATATTGTTGAAGTAAGTTAGACTGTAGAAGCTTGTATCCTTATCTTAAGTTAGTCCCCTGACAGCGGCCCGAAGTGTCTTCTGCAAAGTGTATGCTCTTCATGAGTTTTTCCTTTGCTTACTGTTATATCCAGCTTAGCAACTATATTTTGGATAATTTTGATTCCTAAAAGGCTGACCATTGGGTTAATAGGGCATTTTTATACTTCATAAATAAGCTTTGATTGAAAAACAATTTATAGGGCATCAGAACAGTCAAGCACAGTTAGGAAATGTCATACCAAGCTGTCTAGTCCACACATTACTGTAGTCAGTGGATTCCCGGAGCCCCTTTGAGAGACAGATTGAACTGTAGTGGAGGTCAGTATTTCCTGAATTGCAGGTATGAACCCGCGTGTTGAACTCCCCTTGCTTCTGAGCCCCTGCACACGAGAGCAGAGAAACAGAGATGAGCCAACGCTGTGAGGGAACACGCATCCTGACAAAGCTTCCTCCGGTGCATCCTGGCCACCACCGGCCACTCCTATCCTTCTTGCACCTTTGTTGACACGCACTTCCCTGGAGGCTCAGAAGGTAAAGAATCCCCCTGCCAATGCAGGAGACTGGGGTTCCATCCCTGGGTGGGGAAGATCTCCTAGAGAAGGGAATGGCTGCCCACTCCAGTATTCTTCCTGGAGAATTCCATGGACCCATTCTATGGGGTTACAAAGAGTTGGACACAACTGAGTGACTCATGCTTTCACTTTCATTCACTGGCACATGCGTGCAGGGATCTGCTGATAGCTTGTACAGCAAAAATCCCCAGAGCTGCCTCCAAGTTTAGAATCTTCAGAAGATGAAACATAGTGGAAAAGCACTTTGGGGGTGCTGGGCAGCCCTTGTCCATTGATATGACCTGGAGGTGGTGAGTCAGGAGGGAGGTGCAGTTTAGAAAGCTCTGGAGCCAGGATTGGCTTTCCAGCCAAAATGTGAGAGATTTTCTCTGATTTGCTTCCATTTTCCCTTGATTTCCCTTCTACTCATCCCAGAGTCCCTGG